>NC_134550.1:27869211-29125431 GCF_025594145.1 Primulina tabacum | reverse complement strand
AATCGCTTCCCTTGGGAATATCACGACATGGCAGGAGCTGGCGACGAAATTTCTGGCAAAGTACTTTCCCCCTGCAAAGTCTGCACAGTTGAAGATCGAGATTAACACGTTCAGGCAGACCGATTTTGAGCAATTGTATGAGGCATTGGAGAGATACAAGGAGCTGTTGAGGAAATGCCTGAACCATGGTTTTGAGGACTGGGTGCAAATTGAATTATTCTACAACGGTCTAAATGGGCAAACAAGAGGAACAGTGGATGCCGCAGCTGGTGGCACGATCTTTGCTAAATTTGTTCAAGCTTATGACTTGCTTGAACAGATGATGATAAATAGCTACCAGTGGCCGTCTGAAAGGGCAGGAGTAAAAAGGACAGCTGCAGTGTATGCTGTGGACCCCATTACATCACTCACTACAGGTATCTGCACTGACCACACAACTAGCATCTATGAACAAAGTGAGCACACAGAGACTGAGGGTCCATCGATTGTTGTTGAAGAACCATCCCTACCCGAAGAGGCTCAGTACATCAATAACCGAAATTTTGGTGGATTCGGAGGATATAGAGGTAACCTCTCCCTAATACTTATCATCCAGGATTGAGAAATCATGAGAATTTTTCTTATGCAAATAATAAAAATGTGTTGAATCTTCCACCGGGTTCAATACATCAAAGAGGGAAGGAAAGCATTCATTTGAAGATTTAGTGGGAACGTTTGTTGCTTAGTCGGGAAAGAGGATGGCAAGGACTGAGTCTTGTCTTGATAACATGGAGACTCACATGGGAAATATGGGTGCCACAATGAAATCTTTGGAAACTCAAATTGGACAGTTGGCTACTGCATTGAGAGATCAGAATAGGGGTCAATTTCCTAGTAACACCGAAGTTAACCCAAAAGAGCAGTGCAAGGCAGTCACTTTGAGGAGTGGAAAGGAATTGGAGGTACAAATTCCTAAAGAGAGAGTGGAAAGTGAGAAGACAGTTGAAGAAGGTGAAACTGAGGGACCCAAAGCTGAAGTTGAAGTTGAACCACCTCCAGTATTTAAGCCAACTCTTCCATACCCGCAGAGGTTCAAAAAGAAAATTTGGATGATCAGTTTGCAAAATACCTAGAGATTTTTAAGAAGATACACATCAACATACCATTTGCTGATACGTTAGAGCAAATGCCGAATTATGCAAAGTTTATTAAAGATGTGATGTCTAAGAAGAGGAAGCTGCAGGAGTTTGAGACTGTAAAACTGACAGAAGAATGTAGCGCCATACTAAAAAGAAGCTATCACAGAAATTAAAAGATCCAGGGAGTTTTACTATTCCTTGCTTTATTGGTGGTTCTAAATGTAGTAAAGCTTTATGTGATTTGGGAGCAAGTATTAATTTGATGCCATTTTCTATCTACAGGGAACGGGAGCTTGGAGAAGTTAAACCAACTACGATCACCTTACAACTTGCAGACAGAAGTCTCACGTATCCACGTGGGATAGTCGAGGATGTACTGGTAAAAGTAGATAAATTTATTTTTCCTGCTGATTTTGTGATTTTAGATATGGAGAAGATCATGATGCTCCATTAATCTTTGGGAGACAGTTTCTGGCAACTGGGAGGGCATTGATAGATGTGCATAAGGGTGAACTCACCTTGAGAGTTGGTGGAGAAGCAGTCATTTTTAACATCTATCACGCCATGAAGGGATCGAATGAGGTAAGTACTTGTAAGAGTATTGATGTTATAGACTCATGTATGTCTCTTGAATTTGCAGGAACAAGGGATCCTTTGGAGATCTGTTTGATAAGTGCTGTAGGAACTGTTGATGAAGACAATTGGGAAGTGAAAGAGCAATTGATGGCTCTTGAAGCACTGCAGAAACAAAGAAAAACGGATGCACCGCTTGAGGAATTGGAGGTACATGAGCAAACAAAGGTAATACCTCCTTCCCCTGATTTGAAGGAGCTGCCAAGTCACCTTTGCTATGCATTTTTAGGTGAAAAGTCGACGTATCCGGTAATCATCTCTTCCTCTCTTACTTGTACTGAAAAAGATAAATTATTGAGAGTATTAAGGAAATTTAAAACTGCTTTAGGATGGTCGATTTCTTATATTAGAGGAATTAGCCCTATTATATGCATGCATAAAATTTTGATGGAGGAGTCATATACTCCTTATGTGGATCATCAGAGGAGATTGAATCCAGAAATGAAAGAGGTTGTGAAAAATGAGGTACTCAAATTACAGAATGCTGGTGTAATTTATGCTATTTCTGATAGTAGTTGGGTATCTCCTATACAAGTTGTGCCTAAAAAGGGTGGAATAACTGTAGTTAGAACCGAAATGATGAACTGATATCTACTCGTACTGTAACTGGTTGGAGAGTATGTATTGATTATAGAAAGTTGAACAATGCTACACGTAAAGATCATTTTCCACTGCCTTTTATTGATCAAATGCTTGATAGACTTGCTGGCTATTGTCATTATTGCTTTTTAGATGGTTATTCAGGTTATAACCAAATTGCTATAGCGCCAGAAGATCAGGAGAAGACTACTTTCACGTGTCCCTATGGCACGTTTTCTTTTAGGAGAATGCCATTTGGGTTATGCAATTCACCTGCCACTTTCCAGAGGTGCATGATGACCATATTCGCAGATATGGTGGAGGAAATAATGGAAGTCTTCATGGATGACTTTTCGGTATTTGGTTCGTCGTTTGATCATTGTTTACATAACATATCCCTTGTTTTGCAGAGATGTCAGGATAAGAACTTAGTTCTTAATTGGGAGAAGTGTCACTTTATGGTCCAAGAGGGTATTGTTCCTAGACATAAAGTGTCTTCTAAGGGATTAGAGGTGGGCCGAGATAAATCGTCGCAATCGAAAAACTTCCCCCCAAGGAACATCAAGGGAATAAGGAGCTTTCTGGGACATGCGGGTTTTATCGTAGATTTATTATAGATTTTTCTAAGATTACTAAACCCCTGTGTAACTTGCTTGAAAAAGAGTCGAATTTTATATTTGATGATGATTGTTTGCAGGCATTCGAGAAGATCAAAATGGCATTGGTGACTGCACCGATCATGATAGTGCCGGAGTGGAAGGAGCCCTTTGAGCTAATGTGTATGCAAGCGATTATGCAGTGGGCACTGTCTTAGGCCAAAGAAGGGAAAAGATGTTTAGGCGATTTACTACGCAAGTCGCACGATGGATGCTGCACAACAAAATTACACAACGACCGAGAAGGAGATGCTTGGAGTAGTATTTGCATTCGACAAATTCAGACCTTATTTGATTGGCACAAAGGTAATCGTTTTCACTGACCATGCAGCTATTCGCTACCTATTCGCAAAAAGGATGCAAAACCACGCTTGATAAGGTGGATTTTGCTATTACAAGAATTTGACTTTGAGGTCAAGGATAAAAAGGGTAGTGAGAATCAAGTAGCTGACCACCTATCGAGGCTTGAGCTGGATGATAAGAAAGAAGAAGGAGCTATACAAGAAACATTCCCAGATGAACAACTTTTTGAGGTAAATTCTGTACTCCCTTAGTTTGCTGATATTGCTAATTTTTTGTCTTGCGGCACCCTTCCCCCAGATTTGAGCTATCATCAGAAGAAGAAATTCATCCATGATATCAAGTTCTATTATTGTGATGATCCATTTGTGTATAAGAGGTGTGCTGACCAAGTGATTAGGAGATGCGTGGAGGGTATCGAAGCACATCAAATTCTGGAGAAGTGTCACTCTTCACCATATGGTGGACATTTTGGAGCGTCATGAACAGCAGCTAAGGTATTGCAATCTGGTTTTTATTGGCCTAGTTTGTTTAAAGATAGTTATACCTTAGTAAAATCATGTGATAGATGCCAGAGGTTAGGAAACATCTCCAGACCTCACGAATTACCACTAACAAATGTTTTGGAAGTGAAACTTTTTGACGTTTGGGGCATTGATTTCATGGGACCCTTTCCTCCTTCTTTGGTAATTCCTATATTTATTAGCTGTGGATTATGTTTCGAAATGGGTGGAAGTAATCGCCACCAATACTAATGACGCTCATGTTGCAGCTAAATTCGTGCATAAGAACATCTTCACAAGGTTTGGAACACCGAGAGCCATCATAAGTGACGAAGGTATTCATTTTTGCAATAGAATTTTCAACTCACTTTTGGCTAAATACAGTGTGAAGCACAAAGTGGCACTAGCATACCATCCTCAGGCAAATGGACTAGCTGAGGTATCCAACCGGGAAATTAAACAAATACTGGAAAAAACTGTCAACACAAACCGGAAGGATTGGGCCATTAAGTTAGATGATGCATTGTGGGCCTATCGGACTGCGTTCAAGACACCTATTGGGATGTCTCCCTATAGGCTGGTCTTTGGCAAAGCATGTCATTTGCCGTTGGAATTGGAGCATAGAGCATTTTGGCTGTGAAGAAATTAAATTTTGATTTGCAAGCTTCGGGAGATGTTAGAAAACTGCAGTTAAGTGAGATGGATGAATTCCGAAATGACGCTTATAAAAATGCCAAGATCTACGAAGAGCAGACTAAGAAGTGGCATGACAAAATCATGGTTCGAAGGGAGCTCAAACCGGGACAACAAGTATTGTTATTCAATTCGCGTCTGAAGTTGTTTCCTGGTAAGTTGAAGTCGCGTTGGTCAGGGCCATTTGTTGTGGAAGCAGTGTATCCTTATGGGGCTATCGAGCTAAAGTGCAGTGATGGGAGAATCTTCAAGGTGAATGGACAGCGGGTTAAGCCTTACTATGGGACTGAAGTAAGGAATATCGACAATGTCAAGTTGAGCGAACCAAAATGAACAGACTGGTGACAGTCGGGCTGACGACGTTAAATCAAGCGCTGTGTGGGAGGCAACCCACAATTATTTTTAGCATTCGTCTTACTATTTTATTTCAATTAATTTTTTTATTTTATTTATTTAAATTTTCTCTATTTAAGTATTAATTTGAATCCTTTTATATTTGTAGGTATTTTAAAAAAAATGGGGAACAGACGCATGCGCGCGACCGCGCGAGGACACGTGCAGCAGCGCGCTCAGACCCAGCGGCAAGACCAGAACCTCGCGCGCCGCCGCGCCACATCACGCGCTACCACGCTCGCTCAATTATTGAAAGAAGACAGAACCTCGCGCACGGCCGCGCCACTTCTCGCGCGACCACGTGCGCCCCATCAACCATGACGAACAAAAGCTCGCGCGCGGCCGCGCCACTTCACGCGCAACCGTGCGCGCCGCATATATTTTTTTTTTAAACACGATTTTGTCATCTTCCTCACCCATTCTTCACAAACCCTACTCCACAACACCAATCTCCCTTCTCACAAAATCCACCGCCTCCATCATCTTTTCCCCTCCTCCAATCAAACTCCATAACTCCTCCAATCAAACTCCTACACTCCAACAAACACCACACCACCACAGCCACAGCCGAGCCCGCCTCCGCCGTTCCACCAGCCGCGCCGCCCCGCTGCTCCACCGAGCCGCGTGTCATCTACAGTTAATCTACTACACTCAAGGTTACCGTTTCTTCTACGTGTTATAATTTGGGTCAATTTTTAGATATCAAGCATTGTGGGTGCCATTGTGTCTATATTTGTTGATTATAAGTGTGGATATTGTTGATAATCATGCCGCCTAGAAAAATATCGAAGGATGTGGCTTCCTCTTCTCGTTCTTACGATGCTCATAAATTTTGGAACGAGGAAGCATTCAGAGTTTACGAGAGCACCATGTCAAGGTCGATTATTAAAGAAAGAGGGATAGATATGACATACCTTAACTGTGCTGTAATTGAGGAAGTTGTGCAAAGGGGGTGGGTAGATATAGCCCAGTCACCGCCAGATGCAGTTATATCTGTAGTCCGGGAATTCTATGCTAATCTGAGAATCAAACACGAGGAATACGGAGTTTTGGTACGAGGGAAACTGGTCTTTTTCGATTCGGCAACCATTAATGCTATCTATAATCTGCCAAGTTTTGAAAATGACGAGTATACTGCTTTGATTACTAGAATGTGGATTACGATGCGATTATCAGGAACTTATGCATCGAGGGTGCAGAGTGGCGCTTGAATCAAGGCTCCCCAGTCACTCTGAAGAAATCTGACTTATGCGTGACCCACGCAGTTGGGCATCTTTTATTCTATCACGAATCATGCCCTCCTCACATCAGACAGAAATTACAAAGGATAAAGAGGCGTTGATTTACGCCATAATGACGGGGAAGACCGTGGATCTTGGGAAGCTCATTCACAGTTTTATCATGCGTGCTGGTACGGGACTCATGACCGTCAGCCTCCCTTGTGCACATACTATCACTGCACTATGTCTTCATGCCGGTGTACAATGGGGCGCAGATGAGCAGGTTTTGAAAGCAAAGGGCCCAATCACGGTATATACTCCAGACCGTGTGCGCTTTGAAAGCGAATTGGAAAGACAAGAGGCTAGGGCATCTTATAATCAGAGGGCCAGAGAACGCCAGCCGCCGCCACCAACATCGATCCCTCGAGCCAGTTTGCGAGACAGGATGTTCCGAATGGAACATGAGATGCGGGCTCAGCGCCAAGAGTTGGCCGACCACCGACGCACTACTAGTACTTTCATGTCTTATATGTTTGACTTCACATCGGTGCTCGCCCAGCGGTTTCCACCTACTGGACCCGAGGATGCCCCCTTTCCACCACATCCAGCCTGGCCACCACAGTACCCACCACCAGATCTATCACCGCCGCCAGCCCATGGACGATGATGATGAAGATGCTGCGAACGATGACTCGAGCCCCGAGTTCTGACACTCGTGCGTGAGGTATGTGTGTCGTGTTCTTTATTTCTATACATTTAGGACAATGCATACTTTAAGTTTGGGGGGGTGGGTACTTGCTTGTTAGCATTTTTTTTAGTTAAATTGATTTTTTTTTCTTCCTTAGTTCTTTTATTTTTGCATGCTAGATTTGTTAGGAAGAGTCATGGATAAGTACAATGTGTGACCGATGATGAAAATGAAATTGCGGTCCTGAAGTATATAAGTGTTCATGATAACTTAGGAGTCACAATTATTTTGCACTGTCGGGTTTGTTGATAATCTCGTTGCTTAGAGACAAGTTGCATGCCGGTGATGCTAAATAGATGAGGGAGATCTGATTCTTGGTAATTCTTGCATGACATTGATTGATACTTTTGCAAACATAGAAATGATCTAGACAATTTTTTTCACAATATATTTGGGCCTTTTTTTCTTTTACTATCAATTGTAGCCCTTTGAGCTTCGAATTAATTGAGATGCTTAGAACTACTTTTGTACCTACATCGTATATCATTTTTTGTTGAACAAATGCATGTGATTAGTTTGTATGAGTTGACTAATGGATTGACGGAAATCTAGAACTTGCTTGAACATTTTCAAGGCGAAATACGAATAATATGTGACATAGGAATGATTTAGGCGATCTTTGGAACCGTTGAGCCTTCGAGCCTACCAAATGAACATGAAATATCCTTGTGTCCCATTTTGAGCCTACTAAAAATCAAGTGGTGTGTGTCAATGACATACAATTAGCCCCCACTTGTATCTATTCTATATCCCACAACAACTACCAAATGAAGCTTATACACTTATTTTCCTACCTAATGTTGAGAGAAATAAGATCTTTAGTGTTGTATTGATTCAAGTACTCCTTAAAAAGAAAAAGCAAAATTAAATGTGCAAAAATGAGTTGGCCAAAAAAAAAGGAAGAGATCAAAGGAATGAATCAAACAAAAGTGGTGAAAAAGGAAAAATTTGAAAATGGAGGATATGATTGGGAAGAAAACAATAAAGCGATGGTGAATGAAATGAGAGTGAAAATGATAAAGATTTGATTATTTCTCTCAAATTTTGATTTCCATACCTTTTATTGTAGCCATGAGCCGTGGCCTAACGTTACAAGCCTACAAGACCTATTAGCCTTGTCACATTTATCCAATATACTAGTGGAGAAAAGTTGTTCAAGTCAAGCTTATGGATACCTGAAAAACATTGTCAACACGTATAAACTCTAATCACTTGCTTGCAAGCATCTCATTGTGTGATTTCATCTTTGGCATACTTGTGTTGACTATCTTTTGAGCCAAATAATCACCGATAAAGTCCTATGTGATCTGTGAATGCAAATTTATATGTTGATGAAGTGTGAGTTGAACTGAACTGAGGATTTCTTGATTCTTTAAGGCGAACGCGTATTACAACTCTATTTGAGCATTCGATTGGGTAAACGAACATTGACATACCACACACACGTGACTCTTGAAAAATCGTGAATTACATGAATTAGATAAGTTGGAGGTCAATATCACTTTTCGCATATCCATGACTATAGTAGTTTGCGTAATTTTTCCTTAATTATTAGCTTTTATTCTATTTTGTTTGGGACTAGCAAAAGTTCAAGTTTGGGGGTTTGATAAGTGCAAGATTTGCACTAATTTATATTAAATCTCATTTTGAATTATGCTTGTTTCGAACAGAATTATGCGTTTTTGGTTTTTTGATTGTCTTTTCAGGAATGGAGAAAAAGCGGACACGAAGCCAAGTGAGCCAAGAAAACAAGTGCACAACCAACACACTATCGGAAGAACCTCGCGCGCAGTTGCGCGAGATCACGCGCAGCCGCGCGCAATGATACGCAAGAGGATCGACAGAAGTTCTCGCGGCCGCGCCACTTCACGCGCAGCCGCACGCACATACATGAAAGAATCGGCCAGAGACTTGCGCGGCGCGCCACATCACGCGCAGGCGCGCGCGCACCAATACAGATGAATGACCAGACACTTACGCGCGGCCGTGCGACTTAATGCGCGACCGCGCGCACACATGCACGGGCCAGCGAGCAGAAGCAGCAGGCAGCCGCGCCAGAACTTGCGCAACCGTGCGCGATGAGTTCGATAAAACTATAAAATCGCGATTCTTAGGTCACGGAAGGGAATTTCAGCCGCCCTTTGGAGAAAATCACGAGAACAGCCGTCCTTGGAGAAGAAAAGGCGCGAGAAATCAAGCGTACACACGACGAAGATTCAGAGTGCGAAGAACATTCACAAATACGAAGAACAACGGATCTGGGGACGGAGACGAAACCTCGGATTCGTTCTCTTTCCTTCGCTTTTACATTTTCGTTGTCTAAAATGTTGAACATGTCTTGTCTTCGCTTGGATTTCGTGATGAGCTAATTTTCCATTCTAGAGAATGATGTAGCTTTGTGGACACGATGATTTGACGTGGTTATTTTATATGATTGAATTCCATTTCATATTTAATTGTGTTTCTCTGTGTTTATTTCACTGCAATTTACTGGCCATAAATTGTTTGTTGTTTGATTAATTCTATAACTCGGGAGAAGGACTAGGATTGTAGATCATTAGAAACACATCGTTGAATGTTTATATCGTTCGGAAGGCGTATAACTTTAGCGAGGTTTATGTAAGACATCGTTTGTATTTATCAATTAAACTTAGATTTTATTAGGAATAATTGAATCGAAGTTTGATTGATACAATTTATTCGTCACTTGGAAAAGGGGAATAAAATAATTGAGTGTTCTTGGCCATTAAATAATTGAAATTCAGGAATATAAATTTAACTGAGAATAATTGTCGTGGAAACTTGGTGAAATCATTTCTCTAGATATTTTCTCTAATTGTTATTCTTAATTGTTATTCTTCAATTTGGTGATTAGATTAATCTTTTGTTTTTAATTAATTCGTTCAAACAAACCAATCTGGTTATTGATTTTTCTAGATAAAGTCTTGACTATTTTAATTACAAGCATTGATATATATTTTTATACACACTCCTTGCGGGATCGACACTTGCACTCAAAATTACATTTTACTATAACTTGACATCATGCGCTTGCGAGCATTTAAGAAAACACGCAACAATTATGTTCATGTATATAATGTGAGACCAATATTTTCGATAAAAAACGATTTAATCGTCCATAATTAAACTAATGATAATAATTGGCAAGAGAGCTCTCAGACAAAGAGACAGATCCATTACATATTTTCTTACGGAGGGAGGGCCCTGCCCTCCACTATATTCATAGCCCCCCACGTTCTCTTTTTCCACTGCCCAATGTCCCTTAGAACATGGAGAAAATTATGGCAATTACCCTAGAAAACCCGATTGTTCATCAACTCTTGAAACAAATATCATGAAAAATGGGCTATAAATCGTTATTCGAACACACGAATACATTATACATCCACGGGAAGAATATAATGCTGACCAAAAGCGGCTCAAACCTGTAGCTAATTTTCTTGATCTTTCCGTTAAGAAGACATAATCGGATTTTCCAAAATGGACATTGAACTAGTGAAGTGTGAGTGCTGTGGATTGAAAGAAGACTGCACGCAGGATTACATCACCCAAGTGAAGTCGTGCTTCGGCGGCAAATGGCTCTGCGGGCTGTGCTCAGAGGCTGTGAGAGATGAGTTCAACATGGCGTTCGGGATGGATGAAGCTGTCAAAGCTCACATGTCTTTCTGTCGAAAACCGCGTAAACCGAATCCGGCGATTGGGGTCGCCGATGGGATGAGGGAGATTTTGAGGAGAAGGTCGAGTGATTTGTCGGATAATTCATCTTCTTCATCGAAGAAAAAGTACTCTAGATCATCTAGTGCTGCTGGTAAAGTAGGGAATCACGGCATTAATTATTACTAGCAGCTGGGAGAGCGATCGCCCACTACTTTTCTTGTCAAGTTTATATGATCTCATCTAGATTATATCGTATTTTGTGTTATCCTAAATTATTCCAGTTTCATTCTCACAAATGGATCCGATATTAACTATTTTAAATGATTTTTTTTTCAAATTTTATTTTATTACCATTATTATGAATCGGAATGTGAAAATATAATACCTTGTCGAAACATTTTTAGTTTTGATGATTGATGAAGGTTGTTGATCCGGATCATTAATAACCTAACCAAGCTGAATTCAAGAAGGTAATCTGAATTGTCATAAGAAAATATCCTAAAAAGCTCAACTGATTTAAAAGCCAGCCCGATAAAACATAAAAAAGATGTTAAAAGTCAAACCGATTTAAGATCGATTGATGAAGCCCGACTGAAAATCTATAAATCGATCAATCAGTCCAAATTATAAATTATTGAAGAATCGGTATTATCAGTTATTAAAGATCAGAGCTCATATAAATAGTGGATAAAAGTTTTCGTATTAACAGTCATTGAACCTTAACAGAATGTCAGGTTTCAGTGTACAACCAGAACATGTCAAAAAAGACGATGACATGACAACAATGACATCTGCATTTGAAAACAGATATATTTTGAAAAAATTTTCGTTGCAGATTAAAGCTACTAATAGATCAGTTGAATAAGCTCAAAAAGTTAAGACAATCATACTCTATATCTGAACTTTTTTGTTAACTTATCCCTTCTGAAAGAAGCTTTCTACGAGCTAAACTGAAATAACTAGTACACGTTGATAAATCGTCATCTGATAATTTTGAGGATCAAATTTATGCTTATAATTTTTCTGTGAATTATGTGTAATTGAGAGTAAAGAGTCTTATTGTTCAAAGTATTTAGATTGAAGTTTTACCGCGAGTTTCAGTTAGGCAATGTTAAGTCTTATTGAAGTAAGTGATTTCAAATTATTTGTAATTATCAAAGTCTTTTAGGACAAACCTTCCTTTCATGAGGAGAAATGGTGAGGGTGACGTAAGAGTCTTAAAATCTCCGAACATCTAGAAACAAACTTGTGCTTATTTATTTTTTTCAATTTTACATACCTCACTACTCTTCATACAATTCGAGTGAATTTTGTTAATAAACCATTTGTTCAACTAGTTTCAGTAAGCATATTTCCACAAAATTCACATTGATTGAATTACTGGGAACCAATTAACAAACAAAATTTCTGTGTTGTTAACCCAACTGAAATATTTTGGGATAAATTTATTCACAATCTCTAAATTTATTTTCGATCCTAAGATATCTCAATATTTAAATTCCAAATTTATGATGTGAGGAGACATTTTTCTTGGATAGATCAATGAATATGTTTAAAAGGAACAAAAATAAAATAGATTGAAAACTAAAATTGGTGGATTATTTTAGATAAGTTCAAAATGTTTATTACTTATATCCTTTTGTCCTTCAAATATAGAGAACTACGGAAAATTTTCTCATGAAATTCTCGTTGGGCTAATATCCCTATGTAACAAATTTGAGAATTTCAACCCCTCTGTTAATATGCAAATTGTGCTAATATCCCTGTTAAAATTCTCATTGAGCTAATACCCATCGGTAATGGATTTGAGAATTTTAGTTCATCTGTTATATTTTTTTGAGTATGCAAACCTCTGTCTCTATGAGAAAATTACGTCAAATATCCGCCCATCGTTTTTTGAGTTTTTCATTTTTTTCTTATTTAATATATGAGTAATTGGCGTAATTAAATCGAAATATTTGTGGAAATTTGATTTGTAGTAGAAGATGAGCATTTTCGGGAATAAATTGTCTAAGATGTTGAATTAATATCCCCATTTGTAACGGTATTAGTTCAATATCTTAACCAATTAATTTCCAAAAAATACAACAGAGGAATAAAACTTTCAAATCTGTTACAGAGAAGGTACTAGCTCAATGAAAATTTTCACACGGGTTTTGACATAATTTGTATATTAACATAGGGACTAAAATGCTCAAATCTGTTACACAGGAAAATATTAATTCAACCAGAATTTTACATTGTATTTAACAGAATTCTCTCTTCAAATATATGTAGAATTGAAAGTTAAAATGGATTGGGTTTGTTTTGAGGCGGTGAAAAAGACTTCACCAAAAGATCATTAAGAATATATATTTTTCTTATAAATAATAGTAATTTAAGGATAAATTTGGAGATAAATCCTCAAATCAAAATATAAATTTATCCTAATACCCTACATTCAACCAATTTTGTTCAAATCCCTAAAATGATAAAAATGACAAAAATATCTTTATATTTGTTGATTTTATTGATTTATTATTTAATGTGCCAGAAATATATCATAATTAGATAAAATTATTTCAAATATAAAAAATTATTATTACTAGATAATTGAATGATTGAGGAGGAGCATTTTCTCGAAAAAAGATCTGAATAGGTTCGAGATCAATTATTTGCATGATTTATTCCAATACTTTAGAATATTCGAAATAATAAGATCTGACATAGGTTAGAAATAAAGAGAAATGTGGAAATTATCAGAATCTAAAGTTAAAATTATAATTCAGTCTAATAAGTTCCTAGAAATAGTACCAGATTCATCTAAACTCATCGAAGATCTTAGAGAAATCTAAAAGGCAATAAAAATTATGACAGTATGTTGTATTATATACCACAAAACATGGAAAAAAATCCTTGAAAAACAAGAAGAAGTTCTTGTAACACGAAAGGATATTCAAACTCTAGAACAACAAATAAGTTCTAGTAAAAAGACTTCAGTAGGAAGGTTATTACCATCCTTTGGTATTGAACCTTTATTACATCAAAGAGGGACGACCAAGGTGCTTCCAAAATATTTAACCGACGAAGAAAAATGATCAATTTAATTATAAAATGTCTCAGAACGAAATTAATCTGATGACAACTTTAGAAATGATTGGTCTCGATGATCTCCAATACCTCGAAGAATATTTTGTAAATATCAGGGTCGTAGATCTAAATATAAACACAACTGAGGGTGAACCACCCGCATTGCCTATTAATCTTCTCATGAACTAACAAGGAAAATGTGGAATCTCATAATACAATATGACGACCCCAAACAGATTTTCATGCTGTGGAGAAGTATACCCAACGGAACAAGGTCAAGTAGAAGTCAAATTTCCTTGTACCAAACACCATATGAGAAATTTGTTTTGGAACATACACATTCTTATGGGGTTATGCTTAACCTTGATGTAATAGACTTAAAAAATAGATAAGATCTCATAGATAATTGGATATCGGTTATGAGAATCGCAGCAGGAACACTTGATGTCAACAGAGAATGATTTATTAAACTTTTAAAATGAGTCTTATGAGATCAATTAAAATTGCATGGAATATGACTTCGATAGAAACTAAAGAGTCAGTCCTAGTCGGAGAATCTCTTGGTGAGATAGCCAAATGAATGACTACACTATTTAAAGTACAATTTATAGGGGTAGATTATTTAATAGTCAATAAACAGAGAAGAAAAAAGAAATATACTCAAGCTCTGTATAGTCTTGAATTCAATCACATTCATTTAGTAGATGAATATTATATTATTAACTAAATATAGAATTCATGGGTCGAAGAAAATATAGCGATGCAACTTTTTTTCTCAAAAATGCCAAGTCCTTGGAGAGAAATGTTAATGAGAGAATACGTCTGTCAATCCAAATACTTTGGCACGAAGAGCCTCTTTTCTCAAAGGAAAATTGGCAGAATGATGTCATATGGTAACATTACAAAAGAATTACAAACGATTAAATAATATTAATAAACGTACTCCTTTATGTTGTAAAGAAAAAGATCTTCCAACAATCATTGTAAATAAGTTACAAAGGCAGAAAAAAAGAGCTTTAGACATTTTCCTTATGGCAGAAGTAGAAGAAGTGGAAGTGGTTTTTGGAAACCAAGACAGTATGGTCTAGATTAAAAAAAAAACTTGATCTTATAAATCTGGGCAGAGAATTTGACCATCAAGATGTAGGATACATCTCAAGCATTGAGCACATATCAAAGCACGATAAGAACACCTACAAAAAAAAAAAAAACTTTTAGAATAGCTCACATCCAAGGTAATGAAATTTTTAAAGATTATAATTGCTGGACATGTGGAGCAAGATATCACATTTCGACCCATTTCCATAAAATGATAGAAGGGGAATAAAATTTCGATCTGACCTCAGATATTAAAGAAACAGTTTATTACCAAGATCTTGTTCAAGTATACTAGTTTGAGAATATTGCTTCATACGACAATAATTTGAAGAAAACTTTTGAGTTAGGAAGAATATGATGGAACAAAATCATTATCTGACTGAGTATGAGTTGTTTCGACATTAAACACATGAAGATTTGTCTGGATTTTTAGCCAAATAACCATATCTCATAACATGGTCCAAAAAACCATGAGAGAAAATCCTAACCGATAGAGATATCAAGATTCTCTGCATGACATGTAGAAAAGTTCTTAAGAAATCTTTTCCTAAGAAACATAAAACATCATATGATCTATCAAGTTTTCAGAAATGAAATGACAATACCAATGAAACTTACGGGAAACCGTATGGAGATACAATTAATTCCTTATGAAGAAATTAAAGAGGAATTGCAAAAACTCAATATGGAAGTAACGTGAACCATGCCCTGGATTCATATCAAAGCATTCCAGATTATGATAAAAGTTACTTTTAAAGAAGAAATATATTTGCTTATTGATATTGTTATACGATAAAAAATTTAGTAACATTCAAGATCCAATACTGGGAACTTTATCAGGAAATATATGTGCAAGAAATATTGTAGGAGTAATTTATCCAAGAATTGAATACAACCTGACCGATCGAGACTTCAACGAGCTTTGACGTTGCATCAAAATTTCAAAGAAAAAAGGCCATGAAAGAAGGCAATAGACCATATTCTATTACATATCAAATTTCATATGCTCTATCTAATACACATCATTCAGATTGTTGATTAGAAATAAGTTTATTAAAATACGAGAAATATTTGAAAAAGTTGCTCAACATTTTATCTAGAAAAAAACGAGTTTCCTTTGATATATTAAACAAATATCCAGTTCCAAGACAAACCGATTCTACAAAAGATAAAAATATTAAACTAGAACCAAGAAGACTATCTTTTCAAGGAGATACAATAACAAGTTACAGGTGGGGGGAAACACCTATCCAAGAAGTCCAACCGATAACAAAAGTTTTTCAACAATAGCAAAACTTAGATGTCCAGACAGATGAATGGAAATCAAAATAGTATTTGATATTATAAGACAAAAAAATCAATTTTCTGGTAATACTATATATTTTTGGAATAACATATAATAGAAACTTATCAAAGAATGAACAATATCGGAGAACTGGAAGTTCACATCAAAGGAATCCCAGGAAAAAAATCAGATCAATTGGTTATTGGGCTAGAGTTTTTTCGAGGAACAAAAACTTGGAAACAACTGAAGAATTGAATGAAATTCATGGTAGATGATAGAATGTGGAAGATCCAACGACCACGAGCTCATTCTCGATATATCTGAGTAGGGATATTATATGAACAATATAAGACAAAATATTTTGCTCCTTGTATTGATTTAGGGGCTGAAATTTGTACAGCAAAAATATGAGTTTTTCCAAAAGAATTGTAAGAAAAATTACCTCAAAATGCTTGATGAGATTTCTCTAAACAAATCTTAATCTTAGTAAAATGATTAAGATGATAGAAATATTAATCGGATGTGCTAGACAAACACCTTGGTACAAGGTAAAAACACCAAATTTATTTTCATGATAACAAGCTGACATTATTTAGGAAATAATTTCATTCAAATGTTAAATTCTTATACACAAGAAAATGATAATAGAAGATTATTGTTCACAACAATATGTGACCACAAATTCATAGTCCAGAGACCACTAGAGGTATTTATAGAAAATTTCCAATCCAGCTTCGTAGTAAGTGTAGTGATGAATGAAAACTTCAAAACCCGAAAATGAAGGATTCTAGACGATTTGGGAAAACAACGCTCCAATTGAGAGCAGATAATGACATCCAAGCAGAAGAAAAAGAATTCCTCAAGATAGCTCTATACCATAATGATGTAGAGTTTGAATCAAAAGTATCCCTAGAAGATGTCAAAAAATGGTAAAAAAATTACAATGAAGATCCCTTGGCATGATGGGATAAAAATTCACTCAAAACTAGCTTTAAAATCAATGAAGGAAAATGGTATAAATTTGTCAGATAAAAGCATATTTCAATTAATATAATTTATCAAAAGTATATACAGATTATTACCAAGGAACATCTGGACCTTAGACTAATCTAAGTAGGAATATCACTGTTATGATCGGTTTGAAGGTGTTTAGAAAGGGGAATTGAGTAAACACTATGAGATAATGACTTTTTTTGATGGTGAATCAGTTTAGTGACACACTGATTCCAATGATCTTGTTGTCGATATTAGTCAGTTAATTAGTATAAATGCGAAAATAAACCAACTGATAGATTGAATACTTAATAAATAACTGAAATAATGAACGCAAAGATTTTATGGATGTTCGGAGGCTTCAAATTCTCCTACGTCACCCTTTCTATCACAAAGATATGTTTTCCGCTAAAAGAATTTGATTAATTACATATATTGTAATAACCCACATCAGTTTGGACTTAAACACTGTCAAACTGAAACTCTTAGTTCCCTTTACTATTTCTCAGTATACAACTGATTTTCTTTCTTAGCACAATTGATCTTAGAAGATCAAATATAATAATGTAAGGTGCTAGTACTTCAGTTCAGATGATAGCCTTAAAGCTATGAATGTTTCTGTTAAGTGTGTGATGCGATTCTTCGACCACGGAAAGCAAACACACTCAAAAATAGAGTCACGTCCTCGATTCGATGAAATAAAAAAACGGCTGTGTTGCCCCGATCTTTTTGAACAAGTAAGTTTGTAATGTTCACATCAAAATTACGAAGAATTTAGCAACAAATATTAACGAGATAAACAATTGAAATTCAAGTGAACCTTCAAAGAACTCGTTTTTTAATCCGAGTGAAAAACGATCGACAAACGCCACAAAGTATTAAACTTTGATAAGTTTAATTTGAGAAACACAAAGGTGTATACAAAGCCAAACTTTCAAATTGAGAGAAAAACTCAATTAATATGATTAAAACTCAAGAATTCATTGTTTACAATGATCAATTTTTGTGTATATATTATTTACAAACCTAAAATTGCAAAATATTGTTACCTAATAAACATGGACTCTAAACTAGGAAACTAAATTATTCACAGCAGCGTGCTGGGGCGATAATGTTTGGCCGCCCTAGCGCCTACTCTTCTAGACTGGGCGCGCTGGGGCGGTATAGTTTGGCCGCCCTAGCGCGGAGGTTTGTGGACTAGCTTCTGGACAGTGGCTTTGGCGTTGGGGCGGTAATGTTTGTCCGCCCTAGCGCGGGGCTCTTGGGTCCGGGGTCTCGATTTGGCATTCTCTTCATAATTTAGCACTTGAATAACATTAAAATATCTTTCAACTTCATTGCTATGTATGCCGAATTCTTTGAAACTTCGAATCGCAAGATTTAGCACGTCATGTCCGTCCAGATTCATATCATACTCCCCTTCTTAAAAATATTTGTCCTCAAATCTTGGCTACCTACGAAAAAACGAAGCAAGTTAGTAATAAAAATATTTAAATTATCAACATTCTTACCTTTCAACAATAGATTGTAGATGTCATCGCCCACATGTGCCATCACTGTTTGGAACCCCAACTCCATGGTTGCCTTCACTATCAACTCATTAACCTCAACATACACCAAATAACAAATGACTCCAAATGATAAAATGCCATTAAGTATCACCAATATTAAGTTCCTCCCCTTCTTAGACCTAGTCAACACCAAAATAATATCCATACACGTGTACAACTATAGTTAACTAGGAATAAGACGCAGTTCATGCACGATATAAGAATCTAGGCGAAATGTCAATCTCTTACATGCAATGCATGTTTCACAATCTCACTCAATATACCTCTTCATATGCAACCACACATATAATCATGCAATATATCATTGATAAAACACTACAATATGCATCACTAGCATATAACTCATGCAATGAATATAGAATAAAGAATTTATTCTCCTTAAAATTGTATTCATTATGAATATAAAAATTCTTATATTCATTCACGTTTTTCCAACGCCATCATCGAACAAATGAATCATGCAAATATGACACACTTAATGTACTATCCATGTAATCATTTAACACGTCACAAGGTTTAAGCCTAACGCATACAATTCATTTCCATGACTAAGTTTAATCGAATTGAATATTTTTGAGAAATCAAAATCAATAACATTTGAACTTAACTCAATAATGATTGTCCACCCTCAACTCCATGCCATTTAAAAGTTTTTGAGAAATCAAAATCAATAACATTGGACCTTCAAATTATTTTTCTTGTTCTTTTTCTTTTTATTTGGCCTCTTGTTCTTTTTATTTTTCTCTCATCTCATCAGTTCTTCCTTTTTTCATTCTATGGTTATCTCACTCTTTTGTTTTCTCTTTCTTTCGGCCATTTGAAATTTTTTTCACTGACTTTTTGGCTTGCCAATTGATTGTCAATAACTTCTTCTTTTGAATCAATTGAACAACTAAAATGTTTTGTTCCTCAACATGTTCATGAGTTAAAATTGCTCTATGTCTACTCTCCCCCTCCATAGTAGACAACTCAGGCACTTCTCCCCTACCTAATGATTTACTCTCCACAGCGCATCCTTCAACGACATTCGAATCTTCACTTAGTGGATTACTATCAAGAACAACTTTCTCAATCACAACCTCGCTCAACTATAACCTTAACCACAATTTCAGGCTCAAGCTCAACGGACGATTCTACCATGGTTACCTCCTCACGTGGACATTGGCTGATATCATGCTCAACTACTAAACACCAACAACATATAATATCACAATTAATAATTTGAGTTGTTAAATGTACCTTGATATTCATATTTGGTAGTTTCACGTATTGATTCCTTCATTGGCCTGTAATGATTTTCTCTTTCAAGCTCGTCCGTCGATTGGATGCCAATGACTCCCTATGCACATCACGTTCACCTTTTCTGCCTACTCCTCTATTCTCCTCACATCGCCTATCATCATCACGATCCAAATGCAACGCTCTATTCCCTCCAAATCTTCTACGTTTCCTATCCTCATCATCTTGCCTATCATATATCTCCTCTTCTTCACACCTCCTATACCTCTCACGTAGATGCTTAAATTCCTTCTCCCACTCTATCCATCCTTCTTAAGTTTGTTTGAAATTGACGATCGTCAATCATTATACCTGCAAGAAAAGGTTAGCAGAAAACAATAAAGAATAAAATTTATTCACCACGAATCCTCATGGTCACTCCAATGAAAATTCACTCAACTTCTTTTTTTCTCTTTTTTTTGTCCTCACTACAAATCCTCGCACGTCACTCCAAGAAATAAACGCTCGCCCTCAAGTATTTCACTCGATTTTGAGAATTCTCTTGTAGGGTATGTTTTCAAGCTTTGTAGCTTAGCTTGTGTGCATCAAACTCACAAGTTCAAACTTCACGACACTTGCAAACTGACTAACACGGACTGTGTAAAACAAGAAATTTGAAATATTTTTGAAATTTTTTTTATTGTGATAGTCACTTGAATATGACTCACAAAAGAGAACAAGATTCAATGCTAAATAATAGCAAAATATTTTTTTTTTTGATTGTGAGAGACGCTTGAATATGACTCCCACAAGAGAATAGAACAAAATACAAAAACCTATTTATTGCAAATTTTCGAAATATTGGTACTTTTTTTTTTACCAAGAATAGCTGCAAAATCGAAAAAATAAACTAGTCACGACTCTGAAATTTCGAGAATCGCAAGATTCACGAACAACAGAATACAAGATTTCAATGAAAAATCTTGTGACACAAAAGGGAACGAAGAACACAAACAATAGACGAAAGAAAAATTGATAACTTACTTGAATCAAAGAAACCTAAAGCTCTGATATCAAATGTGTATTTCTTTGCCCACGAAAAGCAAACGCGCTCAAAAACAGAATCACGCCCTCGATTCGATGAAACAAAGAAACGGTTTTCTTTTCCCGATCTTTTTGAACAATTAATCTTGTAATATTCACCTTTCAATTACAAAATTTAGAACAAATATTAACGAGATAAACAATTGAAATTCAAGAGAACCTTCAAAGAACTCGTCTTTGACAATCCAAGCGAAAAACAATCGACAAACGCCAAAAATTATCAAACTCTAATAAGTTTGATTTGAGAAACACACAAAGGTGTATACAAAGCCAAGCTTTGAAATTGAAATAAAGACTCAATCAGTATGATTAAACTCAAGAACTCATTGTTTACAATGACCAATTTTCGTGTATATATTATTTACAAACCTATAGTTACCTAATAAACTTGGACTCTAAACTAGGAAACTAAAACTATTCACGTAGGCGGTGCGCTGGGCCAGTAATGTTTGGCCGCCCTAGCACCAACTCTTCTGGACTGGGCGCGCTGGTGCGATATAGTTTGGCCTCCCTTGCACAGAGGTTTCTGGACTAGCCTCAGGACAGTGGCTTCCGCGTGGGTGGTAATGTTTGACCGCCGTAGCGCGGGGCTCTCGGGTTCGGTGTCTCAATTTGGCCTCCTCTTCATAATTTAGCACTTGAATAACATTGAAATATCTTCCAATTTCATTGCTATGTGTTGGAACATTTCATGTTCGCAATCATGCTTGATTTTGATGTTAACAAAACTTGTTATTTTTTATTAATGAACTTACCTAAGTGTGCAGTTAGCTGAACATAACTGAAGCTATCGAAGAATGTAAACTGAGAGTACAAACTGATTAATTGAACTGAACTAGTTCAACTGATGAATCGTAAATCAGTTCAACTGATTGTCCAGCTGATAGGTGGTTCGGCAGAAGACCTTCAGAAGCCCGGCCAGCTGATGAAGAGTTCAACTGATGAAGAGCTTAGCTGACCAGTTAACTGAATCAATGAAATCAGTTCAGCTGATGAGCCAACTGATTTCACCTCATCAGAACAAGACCAGTTTAGAACATCAGTTAGGAATAAACTAGTTTGTGTTGCCGACAGCTTACATAAATCGAATCTAGCTGTGCACAAAGGTACAAAAGCTATTTCCAGTCAAAGGACAGTAATAGATGTTGCATCAATGTTTAAAGTCAAAACGTTCCAGAATGGCTGTCGAAAATACAAACATATTTGAGGAACATATTCAAAATGCAACGGATACAATAATTGAGTCTCACTGTATGATCAATATTCGCACCTATAAATAGAAGATGAAGATCAATGAAGAACATACAAGTAACAGAACAACAAGAGTGTGTGAAGAAGAAGGGCATGCTAAAGGCCTTATCATCTTACAAGAAGTAATCAGCCCAGTTGTGAGGTAACACTTCAACGTGTTATCAGCTTAGTATAGAAGTTATTTTCCCTCAGTGTGTGAGAACACCTTCTGATATATTCATTGTTCAGTTCTCACACACACTCGCACATTATCACTCACATATATCAGAGAGTAGAGCTTAAAAGATCAGTTTAGTGAGTCTTGCACAAAGACAATAAACTTGTGTATGTAGTCTTTGACACACAGACGTTAAACAAGTGTTGGCTGAAAGGTGTTGCCTACAGTCTAGGCTAGGAGTTCAGTTAGACATTGGCATAAGTCTTAATCTGAGTGAGTTTTTACAAGGTGTTGTATAAATCAAAGTTTTTAGTGTATTGTACTCGAGGAGGTAGAACGGGTGATATAGGAGCAGTTGAAGTCTCCGAACATCCATAAACATATTTTGTGTTATTTCTATATAACTGCTTGTTTTTTTTTTTTGTTCTTAACTGATTTGATCAATTCAGTTTTATTCATAACTGAACTGATATAAGCAAGAACTGATCCCATGTAATTTTCAGTTATTCAGTTGGACAAAATATAAAACCTATTAGTTTTCTAAATGAAGGGTTATTTTGAGTATTTTTCGCTTGGTTTATAACCAAACTCGATTTAATTCATCGATGTTTACATTCTTAGAACACGAGATATTGCAGCTCATTGAGAATATTGTGTTTGAAGCACCCTCAAATGTGCCCGAACCGGTCCATCACTGTGCATGCCGAATTCTTTGAAACTTTGAATTGCAAGATTTAGCACGTCATGCTTGCCCAGATTCATATCAGTGTGAGCTTTTCTGTATGAATATCTTAACTAAACGTGTATGAATGAATTCAAAATCAATCAAAATGATTGTGCAAAAGTTATTTTCTCAACTGAACTCATCGGCTATTTATAGGCTTTGCTTCCAACTGTAACATTGAACGCATTAATTAATTCTTATCTGTTGATTTGTCCTTTCTAAATATTTCAACATTTTTCTGACAATAGTACATTGAGTCTGTCTAATATGCGGAGCTCCTACTGTTAGTTAAAGTTTGTTATTGTACGATTTGTCGGATGTTGGCTTCGCTAGCTGATAACGTGTCAAAATGATTATCATTTGACTAAATAGCCGATTAGTTGAACTGATTGAATGACTTATCATTCCAACTATAGTTCGGTTATATTTACGGATTCAGTTAGATTCGATCAGTCCCATTGCCTCCGACTAATTATCAGTTCGGGCAACTTCAGTTTGGGTAGTTTCAATTCGAATTAATTCAGTTGAGCCGATGGGAGTACTCGAGGCAGTTTTGTAAATTTTCGAAAATTTTGGGCTAAATTGATATTTTATGAAAATATGTATGTGCCCCTTCTGTACTGTCCGAACTGTTAGGATCGGTTGATAGGTTGAGATGTGTTTAGAAGGGGGGTTGAATAAACACTCCCGATTTTATAATCTTTTCGAATGAAGTGTCAGTTCTGTGACAAACTGAAACTAGGAATCTTGTCAGTCAATGACAATCATTTTAACTGATAACAGTTGCGGAAATAAACTGACTAAAAGATAGAATAAATAACTGAAGTAGTAACACAAAGATTTATGGATGTTCGGAGATTCAAATAACTCCTACGTCATCCCTTCTATTACAAGGATAGGATATGCACTAAAAGACTTTGATCGATACAAAGATTGTACAAACCCACTTCAGTTTGGACTTAACTGCCAAAACTGAAACTCTTAGTGTAACGTCCCGACAAAGTCCACGTAAACCACATGCATGCAAATTATTAAATTCTTTGAAAGCATAAAATGTAATTTTATTTTATTAAATTGTGTTTAATTATTTTTATGTATTTTATGCATTATTATTGCATGATATGATTTAATTCATGAAATTTTAAAAGTTCATGCACTATGATTTTTAAGTTTCATTTCGCGCTCGAACGAGGAACGGAGACCGGAGAATTTTCAAGAAAATTATTTTTATTACAAGATTAATTTTTATTAATTAATATAAGATGTTTTAAAGGTATTTTTCAAGAATTGTGATTTATTGGGTATTTTTAACCGCAAGATTTTAATTTTTAACGTACGCAAATTTTAACGAATCGGGGAAAAATTTTTGAGGGTTCGGCTAATGTTTTCAAAACCTTTCCAACACGAAATATTTTTTCGGAGTGTGTTTGGATTTAATGATCTACTTTTAAGCTTATGGAGCCTAAGATGGTCTAGGTGTGCTGGTTAGGAACTGGATCAGTTGGGCGTGGCTGGAGCGTAAGAATGGGACCGAAATGTTAAGAAATGGGGAACATGTGCTAGTGTATGATAAATGGGGGTGGACCGAGAGCTTCATTGCTGGACCATCAGCCGTGGGTTTAAGGTTCTGATATTAAGATTGTAGGACCATTATAGTGTTTTAAGATATGACAAAAAGTTGGGAAAAATTCGGTTAAGTTTCGAGTGGATTCGGGTTAAAACCGGGACCCCGGTCCAAGTTTTAAAACAATTCGGTAAAGTTGAAATGAGCTCGAGTTTACGTCTAGGAATGCTTATAAATATGTTTTGGGATATTTTTAGGAGTTTGGTAAGCTTCGGATCAAAATAATGAGTTTTGGATTTATACGGGATTTAATCGTCGCACGAAACGTTAATTAAATGATTAATGGAAACGTCTAGATTTAAACTTAATAAAATTATGGGAAATTATATTTAAGCTCAAATAATAATAAAGTCTAAGTATTTAATTTGGGAATTTTATGATAAATTTGATTTAATTCGAGATTAAAACGTATTAATATGTTATAGTTAAAGATTAATTTATAACTCATCGATTTAAGCCAAATAAAAATATGGAAAATTCATGTTGTGAGAACCTAAATTTTTGGGCATGCAATTAATTAAATATAGACATGTATCAGAATTTATTTTCGAGTTATAATAAAATTCGAAAATATTAAATAATACATGGTATTGAAAATTCCAAGCCAATAAATACATGAAATTCAAAATTCAGTACAAATCATGTATTAATTTCGAAATAAGGCTGGATATCAATCAAATTGGAAGAAAATATTACATACAAGGCAGCTTTTCTCAGCGAGGAAGCATATCAATATTTGTGGAAGGAGCATCTCCAAATTTTAGAAGGAAAATCAATCGGTTTATGGTAGGATTCTTATCCAGCACCTATAAATACCCCCTATGCCCTTGAAATTTTCACCCCTTATTCTAGCAAGAAATTTTCGAAACTGCTCTCACAAGTGCTCCCAAGAATTTTCGAAATTTTCTCCCAAAAATTCTGCACGAGTTATAAAAATTCTTTCAAAGTTCAGAAATTCGTTTCTCTTGCTTGGGTACTCAGAATCCGATCTTCTCTGTTCAGAATATGCTTCCATATGTTTTGAATAACATATCCAAATTTCAGCAAAATCCAACGGTTAGTTTTTTGGTTACAGCCTTTGAAAGAAAACTGCTCAGATTTTAGGCGGGAATTCAGCATATCTACGGTTTTTCTGTATGAACAGGCCTAAAAGACTTCCAAACCCGATCTCCACCGTTCATAATATATTTAACGTACTTGTGAACGTACTGTAAAATTTTTAGTCCGATCCAACGGTGAAATAAGGCGCAGTGAATTTTTCAAAGACGGCTGATTTTCCGGTAGATGTGCTGCTGCGTTTTCGAGGCGTTGGTTGCATGATTCTTCTATAGTTTCAGAGTTCTTCACGTTTTCTTCCAGTCTAAGGTAAGTGGGCGTGTTTTAACGATAAAATTTTGTTTATGCATATTTATTTCGTTTTCGAAAATGCGATCGAGTACACTTCTTCTTCTACTCCGTTCTTGTGTTGGTTGTCATACGGTTTTGGGCACTGTGAGGATTCGACTGTATATGGGTGGGAATCCCAACCATGACGTACCCTTACGCGGTGGGGGACATAACCGCTATACGGCCTCGCCCCCTTAGAGGAGTAAAAATTAGGGACTGATATCAGTAAACCATAGAAAGTGGATGAATCTCAGTGCTGGTAAATGTTATGCATGTGATATGAATGATGTTATGTAAGTGCAAGTCATGTGATTTTCGAAATTATGCATGTTGTTATATTGTGCTCGAACGACCCCCACTTGCTGAGTGACGACCATATCACTCACCCCTTACTCTACTCTCCTCAGATAAATCAGAAAAGAAAATCGAGGAGGATGAGCAAGACCAGTTTTGGGGCTGATAATAAGATGATTCAAGAAGTTTATTTTAGTTTTGGCTTAGTAAGTTGTAAAAGCTTCCGCATATTATTTTTATCATTTTAAGAATCTACGTTGTAAAGACAATCTTTTGATTGATTACGAGTAATAAACTGGTTTTTGGTTTATACTGTACTACGAGGCTTGTTGTTTTCAATTGTGTGGTTGTAAAACAACGCCGGTGTCAACTAACCCCGGTCTCGGGGCGTGACATTTAAGTGGTATCAGAGCCGCCAGGTTCATAATCCAGTTGGGAAGAAAAATTTGTCAGGTTATGGCAAAAGGCTGATGCAGTCCCTTTTGGAACTCCCAACAAGTATTATTCACAACTTTGATGTGAGGCGTGGTCCAAAAACAAGAAAATCTTTCGGTTAGACCTCCGAAATCGCGGTTTTTGGTATTTTAGGAAAGTTTCGTAGAATTCCTAACTTTTCATAGGAAACTCAGAATTTAATTCCGTCGACTGTTCTAGAATCCTCTCGACGTATTCTTTCTATCCATGGGTCAATATCCAAACTTTCTACTTTTGGAAACTTTCTCAAAAATCTCGTTCAACGTGTTTTTTGAACTACTTGTCGATTTTTTTGAAATTTTATTATGAGGAAAATTAGTATTTGTATTTATTTTGGGAATATATCTATCAGAGATAAGTTGACTTAAGCTTCTGATTTAAAGAAAAAAAATTGACTCGAGGATGATAAGTTATTTATGAAAACTAATATGAGAAAAGTTGATATAAGGATTATATCATAAGTTTTGGGTACTGCACTATAGAAGTTGATTTTGTGTCGATAGTTAATTGTGTGAGCAATATGTTTGGGTTATTAAGAATATTAAGCGCTAACTTTAAATATGTAGAACATTGGAATATCTTGTGAGAAAATATCATCAGGTTAAGGAATTTATATTATTTTGGGATAACAAGTAGGCTACGACCTTACGTAAAAAAAAAAGTAAGTTATGAGATATTGATAGGTATCAAGGAAAGCATAGTACAATAAGTTTTGATTTTTATGGTACTAAGAATGATTCAAAGAGAATGACATTCAATGAACTCCTTTGTTTTAGAGCGTGATAGGCTCGTGATCTTGATGAAAATAAGATTTAGTAAAAGAATAATTATTTGAGGTAACTACTAGGTTATAATTTTCGGGATTTAAGTCAATAAGCTATAGATCAATACTGAGTTAAGTTTCAATAATCTATATGGATTTTAAGTTTTGAGATAATAATTGGGGTAATTTCAAGATAAGATAAAATTAGTATCAATTCGCATATATTCAGTGCCGACTTAATTCAACTCACTTCGGTAGATTTCGACGCCATCCTAAGGATGAACTGATTAGCTAAGAGCCGTGCGATAGTAGATGGCCAGAGTAAAAATGTCAAACTCTGAACCCCAAACCAAGAAGAAATCAGATACCATGGCGATGCCAAGGAACATAAATGCATTTTTTCTGTTACCCAGAATTGGAAAGCCATAATATCGGGAGAAGAAGTTTACCTAGCAATGGTGAATAAAGTGCAAGAAGGAGATAAGCTGAAATTGGAATATATTCAAGTAATACGAAAAATTTTCAGACGTTTTTCCCGAAAGGCTTCTTGGAATGTTCTCGGACTTAGAAGTAGAGTTCGGGATAAATTTGGTACCAGTGATGCATTAATCTCCAATAAACTGTACCGAATGGCTCCAGATGAACTCAAGGAGCTAAAATAATAACTCCAATAGTTGTTAGACAAAAAAAAAATGGATTAGGCCAAATGCATCTCTTTGGGGAGCCCCGGTCCTATTTGTAAAGAAGCATTATTAAAGTATGAGATTGTGTATAGATTATAGAGAACTCTATAAGATCACAATCAAGATAAATATATTCTTCCAATAATAGACGTTCTTTTCGATCAACTTAAATGAGCTACAGTCTTCTCCAAACTCGACCTGAGATCAAGCTATAATCAGCTAAAGGTCAGAGCAGAAGACACCCCAATGTCAGCATTCAAAATAAGGTCATCAGTGGAATTAAGAAAGTAGAGGCAATTCTAGATTATCCGAAACATAAGAATGCAACCAAAATTAGAAGCTTCTTTATATTACTAGACTATTAGCTGAAATTTGTCGAGGGCTTCTCTTCAGTAGTCGTATCACCAATGAGACTCGCACAAAAGAACTATGAATTCAACTGAAGATAAAGATGTGAAAGAGCTTTCAAACATTAAAGGAGAAGCTAACATCTACACCAATGTTGGTATTATCTACTGAGGACAAGGATTTTACCATCTACAGCGAAGTATCAAAGGAAGATCTCAGAGGCGTACTCATGAAAGACAGGCTAGTCAACTAAAGTTGCATGAGCAAAACTACCCTACTCACGATCTCTAGTTGGCAGCAGTGATTTGGCTTTGAAAATTTGGAGACACTATCTCTACGATGCCAAGTGTGAAGTATTTACTCACTGGCCACAAAGTCTCGAATATTTGTTCATTCAAAAAGAATTAAAAATGGGACAAGGACGGTGGATAAAGTTACTCAAAGAATGTGACTTGACAATAAGCTACCACGCCAGCAAGGCAAATAAGGTAGCCAATACTTTGAGTCAAACATGGATAAGATAACCCTAGCATCACTCTCTGTGCAATCATGTCTTCTAGAAGCAGTCAAGCTAAATCAGAGTCGAGACATGAAACTAGAGAAGTTCAAAGAACTAGCCAAGGAAATAAAGTCGTCAGATTTTCAAGTGGGCCCAGACATAATCTTGGGGATGAGAGGACGATTGTGTGAGCCAGATATCGACAATCTTCGATAAGAAGTGATGTTAGAGGCGCATAAGTCAACATTCCAGATCCATACCATCAGTACAAAGATGTATAGAGATTTGAAAAAAAAAGTTTCTGGCAAAACAGAATAAAAATAGATGTCGCCGAGTTTATATTTAAGTGACAAATATGCCAACAAGTGAAAGTCGATCATCAGCGACATGGAGAATTACTGCAACAGTTAGAATCCCAGAATGGAAATGAGAACATATTTCCATGGATTTCGTAGTAGAATTTCCAAAGTCAATACAGATTCAAGATGGGATATGGATAATCGTAGATAGACTCAAAAAATCTACGTACTTTCCACTCGTTCGAAGGAATTATAATATTGATAAGTTGACTACTCTATACGTGGATAACATTATGCGGCTACATGGTGTGCCAACAATCATAATGTCGGATAGATATCCAAGATTTGTGTAACGTTTGTGGTAGAGCTTTCAAGAAGCCATGACAACAAAAGTCACTCTTAATACGGCTTATCGTCCTTAAAATGATGGTCAAACAAAGAGAATGATTCAAATCCTAGAGGGTTTGATAAGGGGATGTGCCATAGACTTCAGTAGTAATTGAAGTGAACATATACCCCTGATAGAATTCGCCTACAATAACAGTTATCACGTCAATATTGGAATGACTCCAGTTGAAGCCTTTACGGACGGAAGTGTCGATCACCACTGTACTGGGACAAAATAAAGGAGACATCCATAACAGGCCAGAACTATTCCAAGCGACAATGGAAAAATTGGCCATTATCAAAGATATACTCAAGGCTGCATAGGACCGGCAAAAGAGTTAGTCTGATCTTAAAAGAATACAAGTGGAATTCACATTGGGTGAACACCTTATATAAGGGTCTCACTGATGAAAGAATCATTAGATTCAGTAAAGTTGAAAAAGTGAATCCTTAGTACATAGAACCATTCAAAATTCTGGAGAGATTGGCACATTGGCTTACAGAATAGAATTGCTACCAGATATGTGTAGAATCCGCAATGTATTCCACAAGTCCAAACTAAGGAAATACATCCCGAACCCAAGTAATGTTGTGGAAATTAAACTGCTCATGATCAAATGTAACTTGAGGAAAGAGCAGAAATATGAAGTTGTCTCTATTCATATTGTGGACATCAAAGACCAAATACTGAGACAACGTATCATTCCCTACGTCAAGGTGCAATGGTCAAACCACACAGAACGAGAAAACTACTTGAGAGTTTGAAGAAAAAATACGCAAGCAATATCCCTACCATTTCGAAAGTCAAGCCGACTCAAGTTTCAAGGACGAAACTTATAATAAGAAGGGAGGGATGTGAGAACCTAAATTTTTGGGCATGCAATTAATTAAATATATGAGTTAAAATAGAAATTTCATATACAGTTTCTGGGAAAAGTCTAGAACAAGTTTATAGAAATATGCTGGAGCTTTGCTGGCCGAGCTGCTACCTTGCTAGCCGAGTTGCTGCTTAGCTGGATGAGTTTAGAGTCTAGTCGGTCGAGTTTAGAGTCTTGCTAAATGGGCTACAATGGAGAGGAATTTTTGCATGGTTTAATATTTTGTGCAACTTTTCTTCTAAAGTTCATGTGCTATTTATAGAGTAAGAAATCCCAATGTTTCAACAAAAATAATTTCTCATTAATTCTCATTATTTTCCATAACTCCAATTTAATACAACCGTTACACAATCTGGACTATTCAGTTGCTGACTAGAGACGATATTAAATTAAGAAAATTATAATTCGAGTATGCACTATCAAAGCGTAATGACGACACAAGAAATTTTTAACGTGAAAAACCTCTACAGTGTGAGGAGCAGTGCCGGCTCTATGGGGAACCCCGGGCCGCCCCTTGGTGGGGCCTCCAAATTTTCTAATTTTTTAATTATTTTTTTTTGGTTTCTTCATTTAAAACTCTAATGGCCCTCTCAACTATTTTGTTCAAAATTTGAAACGACGACAACTTTTTTTAATTTTACTTCTCCTTTCTCTGCATGAAAAAAGCCCTATTTCTTCTTAAAAAATTATTCTTTCTTCATTTATTTTCGAGTTATAATAAATTTTTTGGGCATGCAATTAATTAAATATAGACATGTATCAGAATTTATTTTCGAGTTATAATAAAATTCGAAAATATTAAATAATACATGGTATTGAAAATTCCAAGCCAATAAATACATGAAATTCAAAATTCAGTACAAATCATGTATTAATTTCGAAATAAGGCTGGATATCAATCAAATTGGAAGAAAATATTACATACAAGGCAGCTTTTCTCAGCAAGGAAGCATATCAATATTTGTGGAAGGAGCATCTCCAAATTTTGGAAGGAAAATCAATCGGTTTATGATAGGATTCTTATCCAGCACCTATAAATACCCCCTATGACCTTGAAATTTTCACCCCTCATTCTAGCAAGCAATTTTCGAAACTGCTCTCACAAGTGCTCCCAAGAATTTTCGAAATTTTCTCCCAAAAATTCTGCACGAGTTATAAAAATTCTTTCAAAGTTCAGAAATTCGTTTCTCTTGCTTGGGTACTCGGAATCCGATCTTCTCTGTTCAGAATATGCTTCCATATGTTTTGAATAACATATCCAAATTTCAGCAAAATCCAACGGTTAGTTTTTTGTTTACAGCCTTTGAAAGAAAACTGCTCAGATTTCAGGTGGGAATTCAGCATACCTACGGTTTTTATGTATGAACAGGCCTAAACGACTTCCAAACCCGATCTCCACCGTTCATAATATATTTAACGTACTTGTGAACGTACTGTAAAATTTTAGTCCGATCCAACGGTGAAATAAGGCGCAGTGAATTTTTCAAAGACGGCTGATTTTCCGGTAGATGTGCTGCTGCGTTTTCGAGGCGTTGGTTGCATGATTCTTCTATAGTTTCAGAGTTCTTCACGTTTTCTTCCAGTCTAAGGTAAGTGGGCGTGTTTTAACGATAAAATTTTGTTTATGCATATTTATTTCGTTTTCGAAAATGCGATCGAGTACACTTCTTCTTCTACTCCGTTCTTGTGTTGGTTGTCATACGGTTTTGGGCACTGTGAGGATTCGACTGTATATGGGTGGGAATCCCAACCATGACGTACCCTTACGCGGTGGGGGACATAACCGCTATACGGCCTCGCCCCCTTAGAGGAGTAAAAATTAGGGACTGATATCAGTAAACCATAGAAAGTGGATGAATCTCAGTGCTGGTAAATGTTATGCATGTGATATGAATGATGTTATGTAAGTGCAAGTCATGTGATTTTCGAAATTATGCATGTTGTTATATTGTGCTCGAACGGCCCCCACTTGCTGAGTGACGACCAAATCACTCACCCCTTACTCTACTCTCCTCAGATAAATCAGAAAAGAAAATCGAGGAGGATGAGCAAGACCAGTTTTGGGGCTGATAATAAGATGATTCAAGAAGTTTATTTTAGTTTTGGCTTAGTAAGTTGTAAAAGCTTCCGCATATTATTTTTATCATTTTAAGAATCTACGTTGTAAAGACAATCTTTTGATTGATTACGAGTAATAAACTGGTTTTTGGTTTATACTGTACTACGAGGCTTGTTGTTTTCAATTGTGTGGTTGTAAAACAACGCCGGTGTCAACTAACCCCGGTCTCGGGGCGTGACACTGCTTAGCTGGATGAGTTTAGAGTCTAGTCGGTCGAGTTTAGAGTCTTGCTAAATGAGCTACAATGGAGAGGAATTTTTGCATGGTTTAATATTTTGTGCAACTTTTCTTCTAAAGTTAGTGCTATTTATAGTGTAAGAAATCCCAATGTTTCAACAAAAATAATTTCTCATTAATTCTCATTATTTTCCATAACTCCAATTTAATACAACCGTTACACAATCTGGACTATTCAGTTGCTGACTAGAGACGATATTAGATTGAGAAAATTATAATTCAAGTATGCACTATCAAAGCGTAATGACGACACATGCAATTTTTAACGTGAAAAACCTCTACAGTGTGAGGAGCAGTGCCGGCTCTATGGGGAACCCCGGCCGCCCCTTGGTGGGGCCTCTAAATTTTCTAATTTTTTAATTATTTTTTTTGGTTTCTTCATTTAAAACTCTAATGGCCCTCTCAACTATTTTGTTCAAAATTTGAAACGACGACAACTTTTTTTAATTTTACTTCTCCTTTCTCTGCATGAAAAAAGCCCTATTTCTTCTTAAAAAATTATTCTTTCTTCATTAATTGCTCCACTAAGGTTTTGCATATTGGGACAACTATCATGCTGTTTTTTAATTGAATGTAATTGCTTGTCTGTTTGTGTTTGTGGTGATGTCTTAATTTTTAACTGATTTGGTCTTTGGTCTTCGATATTCAAGAATCTTGTAATTTGCTTATTCGGATCTTGGACTATTTTTTACTCAATCCGATCATAATTATCCTTGCATCTATTGTATTTAAATTATAATTTTTATTTTTTTGTTACGTTTTTTGTGAAAAAATTCGATTATTTACGCTTCCTTGGTTTGATGATTCTTTTTTTGTTTGTATTATATATAGATTCATCACTGACTCCAGACATTAGGCCCAGGGCATCCATTGAGTTATTTTTTATTTTTAGTTGCAAGAATTTGGAATTTTGATTATTCGCTTAAGTGATTTTATCGATCCTTTCTTGTTGGGAGCTTTGACAGTAAATAAATGGACGTTCAATCTTCAACTACGATCTAAAATATGCTTTGTATTGTGCTTATACCCAAATCTCATATGAGCAATCAATTTTTTCTTGTATTTAAATTATATTTTGTATTTTTTTTTGTTAGATTTACAGGAGAAACTTTGTTTTTAATCTAGAAGTAAAAAGAGGAGAAAGAAATAAAGACAAGAGATTTTAAAAATTTCCGTCACTGAGTACGTGGAAAAGTACATAAATCTATTTTTTCCAGTTGAATACTTGAATATACTATTAAAAATTTGTAATTGAATGATGATGTAGTGTGTACTAATCCCTTACTGGGAGTGTCAATTATCAAAATTTGAATTCTAAGAATGTAGTTGCAGATCAAATTTTGGTTGAGAGTATAATTTTGAATGATGGGATTCAAGAAAATAATAATCGTGACGGAAATAAAATTGAAGAAAATAATAATAATTGAATGGATGATGTAAATGATACTGAAAATTTGAATAAAAATATAGACATGAGTGGTGAAGAATTAGATGATTTGTTCAATCTGAGAATTGGGAGAATGATACGCTTCAAATAAAGATTGATTTGTTAAGAGAGAGAGGTTGAAAAAGAGCTATTGATATTGTGTATCTAGATAATTACCAAGGTAGACGCTTCAACGATAAACATTACCGTTGATTTTTTTCGAATGGAGAAAAAATTGATAGGTCATGGTTAGTGTCTTCGAGTACCGTTTTCTCGCACCCAATATGCAGTGGAATTTTAAAAGTTTTGTTTCGACAATAGGAACTGTCATTGGGCGTCATATGAATTAAACAATTCATAGGGTGTTTTGAATTTATACCTTTGCATATAAAACACTGGACACCAAGCTATTTCGGAATTAGGCGGAGATAGCCCTTCTTATATATCCCTACGAACGGATCTTCCTCATCAAATCCGGCCACGATTAGAGACCTTTTTCCTCGTTTGGTTTGCACTAGAAAAATCCAAACGATTTGTGCGTTGAGAATATGACATCTGAATTTGCAAAATCCGGAGGCGGTGCAGCGACGGCAGGGAGCGACACTTGGAAGAATAGTAACGGCCATGACTTTCCTTTTCTCAAAAGGTGGCCGAATAGTTCCTGATCCTCAATCATGAATTTTTGCAATTATTTATTCTTAATCAATAATTAATTAAGCTAATTATATCCATAATCATATTTGATCCTTGCTTTTCCTTCCACTTTGACCGATGGTTTTTCCTTCAATTCATGGTTTTTCCTCGTTCAAACACCTTTCTTTGCTGCAGCCGATGCAGCTATGTATTCGGCCTCAGTGGTTGAATCTGATGTGGTGTCTTGCTCGGAACTCTTCCAAGAGACAACACCACCATTGAGCTTGAATACAAATCTAGAAGTCGATTTTGAATCATCCACATCTGATTGTAAGCTAGAATCAATGTAGCCTTCCAATTTTAGTTCTCCACTCCCATATACCAAGAACAAATTCTTAGTTCCTCTCAAGTAATTAAGAATGTCCTTCACTGCTTCCATTGAAGTGGTCCGGGATTGGATTGATATCTGCTTGCAACACTCAGTGCAACATAAGGTCGAGTAGATATCATAACATGCATAATACTGCCTATAGCAGACACATATTGAATGCGGCTCATGGTTTCTATCTCTTCATCAATCTTAAGGTACATAGACTTGGATAGAGTCACACCATGAGACATTGAGAGATATTCTCTCTTGGACTCCTCCATAGAGAATCTCCTCAATATCATATCGATATATGTGAATTTGGTTGGCCCTAGCATCCTCTTTGATCTGTCCCTATAGATATGTATTCCTAATACATATGTTGCTTCACTCATATCCTTCATGGATAATTTACCAGCTAACCATACTTTAGTTGATTGTAACATCCCTACATCATTCCCAATGAGTAGTATCTCATCAACATATAGCGCTAACAATGTCACTGCACTCCCACTAACCTTCATGTATGCACAAGTTCCTCAAGATTTTTTGCAAAATCAAACTCTTTGATAGTATTGTCGAATCTTAAGTTCCAGCTCCTTGATCCCTGCTTGAGTTCATAAATAGATATCTGAAGTTTTCATACTTTATGCTCACTTCCTATTTATGTGAATACTTCAGGTTGAGAAATGAAAATATCTTCCTTAATATCCCCATTAAGGAACGTTGTATTCACATCCATCTGCCATATTTCATAGTCGTACCATGCCTCTATGGAGAGCAGTATCCTAATGGACTTTAACATCGCGACTAGAGAAAAGGTTTCCTTAAAGTCAGTACCTTGCCTTTGAGTATATACTTTTGCTACCAATCTATCTTTGAAGGTCACCACCTTCCCATCCGCTCCAAGTTTCTTTTTGTAAATCCATTTGCATCATATGGGAAAAATTCCCTCAGGTGGATCTACTAAGGACCAGACTTGGTTCGAATACATGGAGTCCATATCAGACTGCATGTCTTCAAGACATTTAGATGAATCGGCATCAAACAATGCTTCCTTGAAATTTCTTGGATCACATCCAAGAATGGGCTCACCTTGGCCCTCTTCAAGAAGCAGGCTTAACCTATTAGGCGGTCTTGAGATCCTTTCGGATCTCCTATGAGCTTGTGTTTCTATGATTGGCTGTTGGGGTGTGGGTTCTATTAATTGTGTAGTGGGTGGTTCTCGAATCTCATCAAGTTCTCTAATCCCGCCTTTCTATCTAGTAGAAACTCCTTCTCTAAGAAGGTGGCAGTCCTTAAAACAAACACCTTTATTTCACTAGGATAATAAAAAGTAATATCCAACATAATTCTTTGGATATCCTACAAAATAGCATAAATATGCTCTACTATCCAGTTTGTCTCCCACTGCCTGCTTCATGTAAGCAGGGAATCCCCATATTCTTAAGTTAGAATATTTGGGCGGCTTTCCCATCATACGGAGTTTTATCAATTGCCTTTGAATGGACTTGATTCAACAAACTTGCTGCTATTTCAAGCGTATTTCCTAAAAAAGAAGGCGGCAATTCCGTGAATCCCATCATAGATCAGACCATGTCCATCAATGTATGATTATGACATTCTGACACACCATTCAATTGGAGTGTGACAGGTTGAGTCTACTGTGATAGAATCTTATTCTCATTAAGGTAGTCTCGAAACTTAGTACTCAAATATTATCCACCTCGATCTGATCGTAGTGTTTTAATACTCATTCGTAACTGTTTCTCTACTTCTGATTTGAATTATTTGAACTTTTCAAAGGGTTCAGACTTGTATTTCATTAAATACACATACCCAAACCTCGAATGGTAATCGGTAAAGGTAATGAAGTAGGAATGACCGTATCTCGTGCTAACATTTAGCGGGCCACACACATTTGTATTGATCACATCCAATAGGATATGTGTACGTTCCATGTTCCCTATGAAAGGGGCTTTGATCATTTTTCCTTTTAGACATGACTCATATGTCTCTAGAGTGTTTATGTCTGACGAGTCAAACAGTCCCTCTCCCACTAGCTTGTGCATCCTTCTTTGAGAAATATATCCTAGCGTAGCGTGCCACAATTTTTCTTTGTTAAGACTATTTTGTTTTCTTTTGTTTGTTGTTGAAATTGTATTTACTTGGACATTTACTTATCGTTGCCAAAACATTTTTGGCCTTGATAGTTTCTTATGTGTAGATTTCTTGTAGTGAAAATACATGTTTTGACTTATCGGACCCCGTCAAATGAGGAAGATAATGACAAAAAAATTGATGTCATGAAGTAACTCGTTGGAATCATCTATTCCAGGCCCACAACCTTTTCAATAAGCTCAATCATATGTACACCACGCTCATGGGCCAATGCCCCATCGTATATTCATGAGCTCTTTGAAAATGGTGTGCTTCAATGTACGAGGTTTATGTACCATGCAATTCTTGCATGTGTATTCGAATGACATCAACATTCAAAATTTCCTCAAACTGTCTCTGCAGTTCATTTGACATAGAAACGAGCATATTAGACTTTAGCTTGCATACTATGATTCCACCATCTTGCATGCTTTGTCAATTCAGCTAGCCTAAAATTAGTGTGTATATTATTTTCTCCGAATTTAGAACAATTTTCCCCACCAATCTTGAAAATTAGTGTTCGGTTAGCTTTTTTTATTAACAGAAATGGATTACGTGACGAAATAAATATATTGATTTGGAAACGGAATAAATGTTACCGACTATTTTAAAATATTTTGTGAAACTTAAAATATGGACTTTTGTTTTTATGAATTACCTCCCACTATTTTGACATTCTCACCACCCTATGATGAAAAACGGTAAATCCAATTTCTTTAATGAGTACGCAAGGCCCAATTGCGAAATTATGATCCCGAGTAATATCAGTCAATCATAACTTCCAAAAGGTGGAGCCCAATTGCAACTCCTTGCAACCCTTACGTAATTTGCCTCACGTTTGGGAAGAGTCCAATAATATGATCCCCTTTCTCTTCACGTGTCAAGCTCGGCCCATCAATGTTGAACCTTAATGGACGGTCGCCATGAGATCCCCCAATAATATGAGACGAAGTCATGGGAGTTCCACTAGTTCACATCAAATATGTTAGTGGAAGTCACAGCTTTCCGACGTCCAGGCCTCCTCAATAATTTGAGCCAGGCACTGACCGCGGGTAGCGTTCATCATGCAACCATCGTTGATGGAAGACAAGGAATTATTAAACTTTCTTTTAATTATCCTTTTAATGGGCTTCATCTAAATTTTGGATCTAATCCAAATTGAGGGATTTTAATTTTAAAAATTTGTCTCATCATTAATTTTAAAACTCGTGCCATAATTGTTTGTTTGATTGCCAGATTCATGCAACTCTTGTTATTATATTACTAATAATGCACATACTGATTATTTATAATATATCACATACATCATAAATAAGAAAGGATGATCGATAACTTAGAGCTAATTGATCCATACGTGCCACATACGGATCCATGTCCTCAACCTAGGTAAATGCAGGGATGCAAATATAATATTACATAAGCTTCCAATATTTTACATGTCTTCGATATTCAAAACTCCTTCGAGGATCGGGCCCACCGTCTTCCAATCTTGGTCTCCCAGTAATTCTAATATTTACATTAAATACTCATGGCACATTGGAATACAAATTTAGGGGATGAGAACGGACCATAAACCAGTTCCTCTTTTAATTATCAAATAATCAAAAATTACAAAACGTAAATATCCTAATATACACCTAACACAATTAATTCAACACTTGAATTAATTTAATTTAGTCCATAATAATGTTTATGAAAATCACAATTTTCAAATACATTATTTATTTGGCAAACTTTTAATTTAGGAACACTTCTTTAAATTAAAAGTTACATTCTCCTTATAGAAGTCATACTTCTATTTTTCTTTGCGCTTATAAACTCATTTATAAGCCGTTCAATACATTGAACTATTTTTACTTCTCAACGGGATCTAGAAAGTTAGCACTTGTGTGGCCCTCAATGGTTCATTGATACACCTAGCCATGGATTCACATCTCCATGTGATTCGGGACTAAACATATCCTTATATGAGTATACCCCAATTGCTCTATTCTTACTTATCAACTCCTTGATAATAAGAACGTCAGAACTCAAGTCTGATAATACCCAACCAATCATGTTAAACGCCTAGCAGCATCGCTTACATGATTCCCTAGGTATCAAATGATAGTGCCTGAAAGAACCATTCAATTATGGTTAGCGTACAGTACGGTTCCTTCATTTCATATATCCCGACCGATTCGACAACTATTGGTATATCGAGAGCTGTCAAAGAATCGATACTATGTGTCATGTGGTAGTTGCATCGATGGTGTAATATAAGAAACCCCTTTCTTAATTACCACCATACTCTGATCAGAGATTTCAAACTACATACACATAGGATATCCATACCCGAAGGTAAGCGGTGAATCCCTTACTACAATGCATCGACTCCTATATGTTTCGACAAATCACCCAACCTTGCCACCTGATGACCCCATATGAATCGGTAAACAAGTCAAAGTACAATGCTAGCATATAGAGTCTCAATGTTGTCCCGGGTCATAAGGACAAATGGTGTACAACCATAAACTAGGACGTTTCCACTAGATAAGTGAGAACCACTTGAAAAGTCCTTTATGGAGGGTTGTTCAGTGCAATCTACAAGGAGCACCTATCTGCATGTTTGGACATCACAATGTCCCCTACCAATGAAACATGGTACTCACATCGCATATACTAGTCTCGAATTCGAGCGGCCTATATCCTTCTTAGCGGCGGCTGAATCGACTAGGAACTGTTTAGAATATACAGTATTGCAAATATGAGTTTCATGATACTCATCATATGAGGATCTTATATTCTTTCTACTATTTGTATATTCAAGGACTTAATCTATGCAACTAGCATGGGTATACAGATAAAGATGTGCCAAAACAATAATTTCAAATATTATTAAAATAAAGATTGTTTATACATAGAGTTTGAACATGAACTCTCGGCCAACACTTGGCTCGACGGGCACCTACTCTAACAATCTCGCACTTGTACTAGAACAAACTACCCATATGCTTCAAACCCATCGATTCGCGATGCTTCTCGAATAATGGTCCGGGTAAGACTTAGTTAGTGGATCAGCAACATTATCTGCGGAGCCGACTTTTTCAATCGACATTTCTCCTCTTTCAACAATGTCTCGGAGGATGTGGTACTTTCTCAATACGTGTTTGGATTTCTGATGAGACCTTGGCTTCTTTGCTTGAGCTATAGCTCCCGTGTTGTCACAAAACACCGGGACAGGAGCAACTCCATTAGAAATGACGCCCAACTCTTGGACGAAATTCCTTATCCAAAAAGCCTCCTTTGCTGCAGCTGATGCAGCAATATATTCGGCCTCAGTGGTGGAATCCGCAGTACTCTCTTGCTTGGAACTCTTCCAAGAGATAGCTGCACCATTGAGCATGAATACGAACCAGAGGTTGATTTCGAGTCATCGATATCGCTTTGGAAGCTAGAGTCGGTATAGCCTTCCAATTTCAATTCTCCACCCCCATAGACCAAGAACAACTTATTGGTCCTTCTCAAATACTTGAGGATGTCTTTCACAGATTTCCAATTTGGAAGACTAGGGTTCGATTGATATCTACTGAGTACACTTAGTGCGAAAGCCATGTCAGGACGTGTAGATATCATCCCATACATGATGCTACCAATCGCAGATGCATAAGGAATGCTTGTCATCGCCGCTATCTCTGCATCAGTCTTGGGAGAGATAGACTTGGATAGGGACATGCCATGACACATTGGTAGATGTCCTCTGTTGGACTCATCCATCGAGAACTGCTTCATGATGGTATCAATGTATGTGGACTCGGTGAGACCAAGAAATCTTCTTGATCTATCTCTATAGATCTGTATTCTCAATACAAAAGATGCTTCACCCAAGTCCTGCATCGAGAACTTACTCGCTAACAATATTTTAGTTGATTGCAACATCCCTACATCATTCCCAATGAGTAGAATGTCATCAACATAAAGCAAAAGGAATGTCACAGCACTCCCACTGACCTTCTTATATACACAAGGTTCCTCAGGATTCTTAGTAAAACAAAAGTCTTTGATTGTACTATCGAATCTGAGGTTCCAACTCCTAGATGCCTGCTTTAGATCATAAATAGATCTTTGAAGTTTGCATACGATATCCTCACTTCCGATAGATGTAAACCCTTCAGGTTGTGACATGTAAATCTCTTCCTTAATATCCCCATTAAGAAAAGCTGTCTTGATATATCTCATATTCATACCATGCAGCTATGGCTAGCAATATCCTTATAGACTTGAACATTGCAACTGGAGAAAAGGTTTCCTCCAAGTCAACTCCTTGTCTTTGATTATATCCTTTTGCCACCAATCGCGCCTTGAAGGTCAATACATTCCCATCCGCCCTATGTTTCCTCTTGTAAATCCATTTACACCCTATGGGAACAGTTCTCTCAGGTGGATCCACAAGATTCTACACTTGGTTCGAATGCATGGAATTCATCTCAGATTCCATTGCTTCAAGCCACTTGGATGAATCGGCATCAGATAATGCTTCCTTGAAGGTCCTTGGATCACATCCATGGTTAGGCTCATCATGGTCCTCTTCAAGAAGCAGACCATACCTCATAGGTGGTCTCGAGACTCTCTCGGATCTTTTAGGAGCTTGTATATCCTCTCTTGGCTCTTCGGCTGTGGGTTCTTCAATTTTGGGTGTCTCTCGAACGTCTTCGAGTTCTGTCATCTCCTCTTTTCTATCCAATAGAAATTCCTTTTCAAAAATGGTTGCATTCCTAGAAACAAACACATTGGTTTCTTGGGGATGATAGAAATAGTATCCAACTGAATTCCTTGGATATCCCACAAAGTAACATAAAATGGATCGACTATCCAATTTATCTTCCACTGTCTGCTTCACATAAGCAGGGCATCCTCATATTCTAAGATAAGAATATTTGGGAGGCTTACCCATCCATATCTCATATGGTGTCTTATCAACTGCCTTTGAATGGACATTGTTCAACAACAGTGAAGCTGTCTCAAGCACATATCCCCAAAAGGATGGCGGCAACTCCGTGAACCCCATCATATACCGAACCATGTCCATCAAAGTCCGGTTACGATGCTCCGAAATACCATTCAACTGTGCTGTAGCAGGCGGAGTCCACTGCGAGAGAATATCATTCTCCCTAATATACTCTTGGAACTCGACACTCAAGTACTCACCATCTCGATCCGATTGAAGTGTCTTGATGCTTCGTCCCAACTGTTTCTCTACTTCATTTCTGAATTCTTTAAACATTTCAAAGGCCTCAGATTTGTATTTCATCAAATGCACATACCCATACCTTGAAAAGTCATCGATAAAGGTGATGAAGTAGGCATGTCCATGCTTAGTGGTGATGCTAAGCGGACCGCACACATCAGTATGGATAAAATCCAATAACCCTTTGGCTCGCTCCACATGGCCCTTAAAGAGAATTTTGCTCATCTTTTCTTTTAGACAGGATTCACAAGTTGGGAGAGAATTAATATGGATAAAATCCAATAACCCTTTGGCTCGCTCCACATGGCCCTTAAAGAGAATTTTGGTCATCTTTTCTTTTAGACAAGATTCACAAGTTGGGAGAGAATTAATATCAGACATATCAAACATGCCCACTCCCACTAGCTTGTTCATCCTGCTTAGGGAAATATGTCCTAATCGAGCATGTCATAATTGTGCCGAATTTAGAGTATCTTTTTTTCGCTTGTTTGTTGTCGTTATTGCTTGGACATTTTTTAGTCGAATATATTTCAATTTTAAGTTATAGATATCGTTTTCAAGTTATTGTAAATGTTGCAAATACCTTCGCTAAATAAAAAGAATATCCATCTTTATCAAGCATAGAAATGAAAACAATGTTTTTCACCAAATCCGGTACAAACAAAATATCTCTTAAAATCAACTTAAAATCATTGTTCAAAATCAAGTAAACATCTCCTACGGCCTTGGAAGCAACTCTTGCTCCATTGCCCATCCTCATGAAGGTCTCACCTTCCCTAAGCCTCCTCCATCTTCCCATCACCTGTAAATCATTACAGAGATGTTAGCCACATCCTATATCAAATACCTAAGTAGTAGAGTTAATTGAAATGTTTACTTCAATATAGAACATACCATTTTCAGAACCCTTCTGGGCAAGATATTCTCTACAATTACGCCTCCAATGTCCAAGCTTCTTGCAGTGATGACATATGTCAACAGTCTTGTCAGCTTTAACTGGTGCAGCTGCCACAGCGGGACGCGGAGCTTGCCTTTTCAAGGGCACGTTCTTCTTGGGACGTTGGAAAGAACGCTTATTTCCCTTTCCAGGTGGACCGGTCTTCGTGCCAGATGAAGAGCCCACATAAAGAACAGACTTCCCTTTCTTGATGGTGGCTTCAAACATGTCCACAAGCCCAATCAACTTTAGGCCATGCTCATTGACCAAGGTCCCATCTCGCATGCGTAAAGTGATCAGCTCCTTGACGGTAGCATGCCTAAGAGGCCGTGTTAAAGAGCTCCTTGAGATGCAAATGAATGTCAGCAACACTTTTTACATCCTCAAAATGCTTCTGCAGCTCATCAATCATAGAAGTCTGCATATAACACTTAGCTCGCAAGTCATGATCACACCAATCCTTGTAAGTCTGCAAGTCCTCAGGCTAGTCGGAGCCTCAACAGGGGGCGACTCAGTAAGTGTATACGCTATCCTTTCCAAATTCAAGACGATTTTTAGGTTTCTTAGCCAATTGAGGTAATTAGGTCTGGTTAATACGTGTTTGTCGAGTATTGCAGATAATGGGTTGCGAATCGAAGACATTGTCAAATTTGTAAGGAAAAGTAAAATAGATAAATGTTAATGACTATTTTAAAATATTTAGTAAGATATAAAGTATGGACTTTTACTTCATAAATTTTCGCTCCCACTGTTTTGACATTTTTCACTACCCTCTAGTGAAAACGGGAAACTCCTTTCCTCAGTAGGTACGTAAGGTCCAATTAGCAAATTATGATCCCAAATAATATCAGCCAATCATAATTCCTAAAAGGTAGTTTCCATTTGCGTCACCATCCAACCCTCTACGTGAACTTTTGTCTCACGTTTGATTAAGATCCAATAATATGACGTCGTTCATCTTCACGTGTCAAGCCTTACCCATCGATGTTGAACCTTAATGGACGGTCGCCATGAGTTTCCTCAATAATATGAGCCGAAATCATGGGAGTACCACGTAGTTCACATCACCATGTCAATGGATGTCACAGCTTTCCGGTGGCCAGAGCCCCCCCAATAATATGAGCCGAGCCCCGAACATGGGTAGCGTTCATCATGCACCCATTGTCGATGGAAGACATGAAAATTATAAACATGGGAACGGGCCATAAATCAGCCCACTTATAAATTGATAATTATTACAATTATTCAATATAAAAATATCCTAGCATACACCTAGCAAATTGGGCTTGGGTTTTTGATCATTTTTCATGCATAATATCACATATCATACACCATCAATTAATTATCACAATAATCAATTGATCCAATATTATATATCTTGATCCAATCACTAACCGCCACGATTATATACTAAATCAACAAAGTATACAAACTCATTTGTCTAATTTCTAATTATTTTATTTATAACCGAATTTCTTGTAAATCACCATTTACTTTAAATAATTAAAATTCAATTTCAATTATTTATTTTATGAGAAAATATGTACAACTTTTGTAAATTTAAACTTAAGAGCCCAAAAAATCATTTTTCACCAAAAAATATTTTGGCCCATTTAAATTAACAAATTGTGTTAGCCATCTAATGGCCCAAGAACTCAAGGCCCATGACATTTTGATATTCCAAAACACTTTTGAAAACCCTAGTCGTCATCGCCGTCGCCAGAGCTCCGTCGCGGGATTCCGGCCAACATGCACACCAAAATTTTTTTTTTATTTAAGGGGCTTTCGGGCAGCCCAAGGCTGCCCTTGTTGCTCGAAATGGGCAGCAACTTGCCGCCCAAAAACCGCCCCAAATCGGCCTTGATTTTAGTTGTTTTGATTGTCTAATATGGTTAAAAATTGACCTCAATATAATATCATGTATATGCTACACAAAATAGCAACCATAGCTCATGATACCACTTGAAAGGGGATCGTTTAAGGTGTCCGCTTGCGCAACGGAAGTTTCAAAATTATTTTTCTAGCAAAAACCGAGCATCCTAAACACTATAGTGTGTAGCAAATACAATAAAACATAAAATATCATACATATGATGTTTTAGAATTTTACCTATCAATCTTAAAAGAATGATGATGGCTCGAACTTAGTTGTCAAACAAAGATTGATGATGGCTCGAACTTAGTTGTCAAACAACTAATCTATTCAATTGCAAGATTGATCTACAATCTTCCAGGAGCACACCTTGCTCAAAATCAAGCCCACCACCAACAAAAAAGATCCGTCTTACACTTGCACTAGAAAATGTAAGGCATTTTTCTTTGAGAAGACTAAGCTTTCCTCAACATATTGAAGAAGCAAAATTAAGGAGAATTTCCTCAAAAAATTTCGGCCAAGGCTAGATGGGAGGAGAGAAGGATGAGTTGTCTTGTTGTGCAAAAAGTTGAAAAGTGCATGAGCATGCCATGTCTTGTTTGTTGAAAAAGTTGCCTCCAACCTTTCACTTCCCTTGCATGCTTTTTACTTGGGCCTGTAACAACTACAAGGCTCATAGACTTTTATTTAAATGTCTCAAACATATTGAGACCATTTAAACTTTACTTGATTTTACTCAAGCCCACTAGTTTAATAATTATTTTTAATTGGGCTCCACAAGGTCCAATATTATTTTATTAATTCTACACTTGAATTAATTTAATTATTTGGACACTACTAGGGCCATTATTGTTTAATTAATTCAACACTTGAATTAATTTAATTTAGTCCATAATAATGTTTATGAAAATCACAATTTTCAAATACATTATTTATTTGGCCAACTTTTAATTTAGGAACACTTCCATAAATTAAAAGTTACATTCTCCTTATAGAAGTTATACTTCTATTTTTCTTTGCGCTTATAAACTCCTTTATAAGTCGTTCAACACATTGAACTATTTTTACTTCTCAACGGGATCTAGAAAGTTAGCACTTGTGTGGCCCTCAATGATTTATTGATACACCTAGCCGTGGGTTCATATCTCCATGTGATTCGGGACTAAACATGTCCTTATATGAGCATACCCCAATTGCTCCATTCTTACTTATCAACTCCTTGATAATTAAAACGTCAGAACTCAAGTCTGATAGTACCCAACCAATCATGTTAAACGCCTATCATCATCGCTTACAAGATTCCCTAGGTATCAAATGATAGTGTTTGCAAGAATCATTCAATTATGGTTAGCGTAGAGTTCGGTCCCTTCATCTCATATATCCCGACCGATTCGACAACTATTGGTATATCGAGAGCTGTCAAAGAATCGATACTATGTGTCATGTCGTAGTTGCATCGATGGTGTAATCTAAGAAACCCCTTTCTTAATTATCATCATACTCTGATAAGAGATTTCAAACTACATACACATAGGATATCCATACCCGAAGGTAAGCGGTGAATCTCCGACTACAATGCATGGACTCCTATATCTTTCGACAAAACAAACAACATTGCCACCTGATGACCCCATATTAGTCGGTAAACAAGTCAAAGTGCAATGCTAGCATATATAGTCTCAATGTTGTTTCGGGTCCTAAGGACTAATGGTGTACAACCATAAACTAGGACGTTTCCACTCGATAAGTGAGAACCACTTGGAAAGTTCTTTACGGAGGGTTGTTCAGTGCACTCTACAAGGAGCACTTATCTGCATGTTCGGACATCACAATGTCCCCTACCAATGAAACATGGTACTTACATCGCAGATACTAGTCTCGAACTCGAGCGGCCTATATCCTTCTTAGTGGCGGCTGAATCGAATAGGAACTATTTAGAATATACAGTATTGCAAATATGAGTTTCATGATACTCATCATATGAGCATCTCATATTCTTTCTACTATTTGTATATTCAAGGACTTTATCTATGCAACTAGCATGGGTATACAAATAAAGATGTGCCAAAACAATAATTTCAAATATTATTATAATAAATATTGTTTATACATAGAGTTTGAACATGAACCCTCGGCCAACACTTGGCTCGACGGGCACCTACTCTAACATCCTCGACTACAATGCATTTGTTCCTACGTATTTTGAAACTACACCAAACCTCGCCACCTGAGGACCCACGATGGAGTTAGTAAACAGATTAAACTGTATGCTAGTACGTATAGCCCATACATTGTCCCGGGTCAAAGGACTAATGATGTACAAACATAACTGCAGACTATTCCACTCAATAAGCGAGAACCACTTGGACAGTCCGAGGGAGGGATGTTCAGTGCATCATCATATGATCACCCATCTGTGTGAATGGACATCTTCATGCCCTTGCCAATGAAACCTGACTTTTACTCCACAGAAGCTAGTCTCGAGCTCGATCGACCTTTCTCTTTGTTTTAGGTGGTTGATTCGACTAGGAACTTGTTTTTAATATACAATACACTTCCTAGTGAGTTCCATGATCTTAAGTTGCGACGCAGACCTCATGGTACATATTGTATATTCAAGGACTTTATCTATGCAGCTTGCATGGGTATACAGATAAAGTATAATGTCATAATCGAATAGAATCGTAAAATATTATTAAAATAAATTTTCTTTTACATTAGAGTCAATAAAATCCCTAGCCATATATTGCTTGTCGAGCACCTACTCTAACAGTCGAACATAACCGTGAGGATAAAGATGATATGGAAATCCCCAACGAAGATGGTGGAATTTTGGGACACCATTGTCTGCCCAAGCAAACAACACGATGAGGACGATACAATTGCAGGCTGCAACTCCAGTGTTTTAAATATTCTTAAAAAACTGGTGATGGCGTTGGTGGTTCCGAAACTTTTAAATTTTTTTTGTCAATGTACATAAACCTGACCCTGAGACTCTACAATCATTGGGCAGGGAACTAATACAATAACAAATTAATCCTTCAAGTGGTTAAACTTTTACAATTTAAAATAAATTTCTCGAAAAGACATTTTTAAATTGTTGAGAAAAGCTTCCAGCCCTTTTTCATAGATGAACAAAAAGGTTTTCTTGAATTTTGTATTACTATTCATCCTGGTTTCCACAATGTTTCTAGGCACATACTTGAGAATTATTGTTTTGATATGTATAAAGAATATAAAAGGCACTAAAATCGCATCTTTTGAGTATTACATGTAGAGTAATTTGACAACTGATATTTGAGCTAATTTGAAATATGAAGAATAAATTTTTATTATATGTTCTTGAATTTAAGAAATTTGAATTAGGAAAAATAGAATTATAGCTTAAGATAAATTAGAATCTTCACACAACACATATATTATTGCTAGATATGTTTTAATTTTATTAATTAAGGTTTATGGAATAAAAAATAAAATAATGTCAATAATATTAGATAATGTGAGTGTCAATAATTTTGTGATTACATACGTTAAAGATTCATTGAAACCGACTTTAGATGGTAATTTGCTTTATGTTAGATGTGCATGTCATGTTATCAACTTATGTGTTAGATGTGTCGGTAATGAAAATATGACAATTGTAATATAAAAATTCAAAGTACGTGGGAAATTATTACGTTAAATAAAATGTGGTCGTGTTTGAAAACAATTAGTCGAAGAAAATGAGATTAATTAAAAAAAATTTCCTCTCCAGGTTGAAACTCGTTGGAATTCTTTGTATTACTTTTTTGATACGTTGTTACATTTTAAATATTCAGTTACTTCATATTACAATAATATTGTAGAATACTATTTAATATTGACTGACTATGATTGAATATTTTGATTAATCATGTTTCTTTGTTGTAAATTTTTAAGGAGGAAATCAAATTTTTTTAAGGAATGAGCTATTCTACTACGCTCATGTTTCTAAAAATATTTTTCAATATATTATAAAAATTTATTGAATATTGTGATGATGTTGTTATGTGTGATTTTGTTTTAAGTATGTAAGAATTTGTTTTTAAAATTTTGGGAGAATATCTCAACTGTGTATGGCGTAGCAACATTACTTGATCCTAGTTAAAGTCGAGGTTGATCAGAAAAAGTTTTTTGAATATTATACTAAATATCTTGGAAAGAATGTTGATGATAAAAAGAATTCAAACATGCATTCTCTCCAAGAATTGTTTGATTTGTATGCTAGTGAACAGGGTAGGCAGGCGGAGGAAAGGTCGACAGGAAAAAAGCGGGAGAAATCACCTTCTTTCAAAGTTTTAAACGACCAAATTTCAAGGGAAATCATTTACAACAACAAATTATAATGAGATCCAAATCTATATAAGGCAGTATTTTGAGACTCCGCAAAATTTCGATGTTCTATATTGATGGAAAATAAATTATCAACTTTATTCAGTGTTTGTGGAAATCGAAAGAGATGTCCTAGAAGTTCAATGTTCAAGTTTTGCTTCTGAATCAAAATTTTCAATATACGGAAGAATCAATGGCAAAAAAAGAACTAATTTAAAGTTGGAAACACTTGGCATGTTTACTTTCTACAAGATTGGTTTGCGGCAGAAAAAAAAAATAGGAATGCTGGAGCGATTTGACGAATTTCAAAGCTCATGTTCTGAGGAAGATTCCAAGTATTCGAAATTTTTTTTAATAAATGTGATGAATTTTATATGATAAATTATCGAAATCAATGTTTCATATATTGTTTTCTTTTTTTATAATGTCTTTTTTCAACTCAAAGTAATTAATGAAAAAAATTATTATTATTATTATTATTATTATTATTTTAAAAATCCTTTTCGGAACTTATTCGTCCACTACGGACCGGCTAATGGATCGTGGTTTCAAGATATGTAACTTGGAACCGGAAACATAGAACCATTAAGCATGCGTCCTTTTGTAATTCCAGTTCACCAATGGCTAATTTATTATCCTGGTTTATCGGTTTGGATTTCAAAAAGGATATGTCATTCAAGTATCAAACTTGTGAATTGAACAAATTAAAAATTTCATGTATAACTGTTATAAATCCCTTATATTTTAATTCTAGAAAGGGTGAGGCGAGAATAATAAAAAATTAAAAAAATCAGATATGTTCACAATATATGCCTCTACCATTGGTTCATAACTTTTTAGTGCAGACATAAACATAGACATAAATTTTTTGAAATTCCACACTTTAAACACATAATATGGTTATTGGTCGGGTACTAAATTAAATATATGAGTTAAAATAGAAATTTCATATACTGTTGCTGGGAAAAGTCTAGAAAAAGTTTGTAGAAATATGCTAGTGTAAGGTCAAAAAATAAAATGACGTAATCCAACTGCATGCAAATATATGGCAATGAAAAATAACTAATTAAATGATTTTAATTGATTAAATTAAATATGTTAACTATGTTATAGGGTTAGGAAGGAGTTTTCTACTTGAATGCATAAAACTGTATTTTTAAAGGTTATTCGAGATGCGATCAAGGAACGAAAAACGATGGCTGAAAATCAAAAAGATTTTTATTAAATAATTGTTTTTAATTATTTAAAATACGGTTGATGTTTTATGATATTTTTGAAAATAAGGAGTTTTGAGTTGAATTTGTACGTTGAGACGTAATTTTTAATGGTACTCGATTTTTGACTAAAATATGAACTTTTCAAGAACTTGGCTAAAATTTTCACGAACTTTCCTAAAAAAAATATATTTTAAATATACACTAATGGGCTTATTGGGCTATTATACCATGCTAATGGGCCTAGGCTTGCACTAGGAGGTTTAAAACCATTCAATAGGCCAAACCCTCCCCCATAACCCTTCAAACTCACACCCAACACACTAGAACTCCTTTAGCAGCAAAACACATGCACAAACACGAGATTTGAGAGGAAAAACCACGTTTTTTGAAGAAAAAACAGCCTAGGGTCTTCTACGTCGCCGTTCTTCGCATCGCTAACATGTTTTCGGGCGCAAAGGCACGCCTTAACCTTTTTTTTCTCATACATCAAACTCTATTACGTGTTTGATCATATTTTGCATGATAAACATGATTTCCTTATGATTATTTTCATTTTTTATGCTTGTGGTGTTGGCTCAAGGGTTAAATTAAGGGTTCGGTTTTAAGTTTAATGGCTAAGGTGTTGAACCGTGGGTCCACGGGTGTGGCTCATGGCTCACAAGGGTAATTTAGGCAATAAAAAGTCTATGCTTAAGATTTCGGAATTTAATAATGAAGTTTGAATTAATTCGGGAATTAAATGTTTTACGAATTAATAATTTGGAAATAAATAGAAAGCCTCGAATTTAAGCTAAATAAAAATATGAGAAATTTAATTTAAACTTAAATAATTATTTGAGATGGTCTAGAGTCAACGAAAGTAAGAAAAAGTAAAAATCGAAAAATTTTACGTCTAAGGGTAAAACAGTCATTTTACACCTGAAAAATAGTAAATGTCTTGGCAGTGCCCTGAGTGCTGTAAATAATGATAATATGCTTATTTTAAATGTTTATGGAATTTTATGATAAAACGAAAATGCTAAAAGATATGTTTCATGCTTGGTTTAAAAGAAAAATTATTATTATATGCTTGAATTTTTATAAGTGATGAAAATATGAAAATTTGAAGGAGGGGAAGTAATTGTGACTAATATGATGATATGTGAAGCCAATGCTTGAGAGTGTCGTTGATGTCCCCTCCGCCCAGTACTGTGGTTACACGTAGATGGATTCATAGACCTTCAGCTGATACGGAAGTCACAATTAACAATCTGAATTCAACGAAAAAAAAATGTTACGTATATGATGGAAAGTAAATGTATATGATAAATGAAAAATGTTCATGTTTATGCATGATCATGAAATGTTATGTTAAGTAAAAGTATTTTCACTGTTTCATGTGATTGTATATGTATTACTCGTTATCATGGTTATGATTTGCTGAATCAATAGATTGACTAGGTGTGATCGATGCAGGTGAGCATGATATTGATTTTGATGGACTTGATGGTTGATCTTACTGGACTGAAGGTGCACATAACCCGAGGACCAACGCTAATTTTCCGCATTTACGTTTAAGTTTATGACAAAGATTTTTACGACTTTTAAGATGTTTTTTGAGTGGTTTTCGAGAGGTAGTTAGATTTATCCTTATTTTGAAATATTGCTATGTTAGGTTTGGTAAATGATTGTCGATTTTATGTTTGGAATTATTTTCATTTGAATTTACAAATATAGTTGGTGGTTTTATTTTTAAAATGGTGCAAAATTATTTTTAAAAAAATATATAGGTATTATTACATTCGACCGAAATTATTAGATAGGGGAAAAAATATCTAGTATATTATAAAGAAAAACGAGTAGTGGACGTTTCACTTGATATTAGAGCAATGTTTCTGTAAAGGGTTGTGCCACCGTCAGTGCCGGGAAGCTCAATCGTCAACCCTCAATCTGTAAGTTTACTGCTTTATGTGATTTTTATGATGATACATGCATGATTACATGAATTATACACTTACATTACATGTTTTATAGCTTTTTGAGATTATATGTTTTATATGATTAAAATTGTTCAAAAATGGGTTAGTATATACAACATTATTAGAAAACTTAGATTTAAATACATGTTGGTTACATTTAGAAATTTGGAAAATGTTTAGATATAATGCCTCCTAGATGCGCACCTAGTATGGATAGGCAAGCTGAGAATGTTGAGGATCGTCGTGTGAATGCACCCCCACCTCCTAATAGGGATGCTACTATTCGTGAACAAGAGCATGGCAAGCTTTTTTGAGCAGCAGTTTCAGCATGCTCCAAGGCAACAACATGATGTATATGATCAGTTCCGGAGGCTCCGTCCAAAGTAATATTCGGGCACCACTGACCCATTTGCTGCTGAGGGTTGGATTCGATCACTTTAGGTGCACTTTATCTATCTGAATATGGGAGATGCTGACCGCATGAGGTGTGGTACATATATGTTTAGATATGATGCTTCGCTTTGGTGGGAAGGAGCGGAGCATGGTATTAATCTCGTCACACTTACTTGGGATCAATTAAAGAATATTTTCTATGCGAAGTACTTTACTGCTGACGTCCAAGGATGCTTTAAGAGGGAATTTATGACTCTCCATTAGGGAGATACTACTGTGGCTGAGTTTGTGAAGAAGTTTGATAAGTGTTGTCACTTAGTGTCCCTCATTGCTAGGGATGCTGCTGAGAAACTTAGACACTTTCTGGATGGTCTACAACCTACTATACGTCGTGACGTGATGATGATGCGACCGATGGATTATGCAGCTACCACAGCCTATGCATTCCAAGCCGAGAAAGCCTTGAAAGATATTTTTTTTGAGATGCAGCGCAAAAGGCAGCAACACCAGCAGAATTCTCAGCTGAATAAGAAGCCATATATGGGACCTCCTAGACCTCAAGGGCAACAAAAGCCCCAAGAACAAGTGAAGAAGCCAGGACCACCAAAACCACCACAACCTGGAGCACCGAGACATGCAGAGAGGACACTGTGCAAGGAGTGCAATCGCTTACATTTTGGCAAGTGCATGTGGGGGACATTCAAGTGCTTCATATGCAAGGAAGAAGGACATAAAGATGCTGATTTCCCCAAGAAGAAAGCACCAACAGTGGGAAGAGCTTATGTCATGCATGCTGAAGAAGCCGAGGAGGAGTCAGACACGACCCTTATCACTGGAAGGATATTCATTCCAGATGTAGCTACCTATGCATTGCTGGATTCGGGAGCTACACACTCTTTCATATCCGAAACTTTCGTCAAACGACTGAATATTATACCTGAGGATATGGGATTGGGTTTCAAAGTTTCTATCTTTTCTTGTGATCAAATGGTCACTACGAGCATTGTGAAGAATCTGGAGCTTCGTTTACAAAAAGATGTGGTTCAGGCAGATCTTATCGTACTCCCTATGCCTGAATTTGACATCATACTTGGCATGGATTTGTTTTCAGTTAATGGAGCTTCGATATATTTTTTCGGCAGAGGACAGTGTCTATTTGACCGCCTAGTGGGAAATCTTTTGTCTCTGAGGTGGCGAGGAACAAGAAAATTCCACATATTATCTCTTGTATGTGCGCGAGGAAGCTTATGAGACGAGAATGCCAAGCTTTTCTAGCATGTGTTACTGCAGCACATGCTCCTATCAGTCAGAAGCTAGAGGATGTTGACATCGTCAAAGACTTTCCTATTGTTTCCCTAAGGATGTTTTTGGCATCCCACCTGATCGTGAGGTGAAATTTTCTATTGAGTTGATGTCGGACACCGAACCCATTTCTAAAGAACCTTATCATCTAGCAAATGTTGAAATAAAAGAGTTAAAAGATCAAATTCAAGATTTTCTGGACAAGGGTTTTATTCGCCCTAGTTATTCTCCGCGGGGCGCACCGTTATTGTTTGTGAAGAAGAAGGATTGTACTATGCGACTCTGTATTGATTACTGAGAGCTGAATAAAGTCACTATCAAGAATAAGTATTCTCTACCAAGAATTGAAGACTTATTTGATCAATTACAAGGAGCATCAATATTCTCAATGATAGATATTCGTTCTGGATACCATCGATTGAAAGTGAAAGAGTCTGATGTTCATAATACTGCTTTTAGGACTCGTTATGGGCATTAGGAGTTTATGGTCATGCCATTTGGGTTGACCAATGCGCCAGCGATCTTCATGGATCTCATGAATCACGTATTTCAGCCGTATCTAGATCAATTTATTATAATCTTTATCGATGATATTTTAATCTATTCGAAGAGTAAAAAGGAGCATAGTCGGCATTTGAGGACATCACTGCAAGTACTGGAGGATAGGAAATTATATGCAAAATTGAGCACGTGTGAATTTTGGATTGATAGAGTGGCGTTTTTAGGCCACATCATTTCTAGTGATGGAGTTGAGGTTGATCTGAGTAAAGTGAAAGCAATGAAAGAATGGCCTGTACCGAAGAGCGTAACCGAGATCCGTAGTTTATTGGGACTAGCTGGCTATTATTGAAAGTTTATTCAAGGGTTCTGATCTATTGCAGTACCCATGACCGCCTTGACGAAGAAAATGCGAAGTTTATATGGGGATCCGAGTGCCAAGAGAGTTTTGACAAGTTGAACCAAGCTCTGATTTCAACGCTAGTATTATCGATGCCCTCGGGACAAGAAGAGTATGTTATTTTTACCGACGCTTCGAAACTTGGTTTGGAGGCAGTTTTGATGCAAAATGACCGAGTTATAGCCTCTGCATCGAGACAGTTGAAGGTTCACGAGAAATATTACCCCACTCATTATCTTGAGCTTGCAGCAGTGGTATTTGCGCTGAAGATTTGGAGACATTACTTATATGGGGAGAAGTGCAAGATTTTCACCGACCATAAAAGTTTGAAATATTTCTTCACACAAAAAGAGTTGAATATGAGGCAAAGAACATGGCTAGAGTTGGTAAAAGACTACGACTGTGACATTAGCTACCATCCGGGAAAAATAATGTAGTAGCGGACGCATTGAGTATGAAGACAACAATTATTACTCAATTATCACTTCAAAGACCAATGCAGTTGAGATTCAGCGATTTGAGCTTACAGTGGATGCTAGGGGCGAGGCCCCTAATCTTGCCACCATGACAGTATAGTCGACTTCGAAAGATAGAATCCGTGAGGGACAGTATACTGATGAGAAATTGCAAAAGTAGAGAGCGAGAGATGAAGCCAAGGGCCGGAAGCTGTATTTTGACGTGGATGTTATAGTTCGTTATTGAGATTGACTATGAGTTCCTAGTGGTGATTCTTTGAGGGAGGTCATTCTGAAGAAAGTCCACGACATGCTATATTCCATTCATCCTGGAAGCACGAAGATGTACAAGGATATTCAATTATTATATTGGTGGTTGGGCATGAAACGAGATATCCTACGATTTGTATCCGAGTGTTTGACATGTCAGCAAGTTAAAGCCGAGCATCAGAGGCCAGCGGGAAAACTTAAGCCACTTCCTATTGCCGAGTGGAAATGGGAAAATACCACTATGTATTTTGTTGTGGGATTAACGAGGACTATCAAGGGGTTTAATGCTATATGGGTGATAGTGGATCGTCTAACGAAATCAGCGCATATTCTACCTATCAAGGCGACATTCACCATTACCTAGTATGCCGAGTTGTATATTCGTGAGATAGTTCGTCTGCATGTCATTGCCGTATCTATTGTTTCTGACAGAGACCCGAGATTTAAATCATCTTTCTGGAAAAGTCTGCATGCAGCGATGGGAACTAAATTATTATTCAGTACAACATTCCGTCCTCAAACCGACTGTCAGTCCGAAAGAGAGATTCAAATTTGGGAGGATTTACTTCGAGCTTGTGTCATTGATTTTCAAGGAAGTTGGGAGCTCAAGTTGCCACTAGTGGAGTTTACTTACAATAATAACTATCAATCATCGATAGGGATGGCTCCTTATGAGGCACTTTATGGGAGGAAGTATAGATCACCCATCATTGGGACGAGGTTGGTGAAAGAGGAGAATTTGGGCCGGACTTGATCAAGTAAACAATGGAGCTAGTAATCAAAATTCGAGATAGAATGAAGACTGCACAAAGCAGACATAAAAGCTATGCCGACAAGCGACGAAGAGAGAAAGAGTTGGTAGTAGGTGACCACGTTTTTGTAAAGATAGCACCTATGAGGAGTGTTAAGAGATTTGGCAAGAAAGACAAGTTTAGTCCAAGATTCATAGGGTCATTTGAGATTTTAGAAAGGATTAGAACACTAGCCTATAGAGTGGCATTGCCACCAATGCTATCTGAATTACACAATGTGTTCCACATATCTATGCTGCAAAAATACATGTCAAACCCTTCACATGTACTAAGTCACGAACCTCTGCAATTGACTCCAAACATGACTTATGAGGAAAGACCCATACAAATCTTGGCTAGGCAAGAAAGAAGACTCCGAAATAAAGTTATGCCAATGATCAAGGTCAAGTGGCTAAATCACTCAGAGGAAGAAGCTACTTGGGAGACCGAGAGGGACATTAGGAGTCGCTACCCGGAGTTATTCGGTAATTTCTAATTTCGAGTACGAAATTTTATTTAAGGGATAGAGGAATTGTAAGGTCCAAAAATAAAATGACGTAATCCAAATGCATTCAAATCTAGGAAAGATGAAAAATAGCTAATTAAATGATTTTAATTGCTTAAATTAAATATGTTAAATATGGTATAGGGTTAGGAAGGTGTTTTCTACTTGAATGCATAAACTGTATTTTTAAAAAATATTCGAGATGCGAACGAGGAACGAAGACCAAGGGCTGAAAAATAAAAAATATATTCTATTTAAAATAGGGTTGATGCTATATGAAATTTTTGAAAATAAGGAGTTTTGAGATGATTTTACACGCCAAGAAGTAATTTTTAACGGCATTCGATTTTCGACTAAAATATGAATTTTTCGAGAACTCAGCTAATATTTTTACGAACTTTCCTAAACAAAATATTTTAAATATACACAAATGAGCTTATTGGGCCTATTGTACCATGCTAATGGGCCTAGGATTACACTAGGAGGTTTAAAAAAATTAAATAGGCCAAACCCTCCCCATAACCCTTCAAACTCACGCCCAACACACAAAACACACGCCCACACACGAGATTTGAGAGGAAAAGCCTTGGTTTTTGAAGAAAAAACAGCCTAGGGTGTTCTATCTCGCCGTTCTTTGCATCGCCAACACGTTTTCGTGTGTAATATACGCAAAAGTACGCCTTAACTTTTTTTTCTCATCCATCACACCCTATTATGTGTTTGATCATAGTTTGCATGAAAAACATGATTTCCACATGATTATTTTCATTTTTTATGCTTTTGGTGTTATTAAATTATGTTTTCATGTTCCAAAACTTGATATATTATTACATGAAGGGCTGCCATCATAGGGTCACAAAAAGGGAAGAATTTAAGGGTGTGTAAGCATCCCTAGATCACGGTTTAAAGGCTGCACATGAACCATTATAAGGCTTGAACATAATTGGATGCTTTGGTGCACAAGGGTTTGGTTAGGAGACTTCGCAGCGTGCGTGTAGTATCCGAAAAACCAATATGCGTAGATATGTGAATAATTTCTATTATTTAATTTTAAATGATTATTATTTTAAGAATTTGTTTATTTAATTGCATTTAAATGATTTACGTTATTTTTAAAGATTTTAAATCGCGTATTTCAAATTTTAACTTTTTAGATATATACGCGAGACCGGACCGGAGATAGAAAATCGGAGATGAATTTTATGATCCAAAAATATTCCTAAATTTATTCCGAGCTAAGAAATAATTTTTTAATGAAATCAAGTGGAATTAAGTCTAATTTAATTAATTAATCACCAATTTTATTGTAGGCTTCTTAATTCATCAAGATTATGCTTAATTAACCTTTTAATCAAGCTTATCTAACATAGGATTCTACTTAGAAAAACTTAAACAAAATCCTACACTAATTGGAAAGCCAACTCTCGGTCATTTCCACTCCACACAATCCCAAACCATTTAACTCCCCCATCAACACAAATGACAACCATTCAACATGCATGTCCCCCCCAACTTGACATCATTTACTCACCCATGCACCACCTTATTAACCATCAACCTTCACCACCTTCTCCACTCCCCCTAGCACGAAAATTCAGAGGTTTAGCAGCTCCCATTCTCGGCCAAGACAGCAACAATAACAAGGTTTCTTCATTTCCGTTGCCGTGTCTCCCGGTCCGACGTATCGTGTTGTTTATTGTAAAAACAACTTAAGGCATGTGTATTTTCTCCCTTTTTCTCACCAATCAAGTGTATTACATATTTTTAGTATGATATATGTGCATGGTTTCGGTTTTATAGCAAGAAACCACAAGAAAATATTTTTGAGAACCATAGGCCATTCTCGGCCATCCTGTGCATGTATTGTTCCTTGCTTGTTTTGTTGATTTGCAGGTTGGCTCAGTTCCTAGGCTCCCAAGGCTGATTATGGTCATGTCCTAGGGTGTGTTATGGTCAAGTTTGATCAGGGTTCAAGCCCAAACACCGTAATTTAAGTGCTCAAAACAATAGGTAAGAAACAAGTGTCACATTTGGGGTTCATTTGCTGTCAATGGGTTGTGTAGAATAGTGTTCGAGCCATGGCTGGCCTAGGGCCGGTAGCCATGGCTAGGACCCTTCCCTAGCAATCCTAAGACGTGGTCAAGTCGGCCTTAAGTGGCTTGAGCCATGTCCCAAATCGTTGGGACAGAAACAACTGAGGTTGGTCACGTATGACAGTAAGCTCACGGGTGGTTCTTGTTTTGTTCTAAGGTGGTTGGTTGGTTCTTGGTTATCATAGGGCCCTTAGCCATGGTCTAACCAATGCCTTAACATGTCAAGAAGGTGTTGTGACCACTGGTTTGAGCCATGGTCAGTTTTTAATAGCCATTTTTACAGCAAGTGACAAGCTGCTCCAGTGTGTGTTCTCGACAGCAGTGAGCTTCGGCTCTTGAGTATTGTTCTTTGTTCTTGGTTGGCATATGTCCATTAGCCCTGGACTAAGACATGCAAAAATTTGTTACGGAGGTCATGGTTTTAGCCGTTTGTGATTTGGTTAAGTTTAGAAGTCGTACGAGAAATTACGGTGCGAAGTGCCAAAGTTACTCTCGTAAGAGCGCCTCACAATTTTGGTTCCTTTGCACCTTAATTCATATTTCCAGGAAAGTTTTGTGTAATACAGTAAGTTTAAGCATATTTTGATCATGGCTAGATGTTGGTTCGATGTTGGTTCGGGTTGGTTCGGAGACATGGTTGAAATTACAGTTCATGGTCTAGTTTGGCTCGGTTTTGATGCATGCATGGCCGTATCTCATCAATTTCATTGATTGTGGTTCGGACATGATATTTTATTGTTGTGCATTACATTCGATAACTTATTAAATTGGTTTGGTTCGAGTATCAAGTCGTTCGGAAGTCCCTAAGTCATCGTTCTTCTTTCGGGTGCATTTTAGGTCAAATTAGGGTTCCATATGGCCCACGATAATTTACATCACACCGAGCCTGGGAAACGATCCAACTAAGCCAAGCATAAGGGTTTTAAGTATATTTACCTGCAAAATATGAAAATGCTTTATTTTTGAGATATGCGATTTGTCTTATGGCCATTTATGTTATGGGTTTGGAAGCCGACGCACGCAGTCGGGGACCTCTCCAAGTAGTATGGGTTTGGAAGCCGGGATGCGTGACCGGGGACCTCTCCACCCGGTGACTTACGACCGGTTTAGGATTATGTACGGGTACGGATATCAGTCCAAGGGCTGTGGTGATCTCTACCACCCAGTATACTGTGGTTTAGTCTGATCAGGAGATTATGTTATGGGCCACTTGCTTTGACACATTATTTCTACAGAAAATTACGATATGATATGATATGGCTCGTAGTGAGCAAAGCTTTTACGTACGATTTTTATGATGTGCACGTATCTATATTTACTCATGCTTATGTTATCACGTCACGATTCAGTTTACGATATTTTTACATTGCATGCGATCTTATTACGTATTTAGTTGTTATTCACGATATATGCATGCTGGATCTTTAGACTCACTAGACTTGATTGATGTAGGTACTGACAATGCAGAGGCTGAGGGCGGGGACCAGTGAGTTAGCTCGGATCGGCGGTAGTAAGAACCCGAGGAACTCACATTTAGTTATTCAGTTTTATGTTCAAACTCTTGTTATAACTTTTATTCATTTTTAAGTTATTGTTTAAAACATTATTCAGTTTCTGCTGCTATGTTTATGTTAAACGATTGGGTTATTTACGAAAGTTTTTATACGTTGCAAGTTTATTTGTGTAAAGAGAAAATTTTTAATAATTCCGCAAAATTATGAATACGAAATACGGGCCCTCACAGTTGGTATCAGAGCGATGTTTCTTGTAAAGGGTTGTACTTACTACTGATCTCGAAAAGCTCATGAAGTCACGTCTTCAGTCTGTAAGTCATACTTTCACGTATTACATTTTTTTAGCATGAAATAGTTTACCAGCATGTTCTCATTAAATATTTTATTAGTATGTTCTCATGAAAAAAAAATATTTTATGTTAAGATTATGTTTTACAAAATATAGATTTAAAATTTAAGAAAAATAGTAGAATTATGCATGTTGGTTACATAAGGATTTTACATGGTACGGTATGCCTCCTAGACGAGTTATTGACCTCCCGAGGGGTGCTGAGAGCAAGGCTGATGAGACTCAAAGTCGTTATGAGGATATAGGTCCACCGCCACCTCCTCCACCACCTGATATGCATACCCAGATGATGGCGGGTATGACTCAGTTCTTCGCACAGTTCGCGTGGAACAATGCTGCAGCGGTAGCTAGGCCGCCTAGACCCGAGGCTATATGTGAGCGGTTCATGAGGATGAACCCGAAGGAGTTCACTGGAACGTCTGATCCCATGGTTGCTGAGGGATGGATTAAGTCCCTAGAAGTTACTTTCAGATTTATGGAGCTAGAGGATGTTGATAGGGTCCGCTGTGCGACCTATCTTTTTGGAGGAGACGCCCGTCTGTGGTGGGAGGGCGCATCTATAGCTCTGGATCTAGCTACTCTCAGTTGGACGCACTTTAGAGAGGTATTCTTCTCTAAGTATTTAATGATGACGTGCGTTCGAGGTTGACCAGGGAGTTTATGACCCTGAGACAAGGTGACATGACTGTTACGGAGTTTATCCGTAAGTTCTAGAGGGGTTGTCACTTTGTACCCCTGATCGTGAATGACGAGGGTGCTAGGCTTAGGCACTTCATGGATTGATTGCGGTCGATCTTGCGCCGTGATGTTAGGGTTGCTGGCCCTACGACATATGAGGTCGCTGTCTCTAGAGCTCTTACTGCAGAGCAGGATCAGAGAGATATCGAGAATGACCGCCAAGGTAAGCGGCCATTTTAGGCGCCCCACCGCCTTCCTCAGCAGCAGCAGCATAAGAGACCTTTCCATGGCCCATCGAGGAGCAGAGGGCAGCAGCAGCAGCAGGGACGTGTGGTCCCGAGGATGCAGGAGTACCCGGTCTGTGCCAGGTGCACACGCCGCCATACCGGAGTTTGCATGTATGGCTCTGGGAAGTGTTTCAAGTGTGGCGGTACTGGCCATTTGCTGAAGGATTGTCCTCAAGGGACATTGCCTACTCAGGACAGAGTGTTTGCGCTCCATGCTGCGGAGGCGAACCCAAGGACTATGCTCTTGACAGGTATCTTAAAGCTTTAAGTTTATATTTGGGAAAATTTTAGCATATTTAATTCAGCGATTTGGGATTAATTGCTTTGAATTATTGGGTTATAAAATTGGAACTTAGAAATTGTGATAAGATTGCATATTCTATTCGGGTTGTTTTGGGAATCTAAGTTAGAAGAACTTTAATCTTTGCATGCCTATATAATTAATTCTGGTAAATTATTGTGTTTAGATTGATGTTCCAACCTTTTAGGAAGAATATTTATAGGCGGAGCTTCTACGAACGCCTTAATTGATTCGGGGGCCACTCATTCATTCATATCTGAGACTTTTGCGAATTCCATCGAGGTCAAGACGATTGGATTGGATGTGGCGTATTCTGTGGTTATTGTCCCAAAATTTTCGAAAAAGCGAAAACATCCACTAAATTTTGATTTTTACAATTAGGTCCCCGAGATTAGGATTATTGCATTTATGGTCCTTAAAGCTCTTAATTACATCAATTCAACCCTTAAGTCCATCTATTAGAGCATGCAATATAATTTATTTTAGGTTCTCAATCCCAAAATAGTTCCCACAACCAACATAATAAATCATGCAATCGAGATGGTAAATAAAAACTCTTAAACATAAAGGTTACCTGTGAGCAGTGTAGAGTCTGGCTCCACACCTGCCTCCTCTGCGTGCATCATATAGGCCCTGCCAGTAGTGGGACCCTTGTTCTTAGGGAAATCAGCTGCCTTGTGGCCTTCTTCCTTGCATATGAAGCATTTGAAGGTTCCCCACATACACTTGCCGAAGTGGAACCGGTTGCATTGCTTGCACGGCTGCCTCTCCTCCGGCTTCGGAGCCCCTGGTGCCTGCGGTGGCCTCTGCTGTCCAGGCTTCTGAAACTGACCCTGGGGCTTCTGCTATCCTTGATGCTTCGATGTCCTGGTGAATTGCATCTTCTGTGGCTGCGAGCTAGACTGGGCTTGATGCCTCTTCCGCTGCATCTCGGCGTCGATATCTCGGAGGGCCTGTTCTACCTGAAAAGCACAAGCGGTGGCCTCATCATAACTCTCTGGTCACATCAGCATCACATCTCGACGCAAAGTGGGCCTGAGGCCATCCATGAAGTGCCTCAACTTCTGAGCGGCATCTTTCGCAATAAGGGGCACAAAGTGACAGCCCCTGTCAAACTTCCTGAACTCTGGCACATACAAGTCCCCCTGTCGGAAAATCAGAAACTCCCTCATCAGGCGTCCCTTGACTTCCGATGGAAAATATTTGTTGTAGAATAGGTCTTTGAATTGGTCCCAAGTGAGGGTAGCCAAATTCACTGAGTTCGCTACTCCCTCCCACCATAGGGATGCATCGTCTCTCAGCATGTACGTGGCGCACCAGACCCGATCTATTTCCCTCATGTAAAGATACTGAAAGTGCAGCTCTAGAGACTAGATCCAACCCTCTACTAAAAACGGGTCAGTATTACCCCCGAACTCCTTCGGGTTGAGCCGTCTGAACTGCTCATAAATTTCTTTTGGGGCCTCGGAGCCTGCTGTGCCTACTCCATCAGTGTGGCAATACTCTCAAGGACTCGGGTAGCTGAATCTCTTGGAGGCGATGTTGGAGGTGGTGAAGGGCCTCTACCGCCTCCAGAAGTATCATACCGACTATCATTGCTGGGAGCGCGTCTGGGAGGCATGATATTTAAATACAGTCCAAATTCTAAACGTAACTCATCATGAAATTTAATCTAGATTTCAAAACATTAAATCCTTAAATCCTGTAAGCAGCTAAACATGTACTGAAAAACACTAAAAAATGTTTATCATGTAAACATGCAGGTGATAACATTAAACAAATCAAAACATTTAAAGGCATACAAACTTGCAAATTCGAGGCTTGAAGACTGAGCTGCAGAAGCTGGCGCAGACACAACCCTATACAGGACCCTTGATCTGATACCAACTGAAACTTCTTCTACTTAAAATACTACTAATTGTTTTTTTGTAAGCTAATTTTCTAAAATTTCAATTTTTGTACATGCATGCAATAACAGCTGAAACTTACACATTTTAAAATAAACGAACTCAAATAACAGTAAAAAAACACTGTAGTCAAAAATTAGACAATTTGTCAAACCCTAAACTGTCGTTTAAAATAATTCACAAATGAAACTTTAAAAAATCTTGACAACAATCAACATGTAAAAACGAGTGTATAGGAAAATATCCATGAACGCTCCTAACTCATGAGCATAATTTACGGAAAAAGTATGTTCCTCGGGTTAGCTTGCGCACATCCAACTCCGCCTACTCAGTCTTCGATGCCTCCAATCTCCTCATCAATATGCTCACCTGCATCATTCACACCTAGTGAGTCTAAAGCCTCAACACACCTGAATCTTTATAACAAGAACATATACATAAAATGCAACAGTGAAATGTACTTTAATCAACATACATTTCATTATCTTAAAAGCATGAAGTTAAACATATCGCATTAAAGCATAGCGTGCCAAAACATGTTTCATCATAACATCATATACATCTTCATTTTCTTTATTTGAATTTCGTTCATTTGTTGTGACTTTCATATTAGCTCTATTCTATGAATCCATCTACGTATAACCATCGTACCCGGCAGTTGGGACATCAACGACGATTTTACCAATCCACTAAGCCTTGGCCTTACATATTCGTATTCATATTCGTGTTCATATTAGTTACAACCAACTCTCATCCTTCAAAACATGTCAACATAATCATCACTTATAAAAATCATGCATATAAGTAAATTTCCTTAAAATCAAGCATGCAACGTATTTTTCATATATACATAAAAATTCATGATCGATATAACATATACATTAAAAAAATGTCAAATTGTGATCAGGATGCTGCCAGGACTGCTAACTAGGCCCGGGTGCAAAATGACCATTTTACCCCTGGACCTCAAAATGTCGACCCGAAGCCAACAAAACTCCTAAAAATGCCTCAAAACATATTTATAATCATTTCCTTGACGTAACCTCGATCCTGTTTCATAACTTATTCGATTCGTTTTAAAACTTGGACCGGAGTCCCGGTTTTAACTTGAACCAACCTGAAACTTAACCAAATCTTTCCAAATTTAAACCACAACATAACCACTCCCTACCAGACCCTAGACCACCCAATTCCTGCCATTTTGAACCTAATAAAACACGATGCTGCTTTCTTGAATTTTCAGAACACAAGCACCGGAAACCCTAGTGTATCTATCCTCCTAAATTTCGACCCTATCCCAAACCAATGAGGACAAGACCCGAACCAACTTTTCCTATCCCACCTCTGGACCCACCTGGTCTGACCTAGCCCTCGCCCTCAGCCCCATGCATGCTGTCAAGCGTGACCACCGGAGAGCAACTAAAACGAGCCCAACCGAGACACCCCTCGCCTAAACTTACTCAATCGGCCCCATGACAATGATCAGCAGGGTTCGAGCCATCCTAGGCAACGGCTCAGACCCACCAGGTTTTGGTCCAAGGCTTGAAACAGCCCTTGCACCGTCGGCTCACCCTTTTTTCCGATCTAACCACAACCGATACATTTAACTAAAGCATCACAAATCAGCAGCCCTTTCACAAGAACAACAAAAATGTGAGTTTCAAGTAAAAAAAAAGCATAATTCGTGACAAACCTCGCAAAAACGATGCAACGTAATAAGTCTATGCGATCCTCATGCAAACAGATACAATCCAGCATAAGATAGCATGAATGATGAGAAAAAATTGATTTATGGCGTGCCTTTTCTCGAAACCTTGAGATATACGCGTAGAACTTGCACCGAAGAGGCGGGGATGGAATATTCTTGAAAACCTAGGATAATTTTCGAGTGGCTGTTGTATATTTTAAAGAAAGGGGTTGCTGCTGCTAGGGGAGGGGGCGGCCTTGAGTGTGATGGAGTGTGAGTAGGTTTAGGGTTAATATAATGTAGTGTTTAAGTTGTATAATTGTGCACTAATGGGCCCTTAATAATAATTAAAGGGTTAAAAGAATTTTAGGCCCATTAAACAATAAAATAAACCCGTCAAGCCCAATAACACTCCCAAAAAATATTTCTTTTAGGTAAGTTTTTGTAAATATTGTCAGAGCCCTCAAAAAGTTCTCCGACTCGCTAAATTTTGCTTACCAGTTAAAAATATGACTCGGAAAGTAAAAAACTCCACTAAGGACCATTTTCAAAATTTTCCTCTAATTATACCATATATTAAATAATTAAAAATGATTATTTAATTAAAATATTTTTCCTGATTATCCCGATCTTCGTTCCTCGTTCGTGTGCAAAATACAAATTAAAGCTCTAATGCATGAAACTTTAAATATACCATGAACTAAACCACATATCCATGCAATAAAAATACTGAAACACTTAATTTAGTAAAACCCTATATTGCATGTAGTCAGGTTACATAGCTCAAATTTACAAGACTTTACAATGTCAATCTTTTTTTATTTTTAATTTTTCATTTTAAATTTAAAATCTTTTGAAAATTTGGATAAGTTGAGTAGTAGTTTGGTATTTTGATTTTAAGAAGATTACCCAAGTGAATATTGAGAAATCATCAACAATAACTAGAGTGTATTTCATTCCCCCTAAGTCCATGACTAGGATAGGACCAAAAAAGCCCATGTGCAACAGCTCTATTTTCAGGTTGATGAGTTACACCCTTTGATTTTAAAAATTGATCTAACTTTATTTCCAAACTGACACGCTGAGCAGGCTTTGTCTTTTGGAACTTAAATTTTGGGCAAACTAGTGACCAAATCATTCTTGCTCAGATTGCAACGGCTCTGAGATTGAAATGATTTAACCTCTTGTGCGACAATTATCTCCTTGGTAAATTAGAAGCAATGAAGCACATTGGTTCACTATGTTGAGCAGTCCAACTGATTTTGTATGTGTTTTCATACCTGTTACCTGTCATTATAATGTATCTATAAATATTTTTGACAGTACAAATATGCTTATGTAACTTAATCGAGTAGCAATGAACACAGTTGGTTTATCCTAGTCAAACTGTATTTAAATATCTTCAATGATAATGTCACCATGGATAAGCTTACACATACCCACGGTTCTACCTTGAGAGGAGTCTCCAAATGTGATCTTAGGTCCAGTAAACTGAGTCAGTTTAGATATCAATTTAGCTTCACCAGTCATGTGCCTTGAACATCCACTGTCCAAGTATCAAACTGACTTTTTGATTAATTCAGTTCTCGTATCCTGTAATCACAAACTAAAAATGAATTTTGGTTCCCATGAATAATTGGGTTCAAATAAGATTAGTCCTGTGAAGTCTGGGGCTGAAGAGGACGGGGGGTGATCGCCGGTGCCATGAGGTTGCACGGAGAATTAGCAACTCCTGTCAGGCTTCTAGATGAAGGGAACATGAATGAACCGATCTTGCAAAATAAGGAAAGGGACTCCGAAACTGTTCAGGTATGAGACTGTGCAGTTGAGGAGAGCTTAAATTATTTGATATGTACTACTTATATCAAGAAGATGCATCTTCTTTTTGGTAGCTCATCGCACAAGAACTCCAAAGTTAAGCTTGCTTAACTTTGGGCTATTCTGGGATAGGTGACCCACTGGGAAGTGTCCTAGGGTGCGTGTCAGTGAGGACATAAGCACGCTGGAAAGACTCGTCTTGGTACAGTGGGGACCGTCATCGAATCTAGGGCGTTACAAGTCCTTTTGTAACCCAAACTTTGATATGTTTAACTGACTTACCACTTGTGTTTCAAATATGTTGTGCATATGCATGTGTGTGATGTGTTTTGTGTGCAGTAGAAACCATATTTTGTTCACCTTTTCCGATTTCATTGGTCAGCTTATATCTTTTCTCAACAGGCTTGTAGTTAAAGTATCGGTTAGATTTGCCTTTCATCAAGTTATGCCTTGCTAAAATGGTTTGTTTAGGCTTTCAATTTGGCTTAGCATCGGAATTCTCAGCCACGTAACCAACACCAAACTTTCTGCCTTTATTCATATGTTCAATAGGCTTTGCAACTTGAGAGATGGGTTCTTAATATTCTTATATCAATTTGGATCTAAAAAAATAAATGTATTTAGTTTTTCACATATCCAGTTTCGATTGAGTACTTGTAACATGAATGCTTTCATTGTTGCTGAAACTGAGACCATTTTTGTCCCCAATAGGCTTCTGCAATTCTTTCATTTCAGTTATGATAACTGAAAACTTGTTCCAAGATTAAATTAGTTTAATTATCTTCATATTATCAGATTTTAACATATGTTCATTTTCTGTCATTCTCAGTTTTTAGCTTAGCAATCTCTGCCTTTAGACTAAACATTTCTCAGATTGTTCTCAATCAGTTTCAGTTTAGTTGTCTAGCTGGTCAGTTTGTCTCGCTTTAAATTCCTTGAATGATTGGGAAAGTCTTTTTTGGAACATTTCATGTTCGCAATCTTGATTTTGATGTTAACAAAACTTGTTATTTTGTTTATACTGATTTACCTAAGTGCGCAGGAAGCTGGAACTGATCAGGCTTCGAACTGATCAGTTATCGAGCCAAAAACTGAAGCTATCGAGACACAAACTGAAAACACCAACTGATATACCAAACTAAATCAATTCAACTAATATATTAAAGAACAGCTCAACTGATTTTCCAGCTGATAGGTGGTTCAGCAGTAGAACTTTAGAAGCCCGGCCAGCTGATGAAGTGCTCAACTGATGAAGAGTGCAGCTGACCAATTCAACTGAAAGAGTGAAATCAGTTCAACTGACGAGTCAACTGATTTCACAAGCCCAACTAAAGAGTAGTTCAGATGACCAGTTAGGAATCAATCTGTTGCAGATCAAGTCAAGCTCATCTAAATGGACTCCAGCTACGCACAAGGGTACAAAAGCATCTGTACTATCAATAGTACAATAATGGACGTTGCAGAAAAACTTAAAGACTTCCAGCATAGATTTCGGAAAAGTCGAGACACGAATCTCAAGGAACACATTCAAGTTGCAACAGATACAATCCTCGAGTCTCAGTGTACGATCAGTTTCCAGCCTATAAATAGAAGATCAGTGAAGACCAACAACAAACAACAAGATAAGAATAGGTTTGTGGAAAAACAATAGAAAGAGCACGCATATTGCATATCAGCTTACTAGAAGCAATTTTCCCAGAGGGAACACTTCATCGTGTTATCAAGGTTAGTTTAGAAGCATAATTCCCTCAGTGTGTGAGAACACTTTCTTGTAGTGTTCATTGTTCAGTTCTCACACACACACACCACCACCCAAATACAGTCTTGCACAAAGACAATAAACTTTTGTATGTATTCTTTGACACACAGACGTTAATCAAGTGTTGACTGGAAGGTGCTGCCTTCAATCTAGTCTAGGAGTTTAGTTAGGCAGTAGGTAAGTCCTAAGTTGGGTGGGTTATTACACTTGTTGTAATTAATCAATGTCATCTACTGTATCATAACCGAGGAGGTAGAAGGGGTGACGTAAGAGCAGTTGAAGTCTCTGAACACCCATAAACATATATTGTTTATTTAATTGTTTAACTACTGTTTTCAAACTGAGTTGATCAGTTAGAGCATCCGTCAGTTCAGTTTTCACCATAATTGAACTGATATATATCATAATTGATTCTCGATATTTTCAGTTATTCAGTTACACATGATATAAAATATATCAGTGTTTCTTAACAAATGATTACTTCAAGTGTTTTCCGCTTGGTTTGTAACCAAACTCGATTTAATTCATCGGTGTGTACATTCTTAGAACAGGAGCTATTGCAACTCATTGATTTATTATGTTCAAGGCACCTCAAGGTGCCCAGCACACGATCCTTCAGTCTTTGATACTCATTAACAATGTCATATAGTGCAGTGAGAAGGTCCTTTCGTGAAAAATCAGTTGACCTAAAGTCAAATACTTGCTCACTGATAGATTCCAGCTCAGCATCATTAGCCATCAACCAGTTCACTTCTTCACACCACTGGCACTACTTGAATCTTCTGATCAGATGACCCAAAGTCTGAGTCAACCCACTTTGACTTGGTTTCCTAGGCCACCAACACCTTCTGGTCATTCTTCCTCTAGGATGATTTCTTCTCATCCTTTGAACTTCTTCTGTCAAAAGATCTCTTGCCCTTCTCAAATGACCTCTTGTCATCCTTCCTTGGTTAGGCCACTGTTCTATGAAGTGGCCAAGTCTTTTCAAATTTGAAGCAGTCATTGGAGTAATCATTTGACTCTCTATTTTGGTAGGATCTTCGGTGGGATCCTTGATTCTTCCTTAGAAATTTTCCAAAAATTTTAACAAACAATGATATGGCGTCATTGTTTAATTGTTCAGCTAATTTTTTTTGTGAAACAGATGGTTCCAATTTCCCAGTAGTTAGAGCCTTAGTCAATTGAGTGGAACACTTATCATCATTTCTTGTTTGCAATTCGAATTCATAAGATTTTAAGTCTGCAAACAAATCATAGGGTTCCATCTTGCTCAAATATTTGAATTAACGCATTGTTAAAGTCTTGACATCTCATTCTTTTGGGAGCCCTCTCATTACCTTCAAGATCACTTCTTGGTTGATGTACATTTTTCCAAGTGCACCGAGTTTAATCACGATTGCACTGACTATTTCATCAAAGTCAGAAATTGATTGTCCAAGTTTCATCTTCATATTGTCAAACTTTTGTATGGCCACAAATAGTTTGTTTTCTTTAGTCTGTTCATTGCTTTTGAACAACTAAATCACTTTTCCCAAATTTATTTGGCAGTCTTAAACATTTTGATTTTGCTAAATGTGGTTTTCTCAAGAATTTTGTATAGAATGTCCTTGGCTAGATTATCAAAGTTGCTTTCTTCTCGTCATCATTCGTCCATTCACTCTTTTGTTTTTCTATCATTTGAGGAGCACCGTCAGTGGTAGCTATTGTTGTATTGGCTTTTATTGGCTTTCAATATCTTCATTGGTCCATCCGTAGTGACGAACCACATATCATCATTCTGAACAGCTAAATAAGCCTGCATTCTTATCTCTCAGTCATCAAAATCCTCATTGGAGAATATCAAAATTTGGCTGAATGAAGCCATTTGAAAGAAATTTATAGAGCCAAGAATAAGCTTTTTTAGATACCACTTGATAGGATCGGTTGTAGTGTTTAGAAAGGGGGGTTGAATAAATACTAGAAACAATTTAATTTTTTTAGAATTAATTTATTCAGGTTGTCAACTGAATTATATATATTCTCGATTGTCAATGTCAGTTGGCTAACAAATAAATGTGGAAATAAGCCAAACTAACAAATTAGAACAAATGAAATAATGATTTTGCTATGTAATTGAAATAAACTGTCATGCCCCGAGACCGAGGCGTCGGTGACATCCGGCATTGTTTATCAATTTACATGAAAACAATTAAGCCTCGTAGTAAATAGCCAAACACCAGTCTTTTTCATAAATAAATAATGTCTTTACAATGACAACAGAATAAAAATTACATCAGTATTGCGGAAGCGAAATAAATAAAAAGTCTTGAATCTAGATTTTTTGGTGCGATCACCAACCCCAGAACGTCGCATGTTCTTCCTCATTCAATTCTTCCTCATTCTTATCTGGGGAGAGATTTAAGGGGTGAGTGCTTTAAGAAACACTCAGTAAGTGGGGGTCGATCGATTACCACATATAATGATAATTTAAAACATTTTTTAACAGACTTACAAAACTTATTATATCAAACATTGACTAAATCATACTCGAAAGTTGAAACAGAACTTATCTGACAATTTATAACAGAATAGAGCAGAACAAACGGAACACTGTTATTTATCTCATCGTCCATGGTCAAATTGTCCTCCATATGTTAGTCCTCTAAGGCGTGAGGCTAGAACACAGTTTTATACCCACTGATGGGGGCCATACATAACACAGTTTTATACCCATTGATGGGGGCCAGAACACAGTTTTATACCCACTGATGGGGGCCAGACAGAACTTACAATCTTCGTTCCATATCCAACTCAATTCATAACAGTACATTACCATAAATCAGATTTATCAAATTGTTTGTATCAGAATTTCGAAAGGACTCAATAGAATCAATGATTATTGAAGACAGAAAGCACAAAACGTATATCGATCGAGATTTTAAAACATATGGTCATCAATTTTCGAAAATTACTAGATACATACAAGTAATTCATGATATTCTTACACAAGTTTTAAATCACAAAGAATTACATAACCAAAAATCCACTTACCGAAATCCGAAGGTGTAGTTCGAAATTTGCCAAAACTCGGACATTCGAAGCTTTGTTGCAAATCGAGCAGATGGTGGCCAAACTTGGACAGGAACCTAATGACAGCGTTTACAGCAAATCACTGCACTGAAGAGCCGGAACAACTCCTCCTTGTTCTTTCTTTCCTAGCGGCGGCCGAGAGTGCTTTGGAGGGAGAGGGGCCGAATTTTTTGAAGGCTTTTTGGGATGATTTACTTCAGCATGGAAGGTCTTATTTATAGGTACAAGATTGGATTTTCCTCTCCCATTTGTACGTACACTTGATGCCCAAGCAATGCCCTAAATGTGGTCAAATGTTATCCAAACTCAAGGGTCACATTGGTTAACTCAAGGGTTATTTCTTGCACATTAAATTTGTCCATTTCATTAGCTCTTCTCCTAGCTCCATTTTTGGTTCTTTTAAGACAAGCAAGGATGAGCTTCCTTGAGCTAGAAATTGAGTTCATGCGCTGGGGGTTTACTTTTCCGGTGATGACTCTTCAGTTGTTGTGGTTCCTTAAAGCGTAGATCCCCTTTGAGCTAATCCACGAGCTTTTGAGTTTCTCCCTCGAGCCGTGTTAGCTGAAATTTTAAGTTTATTGTTGAGTTTTAAGGTTAAGTTTAAAATTTTAAGATTCATGTCGAGTTTTATGACTTACATGATTTGCTTCGAAATTTCGAATCCTCACATAAACTAAAAATGGAGAATACACAGGTTTGTTTCTGGATTTTTTGGGAACACAAGCTCCTATGTCATTTCTTATTCCGTTTGGAAGGCTCGCACTAGAAGGTTTTGGATAGTACAAGTAAATTGCAAAATCCCAGTTCAGTTCGGGCTTAAACACTGCCAAATTTAAACTCTTAGTACACCTCAACTAAATGAATAACTGTATACATATTGTTATTAAATACAATGAATTATAATACTGCTATATCCTAGCACTTCATGATCCTCGATGATCAGATACAATTATTTGAAAAGTGTGCTCGAATGATTGAGTTTAGTTCAGATACTTTAAGGTTTGAATGCTTTAATCTCTGTAAATATCTTTGGGCTTTACTAAACTGAATTCCTTTCTATTTATAGACTCTGAATCCAACGGTCTCGAGTTTTCCAAGGATCATTTCCAAAAAAAAAAGTGTTTCTTGGCTTGTCTTTTGTCCACATCAACATTTTCTGACAATCTTACACTGTTGCGGTCAATTTGTACGAAAAACTTATCCAAACATCAGTTTATATATTCTAGACGTAAACTTATGTCCTTGAGAATGTATAAAGATTTTATCGACTGATGGACTTGGTAAACTGATAAATTTTAGTCTGCATCAGTTTAGTCTTGACATAGTCTAAACTAGTTAATTCAGTTTAGCTTGTGGACTTGGTTACTTCAGTTTGGGATAGTTCAATTTTGTCTTAAAATTTATTTAACACCAAAAACTTAATTGATCCAACAATAATTCTCTTTCTTCACTCAAGACTAAATTTGAACAATTTCGGAAATATGAAGAAACTTCGGGATTTTTAGTCAACTTGATCAAGTTGAAAGACGCAGATGTTGAGAGTTTTAACGATTCATGTGTTGCACTTGATGATTTTTTGAAACGTGAGAATGATTATGATATTAAGGCACTGGAACTACTTTCTGAATTATAGTTACTCGGAAAAGCATTACTAAATTAGATTACCAAACCACTTAAAATCTTGGAGTATGTCAAAAAATTTCATCATGGGTTTCTCAATGCTTGGATAGCTTATTGAAACGTCTCCATCTATTTTTAAACTTTAAAATCCTACTAAAGTTTTTTTTTACATCATTTTGAAATTCACCATTTAAAAATAACTTAACACTTCCATAAATCAAAATAGTTAAACATTTAAAATCTCTAATGCATAAAAATCCCTAAATCGTCCTTTAACAAGATCAACTAACATCAAAATAAAGCATAAAAATTTCTAATAAATCATTAACAAAAATCTTTTAAAACTTTGACTATCAAGTTAATGCGGAAAATAAATGTCTCTCGGGAGTGTATTGTCTTCCTCGATCCACTCAAGCATCAGCGTCTCCCTCACTAACATCATCACCTGCGGCATAAAAACCTAGTGATCTAATGACTTAGCATGTTCTAAACATGAATACCAAATAATACATATACAAACACATGCATTAAAACATATTTTTATTTAAAATAAGCTTGTAATCATAAATCGTAAAGCTATCAGTCATTTATCATTTTGGGCGAAGTTTGATCCTTGAAAGTTACTATCCTTTTATCCTCTAGTCGACTGATCAGTCATAGCTCATCATTGTGCATGGGGACGGGCACTAAGCACCGACGTAAAAATGAAAATACAATCGTCGGGCTCCCTCTAGGGTTTTTTCCCGTAAAGAGGCTCCCTCTGGGACATTTTCTCTCACGATATTCCCAAAAATCATATATCATATTTGTGAAGCCCGGGACCGAAGAGAACGAGGGGTGATCATAGGTGCCATGAGGTTGCATGGAGAATGAGCGGCTCCTGGCAGGCTTCTAGGCAGAGGGCACATGAATGAACTGATCTTACACCGGAAGGAGAGGGATTCCGAAACTGTTCAGGTATGGGACAGTTGTAATCCCCGAGATTTTGATTATTGTAATCTGATATTATTTGTAGATAATTGAGATGTGATTATAGATGGAAAGGATTGGACCGGGGAACACCGGAGAAGCCTGAATTATGTGCGAGGATTGGACCCCTCGCGCATATGTGCGACCGGAAGGGGCGCATATGCGCGAGGCAGGCAGAGAACCTCGCGCATATACGCGACCTGGCCCCGCGCATGTTCGCGAGAATGGCAGAGAGTTGTGAAGAACCTCGCGCATATGTGTCGAGCGAGGGTGCGCATATGCGCGAGCTGCCGTGATGAGGACGCGTCGAGACATAGTGTCTCGCGCATATGCGCCAAGGAGGGTCGTGCATATGCGCGAGATGTGTTGCACTTAGGATGAGCCATTTGCCCTTGACAAGCGTGATATATATATATATATATATATATATATATATATATATATTATATATATATATATATGAAAGTTGCCTTTCCCTTCAACATTCAGAAAAGAAGAACGAAAGGTTCAGAGAAAAGGGCCGAGGAAAGTTGTGAAAAATCCGCCCGTCAGAATTTCAATCCGACTGCAGTACCGTGTTCCTAGTAACGAGAGCAGCAACTGGACATAAGTTTTACTACGTTTTGTTATGATTTGAAAATATGATGTTGAAGGAATCGAATATGATTCATATATGGTGTTCTTGACGTAGTAGACATCGTATAATTGAAACCGGATTGAAGAACAGATACTGTATGCAATTTTTATGATTTTTCAGAATTGATTTGATTGAGATTTGATATCAGATTGTATTGTTATCGATTATGAGTTGTGGGAATTGATATCTGTTGATTTGTACTGCTGGGTATATTGAGTTTGTGCAGTTATGCCGTTGAAACAGAATTTGATTGAGTTCTGATTATATCCAGTATTGAGTGAGTCGTTTATTGATATTATACTCCTCGATATTGTCATTTCCAGATTGAGTATTGACAGATCCGAATTCGAGACATCGACTTCGTCAGAACAACAGAAAGAAGGTATAAATCAATGTTGATCCGGGATTGCACAACTCAAGTTTGATTTAACTTGAGTTTTTCAAAATCACATACTGAATTTTCATTGCCTCGATATGTTGCAATGTCTGAGATTGTTATTCTTAGTCTATTGATTTATAGCAGAGTATGTATTGAGTTATGGGCTGATGCGCCTAGTCATTGGCTGATGTGCTAAGTCTTCGGCTGAGTCGCCAAGACACTGGATATGTGATCTATATCGATGTCGTTTAGGAGTTGATTCATTCCTATCGCTGAGATTCGGTATATTATAATATCCAGGAACCGGGATCCCTAGATTAGAGATGAGTCGAGTCTGAGATGACGAGTCCAGAGTTTATTTACAGCTTTATATCGATACATGTTTTTCTAATTTGATACATGCTATTGATTTCTGTGTTATGATTTTATATTTGTTATATGATTGCATGCATTCTTTGTTTATACTGGGATGTATTTCTCACCGGAGTTATCCGGCTGTTGTTGTGTCTGTTTGTGTGCATGACAACAGGTGGGACAGGATCAGGATCAGGAAGAGGATGAGAGATTACGATTAGCGTGGAGATTCGGGCTCAGAAGTAGAATAGGATTCAGAACTTGGTGTATAGTTGTTGAACCCTAGTTTGAGATAAAGAGATGTTGTACAAGACTTGTACTTTATGTTGACATGTATATCCGATTTATTACATTACGTTTTCACACTTGCATTTAAAAAAAAAAATTTATGTCCCACACTACTTAATTGTTATATTGAATCTAAATAATGATTAAGAAAATGAATTAGTGTCCGGGTCCCAACAACTGTGCAGTTGACGAGGGCTTAAAATATTTGATTTATACTATTCATATCAAGAAGATGCATCTTTTTTTCGGTAGTTCATCACATAAGAACCTCAAAATTAAGCGTGTTTTGATTTTGGGCAATTTTGGGATGGGTGACTCCCTGGGAAGTTTCTTAGGGCACGCGTGAGTGAGGACACAAGCACACTGGAAAAACCCGTCTTGATACAGTGAGGACAATCGTTGAATCTGGGGTGTTACAATATTCTCTTTGTCACAGTCAATTCACATTCTTCAAAATATTTTTTCTTTCCTTTTAATTTATAAAATATCATGACTTTGCAAAAATAGCATTGTTACAGAAAAAATCACAAAGCTTTTTCATACATGATAAAATATCTTATTTTCATCAGAATCATCATAATATATAATTTAACATGCTTTATGACCTTTCGGGACGATGCCAACCATTTTCGTACTATCTAGGTGTAAAATGATCGTTTTCCCCTAGACATAAAATTTCTCGCTTTTGACTTTTTCTTACTTTCATTGACTCTAAATCATCCCAAATAATTATTTATGTTTAAATTAAATTTTTAATATTTTTATTTAGCTTAAATTTGAGAATTTCGATTTAATTTCCTATTTACTAATTCGTGAAGCGTTTAATTCCCGAATTAATTCAAACTTTAATATCTTCTTCCAAAATTTTAAACATAGCCTTTTTATATCTACAAAACCCTCGTGAACCATGAATCGACCCCCCGTGGACCATGGTTCGAACTTTTGACCATTAACTCCACTATTAGAACCCTAGCTTGTTCCTCTCGAGCCATCTCCCGTTTTATTTGAACCACACCCGAGCCACCTCGAGCCAACCCCTGACCAAGACCATATAGGGACCCTAATGACCACCCTGGACTCACCCTAACCCACACACCTAACGCCTTAATCGAGACATAGCCGCGCGAGTTCATTCCTAGTCTTTGTAAGAGTCCTAGCATATATATATATATATATATTTATATCCACGTAGCCCTTAAAACCCGAGTCACCCTCAAGCGAGCACGGACCACACCCTACCTAGACCCTCTTGGACCATGCTCCAGGCCGACCCTACCCCAGCCCTAACCTAGCCATGCACGGTGCCAAGCCCTTGGCCGAGCCATCTTCCCAAGGAAACCCTAGGACTCTCCTTCCTCGACCAAGCTCGATTTCTAGCCTTCGTTTCAACACTTAAAGACTCTTTTCCCCTCCCTAAAACACCTCCTATTGGAAGCGTACTGATAAACATAAAAAATTTTACATTAATTAAATGTTTTATAATATAAATTTATAGTTCTTGTTTTAATAAATTTTTAAATATTATATGTTTTATAATAAAATGTATAAAATATAAGTTGTTGTGTAATTATAAGTTTTTACTATTTTTACAGGTTCGATAAAACAAAAATAACCTTACCGTTGCAAATGAGATTAAGAAAATTCTTGGACATGTAGAAAGTTGATATTATTATCTACAATATTGGTGGCAAGAATGAGATAAAAATCCTCTCACAATTGGGATCAAATTAAGTAACAAATAAAGTTACCAAAGGAGTGGCAGTTTTACCATGCTCTAGCATTTTGACCATATCTCCCAAATTACTTGGTCAAATGGTAAAAAAAAAATGTCACAATTCAAATAACTCAATTATCTACATGTTTTGTTTTATGTGGAAAAGAAAATTCGGATGAGAAGATTTTCAAAAGTGATGTGTATGATGAAATAATTTCTTGGAACACCAATGAAGACTTATGTATTAAAAATAATATTTTATTTGTGGTTGTCTCCCCAAATTTGGCTATAAATAGGGATGCATTGTAATGTATTGAGATCCCTCATTCTATGAACAAACCTTTGAGTTCATAATATTTCTCTCTTTGTTTTTCCTATATTTATTCATTTAAATATAATTAGCATGTTAATTCCATAATCAAAGTTTTATAATTTGAATAATGAGTAGCTAACTTCCCAAAGTTGAGATGAAAAGTTGAAGCTCTTGGTATGATAATAAGGTTATTAAAAGGTAATAATCTATGTTTTATATTATTTAATCATTATTTATTGTTTATATTATATTTATTTTTTTAAGCATTATTATACCCTACTTATAAGTGGGAATTTTGATTTATTGTTGTTATATGTTACACTAAATTCTTGGAACTATTTAAATGTTAGTTTGGTATTACTAACAATTTAAAGTGGATGTCTTGATTTATTATATATGAATTTATCATAATATTAATTTTTTGGTACCATTTAAATGTTAGTTTGATATTACCAACCATTTAAAGTGGGAACCTTGATTCAGTATTTACAAATATATATAGCAAAATAAATACTTGACAATATTTATAAGTTTTGGTATTTATTAAATACTTATAAGATAATAATTTATAATATAATATAAATATGATTATTTAATATATTGAAACCATTTTATTAAGTGGATTTCAATGATGTTCATTAATGTTATCTTTATTAAAATACAAAGAGTGAATCTTTCTTTGAATTTTTATTGCTTTTGCGTGTTTTTCTTCTTTTGCATTTGCATGAGCATTTGTTCACGTACACTTAGTGGTCGACTCATTCGAAATAACCCTTTATTTTCACAAAATATGGCGGAAAAACCTATCCAAGAAAATGAATATGAAATTCAATCTCAACACGATCATGATAGACGAAGAACACTTAGAGATCACATAAATCCTACACGAACTAGTGCACCTTCATGTCTAGTTTTTCTCCCTTATGCATCTCATTTCAATTTTAAGTCTGGTATTATTCAACGTTTACCCAACTTTCATGGATTAGATTATGAAAATCCATATATGCATTTACGAGAGTCTGAAGAAGTGTGAAACACATATAATTATCTAAATTGTATCATGAACACCATTCGACTTAAGCTTTTTCCTTTTTTCTTTAAAAAATAAAGCTAAAACTTGGCTACAAAATCTTAGATCGGGATCCATTCGAACTTGGGATGAATTGCAACACAAATTTTTGGAAATTTTTTTCCATCTCATAGAACAAATTATTTCAAAAGGCAAATCATCACTTTTATTCAAAATCAAGGAGAAACTTTTTATCACTGTTGGGATATATATAAAGAATTGCTTAATCTTTGTCCACGTCATAGTTTTGAAATTTGGAGAGTTGTTTCTCAATTTTATGAAGGCTTAACACCTAAAGATAGGCAAATGGTTGAATTTATGTGTAATGGAACATTTGAAGATAAAGATCCAAACGAGGAAATTGAGTATCTTGATTCATTAGCTGAAAATGCTCAAAATTGGGACACTATAGGTACAACCAAACCATCAAACAAGATTCAATCTCCCACATCTGGTGGAGGTATGTACACCCCCAAGGATGAATATGATCTCCAAGCCAGATTTACCTCTTTGGTAAGAAAATTTAAGGCACTTGAATTGAAAAAGAAGGGTCAACTAAAATCTGTTCAAGAAATTGTGTGCCACATTTGTGATACAAGTGATCATTCAACAAAATATTATCCCACTTTGCACTCTTTTAAAGAATGTCTCCATGAACAAGCCAATGTTTTGAACAATTTCAAAAGACCAAATTTTGAACCATTTTCTCAAAGTTACAATCCAGGTTGGCGAAATCATCCAAATTTTAGTTGGAGGAATGATAATGCTACACAATTTTCACAACCACATTTCCAAAATTTTCAAAATTATGCACCTTATATTCCTCGACCTAAAAGGAATTTGGAAGATACATTGAATAATTTCATTGCAAAGCAAGAGTCTATCAATACTCAAAATGCTCAAACCATGACAGATTTGAAAGATACTCTTGCTAAATTTGTATATGCAATTAATGTTCATGAAAAAGAAAATTTCCTTCACAACCAAAGCCTAATCCCAAGGATCATCATTCACAAACGTGAACTTCTGGATCAACCGCTGGATCAGGTAAAATCTGTTATTACCCTTCGCAGTGGTAAGGTTGTGGAAAAATCCATTCTTGAACCTTGTGAAGATGATGATAAATCAACTCGAAAGGGTAAGGATGTAGAACCCATAACTTGCGAAGAGGAGGATCAACAGACAGTGTCACCAGCATTCCCTCATGCATTGAAAAATACAAAAAAAAATCAAATTTGAATTCTGATATATATTGTATTTTTAAACAAGCAAAAGTTAACATTCCTTTATTAGATGCAATAAAGCAGGTACCATCGTATGCCAAATTTTTGAAAGACTCGTGCACTGTGAAAAGAAAATTGAATGTGAAAAAAAAGCATTTTTAGCCGAAGATAAGTGCAACCATTCAAAATAATAATACTTAGAAATACAAAGACCCTGGTCGTCCTACTATTTCATGTATTATTGGAGAACAAAAGATTAAAAAATCCTTGCTTGATCTTGGAGGTAGTGTGAATTTACTTCCATATTCAGTTTATCAAGAACTAAATCTAGGCGAGTTAAAACCTACTTCGGTAACACTTTTACTTGCCGATAGATCTGTTAAAGTGCCAAGAAGTATGGTAGAAGACGTTTTGGTCCAAGTTGATAAATTTGTATATCCTGTAGATTTCATAGTTTTATATACACAACCTATTGAATCTTGTAATGCAATTCCTGTAATTTTGGGTCGTCCATTTTTAGCAACTTTTAATGCTCTAATAAATTGCAGGAATTGAATAATGAAATTGTCATTTGGTAACATGACCTTGGAGCTTAATGTTTTTGTTGAAAACTAAGTTTCGGCGTTTGACAAATTGCGAACCAACTACTTATATAACTGAATACGAGAAAACTGAACTACACAACTGAATGCGTACCAGCTAAATATTATACACATCATCAGTTGAATCATAAATATAACTAATTGATCAGTTGGGAACTGATCAGTTGAAACAATTAGTTATGTGTTTTCTAGCAAAATATCTTTCAGCTGATCCCTCAGCCGTACACATCATCAATTAAGAACGACAACCGACAAGGAGTACACAACAGACCGCAACAAATAGTGGAACGCCGCATTTCAGAGATTACAATATACGAATGTCAGAGAATATCGACGTGGCAATCAACGGATATAAAGATTCAAAACGTTATTTATTATTACCGTTGAGAAGGAAGCCTATAAATAGGTTAAGAGAGCAGCTGAGAAAAATACACGAATTACAATTATATTCAAGCTTGCTATTACTCTACTGAAATCACAACTCACATTCAGATATCAAATCTCACTCTTGTCAGATTTATCAGTAGCAATTAAGGCTACCTTTACGAGCTTGTTAGCACTTTGAAATCTTCTGTTAGATTCATTCAGTTGTGTTATATTCAGTCACGCACTGTAAAAGTTATTGTATACTAAGAGTTTCAGTTTTGGCAAGTGTTAAGTCCAAACTGAAGTGGGTCAGTACAAAGTTTGTATTGATCAAAGTCTTTTAGTGAAAATCCTATCTTTTTTATAGAAGGGGTGACATAGGAGTTATTCCATTCTCCGAATATCAAGAAACAAATCGTGTGCATTTAATTTCAGTTACTGTCAGTTATTCTATCTTTCAGTCAGTTTACTTCCGCAACTATTTTTCAGTTAAACTGATTGTTATTGACCTACGAGATACCAAGGGTCAGTTTGTCACTAAACTGAACTCAATATTCGAAAAGAATACAAAACTCGATAGTGTTTATTCAACCCCCTCTTCTAAACACTTTCCACCAATTAACCGATCCCTTCAAGTGGTATCAGAGCGGTTGTATCTTGTCAAAAGAATATTTCTACTCAAACTATTGATCATGTCTTCCTTCAACAAGATTCCAATGTTTTCCAGAGAGGGCTTCGATGATTGGAAAATCAGGATGCAGGCTCACTTAGCTGCACAAGACGATGATATGTGGTACGTCATCACTGACGGACCAATGAAGATTCTGAAAGCCAACACAGCAGTTGCAATCACCGATGGGGCACCACAGAATTGAAAAGCCCAGAGATGAGTGGACTGTTGAAGACAAAAGAAAAGCAAATCTGGACAATGTAGCAAAGGACATACTCTACAAAACGCTGGACAAAGTAACGTTCAGTAAAATCAAAATGTGCAAGACAGCTAAAGAGATTTGGGAAAAGCTGATCCAGCTTTGTGAGGGAAATGAACAAACCAAGGAGAATAAACTTTCTGTTGCTGTTCAGAAGTTTGACAACATAAAGATGAGACATGGAGAATCAATGCATGAATATGATGAAAGAGTCAGCTGTATCATAAATAAACTCAATGCACTTGGAAAAGTGTATACCAACAAAGAAGTTGCTCTAAAAGTGATCAGAGCTCTTCCCAAGGAGTGGGACGTAAAGACCATGGCAATGAGAGAATCCAAGGATCTAAACAAAGTTGAGATTCATGATCTATTTGCTGATCTGAAGGCCTATGAGTTTGAGCTGCAAACTCGTGAAGGAGAACCATCCACTCGAGCAGCAACTACTGCATTAGCTGCTGTTAGAACAGAACCAACTGGTTCAGTCGAGAAGGTTGCTGATCAACTAATCAATGACGCTATGTCATTGTTCATCAAAAATTTTTTGAAGATTTATGAGGAAAAACCAAGGGAACTTCCAGAAGAATTATCAGAGAAATAACTCTAAAGAAGATTCAAATGCTTGCTACAACTGTGGAAAACCTGGTCACTTCATTGCTGACTGTACCAAACCCAAGAAGGATAGTTAAGGCTCAACTGAAAGAAAGAAGAAATCATATGAACACAAGAGGAGACCCATGGATGATAAGAAGTCTTTCAGGAAGAAGCATGAGGTACTCTTAACTGAAGAGAGTAAATCAAAATGGGCAGAAACTGACAGCGAAGAGTCAGAAACCTCATGCAGTTCCAGTGATAGTGAGGAGGAAGTGAAGTGTCTAATGGCTGATGACACAGAAGTGGAGTCATGCAGTCAACAGGTATTTGACTTCGCCTCAACTGATTTCACTAGAGAAGAACTTATTTCAACTCTTCATGACATGGTTAATGAGTATCAAAAGCTTGCCTTATCTTTTGAAAAGGCCAAAGCAAAGCAAACTGATCCCATAGACAATAAAACTAAAACTGATGAATCAGTTGATGAGTTGAGTCTGAAAAGGGAGATTGTTGAGCTTAATGCTGAAAGAAGCAGGAATCAATCAATGATTCAGAAGTTAATGCTTAAAAATTCAAAGCAAACTGAGCTTATTCAGGCTTGGAACAAATCATCTGCTGCATTAACTGATATACAGAACTCTCAGAAATCAGTTACTGATAAAACTGGTTTAGGGTTCAGTAACCAAGATGAATTGACTTCCAATGATACTCAACCAAAACTGAATATGGTAAAAAGGAAATACATTCACTTTGTCAAATCAGTTATGGTACAAGAACAACCTGAGCCAAGTAAACTGATTGAACAGCCTACTGAAAGTACGAACAAGGCTAGAAGATATGGCATTGGTTATAGCCCAAAAATTTTAACTGACTCACGCAGTCAGTCGACAAAAATATTCAGCAGAAATTATTCAAATGGCTACTCCAACTACTATAACAACAAGCCGGTTCAGAAAAGATATCAGCCGAACAATCAGTTGAACAGAGGCAAATCACAAGTTGTATCGTCTGCACACTACACACCGAGCACACACAAGTCGAGAAAGACCATCTGGAATACAGCAATTGGACAGTCAGTTAGACTGATCCAAGTCTGGATTCCTAAGGGACTAATCAATCTTGGACCCAAATAGAAAAGGGTACCAATATTATATTTTTTGTTTCATTGCAGGTAACCGGTACAAGCAAGGAATCAATCTGGTACTTGGATAGTGGATGTTCACGACACATGACAGGAGATGCAAATTTGCTATCTCAACTGATCAATTACACTGGACCAAACATCAGTTTTGGAGATAATTCCAAAGGTAAAATTGTGGGTAAGGTTAAGCTTATCCTTGGTAATTTATCATTAATAATGTTTTATTAGTTGAGAATCACAAGTATAATCTGATTAGCATTAGTCAGTTATACGATAATGGATTCTCAGTTCAGTTTGACAAACATTCTTGTTCAGACAAAGATGCAACTGATAAGGTCATACTAACTGGCAAAAGGTGTGGAAACACTTACAAAGTCAGTTGGAATGATCAACCTTATGCACCAGTATGTTTTATTGCTTCAAAATCTTCTAAAAATTGTTGTGGCATAAGAAACTAAACCACCTGATCTTTAAATCCATTGCTTATCTGATTAATCACGATCTTGTCACTGGTTTGCCCAAAATGGATATTTCCAAAGATAAAATTTGCTCAGCATGTCAGTTTGGTAAACAAGTTAAATATTCTTTTAAGAACAACGACAGTAAATCTTCTTCCCGATGCTTACAGCTGTTACATATGGATCTATTTGGTCCAATACAAGTCATGAGCTTAGGGGGAATGAAATACACCTTGGTGGTTGTAGATGATTTTTCAAGATTTACTTGGGTTATATTTCTCAAATCCAAAGACCAAACTGCTGATCAAGCTTTTCAAAAGACTATTAAACGAGAAATCAGTTGGAATTGATAGAATCAGATACGATCGAGGAATTGAATTCATCAATCAAATTCTTTCAAAATTTTTAGAAAATGCTGGAATTAGGCATTAGCTCTCAGCAGCTAGAACTCCTCAGCAAAATGGTGTAGCTGAAAGGAGAAATCGGACCCTTAAGGAAGCTGCTAGAACAATGCTTGCTGATTCTGACATCTCTCAAAGGTTTTGGGCAGAGGCAGTAAACACTGCATGTTACACTCAGAACAGATCAATGATTAATAAAAATCATTTGAAAACACCTTATGAGATCTGGCACGGACGTAAAAGTGTAGTTTCCTACTTCAAAATATTCGGCTGCAGATGTTTTATTCTTAACAATGGAAAAAATCTTTTAAAAGCCTTTGATGCTAAATCTGCAGAGGGAATATTTTTAGGATATTCATCAGTCAGCAAAGCTTATAGAGTGTTTAACAAGAACACACTAAATGTTGAAGAATCTATACATGTCGTTTTTGATGAAATTGTACTAACAAATAAGCCAACTGATCCAGTTGAGCTAGTTGACAGATTTACAGATATAAGTTGGAGGATGATCATGAAGAAGAAAACCATATCAATCGAAACATTCTTCAAACACCTGAACCTGAAATTGTGAATCAATCAGTTGAACAGGAAGTAATTCCTGAAAATCATTTGGTGGAGCCTATTGAAGATACTCAATTACCAACTGATGCAACAGCAACTGAAAATGAAGAAAACACCCAGTTGCAAACTGAAGCGGTTGCTGACCTGGATACAAAAAATGCTGAATACAGATGGAATAAATCACATCCTCCAGAATTGGTGATAGGTAATCCATCTGATCCGGTGAGAACTAGAAATCAGATGCTCAACTTATTTATTCATTCAGCTTTTGTATCATAATTGGAACCGAAGAAAACTGATGAAGCCCTTGATGATCCAAACTGGACAAATGCTATGCAATAGGAGCTGAATCAGTTCACACATAACAATGTTTGGAACCTAGTTCCAAGACCAATTTCAAAAACTGTTATAGGTACAAAGTGGGTGTACAAGAATAAACTGAACGAAGATGGTTCAGTTGTGCGCAATAAGGCAAGATTGGTAGCACAAGGATATAGGCAAGAAGAAGGAATTGACTACGATGAAACATATGCATCAGTTGCAAGACTGGAAGCCATAAGAATATTCCATGCTTATGCTTCATTCAAGGATTTCAAAGTCTACCAGATTGATGTAAATAGTGCTTTCCTAAATGGCCAGTTGCAAGAGGAAGTCTACGTTGAACAACCTCCAGGTTTTATCAATCATCTTCTTCCTGATCATTTCTATCATTTGAACAAAGCCTTATATGGTCTTAAACAAGCTCCAAGAGCTTGGTATGAAACTCTTTCAAAATTTCTAACTGTTCAAGATTTCTCTGTTGGATCAGTTGATAAGATATTGTTCAAATTTTCAAAGAATGATCACATTTTACTTGTTCAAATTTATGTTGATGATATCATATTTGGGTCAACTAACCCCAAATTATGCAAAAAATTTGCTAAGTTGATGCAGGATAAATTCGAAATGAGCATGATGGGTGAGCTGACATTTTTTCTTGGATTGCAAATGAAGCAAATGGAGACAGGAACAGTTATCAGTCAAACTAAATACACAAAGGAGTTGCTGAAGAAATTTGGCATGGAATCATGTTCAGTTGCAAGTACTCCCATGAGCTCATCAGTTAAACTAGACACTGATCAAGGGGGAATATCAGTCGAGACGACTCTTTACAGAGGTTTAATAGGTTCTTTATTATACCTAACTGCTAGTCGCCCTGATATTGTATTTTCTATCTGTATGTGTGCCAGATTTCAAGCAGATCCTAAGCAATCACATTTTTCAGCTGCCAAACGTATTTTAAAATATTTGAAAGGCACTCAAAATGTTGGGTTATGGTATTCTAAATACTCCTCTGTCAATCTAGTTGGCTATTAGATGCAGACTATGCAGGAGGTAAGCTTGACTGAAAAAGTACAAGTGGATCATGTCAGTTTCTAGGAGACAGACTGATCTCTTGATTCAGCAAGAAGCAGACATCCATTGCTACTTCCACAACTGAAGCAGAATATCTTGCTGCTGGAAGTTTCTGTGCTCAAATGCTCTGGATTCAGCAGCAACTGAGAGACTATGGAGTCATCGCCAAAGAATCGCCTATATTTTGTGACAACACAAGCACGATTGCTATTACCTACAATCCAGTTCTTCACTCCAGAACCAAGCACATAGATGTCAGACATCACTTCATCAGAGATCAAGCCTTGAAGAAGGACATCCGACTTGAATATGTCTCAACCGAACAACAAGCAGCTGACATCTTCACCAAACCGTTGCCTGAGACTAAGTTTTCTCACTTTCGCAATACACTTGGATTAATTGATTTATCTTAATCAGTTTTATTGCTAATATGTCAGTTGTCGTTTAACGTGTGTTACATATCAGTTCTTACTTTCTAACTGATGTCAGTTTGCTATTTGTCATTTATTATGTTCAGTTCATGATTTATTCATCAAATGCTGAGATTAATCTTTGCATGAAAATAAAAGACAAAGATAAACTGATAAACATTTTATTTATCGAAAGAAATTATTACAGATTACATCAAAGTATTATTCCTCAACGAAAGACCTCCACTTGGTCATCCAGCGGTTTATATCACCGGTGGTAGTCTTAAGGAAGCTATCAGAGTCTGCTATACGCTCTAGGATCTTCCGTTCCTTATAAAGCATTAGCTGGTAGACATATCCATCTTCGAAGAGGTCAGCCGTATCGGAGACGTGCAAGCGTTCCCGATACTTGCTTATTTTTGCCATTAGGTTGGGAGTGGTAGCTTCTCCACATTCATAGAGAAACTGAAGCTATTGAAGCTCCTCCCAGTATTGAAGGATCTTTTGGAAGACTTCATCTTCCATTGCAGCTTTTCTGTTCTCCACCGCCGAGTTCATGAAAGCTTCAGCCGTATCTCGACTCTTTGAACTGCTTGCACCTACCATTATAACCTTTGATTATTATTTGTTGATATGTTTGAGACTAACCGAGTTACTATTATTTATAGCCAGGGTCAAGGGAGATGAAAGGACAACGTTATTACAGCAGACGATTAACCTTCTAAGCATAAGATTTTATTTAATTCGTCTTGCTTAAATTTCATTAATCTTTATATGCATTTATTAAGGGGGAATATTGGTTTAAAATGTTAACATAGAAGACAGCAGTTAGTAAATTCTCAGCTGAAAAAGACACAGTTTCACAACTGATCGTTCAGCTGATTATTTCACTAATCTTCTCACATAAGTTAACAAATTAACCATTTTTTTATTCCAAATTAAGTGACGTGACTGATTTATCATAGCATTAAATGCTATCCTTCATCCAAATGACAGGTTGAAACGTGGACCCTTTTTAATCCACGTACTCAACACACGCTTTTACCACACGTACACACGTCTTTTATTCAGTATTTCCTGGACTAACACGTGTCCAAATAATTCGAACAGTCACGTATATTAGTACTTTACCCGCTCTATTTCAGTTCTTCTTCCTTACGCTTACACAAAAACTCTCAATGCAAAAGCAATTTCAATTTTTCGTTTTCGCAGGAAATCATTCACTTCAAATGGCCAACCAAATTCCCGCACACATGTTGAACGCTATGGCTATTAACTTTGGATAAGTTCTATCAGTTAGAGAAGCCGATGTCAAAAACGTATTTCTGAAGCTCGAATCAGCAGGTCTAAGGACATTTTTGGGACACTCTTCGCAGGAGATTTACCCAAATGAACTTCAAGACTTCTACTCCAATGGAAAAATCAATTCTGATAGAAACATCGTTTCTATTGTCAATGGGCAGTTGTTAACAATCTCTGAAGATTCTTTTGGAGAACTGTTTTTGTTGCCTTCTGATGGATTGGCACATCTTGCTGAGGTCAAAGCATCTGATATTGAAGAGATGCAAACCCTTCTCTCAGCTGATGGACGGAAAATCAAGGTTTCCGATCCAAAGAAAGAACTAAAGCATGAAGTTCAGTTACTGGCTGATATAGTAGCCAAGGGGCTTTTGGCGAAAGCAGGGTCTTTTGTTGCTCTTACTTTGGAAAAATTTCAAGCCATCACTGCTATCATGGCAGGACGAAGACTTAACTGGAAGCGCATTATCTTCAAAATTTTGAAAAATATGCTCCAATCTACCAAGCAGTCCAAGGGATCTGCTGTTCAGCTGAGTTATTTGATGAAAGCCAAAGGATTGGTAGTTGATGATTCAGAGAGATCATAAAAGTTCAAAGTATTCAATGCCAAAAACATTCAGCCACCAGTGACAAAACTGGACATGTCTCCTGATCAATTTGTTAAGATCAAGCAGGAGATTGGAACTCAACAGACTGCTCCCAAGTCAGTTAAAAAGGCCAAGACTCTGGCACAACTGAAGACTATCAAGGGAAAATTGATCGTCAGTGGATCAGATTCTGAGGAAACACCTTATCAGTTGATTACTAAGAAGCAACGGACTCAGAAGACAAAGCCAGTGGCTACATTGGCATCTATTCCAACTGAGAGACTAAAATCTTCAGATGCTCAACAGCCTATTCAGGCTATTCCTTTGATAGATATTCCAACTGATAAGAAGAAGGAATTAGCAAAGGTTGCAGCTCCTTTGATCCAAATCAATCGACCTTCGATCCTTGCCCCTGCTCGACCCAAGGGAATCGTCATTCAGGAACGAGTGGACACTACTCACTCTGGATTGAACATTCCACATATTCTTACTGATGAGAAAGGAAAAGGCAAGTGGATTGAAGAGCCAAGGCCATCCAATACCATTCAGACTCACATTGACCTCATCTAGGAACATGTCAATGTTTTTGCTGAATCAAAACTGAAGATTTATGATGCATGGACTAAGTTCAGAACGCACACATTTGCCAAACAGCTGAAAAAGAAGTCAAAGCTGAATACATCCTTCAAGCTGGAGGCAACTGTTATCAGAATGGTCAAGGGTGCTACAATAATTCAAGCTTTGGGGAGAAAGAACTATTTCTTTGATCAAATCAGAGCCAAGAAGTTGGGCCAACTGATTGAGAAATTGAAAAGCAACTATATTCCCACTAGTCCAACTGCATATAATGATCGAGCTGTACTCACGCAGCTAGAAACTGATCTTATGGCTCTGCAATCACAGATAAAATTTTGGGAGATGGATCAAGAAATAATCAATCATGAAGGTACTTCAGAAGATGAAGAAGATAAATTGCCTTCTCAACACAAAGAGCTATCCCCTGTACAAGCTGCTGCTTCAACTGAAGATCTAGTACAGGATGTGCCTCAATCTTCTGCTGTTGATCATCAAATCTATTCAAGTGCTGACTTAACACTCGCAAATATTGATGAAATCATTCAGTCGTTAGTACACGAATCTCAAACCATTGTACATATTTCTGAATCAGTTGATCACTCAACTAATCAAGCAGCTCAAGAGACTCCTATTAAAGAGCATGCTGAGCATGTTGTCTCTGCTGAACCAGCTGATCAAACTGATCGAGCAATTGCTGACACTATAGAGGCTCAGTTGCTCAATATTGAAAATTTACCAACTGACGAGCCAGCACAAGTCTCAGCTGATTATCATACAGTAGCATCAGTCGATGATCCTTCAGCTAACAATCCCATAGACTCTCATATTCAGCAAGGTAACTCATCTGCTGCTCAGGATCAGTCATCACCTCCTCTAGTTCAAGAAGCAATAACTGAAACAGCTGTTCCAGAACAGACCATTGATGAAACGATCGTATCTGACAGGACCTTGGTGGTCTTTGATCAAGTTTCAAGGGAACAAGAACCTGAAGCGTCTGGACAGTCACCTCCGCATTCATCCACAGATTTTGACTTAGTTCTTGAAGAAAATCGGGATCTTTAGAATAACATGAATCAGATGATTACTTCCATCAACAAAATTCAGCATACTCAACTAGCTCACACTCTGAAGCTAGAACATTCTGAAGTATTCAATTCAGAGAAATTGAAGGCCATTAAAGCTGCTGTAACCTCTCTCTCTCTCTCTTGCAGTATATGACATTCCAAAGAACATGGGTTTAGCAAAAAGTCTCACTGCAACTCAAGAGTCTATTAGCAAACGAGTTGAAGGTCTGGAGACTTCTGTTTCAAGAAATATAGATCTGTTGCAAACCACAAAGCTTACTGCTGTCTCAAGTATCTCTACTACTGTCAACATCCTATCAACTGATGTTCGAAGATTATCTATTAAAATGGATACGTCTGACAAAAAGGGGGAAGAGATCAAAGAGATTCTAGAACAACAGAAGAAGTCTTCTAGTTGAAGAGCAGTCAGTTTGAAGTAGCAGTTCTTGTATTTTTGAAGATCATCAGTTTTAAGTTAAATTGATCAAATCCTTATATTATCTACAATGAGTTCATCTGTTCAGTTTTTATTGACTTAGTTTTGTCAAACACCATAAAGGGGGAAATTGTTGAAAACTAAGTTTCGGCGTTTGACAAATTGCGAACCAGCTACTTATATAACTGAATACGAGAAAACTGAACTACACAACTGAATGCGTACCAGCTAAATATTATACACGTCATCAGTTGAATCAGAAATATAACTAATTGATCAGTTGGGAACTGATCAGTAGAAAAAATTAGTTATGTGTTTTCTAGCAAAGTATCTTTCAGCTGATCCCTCAGCGGTACACATCATCAATTAAGAACGACAACCGACAAGGAGTACACAACAGACTGCAACAAATAGTGGAACGCCACATTTCAGAGATTACAATATACGAATGTCAGAGAATATCGACGTGGCAATCAACGGACATAAAGATTCAAAACGTTATTTAATATTACCGTTGAGAAGGAAGCCTATAAATAGGTTAAGAGAGCATCTGAGAAAAATACACGAACTACCATTCTATTCAAGCTTGCTATTACTCTGCTGAAATCACAACTCACATTCAGATATCAAAGCTCACTCTTATTAGATTTATCAGTAGCAATTAAGGCTACATTTACGAGCTTGTTAGCACTTTGAAATCTTCTGTTAGATTCATTCAGTTGTGTTATATTCAGTCACGCACTGTAAAATTTATTGTATACTAAGAGTTTCAGTTTTGGCAAGCGTTAAGTCCAAACTGAAGTGGTTCGGTACAAAGTTTGTATTCGATCAAAGTCTTTTAGTGAAAATCCTATCTTTTTTATAGAAGGGGTGACGTAGGAGTTATTCCATTCTCCGAACATCCAGAAACAAATCGTGTGCATTTAATTTCAGTTACTGTCAGTTATTCTATCTTTCAGTCAGTTTACTTCCGCAACTGTTTTTCAGTTAAACTGATTGTTATTGACCGAAGAGATACTAATGGTCAGTTTGTCACTAAACTGAACTCAATACTCGAAAAGAATACAAAACTCGATAGTGGTTATTCAACCCCCCCCCCCCCCCCCTTTTCTAAACACTTTCCACCTATTAACCGATCTCTTCAGTCTTTGTAAGCAACCACATGACAAAGGAAATGAAAGTGAAGATGAAAATATTATTGAAACTCTTGTGGGAGAAAACATTCAAGAGAGGAGTACTCGTGACCAATTAGATATTTGTTCAATTGATATTGTTTAAGAAAATATTGAAATTGACGTTGATGATTTTTTCAGGTATCACTCCTTAATAGGATCAGAGAAAAAATTTGAGGCAAAATATGAGAACAAAGATGAACCACCCATATTGGAGTTAAAACCCTTGCCAGAAGAATTTAAGTATGCATTCCTTGGAGAAGATGAAACATATCCGGTGGTAATTTATTCAAAACTAGCAAGTGATCAAGAAGGTAAATTAGTTGATATATTTAAAAGACATAAAAATACAATTGGTTGGACACTAAAAGATCTCAAGGGCATTAATCCACTAATTTGCACTCATAAAATTCATTTAGAAGAAAATGCTAAAACATCTCAGAAACCACAAAGGAAATTAAATCCACACATGAAAGATGTTGTGAAATCTGAAGTTTTCAAATTACTCGAAGTTGGAATTATATGCCTTATTTCTGATAGTAAGTGGGTAAGTCCAACACAAGTAGTTCCAAAAAATCTGGCATCACAGTGATAAAAATGAAAAGGTGAATTGTTAACAAGTCGAGTCCCATCTAGTTGGCGGATGTGTATTGATTATAGAAAATTAAATGACGTCACTAGAAAATATCATTTTCAATTACCATTTTTTGGATCAAATTTTAGAAAGAATAGCAGGTCATCCCTATTACTGTTTTTTTTTTTATGGATATTCAGGCTATTATCAAATTCTCATTGCACTCGAAGATCAAGATAAAACTACATTCACATGTCCTTTTGGAATATTTGCATTCAAAAGGATGTCATTTGGCTTATACAATGCCCCAGCAACATTTCAAAGATGTATGCTAAGCATTTTTAGCGACATGGTTGAAAATTGTTTGGAGATTTTCATGGTTGATTTAACTGTTTCTGAGAATACATTTGATAATTGTCTTGAAAATTTGGAAAAAAGTTTTAAAAAGATGTGAGGAAAAAGATCTTATTTTAAATTGAGAAAAATGTCATTACATGATTACTTCGGGATTGTTTTGCGACATGTTGTGTCATCTCCAGGAATTGAAGTTGATGAAGCAAAAGTTGTTGTCATTGCCAATTTACCCCCTCCAAAAACCATTAAAGAAATTCGCTCATTTTTGGGACATAGGAGGTTTATAAAGTACTTTAGTTTAATCATTGAAGCTATTTGTAACCTCTTAACAAAAGACACTATATTTGAGTGGACTCAAGAATGTCAAAATGCTTTTGATAAAATCATTCGAGATTTAACATCAGCTCCTATCATGCAACCTCATGATTGGTCTTTACCATTTGAAATCATGTATGACGCGAGTGATTATTTAGTCGGTGCAGTACTGGGTCAAAGAAGAAATGGTAAGCCTTATGTGATATATTATGCAATTAGAACTTTAAAAAATGGTCAAATGAATTATTCTACAACTGAAAAAGGACTACTTGCTGTAATATTTGCATTAGATAAATTTCGTTCTTATTTGATTGGATCAATGACTATTGTGTTTACTGATAATTCTGCTATTAGATATTTATTGACCAAACAGGATGCAAAGCCACGACTGATATGATGGATTTTGTTGCTCCAAGAATTTGACATTGTAATCAAAGATAAAAAAAGGAACCGAGAATGTCGTAGCTGATCATTTATCGAGACTAGTAACATGATCATCTTGTGAAATGACACCAATTGAAGATAATTTTCCTGATTAACATCTATTTTCAATCACTAATACACCTTGGTTTGCTAACATAATAAATTTTCTTGTGACAGGAAAAATGCCACCGCAATGGAGCTCCAAAGACAAAAGAAAATTTTTGAGTGAGGTAAAAAACTTTTATTAGGATGATCCGTATCTGTTCAAGTATTGTACAGATCAAATTTTTCGATGTTGCATACCCGAAAATGAGGTAAGTAGTATCATTAAATTTTGTCATTCAGAAGCATGCGGAGGACATTTTTCTTCAAATCAAACAGCTGCAAAAATCTTGTAGTGTGGATTTTATTGCCCCACTTTATTTAAAGACACCCATGAAATCTGCAAGATCTGTGAAAATTGTCAAAAATTGGGTGCAATTTAAAAAAGAAACATGATGCCTTTGAATACTATAATTGGAATTGAAATATTTGACTGTTTGGAAATTGATTTTATGGAACCTTTCCGATGTCGTTTGGATAATTGTATATTTTATTTTGCAGTTGATTATATTTCAAAATGGATAGAGGCAATTTCATGTCGAACAAATGATCATAAAATCGTCATCAAATTTTTGAAAGAAAATATTTTCAGTATATTTGGAATTCTTCGAGCCATGATAAGTGATGGGGGAACTCACTTTGTTAAAAAACCATTTGCTTCATTAATGTAAAAATATGGTATTACTAACAAAGTAACTACTCTTATCATTCTCAAACAAATGGACAAGTTGAATTAGCTAATAGGGAGATAAAGCAAATTTTGGAAAAAACTGTAATCAAATAGAAAAGATTGGTCTCTGCGACTTAATGATGCACTTTGGGCATATCGAACAGCTTTTAAAACATCATTGAATATGTCTCCCTATAGGTTGGTTTACGGAAAACATTTTCATTTGCATGTGGAATTGGAACATAAAGCTTATTGGGCGATCAAAACTTTTAATTCAAGCATGGATGATGCAACCAAATTGCGCAAATTGCAACTTAATGAACTTCATGAACTTAGAAATGACGCGTATAAGAATTCAATGATTTATAAAGCAAAAATCAAATCGTTTCATGATAAAACAATTCTTAGAAAATAATTTGAGATTGGTAAAAAAGTTTTTCTTAAGAAAATGAAATCTTTCAAGGAGAGTATATTTCCTTTTCTGATCCTTGAGTTTTTGTGTTGCGTTTAATTTTGCTTGTTTTTATTTTGGGTTTCCTTAATCTTTTTATTTTCGTGGTTAAATGGCGGATAACGGTACTCTGTGACTCTCATAGTCGGTTAAATCAGTTTCCCACAATTGTTGATACAAAAATAAAAAAAATCATTTCTTTTCTTTTCAAAATGGATGAAATTATCTCAAAAATTTGTAAATATTTTTCCTATGTTTCTAAAAATGTTCTAAGAAAAATTTATGCAGGTAGGTGTGAAAGATTGAGATTGCTAATGCAAAAAAAAATTTCAGAAGATATTTGTCTTGTAATAGAAGTTAAGGTCCGATTAGGAGGAGAAGTTTCACAGTCATTGCTCAATCGGTATATGTCTGGATTAGAAAAAAGCACTTATGCAAAAAAAATAAAAAACAAAGGGCCAAAAAATTAGGGGTTTGTCATAAATATGCAAGATGGACTTGTGACAAACGATGCAAATCTTTGGGATTTGTTTCCAATAACAGAGAAGATAACATTAGTTTCATTAAGAATGGGTTGAGTATGGAGTCTTTAGATAACATCTTATTGACTCTTGAGACGCATTCTAGTGGACACGTGCATATTGAACTTCTCCGCTCATGGAAACAATTCCAAGATGAGCGTCATCGTAATAGTATTGGGAATCCGACTAAAAAAGACCATGTTTGTCAATTTATAAGAAAATTGGATGTGAAGCATATTCTCGACTCATAGAAGACGTTGAAGCCGTTTTTGGACGTAAAATCAGAGGAAAATTGTGAGCCACAATCACATTATGTCTATATGCATGTGTATCATTATTGTTTTTACTGTTTATTCTGCTTACAGCTGTGACCCATAGTTTTGTCATGATAACATATTACCCCTATAAAATCTCTCATATTTCTTTCTATTTTCGTAGACAAAAAAGAAAGTAAAAACATGTCTGGATCCTCTGCACAAACATTGAAAAATATTTTTGTATTTTGTGGGTTGAGTCCTGGAAAAAATGAAGTGTTTGTAGAAGCAGCGAATAATCTTGGAAAGATATTGGCTGAGAAAAATATTCACTTCGTATATGGTGGAGGTAATATTGGGTTAATGAGATTTGTTTCAACATCTGCTCATCTTGGTAGTAGTCAGGTTTTTGGTATTATTCCTACATCTTTAGCTGAAGGAAATATTACAGGTGTTACGATGGGGGAGGAATTAAAATTTTCTTCTATGTATGAAAGAATCATCATAATGATTTAAAATTCTGATTCTTTTATCGCATTAACAGGTGGTTTTGATATATTAGAAGAAATGTTTTACACTGTTTCTTAGGCACAAATTAATATCCATGATAAAAATATAAGTTTGTTGAATATCAATAATTATTATGACAGTTTGTTGAAATTTATTGATAAAGTTGTGGAAAAGAATTTCATTTCAGAAAATTCACGACGGATATTCATCTCTGCTTCGACTGCTGACCAATTAATTAATGATTTGAAAGCTTTTGTTCATAAGCTCGATCCAATGATAATAAAGATCAATTGGTCGCAATCAAGCAGTAAGAAAAGAAAGTTGGATCATTGATTCAAAATTCGTGTTATCTTCAATAAAATTCAAGGTGATATCTCTTTCATTGTGTACTCTTTATTAATAGTTATTTTGACATAAGGGAAAATGTCATATTCTGATTGGGAGGAGAACAAACTTATTAAACAAAAAAACATTAAAAAATAAATATTAAAAAATATTATTTTAAAATAAAACCATGTTTATTGTTTGTATCTAAGTAATTTTTGCAAAATATAATACATTACATGTTTGAAAGGTTTAAATTAGAAATTTATTAATTTATCTAAGGATGTTTAAATTTTTAATTGAAAAAAGTCAATTTTAATATTCTGATTACTATAAAAATATGATTTATGAAATATTTTTGAGTGATTAACCATTGTGATAAGATCAATTATTAAAGTATATGGCCCAAAATATGCCTGATAGGAGTGCATAAAATTTTTAACTCAAACATATTTTGTGAGTGAGTGGAGAGGACTGAGAAAACATCTTTCGAGCCTTTATTGATCATTAGAAAGATTACCTATTGTTTAGATCTTGAGTTCATATTTTGAAGGGAAAAATGGATATTTCCTGGAAAAATAGAGAAAAAAAAAGATGTTGAATATTTAGGTAATTTTAAAATTTTATGCTACGACCCAATTATCTCTAAAAAAAAGAGAAATATATTGTAGAAATTAAAAAATATGTGGTCACAGAGCATATACTTAATCTGATTATATGATTTTATGGAAAAAAAAGATCAGGAAATATATATATATATATATATATATAATAAGAATAACTATATTTTGAATCAATGAATTTTTTATCTTTTTATTAATCTGGCTCGTTTGTCTGTCTGCATTTTGTAAACCATTTTCATGAGCATTTATCTGTATTCCAACTCCAGGAGAGAAATGTTTCCCATTAATTGAAAAATTTATTAACCTGTGAGGATATGGAGTTGAGACTCTTATTAGGAATTACTGAAGGCCGTGTACATTTAATTAACTGAAAATAAGCTTTGAATTGATCTGCTCGGATTATTTCTTAATATATAATTATGATGATTTTGATATAACTTTGACAGTTTTCAACTTTTATTTAAACACTTGGATAGTTCCGATTACATTTCTATTTAAATTAATCAAATATAATTTGTGTTGCTATTAACGCTTAAATTGCTACAGACTAGCAATAAGCTGGTTGGAGGGTGTGATAAACATAAAAAAATGTACATTAATTAAATGTTTTATAATATAAAACTATAATTTTTGTTTTATTAAATGTTTAAATATTATATATTTTATAATAAATTGTATAAAAATATAAGTTGTTGTGTAAGTATAAGTTTTTACTATTTTTACAGGTTCGATAAAGTAAGAATAACATTGCCGTCGCAAATGAGATTAAGATGATTCTTGGACCTGTAGAAAATTGATATTATTATCTACAATATTGGTGGCAATCATGAGATAAAAATCCTCTCACAATTGGGATCAAATTAAGCAACAAATAAAGTTACCAAATGAATGACAGTTTTACCATGCTCTAGCATTTTGACCATATCTCACAAATTACTTGGTCAAATGGTAAAACAAAATTACCACAATTCAAACAACTCAATTATTTACATGTTTTGTTTTATGTGGAAAAGAAAATTCGGATGGTAAGATTTTCAAAAGTGATGTGTATAATGACATAATTTCTTGGAACACAAATGATGACTTATGAATAAAAAATAATATTTTATTTGTAGTTGTCTCCTCAAATTTGGCTATAAATAGGGGTGCATTGTAATGTATTGAGATATCTCTCATTCTATGAACAAACCTTTGAGTTCATAATATCTCTCTCTTTTTTTTTTCCCTTTATTTCTTCATTTAAATATAATTAGTATGTTAATTTCATATTCAAAGTTTATACTTTGAATAATGAGTAGCTAACTTCCCAAAGTTGAGATGAAAAGGTGAAACTCTTGGTATGATAATAAGGTTATTAAAAGGTAATATTCTATGTTTTATATTATTTAATCATTATTTGTTGGTTATGTTATATTTATTTCTTTAAGCATTATTATACCCTACTTATAAGTGGGAGTTTTGATTTATTGTTGTTATATGTTATACTAAATTCTTGGAACTATTTAAATGTTAGCTCGGTTACCAATTAAAGATTCAAACAAATAAAAGAAAAAAAAAAACAAAAAAAGGACATTATAGTGGACTTGTATTTACAGCACCTTTCCTGTGGATACGATATTCGGACTCACCGAATTATACTACTAGTGGACAACCTGCTCTTGGAAGTGCAACAATCAAAGTCGCATCACGTACTCATTGGAAATCATAACACGTTCATTTATACTCAAAAACTTTCAAAACTTTAAAAAATAATAGTCAAAACGTTAAGCAATTTGAACTCCAATATTTTCATGCAAAAATAATCAAAACAAGCATATTATGGATTGAATGATGCGTTGAGAGAGTTTAGAAACATGTCTTTGCATCTTTGCATTTTAGAACGCTCGAAAATACGATCGTCGGCGTGGGGTGCGAGGGAAGAACGAATGGGTGACGGAGACTCCTTGTTTTCTCCTCTCCAATTTTTGAAAATAAGTGTGTGATATGTGTGAAGTGTTTTCGGCAGCTAGGGGTGCTAGAAGACCTAGCTTTTTATTTTTATGGATTTTAATTTGTATGATAATGGGCTTGGGTTTTGAGCTTTCAAGTTTAGGAGCAATTGGGCCCACTTATCCTAGGTAAATTGGGCTCAATAACACATGTTTAATTGAAAAATAAAAGTTTATAAAAATTAATTTTCAAAAATAATGCATTTGATATTTTAAAAATCTCTCGTTTGCCCAAAATCGGCTTACCGGATAAAATCGAGCTCGTCTCGTAAAATAATTTGAACTCTATCATTTTTAATCATATTAAGAAGCCTTGAAAACATTTATTAAAAAATATTCATTTTGTCTTGGTCGTCCTTAGTCTCCTTTCCCTAGCCTATTATCGAATATTCGGGTAATATCTTTCAATTTCATGAAATCGTGCACTTTAAACATTTAAGCATGTAAAATATATCAATTAAATATTTAAAATCAATTAAGTAAAATAAATATACAATTTAAATCATTTGTATGCATGCGGTTTACGTAGATTTGCTTTTGGACGTTGCACTTATAGAATATTATTAACCATATCGTTTACGTTTTAGATTCTGCTGAAAGAAGTTTATAAAGTTAAAATTGATAAAGAAATATCTCAGATCAACTATGTCACATGATAGATTGAATAATTTGACTATATTGTCTATTAAAAAAATAATAGTTGAATTTGATTATTATTATTTAGTTGACAATTTTGCATAACAAAAAGTTCAAAGAGTATGAACATTTTATAATTAGATCATTTTTTATAATTTAATAAATTTAAGTAGTATATTGGATATTGGTAATAATAATGTTAAAAAAATTCATACAGGACTTTCTTATAAAAATTAGCCTAGGGCCTTCAATTTTCTGAAAACGGGACAGGCGAGAAGTAAAATCCATGGGACTGGAGTCCTCCAAATAATATCCACTATAATTTATAACGAGATTACAAATAGAACACAACAAAAACCAACCACACAATGAAAAATAACTATCAAGATATCCCAACCTTGGAATAACAAAAAAACTAGAAAGACCTCACCCAAAACACCCATTGTATGTACGACTTCCTGTCTTTTCATATTTTCAAATTTTCTCCATAAACATGCTGATACGTGCACTGAATTATATATGTTCATATGATTTCTTCTAATCTAGTTACTGTTTCTGATTGTCTTTATCTACAAGATTCTGTATTCACAACATTCTTGCTCACAAATTATTTTCACAAAATCTCAAATATATGTCTTCATTCATCAGCAACGCTCTTCAGATCAACTTTGATGTTGTTTATTTGCTATTGGATGACAGCATGGTAGACATGCTTCGATCGTTAGAAGCAACTCGACTTAAGGGATTCCTTGGATGTGCAAGATATAATTTTTAGGAGGGACCCTCTCAATTTTATGTTTTGACAAAATTGAAGATGAGATAGTGGCATGCACTATCGGTGACCTGACCATCTCCATCAATCAAAAGTTATTCACTGAAACCTTCGAACTGCCAACATAAAGGATTACAAAGTTCAATAGGCTGCCCTCAACAACGATCAAAGAGATGAAGATCGAGTTTTCTTTATCTGGTGTACTTCTCAAATCTTTTGGAAGAAAAGGAAATGAAGATTGAATATAGGCTTTTGAACGACATTGTGGTAAAATAACTAACAGCCAAAGTAGGATCAGTCGATGCCTTAATTGTTGAGTGACTTGAGATGATGATAGCCATTACCGCTGGTATCAACAATTGGTCTGTCATCTATTACAAGATTCTGATAGCAATGATCTCCACGTCGGACAAGCAACATCAAGGGTATGTTGTACCGATATATTGACTACTCCGAAAGATGTAAAGCCGAGATGGGGTAATTCTCTGCTCTGCAAGTCCATAAATTGTTCAACACAAAGTCTATTGTAGTTTATAAATCAAAGAATATCAGCTCTCATGATGATATGTTGAAAGCTAAGAAGGAAGCTGTTGAAGAAAAGAAGAAGAAGAAGAAATGACCAAAGAAAGCACGAGTTGCTTCTAACGATCGAAGCATGTCTACCATGCTTGGTAGACAGCATGGTAGACATGCTTCGATCGTTAGAAGCAACTCGACTTAAGAAGAAATGGCGAGCATCTAGAATAAATAAAAGTGCATCGCACTTCTTTGAGGACCATCCAAGAATTCCTTTGACTACCACAACTAAGATGTTGTAATCTCTGGACATTACGACTGTTCCAGAACTGACTCAAGTCTCTATCCCTCCGACAACAGAATCAATCAGTATCACTAATATTCTTATCCAAAAATTAGGCACAATAGAGTCTGCACTTGATCTATCCTCTCTAGTTCCACAAATGCACACAGAAACAGAAACAGAACAGAAGAATATTTCTTCTCCTCCTTCGTTGCCATTTATCGATGATTTAATCTACAATCTATTTCAAGCTCATCCTACCCCATCCTTAGACAAGATTTAAGCTAAATATGATGTTCAACATGTCGAGCATATCATTCCAGAACATCAAGTTGACTGTCAGGCATATCAGCGCGATCACTCAGAACAGAATGTATTGCATATTGAACGATCTCCAACTTCTTTGAGTTAGTCGCCGCCACAAATCAACTTCGCATAACTGGTAAATGCTTCTCAAAATACCCGTGACATCGACATTATTCATCAATATTTTTCAAATATTTAGAATATATACCTGGACTACGAACAAATCAAATGGTAATTTCACTGGATCTTGAAATATTCAAAACCAAGATGAATGCTCAATTCATTGAAGTTCCTTTAATTTTGAATTAAAATCTTAGTCTAATATCTGATTTCAAGGCAATTTTTCTGAAATCCAGTGCTGATTTATTCTACAGAATCGAGAAATAAGAAGTTGTGCTGATAGGGCATATTGAAACACTTGGTAAACAAATTTCTGAAGTTGTTGACTACCTTAAAGGAGGGAAGAGTGGTGTCAAAAAAGGGGAAAAGCCCAAAGAAACAGAAAACCTTAACCACTCTACCTCCTCGTCTTAGCACAAAAAACACATGGTGGAAGTTTTGGTGGTGGTTATCATAGCTGTTCAAGTGGTGGATACAGACCAAACCACACTTCTCATCAATCGATCAACAGGAGATGATTGTTTTTTCTTTGTTTGTTTTGCTATTATCATTATTGCACATTACTATTTTAATTTATAAAAAGTCCAATTTATGCTAAAGTTCAGTTTTTACTAATACTTGCATAACAACTTATTTTTGACATCACCAAAAAGTGAGAAAGTGTTCAGATAAAATTTGAATATAAGTTTGGGTGATTACAAACTAAATTTATCATACTTAGTGAAAATTCATAAATGCAAATAATCCAGAAAGCTTATAGAACTGAGCTAACAAGACTATCGTTGAAAGACCATCAAGCTAAATCAAACATGTGCTGATCAACTATGCTGATACAAGATGAGATGGACTAAAAACCATGTTGTCTAATTAAACTTGACTGAAAAAATTCTGTGAAGTTATCTCTATGAAATATTTGTTTGTTACCAGCAAGACAAAATAATGTATCAGCTGGTTAACCCTTTTAGCTAGTGTCCAAGAAATTTAAATTGGTCGTTACTATTTTCAGAAACACGACATGGGCATGTGGAACCTTCTAATTAATTATCAGATATCCAATACATCTGTGAGTACAGTCTCTTTTTATTAACTTTGGGGACTAACACCTACGAAAGGGGAAGCATCAAAATTAAAGAAGATAACTTTTACATTGATCGTCTTCAATCATTCTCAAAAAACTCAGCATCTCTAAAATGAATTTATTATAAGTTGATTTTCACATGCACAAATTTCTATCAGATAGATTAAGAATCATCTTGTGCGCACTTTGAACACACTTATCATTTATATATATTAACATAGCTGTTGTTGGATCTGAGTTTTCTACACGCCCAAACGCAACGGAAGTTTTAAAAATTTTATTTATTTTGACAATCAAAATATGTTTTGCTTTGGGCGCTCGTATGATTTTATCATAAACATTCATAGGATGTTTAGTAATTATACCTTTGTGAATTAATCACGTGGCTCCAACTAACCCGGTATAAATGGATTAGCTCTTGGTGAATCCCTACGAACTTTCTTCAAGAGACTCCTTTCTTTTCTTCTAATCAGGTCCACAACTAGATGATCTATTCCTCTTCCAATTTGCACTAGAAAATTGGAAGAAGTTTTGCGTTGGAGATCAAGGTTTGAGAGACGGCTCAAACTATTCCCCAAAAGGGAGTGGCCGAAATTTAGAGAGGAGAGGAGGAGAGCTTTTCGAAATTATGGTGTGTTATGGATGCTAGGGTTTAAGTCTCCTACTTAAATAAAGCTTCCATGACCTAATTACCATAAAATAATAATTGGGCCCTTTAATTAACATTAATGGGCTTGATTAATTAATTGGGCTAGTCCAACTAATTTAATTAATTTAATCAAGGCCCATTAAAACTTTAATTAATTATTATGTTGGACTTGTACTCCTACAAGCCCATTAAACATATTACCCACCATATTTAATTTATTAATTAATCAACTCAACTTTTGAGCTTAATAAATTAAATACATTATAAATTCAACATTTGAATTTATTATTTAAATTATAAATTCAACATTTGAATTTATTATATAAATTATAAATTCAACTACTTGAATTTTCATCACCTCCAAAATTTAATATTTAATAAACCCAACATTTGAGTTTAATAAATTAAATTCTCAAATTATATAAATGCAACTTCTTGAATTTACTATCTCACAAATTCAACTCCTTGAATTTATTTTCTCAAAATTTAATTATCATAAATTCAACTTCTTGAATTTATTCTCTCAACGGGAACAAACGATCCAGTGCTTGTGTGACCCTCAATGGTTCAGGGATACAGCTAGCCGTGGGTTCACAACTCTTTGTGATTCAGAATAATATTTATTCTTATTCGGGCTTACCCTAGTTAGCCCCATTCTTTTCATCAACACCTTGATTAAGAATGTCAGAACTCATTTCTGATTGCACCCATCGGATCATGGTAAGAGCGTCTAGTAGCATCGCCCCATGATCCCCTAGGTATCACTGATAGTGCCTGCATGAACCAGTCGATTATGATTAGCGTACAGTACGGTCACTTTATCTCATATATCACGATCGAATCTGCAACCATTGGTTCATCGAGGGTTGCATAATAATTCGATAACTATGTGACACATATAATAGTGGCATCGCGTGTACTATTGGAGAACTCCTTCTCCAACGTACATCTCATACTCTGGCCAGAGATTCCATGCACTATTATTACATCAGATCACATAGGATATCCACACCCGTAGGTGAGCGGTGAATCCGCGACTACAATGCACTGGCTCCTATATGTGTCGCAACTGTACCCAACCTCGCCACCTGATGACTCTCCTGGAGCCGGTAAACGAGTCAAAGCACAGCCCTAGCATATAGAGCCTCAGTATTGTCCCGGGTCGTAAGGACTAATAGTGTACAATCATAACCACGGACATGTAGAGGCCCGTATTTCGTATTCATAATTTTTCAGAATTATTAAAATTTTTCTAAATAAATAAATAACTTGCCCAATTTATAAAATAAACATGTAAATAACTTAACTTTAAAATAACAGCGGAAGTCAACACAGTATTTCAAACAGAAATTTAAAAATAATCCAACATGTAAAAATAGAGTTTGAATGATAAAAGGTGCATAAACTAAATCATGAGGTCCTCGGGTTTACTACTGCTGTCCCAAGCCAACTCACTGGTCTCCACCCTCGGCCTCGATCTCATCAGTGCCTACAACAATAAAGTCTATTGAGTCTAAAAACTCAACATGTATATATCGTGAATAACAAGTAAATATATCATAAAATTGCATGCAACGTAAAAATAAAGTAACGTAAAGCGTACGGTGAAAATCGTATCATGAATAATTATAAATACGTGCATATCTGAAAATCATACGAAAAATCTTTGCTCAATAGAGCTCTGTCATAACATATCATAATTTTCTGGTAGAGATAATGTTTCTAAGCAAGTGGCCCATAACATAGCGTAAGCGCCTGATCAGACTAAACCACAGTATACTGGGCGGTAGAGATCAATCACAGCCCTTGGACTGGATGTCCGTACCCATACATAATCGTAACCGGTCGTAAGTCACCGGGTGGAGAGGTCCTCGGTTGCGCCTACCGACTTCCAAACCCATAAACATAAGATGGCCACAAGACATATAGCATATATCTAAAAAATAAACATTTTATATTTTTATGCACGTAATATAATTATAACCTTATTTTTACCGGATGAGTTGGATCGCTCCCAAGCTTGCTGCAACTTAATTCTAATATGTGACACATAATAAATCTTAACTTGACAAAAACTTAACAATCGAACTAAAAACGAGACGAATAGAACCAATAACTTGATTTTTAATCATGGCTTCGTACCAACCCGAACCAACATTAAACCGACGTTTAACCATGATTAAAAATACCCCAAACATACTGAAAAAATGCATAATGACTGTAAAACACGAAAATGGGTGAAAGAAATTCAAAAACATAAAACACTCTTTCGAGAGTCATTTTGGCACCTTTCACCGTAAATTCTCGTATGACCTCTAAACTCGACCAAATCACGAACGGCCAAAAACACGACTTTCCTAACTCATTAAGGTACTGTCCAGTCCAAGGCCATGGGCTAAAAGCCAACCAAGGACTCAAACAATCACCCAAAACCGTGACTCAAAGTTGCTGTCAAAAGTGCAGCAGCAGCAGCTTGCTTGTTTTGCTCAATTTATGAATCTCCTGGCAATTGGGGCTTGAACCACCGACCAGAGACCCTTACCAGCATCCTAAGGTATGGTTTGAACCATGGCTAAGGGCTAAAAGCCAACCACAACCCAAGTAACCACCTAGGACAACTCAAAGTTGCTGCCGAGAGCACCCCTTTATGCGTAGTATGCTGTAATAATTTGTTTTAATGTCTTGTGTCGTTCCAGTGGTCATTTGATCGACCATGGCTTGAGCTAGACTTGATGGAGTGTTGTATGAACCATGGATATGGGCTAGAAACCAACCATAATCCAAACAACGCCCAAAAACCGAAAGTGTACACACACAGAAAATGGAGAACACAGAAATGCACTTATGTTGTTTTGGTGAAATTTTGATGGACCCGTGAACCAATCTTTGAAAGGATGATTTGGTCACGTCCTAGACATGTTAAGGTAGGGTTCTAACTGTGGCTACAGCCCCTAGGACAGCAAGGGTTCGAACACTCCTTAAACAACTCATTGACAAAAAAATTGTGAACCAAATCTGTAGTTGGTAGAAAAAGTTTGCTGTCATGCCTTTGTTTAAAAATGTTTGGACTCAACCAATGAACCGACAACTCCCTAACACATGGTAAAACATTCCTAGGAGCAGCCTTGAGTGCCTAGAAAACGAGCCAACCTCCTGAACCACAAAGCAAGCCAACCAAAACCGTGAGACACAAAGTGGAAACATAAAAATTCTGTACAGAAATTCTTGGGTAGTTGCTGCTATATTTCGTTTTTCCTCCCAAAACCTGATCACATATTGATTTAAAATATCTATTATAACTTGATTGAAGAGCAAAGAACTAATATATACATGCCTGGAATTTGTTTTGACAAAAACAAATCAAAACGACAATACGACGCGACGGAACGGAGTTGTTTTCTCTTCTTTGATTCAGCTGCTGATCTCGATTTTTAAGTTGCTGTTTTCTGCTAATTTTCGAAGGTGAGGTTGTGGGGAATGTAGGTGATGAAGGTGAATAATATAATAGGTGCTAAAGGTGCCATTATATGCTTTTAGTTTGGGAGTTACAAGTCAAGAATTTGAGTGGTTTTTGATTCACTTTTCTCCTCCTAGTTGCCGAGACTTTAGCTGCTGTACTTCTGATATTTTCGAGTATATAGGATGTAGGATATGTAGGTAAGGAAGATGAATGTTAATAGTGGTGTTAAAGGGTCCATAATATACATTAAAATGGGAGTTACAAGTGAGAATTTGAATGGGTTTGCATTGTTTCTCCTTCCTCTTGCTAACCGATTCTTGTTCTTATTTTTTTTCTGCCTATTCACGTTACTTGCTAGTAGAATAACTTGAGGATGGAATAAGGTGTATTCTTGTATTTGATTATAATTAGTGCATTAAAATGGGGAGATGATTACACCATAAAATAAAATTAGAGAGGGCTTGAATAGGGTGTTATTAACCATTTGAATTATTTTAAATGTTGGTCATTAGTACTAATTTGCATTGTATATTTTTATTTAAACCTTGCATTTTAATTGTTTAGAATTTTAAACCTTCATTATATATATATATATATATTTAAATGCATAAATAATTTAATTTAGTTTAGAATCTTGCTTAGAATATTGCATGGCATACATGACTTCAAATTTAAATGTTTAAAGGTTATGTTTAATTTCTTGAATATATTTGACCTATATTAATTCATCTCCCTTTGTTTACATATTTTTATTTAAGCTTTAATTATACATTAACCTAAAGAATTTATTTACTAATTTAGCTCCAATTAATTTAATAAATCCTAAACACCTTCTTCTTCATTAAAATAAATTATTCGTTAGCTAAAATTAAATTTAGGAATATTTTTCTTATTATTAATCTTATTTCTAATCTCCAAACTCCGGTCCGGCCTCGCGTATTTATCCTGGAAAGATAAATCTAAACATCTACTTTTAAAATAAATAATCATGACTTAAAATTATTAAAATAAATCAAACACTTCATATATTTATAAAAATTCATTTTTTTATTTAAATAGTAGCAATTATGCATGGCTTATACGTAATCTGATTTTTCGGGTTCTACAATCTCTCCCCCTTAAAAGAAATTTCGTCCTCGAAATTCACTTATCATTGATAAACAAAAAGTTTAGACTCTTAATTCTAGAATCCTAATAATACACGCTTCCGATGCGCTACTCTGATAAGATAAATATTAAGCTGTCCTTACGTTTTCTCAATCCTAAATAAATTTGTCTACCAAAATCCTCGTTTGTGAATCGCAACTTAAAACAACTTATGGTAACGTAGTTCTATTCAACTATAGCCCCGAATTTTGACTTATCCCGCAATTTCTCATACTAGAGGTGGATGTCCAAATTCAACGCGCCTTACTTTCTTTATAATATACCCAAGATGTTCATTGACCTATTATATTCCAATATTGAAATCTTAACAGCATCCCTTCTTAACTTTATTGAATTCAAGATATGTTAAAGCTTCAAGTCCAAGTATTGGCATTCATATAGTTCGACTTAGGAGGTCTTATTAAAACACTTAAAAGTTTAAACCTTATCTAAACCCCATAATAATATTAGACTAAGATCCTTGAATCGAATCTTTATCTTACCGCTCCAAACTTACATAACCTAATTATTTAGAAGTGCATCCCAATATAACGTTGTTGCAAATCTTAAGTTCGAGTGGTCTTAATCCATAAAACCCAAAATATACGATACCGATCTTCCACCTAAATAATAAAATTATTCTAGCACAAATTACATGCTTAAACTATTTCCTTTTCAATTAGAATAAAGTTGAGACCTAAGACGTTGGGACTTTCCTTATTGGAGCGAACGTCGCACCCTTACTGTCAAGGCCCGTATTTCATTTTCATAATTTTGCGGAATAATTAAAATTTTTCTAAATAAATAATTATCTTGTCTCATTTAATTAAAATAAACATGTAAATAATTTTTAACTTTAAAATAACAGCGGAAGCAAATATTGTTTTCAACCTACAATTTAAAAATAATTAAACGTAACATCAACTTAAAAATAATCCAACGTATTAAAACTGAGTTTGAATAATAAAAGGTGCATAAATTAAATCATGAGGTCCTCGGATTTACTACTGCTGTCCCAAGATCGCTCACTGGTCTTCGTCCGCGGTCTCGACCTCATCAATACCTACAACAATCAAGTCTAGTGAGTCTAAAGACTCAACATGTATATATCGTGAATAACAAGTAAATATATCATAAAATCGCATGCCATGTAAAAATAAAGTGTCGTAAAGCATACGGTGAAAATCGTATCATGAATAATTATAACTACGTGCATATCTGAAAATCATACGTAAAAGCTTTGCTCAACAGAGCTCTGTCATAACATATCATAATTTTCTGGTAGAGATAATGTTTCTAAGCAAGTGGCCCATAACATAGCGTAAGCGCCTGATCAGACTAAACCACAGTGTACTGGGCGGTAGAGATCAATCACAGCCCTTGGACTGGATGTCCGTACCAATACATAATCATAACCGGTCGTAAGTCACCGGGCGGAGAGGTCCTCGGTTGCGCCTACCGACTTCCAAACCCAAGGTGGCCACAAGGCATATAGCATATATCTCAAAAATAAACATTTTATATTTTTATGCACGTAATATAATTATAATCTTATTTTTACCGGATGAGTTGGATCGTTCCCAGGCTTGCTGCGACTTAATTCTAATATGTGACACATGCAATAAATCTTAACTTGACAAAAACATAACAATAGAACCAAAAACGAGACGATTAGAACCAATAATTTGATTTTTAACCATGGCTTCGTACCAACCCGAACCAACATTAAACCGATGTTTAACCATGACTAAAATACCCCAAATATACAGAAAAATATGCATAATAACTGTAAAACACGAAAATAGGCGAAAGGAATCCAAAAACATAAAACGCTCTTTCGAGAGTCATTTTGGCACCTTTCACCATAAATTCTCGTACGACCTCTAAATTTGTCCAAATCACGAACGGTCAAAAACATGACTTTCCTAACTCATTGAGGTACTGTCCAATCCAAGGCCATGGGCTAAAAGCCAACCAAGAACTCAGAAAAACCTCCTGAACCGAAATGAAAGTTGGTGTCAAAAACAGAAGTTACAGCAGCAACTATGGTGTTTGTTTTGCTCAATTTATGAAACTAATGACCCTTGTGGCTTGCACCACCAACCAGAGACCCTTACCAACATCCTAAGGCATGGCGTGGACCGTGGCTAAGGGCTAAAAGCCAACCACAAACCAAGCAACCCCCTAAGACAATTACAGTACTCAACCGAGAATGCACTTTCTGTGTAGTGTGATGTATTGACATGGTTTACTGTCTTGGGTCGTTCCAATGGCCATTTGATTGACCATGGCTCGATCTAGACATGATAGAGTGTTGTGTGAACCATGGCTATGGGCTAGGAGCCAACCATCATCTATACAAACACTGAAAACCGAAGGGGTGCAATCACAAGAATGAAAAAAAAAAACGAAATGCACTTGTGTTGCTTTTGATGGAATTCTGATGGATCTGTGAACCATTCCTTGGAAGGATGATTTGGTCACGTCCTAGACATGTTAAGGTAGGGTTCTAACCATGGCTACGGCCCCTAGGACAGCCATGATTTGAACTCTCACCCTAAACAACCAAATGATAAAACCTTGACTCCAATTCTGCACTTAAGGGAAAAGTTGCTGTCATTTATTTGTTTATGCGTGTATGGGCTTGAACCATTGAACCAAAAACACCCTAACACATTCTAATTCATGCCTAGTAGCAGCCATGTGAGCCTGGAACCGAAGCAACACCCTGTAATCAACAAAACTTCTCAAACCGTGAAGTTGGAAACAAAAGAGTTTATAAAAATCTGTACAGATTTTGCTTGGGAAGATTGCTGTCAATTTCGTGATTTGGCTTGATTCATGGTTATATAATGGTTTAAAAATATCTATAGGACTTGATTGAAGAGTCAAGAAACAATATATACATGCCTGGAATTTGTTTTGACAAAAAACAAATCAATACGACAAATACGAGCGGCGGCACGGAGTTGGTTGTCTCTTCTTTGTTTCAGCTGTTGTTCTCACGTTTTTCAGTTGTAGTTTTCTGATATGTTTCGAAGATGAAGGTGCAGGTTTGCTAGGAAATGAACAGGGATGTTATAGGAGGTGATAAAGGTGCCATAATATACATTAAGTTGGAAGTTACAAGTGAAGCTTTGAATGGAATTTGAAGTGCATTTTGATTCCCTTTTTCTGCCGATTCTTTTCTCTTCTTCTTGCTGTTGTTTACGTTTTAGTTGCTAGCATGAAGGGTTTGAGGAGCTTCAAAGAGAATTATGGTGCATGTATTACCCATTATGATGGAATTTTAAAGTAGGAAATTAATACACTATAAAAATCATTTAGTGATGATTTGAATGGGGTTTGAAATGCACTTCCTTTCCTATGCTGCCGTTGCTTTTGTTCTCATTTCCTTGCTGCAATGCACGATAACTTTTCTTGGTAATTAGTTGGGAATAAAATGAGGTGTAATATGATATTTGAATTTACTACTCATTTGTGAATTAAAATAGGAAATGAATACTTTATGAGGTGCAATTAGGAATGGCTTAAATGGGGTGCTACTAATATTTTGAATTTGTTTAGGCATGGACCAAAATTCATCCACCATTTTGCGTGGTCTTACCTTGATTAATTCTTGTATTTAAATGTTTAGGTTTTAATACATCAATTATATATTTGAGTGAATTAACACATTGTTTAGAATAAATTCTTGCATTGCATTGCATGGTTTAAAATTTTAAGTATTTAAATGCTATGTTTAATTTCTTGGATATATTTGACCTATATTAATTCATCTCCCTTTGTTTACATATTTTAATTTAAGTTTTAATTAAATATTAACCTAAAGAACTTATTTACCAACTTAGCTCTAATTAATTTATTAAATCCCAAGGACATTCTTTTTCTTTAAATTAAATTATTCCTTGACTTAGATTAAATTTAGGGTATTTTTCTTATTATTAATCTTATTTCTAATCTTCAAACTCCGGTCCGTCCTCGCGTATTTAACTGAAAAGATAAAACTAAACTTTTGCATTTAAAATAAATAGTTATGACATGTCAAATATCAAAATGAATTAGACCCTTCATATATATATATATATATATAAATCATTTTTAAATTTAAATAGTAATAATTATGCATGGCTTATACGTAGTCTGATTTTCGGGTCGTTACAATCTTCCCCCCTTAAATTGAATTTCGTCCCCGAAATTCGCTAATCCTCGATAATCCAAAAGTTTAGATTCTTAATTCTATTATCCCAACAAACACACTACCGCTGCGCTACTCTGATAAAAATTAAGTCATAGGCTGTCCTTACGTTTCTTCAATCCTAATTAGATTGCCTACCAAAAATCTCATTTGCGAATCGCAACTTAAAACGACTTATGGTAACTTAGCTTTACTTGACTATGACCTCGAATTCTGAATTTTCTCATCGTTCCCAATATTAGAATTGGTGGTTCAAACTTATCATATTTTACCTTCCTTATACTATACCCGTAATGTTCAACGACATATTACATTAGTATATACGCAGTTCAACTTAAAGACTCTTAGCACCAAAGGTTACTGATCAACTTCTATCCTCGGTGATAGACTTAAAAGTTAAATCTTATCTCAGCTCCATAACAAAAGTAGTCTAAGATCCTTGAATCGAATCTTTATCTTACAGCCCAAACTTATATAACTTAACTATTTACGAGTATACCCCAAATATAAAATTGTTGCAAATCTTAAACCTCAAATAACGTTAATCCATAAAACCCAATTATACAACATCGACCTTCTACCAATATTTTAAAGCCCTTCAAGTCTCAATTATATGCTTAAACCATTTTCTTTCCAATTACAATATAGTTGAGGCCTAAGACTCTGGACTTTTCTCATTAAAACAAATGTCGCATTCTTAAGTATCATCAATGCTTAATTAAGTCTAGTGTATAAAACTTAATAAGTTATCTCATGTTAGCGATAAACTTACTCTAATAATTCAACTTCGCTCATATCACCCATAGAGTTCTAAAATTCCCATATCAAGATTTCGGATTTCTTACTCAATTAAAATCTTAATGTTAGTTCATTGGTACTCTATGTTGAACGCCTCTAATTCTTTTTTTTCTTTTATTTCACCCAAAACTTATGTATGAACACCTATCTTATAAATCTGAAAATTCAAGCTTATGCAACCCAAATAATATTAGATAGTATAACTCCAGCCCACATATCCGCTTAGTCCCAAATTTCTTAATGACTTTCAAAATTCCTCAAAATAAGGTGTCTAATTCAATTCTTACATGCGTCTATCGAGTAACCTAACCATCCATCATACTCAACTTTCTAGAAAAGTCAAATTCCCCCAAAGGTATAATTCTAACTGTCAAGATCCTGTTAAAACTTACGACACATCAAACTTAAATTCCAAAAAAAAATTTCTAACTCAATGTTTATCCTTATAACTTAACTAACCGATCAAATTTTACCTTAAATCGACATCACTTTAAATCCTTAATTTGCCACAACATGATTTCACTAACGCTTAAATTTTCATGCCTAAGATTGATTCATCCTACAATGTCCTTGGTTACCATTCATTATAACATTATAATCCAAATATCTAAATATTTTATATTTCCTTCGAGCCTAAATAACCGAAAATTCCTCAATTACCCATGAGTACTCAGTATTTCCAATTTCATTTTATAGATTTCCCGTATCATAAGGTTCAATAGTCTTAAGTTTATTAAACCCAAAATTAATTCCCATAACACGTCTTACATTTCTATAAATACTTAAAATCCCAAGTGTTCCTCAAAAGTTCGCATTTAATCCTTAAAATTTTGAAAATTGCAACCTGACCCTTACAGTTCTCCCAATTTACATTTTGGCCCCACAACTCTTCGAAATCTGCATCATTGTCCCCATAAAATTTTCCATCTTTACCTCATTAAACTTTTAGATTCTCGAACTCAAAATTTAATCCCCAAAATTTGGTAAATTCGAAAATAGTCCCTTAGAATTTTTTTTTCCCACTTAGGTCCTCAAATTATTAGTTATTACAATTAGGTCCCTAAAATTCTCAATTCATGCAATTCCATCCTTAAATCTAACTAGGTAGAGCATGTATCCTAAATAAATTCTCATAATTAATCTTACATTTCCATAGATACTTAAAATCCTCAAATTATACATTTATAATCCTAAAGATTGTCGTAGTATTCGAATCGCTATTGCTTATATGAAATCCTCAAAAATTTACTCGACTAGCAACCAAGAACCATCAAGAATTTCTTAGAATTTCTACAAGTCCCAAAAGCATTCATAATTTTCAAGATTAACTTATGAACCATAAGGAGGACATCAACACTATTGACCTAAAAATTAATATAGTTAAATCATTTTCAAAATCTCCTAAAGCCCAATATTCGAATTCTTAGACATGTCCAATTCCAAACGTACCCAACATGCATAATTCCATAATTTATATTTTTAATTTAAATAAACACTGAACAATTAAAATCTGAACGCAAAAACATTTCATGAAAACATGCTGTTAAAATAATTCATGCTTTAAATAAAATGCGTAAATGTAAAACTTACAGACCGAAGACGTGACTTCATGAGCTTCTCGAGAGCAGTAGTAGTACAACCCTTTACAAGATCATAGGCTCTGATACCAACTGTCAAGGCCCGTATTTTATTTTCATAATTTTGCGGAATAATTAAATTTTTCTAAATAAATAATTATCTTGTCTCATTTAATTAAAATAAACATGTAAATAATTTTTAACTTTAAAATAACAGCGGAAGCAAATATTGTTTTCAACCTACAATTTAAAAATAATTAAACGTAAACATCAACTTAAAAATAATCCAACGTATTAAAACTGAGTTTGAATAATAAAAGGTGCATAAATTAAATCATGAGGTCCTCGGATTTACTACTGCTGTCCCAAGATCGCTCACTGGTCTCCGTCCGCGGTCTCGACCTCATCAATACCTACAACAATCAAGTCTAGTGATTCTAAAGACTCAACATTATATATCGTGAATAACAAGTAAATATATCATAAAATCGCATGCCATGTAAAAATAAAGTGTCGTAAAGCATACGGTGAAAATCGTATCATGAATAATTATAACTACGTGCATATCTGAAAATCATACGTAAAAGCTTTGCTCAACAGAGCTCTGTCATAACATATCATAATTTTCTGGTAGAGATAATGTTTCTAAGCAAGTGGCCCATAACATAGCGTAAGCGCCTGATCAGACTAAACCACAGTATACTGGGCGGTAGAGATCAATCACAGCCCTTGGACTGGATGTCCGTACCCATACATAATCATAACCGGTCGTAAGTCACCGGGCGGAGAGGTCCTCGGTTGCGCCTACCGACTTCCAAACCCATAAGCATAAGGTGGCCACAAGACATATAGCATATATCTCAAAAATAAACATTTAATATTTTTATGCACGTAATATAATTATAATCTTATTTTTACCGGATGAGTTGGATCGTTCCCAGGCTTGCTGCGACTTAATTCTAATATGTGACTCATGCAATAAATCTTAACTTGACAAAAACATAACAATAGAACCAAAAACGAGACGATTAGAACCAATAATTTGATTTTTAACCATGGCTTCGTACCAACCCGAACCAACATTAAACCGATGTTTAACCATGACTAAAATACCCCAAATATACAGAAAAATATGCATAATAACTGTAAAACACGAAAATAGGCGAAAGGAATCCAAAAACATAAAACGCTCTTTCGAGAGTCATTTTGGCACCTTTCACCATAAATTCTCGTACGACCTCTAAACTTGTCCAAATCACGAACGGTCAAAAACATGACTTTCCTAACTCATTGAGGTACTGTCCAATCCAAGGCCATGGGCTAAAAGCCAACCAAGAACTCAGAAAAACCTCCTGAACCGAAATGAAAGTTGGTGTCAAAAACAGAAGTTACAGCAGCAACTATGGTGTTTGTTTTGCTCAATTTATGAAACTAATGACCCTTGTGGCTTGCACCACCAACCAGAGACCCTTACCAACATCCTAAGGCATGGCGTGGACCGTGGCTAAGGGCTAAAAGCCAACCACAAACCAAGCAACCCCCTAAGACAATTACAGTACTCAACCGAGAATGCACTTTCTGTGTAGTGTGATGTATTGACATGGTTTACTGTCTTGGGTCGTTCCAATGGCCATTTGATTGACCATGGCTCGATCTAGACATGATAGAGTGTTGTGTGAACCATGGCTATGGGCTAGGAGCCAACCATCATCTATACAAACACTGAAAACCGAAGGGGTGCAATCACAAGAATGAAAAAAAAAAAACGAAATGCACTTGTGTTGCTTTTGATGGAATTCTGATGGATCTGTGAACCATTCCTTGGAAGGATGATTTGGTCACGTCCTAGACATGTTAAGGTAGGGTTCTAACCATGGCTACGGCCCCTAGAACAGCCATGATTTGAACTCTCACCCTAAACAACCAAATGATAAAACCTTGACTCCAATTCTGCACTTAAGGGAAAAGTTGCTGTCATTTATTTGTTTATGCGTGTATGGGCTTGAACCATTGAACCAAAAACACCCTAACACATTCTAATTCATGCCTAGTAGCAGCCATGTGAGCCTGGAACCGAAGCAACACCCTGTAATCAACAAAACTTCTCAAACCGTGAAGTTGGAAACAAAAGAGTTTATAAAAATCTGTACAGATTTTGCTTGGGAAGATTGCTGTCAATTTCGTGATTTGGCTTGATTCATGGTTATATAATGGTTTAAAAATATCTATAGGACTTGATTGAAGAGTCAAGAAACAATATATACATGCCTGGAATTTGTTTTGACAAAAAACAAATCAATACGACAAATACGAGCGGCGGCACGGAGTTGGTTGTCTCTTCTTTGTTTCAGCTGTTGTTCTCACGTTTTTCAGTTGTAGTTTTCTGATATGTTTCGAAGATGAAGGTGCAGGTTTGCTAGGAAATGAACAGGGATGTTATAGGAGGTGATAAAGGTGCCATAATATACATTAAGTTGGAAGTTACAAGTGAAGCTTTGAATGGAATTTGAAGTGCATTTTGATTCCCTTTTTCTGCCGATTCTTTTCTCTTCTTCTTGCTGTTGTTTACGTTTTAGTTGCTAGCATGAAGGGTTTGAGGAGCTTCAAAGAGAATTATGGTGCATGTATTACCCATTATGATGGAATTTTAAAGTAGGAAATTAATACACTATAAAAATCATTTAGTGATGATTTGAATGGGGTTTGAAATGCACTTCCTTTCCTATGCTGCCGTTGCTTTTGTTCTCATTTCCTTGCTGCAATGCACGATAACTTTTCTTGGTAATTAGTTGGGAATAAAATGAGGTGTAATATGATATTTGAATTTACTACTCATTTGTGAATTAAAATAGGAAATGAATACTTTATGAGGTGCAATTAGGAATGGCTTAAATGGGGTGCTACTAATATTTTGAATTTGTTTAGGCATGGACCAAAATTCATCCACCATTTTGCGTGGTCTTACCTTGATTAATTCTTGTATTTAAATGTTTAGGTTTTAATACATCAATTATATATTTGAGTGAATTAACACATTGTTTAGAATAAATTCTTGCATTGCATTGCATGGTTTAAAATTTTAAGTATTTAAATGCTATGTTTAATTTCTTGGATATATTTGACCTATATTAATTCATCTCCCTTTGTTTACATATTTTAATTTAAGTTTTAATTAAATATTAACCTAAAGAACTTATTTACCAACTTAGCTCTAATTAATTTATTAAATCCCAAGGACATTCTTTTTCTTTAAATTAAATTATTCCTTGACTTAGATTAAATTTAGGGTATTTTTCTTATTATTAATCTTATTTCTAATCTTCAAACTCCGGTCCGTCCTCGCAGTATTTAACTGAAAAGATAAAACTAAACTTTTGCATTTAAAATAAATAGTTATGACATGTCAAATATCAAAATGAATTAGACCCTTCATATATATATATATATATATATATATATATATAAATCATTTTTAAATTTAAATAGTAATAATTATGCATGGCTTATACGTAGTCTGATTTTCGGGTCGTTACAATCTTCCCCCCTTAAATTGAATTTCGTCCCCGAAATTCGCTAATCCTCGATAATCCAAAAGTTTAGATTCTTAATTCTATTATCCCAACAAACACACTACCGCTGCGCTACTCTGATAAAAATTAAGTCATAGGCTGTCCTTACGTTTCTTCAATCCTAATTAGATTGCCTACCAAAAATCTCATTTGCGAATCGCAACTTAAAACGACTTATGGTAACTTAGCTTTACTTGACTATGACCTCGAATTCTGAATTTTCTCATCGTTCCCAATATTAAAATTGGTGGTTCAAACTTATCATATTTTACCTTCCTTATACTATACCCGTAATGTTCAACGACATATTACATTAGTATATACGCAGTTCAACTTAAAGACTCTTAGCACCAAAGGTTACTGATCAACTTCTATCCTCGGTGATAGACTTAAAAGTTAAATCTTATCTCAGCTCCATAACAAAATTAGTCTAAGATCCTTGAATCGAATCTTTATCTTACAGCCCAAACTTATATAACTTAACTATTTACGAGTATACCCCAAATATAAAATTGTTGCAAATCTTAAACCTCAAATAACGTTAATCCATAAAACCCAATTATACAACATCGACCTTCTACCAATATTTTAAAGCCCTTCAAGTCTCAATTATATGCTTAAACCATTTTCTTTCCAATTACAATATAGTTGAGGCCTAAGACTCTGGACTTTTCTCATTAAAACAAATGTCGCATTCTTAAGTATCATCAATGCTTAATTAAGTCTAGTGTATAAAACTTAATAAGTTATCTCATGTTAGCGATAAACTTACTCTAATAATTCAACTTCGCTCATATCACCCATAGAGTTCTAAAATTCCCATATCAAGATTTCGGATTTCTTACTCAATTAAAATCTTAATGTTAGTTCATTGGTACTCTATGTTGAACGCCTCTAATTCTTTTTTTTCTTTTATTTCACCCAAAACTTATGTATGAACACCTATCTTATAAATCTGAAAATTCAAGCTTATGCAACCCAAATAATATTAGATAGTATAACTCCAGCCCACATATCCGCTTAGTCCCAAATTTCTTAATGACTTTCAAAATTCCTCGAAATAAGGTGTCTAATTCAATTCTTACATGCGTCTATCGAGTAACCTAACCATCCATCATACTCAACTTTCTAGAAAAGTCAAATTCCCCCAAAGGTATAATTCTAACTGTCAAGATCCTGTTAAAACTTACGGCACATCAAACTTAAATTCCAAAAAAAAATTTTCTAACTCAATGTTTATCCTTATAACTTAACTAACCGATCAAATTTTACCTTAAATCGACATCACTTTAAATCCTTAATTTGCCACAACATGATTTCACTAACGCTTAAATTTTCATGCCTAAGATTGATTCATCCTACAATGTCCTTGGTTACCATTCATTATAACATTATAATCCAAATATCTAAATATTTTATATTTCCTTCGAGCCTAAATAACCGAAAATTCCTCAATTACCCATGAGTACTCAGTATTTCCAATTTCATTTTATAGATTTCCCGTATCATAAGGTTCAATAGTCTTAAGTTTATTAAACCCAAAATTAATTCCCATAACACGTCTTACATTTCTATAAATACTTAAAATCCCAAGTGTTCCTCAAAAGTTCGCATTTAATCCTTAAAATTTTGAAAATTGCAACCTGACCCTTACAGTTGTCCCAATTTACATTTTGGCCCCACAACTCTTCGAAATCTGCATCATTGTCCCCATAAAATTTTCCATCTTTACCTCATTAAACTTTTAGATTCTCGAACTCAAAATTTAATCCCCAAAATTTGGTAAATTCGAAAATAGTCCCTTAGAATTTTTTTTCCCACTTAGGTCCTCAAATTATTAGTTATTACAATTAGGTCCCTAAAATTCTCAATTCATGCAATTCCATCCTTAAATCTAACTAGGTAGAGCATGTATCCTAAATAAATTCTCATAATTAATCTTACATTTCCATAGATACTTAAAATCCTCAAATTGTACATTTATAATCCTAAAGATTGTCGTAGTATTCGAATCGCTATTGCTTATATGAAATCCTCAAAAATTTACTCGACTAGCAACCAAGAACCATCAAGAATTTCTTAGAATTTCTACAAGTCCCAAAAGCATTCATAATTTTCAAGAATAACTTATGAACCATAAGGAGGACATCAACACTATTGACCTAAAAATTAATATAGTTAAATCATTTTCAAAATCTCCTAAAGCCCAATATTCGAATTCTTAGACATGTTCAATTCCAAACGTACCCAACATGCATAATTCCATAATTTATATTTTTAATTTAAATAAACACTGAACAATTAAAATCTGAACGCAAAAACATTTCATGAAAACATGCTGTTAAAATAATTCATGCTTTAAATAAAATGCGTAAATGTAAAACTTACAGACCGAAGACGTGACTTCATGAGCTTCTCGAGAGCAGTAGTAGTACAACCCTTTACAAGATCATAGGCTCTGATACCAACTGTCAAGGCCCGTATTTCATTTTCATAATTTTGCGGAATAATTAAATTTTTCTAAATAAATAATTATCTTGTCTCATTTAATTAAAATAAACATGTAAATAATTTTTAACTTTAAAATAACAGCGGAAGCAAATATTGTTTTCAACCTACAATTTAAAAATAATTAAACGTAACATCAACTTAAAAATAATCCAACGTATTAAAACTGAGTTTGAATAATAAAAGGTGCATAAATTAAATCATGAGGTCCTCGGATTTACTACTGCTGTCCCAAGATCGCTCACTGGTCTCCGTCCGCGGTCTCGACCTCATCAATACCTACAACAATCAAGTCTAGTGAGTCTAAAGACTCAACATGTATATATCGTGAATAACAAGTAAATATATCATAAAATCGCATGCCATGTAAAAATAAAGTGTCGTAAAGCATACGGTGAAAATCGTATCATGAATAATTATAACTACGTGCATATCTGAAAATCATACGTAAAAGCTTTGCTCAACAGAGCTCTGTCATAACATATCATAATTTTCTGGTAGAGATAATGTTTCTAAGCAAGTGGCCCATAACATAGCGTAAGCGCCTGATCAGACTAAACCACAGTATACTGGGCGGTAGAGATCAATCACAGCCCTTGGACTGGATGTCCGTACCCATACATAATCATAACCGGTCGTAAGTCACCGGGCGGAGAGGTCCTCGGTTGCGCCTACCGACTTCCAAACCCATAAGCATAAGGTGGCCACAAGACATATAGCATATATCTCAAAAATAAACATTTAATATTTTTATGCACGTAATATAATTATAATCTTATTTTTACCGGATGAGTTGGATCGTTCCCAGGCTTGCTGCGACTTAATTCTAATATGTGACACATGCAATAAATCTTAACTTGACAAAAACATAACAATAGAACCAAAAGCGAGACGATTAGAACCAATAATTTGATTTTTAACCATGGCTTCGTACCAACCCGAACCAACATTAAACCGATGTTTAACCATGACTAAAATACCCCAAATATACAGAAAAATATGCATAATAACTGTAAAACACGAAAATAGGCGAAAGGAATCCAAAAACATAAAACGCTCTTTCGAGAGTCATTTTGGCACCTTTCACCATAAATTCTCGTACGACCTCTAAACTTGTCCAAATCACGAACGGTCAAAAACATGACTTTCCTAACTCATTGAGGTACTGTCCAATCCAAGGCCATGGGCTAAAAGCCAACCAAGAACTCAGAAAAACCTCCTGAACCGAAATGAAAGTTGGTGTCAAAAACAGAAGTTACAGCAGCAACTATGGTGTTTGTTTTGCTCAATTTATGAAACTAATGACCCTTGTGGCTTGCACCACCAACCAGAGACCCTTACCAACATCCTAAGGCATGGCGTGGACCGTGGCTAAGGGCTAAAAGCCAACCACAAACCAAGCAACCCCCTAAGACAATTACAGTACTCAACCGAGAATGCACTTTCTGTGTAGTGTGATGTATTGACATGGTTTACTGTCTTGGGTCGTTCCAATGGCCATTTGATTGACCATGGCTCGATCTAGACATGATAGAGTGTTGTGTGAACCATGGATATGGGCTAGGAGCCAACCATCATCTATACAAACACTGAAAACCGAAGGGGTGCAATCACAAGAATGAAAAAAAAAAAACGAAATGCACTTGTGTTGCTTTTGATGGAATTCTGATGGATCTGTGAACCATTCCTTGGAAGGATGATTTGGTCACGTCCTAGACATGTTAAGGTAGGGTTCTAACCATGGCTACGGCCCCTAGGACAGCCATGATTTGAACTCTCACCCTAAACAACCAAATGATAAAACCTTGACTCCAATTCTGCACTTAAGGGAAAAGTTGCTGTCATTTATTTGTTTATGCGTGTATGGGCTTGAACCATTGAACCAAAAACACCCTAACACATTATAATTCATGCCTAGTAGCAGCCATGTGAGCCTGGAACCGAAGCAACACCCTGTAATCAACAAAACTTCTCAAACCGTGAAGTTGGAAACAAAAGAGTTTATAAAAATCTGTACAGATTTTGCTTGGGAAGATTGCTGTCAATTTCGTGATTTGGCTTGATTCATGGTTATATAATGGTTTAAAAATATCTATAGGACTTGATTGAAGAGTCAAGAAACAATATATACATGCCTGGAATTTGTTTTGACAAAAAACAAATCAATACGACAAATACGAGCGGCGGCACGGAGTTGGTTGTCTCTTCTTTGTTTCAGCTGTTGTTCTCACGTTTTTCAGTTGTAGTTTTCTGATATGTTTCGAAGATGAAGGTGCAGGTTTGCTAGGAAATGAACAGGGATGTTATAGGAGGTGATAAAGGTGCCATAATATACATTAAGTTGGAAGTTACAAGTGAAGCTTTGAATGGAATTTGAAGTGCATTTTGATTCCCTTTTTCTGCCGATTCTTTTCTCTTCTTCTTGCTGTTGTTTACGTTTTAGTTGCTAGCATGAAGGGTTTGAGGAGCTTCAAAGAGAATTATGGTGCATGTATTACCCATTATGATGGAATTTTAAAGTAGGAAATTAATACACTATAAAAATCATTTAGTGATGATTTGAATGGGGTTTGAAATGCACTTCCTTTCCTATGTTGCCGTTGCTTTTGTTCTCATTTCCTTGCTGCAATGCACGATAACTTTTCTTGGTAATTAGTTGGGAATAAAATGAGGTGTAATATGATATTTGAATTTACTACTCATTTGTGAATTAAAATAGGAAATGAATACTTTATGAGGTGCAATTAGGAATGGCTTAAATGGGGTGCTACTAATATTTTGAATTTGTTTAGGCATGTACCAAAATTCATCCACCATTTTGCGTGGTCTTACCTTGATTAATTCTTGTATTTAAATGTTTAGGTTTTAATACATCAATTATATATTTGAGTGAATTAACACATTGTTTAGAATAAATTCTTGCATTGCATTGCATGGTTTAAAATTTTAAGTATTTAAATGCTATGTTTAATTTCTTGGATATATTTGACCTATATTAATTCATCTCCCTTTGTTTACATATTTTAATTTAAGTTTTAATTAAATATTAACCTAAAGAACTTATTTACCAACTTAGCTCTAATTAATTTATTAAATCCCAAGGACATTCTTTTTTTTTAAATTAAATTATTCCTTGACTTAGATTAAATTTAGGGATATTTTTCTTATTATTAATCTTATTTCTAATCTTCAAACTCCGGTCCGTCCTCGCGTATTTAACTGAAAAGATAAAACTAAACTTTTGCATTTAAAATAAATAGTTATGACATGTCAAATATCAAAATGAATTAGACCCTTCATATATATATATATATATATATAAATCATTTTTAAATTTAAATAGTAATAATTATGCATGGCTTATACGTAGTCTGATTTTCGGGTCGTTACAATCTTCCCCCCTTAAATTGAATTTCGTCCCCGAAATTCGGTAATCCTAGATAATCCAAAAGTTTAGATTCTTAATTCTATTATCCCAACAAACACACTACCGCTGCGCTACTCTGATAAAAATTAAGTCATAGGCTGTCCTTACGTTTCTTCAATCCTAATTAGATTGCCTACCAAAAATCTCATTTGCGAATCGCAACTTAAAACGACTTATGGTAACTTAGCTTTACTTGACTATGACCTCGAATTCTGAATTTTCTCATCGTTCCCAATATTAGAATTGGTGGTTCAAACTTATCATATTTTACCTTCCTTATACTATACCCGTAATGTTCAACGACATATTACATTAGTATATACGCAGTTCAACTTAAAGACTCTTAGCACCAAAGGTTACTGATCAACTTCTATCCTCGGTGATAGACTTAAAAGTTAAATCTTATCTCAGCTCCATAACAAAATTAGTCTAAGATCCTTGAATCGAATCTTTATCTTACAGCCCAAACTTATATAACTTAACTATTTACGAGTATACCCCAAATATAAAATTGTTGCAAATCTTAAACCTCAAATAACATTAATCCATAAAACCCAATTATACAACATCGACCTTCTACCAATATTTTAAAGCCCTTCAAGTCTCAATTATATGCTTAAACCATTTTCTTTCCAATTACAATATAGTTGAGGCCTAAGACTCTGGACTTTTCTCATTAAAACAAATGTCACATTCTTAAGTATCATCAATGCTTAATTAAGTCTAGTGTATAAAACTTAATAAGTTATCTCATGTTAGCGATAAACTTACTCTAATAATTCAACTTCGCTCATATCACCCATAGAGTTCTAAAATTCCCATATCAAGATTTCGGATTTCTTACTCAATTAAAATCTTAATGTTAGTTCATTGGTACTCTATGTTGAACGCCTCTAATTCTTTTTTTTCTTTTATTTCACCCAAAACTTATGTATGAACACCTATCTTATAAATCTGAAAATTCAAGCTTATGCAACCCAAATAATATTAGATAGTATAACTCCAGCCCACATATCCGCTTAGTCCCAAATTTCTTAATGACTTTCAAAATTCCTCAAAATAAGGTGTCTAATTCAATTCTTACATGCGTCTATCGAGTAACCTAACCATCCATCATACTCAACTTTCTAGAAAAGTCAAATTCCCCCAAAGGTATAATTCTAACTGTCAAGATCCTGTTAAAACTTACGACACATCAAACTTAAATTCCAAAAAAAAATTTTCTAACTCAATGTTTATCCTTATAACTTAACTAACCGATCAAATTTTACCTTAAATCGACATCACTTTAAATCCTTAATTTGCCACAACATGATTTCACTAACGCTTAAATTTTCATGCCTAAGATTGATTCATCCTACAATGTCCTTGGTTACCATTCATTATAACATTATAATCCAAATATCTAAATATTTTATATTTCCTTCGAGCCTAAATAACCGAAAATTCCTCAATTACCCATGAGTACTCAGTATTTCCAATTTCATTTTATAGATTTCCCGTATCATAAGGTTCAATAGTCTTAAGTTTATTAAACCCAAAATTAATTCCCATAACACGTCTTACATTTCTATAAATACTTAAAATCCCAAGTGTTCCTCAAAAGTTCGCATTTAATCCTTAAAATTTTGAAAATTGCAACCTGACCCTTACAGTTCTCTCAATTTACATTTTGGCCCCACAACTCTTCGAAATCTGCATCATTGTCCCCATAAAATTTTCCATCTTTACCTCATTAAACTTTTAGATTCTCGAACTCAAAATTTAATCCCCAAAATTTGGTAAATTCGAAAATAGTCCCTTAGAATTTTTTTTTCCCACTTAGGTCCTCAAATTATTAGTTATTACAATTAGGTCCCTAAAATTCTCAATTCATGCAATTCCATCCTTAAATCTAACTAGGTAGAGCATGTATCCTAAATAAATTCTCATAATTAATCTTACATTTCCATAGATACTTAAAATCCTCAAATTGTACATTTATAATCCTAAAGATTGTCGTAGTATTCGAATCGCTATTGCTTATATGAAATCCTCAAAAATTTACTCGACTAGCAACCAAGAACCATCAAGAATTTCTTAGAATTTCTACAAGTCCCAAAAGCATTCATAATTTTCAAGAATAACTTATGAACCATAAGGAGGACATCAACACTATTGACCTAAAAATTAATATAGTTAAATCATTTTCAAAATCTCCTAAAGCCCAATATTCGAATTCTTAGACATGTCCAATTCCAAACGTACCCAACATGCATAATTCCATAATTTATATTTTTAATTTAAATAAACACTGAACAATTAAAATCTGAACGCAAAAACATTTCATGAAAACATGCTGTTAAAATAATTCATGCTTTAAATAAAATGCGTAAATGTAAAACTTACAGACCGAAGACGTGACTTCATGAGCTTCTCGAGAGCAGTAGTAGTACAACCCTTTACAAGATCATAGGCTCTGATACCAACTGTCAAGGCCCGTATTTCATTTTCATAATTTTGCGGAATAATTAAATTTTTCTAAATAAATAATTATCTTGTCTCATTTAATTAAAATAAACATGTAAATAATTTTTAACTTTAAAATAACAGCGGAAGCAAATATTGTTTTCAACCTACAATTTAAAAATAATTAAACGTAACATCAACTTAAAAATAATCCAACGTATTAAAACTGAGTTTGAATAATAAAAGGTGCATAAATTAAATCATGAGATCCTCGGATTTACTACTGCTGTCCCAAGATCGCTCACTGGTCTCCGTCCGCGGTCTCGACCTCATCAATACCTACAACAATCAAGTCTAGTGAGTCTAAAGACTCAACATGTATATATCGTGAATAACAAGTAAATATATCATAAAATCGCATGCCATGTAAAAATAAAGTGTCGTAAAGCATACGGTGAAAATCGTATCATGAATAATTATAACTACGTGCATATCTGAAAATCATACGTAAAAGCTTTGCTCAACAGAGCTCTGTCATAACATATCATAATTTTCTGGTAGAGATAATGTTTCTAAGCAAGTGGCCCATAACATAGCGTAAGCGCCTGATCAGACTAAACCACAGTATACTGGGCGGTAGAGATCAATCACAGCCCTTGGACTGGATGTCCGTACCCATACATAATCATAACCGGTCGTAAGTCACCGGGCGGAGAGGTCCTCGGTTGCGCCTACCGACTTCCAAACCCATAAGCATAAGGTGGCCACAAGACATATAGCATATATCTCAAAAATAAACATTTAATATTTTTATGCACGTAATATAATTATAATCTTATTTTTACCGGATGAGTTGGATCGTTCCCAGGCTTGCTGCGACTTAATTCTAATATGTGACTCATGCAATAAATCTTAACTTGACAAAAACATAACAATAGAACCAAAAACGAGACGATTAGAACCAATAATTTGATTTTTAACCATGGCTTCGTACCAACCCGAACCAACATTAAACCGATGTTTAACCATGACTAAAATACCCCAAATATACAGAAAAATATGCATAATAACTGTAAAACACGAAAATAGGCGAAAGGAATCCAAAAACATAAAACGCTCTTTCGAGAGTCATTTTGGCACCTTTCACCATAAATTCTCGTACGACCTCTAAACTTGTCCAAATCACGAACGGTCAAAAACATGACTTTCCTAACTCATTGAGGTACTGTCCAATCCAAGGCCATGGGCTAAAAGCCAACCAAGAACTCAGAAAAACCTCCTGAACCGAAATGAAAGTTGGTGTCAAAAACAGAAGTTACAGCAGCAACTATGGTGTTTGTTTTGCTCAATTTATGAAACTAATGACCCTTGTGGCTTGCACCACCAACCAGAGACCCTTACCAACATCCTAAGGCATGGCGTGGACCGTGGCTAAGGGCTAAAAGCCAACCACAAACCAAGCAACCCCCTAAGACAATTACAGTACTCAACCGAGAATGCACTTTCTGTGTAGTGTGATGTATTGACATGGTTTACTGTCTTGGGTCGTTCCAATGGCCATTTGATTGACCATGGCTCGATCTAGACATGATAGAGTGTTGTGTGAACCATGGCTATGGGCTAGGAGCCAACCATCATCTATACAAACACTGAAAACCGAAGGGGTGCAATCACAAGAATGAAAAAAAAAAAACGAAATGCACTTGTGTTGCTTTTGATGGAATTCTGATGGATCTGTGAACCATTCCTTGGAAGGATGATTTGGTCACGTCCTAGACATGTTAAGGTAGGGTTCTAACCATGGCTACGGCCCCTAGGACAGCCATGATTTGAACTCTCACCCTAAACAACCAAATGATAAAACCTTGACTCCAATTCTGCACTTAAGGGAAAAGTTGCTGTCATTTATTTGTTTATGCGTGTATGGGCTTGAACCATTGAACCAAAAACACCCTAACACATTCTAATTCATGCCTAGTAGCAGCCATGTGAGCCTGGAACCGAAGCAACACCCTGTAATCAACAAAACTTCTCAAACCGTGAAGTTGGAAACAAAAGAGTTTATAAAAATCTGTACAGATTTTGCTTGGGAAGATTGCTGTCAATTTCGTGATTTGGCTTGATTCATGGTTATATAATGGTTTAAAAATATCTATAGGACTTGATTGAAGAGTCAAGAAACAATATATACATGCCTGGAATTTGTTTTGACAAAAAACAAATCAATACGACAAATACAAGCGGCGGCACGGAGTTGGTTGTCTCTTCTTTGTTTCAGCTGTTGTTCTCACATTTTTCAGTTGTAGTTTTCTGATATGTTTCGAAGATGAAGGTGCAGGTTTGCTAGGAAAGGAACAGGGATGTTATAGGAGGTGATAAAGGTGCCATAATATACATTAAGTTGGAAGTTACAAGTGAAGCTTTGAATGGAATTTGAAGTGCATTTTGATTCCCTTTTTCTGCCGATTCTTTTCTCTTCTTCTTGCTGTTGTTTACGTTTTAGTTGCTAGCATGAAGGGTTTGAGGAGCTTCAAAGAGAATTATGGTGCATGTATTACCCATTATGATGGAATTTTAAAGTAGGAAATTAATACACTATAAAAATCATTTAGTGATGATTTGAATGGGGTTTGAAATGCACTTCCTTTCCTATGCTGCCGTTGCTTTTGTTCTCATTTCCTTGCTGCAATGCACGATAAATTTTCTTGGTAATTAGTTGGGAATAAAATGAGGTGTAATATGATATTTGAATTTACTACTCATTTGTGAATTAAAATAGGAAATGAATACTTTATGAGGTGCAATTAGGAATGGCTTAAATGGGGTGCTACTAATATTTTGAATTTGTTTAGGCATGGACCAAAATTCATCCACCATTTTGCATGGTCTTACCTTGATTAATTCTTGTATTTAAATGTTTAGGTTTTAATACATCAATTATATATTTGAGTGAATTAACACATTGTTTAGAATAAATTCTTGCATTGCATTGCATGGTTTAAAATTTTAAGTATTTAAATGCTATGTTTAATTTTTTGGATATATTTGACCTATATTAATTCATCTCCCTTTGTTTACATATTTTAATTTAAGCTTTAATTAAATATTAACCTAAAAAACTTATTTACCAACTTAGCTCTAATTAATTTATTAAATCCCAAGGACATTCTTTTTCTTTAAATTAAATTATTCCTTGACATAGATTAAATTTAGGGATATTTTTCTTATTATTAATCTTATTTCTAATCTTCAAACTCCGGTTTGTCCTCGCGTATTTAACTGAAAAGATAAAACTAAACTTTTGCATTTAAAATAAATAGTTATGACATTTCAAATATCAAAATGAATTAGACCCTTCATATATATATATATATATAAATCATTTTTAAATTTAAATAGTAATAATTATGCATGGCTTATACGTAGTCTGATTTTCGGGTCGTTACACTTACGTATCCTTAATGCTTAATTAATACTAGCATATAAAACTTAATAAGTTAGCCCATGGTAGCATTAGACTAACTCTAATAAATCAATTTCATTTATAACCCATAGAATTCTAGAATCCCCATATCACTTTTAGATTCCTTACTTGATAAAAATCTTAATATTTATCAATTGATAACTTATATTGAACACAACTAATTCCCTTTTGTTTTTATTTCATTCAAAATTTCCGTATGAATAAATATCCCATAAATTTGAAATTCAAACTTACCTAATCCAAATAGCTTTGAATAAAATAATTACAATACGCATATCCGTTTAGTCTCAAGTTTGTTAATGACTTCCAAAATCTCTCAAGACAAAGTGTCTACCTCACCCCTTATGTGCGTCTACCAATTATACTAACCATCATCGTACCCAACTTTCCTAAAATTTTTAAATTCTCACAAGGTATAATCTTAAATGTTAATATCATGAATAAAACTTGTGACACATCAAAATTATGTTCCCAAAAATTTACTAACTCAATGTTTATCCTTATAACTTAACTAACCGATCAAATTTACCTTAAATCGTCATCACTTTAAATCCTTAATTTGCCACAACATGATTTCACTAACGCTTAAATTTTCATGCCTAAAATTGATTCATCCTACAATGTCCTTGGTTACCATTCATTATAACATTATAATCCAAATATCTAAATATTCTATATTTCCTTCGAGCCTAAATAACCGAAAATTCCTACAATTTAAACCGTTCAATTCTCACTTACTACTAGTTAAGTTCTCAAATTTCCTAAGATTTTAAAATTAATTCTTACTTTTCTCGAATCTCATCCAATTTTTCCCTAAATCTCGAAAATTCCACAATTACCCATGAGTCCTCAGTATTCTCAATTTCATTTTATAGATTTCCCGTATCATAAGGTTCAATAGTCTTAAGTTTATTATGCCCAAAATTAATTTCCATAACACGTCTTACATTTCTATAAATATTAAAAATCCCAAGTGTTCCTCAAAAGTTCGCATTTAATCCTTAAAATTTTGAAAATTGCAACCTGACCCTTACAGTTCTCCCAATTTACATTTTGGCCCTAAAACTCTTCGAAATTTGCATCATTGTCCCCATAAAATTTTCCATCTTTACCGCATTAAACTTTTAGATTCTCGAACTCGAAATTTAATCCCAAAATTTGGTAAATTCGAAAATAGTCCCTTAGATTTTTTTTTTGCACTTAGGTCCTCAAATTATTAGTTATTACAATTAGGTCCCTAAAATTCTCAATTCATGCAATTCCATCCTTAAATCTAACTAGGTAGAGCATGTATCCTAAATAAATTCTCATAATTAATCTTACATTTCCATAGGTACTTAAAATCCTCAAATTGTACATTTATAATCCTAAAGATTGTCATAGTCTTCAAATCGCTATTGCTTATATGAAATCCTCAAAAATTTACTCGACTAGCAACCAAGAACCATTAATAATTTCTTAGAAATTCTACAAGTCTCAAAAGCATTCATAATTTTCAAGATTAACTTATAACCCATAAGGGGGACATTAACACTACTGACCTAAAAATTAATATAGTCAAATCATTTTCAATCTCTCCTAAAGCCCAATATTCGAATTCTTAGACACGTCCAATTCCAAACGTACCCAACATGCATAATTCCATAATTTATTTTTTTTAATTTAAATAAACACTGAACAATTAAAATCAGAACGTAAAAACATTTCATGAAAGCATGCTGTTAAAATAATCCATGCTTTAAATAAAATGCGTAAACGTAAAACTTACAGACCGAAGACGTGACTTCATGAGCTTCTCGAGAGCAGTAGTAGTACAACCCTTTACAAGATCAAAGGCTCTGATACCAACTGTAGAGGCCCGTATTTCGTATTCATAATTTTTCGGAATTATTAAAATTTTTCTAAATAAATAAATAACTTGCCCAATTTATAAAATAAACATGTAAATAACTTAACTTTAAAATAACAGCGGAAGTCAACACAGTATTTCAAACAGAAATTTAAAAATAATCCAACATGTTGAAATAGAGTTTGAATGATAAAAGGTGCATAAACTAAATCATGAGGTCCTCGGGTTTACTACTGCTGTCCCAAGCCAACTCACTGGTCTCCGCCCTCGGCCTCGATCTCATCAGTGCCTACAACAATCAAGTCTAGTGAGTCTAAAAACTCAACATGTATATATCGTGAATAACAAGTAAATATATCATAAAATCGCATGCAACGTAAAAATAAAGTAACGTAAAGCGTACGGTGAAAATCGTATCATGAATAATTATAAATACGCGCATATCTGAAAATCATACGAAAATGCTTTTCTCAATAGAGCTCTGTCATAACATATCATAATTTTCTGGTAGAGATAATGTTTCTAAGCAAGTGGCCCATAACATAGCGTAAGCGCCTGATCAGACTAAACCACAGTATACTGGGCGGTAGAGATCAATCACAGCCCTTGGACTGGATGTCCGTACCCATACATAATCGTAACCGGTCGTAAGTCACCGGGCGGAGAGGTCCTCGGTTGCGCCTACCGACTTCCAAACCCATAAACATAAGGTGGCCACAAGACATATAGCATATATCTCAAAAATAAACATTTTATATTTTTATGCACGTAATATAATTATAACCTTATTTTTACCCGATGAGTTGGATCGCTCCCAGGCTTGATGCGACTTAATTCTAATATGTGACACATGCAATAAATCTTAACTTGACAAAAACTTAACAATCGAACTAAAAACGAGACGAATAGAACCAATAACTTCATTTTTAATCATGGCTTCGTACCAACCCGAACCAACATTAAACCGACGTTTAACCATGATTAAAAATACCCCAAACATACTGAAAAAATGCATAATGACTGTAAAACACGAAAATGGGTGAAAGAAATCCAAAAACATAAAACACTCTTTCGAGAGTCATTTTGGCACCTTTCACCGTAAATTCTCGTATGACCTCTAAACTCGACCAAATCACGAACGGCCAAAAACACGACTTTCCTAACTCATTAAGGTACTTTCCAGTCCAAGGCCATGGGCTAAAAGCCAACCAAGGACTCAAACAATCACCCAAAACCGTGACTCAAAGTTGCTGTCAAAAGTGCAGCAGTAGCAGTTTGCTTGTTTTGCTCAATTTATGAATCTCCTGGCAATTGGGGCTTGAACCACCGACCAGAGACCCTTACCAGCATCCTAAGGTATGGTTTGAACCATGGCTAAGGGCTAAAAGCCAACCACAACCCAAGTAACCACCTAGGACAACTCAAAGTTGCTGCCGAGAGCACCCCTTTATGCGTAGTATGCTGTAATAATTTGTTTTAATGTCTTGTGTCGTTCCAGTGGTCATTTGATCGACCATGGCTTGAGCTAGACATGATGGAGTGTTGTATGAACCATGGATATGGGCTAGAAACCAACCATAATCCAAACAACGCCCAAAAACCGAAAGTGTACACACACAGAAAATGGAGAACACAGAAATGCACTTATGTTGTTTTGGTGAAATTTTGATGGACCCGTGAACCAATCTTTGAAAGGATGATTTGGTCACGTCCTAGACATGTTAAGGTAGGGTTCTAACTGTGGCTACAGCCCCTAGGACAGCAAGGGTTCGAACACTCCTTAAACAACTCATTGACAAAAAAATTGTGAACCAAATCTGTAGTTGGTAGAAAAAGTTTGCTGTCATGCCTTTGTTTAAAAATGTTTGGACTCAACCAATGAACCGACAACTCCCTAACACATGGTAAAACATTCCTAGGAGCAGCCTTGAGTGCCTAGAAAACGAGCCAACCTCCTGAACCACAAAGCAAGCCAACCAAAACCGTGAGACACAAAGTGGAAACATAAAAATTCTGTACAGAAATTCTTGGGTAGTTGCTGCTATATTTCGTTTTTCCTCCCAAAACCTGATCACATATTGATTTAAAATATCTATTATAACTTGATTGAAGAGCAAAGAACTAATATATACATGCCTGGAATTTGTTTTGACAAAAACAAATCAAAACGACAATACGACGCGACGGAACGGAGTTGTTTTCTCTTCTTTGATTCAGCTGCTGATCTCGATTTTTAAGTTGCTGTTTTCTGCTAATTTTCGAAGGTGAGGTTGTGGGGAATGTAGGTGATGAAGGTGAATAATATAATAGGTGCTAAAGGTGCCATTATATGCTTTTAGTTTGGGAGTTACAAGTCAAGTATTTGAGTGGTTTTTGATTCACTTTTCTCCTCCTAGTTGCCGAGACTTTAGCTGCTGTACTTCTGATATTTTCGAGTATATAGGATGTAGGATATGTAGGTAAGGAAGATGAATGTTAATAGTGGTGTTAAAGGGTCCATAATATACATTAAAATGGGAGTTACAAGTGAGAATTTGAATGGGTTTGCATTGTTTCTCCTTCCTCTTGCTAACCGATTCTTGTTCTTATTTTTTTTCTGCCTATTCACGTTACTTGCTAGTAGAATAACTTGAGGATGGAATAAGGTGTATTCTTGTATTTGATTATAATTAGTGCATTAAAATGGGGAGATGATTACACCATAAAATAAAATTAGAGAGGGCTTGAATAGGGTGTTATTAACCATTTGAATTATTTTAAATGTTGGTCATTAGTACTAATTTGCATTGTATATTTTTATTTAAACCTTGCATTTTAATTGTTTAGAATTTTAAACCTTCATTATATACATATATATATTTAAATGCATAATTAATTTAATTTAGTTTAGAATCTTGCTTAGAATATTGCATGGCATACACGACTTCAAATTTAAATGTTTAAAGGTTATGTTTAATTTCTTGAATATATTTGACCTATATTAATTCATCTCCCTTTGTTTACATATTTTTATTTAAGCTTTAATTATACATTAACCTAAAGAATTTATTTACTAATTTAGCTCCAATTAATTTAATAAATCCTAAACACCTTCTTCTTCATTAAAATAAATTATTCGTTAGCTAAAATTAAATTTAGGAATATTTTTCTTATTATTAATCTTATTTCTAATCTCCAAACTCCGGTCCGGTCTCGCGTATTTATACTGAAAAGATAAATCTAAACATCTACTTTTAAAATAAATAATCATGACTTAAAATTATAAAAATAAATCAAACACTTCATATATTTATAAAAATTCATTTTTTATTTAAATAGTAGCAAATATGCATGGCTTATACGTAATCTGATTTTTCGGGTTCTACAGGACATATCCTCTCGATGAATGATAACCACTTGGAAAGTCCGAGGGAGGGTTGTTCGGTATAATCATCATATGACTACCTATCTGCATGTTTGGACATCTCCATGCCTTTATCAAGAAACGCAGTACACAACATCACAGATGCTAGTCTCGAGCTCAAGCGATCTTTATCCCTGTTTTAGGTGGCTGAATCGACTAGGAACGAATTTAGAATATGCAGTGTTTACAAATGAGTTTCAACATCGAATTACGATTAATTTGTATTAAAGCATAATCAAGGACTTTATCTATGCTGTTTGCATGAGTATACATATAAAGTATAACAAGACCATAAAAAGCTGAATTATATTAAATTAAAGATTGTTTATTTCACTTGAGTCAATAAATTTCCTAGCCAACCGTTGGCTTTCAGGGCATCTACTCTAACATTTGTTTAGTGAGAATCATTGTTATTGTCATAAAACTATTTCTGACACATTGAGTTAAGAGATAGTTACTAGGAGTTTGAGCTCAATTGGTTGATGAATCGAACTGAAGTGAGTTTGTACAAGAGTTTTATCGATAAAAAATTCTAGTAAAATCTTTCTGGAAACAAAAAAAGGGGAATCGTAGACGTTTAGCCTTTGAAATATTCTCGCCTTCTTTCTACTATCAGTCAACATAATTTTCTTATGTGTTATTACTTATACTACTCTTCTGTTTGTTAGAGTAGATGCACTGCAAGCCAATGGCTGGCTAGGAAATTTATTGATTCAAATGTAATAAACAATCTTTATTTTAATATATTTTAATTTTTAATGGTTTCATTTTGCTTTATCTGTATACCAATGCAATCAGTATAAATAAAGTCCTTGATTATATACTTTAATACAAATAAATCATAATTCGATCTTGAAACTCATTTGTAATCACTGTATATTTTAAATTCGTTCCTAGTCGATTCAGTAGTCCAAAATGAGCATAAAGGCTGCATGAGCTTGAGACTAGCATTTGTGATATTGTGTATCGTGTTCCATGGTATGGGCATATAGATGTCCAATCATGAAGATGGGTAATCATACGATGATTGTATCGAACAACCCTCCCTCGGACTTTCCAAGTGGTTATCATTCATCGAGAGGATATGTCCGTGGTTATGATTGTACACCATTAGTCCTTACGACCCGGGACAATACTGAGGCTCTATATGCTAAGGCTGTGCTTTGACTCGTTTACGGGCTCCAGGAGAGTCATCAGGTGGCGAGGTTGGGTACAGTTGCGACACATATAGGAGCCAGTGCATTGTAGTCGAGGATTCACCGCTCACCTATGGGTATGGATATCCTATGTGATCTAACGAAATAGTAGTTCATGAAATCTCTGGCCAGAGTGTGAGATGTATATTAGAGAAAGAGTTCTCTAGTTGTGCATTCGATGACACTATGAATATTTAATGATTGTATCACATAGCTATCGAATTAATATACAACCCTCGATGAACCAATGGTTGTAGATTCGATCGGGATATATGAGATGAAGGGACCGTACAGTACATTAATCATAATCGATTGGTTCTTGCAGACACTATCTGTGATACCTAGAGAATCATGGGGTGATGCTACTATACGCTCTTACCATGATTTGATGGGTTTAATCAGAAAATAGTTTTTGACATTTTCATGATCAAATGTTGGTGCATGTAATATGGGCAAATTAGGGTAAGCTCGAATAAAAGAAATTGTTCTGAATCACAAAGAGAGTGAACCCACGGCTAGCTGTATCCCTGAACCATTGAAGGTCACACAAGACTGTTTTACTTGTTCCTGCTGAGATAATGAATTCAATGAGTTGAATTTATAAGAAATAAGTTTGATATGATCAATCGATAAGCTTATAAATAAAGTTTATAAAAGCTTATAGCAATTTTGAGAGTATGACTGCTAAAACAGTTAAAGGAAATGCACCCGCCTTATTTAGACATTGGCGATCTCGAAATTAAGTTGTGCATCATATAAAAAACTAGTTGAAATTGTCACATCGATGATATTGGATCGTCGATCGGGATTATGATGAGATTAATGTAATACGAGCATGGATCATGAGCTTGTAAGAGTATAAGCTCGTCATGCTAATTTATTAAAGTTTAAATGACTTTAATAATTAAATTATATATAATTGAGTTAAAATATAGTCCATTAAATTTTTATAAAATATTGTATTGATTTATGTCATATGAAAATATTCATGATACCATAATTATAGTAACTTGCACACAAAGCAAAATAAATTAATGGGTGATATTCTTGAAAATATATATGTATTAAAAGTCGAGATTGGCTATGATTTGGTCATTGATTTTAGAATCTTTAGTTAATTTAATTAATTAGATTAATCAAGTAAATGATGGATTAAAGAAATAATAAGAATTATTTATTCTTATTGCATAGCATTCAATTTTCGATATTCTAAGCTGCCCTCAAAATCCCTTTGGTTTTGCAAGAAAAAATCGGCCACTCCTAGTTTGAGAGTTGTGTCGGTTTTTAGTGTTCTATCTCTACGCAAAATATCTTCTATTTTTATAATACAATTTAGAAGATGAATAAATATTCCAGTCATGGACCAGATTAGTAGATCGAAAAATGTTCGTAGAGATTTACAACAAGAGCCGCGTCTGCTAATATTGGAATAGTTGGAGCCAAGTGAAATTATTCACTAAATGTATATTTTCTTTAACATTCTATGTATGTTTATTTTATTTAAACCATACGAGTGTTCAAAGAAAATTTTGAATGTCAAAATAAAATTTTTAAACTTCCGCTGCGATTTGGACACGAGAAAAACAATAACCCAAAATTGTTCACTTAAACTGAGTTGTTGCATTTAAGTATATCTTATTTACTTAGTACTTTGAAATGTTTCCGCACTAAGTATGTTAGTATATCATTTTACGCAGTTTGATTGAAATATTAACTTTACTTGTCAACACTTTTTAATTGTGGAACCTTTTTAATCTTTTTTAAAAAACTAATTATATTATATTATATAGAATTTTTTTAATATTTGAAAAGTTCCTACCAAAAGTAATATGTTATAAAATAAAATAATGTTAGGATATTTCTATTAGCCTAAGTTTATGTGATTAAAAAATAACAACATCGAGTTGTTTTAGGATCCATCCACATATTAGTTGTAATTACAGGGTTTTTTGACTGATGGATCAAGTCTGACTGTTTAACATTATATCAAAACTCAAGCTGCTGATTATCTATCTTCTGACTGAACCATGTATTAAATAAAGTGCATGAGTATAACCGTCATAGTCCACACGTACTGCAACCAGACGGATATGAGCGAATCAAGGACATGTTTTACTCAAGTATTTTCTATTAATGTATTATGGTATAGTATCTTACCAACTTCGAATGACAAAATGTTTCCTAGTATGTCCAAAATCAGCCATATTTTCATAGGCACCAAGGGCTAAAGCCGGAAAAGTAAAGGGACAGATAATGGAATTTATCATAGTGAATGAAGCTGATAGTGACAATGCAATTTTTTGGGGAGAAGATACGTGATCATTGGAAAAAAATATCTGATCGTTAAAACTTGTCAACTATAAATATATAGATTCGAGAATGAAGAATTAGTTGAACTACGATTAAAAGTTTGTCATAGCTTTAGAATTTGCATTATTTTAAGATAATATTTGAGCACACTAAAATGATCATAATTCAAGTTTCTCACACAAAACACGCTTATCAAAATCGACCAGATCTTCAAAGATCACTCTATGCTATCTAACCAACCCATACCGTTCAAGCTAAGTGTTGGTTATTATGTTGTTATCTACTGAACTAAGTATTATTAAATAATCAAAAATTATAAAGTTATCACTAAGAGTTGCAACTTATGCATTGATAAGTCCTAATTTAATTAGGTTGTTATAAGAAGTTGCAAAATCAAAGTCTTTAAGAGATTTCTTTCTAAGTGGAAAAAGTGGTGACGTAGATGTATTTATCTTTGAATATCCATAAATATTTGTCCTCATTATATTACACAATTTACTTTCTTGATTGTTTGCATATCTAGCTGTTCCTTGTTAACGGTTGCTTTCATTAAAATATATAACTTATCAATATTCAAACCGAACTGTTTCCGAACTTGTTTATTGTTCAGTGGTCTATTGAAGCTAGACGTTCAATAACTTGTCTTAACAGCCTAAACTATTAAGGAAAGCTTGATTTCTAAATTTTTTTTGAAAATGTTTATTCATCTCCCTCTATAATCTATTTTGATCCCAATAGTTCTAGAGCGGGTTTTTCTTGAACTCTGATAACCATATATTTTTAATGATATCCTTTAATATTTTGATTTTTTAAAAATAATATTATGAAGATTGGAAGATTCAAACGCAAACACATCTGGCTGTAATGATGACATGTGGTATGTCTTCACTGGCAAGTTCAATGAAGATATTAAAATTTGATACAATAATATCAATATCCGAGGGTGCACCACATATGGTTGACAAGCATCGATCAGAATAGACAACGTAAGACAAAAAGAAAGCCAATTTGAAGAGTATTGCCAATGAAATCCTATACAAAACTTTTGAAAAAAATATGTCCAGCACAATCAAGACATGTTCGACTTCCAAAGATATTTGGGAGAAGCTAACCTAACTCTGTTAAGACAACGATCAAACCAATGGGAAAAAACTAATCGTGGCAATCCAGAAGTTCGACTATACCAAGATGAAGCCTGGTGTGACTTTCAACGAGTTTGACGAAAGGTTAAGAAGTATTGTTATTGAACTTGCATTACTTGGTAAAGAATACTCTAACTGTGAACTTGTCTTGATGGTTACGAGAGCATTGCCCGGAGAATGAGATGTAAAGACATTGGCTTTGAGGAAATCCAAGGACAACAAAAACTCGAGCTGCATGACCTCTTTGCTGATCTTAAAGCCTACGAGTTTGAGCTGGGGATTTGGAAAGAATAGAAACCATCCACTCCTCCACCAACCAAAGCTCTAGCTGCCACAACTTTAACTCAGACCGCCTGCGAAGAAGCTTCAAATAGGAATTCTGACTAATCAGATAAGCGACAAAAAAATTTCATTATTCGTTAAAAATTTGGCATTTTTCTGAAAAATAATCAGTATAAATTTAATTATGATCGTAAAAATGATCAAGATAATGATAATCAAGCTTGTTTTAACTGTGAGAAGAAAGTTTTGAAGGATCGGTTCTAATATCTACGAGGGTGCTTCATAAAAATATTCTCCATGAGCTTCAATAGCTCGTGTTCTAAGAATGTAAAGACCGATGAATTAGATCAAGTTTTGTTTTAAACCAAGCGGAAAATACTCGAAGTAATCATTTGTTAAGAAATCTGATTAATTTGAAAGCCTTTTAACTTTTGTAAACTGAATAACTGAAATAAAAGGGATCAGTTCTTGCATATATCAGTTCAGTTATGGTGAGAAATGAACTGATAATAGCTCGGACTTATCAAATCAGTTTGAAAACAATAGTTAAAAATTTAAGTGCACGAGATATGTTTATGGATGTTCGGAGACTTCAACTGCTCCTACCTCACCCTTTTTACCACCTCTGGTAGGATCCATTAGAAGACTTTGATTTATACAACACCTTGTACAAACCCACTCAGCTTAGGACTTACTGTACTGCCTAACTGAACTCCTTGCCTAGACTGAAGGCAGCACCTTCCATCCAACACTTGTTTAACATCTATGTGTTAAAGAATACATACACAAGTTTAACGTCTTTGTGCAAGACTCACCCAACTTATCAATAAGCTCTACTCTTTGTATATGTGAGTGATTGTGTGTGAGTATGTGAGAACTGATCTATGAATACAACACGAAAGTGTTCTCACACACTTAGAATTATGCTTCGAATCTAAGCTGATAACACGCTAAAGTGTTCCCTCAAATCTTGGCTGATTGCTTCTTGTAAGTTGATTTATGTTGGGTGTGCCCTTCTACTCTTATTATGATTCACACACTACTTTTTTGTTGTTGGTCTTAATCTTGTATTTATAGAGGTTTCGTGATCGTACATCAAGAAACATCAAATATGTTTGTTGCAGTTGAATCCATTCCTCGATATTTGTGACTTGTCCTTTATGACAGTCATTCTGCAATGTCTTGGCTTTAAGCTCTGCTGCAACGTTCATTATTGTCCTTTGACTAGACAATTGTTTTCCTTAATGCGCACAGCTGGATTCCACTTAGATAAGCTTTTCGTGTTCTGCAAACTGATCCGTTCCTAACTGATGTTCTGAACTGGTCAGTTGAAATGGTCTTGAACTGGTGTGGTGAAATCTGTTGGCTCATCAGCTGAACCGATTTCACTGATTCAGTTGAACTGGTCAGCTGAGCTCTTCATTAATTGAGCTCTTCATCAGCTGGTCGGGCTTCTAAAGGTCTTCTGCTGAACAACTTATCAGTTGTACAATCAGTTGAACTGGTCTTTAATATATCAGTTGAACTAGTTTAGTTTGGGCATTCAGTTGGTGCTTTCAGCTTGCGTCTCGATAGCTTCAATTTAGGCTCGGTAGCTTCCTGCGCACTTGTTTATATTAATTAGGAACAAAATAACAAGTTTTTTTAACATCAAAATCAAGATTGCGAACATGAAGTTTTCCAACAAGTTCATTTCATTGCAGATTTTAACAGGCTCATGAAAGAAGATAAGAAGATATATGAGAAGATACGGTCCAAAGATGAGAAAAGATCCTTAAAAAACAATAAGGATCATAAAGTGCTAGTTTCTAATAAAAACATGAGAAAATGGGATGATTCATATTCAGATCAATCAAGCTCAGAGACCTCAACTAGCGGGTGCAAGGATGAGAATGTCTAGTGTATCATGGCAGATGCTGAGCTGGAGCCCACAAAAGTTGAGCTGGAAATTGTCGATGACATAATATTTGAATTTGATTCAGATGAATTTACACGAATTGATCTTGTCATGACATTGCATAGCATGGTAGATGAGAATAAAATATTTTCTCAATTATTCGAAGAAGCCAGTAGAAAACAAATGTCTAACAGATCAATCAAGTAACACTAATTTTTTGCAGAAAAAGGAACTTGACAGTCTGAGGGTGAAATTCAATCTGCTAGTGGCTGAGAATAATGATATGCGAAGAGTGTTCCAAGGAACTATCAATAAGAATAAATGATTGATCCTTCTAGTCAATTCATAGAACAAGTCTTCTAATTCCATTGAGAAGATGTACGAGTTACAAAAACCAGCCGGATACAGAACTGGCTTAGAGTTTGGCAACAATGAGTATAGTTCTTTTGAGGAGGGTACTCAATCGTGTCAAGACAAAGGTGATTCTAAAATAATAACCTCTCTCCGTTCTAGAACGATATGTGAACATGATCATCCAGAATCCCAACCCAACCAAATGTAAATTTTGAGAATAATGTCGAACAAAGAGGTTTAGGATACATTGAATCGAAGAGTTATAAGTGCAACCAGACATGGCTTAGATGCAGACAAATTCAAGCTAATTCCAAAGGCTCGAATTGGTTTATCAGAAAACCAAGTCCAACTAGACATTACTGTGTGAAGGGAAAGCCTAGTTGTTACCACAACTATAAACATGTTAAAAAAAGATACATACTGAATGAGAAGGATGAACGAACTAAACAACATTTGGTGAGAGATAGAGCACATCACACAACTTTACCCAGTTATGCACATTCTCAAACTCTTTTGGATACACAAACGAGTAGACATGTTAGTATAATTCAAGTGTGGGTCTTGAAGGGGTTAATCCGTTCGAAACCTAACTAGTTTTGGGTATAAAGGTTTGTTTGATTGATTGTAGGATTCAAAGATGAAAATCATCAAAGACTCAATCAGTTTATGGATAGTGATTGTTCTAGACACATTACCAATAATATAAAGCTGTTATCCGAAGTTATTAATTACAAAGGACCGAAATTCACATTTGGTGATAAGTTCAAGGGTAACGCTATGGGTAAGATTATGATTATCCATTTCAAGTTAACTATTAAGGATGCATTATTGTTGAAAATATTTGTTACAATCTGATTAACTTTAATCATGTAATGAAACGTCTGCTCCTCAAAATTCTACTGAAATAAATTTTTTTAAGGCTATGACCGAAAATACACAAGCTCATAAACATTTAAATAATTTAATCAGATTTTTTAAAATTCATCCAATCACTGAATAAAAATAACTGTAGTTACACAAAATCTTAAAATGTAATCAATCTCCTAGTCTTCTGTTTTAAAATTGAAACTTGAGCGTAATGCCAAAAGCCTGACAACTCAACAACGTAAAACAAGATTCAAAATCATTTAAAAATGCTGCTTAAACCCATGTCTCATAATCATATTGTGCGGAAGAAATGCAAGGTCTTCGGGTTTTCACATGCACCCCCATATCAGCCTACTCAGTTTTCAGCGCCTTCAGTCTCCTCAACCAAGGTCACCTGCATCAATCACACCTAGTAAGTTTAAAGACTCAACACACCTGATCCGATATAACAAGTACAAATACATATCATGCAACAGTGAAAAATATTGTAAGAAAAATAACTTTCATGATCTTCAAAAGAATGAACATAAATGTAAACATATTCATATTAAATCATGTCATATCGTATCATCATATACGTATTCTTTTCCTTAATTAAATTCAGATCATTAGTGGTGACTTTCGTATCAACTCTAGTCAATGGATCCATCTACGTATAACTGTGGTACCCGACGGCGGAGACATCAGCGACATTATTATCAATCCACTGAGCATTGACATTACATGTTCGTGTTCATATTAGTCATAACAAACTCACCTCTTTCAAAACATGTCATCATATTCATTACATGAAAAATTCATGCATAAACATACATTTCCTTAAAACCAAGCATGCAACATGTTTCTAACATTAACGTAAAAATCCATGTTCCATATCAACATATACATTTTAAATATGCATTTTCAGTTATCAAGGCACTCCCAGGACTGCTACACGACCCACTCAAACTTATCAAACTCCTTAAACATACTTCTAGTCATTTCCTTAAACGTATCCCAAACCCCTGTATTAACTTCTATATTTCGTTTCAAGGCTTAGACCGGAGTCCCGTTTAACCCGAACTAACCCGAGACTTGATCTCATTTAACCATAGTTCAACGACACCTAACCAAACCCCGTGTGACTCAACTTAAACCATTTCTAATCACAGACATGTCGGTGTAACTTACTGGAACCCCCAAAACGAGCAATATTCACAAAATCTCGCAAAATACCTGTACAGTATTGGCGCCTAGGTGCTGGTAGTGTGCCGTTGGCGGTGCTGGTAAGCACCTAGGCGCCAAGTGCCACCGCCTATGGCGCTACAAGCACCGAAGCGCCTGTGGCCCCGCGACTTTAACACTGCGGGAGAAATCCTAAATCAACAATTGAAGACAAACTCTATACCACGCCCAACCAGCCCCGACCACGCTCGAACCAACCTCTCCTAGACCATAATCAAACCTTCCTGCAATGCCCTAGCCATGGCCTTCAAACCCATGCCTTTGAATATTCGAGACACAACTGAACATCTCAAAACCGAGTCCTATGCATTTCTAGCTTCCTCCATTTGATTCTAGCCCAAAACCAGGTGTGCTCGAGCCACTCCAAGTCGTGTCTCAGACCCATTAGGATCAACTCTACGTCCCAGAACATGCACCACTGCATCCCTTGTGAAACGTCCACTACTTTTAAACCTTAAAATCCTACTAAATTTTTTTATTAAACACCAAATTTGAACTTCATGATTAAACTAACTTAACATTTCCATAATCCACAATAATTTAACATCTAAAAATTTAAAGTGCATAAAATCCCTAAATCTTCAATTAATAAAAATCATATGTCAACCATTAACATGATACTTCAAAATAAAGCATGAAAATATATAATTAAATGATTAACAAAATCTTTAAAACTTTGACTATCAAGCTAATGTGGAAAGTAATGTCCCTCGGGAGTGTATTACCGGATTCGATCCACTCAAGCATCAGCGCCTCCCTCAAACTCATCCTCACCTACAACATTCAAACCTAGTGAGTCTAATGACTCAGTATGTTCTAAACATAAGTAACAAATAATACATATACAAGAACATGCATTAAAAATCATACTTCTATTCAAAATAATCTAGCATAAATTTTGTAAGCATCATAAATCATCAAATCATAAAGCTTTCCATCATTTATCGTTTTGGGTGAAGTTTGATCCTTGAAAGTGACTAGTTCTATCATGTGGTCGACTGATCAGTCTTTGCTCATCATTGCTTATGGGAACGGGCACTAGGCACCGACGTAAATGGAAATACGATCATTGGCCTCCCTCTGGGGCCTTCTCCGTAAACCGCCTCCCTCTGGGGCCTTCTCCCTCACGATATTCCTAATAATCATATATCATATCTTTTTTTTCATAGTCAATTCACACCCTTCAAATATTTTTTCTTTTTTTTAATCATAAAATATCGTGTCATTTCTGCATTCGAAAAATAACATTTTAACAGTAAAAATTGCAGAGCTTATCATAAATCATAAAATATCATATTTTCATCATAAACGTTTTAAAATATCATTTAGCATGTATTAAGATTCTTCGAGATACTGCCAACCCTTTTCGTACTACCCAGGTGTAAAATGACTTTTTTCCCTTGGACTAAAAAATTCACGATTTTTACTTTTTTCTCACTTTTGTTGACTCGAGACTATCCCAAATAATTATTTAAGCTTACATTTGACTTCCAGTATTTTTATTTAACTTAAACTCGGGTTTTTTTTAATTTAATTCTTAAATTAATAAATCGTCAATTGTTTAAATCCTGATTTAATTCAAAACTTAATATTTTCTTCCCAAACTTTAAGCGTAGACTTTTCATACCTAAACTACCCTTGTGAACCATAAATCGACCCTCAAGGACCATGATTCCAACTGCTTCTTCTCCTAGCCACAAAACCGAACCCTAAACCCTAAGACAAACCCTCACCACACGCAACTCGAGCCACTCTCGAGCCACCATAGACCAAATCATTCCTATACCCTCCTAGACCTTAACCGACCTAGCCTAGACAAGCACCGAGCCAGCCCAAGCCCATGCCAAACCCGCGAGCCCTATCTTCCCTTCTCCAATTTGCGGCCCCAATCTACTCGTTCCACAATGAACCTTGGCTGCACTAGGCCCTATCCTAACCCCTACCCATCTTCCCTACACCCTATTGGACCAGCTTATCTAGCCCAATTGAGCCACGCCTCCCACAAAGATACAACATCCACGCGCCTCAACCAAGTCGAGAGCTCTAGTGCCTCTTGTTTCCTTGTGCACCCTAAAGTCCAACCATGCTAGGACTCTTACTAGCTACATCTTTGAGTTGCGCACCCAGCCCTGGTGCGTCTCCCTAATGGTCATTGCCTTCAATCAAGAGAAACCCTAGGACTCTACCCTTCACTATTCACGCTCCCTTATTGTTCACGTCCAGCCTTCATCTTGTCCCTAAACGTCCCTTTTTCCCATCTTAGACACTTCCTAATGGCAGTGTTTCCTTAGAATTCATAACGTGTTTCAAACAAGCGTAAAATTATCAAAACTTTGAAAATAATCATCAAAACGTTAAGCGATTCGTATTCAAATATTTTTCATGCTAAACTACGTAAAATATGCATATTATGATTTGAATGGTGCATCAGAAGAGTTTTTAAGCGTGCCTTTGTGTTTTAGAACCCTCTAATATACGATCGTCGGCATGGGTTGCGAAGGAAGATTAACGGGCGACAAAAACTCCTTGTTTTTCCTCCTCAAATTTTCAAAAATATGGCGTGTATTGTGTGTGAAATTTTAGACTGCTTTTGTGTCTTTTAGAACCCTAGTTCTCTTTTTATTATTTTTGAAATTTATGTATTTAATGGGTTAGGGTTTTGGGATTTTTGTTTAGTAATAATTGGGTCTTCTAATCTTAGGTAAATTAGGCCTATTTGTACATATTTAATTGTAAAATAAAAGCTTACAAAATTTGTTTTTCAAAATAAAAATTTTTGGGTCTTTATAAGTCTTTTGTTTGACTAAAACCGACTTCCCGAATAAAATCGTGATCGTATCGTAAAATAATTGGACCCTACTATTTTTAAAAATTGTAATCATATTAAATCATATTAATAAGCCTTGAAAACATTTATTGAAAAAAATATATTTATCTTGGTCGTCCCCGGTCTCTTTTCCCCAATCTATTATCGAATATTTGGATAAAATCTTCAATTCTCATGAAATCATGTAATCTTATCATTTAATCATGCAATTAAACCTACAATCATATAATATACACCAAAGCATTTAAAATCAATTAAATAAAACAATTGGGATATTTAACACATTTGCATGCATGTTGTTTACGTGGGTTAACTTCTAGACGTTACAAATCCTCCCCCCTTAAATAAAATTTCGGCCTCCACATTAAAACTTACCAAATAATTCGTGGTAACGACTCCTTATCTACCACTCGGTATACCAAGTGGCTTCTTCCTCCGTCTGATTTAGCCACTAAAATTTGACCATTTTTATTACCTTGTTCCGCAACCTTCTCTCTCAACTATCCAAGATTTGAGTAGGCCTCTCCTCATAAGACAAATTTGGTGTAAGTTGCAGTGGCTCAAAGTTCAACACATGTGAAGGTTTTGACATGTACTTGCGGAGCATCGATATGTGGAAGACATTGTGGACTCCTGCGAGATTAGGTGGCAATGCCACTCGATATGCTAATGCTCCCACTCTTTCGAGTATCTCAAATGGTCCAATGAATCTTGGGCTAAGTTTTCCTTTCTTGCCAAATCTCATAACACCCTTTATAGGTGCTATCTTTATAAACACGTGATCACCTATTGTAAACTCGATATCTCATCTTCTTTTGTCCACGTAACTCTTCTGTCGACTCTGAGCAGTTCTCATTATTTCTCGGATCTTGCCGACCATTTCAGCGGTGTGCTGAACTATCTCGGGTCCCATCGTAGCCCTCTCTCCTACCTCATCCCAATGGATAAACGATTTATATTTCCTTCCGTTGAGTGCCTCGTATGGTGCCATTCCAAAAGATGATTAATAGTTGTTGTTGTAAGTGAACTCCATAGAGGTAGTTTTGGTTCCCAACTCCCGTGGAAATCGATCACGCAGGCTCGGAGTAGATCCTCTAAAACTTGTATGACTCTCTCAGATTGACCATCTGTTTGAGGATGAATTGCGGTACTAAATAGTAGTTTGGTTCCCAAGGCCGTACGCAAACTCTTCCAGAATGATGAAGTGAATCGTGTGTCTATGTTTGACACTATAGAGATAGGAATTCCATGCAGTCTGACTATCTCTCGAATATATAGCTCCGCATACTGCATCATGGAAAAAGTCGTCTTCACAGGTAGGAAATGTGCTGACTTAATAAGGCAGTCCACTCTTACCCAAATGGCATTGAGTCCATTCACCGTCTTTGGAAATCCTATCACGAAATCCATAGTAATTTTCTCTCACTTCCACTAGGGAATGATAAGGGGTGGAAGCATTCCCCCTGGTCTTTCATGCTCTGCCTTCACTTGTTGACAGGTTAAGAATTCATATACAAAGCGCATAATATCTCGTTTCATTCCCGGCCACCAATGTAAAAGTTCTCTCAGATTGAGCATCTGTTTGAGGATGAATTGCGGTACTAAATAGTAGTTTGGTTCCCAAGGCCGTACGCAAACTCTTCCAGAATGATGAAGTGAATCGTGTGTCTATGTTTGACACTATAGAGATAGGAATTCCATGCAGTCTGACTATCTCTCGAATATATAGCTCCGCATACTGCATCATGGAAAAAGTCGTCTTCACAGGTAGGAAATGTGCTGACTTAATAAGGCAGTCCACTCTTACCCAAATGGCATTGAGTCCATTCACCATCTTTGGAAATCCTATCACGAAATCCATAGTAATTTTCTCTCACTTCCACTAGGGAATGATAAGGGGTGGAAGCATTCCCCCTGGTCTTTCATGCTCTGCCTTCACTTGTTGACAGGTTAAGAATTCATATACAAAGCGCATAATATCTCGTTTCATTCCCGGCCACCAATGTAAAAGTTTCAAGTCCTTGTAAATCTTGGTACTTCCGGGATGAACAGAATAAATGGTACTGTGAGCTTTAGTCATAATGTCAACTCTAAGTGAATCACCACTAGGAACCCATAGTAGATCTCGATACTTAACAATGCAATCCTCGACTGAATATAACATGTTGCCCTTCGATTGATCTCGATGTTTCCATTTCTGTAATTGCTCATCATTAGAATGTCTGGCTCGAATTCTATCTCGTAGAGTGGAATGTACTGTCAACATAGCGAGATTAGGGGCCTTTCCCCTAGCATAAAATTCAAGATCAAACCGCTGAATTTTCACTTATAGAGGCTTCTGTACTGATAAATGGTCCAAGACTGACCATTTTCTACTCAAAGTGTCCGCCACTACATTAGATTTGCCAGGATGATAGTTAATATAGCAGTCGTAGTCCTTTACAAGTTCTAGCCATCTTCTTTATTTCATGTTCAGCTCCTTTTGGGTGAAGAAATACTTGAAGCTTTAGTGGTCCGTAAAGAACTTGCATTTCTCGCGATACAAGTAGGGCCTCAAAATTTTCAACGCAAATACAACTTCTGCAAGCTCAAGATCACGCGTCAGATTATTCTTTTCATGTACTTTTTTCTGTCTAGACGCGTACGATATGACTCGCTCATGCTGCATAATAACTGTGCCCAATCCTAGCTTCAATGCATCGTGTACAACACATACGCCCCTTGTTCTGTCAAAGCTGGTGCAGTAGTGAGTGCTTGCTTCAACTTATCAATGCTATTTTGACACTCTGGTCCCCACACAAATTTCGCATTTTTCTTCGTCGATGATGTCAAAGGTACTGCAATGGACGAAATATTATTGATGAAGTTACGATAGTAGCCAACCAAACCCAAGAAACTGCGGATTTCCGTGACATTTTTAGGCACTGGCCACTGCTTGACTGACTCGACCTTAGATGGGGCGATCTCTACTCCCTCTTTTGACATGATGTGGCCTAAGAATGCCACTCTTTCTAGCCAAAACTCGCACTTACTGAGCTTTGTATATAACTTCCGATCTCGTAACACTTGCAAGGTAGTCTTCAAGTGCAGCTCAAGCTCCTCTAGGCTCTTGGATAAGCTCAAAATTTCATCGATGAAAACAATAATAAACTAATCGATGTACTGCTAAAATACACGATAAATGAGATCCATTAAGATCGCCGGATCATTAGTCAATACAAAAGGCATCACTGAAAACTCATAATGCCCGTAACACGTTATGAAAGCCATCTTGCGTCTCTTTTACTCTCTGCTGGTGATATCCAGACCGTAATTCTATTTTTGAAAATACCGAAGATCCTTGCAATTGATCAAATAAATCTTCGATTTGGGATAATGGATACTTATTCTTCACTATCACTCTATTCAGCTCTCTGTAATTGATGCACAGTCTCATGCTCCTACCATTTTTTTCACAAATATCCGACGCACCCCATGGAGAGAAACTAGGGTAAATAAATCCCTTGTCTTGCAGCTCTTGAATTTGATCTTTTAATTATTTCATTTCAGCATGTGCTAGGAGATACGGTGCCTTAGATATCGGCACTGTACCAGGCATAAATTCAATGGCAAATTCCACCGCTCGCTCGGGTAGGATACCAGAAACATCATCAAGGAACACGTCCGAAAAGTCCTTGACGACCTCCACAGCCTCGATCGATCGACTGTCAGTAGTGGGTACAGATATAATACTAGCAAGAAAACCTTGACAGCCTCTTCAGAGAAGCTTCTTTGCACGAACACATGAAATGATATGCGGCATTTGATTGTTTTGTGCAGCCTCAAAGATGAATCCTTTCCTACTGGGCGGTCTAATAAACACTGACCTCTGTCGAAAATCAATAGTAGCCCCATTCAAAGTGAGCCAATCTATGCCCAAAATAATATCCAACTTGGGCATTGGTAATAAAATAAGGTCCGCCCGTATAACATTCTTTTGCAATTTGAGTTCCACATCCTTAACCATGCTTATAGAGACCATATGTTCGCCAGAAAGCACTGTATCTCCGAATTCTGGCTCTATGTCCACTGGTAAGATTCCCAATTACTTCACGAAGGATTCAGATATAAAAGAATGTGTAGCTCCAGAATCTAGCAAAGCATAAGTAGCTACGCCTGCTAACGAAATTTGTCCTGATAATATTTGCATTATACTCGATTAAGACCGTAAAATTTAGAAATTTCATATCATCTACGCCCTTTCTAGTTTCCCATATCAGTATTTCAATGCCTTAAATTTCGAAAATTGTCAAGTGAACCCTTAAATTTAAAAAATTTACAATTTAGTCCTATAAAATTTTGAATTTTGCCATTTTAACTTCTTAAAGATATTTGAATTATACTAAGTTTTACTCAATGATTTTTGAGAATTGCTATTTAGTCCCTTAAATTTTCAATCTTCTACAATTTGATCCCCATAGCTAATGCTTGCAAAAATTCCATGCCTAATACCTTAGAATTTGAAACATGCAATTCTAAATAATCAAGTTCAATGCATCTCGATTTAATTGTAGCATCCATGCTTAATTCAATCAAGAAAGAAATGTGAAACACTTAAATAGTCGGAGTACCTGTAATAAGCATAGTATCTGGCTCCGCTTGCTCAACATGCATCACGTAAGCCCTTCTAGTCGTGGGTTGTTTAAGCTTTGGTCAATCACCAGCCTTATGCCCCATTCCTCCACACTTGAAGCACTTGTAGGTGCCCTACATGCACTTGACATAGTGATGGCGATCGCACTCCTTGCAAAGTGGCTTCTCAGCAGTCTTCAGGACGTTTTCTTTAGGTGGATGTCCTTGTGGTTTGTATTGTCTTGGCCACTTCAGTGGTCCCGTAAACGGCTTCTTGTTCTGCTGACTTGATTGCTTGGCACGGTTCCTCTCGCGCCGCATCTCCCAGTCAATATCCTTCATAGATTGCTTGGCTCGAAAAGCTTTAGCAACGACATTAATATAGTCAACAGGGTCCGTCAACATCACATTTCGACGTATCGTCGGCCTCAATCAATCCATGAAGTAGCGTAACTTCTCCGCAACATCATTGGTAATCAAAAGCACAAAATGGCAGCTCTTATCAAACTTCTTCAAAAACTTAGCAACAAGAAAGTCCCCCTGGGATATTCATAAACTCTCTCTTCAACCTCGAACAAACGTCGGTAGTGAAATATTTATCATAGAATATCATTTTGAAATCCTCCCAAGATAGAGTCGCTAGATTCACCCCTCGCTCCGTTCCCTCCTACCATAAGGAAGTGTTTGCATTTCAGCAGATAGATGGTACAACGAACTCGGTTAGCGTCCGCCATATCCATATACTAAAAGATCACCTCTAAATATTAGTGCTAGAAAAATCCGTGGGATCCATCCTCCTAAATCGCTCATAGACAGCTTCCGGTCAGACCCTCTCACCATTTCTCACGTCCTGCTCTAGTAAACGAGCTGTACCAGCTAGTACGCGGGCACTAGCATCCTGATAGGTGGAGGCTGTAGAATCTCCTCCTCCTGCCTATCCTCATTATCACTACGAACAACTCGTCTAGGATGCATCTTTGTACAAATTGTCCATACCACGTAACCAACATGCATTTAACATTTTAAATGAAACATGCATCTAACCTCTATATCATGTATCATAAAAGCATTTAAAGTTCAACATATAAAATCTAAAGCAGTAAAAACTCACATACTTGAGGCGTGACTTCTTGAGCTTCTCGGAGTGGCAGTAACACAACCTTTTAGGGATTCTTGGCTCTGATACCAACTGAAACGTCCACTACTTTTAAACCTTAAAATCCTACTAATTTTATTTTTTATTGAACACCAAATTCAAACTTCATAATTAAACTAACTTAAAATTTCCATAATCCACAATAATTTTACATCTACAAATTTAAAGTGCATAAAACTCCTAAATCGTCAATTAAAAAAATTCTTACGTCAACAATTAACATGATCAAAACTAACTTCAAAATAAAGCATGAAAATATATAATGAAATCATTAACAAAATCTTTAAAACTTTGACTATCAAGCTAATGCGGAAAATAGTGTCCCTCGAGATGGTACTGTTGGACTCGATCCACTCAAGTGTCAGCGCCTCCCTCAATCTCATCCTCACCTGCAACATTCAAATCTAATGAGTCTAATGACTCAACACGTTCTAAGCATGAGTAACAAATAATACATATACAAGCACATGTATTAAAAATTATACTTTTATTCAAAGTAAGCTAACATAAATTTTTAAGCATAATTTAATCATAAATCGTCACATCATAAAGCTTTCCATCATTTATCGTTTTGAGCGAAATTTGATCCTTTAAAGCAACTAGATGTATCATATGGTTGACTGATCAGTCTTAGCTCACCATTGCGCATGGGGACGGGCACTAGCTACTGACGTAAATGGAAATACGGTCGTTGAGATACCTCTGGGGCCTTCTCCCTCACGATATTCTCAATAATCATATATCATATAATTTTTGTCACAATCAATTAACATCCTTCAAAATATTTTTCTTTTTCTTTTTAATCATTAAATATCGTGTCTGTAAGGTCCAAAATTAAGACGACGTAATCCAACTGCATGCAAATCTAGGAAATTATGAAAAATTGATTAATTAATTGATTTTAGTTGCTAATTAATTATGTGACGTACTTGTTTATATGCTAAATGAGATTTATTTGTCATCATGCATAAAAAATGTATTTTTAGGAATATTCAAGTGACGATCGAGGAACGGGGACCGAGGGCTGAAGAAAACGTAAAATATTTTTATTAAATAATTATTTTTAATTATGGTCGATGCTTTTTAGTATTTTTGAATATAAAGGGTTTTGAAGTGATTTTATACGCCGGGACGAAAATTTTATCGGTGTTAGTTTTTCAACTAAAATACGAACTTTTTGGCAACCCGGCTAATAAATTCACATATTTAATTAATCAAAACTTTGGTTAATATTATTAAATCCTAATTTAAATAATGGGCTTGAATTTTGGGGCTTATTAGGCCTAAAGCCTACTTAGTGGTTAGATTAGTATTTAAAGTGCAAAAAAATCACAAAACCCTACATTTTTGCATCAAAGGATCGGCCACACACTTTTTAAAATCTGAAAACACTCCCCAACCCACCCTTCACACACACGGCACTCATCATATCACTTTGAAGGGGAAATTCGAAATGTTCAAGTGAAAGCTAGCCAAGGTGTCCCTCCGTTCTTCGTCGTCAACGGTTTTTCGTGCGGTTAAAACGCAAAGGCACACCTTAATATCCCTTTTCTCATCCATCATATCATATTATGATTTGAATTATTGAATGCATGAGGAACATGAAATATTTTAAGAATTTTCGTAATATTGCATGTATGCTTGAAGGAAGGTGATTTTTGAGTCAAATAATTTGTTCTTTGCATGCTAAGGGGGCTGCCATGATGCTATATTATGTTTAAGCACAGTTTCAAGCAAAACAAAGTCCCACACACACACACCCAAGATCGGCAGAAACCAAAGAAAACAGGAAATAAGAAAACTGCATACGGCTGTCTTGGGATAATAGGGTGATCGGGTTTCATGAGGGAGGGTTGAGCTTGGTCGTGGCTTGGGCCGGGGCACGGCTAGGGCATGTCACGGGTCAGGGGGAGAGTCCTAGCCAAGCTAGGACTCATGGTCAGGGCTGGGGAAGAGTCCTAGCCACGCTAGGACTCTACCCGAGAGCACAGCCTCAGCTGTTGCTGCCTTCGCGCGGCTGCAGGGGCTCAGGGGCTCGATGCATGGGCACGGGCTGGGCAAGGGTGGTTCACTAGGGTCCTAAGATGGTGCACAACACGTTGGTTCAGGGGCTGGGGCGTCGGCTTAGGGTCTAGGCACCAAAACATAGAGTCCAAGCTCATTGAAACTCTCGGCCAGCTTATGGGCAGTAGAGGGGACCTTCATTTTTGGTTTTGGGGAGGGTTTCTTGTTGAAGTTAGAGTCCAGTAGGCTAAATTATTGTGTTGGGTAAGTTTTGGCTCGACTTGGTTCGGGGGTAACTCGTGAAAATCAGAAGTTGGCTCGGGGTCGAAGTTTAGGTGTCAAAATAGGGTTTTAAGTAAAGAAAAATTGGAAAACGGCTCACGGGGGTCGAGTCGGGGTCCATAAGGGCTAAAATAATATAAAAAGACTAAATTTAGAATTTAAGAATTTTATATTGAAGTTTGGTATTTTTCGGGATTAAAACACTGTTAAAACAATTAAGAAAAGATAAGTGAAAAAGTCTAACATTTAAGCCAAATAAAATTATGAAAAAAAAATTCACCTAAGCTTAAATAATTATTTGGGACATGTTAGAGTCATGAAATCAAGGAAAAAGTCGAAAACGTAAAATGTCGAGTCCAGGCGTAAAATGATCTTTTTACACCGGGAAATTAGTAAAGGTCATGGCAGTGCCCTAAATACTGTTTTCATGATATTATGATTATTTTTAAATCTATATGAATTGTTCATGATTAAATGATGATTTTTGAATGTCTAAATGATTTTTATGATTTAAGAAGACATTTAAAATACATGTTGCATGCTTGGTTTCAAAAAATGAAAAACGTAATGATATTCATGATTTTTCTAAAGTGATGTGAATGAAAAATGTTGAAGGATGTGAAATAATTGTGACTAATTCGTTAATGTTGGCGACGTCGTGAGGGTTATGGTCCTAGTGGGAGCCCGACGATCGTGTTTCTAACATTGCGAATATGTGGTAACGGATATGTGGTAACGGTTTTGTGGTAACGGAAGAATGGGAATATCGTGAGGGGAAAAGGCCCCAGAGGGAGCCCATTTATGGGAAAAGGCCCCAGAGGGAGCCCCGACGATCGTATTTCTATTCGAATCATGATAGGCCAGGGCCCAGTTGACCGGTGAGAGTGTTGCTGGTGTCCCCCGCCACCCAGTACTGTGGTTTTATGTAGATGGATCCATCGACCCTCATGAGCATGATCAGGAAAGTCACAATTAACGATCTGAATTCAACAAAAGAAAAGAGAAAAAGAAAAGGAAAATGTTCATGATCATGTTAAAGGTTTTATGTCATGTCATGTTGAGGAAAAAGGAAAAAGTTAAGGTTTATGATTGCATGTCATGAAAAAGTATTTTATGAAAATGTTTATGTTTAAATTTTTATGCATCATGAAAATGTTTACGAAAATGTTTATGTTTATGCATCTTCATGAAAATGATATTTTAAGTACACATATTTTTCACCGTTATATGTTGACTGTATTACGAATTACTCGTTATAAAGATTATGGTGTGTTGAGTCTTTAGACTCACTAGGTGTGATGGATGCAGGTGGTAATGAGGGAGGACTTGATGAGTGATTTGACTGGACTGAAGGCGCACACAACCCGAGGACCAGCGCTACATTTTCCGCATTATGCTTTATGATTTAAGTTAAAGATTTTTAAGTTTATTTATTTATGCATTTGAGAGATTTTTGAGAGATTTAGTATGGGCTATTCTTTTCAAATTATTGCTTTTTAGGTTTGGTAAAATATGCGACGATTTCATTTTATGACTAGTGCACTTGATTTTAAAAATGCTAGTGGGTGATGTTTTTATATGCAAAATATTTTATAAAAATATTTTCATGTGAGAAAGGTACATGGCCAAAAATTGAGTGTTAAAAAAAAAAAATTTCTAGTACTTTTAAAGCAATAAAAACGGCAGGACGTTTCAGTGTCCTTTCCACATTCTAAAAATATCATTTTAATAGTAAAAATTGCACAGTTTTATCATAAATTATGAAATCCCATATTTCATCATAAACGTTTTAAAATATCATTTAGCATGCGTTATGATTTTTCGGGACACTGCCAACCCTTTTTGTACTATCCAGATATAAAATGACTGTTTTGCCCTTGGACTCAAAAATTCCCGTTTTTTACTTTTTCTCACTTTTGTTGATTTGAGACTATCCCAAATAATTATTTAAGCTTACATTTGACTTTTAATTTTTTTATTTAACCTAAACTTGAGTTTTTTGATTTAATTCCTTAATTAATAAATCGTGAAGCGTTTAAATCCCGAATTAATTCAAAAATTAATATTTTATTCTCAAACATTAAGCATAGACATTCCATACCTAAACTACCCTTGTGAACCATGAATCAACCACCAAGGACCATGATTCAAACCGCTTCTTCTCCTAGCCACAGAACCGAACCCTAAACCCTAAAACAAACCCTCACCTCACGCCACTCAAGCCACCCTCGAGCCACCTCAAACCAAACCATTTATAGACTCTCCTGGACCCTAACCTACCTAGCCTAGACTAGTACCAAGCTAGCCCAAGCCCCTGCCAAACCCGCAAGCCCTATCTTCCCTTCTCCAAGTCGTGGCCCCAATCTACTCGATCCACCATGAACCCTGGCTACACCAGGCCCTGTCCTGACCCGTAGTCATCTTCCGTAGACCCTACTAGACCAGCCTAGCAAGCCCCAACCAAGCCACGCGCCTAGCACAAAGATGCAACAGCCGCGCGCCTCCTTCAAGCCGAGAGCCCTAGTGCCTCATGTTTCCTTGTGCAACCTAAAGTCCAGCCATGCTAGGACTCTTCCTAGCCACGTCTCTAATCGGCGTACCTAGCCCTAGACCAGCCCTGGTGTGTCTCCCTCATGGCCATGGCCTTCACTCAAGAGAAACCCTAGAAAACCCTATACTATACCCTTCACCATCCATTGCCCCTTCTTGTTCACATCAAGCCTGCATCTAGTCCCTAAACGTCCTTTTTCCCATCCTTAGACACTTCCTAAGGGTAGCGTGTCCTTGGAATTCATAATGTGTTTCAAACAAGCGTATAATCATCAAAACTTTGAAAATAATCATCAAAACGTTAAGCGATTTGTATTCAAATATTTTTCGTGCTAAAATACATAAAATATGCATATTATGATTTTAATGGTGCATAAAGAGAGTTTAGAAGCGTGTCTTAGCATTTTAGAACGCTCGAATATACGATCATCGGTGTGGGTTGCGAAGGGAGACAAACGGGCGAAGAAGACTCCTTGTTTTCCCTCCTCAAATTTTTGAAAATATGGTGTGTATTGTGTGTGAAATTTTCGGCTGCTTTGGAGTCCTTTAGAACCCTAGTTTGCTTTTATTACTTTTGAAATTTAGATGTTTAATGGGTTAGGGTTTTGGGCTTTTTGTTTAGGAATAATTGGGCCTTCTAATATTAAATAAATTAGGCCCATTTATACCTATTTAAAATAAAAGTTTACAAAATTTGTTTTCAAAAATAATAATTTTTGGGCCTTTAAAAGTCCTTCATTTGACCAAAACCGGCTTCCCGAATAAAATCGTGCTCGTCTTGTAAAATAATTTGGACTCTACTATTTTTAGAAAAAATTAATCATATTAATAAGCCTTGAAAATATTTATTGAAAAAAATATTTTATCTTGGTTGTCCTCAGATTCCTTTCCCCACCATATTATCGAATATTCGGATAAAATCTTCAATTCTCATGAAATCATATAATCTAATAATTTAATCATGCAATTAGAGCTACAATCATATAATATACATCAAGTAATCATTTGAAATCAATTAAATAAAACAATTAAGCAATTTAACACATTTGCATGTATGCGGTTTACGTGGGTTGACTTTTGGACGTTACACCTTGAAACAACCGATAAAACCAAAAACCCTAACCCGAAACATGTATGTCTGATTGATACTTACATGAAAATGATTCTGCTCTGGTGTCAACCTCTAGACGCCAACAATCAGACGTAATTGAGTACCTTACCAATCGTTTCAGGCAGTCCCTTCAACCAAAGCTAAAAACATGAGAAGCATGATAACAAGAATGCGTATTTTCGTGTGGAATTCACGTAAAGCCGATGTGTAACACCATAAGCACAATATATCATGAAAAATCATTTCAAAAGACATATTATGATGTGATCAATGCTATAATAAGGGAATCGGGCATGTCTTTGCGATTAAACGCTTGAAAAACAATGAAAGCGCGGCAAGAGACGGACAATAAAAGGACGGGACAACGTTTCTTATGAAAATCCTTGAAGAAACCAATCACCCTAGCTTCTGTAACTCGTGGAGGCTGCTGGGGAAATAGGGAGAGGCATGCGAGAGTGGTGAGGGCGGGAATAGGGTTTGGGAGGGTTTAGGGTAAATCAATAGTTAGTTCTAATGGGCCCTTAATTAACAATAATGAGATTAAAAGGATTTTAGGCCCATTATTTAATAAAATAGCCCTTTCAAGCCCGAAAACACTCCCAAAATTATTATTTTTTAATTCTTTTTCAAAAATATTAACCAAACCCTCAAAAGTCCTCTATGTTGCTAAAAATCGTCTACCGGTTAAAATACGGTTCAACGTCTCAAAATACTGCAAAGGGCCCATTTTCAAAATTTTCATAAAAATTGCATCCTATATTAAATAATTAAAATAATCAATTAAGAAAATATTTCTCATTAACTAATCCGGTCTCTGTTCCTCGTTCGAGCGTGAAATACTGCTAAAAGCCCTATAACATGCAATATTAATGAACCAGGTCATAAAAACACGTATTCATGTCGCGATCTTGCTTTTAATGCATTAAAATAATTTAATTAAAATACATAAAAATTTTGATAACTTGCATGCGTGGTTAACGTGGACCTTAAATTTTCAAGACGTTACAATCTATTCTCCTTAAATTGTATTTCGTCTCGGAAATTCGTTTATCCTCGGTAATAAAAAAGTTTAGACTCTTAATTCTAGTATCTCAATAATCCACGCTTCCACTGGGCCACTCTGATAAGTTGAGTTTTAGGTTTTCCTTATGTCTCTTCAATCCAAATTAAATTTGCCTTCAAAATTCTCATTTGCGAATCGCAACTTAGAACGAATTATGGTGACTTAGTTCTATTTCAATATAACCTCAAATTTCGAATTTTCTCACACCTCCTAGTACTAGAAATGGAGGTCCAAACTTATCGCACCTTACTTTTCTTATACTATATCCAAAATGTACATCGGCCTATTATATTTCAATATTAACATCTCAAAAGCATCCTTTATTAAATTTATTGAACTCAAGGTATGCTAAGGCTTTAAATCCAAATATTAGTATTTATGCAGTTCAACTTAAGAGATCTTAGCACCAAAAGTTGCTAATCGACTTCTATCCTCGGTAATACACCTATAAGTTAAAACTTATCTCAAACCCATAATAATATTAGCCTAAGATCCTTGAATCGAGTCTTTATCTTACGACACCAAACTAATGTAACTTAACTATTTACAAGTACATCCCAAATATAAAATTATTGCAAATCTCGAGTAACGTTAATCCATAAAACACAAATATACAATATCGGTCTTCTACCTATAAAATAAAACCCTCCTAGCATCAATTACATGCTTAAACTATTTTCTTCGCAATTGTAATATAGTTGAGGCGTAAGACAATCGGACAATCCTCATTGGAACAAATGTCGCATTCTGACGTATCCTTAATGCTATAGTACTACTAACGTATAAAACTTAATAAGTTATCTCATGTTAGCGTTATTATAAGATCCAAAAATACAATAACATAATCCAACTGCATGCAAATATAGGAAAAATGAAAAATGACTAATTAAATGGCTTTAATGGCATGAATTAATTATGATACACATGATCACATGTTTAAAAATAGGGTTTTCTATTAAAATGTATAAAACTGTGTTTTAAAAGTTATTTGAGATGTGATCAAGAAACAGAGACCGTTGACCATTATTAAATAACCATTTTTGATTGTTTAATGTATGGTGCATTTTAAATGAAATTTTCAAAAATGGGGTGTTTTGAGGTGTTTTTATATGCTGAGTCCTATTTTTAATCGGTATTTGATTTTAAAAAAATAGGGACATTTCAAGAACGCGACTGATATTTTCACAACCTTTCTTAAATAAAATATTTTAAATAACAACTAATGGGCTTAATGAGCCTATATACTTGGCTAATGAGCCCAAGCATGCACCATGAGTTTTAATTAAAATAAAAACCCACAAACTCCACCCACAAACCTTAGTACTCTCGCCCCTCCCCCTCATAAATAATTACTAGGACTCTCCCCTTCCTAAAACACACGCACAATGTTGATGCTAAAAGACATGTTGTATACTTGGTTTAAAAGAAAAATGATTTATATATGCATGAATTTTTTATAAGTGATGGGAATATGAAAAATTGAAGAAGGTGAATTGATTGTGACTAATATGATGATACGATGATATATAAGGTCAAAGCTCAGTTGACGGATGAGAGTGTCGTGATGTCCACACCGCCGGGTACCACGGTAATACGTAGATGGATCCATCGACCTACAGCTAATGCGAATGTCACAATTGAGGATTTGAATTCAATAAAAAGGGAAATGTATACGCATATGATGAAAATGAAAAAAGTATATGATGAACGGAAATATGTTTAAGTTTATGTTCATGCAAAACTATTTTATTAAAAGTATTTTTACTATTACTTGTGAATGTATATGTATTACTCGCTATTATGGTTAAGTTTTGCTTAGTCTAGATTCACTATGTGTGATCGATGCAGGTGAGCATGAGATTGATATTGATGGAGGTCTTGATGGTTGATCTTGCTGGACTGAAGGTGCACACAACCCGAGGACCGTCGCTATTTTCCGAAAATAAAATAATTTTATGATTTATGATTATTTAAATATTTTTATAACTTATGAGACTTTTGAGAGGTTTTTAAGAGGATGTTAGAGTTAAATTTATTTTTGAAATAATGTTAGTTTAGGTTGGTTGACGTTTTACGATTTTATGCTTTTAATTATTTTCTTGTGGATTTTCAAATAATAGTTGGTTGGTTTATTTTTAAATGGTGCAAAATATTCATATTTTTAATGATTAGTGTTTCGGCCGAATGAATTAGAAAGAAAAAAATTCTAGCACATTTTAAGAAAAACGAATAGTGGACGTTTCAGTTGGTATTAGAGCAATGTTCCTGCAAAAGGTTGTGCCACCGCCAGTTCCGGAAATCTCAGTCGTCAAACCTCAAGTCTGTAAGTTTAATTGCTTTACATGATTTTTATGATTATACCTACATGTTTACATTGTTTATACGTTTAAGTTACATATTTAAAAGTTTTTTGAGGTTAAATGATATATATGCTTAAAAGTTGCTCAAAAAGGGATTAATATATGCTGCATGATTAGAAACTTATATTTAAATACATATTGGTTACGTTTAAAAAATTGGAAAACGTTCAGATATAATGCCTCCTAGACGCGCACCTAATACCGATAGGCAAGTTGAGACTAATGGAGATCATCAATGGAATGCACCCCTACCTTCTAATGGGGATGCTGCTACACGTGCTCTGATGCGAACACGGAAGGTCAAGCCCCAAGGAAAGCATGGGACCCTTTAGAGTTGCCGGAGGGACCAATTACGAGGGGACGATTGAAGAAGTTCAAGAAAGCATTGCATAGGCTTATGAGCAAGGAAGAAGGACTTACAAGCGAGGTGCAAAGTGTTGGAGGGTTCGTGATGCATAGGAGTAAGTTTGGGAGCCAAAGGAACATTATTCAAGTGATAAATGAAGAGGAGTCCAGAAGCATCGGCGCCCGAGCGGCCAAATATTACCGCCCGAGCGCCACACTTACTGTCCAAGAAGAAAAATTTCAGAACGCCTCGCGCCCGAGCGGTCATATTCTACCGCCCGAGCGCGAATAGTACAGAACCTTCGGCGCTTGAGCGGCCATATCCTACAGCCCGTGCGCGAGTCAGTTGCGAGAAAATATTCAGTTTCCTAGTTTAGAGTTTTGATTATTTTGGTAATTAGATATCATATCTTTGATTATGTAAACAGCATAGGGACGAACTTTTGAACACAATTCAGATATCATTATTGAGTTTATCAAATTTTTGAGAATTTTCTCTCAAGCTTTTCAAGGCTTTTACTTTGTAATCAAAATAAAACTTATCAAAGTTTTATTTTGTGGCGTTTGTCGGTTGATTTCATACGGATTGTCAAGGACAGGTTCTTTGAAGGTTCGTCTGATTTTAATTGTTTAATCGTGAATATTTGTTGCTAAGTTTTATAACTTAGAGGTGAATATCACAAATCGATACTTGATTCAAAAGATCGGGACAACAACGATTCCTTGTTCGTTCTTGAATTTTGGGCGCGATTCATATTTAATCGTGTTTGCTTTTCTTCGTACGAGGATTCACATCATTTGGTATCAGAGTTTAGATTCATTGAATTCAAGTAAGTTTTATCGCTTATTATCTCGTTCTATTATCAGATCTGTCATCCTTTTTGTTTCTTTCAGATCTGTCCTTCTAATATATCGTTCTTTGTCATTTTTGAAATTTTTGGTGATTTTTTTGTTGTGATTTTCGAGTAAGTACTCAGCAAAAAAAAAGTACAAAATTCCGAAAATTCACCGATATTTATTTTTGGTATTTTGTTCTAGTCCTTTTAGAGAGTCATATTCAATTGCCTCTCACAGTAAAAAAAAATATTAATTATCTTTAAATTTCCTGTCTACGCAGTCCAAGTGAGTCGATCACATTTGTTCACGAGTTGAAACTTGATTGTTTGATATACTCAAATACAAAGCTTGAGCCCTTGAGAGAACTCTCGAATTTGAGTGACATTACTTGAGTGCAAGTGCATTTTCCTTGGAGTGAACGGTGAATATTTGTTGTGAGCAAAAAAAAAAAAGAGAGGAGAGACGAGTGAATTTCTTTAGAGTGGCCGTGAGCATTTGGGTAAGGAACATTTTGTTTTCTACTAACATTTTTCTTGCAGGTACAAATTTGAAATTAAATGGAGAGGGAGGTAAAAGATAGTTCGAACCAAGGATTATCTAAGGTTCAAATGGGGGCGTTGTTTGGGAATTTTAGTCGAATGATGAGGAATGAATTAGAGCCCTTACATGAGAGGTTGAATAAACTGTTAGAGTAGGTGCCCGTCGAGCCAAGTGTTGGCCGAGTGTTCACAATGAAACTCTATGTATAAACAATCTTTATTTTAATAATATTTGAATTTATTGTTTTGGCACATCTTTATCTGTATAACCATGCTAGTTGCATAGATAAAGTCCTTGAATATACAAACAGTAGAAAGAATATGAGATGATCATATGATGAGTATCATGAAACTCATATTTGGAATACTGTATATTCTAAACAGTTCCTAGTCGATTCAGCTGCCGCGAAGAAGGATATAGGCCCCTCGAGTTTGAGACAAGTATCTGCGATGTGAGTACCATGTTTCATTGGTAGGGGACATTGTGATGTCCGAGCATGCAGATAGGTGCTCCTGGTAGAGTGCACTGAACAACCCTCCATTAAGGACTTTCCAAGTGGTTCTCAATTATCGAGTGGAAACGTCCTAGTTTATGGTTGTACACCATTAGTCCTTATGACCCGGGACAACATTCAGACTCTATGTGCTAGCATTACACTTTGACTTGTTTACCGACTCTCATGGGTCATCAGGTGGCAAGGTTGGGTGTTTTGTCGAAACATGTAGGAGTCGATGCATTGTAGTCGGGGATTCACCGCTTACCTTCGGGTATGGATATCCTATGTGATCTCATATATATGTAGTATGAAATCTCTGATCAGAGTATGCTGGTAATTATGAAAGCGGTCTCATAGATTACACCATCGATGCAACTACGACATGACACATAGTATCGATTCATTGACAACTCTCGATGTACCAATGTTTCTCGAATTGGTCGGGATATATGAGTTGAAGGGACCGTACTGTACGCTAACCATAATTGAATGGTTCTTGCAGGCACTATCATTTGATACCTAGGTAATCATGTAAGCGATGCTGCTAGGCGTTTAACATGAATGGTTGGGTACTATCAGACTTGAGTTCTGACGTTTTTATTATCAAGGAGTTGATAAGTAAGAATGGAGCAATTGGGGTATGCTCGTATAAGGACATGTTTAGTCCGAATCACATAGAGATGTGAACCCACGGCTAGTTGTATCAATGAACCATTGAAGGTCACACAAGTGCTAACTTTTTAGATCCCGTTGAGAAGTATAATAGTTCAATGTGTTGAACGGCTTATAAATGAGTTTATAAGCATAACTAAAATAGAAGTATGACTTCTATAAGGAGAATGTAACTTTTAATTTGAGGAAGTGTTCCTAAATTAAAAGTTGGCCAAACAAATAATGTATTTGGAAATTGTGATTTTCATAAACATTATTATGGACTAAATTAAATTAATTCAAGTGTTGAATTAATTAAACACTAGTGGGCCTAGTAGAGTCTAAATAATTAAATTAATTCAAGTGTTGAATTAATTAAACAACATTGGGCCTTGTAGAGCACAATTAGAAATAATTATTAAACTAGTGGACTTGAAGTAATATCAAGTAAAGTTTAAATGGACTCAAATGTGTTTGAGACATTTAAATAAAAATTCATGGGCCTTGTAATTTTTACAAGCCCAAATAGAATTGCATGCATGGGAGATGAAAGGTTGGGAGACAACTTTTTCAATGTCCAAGGCATGACATGCTTTTGGGACACCACAACCTTTTTGCAAAACCAAGAAAAGTCTCCCCTTCTCTCCTTGGACATGGCTTGGACTAAATTTGAGCTCATTTTCTCCACCATTTTTGCTTCTTCACTTGTTGATGAAAGCACACACTTCTCAAAGAAAAATGCTCTAATTTTTCTAGTGCAAAATTAGAGTGGATCTACCTTTTTAGTGGTGGACCTAATTTGAAGAAAGGAGTCCCAAAGAAAGGTGAAGCTTGTAGATTGTCATCCTTGAAGAGCTTAGTTGTTTATCAACTAAGTTGGAGCCATTACATCAATATCAAGAGATTGATAGGTAAAAATCTCTAACACCCTATGCATGACATTTCGTGTTTTGTATTTGCTACACACTATAGTTGAGGTGTTCGGTTTTCTTTCAAAATTAAATTTTGAAACTTTCGTTGCGCAACCGGCACCTTAATCGATCCCCTTTCAACTGGTATCAGAGCTAAGGATACTATTTTGTGTAGCATTTACATAATATTGTATTGACGTCGATTTCTAACCGCATGAGAAGAATTTTTGCAACAAAATCAAGGCCGGCTTTTGGGGATTTTGGGGCAGCAAGTTGCTGCCCATTTCGGACAGCTTGGGCTGCCCGAGGGGCTGCCCGAAACGGGCAGCAAGGGCAGCCCGAGGGGCTGCCAGAACAGCCCCTTAATTTTAAATAAATAAAAAAAAATTTTGTAAGTTGGCCGAAATCCGGTGACGGTGATGACGACTAGGGTTTCCAAAAGTGTTTTGGATTATCAAAGTATCATGGGCCTTGAAGTTGTTGGGTCATGAGATGGCTAACATATTTGTGAAATTTAAATGGGCCAAAATGTTTTGGTGAAAAATGATTTTTTGGGCCCTTAAGTTTAAATTTACAAAAGTTGTAAATATTTTCTCATGAAATAAATAATTGAAGTTGGACTTTAATTATTTATAGTAAATGGTGATTTACAAGAAATTTGGTTATAAATAAATTAATTAGAAAGTAGACAAAGGAGTTTGTATACTTTGTTAATTTAGTTTATAATCGTGGCGGTTAGTGATTGGATCAAGATATATAATATTGGATTAATTAATTATTGTGATAATTAATTGATGGTGTATGATATGTGATATTACGCATGAAGGATGATCAAAAGCCCAAGCCCAATTTGTTAGGTGTATGCTAGAATATTTTGTGTTGAATGATTGTAATAATTATCAAATTTAAAGTGGGCTTGGTTTATGGCCCGTTTCCACCCCATGAGATGTATCCCTATTTGCCATGGATATTTATTTGTAAATATTAGAATAGTGGAAGATCAAGATTGGAAGATGGTGGCCTTGATGATTATGAAGATCGAAGACATATAAATATTGGAAGCTTATGTAATAGTTGCATTTGCATCCCTTGCATTTCCCTAGGATTGGACCTAGGCCCGTGCTTAGCTCACACGGGCCATTAGTTTTGGGGCGATTGATCATCCTTGTTTTGTTTACTGTTTATAATATATGCATGATATGTCATAAATAACGAGTATGTGCGTTATTATTATGATAATAACAAAGTTTCATGAATCCGGCAAACATACGATCAAACATGGCGAGCTTTTAAATAAAATTAATGATGAGACATTTCAAAATAAAAACCCTCATTTTGAATAATATTCAAAATTAATATCAAGCCCGAAAAGGGGAATTATAAAGTTGTTTATAATTTCCATGTCTTCCATCGACAATGGGTGCATGATGAACGCTACCCGTGGTCGGGGCTCGGCTCATATTATTGGGGGAGCCCTGGGTGCCGGAAAGCTGTGACATCTATTGACATGGTGATGTGAACTACGTGGAACTCCCATGATTTTGGCTCATATTATTGAGGGAACTCATGGTGACTGTCCATTAATGTTCAACATCGATGGGTAAGGCTTGACACGTAAAGATGAACGACGTCATATTATTGGGTCCTAATCAAACGTGAGACAAAAGTTTACGTAGAGGTTTGAATGGAGATGCAATCGGAAACTACCTTTTAGGAATTGTGATGGGCTGATATTATTCGGGATCATAATTCGCTAATTGTACCTTGCGTACCTATTGAGGAAAGGAGTTTCTCGTTTTCCTAGAGGGTAGTGAAAGATGTCAAAACAGTGGGAGTAAAAAATTTATGAAGTAAAAGTCCATACTTCATATCTTACTAAATATTTTAAAATAGTCATTAACATTTATCTGTTTTACTTTTCAATACTTTTTGACAACGTCTTCGGTTCGTAATTCACTATCTGTAATACTCGACATACACGTATTAACCGGAACTAATTACCTCAATTGGCTAAGAAATCTGAAAATCGTCTTGAATTCGGAAAGGATAGCGTATACACTTACTGAGTCGCCCCCTGTTGAGGCTATGACTGACTGCACTCCGGAGGAATTGCAGACTAACAAGGAATGGTGTGACCATGACTTGAAAGCCAAGTGTTATATGCAGGCTTCTATGAAAGATGAGAAGTCGGTTCTTTATGTGGGCTCTTCATCTGGTACGAAGACTGGTCCACCTGGGAAGGGAAAGAAGCGTTCTTTCCAACGTCCCAAGAAGAACGTGCCCTTGAAGAGGCAAGCTCCGAATCCCGTTGTGGCAGCCACACCAGTAAAGGCTGACAAGACTGCTGATATTTGTTATCACTGCAAATGGCCTGGACATTGGAGGCGTAACTGCAGAGAATATCTTGCCCAGAAGAGTTCTAGAAACGGTATGTTCTATATTGAAGTAAACGTTTCAATTAATTAACTCTACTTCTTGGGTATTGGATACCGGATGTGGCTCACATCGCTGTAATGATTTACAGAGGATGAGAAGAAGTAGGAGACTTAGGGAAGGTGAGACCTTCTTGAGGTTGGGCAATGGAGCAAGAGTAGCTGCCAAGGCCGTAGGAGATGTTTACTTATTATTGAACAATGATTTTAAGAGATGTTTTGTTTGTACCTGATTTGGTGAAAACATTGTTTCCATTTCTATGCTTGATAAAGATGGATATTCTTGTTTATTTAGCAAAGGTGTTTGAAATATTTACAAGAATGAATGTTTAAATGGTACTGGAGAACTTGAAAACGATCTCTATAACTTAAAATTGAAATATATTCCACTAAACAATGTCCAAGCAATAACAACAACAAACAAGCGAAAGCAAGATACTCTAAATTCGGCACAATTGTGGCATGCTCGATTAGGACATATTTCCCTAAGAAGGATGAACAAGCTAGTGGGAGTAGGCATGTTCGATATGTCTGATATTAATGCTCTCACGACTTGTGAATCCTGTCAAAAAGGAAAGATGACCAAAATTCCCTTTAAGGGCCATGTGGAGCGAGCCAAAGGGTTATTGGATTTGATCCATACCGATGTGTGCGGTCCGCTTAGCATCACCACTAAGCATGGACATGCCTACTTCATCACCTTTATCGATGACTTTTTGAGGTATGGGTATGTGTATTTGATGAAATACAAGTCAGAAGCCTTTGAAAGGTTCAAAGAATTCATAAGTGAAGTAGAGAAACAGATGGGACGAAGCATCAAGACACTTCGATCGGATCAAGGTGGTGAGTACTTGAGTGCCGAGTTCCAAGAGTATCTTAGGGAGAATGAGATTCTCTCGCAGTGGACTCCGCCTGCTACACCACAGTTGAATGGTGTTTCGGAGCGTCGTAACAGAACTTTGATGGACATGGTTCGGTCTATGATGGGGTTCACGGAGTTGTCGCCATCCTTTTGGGGATATGCGCTTGAGACAGCGGCACTGTTATTGAATATGTCCAATCAAAGGCAGTTGATAAGACATCATATGAGATATGGATGGGTAAGCCTCCCAAGTATTCTTATCTTAGAATATGGGGGTGCCCTGCTTATGTGAAGCAGGTAGTGGAGATACTTTGTGGGATATCCCAAGAATTCGGTTGGATATTATTTCTATCATCCCCAAGAAACAAAGGTGTTTGTTTCTAGGAATGCAACCTTTTTGGAAAAGGAATTTCTATTGGATAGAAAAGGAGAGATGATAGAACTCGAAGAGGTTCGAGAATCACCCACAATTATAGAACCCACACCCGAAGAGCCAATAGAGGAGATAGAAGCTCCTAGAAGATCCGAGAGAGTCTCGAGACCACCTATGTGGTATGGTCTGCTTCTTGAAGAGGGCCATGATGAGCCTAACCATGGATGTGATCCAAGGACCTTCAAGGAAGCATTATCTGATGCCGATTCATCCAAGTGGCTTGAAGCAATGGAATCTGAGATGAATTCCATGCATTCGAACCAAGTGTGGAATCTCGTGGATCCACCTGAGGGAATTGTTCCCATAGTGTGTAAATGGATTTACAAGAGGAAACTTGGGGCGGATGGGAAGGTATTGACCTTCAAGGTGCGATTGGTAGCAAAAGGATATACTCAAAGACAAGGAGTTGACTTTGAGGAAACCTTTTCTCCAGTTGCAATGTTCAAGTCCATAAGGATACTGCTAGCCATAGCTGCATGGTGTGACTATGAGATATGGCAGATGGATGTCAAGACAGCCTTTCTTAATGGGGATATTAAGGAAGATATTTACATGTCTCAACCTGAAGGGTTTACATCTGTCAGAAGTGAGCATATGGTATGCAAACTTCAGAGATCTATTTATGGTTTAAAACTGGCATCTAGGAGTTGGAACCTTAGATTCGATAGTACCAAAGAGTTTGGTTTTACTAAGAATCCCGATGAACCCTGTGTGTATAAAAAGGTCAGTGGGAGTGCTGTGACATTCCTAGTGCTTTATGTTGATGACATTCTACTCATTGGGAATGATGTAATAATGTTGCAATCAACTAAAATATGGTTAGCGAGTAAGTTCTCGATGCAGGACTTGGGTAAAGCATCTTTTGTATTGGGAATACAGATCTATAGAGATAGATCGAGAAGATTGCTTGGCCTCACCCAGTCCACATACATTGATACCATCGTGAAGCGTTCTCGATGGATGAGTCCAAGAGAGGACATCTACCAATGTGTCATGGCGTGTCCCTATTCAAGTCTCTGTCTCCCAAGATTGATGCAGAGATAGCGGCGATGACACGCATTCCGTATGCATTTGCAATTGGTAGCAGCATGTATGGGATGATATCTACACGTCCTGACGTGGCTTTCGCACTAAGTGTAGTGAGTAGATATCAGTAGAACCCTGGTCTTCCACATTGGAAAGCTGTGAAAGACATCCTCAAGTATTTGGGAAGGACCAATGAATTGTTCTTGGTCTATGGGGGTGGGGAACTGAAATTGGAAGGCTATACCTACTCTAGCTTCCAAAGCGATATCGATGACTCGAAGTCAACCTCTAGGTTCGTATTCATGCTCAATGGTGTTGCTGTCTCTTGGAAGAGTTCCATGCAAGATAGTACTGCGGATTCCACCACTGAGGCCGAATACAATGCTGCATCTGACTGTTTGGATAAGGAATTTCGTCCAAGAGTTGGACGTCGTTCCATGGAGTTGCTCCGGTCCCGGTGTTGTGTGACAACACGGGAGCTATAGCTCAAGCAAAGGAGCCGAGAGATTGTGGAAAGAGGAGAAGTCTCGATTGACAAAGTCGGCTCCGCAGATAATGTTGCTGATCCAGTAACTAAGCCTTTACCTGGACCATTATTCGAGAAGCATCGCGAAACGATGGGTTTGAAGCATATGGGTAGTTGGCTCTAGTGCAAGTGGGAGATTGTTAGAGTAGATGCCTTTCGAGCCAAGTGTTGGCTGAGTGTTCACAATGAAACTCTATGTATAAACAATCTTTATTTTAATAATATTTGAATTTATTGTTTTTGCACATCTTTATCCGTATACCTATGCTAGTTGCATAGATAAAGTCCTTGAATATACAAACAGTAGAAAGAATATGAGATGCTCATATGATGAGTATAATGAAATTCATATTTGGAATACTGTATATTCTAAACAGTTCCTAGTCGATTCAGCCGCCGCTTAGAAGGATATAGGCCGCTCGAGTTTGAGACTAGTATCTGCGATGTGAGTACCATGTTTCATTGGTAGGGGACATTGTGATGTCCGAGCATGCAGATAGGTGCTCCCGGTAGAGTGCACTGAACAACCCTCCATAAAGAACATTCCAAGTGGTTCTCAATTATCGAGTGGAAACGTCCTAGTTTATGGTTGTACACCATTAGTCCTTATGACCCGGGACAACATTGAGACTCTATGTGTTAGCATTACACTTTGACTTGTTTACCGACTCTCATGGGGTCATCAGGTGGCAAGGTTGGGTGTTTTGTCGAAACATATAGGAGTCGATGCATTGTAGTCGGGGATTCACCGCTTAGCTTCGGGTAAGGATATCCTATGTGATCTCATGTATATGTAGAATGAAATCTCTGATTAGAGTATGGTGGTAATTAAGAAAGGGGTTTCATACATTACACCCTCGATGCAACTACGACATGACACATAATATCGATTCATTGACAACTCTCGATATACCAATGGTTGTCGAATCGGTCGGGATATATGAGTTGAAGGGACCGTACTGTAAGCTAACCATAATTGAATGGTTCTTGCAGGCACTATCATTTGATACCTAGGGAATCATGTAAGCGATGCTGCTAGGCGTTTAACATTATTGGTTGGGTACTATCAGACTTGAGTTCTGACGTTCTTATTATCAAGGAGTTGATAAGAAAGAATGGAGCAATTGGGGTATGCTCGTATAAGGACATGTTTAGTCCGAATCACATGGAGATATGAACCCACGGCTAGTTGTATCAATGAACCATTGAGGGTCACACAAGTGCTAACTTTTTAGATCCCGTTGAGAAGTATAATAGTTCAATGTGTTGAACGGCTTATAAATGAGTTTATAAGCATAACTAAAATAGAAGTATGACTTCTATAAGGAGAATGTAACTTTTAATTTGAGGAAGTGTTCCTAAATTAAAAGTTGGCCAAACAAATAATGTATTTGAAAATTGTGATTTTCATAAACATTATTATGGAATAAATTAAATTAATTCAAGTGTTGAATTAATTAAACACTAGTAGGCCTAGTAGAATCCAAATAATTAAATTAATTCAATTGTTGAATTAATTAAACAAAATTGGGCCTTGTAGAGCCCAATTAGAAATAATTATTAAACTAGTGAATTGAGTAATATCAAGTAAAGTTTAAATGGACTCAAATGTGTTTGAGACATTTAAATAAAAGTTCATGGGCCTTGTAATAGTTACAAGCCCAAATAGAATTACATGCATGGGAGATGAAAGGTTGGGAGACAACTTTTTCAATGTCCAAGGCATGACATGCTTTTGGGACACCACAACCATTTTGCAAAACCAAGAAAAGTCTCCCCTTCTCTCCTTGGATATGGCTTGGACGAAATTTGAGCTCATTTTCTCCACCATTTTTGCTTCTTCACTTGTTGATGAAAGCACACACTTCTCAAAGAAAAATGCTCTAATTTTTGTAGTACAAAATTAGAGTGGATCTACCTTGTTAGTGGTGCACCTAATTTGAATAAAGGAGTCCAAAAGAAAGGTGAAGCTTGTAGATTGTCATCCTTGAAGAGCTTAGTTGTTTATCAACTAAGTTGGAGCCATTACATCAATCTCAAGAGATTGATAGGTAAAAATCTCTAACACCCTATGCATGACATTTTGTGTTTTGTATTTGCTACACACTATAGTTGAGGTGTTCGGTTTTCTTTCAAAATTATATTTTGAAACTTCCGTTGCGCAACCAGAACCTTAATCGATCCCCTTTCATAAACTTGAGGTTAGTACTAGTGGGAGTAAATCTAAACCTAAAGATGTGGGTAGAGGAGAAGATGAGGAGTATGATTTGGGAGGAGATGAGGAGAGCCAAAATGAGAATTGGGGTAGGAATGGAAGAGGTAGAGGATTTGGGAGAGGAAGAAGAGAAGCTGTAAGGGTAGATATGATGGGAATAGGGAGGATGGAAATATGGGTAATATTAAGATGAAAATTCCTTCGTTCCATGGGAAATCCGACCCGGAGACGTACTTAGAATGGGAAAAGAGGGTAGAGTTTGTATTTGAGTGTCACCACTACTCCGAACCAAAGAAGGTGAGGTTGGCGGTGGTGGAATTCTTAGACTATGCTCTCATTTGGTGGGATCAACTAGTGACCACTAGGAGAAGGTATAATGAGAGACCCATTGAATCTTTGGATGAGATGAAGACGGTCATGAGGAAGAGGTTTGTGCCCAATCACTATTATAAGGAGATGTTTAAGAGGCTACAAACTTTGAGACAAGGGTTGAAGAGTGTGGAGGACTACTATAAGGAGATGGAAGTAGTCATGATTATGGCAAATATTGAGGAAGATAGTGAGGCGAAGATGGCTCGTTTTCTTTGTGGTTTGAACAGGGAAATACATGATCAAGTGGAGCTTAGGCACTACTTGGATCTAGACGAAATGGTTCAAATGGCCATAAAGGTGGAGCAGCAACTCAAGAGGCAAGGAGTTGGCCGCACTAATCAAGCAGGGGGTCCATCATCTTCTTGGCGATCAAATGCGGTGAAACGTGAGGAGAATAAGGTGGTGACCATGCCCAAGGCTGAGACCAAACAAGAGGCGCCTAAACCAGGAGTGCAAGGTAAATCTGAAACTTCTCTTACTCGAGCTAGAGATACTAGATATTTTAGGTGTCAAGGGTTGGGTCATATTGCTAGTGAATGTCCTAATAAAAGGGTGATGATTTTAAATGATTATGGTGAGTATGAGTCGCATAGTGAGGGTGATGATGATGATGAGATGCCTGCGTTGGAGGATGTTTTAGGTGAAGAACTAGTGACTAGGCGAATCATGAGTGCCCAAGTCAAGGAGGAGGATACTAACCAAAGGGAGAACTTGTTCCACACTAGGTGTTTTGTAAATCAAAAGGTTTGCAATCTAATCATAGATGGGGGGAGTTGTACCAATGTGGCTAGCAGTGAGATGGTGGAAAAATTGGGTTTACCTACATTGAAGCATCCTCAACCATATAGGCTTCAATGGTTGAACGATTGTGCGGAGGTGAAGGTGAACAAAAAAGTGTTGGTTTCCTTTTCTATTGGGAAGTATGTGGATGAGGTCTTGTGTGATGTGGTGCCTATGCATGCGTGTCATATCTTGTTGGGTAGGCCGTGGCAATATGATAGGCGGGTGACACATGATGGGTTCAAGAATAAGTACTCTTTTGTATTGAAGAAGGAGTCCATTGTATTACTTCCATTGTCCCCAAAACAAGTGTTGGAGGACCAATTAAAAAGGAAAAAGAGAGACGAGGCCGAAAAAAGGAGTGAACAAAAAAGTGAGGTGGCCTTTGAAAATAAAAATGAAATGGCTGGAAAAAAGAGTGATAAAAAGAGTGAGATAGCCATACAAAAGAAAAATGAGAGGAAAGAAATTGAGAGAAAAGAAAATGAGAGGAAAGAGGCCAAAAAGAAAACATATATGGCCCAAAAAGGTGAGTTGAAACATTTAATGCACACACATGAACCACTTGTGTTGATTCTTTACAAGGAGATTCTCCTTAACACAAGTGATATAGCCGGGTCCCTTCCGAGCATTGTTGTCTCACTTTTGCAGGAGTTCGATGATATATTTCTGGAGGAGCTACCTCAAGGACTACCATCATTAGGGCGATTGAGCACCAGATTGATTTGATACCCGGGAGTGCATTGCCGAATCGTCCAGCTTATAGGAGCAATCCGGAGGAGACTAAGGAGCTTCAACGACAAGTAAGTGAGTTTTTAGATAGAGATTTCGTGCGTGAGTCCATGTCACCTTGTGTTGTACCTGTTTTATTTGTTCCTAAGAAGGATGGATCATGGCGTATGTGTGTAGATTGTGGGGCAATAATTAACATAACCATTAAGTATAGGCATCCCATACCTAGACTAGATGATATGTTAGATGAGTTGCATGGTGCATGTATTTTTAGCAAGATTGATTTAAAGAGTGGCTATCATCAAATTAGGATGAGGGAAGGTGACGAGTGGAAAACTGCATTTAAAACCAAATATGGGTTATATGATTGGATGGTCATGCCTTTTGGCTTAACTAACGCTCCTAGCACCTTTATGAGGTTAATGAACCATGTCTTGCGTGCATACATAGGGAAGTTTGTTGTTGTTTACTTTGATGATATTATAGTATATAGCAAAGACTTGGATGTGCATATTGGTGACTTGAAACTTGTGCTAATCACACTAAGGGCTGAAAATCTATATGCTAACTTGAAGAAATGTGATTTTTGTACAAGCAAACTTGTCTTTCTTGGTTTTGTGGTAAGCTCACAGGGGATACAAGTGGATGAAGACAAGGTAAGTGCTATTCGGGATTGGCCATCGCCTACTAATGTTGGTCAAGTCCGAAGTTTTCATGGACTTGCAAGCTTCTATAGGAGGTTTGTTAAGGATTTTAGCACACTGACAGCACCGATGACGGCGGTAATCAAGAAGAACGTTCCATTCCATTGGGGCGAAGAGCAAGAGAAGTCTTTTAATCTTATTAAGCAAAAATTAATTAATGCTCCTTTACTTGTTTTACCTGATTTTGCTAACACCTTTGAAATTGAATGTGATGCCTCAGGTGTAGGTATTGGTGGAGTCTTGATGCAAGGAGGTCGACCGGTGGCGTACTTCAGCGAGAAACTCAATGGAGCCGCCCTAAACTATCCCACGTATGATAAGGAGTTCTACGCACTTGTGAGGACTCTAGGAACGTGGCAGCACTACTTGAGGCCTAAGGAATTTGTGATTCATATGGATCATGAATCTCTAAAGTACCTTAAGGGGCAACAAAAGCTGAACAAGCGGCATGCCAAGTGGGTGGCATTCATAGAAACATTCCCATACATAATCAAGTACAAACAAGGTAAGGAAAATGTAGTGGCCGACGCACTATCACGGAGGTACATACTGATCTCTACCTTGGAATCTAAAATCTTGGGATTTGATCATGTGAAAGAGTTGTATGTGCTGGATGATGAATTTAAGAGTGTGTTTGAAACTTGTAAGCATGGTCCACATGAGAGATTTTATTTGCATAACGGTTTCTTGTTTAGAGAAGATAGATTGTGCATCCCTAAATCATCCATTCGTGAGTTACTTGTTAGGGAAGCACATGGGGGTGGATTAATGGGGCATTTTGGTGTGGCCAAGACTTTAAGCGCATTGCATGAACATTTCTATTGGCCACATATGAAGCGTGATGTTGAGCATGTGTGTGAAAAGTGCATAACTTGTAGACAAGCTAAATCTAAAACACAACCACATGGATTGTATATACCACTTCCCGTCTCTAGTGAACCTTGGGTTGATATTTCTATGGGCTTTGTTTTGGGGTTGCTTAGGACAAAGAAGGGGAGGGATTCTATATTTGTTATTGTGGATATATTTTCTAAGATGGAACATTTTATAGGTTGTCATAAAACTGATGATGCTTCTCACATTGCGGAATTGTTCTTTAGAGAAGTCGTTAGGTTGCATGGTATGCCTAGGACTATTGTTTCTGACCGTGATGTTAATTTCTTGAGTTACTTTTGGAAAACGTTGTGGGCTAAACTTGGCACAACATTGTTGTTTTCTACCACTTGTCATCCTCAAACGGATGGACAAACTGAGGTTGTTAATAGAACGTTAGGAACACTTTTGCGTGCTATACTTAAAAAGAACTTAAAGAATTGGGAAGATTGTTTGCCATTTGTTGAGTTTGCGTATAATCGTTGCATGCATTCAACCACAAATTATTCGCCATTTGAGATTATTTATGGTTTTAATCCTTTGACTCCGTTGGATTTGATGTCTTTACCTGTGAGTGAAAGGTTAAACATGGATGGTAAGAAGAAGACTGAATTTGTTATGAGTTTGCATGAAAAGGTCAAGGCCAACATTGAGAACAGAATTTAGCAATATGCCAAGCAAGCCAACAAAGGGAAGAAGAAGGTTATATTTGAGAAGGGAGATTGGGTGTGGCTACACTTGAGGAAGGAGAGGTTCCCCGAGAAGCGACGTTCAAAGCTATTACCTAGGGGCGATGGACCAATTCAAGTCCTTGAAAGAATCAATGACAATGCCTACAAACTCGATCGACCAGGTGAGTATAACGTGAGTTCAACTTTTAATGTTAGTGACTTGTCGTTGTTTGATGTAGGTGATGAGCTAGATTTGAGGACAAATCCTTTTCAAGAAGGGGAGGATGATGCGAACACGGAAGGTCAAGCCCCAAGGAAAGCATGGGACCCTATAGAGTTGCCGGAGAGACCAATTAAGAGGGGACGATTGAAGAAGTTCAAGGAAGCGTTGCATGGGCTTATGAGCAAGGAAGAAGGACTTACAAGCGAGGTGCAAAGTGCTGGAGGGTTCGTGATGCATGGGAGTAAGTTTGGGAGCCAAAGGAACATTATTCAAGTGATAAATGAAGAGGAGTCCAGAAGCATCGGCGCCCGAGCGGCCAAATATTACCGCCCGAGCGCCACACTTACTGTCCAAGAAGAAAAATTTCAGAACGCCTCGCGCCCGAGCGGTCATATTCTACCGCCTGAGCGCGAATAGTACAGAACCTTCGGCGCTCGAGTGGCCATATCCTACCGCCCGAGCGCGAGTCAGTTGCGAGAAAATCTTCAGTTTCCTAGTTTAGAGTTTTGATTATTTTGGTAATTAGATATCATATCTTTGATTATGTAAACAACATAGGGACGAAATTTTGAACACAATTCAGATATCATTATTGAGTTTATCAAACTTTTGAGAATTTTCTCTCATGCTTTTCAAGGCTTTTGCTTTGTAATCAAAATCAAACTTATCAAAGTTTTAATTTGTGGCGTTTGTCAGTTGATTTCATACGGATTGTCAAGCACAGGTTCTTTGAAGGTTCGTCTGTTTTTCAATTGTTTAATCGTGAATATTTGTTGCTAAGTTTTATAACTTAGAGGTGAATATCACAAATCCATACTTGATTCAAAAGATCGGGACAACAACGATTCCTTGTTCGTTCTTGAATTGAGGGCGCGATTCATATTTAATCGTGTTTGCTTTTCTTCGTACGAGGATTCACATCATGCTCTAGAGGGCATGGCACGTTTCTTTGAGCAGCAGTTTCAGCAGGCTCCGAGGCCACAACACTAAGTGTATGATCAGTTCCAGAGGCTGGGTCTGAAGGAATTTTCTGGCACCACCGACCCATTTGATGCTGAGGCTTGGATTTGATCTCTTGAGGTGCATTTTTGTTATCTGAATATAGGAAATGATGACCGATGCTATGATGCGAGACGACGCTTCTCTTTGGTGGGAAGGAGCTGAGCATGGAGTTTATCTAGCCACCATCACTGGGTGCAATTCAAGAACATTTTCTACAAGAAGTATTTTACTGCAGACGCTCGATGTGTTGAGACCCATGTGCGAGGCCATGCAGCCCACCAAAGACTCCATCGATGTCATGTAAGTGTTGTTGACGGTGTTGTACTGATGTTGATAAATCTCAAAAGAACACAACTCATCAATTTTATCAATAATGGCCCGTCTTTTGGGCTGTGGGGTAGCGGTAGGCGACTAGCTACAGCTTCATTGGTTGCAACCATTCATCATCCACATTGACATTGACCCCGGCTCGCACGCACAGCTCTGTAACGACAGTGGGGGAAAATAGGGCAATGTTGGTCTTTGTAGGGACTGTTGAATTTGAAATAAGATTAGCATGCCCACATTTATCGGAATACCCTCCATCAGTGCATATACCATCATGGCCCGGTCCTTCTGAACATCACTGGTGTGGGACACCGGCATCAATCGCTTCGAAAGAAAAGCATACAACATCGCAGGACTAAACATCAAATACTTTTTGAGAAAACAACTAGGAATCTTCCAAATAGCCCCCGGGTAACAAATTTTTTTCATAATTAGCTCAAAGTCCGGGTTGTCTATTAACTCCTCCAATGCTGATTCATCAACAATGGGGGTACCCAACAATTCATTCAAGGTGGAAGAGTCAAAAGAGATTAACTTACCCCGAACCATAGCCTTTCCATATGTCCGCTCGGCGGCTTTTGTATAACACTCATGCTCTATCGGAACCACCACGGCCTTGGGTGGAGCACAGAAAGATTCCCATCCTCGGACCTCAATATTATTTCGAAGATCTAACAATTTAACGGAGAATTCAAACCCCTGCTCGGGAATGGGACGCCTGTGCAACTTGGCGGGTTCATACCGATTTCGGGCCTCGTCATTCACAATTTTTCCCCTATTATCGGATGAAGAAGATGAAGAGCCATGTGTTACGTTAGATTTCTTCGGAGCCATGGATGGTTGGGGATGTGGGTGAGATGAGCGACCCACCACAAGTGTCGTGCAAATTGTGAAAAGGGAGCGGAGTCACCGGCATCCTTGAGTGGCGAGGGAATATAGGAAATCGAGGAGTACCTTCAAATCGAGAGTGAGAGATGGAAAGCGAGGGGTGATTTTTTCAAATAAATCGAAGGGGGAGGTGAGTGTTGGCACGCAGAGTAAGAGAAAGAAAGGAAACACCATATTTTATAACACAGCATGCTGAGGCAGTCAAAAAATACCGCACTAGCTCGACGCGTTCTGTCCCCAAAATACCGTGTGGCGCACTAGTGCGGTCCAAAAATGCCGCCCTAGCGCAAAGCTCTCTGTTCCAAATTACCTGTATGGTGCGCTGGGGTGGTCCAAAAAGATCGCCCTCGCGCAAGCACCTCTACTTTTTAGTTCTTAAAGTTTTTTTGTAATAAAAATAATAAAAAACAACAAAATTATATCTTAAAACTCAACGAAATAAAAAGAAAACGATTAGGAAGGAAAATAAGTTAGTTCTCAAATTATAGTCTAGAGCTAGACTATAGGTCCCTCTCAGTTCTGACTGTTTTGGAATCGAGCGACTCCAATTTGTGGCTCCGCTGTGCCACCCAGATAGTGCTTCCACCATTGAGAATTGATTGTGGACGGTTCATTCTTCCCATCCTTCCCCGAGGGGAACACCTTGGTAATCATGTATGGGACAGTCTATCTTGCTTTGTGCTAGACAGGAAACAGGCGCAACTTGGAGTTGTACAGCAGCATCGCTTCACCTTCTTTGAATTCCCTCGACTTAATGTGCTTGTCGTGTTCTTTCTTTGTATGCTCTTTGTAAGTCAACGCCAGGTCATAGGCTTGACCTTTGAATTTGTCCAATTGGTCCAATTGCAGCAACCTGTGTTCACCTGCAAGAGCAAAATCAAAGTTCAGCACTTTATTTGTCTAATAAGCTTGATACTCTACTCAACAGGTAAATGACACGCTTTACCAAAAAGCATACTATAAGGTGTAGTGCCCGTAGGTGTCTTAAAAGCAGTCATATACACCCAAAGCATGTCATCTAACCTCAATGACCTTTATTTTCGGTTCACTCCCACGACCTTCTCCGGAATTCTGTTGATATCACGATTTGACACCTCAACTTGAACAATTGTTTGGGGGTGATAAGGAGTAGAGATCTTATGAGTGACCCCATATTTGCCCAAAAGTTTTTCAAAAGGTTTATTGCACAATAGGTACCACCATCACTAAAGAATGCTTGTGGTGTTCCAAATCTATTAAAAATGTTTTCCTTTAAAAATTTCAGTACCACTTGAGCATCATTCGCGGCATTTGATTCCTCCTCCACCCATTTAGAGACATAGTCAACCGCAACCAAAATGTATTTTTTGTGAAAAAAGTTGGAAACGATCCCATGAAATCTATCCTCCAAACATCAAAGACTTTGCAGTCGATAATATTATTCAAAGGCATCTCATGGCAATTAGAAATGTTACCTTTGCGCTGGCATCTATCACAAGCAATGACAAAGGAACGTGAATCTTTAAAGAGATTTGGCCAATAAAAGCCACATTCAAGTACTTTAGATGTCGTCTGTGTGGGTCCAAAATGACCACCTACCTCGCGATCATGACAGTGTCTAAGAATCGACCCCATCTCTTCCTCCACCACACATCTCCTTATCCTGGCATCTGCACAAATTTTTAGCAAGAAAGGTTCTTCCCAAAAATAATATTTCACGTCTGAAAAAAATTTCTTTCTTTGGTGAAATGTTAAATTCGGGGGTGTGAGCCTGTAACAAGAAAATTAGCAAAATCGGCATACAAAATTTTTCATTACTAACAACTGCTCATGAGGAATCCAATCATCTATCTCATTAGTTATACATTCTTTGCTAACATGCTCGAGACTAGAAAGATGATCAGCTACCACGTTCTCTACAACTTTCTTATCTTTTATTTCGAGGTCAAACTCTTGAAGACGTAAAATCCACCTAAGCAATTGTGGTTTGGCCTCTTTCTTAGAAAGCATATACTCAAGTGCAGAGTGGTCAGTAAAAACAATGATTTTTGAAAAAACAAGGTATGAATTAAACTTATTAAGAGTAAATACTACTGCAAGTAATTCCTTCTAAGTTGTGCATAATTCAATTGTTCTTCATTTAAAGTCTTACTTGCATAGTATATGGTGTGAAATACCTTGTTCCGCCTTCGGCCTAGAATAGCACCAACTGCAGATACACCAGTACACCAAGTTCGCATTTGTGGTCAGGGCACCGCCGCCGCCCCCAAAAAATACAATACAAAAAAGACTAAGTACCATACCAAAATTTTAGGTACCATCTAAAAATATTATTGTTAAAATCAAATGTGCGGTCTGGAAATAATTTAACCTCCTTGGAACCAGACCGCACATTTGATTTTAACAATAATATTTTTAGATGGTACCTAAAATTTTGGTATGGTACTTAGTCTTTTTTGTATTGTATTTTTTGGGGGCGGCGGCGGCGGTGGCGGTGCCCTGACCACAAATGCGAACTTGGTGTACTGGTGTACTGGTGTATTTGTCACTCGCATCGCACATTACCTCAAAGGGCAGCTACCAATCCAATGCCACCAAAATAGGAGCTGTTACCAAGCGCTCCTTTAGGTCTCGTATGCCTGCAGACAATCAGAAGTTAAATCAAATGACACATCTTTCATAAGTAGGGAAGATAGGGGCTTAGCAATTTTAGAAAAATCTCTAATGAAATGCCGGTAAAAACCGGCATGTCCTAGAAAACTTATAACTCCCTTTACTGATGCTAGTGGTGGTAGGTTCTTGATGACCTCGACTTTGGCCTTATCCACCTCAATCCCCTACTCAGAAATCTTGTACCATAGCACAATCCCCTCTTGTACCATGAAATGACACTTATCCCAATTTAGCACCTGGTTTCTCTCCTGGCTCCTACTCAACACCGAGTTCAGATTCTGAAAACACTCATAAAATGTTGCACCAAAAATAGAGAATTCATCCATAAATATCTCAAGAAATGTTTCAATCATAACATGGAATATATCAGTCATGCATCGTTGAAAAGTAGCAGAGGCATTACAAAGACAGAAAGGCATCCGTTGAAAAGCTAAAGTGTCATAAGGACAAGTGAAGGTGGTTTTCTCTTGGTCCTCAAGTGCAATACCCCGAATACCCATCTAAGAAACAATAAAACTCACTCCCTACTAGACTTTCTAACATCTGATCCATGAAAGGAAGGGGAAAGTGGTCTTTGCGGGTGACATCATTCACCTTCCTATAATCAATGCACATTCTCCACCCCGTAGCAGTCCTAGGGGGAATAAGTTCATTTTTTTCGTTAGTGATCACAGCAATCCCACATTTCTTAAGTACACACTAAGTACCTGCATCAAAAATTTTGATAGTTTCGGCCTCAGTACCTCTTGCATATTTGGATCGATTCTTCTCTGAGGTTGCACGAGAGGTGAATATTTTTCTTCCATCAGGATTTTGTGCATGCAGATTGATGGACTTATTCCCTTGATGTCTACCACCTTCCAGAAAAACACCCTCTTGTTCTCTTTAAGGACCTTCAACAGTTTTTCCTCCATTGCATCTTTCAAAGTAGCAGAAATAATGACAGTTAATTTGTTATTCTCACCCATGTATACGTACTTTAGGTGTGGAGGCAGTGGTTTGAGCTCAAGTGTCGGTGGTTCCTCAATGCTTGACTTCTGAGAGTTCAATGCTCTCCAATCTCCCAAATCCTCTGATCTCATCCTCATTGGCTTTTTACATGGATGATTGGCATTAAAGTATGCCACTATTTTCATCCAATTCATCCTCCTTCAATTCAGTAGTGTGAGTGGCTTCCAATGGATCCTTCATAGCATTCTGCACAAAATTACGTACAAGTGAATCCAAAGAATCAACTCTAAAATAATCATTAGTGTGCAGTGTGTGCTTAAGAGCGTTAAAGACATCAAAAGTGATTTCGTCCTCTCCCACTCTCAATCTCAACTTCCCTTCTTGCACATCAATCAGGGCCTTGCCAGTTGCAAGGAACGGTCTTCCTATAATTAAGGGCATCTCCATACCTCTACCATATCAAGCACTACAAAATCTACAGAAATATAAATTTGTCCACTTTCACCAATACATCCTCTATGACTCCTCGTGGATACTTGGATATCTGTCTGCTAGATGCAAAGACATTCTTGTTGGCTTAGGCTATCCCAATCCAAGTTTCCTAAACATAGATAAAGGAATAAGGTTAATACTTGCACCAAGATCGCATAATGTTTTATGAAAAACAACATCCATCAATCATGCAAGGAATAGAAAAAACCCCCTGGATCCTTTAGTTTTGGTGGGATCTTGTTTTGTACCAATATAGAGCAGTTTTAAGTAAATTTTACAGTCATATGTTCCTCTAAATTCGTCTTATTCACTAAGATGTCTTTCAGAAATTTAGTATAACACGGCATTTGCATCAAATCATCAATAAAAGGAATATTAATGTGCAATTTCTTAAATACTTCAAGGAACTTACTGAATTGCGCATCCATTTTCGCTTTTTTCAATGCTGCAGGAAATGGTAGAGGGATAAGAATTTTAGATTGTATAGTGCTTGCCGGTGTAGAGTTATAAGACTTACCTATGGACGTGTCAGCCGCTTCCTCTCTTTGCTCCCCTTTTTCCTTTCCCTCTTGTTCAAGTATCTTTCCATTCCTCGATGCTACGGCATTCACTTGCTCTTTAGGGTTAATCTCAGTGTTGCTTGGCAAGGTGCCCGGATACCTACTAGCGATCATCTTAGCCAACTGCCCTATCTAATTTTCCAACTCTTTTATCGATGCATCTTGGTTTTTAGTCTAGTTTTGGTGGATTAGATAAATTTTGACATCATCTGCTCCAAATTAAACTTTTCCTCTCTAGGCTCAGGTCTGTACATCGGTTTTTTTCCATATTGTTGTCCTCCCTGTTTTCGATTCTGACTGTTTTGACCACCCCATGTGTAAGTCCAGGATATTTAAATTTACATAAACTGAATGCATGCAATCTTGGGTTTTATTTAAATTATGTGTTTATTTATTTTTATGCATTTAATGCATAATTATTGCATGATAAGATTCATTTCACGATTATTTTAAAGTTTCACACTAGTGTTTCTAGATGCATTTCGCGCTCGATCGAGGAACGGAGACCGGGGATTATGAGGAAAAATTATTTTTATTACATGTTTAATTTTTATTTTTTATTAGGAGGTGTTTTAAATTGTGTTTTCGAAAAATGGGCCTTGGTGGGTATTTCTACTCTCCGGGTCATAATTTTTATCGGTACGCAAATTTTAACGATTCAGATGACTTTTAGAGGGTTCAGGCGATATTGTCTAAAACATATCAAAACGAAATATTTTTCGGGAATGTTTTTGGGCTTGATGGGTTTGTTTTTATGCTAAATGGGCTAAAAAACCTTTTAATAAATAAATTAAGGCTCATTAGGGCACATAATTTCTACTTAAAACCCTTCCCCTCAAACCCTAAACCTAAACCTACATGCTTGGCCGTCCACCCCTCTCAACCAGCATCTATTCTCGTCTAAACCAACAGCTTTGTTCCTGCAAAAGTTTGGTCCTTCCTTTACCTCCCAAGCAAGGTCTTTCCTCGCTCCTCCGGTGCCTCCCCGATGTATAATCCTTCGAGCTTTCGATCATAAATCATCAAGGCACGCCATGTACCTTCTTTTACGCATCATCCACATCTTTTATATGCTGTAATGTGTGATATGTATAAGTATTGTTCGGTATTTGCATGACAAGTGTTTATAGCTTCGTTTTTCTTGGTTCACACATGCATCTTCTTGACATCTCACGTTTTTATGATTTGCTGCAAGGGGGCTGATATATTACGTCTTCATAAGGGCTGGACATGTTGAGATCAAAGGTTTCTAGGTGTTGCATTTTGGTGTGGAACGTGTCATGGTAGGGCCAATCGGATTTCTTGGATGTGGACTCGGTATGGCTTGATCGGGCTTCAGGAAGGGAACCGGCTGTAGGGGAGTCAAACAAAAATACGGTACAGACCATAAGGGGTATTAGACGTGGTACAGAATGGCTGAACCTTGGCTGGTTACGTTCTAGAAGTTGACCGAGGTTCTAGAGTCGAGTACGGTCGAGTTTGTGGCTTGTTTTTGGATGATTTATGTATCGCTGAATGCATGGGCAGTAGGCGTGAGTAGAGCTGGTCCAAGGCATAGTACACAGCCTGATCTTTTTCCTAGGTAACATTGGTTCAAGGCTGGTTCCAGTTGGTAGGGCTTTGAGTCGAAATTTTGAGGGGTTAGTGCATTAGGGCTTGTAGGTTGTAATGCGCAAAAAAATTCCAGCAACTTCTCGGGTCCAATAGAGGGTCTTAGGTGGCCTGGAATTATTAATTTATGGGCTGGTGTAGTAGAGTTAAGTCATGGGTTGAGTTGGGAAAGTTTTGGTTAAGTTTCGTGCCGATTCGGATTAAAACCGAGACTCCGGTTCAAGTTTTAAAACAAATCGGTTAAGTTCTCAAACGAATTGGTTAAATCTTGAAACCGGATCAATTTTACATCTAAGGAATGCTTATAAATATGTTTTGGGATGTTTTAAGGTATTTGGTAACCTTCGGGTCGAAATTAGAGGTGCATGGGTAAAATGGTCATTTTGGGTTTCCAGGGGCAAAATGGTCATTTTGCACCTGGAGTGAGTTTTTAATCCTAGAAGCGCCCCGAGTACAAATTTAGCATGATTTTAAATATTTATGCATCATGAATATGATTTTTATGAAATTATGAAAATTACGTTGTGAGCTTGATTTTAATAAAATTTACATATATGCATGATTTTGTTAAGTGATGAAAATGATGATGCTTTGAATGATGGAAATTGGTTGTGACTAACGATGTATATGTAAATAATAATGATGAGGCCTATCACAGTGGATGGGTAATACTGTCGCTGATGTCCGATAGCCACCGGGTACCACGGTTTATTTTTTATTAGGAGGTGTTTTAAAGTGTGTTTTCGAAAAATGGGCCTTGGTGGGTATTTCTACTCTACGGGTCGTAATTTTTATCGGTACACAAATTTTAACGATTTAGATGAATTTTAGAAGGTTCAGGCGATATTGTCAAAAACGTATCAAAACGAAATATTTTTCGGGAATGTTTTTGGGCTTGATGGGTTTGTTTTTATGCTAAATAGGCTCAAAACCCTTTTAATAAATAAATTAAGGCCTATTAGGGCACATAATTTCTACTTAAAACCCTACCCCTCAAACCTTAAACCTAAACCTACATGCTTGGCCGTCCACCCCTCTCAACCAGCACCTTTTCTCGTCTTAACCAACAGCTTAGTTCTGGCAAAAGTTTGGTCCTCCCTTTACCTCCCAAGCAAGGTCTTTCCTCGCTCCTCCGGTGCCTCCACGATGTAAAATCCTTGAAGCTTTCGATCATAAATCATCAAGGCACGCCATGTACCTTCTTCTACGCATCATCCACATCATTTATATGCTTTCATGTGTGATATGTATAAGTATTGTTCGGTATTTGAATGACAAGTGTTTATGGCTTCGTTTTTCTTGGTTCACGCATGCATTTTCTTGACATCTCACGTTTTTATGATTTGTTTCAAGGGGGCTGATATATTATGTCTTATTAAGGACTGGACATGTTGAGATCGAAGGTTTCTAGGTGTTGCATTTTGGTGTGGAACGTGTCATGGTAGGGGCCGATCGGATTTCTTGGATGTGGACTCGGTATGGCTTGATCGGGCTTCAGGAAGGGAACCGCTGTAGGGGAGTCAAAACAAAACACGGTGCAGACCCTATGGGGTATTAGACGTGGTACAGAATGGCTGAACCTTGGCTGGTTACGTTCTAGAAGTTGACCGAGGTGCTAGAGTCGAGTAGCGTCGAGTTTGTGGCTTGTTTTCGGGTGATTCATGTATCGTTGAATGCATGGGCAGTAGGCATGAGTAGGGCTGGTCCAAGAGGTAGTCCACAGCCTGATCTTTGTCCTAGGTAACATTGGTTCAAGGCTGTTCGAGTTGGTAGGGCCTAGAGTCAAAATTTTGAGGGGTTAGTGCATTAGGGCTTGTAGGTTGTAATGCGCAAAAAAATTCCAGCAACTTCTCGGGTCCGATAGAGGGTCTTAGGTGGCCTGGAATTATTAATTTAGGGGCTGGTTTAGTAGATTTATTTCATGGGTTGAGTTGGGAAAGTTTTGGTTAAGTTTCGTGCCGATTCGGATTAAAACCGAGACTCCGGTTCAAGTTTTAAAACGAATCGGTTAAGTTCTCAAACGAATTGGTTAAGTTTTGAAACCGGCTCAAGTTAACATCTAAGGAATGCTTATAAATATGTTTTGGGATGTTTTAAGGTGTTTGGTAACCTTCGGGTCGAAATTAGAGGTCCATGGGTAAAACGGTCATTTTGGGTTTTCAGGTGCAAAATGATCATTTTGCACCTGGAGTGAGTTTTTAATCCTAGAAGCACCCCGAGCACAAATTTAGCATGATTTTAAATGTTTATGCATCATGAATATGATTTTTATGAAATTATGAAAATTACGTTGTGAGCTTGATTTTAATAAAATTTACATATATGCATGATTTTGTTAAGTGTTGAAATGATGATGCTTTGAATGATGGGAATTGGTTGTGACTAACGATATATATGTAAATAATAATGCTGAAGTCCAGCACAGTGAATAGGTAATACTGTCGCTGATGTCCGATAGCTGCTGGGTACCACGGTTTATGTAGATGGATCCATCGATTAATGATGAAATGATAAAACTATTATGAAAGTCACAACTAATGAACTGAATTCAATTAAAGTAAATGTATAAGTATTTGATGTTAAGATGAGCTGTTTGACACGTTATGATTTATACGACATGTTCATGTTTAGGCTTTTAAGTTCATGAAATGTATGTTGATTACAGTAATTTTCACTGCTATGTGCTATGTATACGTATTTGCTATTATTCGGTATAGGTGTGTTGAGTCTTTAGACTCACTATGTGTGTGTGATGCAGTGAGCATTTGGATGAGGAGACTAGGGGTGCCGAACTCTGAGTAGGCAGGGCTGGATATGCGCACATGACCCGAGGACCACACTTTTATGCACATAACGATTTTGCGAGCTTTGAGTAGACATGATCAGTTTTATATGTTTTTATGATATGTTGTTGATTTTCAGGATTTTGCTCGTTTTATTTTATTTATGCATGATTGTGGGCCAGGTTGGAAATATTTTAAACTATAGCATTTTCATAGATCGATTGTTTACGATTATTTTTAAATGACATATTTTCAGTAAGGTTGCAAAAATATTTAAATGAATAATTTCAAAAATGTGAGCAATTAAAAAAAATTAGCAACATTTTAAATTAGAGACGTCACACCATGAGAAGTTGGGATGTTGCCTCCATCCAGGATTGTATGTGTTCAAATAAGGATCATTCTTAGGACGGTTTGGAATCCCCACTTTATTTATCGGTGCCTCGTCTTGCCCATAGAAAGGGTTACTATCTTGACAATCCTTAGCAAAATGTTACCCTCCGCATTTATCACAGAATACCTCTTGAAATGCCTCGCCATTCCATTCACATTCAAGCTGTCTATTTTCCTATTTAGTGTTTCTAATAGTGTAATGACAGCAGAAAAATCAGTTACCTAGTGAACACCTACACCTCTCCTCTAATTGTTCCTCTCAGATTGAGGGTGATAACTGCTAGCAGTCATCTCCTCCAATAACTCATATCCTTCTTCGGATGTTTTCCTCGACATATTCCCACAGGCCGCAGCATCTATCATTGTACGATTAGAAGATATTAAACCATAGTAAAAAATTTGGAAAACTAACCCAAGAGGCAACTCATGATGTGGGCATCTCCGCAGTAAATCTTTGTAGTGCTCCCAGGCCTCGTAGAGTGACTCGTGCTCAAATTGAGAGAAGGTGATTATGTCCGCTCGCAATTTCATGGTCTTCGAATGAAGAAAATACTTCATGAAGAATGCTTTGGTCATGTCTTGCCAAGTCGTGATTGAACCTACAGGTAAACAATTCAATCAGGCTTTAGCTTTGTCACGCAAAGAAAATACAACATCATGAGAAACTTAATTAAATTTAAAAGTATCGCAAATTTCTAAATAGTCTGCGATGTGAGTGTTTGGGTCATCTAACGCATTTCTCCCAAATTGGATAGTGTTCTGGATCATCTGAATTATGGCTGGTTTGATCTCAAACTAGTTCGCCCTGATGGTTGGTCGCACTCTGCTTAGACGTGCTCCATAAAGCAAAGGTTGTGCGTACTCCAACGTGGTTATGCGCCTTGGCTCTTCGACTCTTTGATCTTCCTCATGTTCATCATGTCTCTAAGCCTTTATTGTTGTGTTCGTCTGCGAATGGTTCTTTCAATCTTGGGATCGAATATCTCTAGTTCAGATTCCAGAGACCTTGGAATGCACCGAAAGGGATATCTGCAAATAAATTGAAGGTGTCAATTCAAATAAAATAAAATAAATAATGCTAAATAAATAATTAAGAATAAAATTGTGCACTAACAGTCCCCGGCAAGGCGCCTAAAAATTGCACTGTAAATATCAATTAAATTAAATCTCGATATAATAGCAAGGGCACGATGTGAAGTAATAATATAGTGTATAAGAGTACGAGTATCGTTCCTCTAGAGACAGTATTCACGATTATTATTCCCAATTATTAAACTTCTAGCAACGATGATTTGAATGATTACTAACTACTAAATGATTAATAAACAATTATTAAATATTTTCAGGATTAAATGATGATTTTAACAAACTAAAATAATTAATCAAAGATTCAATAAAGAATGAACTTGTTGGGAATCTCGGTTCACCTACCCCGTTCATTTTCTTAATTCGTTCGACAATGATCCACGCCTTCGGCAGGATTTCCTAAACAATTGAACACGCCCTCTCGAGCTATGCCAAACTAATTCAACTCAATTAAGTAATCAAATCTATTTAATTATTTATCAAAGGTTAATTGAATTTCGTTCTATGAAATCCCCTAGATTTCGACCTACTGAACTATGACTATCGACGTGTATCCAACTTCGTATCTCTATGAAAATTATAAATCCACGGACAATGTTACTCGTTCTTATCTCGAGCTATTCTTTCGAACTCACTCGTAATATGAAATTATTATTAAAGTTAGCTATGCTTTAATAATGCAATGAAAATAATAGCACAATAAATAATCAATAAAAAGTCGAGAAATAAATTAACTAAACACGGTTCTGGGGTAGGATCCCCTTAAATCCCAACAAATATGAAAGTTAGCTAATAGAATTCATGATAAAAATAAGTAAAACAAAGTTTAAGCAAGAAGGTTTAAGCTTGAAAAACTAGAAGTGACGAAAACGAGAAGAATGGTGCTCGGAAATCTTGAATTTCTTCACTTCAAGCCTTTTTCTCCTCTCCCCAAACTTTATGGCTGCTGAAAAGTCCCTAATTTTTGTGTCCTATGGTTCTTTTGTGCAGCCTCCCATTTTTCAAGTTGGAAATAAGTCAAATAGGAAAATTTATTTTTTTACTCGCGTTGGGGCGGCCGAACATTACCGCCCTAGATCGAGGTCTTCTGTAAAATTGGGTGTTTCTCATGCATCTCGTGCTAGGGCAGTAGAGAATTACCGCCCTAATGCGAGGTCTTCTGTTAAAATTCATATTTCTTCAGCCTCTTGTATTGGGGAGGTCTAGAAATACCGCCCTAGCGCGAGGTCTTCTGCTCAAACTCCTTCCTTGGCTTCTGCATGTGATGGGGCGGTAATTCCGACGCGAAGTGCTCTGTCCTAAGCTTCCGTTCCGGCTAATTTTTTTTCTTTTCCATTGTTCTTCTGCACATTCATACAACTCAGTGAGCGGTGATCATATGCAATAAATTTAAGAAAAAATGAACAAAATGCAGACTTCATGCAACCAAAATGATGCAAACTAAGACTCACACGATGCACTAAAATACGTAATACGACCTCAATCAATCCCTATCATTCTTATGATCCGTTCTTCTTGTTATATTATATCCATGACACACGAGATTATTGCTGACACACGTGATTATTTCGAAATCAGCTGGCGGCTTTCGAGTTGAGTTATCCCTGATACGAAAATTATGATTGTCCTTTCTTGATGCATTTTATGTGTTATATGCACTTGAAATATTGATATCATATATTGTTCGTTATTGTGCCCTCATGTTGTATCGTTATCATATCAGCTATATGGTGGTCGAGTCATGGGTATATATTAGACACAACACGACATACCTCGAAAACTCGGCATGGCGGTTTAGCTGAATAACGATGCTGCTCCCCTATGTATTGTTGCTTGAGCATTACTTATGTTGTTATCGTGCCATTTATTTGCTCATACTCTCTTGTTGTTATTGAGTCATATTTCATGCATTGCATATTTTATTTTATATATGTTTATATATTATTTATGTTTAATGTTGTTATTGTTGAATTGTTTCTTACCATAATCATTGAAACGTCCACTGCTTTTTCCTTAAAATCCTACTCAAGTTTTTTTTAACATAAAATTCAAAATTCATATTTAAAATGACTTAACAATCCAACATCCAAAAATAATTTTGTAACGTATCGTACTTTTAAACATACTTAAAATTTGTGAAAAATAAAAATTTTTCTTCAATAAGAAATTCTCGTTCAAAATGCCAAATAATTAAAATTCTTGAACAAATATTTGAAATTGTAAACAACTTGCAATAAGTACTTGTTTAAAACATCATAATGTAATTTGTTAAAATCAGAGAATGAGTTTATCATGCATAAAAAATTTCTTGAAATTTAAACGGTCCTCGGGTTAGTCTTCCGCCCAGTCCAAGCCATCTCACTGGTCTCCGCCTCTCGTCTCCTCAACCTCATCCTCACCGGCATCGATCAAGTCTAGTGACTCTAAAGACTCAGCATGTATAAACTTAGAATAACGAATAATACGTAATAAAATCCACATCCATTAAAAGTAACGCATACATAACTTTGCATTAAAAGTAACGCATACATAACTTAACTTTGAACATACTTGCGTAACATAGACGTGCCATCATTTCATAAACATTTTCATAGACGTACTCGCATCATACATACTTAAACATGCATCATCATCATCAGTTTGCATAGAGATATGTTTCAAAGTAAGTGAACCATAACATAGTGCACCTGATCAGACTAAATCACAGTACTGAGCTGGCAGGGATGTCCACTACCACATACATAAGATCTCCGGTCATACTTTACCGGGTGGATTCGTCCCTGGTCATACTTTACCGCATTCCAATCCTGATAAAAACACGGTCATACTTTACCGGGGTGGAGAGGTCCTCGGACAAGTTCTCCGGCTTCCACACCCATTAATATTTGGTCACAAGACAATTAGCATACCTCAAAAATATAATTTTTTTCTTTTTCACATCGAACATACTTACATAGCGTAGAGAGATTCGTTGGATCTCCCTTTGGCTACTGCTGCACGTGCTAACACATATTTCAAGAAACTCAAATTTCATAACTTAATAATACCAATCAACTCACCATCGAAGTAAATAAATAACTTACGAATTTCTAGACCACTCGGGACTTGACCATGTTAAACATCATACTAACCATGACATCGAACCTTGAACCAAATCCTGATGTAAAGAATGAACATTTCCCAAGCAATGGAAAACTCGAACCCCGTTTAAACCGTGACTCAAAGATTCCCATTCAAGACTCGTAACACCTAGTCTAACCCTCATCAAGCTTGGACATAACGACGTATTAATACCCAAATGAAGCAATTGTATCTAAACTTGAAGCTCGAAGGCCCTTGAACCAGCGCCTAGGCGCTGAGGAGTAGCGCTGCAGCAACTGTCAAGCGCCTAGGCGCTACCCTGCATTCCCGTGGCGCTGCATAATGCAAAGCCGCAGTGCTCCTAGTGCAGCACTGCGGCGCTAACCCTGCGCGAACAAAACCTCAAAATGTCATCTTCTACCCATTCACTTCCCAATTCCTCCTAATGCAACCAAACACATCACGACTCGAAACGAAACACAGAAAGATGACTGATCCCCACACATGACACAACCTACGCAGGAATGAGCACTCGGAGATTCCCAACAAAGCCCGCAACCAGATAAACTCAAGGAACCTGAAGAACATATTTTTAAAACATCACAGTTTGAGCATTTGCACGAGAATTATCATAACTCACTCGTTTCTTGTACAAAAATTATGAATTTACTGTCAAATCAAAGGTATCAAAAAGTACTATGTTTTATATGTTGAAAGGTTTTCTAAAAAGTCGAACGAAAATTCATAGTGCTCGAAAAGACAGTAGACTCGATTTTGAGATATAAAATTTAGATCTAAAATCGTTTCAAACATTTTGCTCAAACATTTTGCACAACATACACGGATTTTACATAAAATACGCATCAAAACACTTACTACGACAAGATCGATGCAAAAATAAAAGAATATACATGTCTTTTTTTTTTAAAACTCACGATACGACGAATACTGAAACGAGGCGGTGCGAGAAACGATCTGGGCGACTTGAGGCACGATCTTGTTAAATCGACATGTGACTGCTGAAATAATTCGAAGGGGAGGGGTTTGCTGCTGGAAACTCTAAGAACCCTACCCTTTTCTCTCAAAATGAAATGAAATACAAGATAATTGTGTGTGTAAGTGTGTGTAGCCGCTTAGTGTGTGTGTGTAACAAGTGTGTGTAACAAGTGTGTGTAAGTGTGTGTGTAGTTAATTAGGGGAAATATTGATTAATACATTAATTAACATACTAATTAAAATACTAACCCAATACTAACTTTACTAAAATCTTCTAATTAAAAAATGAAATACATATGTGGTAAACTTTAAAAGTTTAAAATCACCTAATAAATTAAATTAGGCTTTAGAATGATTAAAATATCATAAATCTTTTAAAATACCAAATTTCTTGACTGGAAATAAAATACCACATTTTCTCAAAATCGCCTAAATCGTCGTTGGTCTCTTTTTCTCAATCCCGTATCGAATATTTGCCTGAAACATACAACTCATAAAACATTTTAATGTGCATCAATTAAACATATAATAATTTAAAATAATGCAAATATCATAAATCATGCATCACTAAAATCATTTAAAAATTTAAATAAATAATTTAACAATTTAAATAAATTCATGGATTTTACGTGTTCTGATTTTGTGCTCTACAATTCCTCCCCCACTTAAATAAATTTCATCATCGAAATTAAATCTTACCAAAAAACTTCGGGTAGTGACTTCTCATATCTGCTTCGACCTCCCAAGTGGCCTCCTCTACTGATTGATTCATCCATTGGACTTTGACCAACTTGGTCACTCTGTACCGAAGTCCCCCCTCCTGTCTATCTAGAGTTCGGTCAGGTCTTTCCTCATATGACAGATCTGGAGCAAGCTGCAACGGCTCACAGCTTAAAACATGCGAAGGATTTGCCATATACTTCCTCAGGATCGAAACATTTAATACATTATGTACTCCAGCTAGATTCGGTGGTAGAGTTACACGATAAGCAAGTGTCCCAACCCCGTCAAGAATTTCAAATGGTCCGATAAATCTCGGACTCAGCTTTCCTCTCTTCCTAAAACTCATAACAGCCTTCATGGGTGCTATCTTTACGAATACATGATCTCCTACGTCAAATTCGAGATCCCTTCTTCTTTTGTCAGCATACTCTTTTGGCGACTCTGGGCGGTCTTCATCCTGTCTCGGATCTTGACCACCACATATACAGTCTGCTGAACAATCTCTATCCCAAGTTCTGATCTCTCACCGACTAAATCCCAATGAATCGGCGATCTGCACTTTCTTCCATGCAGAGCTTCGTAGGGAGCAATATCTATAGATGATTGGAAAATGTTGTTGTAGGTAAACTCCACTAGAGATATCTTCGATTCCCAATTCCCATGGAAATCTATCACACAAGCTCGCAGCAAGTCTTCCATTATCTGAATCACTCACTCATACTGGCCATATGTCCGAGGATGAAATGTCGTACTGAATAGAAAATTCGTCCCAATAGCTGTAATTGGGTACACTTCCCTTGGCTTCATCCTTCAGTCTCCATTTCTGTAATTGTTCATTTGAAGGCTGACCTCTACTGATTAGGTCTAACAAAAAAGACTGGACTATCAGATTAGACAACTTGGGAGCTCTACCCTTAGGATAAAATTCTAAGCCAAACTTCTGAATCTCTACCTGAAGAGATCTCTGTGCTGACAGCTGTGCTACAACTGCTACTTTCGTGCTCAAAGCATCTGCCACAAATTACCTTTCCCTGTATGGTAGCTAATTTCACAATCGCAGTCTTTTACTAACTCCAACCACCTTCTTTGTCTCATATTCAGTTCTTTTTACGTGAAGAAGTACTTGAGACTCTTGTGATCAGTGAATATCTGGCATTTCTTGACGTACAAATAATGTCTCCATATTTTCAACGCAAAGACAACGGCAGCTAATTCGAGATCATGAGTCGGGTAGTTCTTGTCGTGCACCTTCAACTGTCTAGATGCATAAGCTATAACCCGAACATTCTGCATCAATACTGCGCCTTAACCGAGCTTAGAAGCATCGATGTATAACAAAAAATTGTCTTGCCCTAATGGCATGGCCAAAACTAGCGTTGTAATAAGAGCTTTCTTCAAATTATCGAAGCTCTTCTGACAATCTTAACTCCATACAAATTTATCATTTTATTTCGTCAATGAAGTGAGTGGCACTGCAATTGAGGAAAACCCCTGAATAAATTTCATGTAGTAGCCTGCCATGACTTAGAAACTACGGATCTCTGACGTATTCTTCGGCTCAACCCATTCTTTTACTGCAGCCACTTTAGTTGGATCCACCTCAATGTCACTGCTAGATATAATATTCCTCAAAAATGTTATTTTCTCCAACCAGAATTCACACTTACTGAATTTTGCAAAAAAATTGCAACTCTGAAAGACTTGCAAAACTATACCCAAATGCTGACTTTGCTCTGCAAGACTTGCAAAACTATACCCTAATGCTGACTATGCTCTTCATGGCTTTTCGAGTATATAAGAATGTCTTGAAGGAAGACTATGATGAACTAATCTAGGTAGGGCTGAAATACTCGATTCATTATGTCCATAAAAATCGCTGGAGCATTCGTCAGTTCAAAAGGCATCACTAAGAACTCATAATGCCCATATCTAGTTCTGAAGGTTGTATTACGAACATCTGCATCATTTACCTTCAGTTGATGATACCCAGAACGTAGATCTATCTTATAGAGTACTGTAGCTCCCTGTAGCTGATCGAATAAGTCCTCGATCCTTGGTAATGGGTATTTGTTCTTGATCGTTACCTTGTTCAATTTTCAGTAATCAATACACAAACTCATTCTCTCATCTTTCTTCTTTACGAAGAGCACTGGTGCACCCCATGGTGAGAAACTAGGGCGGATGAATTCTTTGTCTAGGAGCTCCTGGATTTGCTGCTTGAGATCTAACATCTCTGTTGGGGCCAAACGGTACGGTGCCTTAGAGATTGGCACAGTGTCTGACACAAGGTCAATGGCGAACTTCACCTCTCTCTTTGGTGGAAGGCCTGTGACATCGTCGAGGAAGTTCTCTGACAACTGGTACATCAGATATCGATGGAGCGGGTGCGGCAGGGGTTGAAATAATACTGGCCAATAATGTCTGACACCCCTTATGTATAAGTTTGCGTGCCTGCATGAAAGAAATCATGCGAGGGAAACTCCTCTACCTGTCTGGCTCAAAAAAAAAATTGCTCCATGCCCAACGGTCTTACCAACACTGATCTTTTCTGAAAATAAATTAGAACTCTGTTCTTCCTCAGCGAATCCATACCCAAAATGACATCAAATTCTGGCATGGGCAACACAATCAGGTCGGCATAAACCATGTGGCCTTGTAGTTCAAGATCGATCTATCTGACCATGCTAGTAGCTGATAACTCCTCTCCTGATGGGACTGTTCACGGAGTAGCTCATGTTGAGTCCAATGGACTTGACATCCAAATGATTGGCGAACGTCTCTGAGATTGAAGAGTGAGTAGCCCCGGAATCTAACAAGGCCTTCGTGGCTATTCTCTTAATGAAGATATTTACTGAAGGACATTAGCACAATACCAAAAAATTATATCCCAAAATACAAATCTTAACCTCATGCATAGTTGGAAATCTCTATTAAAAGTCTCCAAAATACAAAAACAACATACTATTATACCCAAGAAAAATTTTCGAAGCATGCATGACCAAAGATAAATATTGTGCTGAATTAAATAGGTTACCATTAAGTAGAGTCGTGACTGGGTTCGCCTCCTCGGCATGCATGGCGAACACTCTCCCCTGGTTTGGCTGCCTCCACTGCGGGCAGTCCCTCAGCATATGATCATTGGATCTGCACTTGAAGCATTTGCGAGAACCCCATAAACACTGGCCCATATGCTGATGGTTGCAGTTCATGCACAGTTGGTACTCAGGCTTCTGAGTAGCCTTCTTTTGGCATAGGAACTTTGCCTTTCGGTTGTCCTTGGAATGGCCTCTTTCCCAGCTGCCCCTGGAAAGTTCTCTTGAAATGCTGCTACTGTGAGGGGTGCTGCTAGGGTGCCTGATAGGGCCTCTTGTCATGTCTGTCATTCTCGATGTCTTTCTGATCCTGTTCAGCCGCCAAGGCTCTAGATACATCAACGGCATAGGTGGTAGGACCAGTAAGTCTAACATCATGGTGCAAGATCGGCCGTAAACCATTAAGGAAATGCCTCAGCTTCTCTTGGGCATCATTAGCAATTATGGGAGCGAAGTGACACCCATTCTCAAACTTCCTCACAAAATCTGCCACATTGCTGTCTCCCTGTCGTAATGTCATTAACTCCCTAATCAGACTGGAGCGTACTTCCTCAGTGAAGTACTTGGAGTAGAAGACCTCCTTAAAACATCCCTAGATAGAGTCTGTAAGTTCACTGACACAAACACGCTCTCCCACCACAATCTAGCATCTCCTGTCAACAGAAAGGTGGCACTTATAACTCTGTCTGCATCCTGCAGCTCCATGAAAGAGAAAATCAGCTCGATGAAATTAATCCAACCCTCAGCTATCATCGGGTCAGTAGTCCAGAACTCTTTTGGGTTCATCCTCATGAACCTCTCATACACTGCCTCTGACCTAGGCCTCGCCCCTGTATCTACTCCAGCATTGTTCCCCGCAAACTGTGCGAAGAACTGAGTCATCCCTGTAAGCATCTGTGCCTGCATATCTGGCGGTGGGCGAGGAGGAGTGGCCCTCTCCTCATCCCGAGCCTCTCTGTTCTCTTCTCCTGTTCCTCGAGCAATCATATGTCTAGGAGGCATACTGTTCCAAAATGTACCCAACACGTAAACCAACATGCATGAATATAGTATCTATATCATAAGATGCACAAAATTCAAATTTAAACAAGTAAATGCTGAAATCATGACTCTGATGCTTACTATATGAAAGAGATTTAAAACTTTAAAACTTACAGACATGAGACGTGACTTCGTGAGCTTCTCGCAACCGACACTAGGCATAACCCTTTTACAAGAACATCGCTCTAATACCAACTGTAACGTACCATACTATTAAACATACTTAAAATTTGCGAAAAATAAAATTTTTCTTAAATAAGAAATTCTCATTAAATATGCCAAAAAATTATAATGCTTGAACAAATATTTGAAATTGTAAACAACTTGCAACAAGTACTTGTTTAAAACATTAAAAAGTAATTCGTTAAAATCAGAGTATTAGTTCATCATGCATAAAAAATTTCTTGAAACTTAAGCGGTCCTCGGGTTAGTCCTCCGCTCACTCTGAGCCATCTCACTGGTCTCCGCCTCTCGTCTCCTCAACCTCGTCCTCACCTGCATCGATAAAGTCTAGTGAGTCTAAAGACTCAGCATGTATAAACTGAGAATAACGAATAATACGTAATAAAATCCACATGCATTAAAATTACTGAGAATAACGAATAATACGTAATAAAATCCGCATGCATTAAAATTAACGCATGCATAACTTAACTTTGAACATACTTGCATAACATAGACGTGCCATCATTTCATAAACATTTTCATAAACGTACTTGCATCATGCGTACTTAAGCATGTATCATTATCATCATTTTGCGTAGAGATATGTTTCAAAGCAAGTGACCCATAACATAGTGCACCTGATCAGACTAAACCACAGTACTGGGCTAGCAGGGATGTCCACTACCACATATATAAGATCCCCGGTCATACTTTACCGGGTAGATTTGTTCCTGGTCATACTTTACTGTTTTCCAATCCTGATCAAAACTCGGTCATACTTTACCGCGGTGGACAGGTCCCCAGACACGTTCTCCGGCTTCCAAACCCGTTCATATTTGGTCACAAGACAATTAGCATACCTCAAAAATATAAAATATTTTCTTTTGCACGTGGAACATACTTACATAGCATTGAGGGATTCGTTGGATCTCGCTTGGGCTACTGCTGCACATGATAATACATATTTCAAGCGAGTCAAATTTCATAACTTAATCATACCAATCAACTCACCATCAAAGTAAATAAATAACTTAAGAATTTCTAGACCACTCGGGACTTGACCATGTTAAACATCATACTAACCATGACATCGAACACCGAACCAAATCCTGATGTGAAGTATAAACATTTCTCAAGCAACGGAAAACCTGAACCTCGTTTAAACTGTGACTCAAATATTCCCATTCAAGACTCGTAACACCTAATATAACCCTCATCAATCTTGGACATAACGACGTATTAATACCCAAATGAAGCAATAGCATCTAAACTTGAAGCTCGAAGGCCCCTGAACCAGCGCTGAGGAGTAGAACTGCAGCGCCTGTCAAGCGCCTAGGTGCTACCCTGCAGCGCCACACGAAGCTGCAGCACTGCGGCACTAGCCCTACGCGAACCAGACCTCAAAATGTCATTTTCTACCCATTCACTTTCCTATGCCTCCTAATGCAACCAAACCTATCCCGACTCGAAACGAAACAAAGAAAGATGAATGATCCCAACACATGACACAACATACGCAGCAATGACCACTCAGTGATTCCCAACGAAGCCCGCAACCAGATAAACTCAAGGAACATGAAGAACATATTTTTAAAACGTCACAGTTTGAGCAGTCACACGAGAATGTTCATAACTCACACGTTTCTTGTACAAAAATTATGAATTTACTGTCAAATCGAAGGTATTAAAAAGTACTACATTTTATATGTTGAATTTTTTTTGAAAGTTGACCGAAAATTCGTAGTACTCGAAATGACAGAGATTCGGTTTTGAGATTTAAAATTTTGATCTAAAATCGTTTCAAACATTTAACTGAAACATTTTGCACAACATACGCGGATTTTGCATACAATACGCATCAAAACACTTACTACGACAAGATCGATGCAAAAATAAAAGAATTTACATGCCTTTAATCTTAAAAACTCACTATACGGTGAATACAAAAACGAAGCGGTGTAAGAAACGATTCGGGCGACTTGAGGCACGATTTTGCTACTAAAAAAATCGACATGTGACTGCTAAAATTATTCAAATGGGAGGGGTTGGCTGCTGGATACTCTAAAAACCCTACCCTTTTCTCTCAAAATGAAATGAAATACAAGAGAATTGTGTGTGTGAGTGTGTGTAGCCGCTTAGTGTGTGCGTAGGTGTGTGTAACGTGTGTGTGTAGTTAATTAGGGGAAATATTGCTTAATAAATTAATTAACATAGTAATTAAAATACTAACCCAATACTAACTTTACTAAAATCGCCTAATTATAAATTGAAATACACATGTGATAAACTTTAAAAGTTTAAAATCTTAAAATCACCTAATAAATTAAATTAGGCTTTAAAATGCTTAAAATTTCATAAATCTTTTAAAATACCAAATTTCTTGAGTTGAAATAAAATACCACATTTTCTCAAAATCACCTAAATCGTCGCTGGTCTCTTTTTTCGATCCTGCAACGAATATTCACCTGAAACATACAACTCAAGAAAACATTTTAACATACATCAATTAAACATATAATAATTTAAAATAATGCAAAGATAATAAATAATGTATCGTTAAAATAATTTAAAATTTTAAATAAATAATTTAACAATTTAAATAAATGCATGGATTTTACGTGTATTGATTTTGTGCTCTACAATACCTCCCCCACTTAAATAAATTTCGTCCTCGAAATTAAATCTTACCAAACAACTCCAGGTAGCGACTTCTCATATCTGCTTCGACTCCCAAGTGGCCTCCTCCACTTATTGGTTCAGCCACTAGACTTTGACCAAGTTGGTCACTATGTTCCAAAGTCTATGCTTCTGTCTGTCTAGAATTCAGACAGATCTTTCCTCTTATGACAGATTTGGAGAAAGCTGCAACGGCTCATAGCTCAAAACATGCGAAGTATTTGCCATATACTTCCTCGACATCGAAACATGGAATTCATTGTGCGGTAGAGCTACCCGATAAGCAAGTGTCCCAACCCTGTCAAGAATTTCGAATTGTCCGATAAATCTCGGACTCAACTTGCCTCTCTTCCCAAACCTCATAACACCCTTCATGGGTGCTATATTTATGAATACATGATCTCTTACGGCAAATTCAAGATCCCTTCTTCTCTTGTCAGCATAACTCTTTTGGCGACTCTGGGCGGTCTTCATTCTGTCTCGGATCTTGACCACCACATCTGCAGTCTGCTGAAAATCTCTGGCCCAAGTTCTGATCTCTCACCGACTTCATCCCAATGAATCAGCGATCTGCACTTTCTTCTATACAGTGTTTGGTAGGGAGGCATACCTACAGATGATTGGAAAATGTTGTTGTAGGTAAACCCCACTAGAGATAGCTTTGATTCCCAATTCCCATAGAAATTGATCACACAAGCTCGCAGCAAATCTTTCAATAACTGAATCACTCTCTCAGACCGGCCATCTATCTGAGGGTGAAATACCGTACTTAATAGCAACTTCGTCCCAATAGCTGAATGCAAACTCTTCCAAAAGGACGATGTGAACCTCGGGTTTTTATCAGACACAATAGAAACTGGGATCCCGTGCAATCAGACTATCTCTCGGATATAGAGCTTTGCATACTGAGCCATGGAGAAAGTCGTCTTCACCGGTAAGAAGCGTGCTGATTTAGTACGTCGATCCACTATAACCCAAATGGCATTATATCATCTGACAGACCTCGGCAGTCCAACAACGAAATCCATGCTGATATTCTTTCATTTTCACTCGGGAATAGAGAGTGGCTTAAGCGTACCTGCAGGCCTCTGATTCTCTGCTTTCACTTGCTGGCAAGTGGGACATTCGGATACAAATCGACGAATGTCCCGCTTCATCCCTGACCACCAAAACAATATCTGAAAGTCTTTTTACATTTTGGTACCTCTTGGATGGCTGGAATAAGGAGATGTATGTGCCTCTATCAAAATATCCTCTCTGATCGAATCAACACTAGGCACCCACATCCTTCCTCTGTACTTCAAAATATCATCAAATACTGTGCAGAGTACGCGCCCTTGGCTTCACCTTCAGTCTCCATTTCTGTAATTTTTCATCTGTAGGCTGACCTCTACGGATGTGGTCTAACAAAGAAGACTGGACTGTCAGGTTAGACAACTTGGGAGCTCTACCCTTAGGATAAACTTCTAATCCAAACCTCTGAATCTCTACCTTAAGAGATCTCTGTGCTGACAGCAGTTCTACAACTTCTACTTTCCTCTGTCAACCGCCTAGGCGCTATCCTGCAGCACCGTGGCGCTGCATAATGCGGAGCTGCAGCATTGGAGCGCTCCTAGTGCAGTGCTCCGGTGCTAACACTGCGCGAACCAAACCTCAAATTGTCATCTTATGCCCATTCACTTCCCTATGCCTTCTAATACAACAAGACCAATCCCGATTCGAAACGGAACACCGAAAGATGACTGATCCCAACACATGACACAATCTACACAGCAATGACCACTCGGTGATTCCCAACGAAGCCTGCAACCAGTAAACTCAAGGAACATGAAGAACATGTTTTAAAGTGTCACAGTTTGAGTAGTCACACGAGAATGATCATAACTCACTCATGAAAATCGATCACACAAGCTCGCAGAAAATCTTCCAATATCTAAATCACTCTCTCGGATTGGCCATCTATCTGAGGGTGAAATGTCATACTGAATAGCAACTTCGTCCCAATAGCTGAATGCAAACTCTTCCAAAAGGACGATGTGAATCTCGTGTCTCTATCAGTCACAATAGAAATTGGGATACCGTGCAATCGGACTATCTCCCGGATGTAGAGCTATGCATACTGAGTCATGGAGAAAGTCGTCTTCACCGGTAAGAAGTGTGTCGATTTAGTACGTCGATCCACTATAACCCAAATGGCATTAGATCTACTGACTGACCTCGGCAGTCCAACAACAAAATCCATGCTGATATTCTCCCATTTCCACTCGGGAATAGGGAGTGGCTTAAGCATACCTGCAGACCTCTGATGCTTTGCTTTCACATGCTGGCAAGTGAGACATTCCGATACAAATCGAAGAATATCCCGCTTCATCCCTAGCCACCAACACAATATTTGTAAGTCCTTGTACATTTTGGTACCTCCTGGATGGATAGAATACGGAGATGTATGTGCCTCTGTCAAAATATCCTCTATGATCGAATCAACACTAGGCACCCACATCCTTCCTATGTACTTCACAATATCATCACACATTGTTCAGAGAACGCTGCCCTTGGCTTTATCCTTCAGTCTCCATTTCTGTAATTGTTCATCTGAAGGCTGATCTCTATGGATGAGGTCTAACAAATAAGACTGGATTGTCAGGTTAGACAACTTGGGAGCTCTGCCCTTAGGATAAACTTCTAAGCCAAACCTCTGAATCTCTACCTGAAGAGATCTCTGTGCTGACAGCTGTGCTAAGGCTGCTATTTTCCTCTTTCAAGTGCTTAGGCATCACGGCGCTGCGGCGCTAACCTTGTGCGAACCAACCCTCAAAATGTCATCCTCTGACCATTCACTTCCCTATGCCTTCTAATGCAACCAGACCCATCCCGACTCGAAACGAAACACCGAAAGATGACTGATCCCAACACATGACACAACCTACGCACTAATGACCACTCGACGATTCTCAACGAAGCCTGCAACCAGATAAACTCAAGGAACATGAATAACTTATTTTTAAAACGTCACAGTTTGAGCAGTCATAGGATAATGATCATAACTCACTCGTTTCTTGTCCAAAAATTATGAATTTACTGTCAAATCGAAGGAATCAAAAAGTACTACGTTTTGTGTGTTAAAAGTGTTTCCAGAAAGGGGACCGAAAATTCACAATACTCGAAATGACAGGAGACTTGGTTTTGAGATATAAAATTTTGATCCAAAATTGTTTCAAACTTTTTGCACAACATACATGGATTTTGCAAAAAATATGCATCAAAACACTTACTACGACAAGAGCAATAAAAAATAAAAGAATATACATGCTTTTAATCTATAAAACTCGCGATATGGTGAATACAAAAACGAGGTGGTGCGAGAAGAGATCCGGGCTACTAGAGGCACGATCTTGCTGCTAAAAAAATCAAGTGTGACTGCTGAAATAATTCGAAGGGGAGGGGTTGGCTCTTGGAAACTCTAAGAACGCCACCCTTTTCTCTCAAAATGAAATGAAATTCAAGAGAATTGTGTGTGTGAGTGTGTGTAGCCGCTTAGTGTGTGTGTAGGTATGTGTAACGTGTGTGTGTAGTTAATTAGGGGAAATATTGCTTAATAAATTAATTAACATGTTAATTAAAATACTAATCCAATACTAACTTTACTAAAATCCCTAATTAAAAAATAAAATACACATGTGATAAACTTTAAAAGTTTAAAATCCTAAAATCACCTAATAAATTAAATTAAGCTTTAAAATGCTTAAAATTTCATAAATTTTTTAAAATACCAAATTTCTTGACTTGAAATAAAATACCACATTTTCTCAAAATCGTCTAACCAGTGACTTTTTCCCGATCCAGCATCGAATATTCGCCTTAAACATACAACTCAAGAAAACGTTTTAACGTGCATCAATTAAACATAGAATAATTTAAAATAATGCAAAGATCGTAAATCATGTTAAAAATTTAAATAAATAATTTAAAATTTTAAATAAATGCATGGGTTTTACATGTACTGATTTTGGGCTCTACAAATTTAACATCTAAAAATTTAAAGCGCATAAAATCCCGAACTCGTCAATTAACAAAAACCCTACGTCAACCATTAACATTATCAAAACTAACTTCAAAATAAAGCATGAAAATATCTAATTTAATCATTAACAAATTCTTTAAATCTTTGACTATCAAGCTAATGCGGAAAATAATGTTTTTCGGGAGTATACTGCCAGACTCGATCCACTTAAGCATCAACGTCTCCCTCAATCTCATCCTCACTTGCAACATTCAAAACTAGTGAGTCTAATAACTCGGCACGTTCTAAACATGAGTAACAAATAATACATATACAATCACATGCATTAAAAATCATACTTTTATTCAAAATAAGCTAAACATAAATTTGTAAGCATAATTTAATAATAAATCGTCACATCATAAAGCTTCCTATCATTTATCGTTTTGGTTGAAATTGTATCCTTGAAATTGACTAGCTGTATCATGTGGTTTTCTTATCAATCTTAGCTCACCATTGCGCATGGGCGGGGACGGGCATTAGGCACCGACATCAAATGGAAATACGATCGTTGGGATCCCTCTCGGGCCTTCTCGCATAAATGGGCTCTCTCTGGGCCTTCTCCCTTACGATATTCTCAATAATCATATATCATATCTTTTTTGTCACAGTCAATTCACATCCTTCAAACTATTTTTTCTTTTCTTTTTAATCATAAAATATCGTGTCCTTTCCACATTCGAAAAATAACATTCTAACAGTAAAAATTTCACAGCTTTATCACAAATCATAAAATCCCATATTTTCATCATAAATGTTCAAAAATATCATTTAGCAAATTATGATTCTTCGGGACACACTGCCAGACCTTTCGTACTACCCGGAACGTAGAATGACCATTTTTTCCCTTTGAGAGTAAAATTCTCGATTTTAACTTTTTCTTACTTTTATTGACTCGAGACTATCCTGAATATTTATATAAGCTTAAATTTGACTTCTAATATTTTTATTTAACGTAAACTCGGAATTTTTGATTTAATTCTTTAATTACTAAACCGTGAAATGTTTAAATCCAGAATTAATTCAAGCTAAAATATTTTAAATCCCAAATTTTAAACATAAAATTTTCATACCTAAACTACCCTCGTGAACCATGAATCGACCCACGTAGACCATGATTTGAATCCTTTACTTCCTAAGCCTCTCCCGAGCCCTAACCCTAAGTTAGTAATGTTTATTCCACAAACCCGAGCCATGCTCGAGCCACCCGAGCCTAGACTGTAACGCCCCAGATTCGACGACTGTCCTCACTGTATCAAGACGAGTCTTTCCAGCGTGCTTATGTCCTCACTCACACGCACCCTGGGAAACTTCCCAGGAGGTCACCCATCCCAAAATTGCCCCAAGTCAAGCACGCTTAACTTTGGAGTTCTTATGTGATGAGCTACCGAAAAGAAGATGCACCTTCGTGATATGAGTAGTACAAATCAAATCTTTTAAGCCCTCTTCAACTGTACAGTCCATTACATTGAACAGTCTCGGAATCCCTCTCATTCCCGTGTGGGTTCGGTTCATTCATGTTCCCTTCACCTAGAAGCCTGCCAGGAGCCGCTCATTGTCCGTGCAACTGATGGCACCGGCGATCACCCCCCGCCCTCTTCGGCCCCGGGCCTCACATGCCCACCAGCTTCCGCTTGGTTCGTCCCCGAACCACACCGTACTAATAGAACCTGGCTCTGATACCACTTGTAACGCCCCAGATTCGACGACTGTCCTCACTGTATCAAGACGAGTCTTTCCAGCGTGCTTATGTCCTCACTCACACGCACCATGGGAAACTTCCCAGGAGGTCACCCATCCCAAAATTGCCCCAAGTCAAGCACGCTTAACTTTGGAGTTCTTATGTGATGAGCTACCGAAAAGAAGATGCACCTTCGTGATATGAGTAGTACAAATCAAATCTTTTAAGCCCTCTTCAACTGTACAGTCCATTACATTGAACAGAGTTGTTATTTTTTTTCCGCAAACAATTTTATCAGTCGTTGGATATTTTTAAATCGTTGTTGTTGGCAAAACTTTAATTTTCTTCCGCTGCAATATTTTGAAATATTGAACTTGATTCACCAGTGATTTTATGAATGAGGCCATTTAAGTTCTTTTAAAAACAAAATTTTTAATTTTCCGCAAATTTTCAAGAAAGGAGTTTTAGGCCCTTCACAGTTGGTATCAGAGCGGTGGTTCTGTATAGGGTTTCACTACTACTGACCGCGAGAAGCTCACGAAGCCACGCCTTTGGTCTGTAAGTTTTTCAGTTCAGCATTTTGTTCAGCATTTCAATTATAGCATGAATTATTTTGTCAGCATGCTTCCAGATTTTGAGTATTTCAGTAATAAATTATGGAATTATGCATGTTAGTTACGTATGGGTTATGTTGGAACAGTATGCCCCCTAGAAGCATTTTAGAGCGCAACAGAGAGGAGGAGCCTCGCCGAGAAGACAGGGAGGAGCGTAGACAGGAGGGAGACCTACCACCTCCTCCACCGCCCCCACCGGACATGAGTGCCCAGATGTTAGCTGGGATGACACAGTTCTTCGCACAGTTTGCGGGGGGCAATGCCGCAGCCGTAGCCGCAGCCGCAGCCAGGCCGACAGGGCCCGAGGCTGTGTATGAGCGATTCATGAAGATGCGCCCGAAGGAGTTCTCTGGGGCATCGGACCCCATGGTTGCCGAGGGATGGATCAAATCCCTCGAGGTTATCTTCGATTTTAGGGAGCTGGGAGACGCAGACCGAGTCCGGTGTGCCACCTACCTGTTCACTGGAGACGCCCGCTTATGGTGGGAAGGAGCTTCGGTAGCCCTGACATTGGCTACACTTTCTTGGACCCGCTTTACGGAGGTTTTCTACTCCAAGTATTTTGCTGAGGAGGTTCGCACCAGGCTGACCACCGAGTTCATGAGCCTGAGACAGGGGGATATGACGGTTACGGAGTTCATCCGTAAGTTCGAGAGGGGCTGTCACTTTGTGCCCCTGATCGCGAATGATGCCAGAGCCAAGCTGATGCACTTCCTGGTGGGCTTACGGCCGATCTTGCGCCGGGATGTTAGGGTATCTGACCCTGCTACTTATGAGATTGCCGTCTCCAAGGCCTTAGCCGCAGAGCAGGATCTGCGGGATATCGAGAGGGATCGCCAGGGCAAGCGCCCAGTCCAGGCACCGCACCGCCCTCCTCCTCATCACCATCAGCAGCAGAATAAGAGGCCTTTTCATGGACCGCCCAGGAACCGAGGCCAGCAGCAGCAGCAGCAGCGGGGACGCCCAGCCCCGAGGACTCAGGAGCACCCAGTCTGTCCCAGGTGCTCACGTCGCCATCCTGGAGCATGTATGGCTGGCTCAGGAAAGTGTTTTAAGTGTGGCAGTCCAGACCACATATTGCTGCAGTGCCCTCAGAGGAATCTGCCTACCCAAGGCAGGGTTTTTGCTCTCCATGCCGCGAAAACCAACCCGGAGACTATGTTGTTGACAAGTACCTTTAAACTTTAAGCTATTATTTGAATTTCCGTGTTTTGGGAATCGGGATTTAGATTTTGAACTTAGAACTGTTATAGGATTGCATGCTCTACTCAGATTTATTTCGGGGAAATTAAGCTAGAGGAACCTTGACCTTTGCATGTCTATAAGTTTAGATCTTGTAGTGGGATTCAACTTAGAGTTCCGATCTTTCAGGGAGAATTTTTATATCTGGTTCCGCTACCAAGGCCTTGATAGATTCAGGGGCCACTCACTCGTTTATTTCGGAGATCTTTGCAAACTTTCTCAAGATCCAGACCATTGGGCTAGATACAGCCTTTTCAGTAGTGTTGCCGTCAGGCGAGGAGATGGCAGCCACCAATGTTATGCGAGATATAGACCTTGAGCTGCACGGTAATCTTGTTTATGCGGATCTGATTGTGCTACCGATGCCGGAATTTGACATCATCCTAGGGATGGACTGGCTATTGAGGAACAGAGTGTTGATGGACTTCCAGCGGAGATCTGTTCTTGTCCGACCGTCTCGAATGGAGCAGTTCTTATTTGAGCCGGACAGGTACTTTCCTTTACCGCGCATTATTCCTTATGTTCAGGCTAGGAAGCTCATGCATAGAGGGTGTCGGGCATTTCTAGCAACCTTTTTATCTGTCCCCGAGGAACCCAGCCAGTCAGCTTCAGATGTTCCGATTGTCAGAGATTTCTTAGACGTTTTTCCCGAAGACGTCTCTGGTATGCCACCAGAGAGAGAGGTGGAGTTTTCCATTGAGCTTATGCCAGGTACGGCTCCGATATCCAAAGCGCCGTACCGACTAGCACCGACAGAGATGGCAGAGCTTAAGAAGCAGATCCAGGAACTTCTCGACAAGGAGTTCATTCGCCCGAGCTTTTCTCCATGGGGCGCGCCGGTCTTATTCGTGAAAAAGAAGGATGGTTCGATGAGGCTTTGCATTGACTACAGGGAGTTGAACAGGGTTACAGTGAAGAATAAATACCCACTGCCAAGGATTGAGGATTTGTTTGACCAGTTGCAGGGAGCTTCGATTTTCTCCAAGATAGATCTGCGTTCTGGTTATCACCAGTTGAGGGTGAGAGGTGCTGATGTTTCGAAGACAGCTTTCAGGACTCGTTATGGTCACTACGAGTTCCTTGTGATGCCGTTCGGTCTGACGAATGCGCCAGCGATCTTCATGGATCTCATGAATCGCGTATTTCAGCCGTACCTCGACCAGTTTGTGATATTGTTCATAGATGATATTCTCGTCTACTCCAAGAGTCGGGAGGAGCACAGCAGGCATCTGACCACAGTGTTGCAGACATTGCAGAAACATAAATTATTCGCAAAGTTCAGTAAGTGCGAATTCTGGTTAGAGAAGGTGGCGTTCTTGGGCCACATTGTTTCTAGCAGTGGTATTGAGGTAGACCCCGCAAAAGTTGTAGCAGTTAGAGATTGGTTTGTGCCTCAGAATGCATCCGAGATCCGCAGTTTCCTTGGACTAGCAGGATATTACAGAAAATTCATCCAGGGATTCTCCTCTATCGCCGTTCCACTCACAGCACTGACCAAGAAAAATGTGAAGTTTGTGTGGAGCGAGGAGTGTCAGAAGAGCTTCGATACTTTGAAGCAAGCTCTTATTTCAGCACCAGTTTTGGCCATGCCATCAGGGCCCGGTGAGTTTGTCCTTTATACTGATGCTTCGAAGCTTGGTTTAGGTGCAGTTTTGATGCAGCATGGGAGAGTGATAGCGTATGCTTCTCGACAGCTGAAAATCCACGAGAAGAACTACCCCACCCATGATCTGGAGTTAGCGGCCGTAGTTTTTGCTTTGAAGATTTGGAGGCACTATCTGTATGGAGAGAAGTGTCAGATCTTTACCGACCATAAGAGCCTCAAGTATTTCTTTACGCAGAAGGAGCTGAACATGCGTCAGAGGCGTTGGTTGGAGCTTGTGAAAGACTACGATTGTGACATTAGCTACCACCCGGGTAAAGCTAATGTAGTTGCGGATGCTTTGAGCAGGAAAGTCGCAGTGATGGCTCATTTGACGATGCAGAAACCTCTTCAGATTGAGATGCAGAAGTTTGATCTTGAGACTTACCCTCGAGGTAGAGTTCCTCGTCTATCTACCTTGACCATTCAGTCTTCCCTTTTGGACCGTATTCGCAGTGGTCAGACCGCAGATGAGCAGTTGGCATAGTGGAAGAAGAGAGATGAAGCCAAGGGCAGTGTTTTGTATGCAGTCAGCGACGGTATTGTGAGATACCGAGATAGGATATGGGTTCCCAGCAGTGATTCTATCCGAGCAGACATCTTATCAGAGACCCATACGTCCCCGTACTCCATTCACCCTGGGAGTACGAAGATGTACAAAGATCTGCAGCTATTGTATTGGTGGCCAGGGATGAAGAAGGACATCAGGCGTTTTGTATCCGAGTGCCTGACTTGCCAGTTAGTGAAGGCCGAGCATCAGAGACCAGCAGGTTTGCTCAAGCCTCTTCCTATTCCCGAGTGGAAGTGGGAGAACATTACCATGGACTTTGTGACCGGATTGCCGAGGTCAGCCAGAGGATCGAATGCTATCTGGGTGATTGTAGATTGTCTTACCAAATCAGCGCACTTTTTGCCTATTAAGACGACTTTCACCATGGTTCAGTATGCAGAGCTGTATATCCGAGAGATAGTCCGACTCCATGGTATTCCAGTTTCTATCGTATCCGACAGAGATCCCAGATTCACTTCCTCGTTTTGGAAGAGTTTGCATTCGACTATGGGTACGAAGTTGCTGTTTAGCACAGCTTTCCATCCGCAGACAGATGGACAGTCGGAGCGAGTTATTCAGATCTTAGAGGATCTTCTCCGTGCTTGCGTCATTGATTTCTCTGGGAGTTGGGAGTCGAACTTACCATTGGTAGAGTTCACCTATAACAACAGTTTCCAGTCGTCCATAGGTATGGCTCCGTATGAAGCGCTGTATGGTCGCAAGTGTAGATCTCCTGTTCATTGGGATGAAGTAGGAGAGAGAGCAGAGTTGGGTCCAGAGATTGTTCAGCAGGCAGCAGATGTAGTAGTCAAGATCCGTGATAGGATGAGGACTGCTCAGAGTCGACAGAAGAGTTATGCCGATCAGCGGAGGAGAGAGTTAGAGTTTGCAAGTGGCGATCATGTCTTCGTGAAAGTGGCACCTATGAAGGGTGTCATGAGATTTTGCAAGAAAGGGAAGCTCAGTCCGAGATTCATTGGACCGTTTGAGATCCTCGACAGAGTTGGGACGCTAGCGTATCGTGTGGCTCTTCCGCCGAATCTGGCCGGAGTACACAATGTGTTCCACGTCTCCATGCTGAGGAAGTATATGGCAAATCCTTCGCATGTGCTGAATTTCGAGCCGTTGCAGCTTACTCCGAACTTATCTTATGAGGAGAGACCCGTGCAGATCCTAGACAGACAGGAGAAGAAATTTCGGAACAAGTTGGTTAAGCGAGTCAAAATCAAATGGCTCAACCATTCAGAGGAGGAAGCTACGTGGGAGTCTGAGTCGGAGATGAGGAGTCGATACCCTGAGTTATTCGGTGAGTTCTAATTTCGAGGACGAAATTTATTTTAAGGGGGGGAGGATTGTAGCACCCGTAAATCAGTAGACGTTTAAGCCATGCATAATTCTAGATTTTTAAATTTAATTGACTTCATTGCATGATTATTTTAAATGCATTTGTTTGAAGTTAATTATTTTATTATTTCAGTTCAGTAGTTTGATTTTTAGCATTTCAGTTATTTCAGTGAGGCCGGACCGGAGTTGGAGTTTTGAGATAGAATTTAAGATTCGAGAAATATTTCCAGAAGTTAATTTAGCTAGCAACCAAGTTCATTTAAGTTAGAAAGGGAGGTTTGAGGATTTAATTTAATTATTTGAGGTGATTAAGAAATGAACTCATTTAAGTTATTTAATTAAGGGGTTAGCTCACTAAATTATTTAAAGGATTAGTAAGGCTTTCAAGGATTATTAGTTGACTAGATAATCAACATTTCCCTTTATTTTATCATGCATTTTTCGGCCACCCTTAGTTGCTAGAAGATTCATTTTCCAACTCATCAACTTTGACCAATTCTTTGCATGTAATTAGTAGGATAATTCTAGGATTTTTGGGAGCACAATTTAATTAAATAAATGGACATATCCTAGTCTAGAATCAAGATAAATTTCGGCCACCACCTCCTAGAAGCATCCACCAACTCATTTGATATCAAACCATAATTCAAAATTCAAATTCAAAGGGAGTGGACTTGGTCTTGATCCTTCCTTATATCTTGCACCCACTTCCCTCACCCTCCTAACCATTTTTCCCCCTCTCCTTTCTTTCGAAATCTGAGTGAAAATAAGACCCTTTTCAGAGGTAAAAATCGTGAGGTACCTAGCCAAAAAGAAGAGAGAAAAATCGAGAGCAAGGTAAGGTAGAAAAGAGAAGCGCTCCACCTCCTCCGTGCCGCGTCGTCGTTGTTTCGTTCGTTTTCTTTCGAAACGAAAACAGGCATGTCTAGATTTCTTTCAAACCTCAATCAAGTCATATTATCATTTATTTTTCAGTACATGATCATGTTTTAGCAAGCAAAAATCGAGATCCATGTCAAAATATTTTGGAACACACATGCAGAATTTTCGACTTCCCTTGACAAGCTTCACGTTTTTCTGAGTTTTGATGGTTTCAGGTATTGGATCGACTCCAGGCTCCCAAGGCGGCTTGTATACATGTAGTAGGATGCATTAGGACCATGTTGGTCCATTCAAACCAGCCCCATACTTGCTGGAAAACCGAAATGACAGCAAGTTCCCCATAAGTGCAGAAATGTGATTCGAAAATTCAGTTTGGATGTCAAGGAGGAAGGATCTGATCTTGGCTGCCCCAAAGGCCTTTAGCCATGGTTGGATCACTTCCCTAGCATGTCTAAGACGTGACTAAGTTGCCCTTTTGGTGGCTTGGTCCATGGCCCCTCGGTTTTTAATCAAAAGATCAAAACAGCCCCCTCCCCTCTCGGCCCCTTTGGTTTTGACAGCACATGTACTTCGAGTTGGTTGGCTTGGTGTGGATCTTGGTTGGCCTATGGCCCTTAGCCACGGTTCATATCATGCTCCTAGATGTCTAGATCGTGCCATGGTCAATCAAATGGCCACTGGAACGACGCAAGACATCGATCATAGCATAAACACTACACACGCACGCATGAGGGCCCTCGGTGAGAACTTTCGGGTGATTGCTGGAATGAGGCGAATTGTGGCTGGCCTAGGGCCCTTAGCCATGGTTCAAATCATTCCTTGGGACGTTGTGGAGAGGCTTTGGTCGGTGGTTCAAGCCCCAATGGCCAAAAGTCTCGCAAACGACGCGATGCAAGCTAGGTCGCAGCTGCTGGATATTACAGCAAGTTGCTGTGTCGTTTAGAAGGCTCGTTTGAGTTTTTGGTTGGCTTTTAGCCCATGGCCTTGGACTGGACAGTGCCTCATTGAGTTAGGAAGGTCATGTTTTCGACCATTCGTCATTTGGATCATTTTTGAGGTCGTACGAGAATTTACGGTGCAATGTGCCAAATTGACTCTCGAAAGAGCGTTTCGTGTTTTGGCCTCCATTCCACCTAGATTTCGACCCTATCATTTTAGGAACATTATTTTATGATTTTTCAGCGTATTTTAATCATGACTATACGTCAGTTCAGTGTCGGTTCAGGTTGGCTCGGAGTCATGATTAAATGCGAAGTCATTAGGCGTCATAGTCGCATCTTTTGAACGTAAATTGCATAGTTGGTCATGTTTAAACTATTGCATATTTTTCATGGCACAGTTAGGTTGCAGCGAGCCTGGGAACGAACCAATCCAATCCAGTTGGTAAAATTACGGGACATTTTCATTATGCCAGTTAATTATTTTACGTGCATTAAATAGAAAATGATTATTTTTGAGATTTATGCGATATGGCTTGTGGTTCATTCACTACGTGGGAGTGTTATTTTATACGGTCGCCAGTGACCGATCAATTCAGTATGGTACCACACGGTCGCCAGTGACCGGCCAGCTCAGTTCAGTTTCAGCCTCCCCGGTAGCCAGTTACCGATCAGTTCAGCTTAGTGAAGTGGCCACAGGCGTAAAACATAATCTCAACAGAAAATTTTACCAGATATTTCAGTACAGGCTCCAAGGAGCAAATATTTTTACAGTGATTTCCAGTTCAATTATGCACGTATTATAATTGCTCAGTACAGATTATTTTCAGCATGCCTCAGGACATGATATTTTATCACATGCATATTTTAAATTCAGATTTTTACTCGTTACCTGCGATATATGCATGCTGAGTCTTTAGGCTCACTAGACTTGATTGTTGTAGGTACTGTTGAGGCCAGGGCCGAGGGCGGGGACCAGTGAGCCAGCTTGGGTCGGCAGTAGTGGCACCCGAGGACCTCAGAGCAGCAGTTGTTATTTTTTTTCCGCAAACAATTTTATCAGTCGTTGGATATTTTTAAATCGTTGTTGTTGGCAAAACATTAATTTTCTTCCGCTGCAATATTTTGAAATATTGAACTTGATTCACCAGTGATTTTATGAATGAGGCCATTTAAGTTCTTTTAAAAAGAAAATTTTTAATTTTCCGCAAATTTTCAAGAAAGGAGTTTTAGGCCCTTCACATAGACCCTTACCAGTACCCCCTAAACCCTAGCTGAACCGACATGGACCATCACACCCAGCCCCAGTCAACGCAAAATCCCAGGCACAAGACTCCTAGCCGTCCCTCGCTTCCTTGCGCGATGAGGAGTCTACCATGCTAGGACTCCTCTCGACACTAGACATCGACTCCATACACACCTAGACGTCCTTGCACCACCCTTGAGACCCAGCTGGACCATCCTAGCCAACCCTTAGCCACATCACACTTCTCTCATGAATTGCACCAGCCGTGCGCATGCATGGGAATAGTCCTTGTGCACGTGGACTCTTCTCCCTAGCTGCTACCGCGTCCAGCCCCTCATGGACTCCTTCTAGCATCTCAACCAAGCCACGCGCAGGCCTTGACCGAAGCCTCATGCTCTGCCTCCCCTCAACCGAACACTAGGATCCATGGAGGGCACACAAACCCTAGGCTCATCTAGGTTACCCAAGCGCAGCCCCCTTACTGCTGTCCAGCCCTTGTTTCCACCTCAAACCGCACTTTTTCCATCCTTTAATCATCCTATGTTGGCAGCCTAATCCCTTGGGAATCATAATACGTTCATGTACGCATGAAATTCGTCAAAACTTTCAAAATAATCATTCATATGTTAAAAAATTTGAACCTCATTTTTTTTCATGCAAAAATATATAAAACAAGCATAATATGATTTGAATGGTTTGTCAAAGAAGTTTAGAAGCATGCCTTTGCGTTTTAGAATGCTCGAATATGCGATCGTCGGCGTGGGTTGCGAAGGGAGACGAACGGGCGACGAATACTCCTTGTTTTTCCTCCTCAAATATTTCGAAAATATGGAGTGTGTGTTTTTGGCTGAATGAGCTTAATGAAGACCCTATGTTTCTATTTTATAGATTTAATATTTTCATGTTAATGGGCTTTGGTTTTGGGCCTTTTTGTTTAGGGATAATTTGGCCTTCTAATCTTAGGTAAATTAAGCCAATAATGCCTATTTAATTGTAAAATAAAAATTTACAAAAATTAGTTTTCAAAAATAATACTTTTGGTCCTTTAAAAGTCTCTCGTTTGGCCAAAACAGGCTTCCCGAATAAAATCAAGTTCGTCTCGTAAAATAATTTGGACTCTACTATTTTTAAAAAAAATTAATAATATTAATCATATTAATAAGCCTCGAAAACTTTTATTGAAAAAATATTTAATCTTGGTCGTCCCCAATCTCCTTTCCCCAGCCTATTATCGAATATTCTGATAAAACCTTCAATTCTCATGAAATCATGTAATCTAATCATTTAATTATGCAATTAGACCTATAATCATATAATATAAACCAAATAATAATTTAAAATCAATTAAATAAAAAAATTAAGCAATTTAACACATTTGCATGCATGCTATTTACGTGGGTTGACTTTTGGACATTACAAATCCTCCCCACCTAAATAAAATTTCGTCCTCGAAAATAAGACTTACAGAATAATTTGGGGTAACAACTTCTCATCTCCCACTCGGTCTCCCAAGTGGCTTCTTCCTCCGAGTGATTCAACCACTTGACTTTGGCAATTTTTACCACCTTGTTCTGCAACCTACTCTCTTGTCTACTAAAGATTTGAGTAGGTTTCTCCACGTAGGACAGCTTTGGTGTAAGTTGCAGTGGCACAAAGTTCAGTACATGTGAAGAGTTTGACATGTACTTGCGTAACATCGATATGTGGAAGACATTGTGTACATGCAAGATTAGGTGGCAATGCCACTCGATATGCTAATGCTCCCACTCTTTCGAGTATCTCAAATGGTCCAATAAATCTTGGGCTAAATTTGCCTTTCTTGCCAAATCTCATAACACCCTTCATATGTGCTATATTTATAACACGTGATCACCTATTTCAAACTCGAGATCTCGTCTTTTTTTGTCTGCGTAGCTCTTCTGTCAACTCTGACAGTTCTCATTCTGTCTCGGATCTTGGCGACCATTTCAGCGGTGTGCTGAACTATCTCGGGTCCCATCGTAGACCTCTCTCTTACCTCATCCCAATGGATAGGAGATCTACATTTACTTCCGTAGAGTGAATCTTATGGAGCCATTAAAATAGATGACTGATAGCTGTTGTTGTAAGTGGACTCCATTAGAGGTAGTTTTGGTTCGCAACTCCGTTCGAAATCGGTCACGCAGGCCCGGATTAGATCCTCTAAAATTATTAGGACTCTCTCATACTGACCGTCTGTCTGAGGATGAAATGCAGTACTGAATAGTAGTTTGGTACCCAAGACCGCATGTAAACTCTTTCGGAATGATGATGTGAATCATGTGTACATCTCTGTCCGACACTATGTGTAACGTCCGAAAAACCAACCTACGTAAACCACATGCATGCAAATTGTTTTATTTAACTAATTTTAAATGCAAGAATGATGTTTAATATATGGTTAAATATATGATTTCATGATTAAATTATCATATGACATGATTACAAGAAATTTAAATATTTTACCCGTTGTTCGATAATAGGCAGGGGAAAAGAGACCGGAGACGACCAAGACAAAAATAAGTAATTTTCATTAAATAATGGCAAGACTACCTAATACGATTAAAAATGATTTAATTTTTCTAAAAATATTAGAATTCGAATGATTTTACGAGTCGAGATTGATTTTTCCCGAGAAGCCGGTTTTGGGCAAATAAGGAGTTTTAAAATATCAAAAATATTATTTTTGAGAAACTAATTTTACAAACTTTTATGTTTTAAGTAAATAAGTATTATTGGGCCAAATTTAATTATTTAAAGTAGGCTCAATTGCTCTTAAGCTTGCAAACTCAAAAATAAATCCCATTAGCTTTTTAATCAAATTAAAAATATGCTACCTAGGTCTTTTTAACACCACAATTCATCACATCAGCAGCCGAAATCACACCTTGCATACACCTACAATTTTTGAAAAAATAGGAAGGAAGAAAGGCTTGTGTTCTTCGTCGTCCGGTCGTCCAACGTCGCACCCTTGCCAACAAACGTATATATTCGCAAAGGCACGTTTTCTAAACTCTTTTAAACATCATACAAATCATAATATGCATGATCTAAATGTTTATGCATGAAAAAATAGGTGTTTGAATATTTTTACGGGAGAACTTTTATTTTCAAAAATTACGTTGTTTTTACGCTTATATGAAAAACATTTTAAATCCAACGAGTACAGTGCCGACGTAGGACGAAATATGAATGAAATATGGTTAAAACATGACAAAATTTAAAGGTAATAAAGCTGGAAAAATCGATGGAAACAATAGGATGGGAACAATGGGTTTTATATGATTGCACAAGCGTCATGTGGCTCGATGGTTTGCATGAGGTCTCACGGCTTGGCCAGGGCTTGGTTTTGAGCCTGGTCTGGACGTGGATCAGGGTCAGGAAGAGTCCTATCATGGCTAGGACTCCTTGGTCGCAGCTTTGTAGGAGCCCTGTGGAGCATGGACTCCTCGCGCGAACTTGTGAGGTTGACAGCAGCCAAGGGGGATTGCGGCAAGGGCAGGGAGGCTCACGGTGGGTCCTTTAAAGTCTAAGGAAGGTGGTCCAGGGTTGGGGCACTGGCTGGATCTGCTGGCTCGAGAAAACGTGAGAGAACATGGAGGCGTGCAGGTTGCTGTTGGGGTGTTGGGGATGTTTGCGTGGCTTGCTACACATGGTGGTCTAGGCTAGGTCTGGGACTGGTCTAGGGTCAGTAAGGGTCATGGGTGATAAGTGGTTAAAGGGATTGAGGAGTCCTAAGCTAACTAGGAGTCTTGGGCGAGGATAGGTTCACGCAAAGAATTGTTGGGTCTGGTTCCAGGAGTGTTTGAGCGAGCTAGGGTCTGGTTCTATGCGCTGGCTTGGTCAGTATGGTTCCTAGATGGGTTAGCTTGGATTTTTGGCTCGAGGTGGCTCGATCATAGCTCAAGTATTTTAGGAGATGGCTCGGCATGTTCGATTAAGGGTCAAAAACAAGAATTTAGTATGAAAAATTGGAACAATGGGTCCACGGGTGTGGTTCAGGGCTCACAAGTGTAGATTAGGTAATAAAAATGTTATGTTTAAAATTTGGGATCAAATTATTGAGTTTTGAATTTATCCGAGATTTAAACGCCTCACGAAATGTTAATTAAAAAATTAATGAAAAAGCCTCGAATTAAGCCGAATAAAATTATGAAAAATTATATTTAAACATAATTAATTATTTTGAATAAATTCATGTCATTAAATGGAATAAAAAGATAAAATCGAGAGTTTTTTACGTATAGAGGCATAATGGTCTTTTTACACTTGAGAAAATACAAAATTGCTTGGCAGCGCCAAGAAGGATCATAACACATGTTAAATGATGTTGTTTTATTTAAAATGTTGATTTTTATGAAAATATGAAATTTTATGATTTATGGTAAATCTGTGCAATTTCTACTGTTTTATGATAATACGAAAGCTGTTTTATTTTATGATTTTTAAAGAAAATGAAAAAATATTTTGAGGGATGTGAATTAACTGTGACGAATGATATATGATATGTGGGGGATCCGTTTTTTGAGAAAACGGTGAACTTACAATTTTGTGGAGATGTTGTGAGGGCCAAGGCCCCAGAGGGATCTCATATACAGGCCAAGGCCCCAGAGGGACCCCGTTTACGGGCCAAGGCCCCAAAGGACCCCGTGTATGGGAAAAAGCCTCAGAGAACCCCGACGATTGTATTTTCATGGTGTAGCCTAGTGTCCACCCCCATGGACCATGTGACACGGGAAAAGGCCCCAGAACCCTGACGATCGTATTTCCATGGTGGAGCCTAGTGCCCACCCCCATGGACCATGTGAAGCTGAAGACTGATCAGTCGACCGGAGGATAAAATCTAGTAAATTTCAAGGATCAAACTTCACCCAAAATGATATATGATTGAAAGTTTTATGATTAAAATAATTTTATGGTATATGATTTAATTATGCTCTAAAGCTATTTTTAAAATGATTGATTTATACTTAAAATATTTTTAAATGATTTATTTATGCTCAAAAGTTATTTTAAATGATTTTATGATTTAAGCTTTAACTATACTTAAATTATTTAAAATGGTTTATTTATGTTTAAAAGATATTGTTAATAAAAATATGATTTTTAATGCCTGTCATTGTATATGTATTAATTGCTATCAATGTTTAGAACGTGCTGGGTCATTAGACTCACTATGTTTGTATGATTCAGGATTTGATGATTTATGGGAGGCGCTGACGATTGAGTTGAACGAGTGCAGCAGTACACACCCGAGTGCCGTTTATTTCCGCACTAGCTAGATAGATAAATGATTTAAAGATTTATGCTAATTATTTTATTAGAGATATTTTTATGTTTTATTTCATTGTTAGTTGATCTTTGTGAAGGTCGATATAGGATTTTGATTAGTTGATGATATAGGATTTATTTTATGCACTTGAGATTTCATATGTTAGTTTAAAATGATTGTTAGAAATGTTAAGTTATTTTATTTAGTTAGTATTTTCGAGTTTATGATGATTAGGAAAAAAAAGTCGAGGTCATTTCACTTGGTATCAGAGCCAGTTTTCTCCAAAGGGTTGTGCAGAGGCCCTAGAACTTCTTGCTTGAAAATTTTCTTTTTAAAAGAACTTAAATGGCCTCATTCATAAAATCACTGGTGAATCAAGTTCAATATTTCAAAATATTGCAGCGGAAGAAAATAAAGTTTGCCAAAAATCACAATTTAAAAATATCCAACGATCTGATAAAATGTTTGCGGAATAAAATAACAACTGATGCTCTGAGGTCCCCAGGTGCCACTACTGCCGAACCAAGCTGGCTCACTGGTCCCCGTCCTCGGCCCTGGCCTCATCAGTACCTACAACAATCAAGTCTAGTGAGCCTAAAGACTCAGCATGCATATATCGCAGGTAACGAGTAAAAATCTGAATTAAAATATGCATGAGTTAACATATCCTGTCCTGAGGCATGCTGAAAATAATCTGTACTGAGCAATTATAATACGTGCATAACTGAACTGATAATCACAGTAAAAAAAATGTTTGCTCCTTGGAGCCTGTACTGAAATAACTGGTAAAATTTTCTGTTGAGATTATGTTTTACGCCTGTGGCCCCTGCACTAAGCTGACCTGATCGGTAACTGGCTACCGGGGAGGCTGAAACTGAACTGAGCTGGCCGGTCACTGGCGACCGGGTGGTACCATACTGAACTGATCGGTCACTGGCGACCGTATAAAATAACACTCCCACATAGTGAATGAACCACAAGTCATATCGCATAAATCTCAAAAATAATCATTTTCTATTTAATGCACGTAAAATAATTAACTGGCATAATGAAAATGTCCTGTAATTTTACCAACTGGATTGGATTGGATCGTCCCCAGGCTCGCTGCAACCTAACTGGGCTATGAAAAATATGCAATAGCTTAAACATGACCAACTACGCAATTTACGTTCAAAAGATGCGACTATGATGCCTAATGACTTCGCATTTAATCATGACTCCGAGCCAACCTGAACCGACACCGAACCGACATATAGTCATGATTAAAATACGCTGAAAAATCATAAAATAATGCTCCTAAAATGATAGGGTCGAAATCTAGGTGGAATGGAGGCCAAAACACGAAACGCTCTTTCGAGAGTCAATTTGGCACATCGCACCGTAAATTCTCGTATGACCTCAAAAATGATCCAAATGATGAACGGTCAAAAACATGACCTTCCTAACTCAATGAGGCACTGTCCTGTCAAAGGCCATGGGCTAAAAGCCAACCAAGAACTCGAACGAGCCACCGAACCGACACAGCAACTTGCTGTAATTTTCCAGCAACTGTACAATCGTGTAACTTGTGTTGTTTTCAAGACTACCGGCCATTGGGGCGTGAAACACCGACCAGAGACTCTTACCAACATCCCAAGGAGTGATTTGAACCATGTCTAAGGGCCCTAGGCCAGCCACAATCCGCGTCACACCAAAACTCAACCGAAACTCCAACCGAGAACCAACGTGCATGCGTGTGTAGTGTTTTGCTTAGATCGATGTCTTGCGTCGTTCCAATGTCCATTTGATTGACCATGGCACGATATAGACATATAGGGGCATGGTATGAACCGTGGCTATGGGCCATAGGCCAACCAAGATCCATACCAAGCAACCAAAAACCGAAACCATATGCTGAACCAATGAAGAAGCCGAATGGGGAAAGGGGCTGTTCTTGTTGATTTGATTAAAACCGATGCACCATGGACCAAGCCACCAAAAGGGCGACTTAGTCACGTCTTAGACATGCTAGGGGAGTGATCTAACCATGGCTAAGAGCCCTTAGGGCAGCCGAGATCAGATCAAACCCTCATGACAGGAAACTGAAATTTTCGAACACCATTTTCTGCACCTATGGGGCTTGCTGTCATTTCGGTTTTTCCAGCAAGCATGGGACTGAAATAAACGTTCTAACATGGCCCTAACATGTCCTAGTACATGTCTATATGCAGCCTCGAGCCCCTGGAACGATCCATCCCTGAAATCGAAACAAAACATACCAATCGTGAAGCATGGAAGTCGATAAAAAAAATCTGTGCAGAATTTTCGTTTCTTGTCTACTGAAAATTTCGGTTTTTGAAATGATAAATCTTGATCATGTACTGAAAAATAAATGATAATATGACTTGATTGAGGTTTTGAAAGAATCTAGACATGCCTGGTTATCGTTTGAAATGAAAACGAAAATAAGAGACGAGACGGCGCGGAGGAGATGGAGCGCTTTCTTGTCTACCTTTCTTGCTCTCGATTTTTTATTTCTTTCCCTCTAGCTAAGACTCACGACTTTTTTCACACAAATGGGGCTCTGAATGGTGCTGAATTCGGTGGTGAGGGAGGGAGAAAATGGTTGGGGAGTGAGATAAGATGGGTGCAAAATATAAGGAAGAATCAAGACCAAGTCCACTCTCCTTTTGAAATTTGAATTATTGTTTGATATCAAGTCTACTTGGGGATGAGGTGGCCGAATTTATGCATGGTAGTCTAGGTTAGAATGAGGTTAATTAATAATTTAATGGTGCTCCCAAACAAAAAGAATTATCCTCCTAATTAAATACCAAGAAGGGGTCAAAGGTGATGAGTTGGCAAATGAATCTTCTAGCAACTAAGGGTGGCCGAAAATGCATAATAAAATAAATGGGAAATGTTGTTTATTTACTAAATTAATAACTCTTAAAAGCCTCACTAATCCCTTAAATAATTTAGTGAATAAAACCATTAATTATGCAACTTAAATGAGCTTATTTCTTAATCACCTCAAGCAACTTAAATTAATTCCTCAAACCTCCTTTTTAACTTAAATGAACTTACTTGCTAGCTAAATTAACTTCTGGAAATATTTCTCGAATCTTAAATTCTATCTCAAAACTCCGACTCCAGTCCGGCCTCACTGAAATAACTGAAATGCTAAAAATCAAACTACTGAACTGAAATAATAAAATATTTAACTTCAAAGAAATGCATTTAAATAATCATGCAATGAAGTCAATTAAATTTTAAAAATCTAGAATTATGCATGGCTTATACGTAGACTGATTTACGGGTTCTACAGGTTGTGTACTGTCACTCCGAGAAGCTCAAGAAGTCACGCCTCAAGTATGTGAGTTTTTACTGCTTTATAATTTATTTGCTAAAATTCTTTTAAATGCTTATATGATGCATGATATAAATGTTAGTTGCATGCTGCATGAAAAATTTTAAATGCATGTTGGTTACGTGGTTGGACGACGTGTACAGAGATGCCTCCTAGAAGGATTTTGCGTAGGACTTATGAGGTTAGACATGAGGAGGATGTTCCGCAACCTCCACCTATTCAAGATGCTAGTACCCATGTACTAGCCGCTATGGCACGTTTATTAGAGAAACACGTAGGGAATGGAGCAAGGTGTTATACCAGAGGCTGCTTATGAGTGTTTTAGGATGATGGACCCCAAGGATTTTCATGGCACTATTGATCCATTCGTTGCTGAGGAATGAATTAGATCTTTAGAGGTGATCTTTCGCTACATGGAGATGGCAGATGCTGACCGAGTTCGCTGTACCATCTATCTGCTGAAGGGCGACACTTCCTTATGGTGGGAAGGGGCGTAGCAAGGAGTGAATATGGCGACTTTGACCTGGGAGGATTTCAAGAGGGTGTTCTACAATATTTACTTTACTGCTGATGTTCGTTCTAGGCATAAGAGGGAGTTTATGAGTCTCTGTCAGGGGGATTGGTCTGTTGCTGACTTTGTGCGGAAGTTTGATAGGGGCTGTCACTTTGTGCCCTTGATTGCCAATTATGCTACTGAGAAATTACGACATTTTCTAGATGGTTTGAGGCTGACTATTTGACGTGATGTGATGCTTGGCGATCCTACTGATTATACTACTGTCGTTTCCAAAGCTTTTAGTGCCGAGCAGTCACTTAAAGATACTGATACAGTGAAAGAGGAACCGTGCTAGGCAAGCTAGTCAGAGTAATAAAAAGCCTTATCTGGGACCACCTAAGCAACAAGAACCACCAAAACCACAAGGACAACCGCCAAGAGGGAACGTTCCGAAGGATGATGAGAGACCACTGTGCAAGGACTGCAATCGTCACATCTTGGAAAGTGCATGTGGGGCATCTACAATTGCTTAAAATGCGGAGATTTGGGACAAAAGGCTAAGGTTTACCCAAAGTTCAAGGAACCCACTGCTGGAAGGGTCTATGTGATGAAAGCTGAGGAGGCAGAGGCAGAGCCGACACTATACTGATTTCTAGGTAACCTAGAAGTTTAACATTTTTTCGATGCTTTTATTGCATGAAATGTTAAATTGGGTTAAGGGAATTGATTGAGATATAGAAGAACTTAGAGAAGAATAGGGTGCATGCACTACTTGAGCTGGATTTATGAGTCGACTTTGGGAAATTTTTGGGCTAGAATTGCAATTTTCAAGATTTTGAGGACCAAATTGAAGAGTAAGATTTAAGTTAGAGGTTAAATTTGAGATAGATGAGGGGATCTAAGCTTTGCAACCATCAAGGCAAGGAAAAGTTTTGAGGACGAAACCCTATTTAAGGGGGGAGAATTGAAACGTCCGAAAAACTAATCTACGTAAATCACATGCATGCAAATTGTTTTAATTAATTGATTTTAAATGCTAACATGATGTTTAATATATGATTAAATGATGATATGACATGATTACATGAAATAATGGCAAGGCTACTTAATACGTTTAAAAATGATTTAATTTTCCTAAAAATGTTAGAGTTCAAATTATTTTACGAGTCGAGCTCAATTTTTCCAGGGAAGCCGGTTTTGGGCAAACAAGGAGTTTTAAAATATCAAAAATATTATTTTTGAGAAACTAATTTTACAAACTTTTATGTTTTAATTAAATAAGTATTACTGGGACCAATTTATTTATTTAAAGTAGGCCCAATTTTTTTTAAGCCTGCAAGCTCAAAACTAAAGCCCATTAGCTTGTTAATTAAATTATAAATATGCTACCTAGGTCTTTTTAACACAACAATTCATCACATCAACAGCCGAAATAACACCTTGCACACGCCTACAGTTTTCGAAAAAATAGAAATGAAGAAAAGCTTGTGTTCTTCGTCGTCCGGTCGTCCAACGTCGCACCTTCGCCAACGATCGTATATTCTAGCATTATAAACACAAAGGCACGTTTTCTAAATTTTTTTAAAAATCATACAAATCATATTATGCATGATTTAATTGTTTAGGCATGAAAAAAAAGTGTTTGAATAATTTTATTGTAAAACGTTTATTTTCAAAAATACGTTGTTTTTACGCTTATATGAAAAATGTTTTAAATCAAACCAGTAAGCTGACAACTTAGGACGAAATATGAATGAAATATGGTTAAAACATGATAAATTTTAAAGCTAATAAATCTGTAAAAATCAAAGGAAACAAGAGTATGGGAACAGTGGGTTTTATATGATTGCACAAGAGTCATGTGGCTCGAGGTTTGCATGGGGGTTCACGGCTTGGCCAGGGCTTGGGTTGGAGCCTGGGATGCACGTGGGTAAGGGTGAGGAAGAGTCCTAGCATGGCTAGGACTCCTTGGTCGCAGCTTTGGAAGAGCCCCGTGGAGCATGGACTCCTCGCGCAAACTGGTGAGTATGACAGCAGCCAAGGGGGCTTGCGGCTAGGGAAAGGAGGCTCAAGGTGGGTCCTTTAGAGTCTAAGGAAGGTGGTCAAGGGTTGTGGTAGGGGCTGGAGCGGCTGGGTTGGCTGTTGGCTCGAGAAAACATGGGAGAACATGGAGGCGCGCAGGTTGCTGCTGGGGTGTTGGCGATGTTCGTGTGCCTTGCTACGTGGGATAGGGGTTTGGTGGTGACCTAGGCTAGGTCTAATACTGGTCTAGGGTCAGTAAGGGTCGTGGGTGATCAGTGGTTAGAGGGCTGAAGGAGTCCTAAGCTAACTAGGAGTCTTGGGCGAGGATAGGTTCACGCACAGAATTGTTGGGTCTGGTTCTATGGGCTGGGCTGGGCTTGGTCAGTATGGTTCCTAGGTGGGTTGGCTCGGATTTTTGGCTCGAGGTGGCTCAACCATGGATCCAGTATTTTAGGAGATGGCTCGGTATGTTCGATTAAGGGTCAAAAACAAGAATTTAATAAGAAAAATTGGAACCATGGGTCCAAGGGTGTGGTTCATGGCTCACAAGTGTAGATTAGGTAATAAAAAATTTATGTTTAAAATTTGGGATCAAAATATTGAGTTTTGAATTTATTCGAGATTTAAACGCTTCACGAAATGTTAATTAAAGAATTAATGAAAAAGCCTCGAATTAAGCCGAATGAAATTACGAAAAATTATATTTAAGCATAATTAATTATTTGGAATAAACCCATGTCATTAAAAGCAAGAAAAAGATAAAATCGATAATTTTTATGTCTAAGGGCAAAACAGTAATTTTACACTTGGGAAAATACGAAATAGCTTAACAGCGTCCCGAAGGATCATAATGCGTGTAAATGATGTTTATGATTTAAAATGTTGATTTTTATTAACAGATTATATTTTATAATTTATGATAAAATTGTGCAATTTCTACTGTTTAAAATGTTATTTTTGGAAAGCTGTGTTATTTTATGATTTTTAAAGAAAAGGAAAAAATATTTTGTGGGATATGAATTGACTGTGACAAATGATATATGATATGTGGGGGATCCCTTTTTTGAGGGAACGGTGAACTTACAATTTTTTAGAGATGTCGTGAGGGCCAAGGCATTAGAGGTAGCCCATATATGGGCCAAGACCCCAGAGAGACCCCGTTTACGGGCCAAGGCCCCAGAGAGACCCTCTGTGTGGGAAAAGGCCTCAGAGAACCCCGATGATCGTATTTTCATGGTGGAGCCTAGTGCCCACCCACATGGACCATGTGGGGCTGAAAACTGATCCATCGACCGGAGGATAAAAGATAGTCATTCTCAAGGATCAAACTTCATCCAAAATGATATACTATTGAAGGCTTTACGGTTAAAATGATTTTATGATATATAATTTAATTATGCTCTAAAGCTATTTTCAAATGATTGATTTATGCTTAAAAGCTTTTTAAATAATTTTATTTATGCTCAAAAGTTATTTTAAATGATTTTACGATTAAAGCTTTGATTATACTTAAATTATTTTAAATGATTTATTTATGTTTAAAAGCTATTTTTAATAAAAATATTATTTTAAATGCTTGTGATTGTATATGTATTAATTGTTATCCATATTTAGAACGTGCTGAGTCATTAGACTCACTAGGTTTGTATGATTCAGGATTTGATGATTTATGGGAGGCGCTGACGATTGAGTTGAACGAGTGCAGCAGTACACACCCGATGGCCGTTTATTTCCTCACTAGCTAGTTAGATAAATGATTTAAAGATTTATGCTAATTATTTTGTTAGAGATATTTTTATGCTTTATTTCATTGTTAGTTGATCTTTGTGAAGGTCGATATAGGATTTTGGTTAATTGATGATTTAGGATTTATATTATGCACTTGAGATTTCATATGTTAATTTTTAATGATTGTTAGAAATGTTAAGTTATTTTATTTATTTAGTATTTTCGAGTTTATGATTTATGATTAGGAGAAAAAAAGTCGAGGTCATTTCATTTCACTATGGAGATAGGAATTCCATCAAGTCTGACTATCTTTCAAATATATAACTCTGCATACTGTGTCATGGAAAAAGTTTTCTACAATGGTAGGAAATGTGCTGACTTAATAAGACGGTCCACTATTACCCAAATGGCATTGATTCCTTTCACCGTCCTTGGCAATCCTACCACAAAATCCATAATAATGTTCTCTCAATTCCACTCAGTAATGGGAAGGGGTCAAAGCATTCCCGCTGGTCTTTGTTACACTGCCTTCACTTGTTGACAGGTTAAGCATTCGGATACAAAGCGCATAATCTCTCGTTTCATTCACGGCCACCAATATAAAAGTAACAAGTCCTTGTACATCTTGGTACTTCCGGGATAAACAGAATAAGGGGTACTGTGATCTTCAGTCATAATGTCAACTCTAAGTGAATCACCACTAGGACCCATAGTAGACCTCGATACTTAACAATGCCATCCTCGCGTGAATATAACATGATGCCCTTCGATTCATCTCGTTGTTTCCATTTCTGTAATTGATCATCATTAGACTATCCGGCTCGAATTTTATTTCGTAGAGTGGAATGTACTATCAAACGTAGCGAGATTAAGGGCCTTTCCCCTAGCATAAACTTCAAGATCAAACCGCTGAATTTTCACTTGTAGAGGATTCTGTACTGATAAATGGGCCAAGACTGACCATTTCCTACTCAAAGCATCCGCCACTACATTAGCTTTGTCAGGATGATAGCTAATGTTGCAATCGTAGTCCGTTACAAGTTCTAGTCATCTTCTCTATCTCATGTTCTTTTGGGTGAAGAAATACATGAAGCTTTTGTGGTCCGTAAAGAACTTGTATTTCTCGCCATACAATTAGTGCCTCCAAATTTTCAACGCAATTACGACTGCTGCAAGCTCAAGTTTATGCGTCAGATAATTCTTTTCATGTACTTTCTGCTATCTAGATGCGTACGCTTTGACTCGCTCATGCTGCATAAGAACTACGCCCAATCCTAGCTTCGAAGCATCGGTGTACAATACATATTCCACTTATTCTGTCGGCGTCGCTAGAAATGATTCGGTAGTGAGCGCTTGCTTCAACTGATCAAAGCTATTTTGACACTCTGGTCCCCATAAAAATTTTGCATTTTTCTTCATCAATGATGTCAAAGGTATTGCATTGAACGAAAAACCCTTGATGAACTTACGATAGTTGCCAGAAAAACCCAAGAAACTGCAGATTTCCGTCACACTTTTAGGCACTAGCCACTACTTGACTGACTCAACCTTAGATGGGTCGACCTCTACTCCCTCTTTTGACAGGATGTGGCCTAAGAATGCCACATTTTCTAGCCAAAACTCGTACTTGCTAAACATTGCATATAATTTTCGATCTCGTAACACTTGCAAGGTCGTCTTCAAGTGCTGCTCATGCTCCTCTCAGCTCTTGGAATAGATCAAAATGTCATCGATGAAAACAATAGTAAATTGATCGAGGTACAGCTGAAATACGCGATTCATGAGTTCCATGAAGATCGTTGGAGCATTAGTAAATCCAAAAGGCATCACTAAAAATTCATAATGCTCATAACGTGTTCTAAAAGCCATCTTGTGCACATCCGTCACTTTTACTCTCAGCTGGTGATATCCAGATCGTAAAAATATCCATGAAAATACCGAAACTCCTTGCAATTGATCAAACAAATCTTGGATTCGGGCTAATGGATACTTATTCTTCATATTCACTCTATTCAGCTCTCTGTAATCGATGCATAGTCTCATACTCCCATCCTTTGTCATCAAAGATAGTACTGATGCGCCCCATGGAGAGAAACTAGGACGAATAAATCCCTTGTCTAGCAGCTCTTGAATTTTATCTTTTAATTCTTTCATTTCAGTAGGTTCTAGGCGATACGATGCCTTAGAGATCGGCCTAGTACCATGCATCAATTCAATGGCAAATTCCACCTCTCGCTCGGGTGGGATACCAGAAACATCGTCAGGAAACACGTCCGGAAAGTCCTTGACAACCTCCACATCCTCTATCGATCGACTGTTAGTAGTGGGTACATATATGATACTATCACGAAAACCTTGACAGCCTCTTCGGATAAACTTCTTTGCATGAATGCATGAAATGATATGCAAGTTTGATTGTTTTGTGCAGCATCAAAGCCAAATGCTTTCCTATTGGGCGGTCTAATAGATATTGACCTCCACCGAATATCAATAGTAGCCCTCTTCAGTGTGAGCCAATCCATGCCCAAAATAATATCGAACTCGGGTATTGGTAATACGATAAGGTCCACCCATACTAACATTCTTTTGCAATTTGAGTTCCACATCTTTAACCATGATTGTAGAGATCATATGTTCGCTAGAAGGCACTGTAACTTTGAATCCCGACTCTACGTCCACTGTTAAGATTCCCAATTGCTTCACAAAGGACTCAGATATGAAGAATGTGTAGCTCCAGAATATGGCAAAGCATAAGTAGCTACGCCCGCTAACAAAATTTGTCCTGATAATATTTGCAATATACTCGATTAAGGCCACAAAATTTAGAAATTTCATATCATCTAGGCCCTTTCTAGTTTCCCATATTAGTGTTTCAACCCTTAAATTTCGAAAATTTCCAAGTGACACCTTAAATTTAAAAATTTCCATGTGACTCCTTAAATTTCGAAAATTTGCAATTTAGTCCTAGGAAATTTTGAACTTTGTCATTCTACCCCTTAAAGATTTTCAAATTATACTAAGTTTTCCTCAATGATTTTCGAGAATGCTATTTAGTCCCTTAAATTTTCAATCTTCTACAATTTGATCCCCATAGCTAATGCTTGCAAATATTCTATGCCTAATACCTTAGAATTTGAAACATGCAATTCTAAATGATCAAGTTCAATGTATCTCGATTTAATTCTATCATCCATGATTTTATCTCAAGCAAGAAAGCAATGCAAAATTCTTAAATAGTTGGAGTACTCGTAATAAGCGTAGTATCTGGCTCCGCTTGCTCAGCATGCTTCTAGTAAGCCCTTCCAGTCATGGGTTGTTTAAGATTTGGGCAATCACTAGCCTATTGCCCCATTCCTCCATACTTGAAGCACTTGTAGGTGCCCCACATGCACTTGTCGTAGTGATGGCGATCGCACTCCTTGCAAAGTGGCTTCTGAGCAGTCTTCGGGATGTTTTCTTTAGGTGGTTGTCCTTGTGGTTTGTACTATCCTGGCCGCTTCGTTGGTCCCGTGAATGGCTTCTTGTTCTACTGACTTGATTGTTGGGCATGGTTCCTCTTGTACTGCATCTCCAGTCAATATCCTTCAGAAATTGCTCGGCTCGATAATCTTTAGCAACTGCGGTAGTATATTCAATAGGATCAATCAGCATCACATCTTGACGTATCGTCGGCCTCAATCCATCCAAGAAGTGTCGTAACTTCTCCACAGCATCATTGGCAATCAAGGGCACAAAATGACAGCCCCTGACAAACTTCTGCACAAATTCATCAACATAAAAGTCCCCCTGGCGGAGACTCATAAACTCTCTCTTCAACCTTGAACGAACGTCGGTAGTGAAATATTTATCATAGAATATCCTCTTGAAATCCTCCCAAGATAGAGTTGCTAGATTCACCCCTCGCTCCACTCCCTCCCACCATAAGAAAGCGTCGCCTTTCAGCAGATAGATGGTACAACAAACTCGGTCAGCTAAAATATCACCTCAAATGATCTAGTACATCCCTCAGCCACGAATGGATCAGTAATGCCAAAAAAATCCACGGGATTCGTCCTCCTAAATAGCTCATAGACAGCTTCCGGTCGAACACTCGCACCATTTCCCACATGCTGCTTTAGTAGACGAGCCATACTGGCTAGTACACGGGCACTAGCATCCTGATTAGGTGGAGGGTGTAGAATCTCCTTGAGATGTCTACTAATTAAAATACTACTATAATTTTTTTAAACTCATTTTCAAAAATATACATCTTTAAGCTTGCATGCAATAAAAGCGGAGAATTTCATATTTTAAAAATAAAAATATTCAACTATCAGTAAAAACACTGCAGTTAATAATAGAAAATCATCAACCCTAGTTTTACGTTAAAATAATGCAAATATAACACGTGTGAAAATCCTGTCAAGCATCAACATCATAAAAGGACATAGTATGAAAATATCCAAAAATCACTCCATCTCAAAAACATGATGTGCGAAAAATACGGTCCTCGAGTTCGCGTGCACACAACCAACTCTGCCTACTCAGTCTTCGGCACCTCCAATCTCTTGATCAATAGGTTCACCTGCATCATTTATATTTAGTAAGTCTAAAGACTCAACAAACCTGTAAAGTTATAGCAAGTACATATACATGACAGGCAACAGTGAAAAGTACTGTAATAAAAAATACATTTCATGATCATTAAAGCATAAACGTAAACATAATAAAGCATACGTGTCAAAGCATGTCTCAACATATCATCATATACATGTTCATCTCTTTAATTTAATTTTGTTCATTAGTTGTGACTTCATACCAACTCTATCGTATCAGCTCTATTCGATGGATCCATCTACGTATAATCGTGGTACCCGGCATCGGGGACATTAGCGACAATATTACCCATCCACTGAGCATTGGCCTTACAGCTCATCGTATACATATACATATTAGTCACAACCAACTCTCTTTCTTCAAAACATGTCATCATTTTCATCACTCATAAAAATTATGCATATCCGTTAACTTTCCTTTAAATCAAGCATGCAACATATTTTTCATAATTTCATAAAAAGTCATATACACGATAACATAAAAATTTAAAACATTTCAAATCGTGTTTAGGGTGCTGCCAAGACTGCTAACTTGATCAAAAGACGACCATGCTTAAATCATAATTCAAAGATTCCTAATTCAACCTCATATGACCCAATGGAACCTTCAATGATCTAGGTCATAATTATGTACCAATACCCAAATGAACCAATATTGCTTAAACTAAAAGTTCCTCAAACCCTGGACTAGCGCCTAGGCGCTGACACTGTGGCGCTGCGGCACTTGGTTAGCGCCTATGTGCCCAACCTCAACGCTACAGCGCTACCCGTTTGAAGACCAAGCGCTGCGACGCCTAAAAGGCAGAGCCGCGGCACTAACCTTGCGACAGGAAAGCTTCCCAAACACCTCATGCCAACTTCTACCATACTCTCAACCAACCCAAACCAGCCTCAAACCAACACTCCCTAGCCCACCTTTGGACCCTCCGGGACCGACCTAACCCCAACTCACAACCCCATGCACGCTGTAAGATTCAAACACTTGCTAGCCCCCAAATACGCCTCAAACGAGACCAATCCTTACACCTCTCGCTTGATCGGCCTCGACACTCCATCCAGTAGCGTTCGAGCCCTCCTAGGCCATGGCTCAGACCCACAAGGGTTTGGTCGAAGGCTAGGAACGGCCGTTGCACAGTCGGTGCACCACAAACCTTCGATTTATTCATAAATCTGCTAGTTTCTCAACACAAATCGATCGATCCTCACCTAAGCTAACCAAGCATTGACTCCAGCACTTACTCCTCATAATCCTCGACATTATCAGCTCCCTAGCAACCCAATTTAGCGGCCCCTTTATACAAAGACAACAAAAAAAATGTTACCAATAAGAAGAATGCATGCGTGTTCATGGCAAAACCCTTGTAAAAACGAAATCACACGATGTATCTATTTAATATTCATACAACCACACACGTAACAGCATAAACTAGCATGAATGATGAGAAAAAATCATTTTTAGGCGTGCCTTTGCGTTAAAATGATCAAAAACGTTGACAACTTCGCGTAGGACGAGCACCAGAGAGACGGGGGAATATTTCGCTTGAAAACCTTGAGGGAGAACGATATGGCTGCCGAATATTTTTGAATGGGAGGCAGCTGAAAGGGGGGGCTGCCGAGTGCTTTCAGTGTAGGGTTAGGGTTAGGTTAAGTTGTGTTAGGTATGACCAAAAATACACACACACATCAACACTTAAATAAGTTAATCATGCGTTTAAAAAAGTCATCCAACCTCTTAATAAAATTAACTGCACTTAATTAAATCTTAAAATAAAATCAATCTCCTAGTCTACTGTTTTAAAAGAGAAACTCGAATAGATACCAAAAGTCTGATGAATCAATAACGTATAACCAGATTTCAAAACATTTAACCATTTTTCTTAAACCCATGTCTCATAAACATATTATGCGGAAGAAATGCAAGGTCCTCGGGTTTTCACGTGCACCCCCAGCTCAATCTACTCAGTCTTCAACGCCTCCAGTATCCTCATACGTAAGATCACATGCGTCAATTACACCTAGTGAGTCTAAAGACTCAACACACCTGAACCATTATAACAAGTACATATATATATCATGCAGCAGTGAAAAATGCAGTGATTAAAATACCTTTATGATCATAAAAGCATGAGCTTAAACATAATGCGTTAAAGCATAAACGTTTCCAAAACATATATCATCATATCAACATATACGTGTTCATTTTCTTTATTTGAATTCCGTTCATTAGTTGTGACTTTCGTATCTGCTCTATCGTATCTGCTCTATTCGATGGATTCATCTACGTATAACTGTGATACCCGGCGGCAGGGAGATCAGCGACAATATTACCCATCCACTGAGCCTTGGCCTTGTATGTCATTGTATTCGTATTCATATTAGTCACAACCAACTCTCATCCTTCAAAACATGTCAACATATTCATCACTTATAAAAATCATGCATGTGCGTAAATTTACTTAAAAATCAAGCATGCAATGTATTTATCATATTTACATAAAAAGTCATGTTCGTGATAACATATACATTTAAAACATGTCAATTTGTGATCAGGGTGCTGTCAGGACTATTAAATCGACCCGGGTAAAAATGACCATTTTGCCCCTGGAAACCCTAATTGACCATTTTACCCGTGGACCTCAAATTTTCGACCCGAAGCCAACCAAACTGCTTAAAACACATCATAACATATTTATAATCGTTTCTTAGTCGTATACTTGAGCCCATTCAGTAACTTTTACTATTAGTTTTAAAACTCGGACCGGGGTCCCGATTTTAACCCAAAATAGCCCGAAATTCAACCAAATATTTACAAATCTTAACCACAACTTAAACACACCCTACCAGCCCCTAACCAACCATGTTCCAGTTATTTTGAACAACCTAAACATGGCTGCAACCTGCTGGAAAAATCTGTACGTATAACCATAACCCTAGTTTCACCGCCGAGCCAAATATTCGGGGCTACGCCTAACCGACATGTACCAGCCCCAAACCAACACTTTGTAGGACCAATACCAGCCCTCGGAACCCCTCCTGGACCAGCCCTACTCACGCCCACTGCCCTTACGATCGGGATTTCTCAAACTCGCCAAAAACGTGACCTATCTCGTCCTCAAGCTTCGAATCAAGCCTAGCCCTTCTACCAGCAGACCATGGACCATTCTCAGCCTTAAACAGACCCCACATGACCTGAACCAGCTTCTGGAACGAGCCATGCACGGCTACCCTCTTCCTTTCACCCAATATAAACATTTGAACCCTAGAATCAAGAGGTCATCATCGGCCCTTACCCCTTACGATCCATAACTGATATCACCCTTAAACACCTTCTAAACTTGCTGTAAAATAAACCATAAACCTCAAAGATCCGGCAGACCCTCACCCATGTCAAAAACGTTCATGGCGTAAAATATGCATATGTTTGTGTAAAAATGATGTAAACTCAATGCACAATGATATATTTATGTAATATCATGCAAAAACCATTCAAACACATATCATGATGTGATTGATGAGAAAAAGGAGGTATAGGCCGTGTCTTTGCATATTTACACTCAAAAATTTTAAGATAGTCGCGTAGAACGTGCATCGGAGAGACGGGAAAGAGATTATTTGAAAGAAACTTGAGAAAACCTAAGGAGAAAGCTGTTGGAAATTCAGAATGTTTCTGCTGAATATGGAGGGGGCGGACATGAGTGAGTGATTAGGTTTAGGTTTTGCTAATGTAGAGTTTAAATATAAGGTGCTAATGGGCCTTTAATTAAAAATAAAGGTATTAAAAAGGGTTTTGGGCACATTAAGCAATAAAATAAACCCATCAAGTGTTAGAGTAGGTGCCCGTTGAGCCAAGTGTTGGCCGAGTGTTCACAATAAAACTCTATGTATAAACAATCTATATTTTAATAATATTTGAAATTATTTTTTTGACTTATCTTTATCTGTATACCTATGCTAGTTTCATAGATAGAGTCTTTGAATATACAAATAGTAAAAAGAATATGAGATGCTCATATGATGAGTATCATGAAACTCATATTTGGAATACTGTATATTCTAAACAGTTGCTAGTCGATTCAGCCGCCGCTAAGAAGGATCTAGGTCGCTCGAGTTTGAGACTAGTATCTGCGATGTGAGTACCATGTTTCATTTGCAGGGGACATTGTGATGTCCGAACATGCAGATAGGTGCTCCTTGTAGAGTGCACTGAACAACCCTCCATATAGGACTTTCCAAGTGGTTCTCACTTATCGAGTGGAAACGTCCTAGTTTATGGTTGTACACCATTAGTCCTTATGACCCGAGACAACATTGACACTCTATGTGCTAGCATTGCACTTTGACTTGTTTACCGATTCTCATGGGGTCATCAGGTGGCAAGGTTGGGTGTTTTGTCGAAACATATAGGAGTCGATGCATTGTAGTCGGGGATTCACCGCTTACCTTCGGGTATGGATATCTTATGTGATCTCATGTATATGTAGTATGAAATCTCTGATCAGAATATGGTGGTAATTATGAAAGGGGTTTCATATATTACACCATCGATGCAACTACAACATGACACATAGTATCGATTCTTTGACAGCTCTCGATATACCAATAGTTGTCGAATCGATCGGGATATATGAGTTAAAGGGACCGTACTGTACGTTAACCATAATTGAATGGTTCTTGCAGGCACTATCATTTGATAACTAGGGAATCATGTAACCGATGCTGATAGGCGTTTAACAAGATTGGTTGGGTACTATCAGACTTGAGTTCTGACGTTCTTATTATCAAGGAGTTGATAAGTAAGAATGGAGCAATTGGGGTATGCTCATATAAGGACATGTTTAGTCCCGAATCACATGGAGATGTGAACTCACGTCTAGTTGTATCAATAAACCATTGAGGGCCACACAAGTGCTAACTTTCTAGATCCCGTTGAGAAGTTAAAATAATTCAATGTGTTGAATGGTTTATAAAGGAGTTTATAAGCACAAGGAAAATTAGAAGTATGACTTCTATAAGGGGAATGTAACTTTTAATTTGAGGAAGTGTTCCTAAATTAAAATTTGGCCAAACAAATAATATATTTGAAAATTGTGATTTTCATAAATATTATTATAGACTAAATTAAATTAATTCAAGTGTTGAATTAATTAAACACTAGTGGACCTAGTAGAGTCCAAATAATTAAATTAATTCAAGTGTTGAATTAATTAAACAACATTGGGCCTTGTAGAGCCCAATTAGAAATAATTATTAAACTAGTGGGCTTGAGTAAAATCAAGTAAAGTTTTAAATGGTCTCAAATGTGTTTGAGACATTTAAATAAAAGTCCATGGGCCTTTTAATTGTTACGAGCCCAAGTCAAATTGTATGCTTGGAAGGTGAAGGGTTGGAGGGAACTTTAGAGTTAATGGCATGGCACGCACATGCAACTTTTTGCTTTAACTTTTTCCACAACCAAGAAAAACACTTCCCTCTCTCCACACAAGCATGTTGGACGAAATTTTGAGCTTCATTCTCCCCAATTTTTGCTCTTCAATTGTTGAAGAAAATATACACTTGTCAAAGAAAAATCTTCCAATTTTTCTAGTGAAAAATTGGAGGGGATCTTTCTTGTTGGTGGTGGGCTTAATTTTTGAGCATGGAGTGCTCATTGGAAGCTTGAAGAATAGTCTTGCCATTGAAGTGCTTAGTTGTTTGACAACTAAGTTGGAGCCATCGTCAATCTTTTAAGATTGATAGGTAAAATTCTAAAACGCCCTATGTATGACATTTTTGTGTTTTGTTGTATGTGCTACACACTATAGTTTAGGGTGCTCGATTTTTCTTGCATGAAAAATATTTTTGAAACTTCCGTTGCGCTTTCGGGCACCTTAACCGATCCCCTTTCATCAAGTTCAATAACACTTCCTAAAAATATTTCTTTTATGTACATTTTTGAAAATATTGCCTGAATCCTCAAAAAGTCCTCTGATTCGCTAAATTTTGCGTACAAGTTAAAAATATGACCCAACGTGTAAAAATACCCTAAAAAGGCCCACTTTCAAAAATCACCCTTATTAACATCATATTTTAAATAATTAAAAATAATTATTTAATAAAAACATTTTTTCTTAATTATCCCCGGTCTCCGATCCTCGTTCGAGCGCGAAAACTACTAAAAGTCCTTATGCATGAAACTTTAATAAAACATGAAAGAAAACACATATCCATGCAATAATCATGAAATTAATGCATTAAAATAATTTAATAAAATACATAAGGAATTTGGTAACTTGCATGATGAGGTTCACGTGGACCTTCAAATTTTTGGGTCGTTACAATCTATACCTCTTAAATTGAATTCCGTCCTCGAAATTCGTTTATACTCGATAATAAAAAAGTTTAGACTCTTAATTCTAGTATCTCAATAATCCACGATTCTGCTGCGCCACTCTGATAAAATAAGTGGTAGGTTGTCCTCATGTCTCCTCAATCCTAATTAAATATTCTTTCAACATCCTCGTTTGCAAATCTCAACTTAAAACGACCTATGGTGACTTAGTTCTATTTTATTATGACATCGAATTTTGACTTTTCTTGCAATTTCTCATACTAGAAATGGATGTCCAAACTTATCTCATCTTACTTTCTTATATTATTCCAATAATGTTTATCGACCTATTACATTAGCATTTATGCAGTTCAACATAAAAAATCTTAGCACCAAAATTTACTGATCAACTTCTATCACGGGTAATGCACTTAATAATTAAATCTTATCTCAACCCCATAATAATATTAGCCTAAGATCCTTGAATCAAATCTTTATCTTAAGGCATTAAACTAACGTAACTTAGCTATTTACAAGTACATCCCAAATATAAATTGTAACAAATCTTATATTCGAGTAACATTAATCCATAAAACTCAAAATATATAATATCAATCTTCTACCTAAATAATAAAACCCTTCTAACATCAATTAGATTCTTAAACTATTTTTTTTCCAATTACAATATAGTTGAGGCCTAAGACACTTGGACCTTCTTCATTAGAACGATTATCGCATTCTGACGCATCATCAATGATTAATTAACACTGGCATATAAAACTTAATAAGTTCTTCCTTTTTAATGATGGATTAACTCTAATAAATCAACTTTACTTATAACTCATAGAATTCTAGAATCCCCATATCAAGATTTTAGATTTTTTACTCGATAAAAATCTTAATATTCGTTCATTGATGACCTATGTTGAACACAACTACTTCCTTTTTTGTTTTTATTTCATCCAAAATTTCCGTATGAACACCTATTTCATAAACTTAAAATTAAAATTTATCCAACCCAAATAGTTTTAGATAACATAATTCCAACACATATATCCTTAATTCCAAGTTTCTTAATGACTTTCGAAAATTCCTCAAAACATGATGTCTAACTCACTTTTTACTTGCTTCTTTCAAGTAACCTAATCATCAATCATGCCCAACTTTCTAGAAAATTTTAACTCTAACAAAGGTATAATATTAACTGTTAAGATCATGAATAAAACTTATGATACATCAAACTTAAGTTCCCAAAAAATATGTTAACTTGATGTCTAATCCTATAACTTAACTAATTGATCAATTTTACCTTAAATTGTTATTACTTTAAGTTCTTAATTTGTCACAACATTATTCTACTAACGTTTAGATTTTCAAGCCTAATATTGAATCATCCTACAATGCCCTTGATTATCATTCCTTATAACAATATAAACAAAATATTTCAAGGTTCTAAATTCCCTTCGAGCCTAAATCATCGAGAATTTCCTATCACTTAAACCATTTAGTTCTCACATATTGCTAAATTTCAGTCCCCAAATTTCTTAACAATTGCAAAATTAATTCCCAATTTCCTCGAAAATTATACAATTGGTCCTTAATTACGAAAATTCCACAGTTATCCATAAGTTCCTGGCATTCCTAATTATATTTTATAGGTTTTTCGTTACATAATGTTCAATAATTTTAAGCTTATTAATACAAAATCAATTCTCATAACCAATCTTACGTTTCCATCAATACCTAAAATACCAAATTATACATTTTTATACTTTTTAAGACCGTCGTAGTCTTCGAATCATTATCTTTACATGAAATTCTAAAAAATTAACTCAACTAGTTACCACGAATCATCGGTATTTTCTTAGAAAATCTACATGCCTCAAAAGCATGCATAATCTTCAGGACTAACTTATGACCCAAAAAGTAGAATATCAGTACTACTAACCAAAAATCAATATAATCAAATCATTTTCAACCATTCCTAACACCCAATAGCCAAATTCTTAATCATGTCCAATTCTACCATAAATCCAGCATGCATGAAAATCATACAATTTTTTATTTCATATCGTAATATGCATATAGACAGATAAACATGTACTGTAAAACGTATATCATGTAAATATGCAGGTGAGAGCATTAAAAACATTTAAAACTTTTAAACTTACAGACTTGTAGCTTGACGACTGAGCTTCTAAAACTGGCGGTGGCACAACCCTTTACAAGAACCCTCGCTCTGATACCAACTGAAACGTCCACTCATTTTAAAATTCTACCGAAATATTAATTTAAAAAAAAGTATGACCGAAAAAACACACAAACACATCAACATATAAATAAGTTAAACATGTCTTTTAAAAGGTCCTCTAACCTCTAAATAAAAATAATTGCAGTTAATTAAATCTTAAAAAAATCAATCTCTTCGTCTACTGTTTTAAAAGAGAAACTCGAACAGATACCAAAAGTCTAATGAATCAATAACGTATAACATGATTTCAAAACATTTAAACATATAGCTTAAACCCATGTCTCATAAACATATTATGCAGAAGAAATGCAAGGTCCTTGGGTTTTCATGTGCCCCCCAACTCACCTACTCAGCCTTCAATGCCCCTAGTCTCCTCAACCGTAAGATCACCTGCATCAATCACACCTAGTGAGTTTAAAGACTCAACACACCTGAATCGTTATAACAAGTACATATACATATCATGCAGCAGTGAAAAGTACAGTAATTAAAATACCTTTCATGATCTTAAAAGCATGAGCTTAAACATAATGTGTCAAAGCATAAACGTGTCCAAAACATATCTTATCATATCAACATACACGTGTTCATTTTCTTTATTTGAATTCCATTCATTAGTTGTCACTTTCGAATCAGCTTTCTTCAATGGTTCCATCTACGTATAATCGTGGTACCCAGCGGCGGGGACATCATCGACAGTATTACCCATCCACTGATCCTTGGCCTCACATGTCATCTTATTCGTATTCCTATTAGGCACAACCAACTCTCATCCTTCAAAACATGTCAACATATTCATCACTTATAAAAATAATGCATATACATAAATTTCCTTAAAATCAAGCATGCAACATATTTATCATCTTTACATAAAAAGTCATGTTCGTGATAACACATACATTTAAAACATGTCAATTTGTGATCAGGGCACTGCCAAGACTGCTTACTCGACCCGAGTGTAAAATGACAATTTTTCTTCTGGAAACCCTAATTGACCATTTTACTCATGAAAACCATAATTGACCATTTTACCCCTGGACCTCAAATTTTCGATCCGAAACCAACCAAACTCCTTAAAACACCTCAAAACATATTTATAATTGTTTCTTAGACGTAAACTTGAGCCCATTCAGTAACTTTTACTATTAATTTTAAAACTTGGACCGGGGTCCCGGTTTTAACCCGAATTAACCCGAAACTCAACTAAATCTTTCCAAACCTAAACCACAACTTAAAAACACCCTACCAGCCCCTAACCAACCATATTCCAGCAATTTTGAACCCCCTAAACTCGGCTTCAACCTGTTGGAAAAATCTATACGTATAACCCTAACCCTAGTTGCACCGCCGAGCCAAATCTTCGGATCTACGCCTAACCGACATGTACCAGCCCCAAACCAACACTTCCTAGGAACAAGACCAGGCCGTGGAACCCCTCGTGTACCAGCCCTACTTACGCCCACTGCCCTTACGATCGGGGTTTCTCAAACTCACCAAAAACATGACCTATCTTGTCCTCAAGCTTCGATCCAAGCTTATCCCTTCTACCAGCAGACCATGGACCATTCCTAGCCCTGAAACAGACCCCACACGACCTGAACCAGCATCTGGAATGAGTCATGCATGGCTGCCCTCTTCCTTTCACCCAATCTATCCATTCGAACCCTAGAATCAAGAGGTCACCATCGGCCCTTACCCCTTTCGATCCAGAACTGATATTACCCTTAAACACCTTCTAAACCTGCTGTCAAATAATCCATAAACCTCAAAGATCCGGCAGCCCCTCACCCATGTCAAAAACATGAGGATCATGCGTCGTGTAAAAATAATGTAAACTCAATGCACAATGATAGATTTATGTAATATCATGCAAAAACCATTCAAAACACATATCATGATGTGATTGATGAGAAAAAAGGAGATATATGACGTGCATTTGAATATTTAAGCTCGAAAACTTTGACATAGTCGTGTAGAACGTGTACCGGAGAGACGAGGAAGAGATTCTTTGAAAGAAACTTGAGAAAACTTAAGGAGAAAGCAGCTGGAAATTCAGAATTTCGCTGCTGAATATGGAGTGGGGCGGCCATGAGTGAGTGATTAGGTTTAGGATTTGCTAATGTAGAGTTTAAGTCATAATATAAGGTGCTAATGAGTCCTTAATTAAAAATAAAGAGATTAAAAGTGTTTTGAGCCCATTAAGTAATAAAATTATCCCATCAAGCCCAATAACACTCCTGAAAAATATTTCGTTTATGTACTTTTTTGAAAATATTGTCCGAGCCCTCAAAAAGTCCTTTGATTCGCTAATTTTTGTGTACAGGTTAAAAATATGACCCGACGAGTAAAAATACCTAACAAGGCTCATTTTCAAAAATCACCATTATTAACATCATATATTAAATAATTAGATAATTATTTTATAAAAACATTTTTCCTTAATTATGATCGGTTTCCATTCCTCGTTTGAGTGTGAAACTACTAAAAGCCCTTATCCATGAAACTTTAATAAACCATGAAATAAAACACATATCCATTCAATAATCATGCATTTAATGCATTAAAATAATTTATTAAAATACATAAAGAATTTGGTAACTTTCATGCATAAGGTTCACGTGGACCTTCAAATTTTTGAGACATTACACTCCTTCTGCCTATCATCATTATCACTACGAAGTACCCGTCTAGGAGGCATCTCTTACAAATCGTCCATACCACGTAACCAACATGCATTTAACATTTTAAATGAAACATGCATCTAACCTCTACATCATGTTTCATAAAAGAATTTAAAGTTCAACATATAAAATCTAAAGCAGTAAAAACTCACAGACTTGAGGCGTGACTTTTTGAGCTTCTCGGAGTGGCAATAACAGAACCCTTTAGGGATATGTCAAGCCCTATCATTCTTGTGACCCGTTTTTCTTGTTATATTGTATTCCTGACACACGTGATTATTCCTAACATACATGGTTATTTCGAAATCAGTTGGCGTCTTTCGAGTCGAGTTATCCCTGATACGAAAATTATAATTTCTCAGGGAGCTGGGAATCGAAGTTGCCATTAGTGGAGTTTGCCTATAACAACAGTTTTCAGTTGTCTATAGGTATGGCTCCTTATGAAGCACTGTACGGAAGGAAGTGTAGATCGCCTATTCATTGGGATGAAGTAGACGAGAGATTAGAGTTAGGACCAGAGATCATTCAGCAGACTGCTGATCTAGTAGTCGTAATCCGTGACAGGATGAGGACTGATCAGAGTCAACAGAAGAGTTATGCCGACCGGAGGAGGAGAGATCTAGAATTTGCCGTTGGCAACCATGTTTTCGTGAAGATAGCACCGATGAAGGGTGTCATGAGATTCGGAAAGAAGGGGAAGCTTAGTCCGAGGTTCATCGGACCATTTGAGATCCTCGACAGAGTTGGGACATTAGCATCTCGTGTTGCTCTTCCGCCGAATCTGGCCGGACTACACGATGTGTTCCATGTCTCGATGTTGAGGAAGTATTTAGCGAACCCTTCTCATGTGTTGAACTTTGAGTCGTTGCAGTTTTCTTCGAATTTGTCTTATGAAGAGAGACCAGTGCAGATCTTAGACCGTAAGGAGAAGATGCTTCGGAACAAGGTGATCAAATCAGTGAAGATCAAGTGGCTTAATCATTCCGATGAGGAAGCTACTTGGGAGTCAGAGTCAGAGATGCGGAGTCGCTTTCCAGATTTATTCGGTGAGTTCTAATTGACAGCCTACTCTCGGTCATATTCTACTCCATACAATCCCAACTTGACACCATTTAACTCCCCCAACAACAAGAAAACAAATGACAACCATTCAACATGCATGTCCCCCCAACTTGACATCAATAACTCACCCATGCACCACCTTATTTGACCACAAGCATTCACCACCTTCTTCATTCTCCCTAGCACGAAATATTAGAGATTTAGAAGCTCCCATTCTCACCCAAGACAGCAACAATAGCAAGGTGTCTTCATTTCCGTTGCCGTGTCTCCCGATCCGACGTATTGTGTTGTTTATTGTAAAAACAACTTAAGGCATGTATATATGGTTTCTTTGCTCTTCAATCAAGTCATATACTGATTTTTAAACATAACATGTACATGATTTAAAGGTAAAAACCGAAATTATGACAGCAACATTTCACAAAATTCTGCACAGATTTTCTCGGCTACCTTCATGCTTCACGTTTGGTATTGTTTTGTGATTTCAAGGGGGTGGTTCTATTCCAGGCACCCAAGGCTGCATCTAGGCATGTACTAGGGTGAGTTAGGATCATGTTGGTCCATTAGTTTAAGCCCCCAACTCGCTGGATTCAAGATTTGACAGCAACTCCTCCATAGTTGCAAGTTGAGTCTCGAAATTCTGGTTTTTGGTTGTTCAAGGAGGTTCGAATCTTGGTTGGCTTTTTGGGCCTGTAACCATGGTTAGGACCTTTCATGGCTTGGTTCATGGTCCCATCGGTTTTCAAAGCAAAACAACACAAGTGTCCCTCGGTTTCTATTTCTGATTTTTTGTGAGTGAGTTTCGGCTCTTGAAGTTTTGGATGGATCTTGGTTGGCTTTTAGCCCTTAACCTTGGTTCATACAACACTTCATCATGTCTAGATTGATCCATGGTCAATCATATGACCACTGGAACGACACATGACAGCAAGCGATCCAAACAATCGCATGGTACAGAATTTTTCTTTGTGTTCTCGGTTTGAGCTTTGTGTTGTCCTAGGTGTTTGGGTGGATTGTGGTTGGCCTAGTGCCCTTAGCCATGGTTCAAGCCACTCCTTAGAATGTTGGTAAGAGGCTCTGGTTGGTGGTTCAAGCCCCAATGGTCGATAGCCTCGTTAATGAAGCGATGCAAGCACAAGTGCTGCTGCTGCATTTTTTTTGACAACAACTTGAGCTTCGGTTCAGGAGGCTTGTTTGAGTTCTTGGTTGGCTTCTAGCCCTTAGCCATGGTTCAAGCCACACCTTAGGATGTTGGTAAGAGGTTTTGATTGGTGGTTTAAGCCTTAATGACCATTAGCCTTGTAATCAAAACGAAGCAAGCACAGCTGCTGCCGCTGGAATTTTACAGCAGCTTTGCTGCGGTTCAGAGGTCACGTACGAGTTCTTGGTTGGCTTTTAGCCTATGGCCTTGGACTGGACAGTACCTTATTGAGTTAGGAAGGTCAGGTTTTTGGCCGTCTGTTATTTGGTTAAGTTTAGAGGTCGTACGAGAATTTATGGTGCAATGTGCCAAAGTGACTCTCGAAAGAGCGTTTCATGATTTTGGCCTCCATGCACAATTTTCGTGTATTACAGCCCTTGATATATATTTTTCAGTATTTTAGGTGTATTTTAATCATGACTAAACGATGGTTCGATGTTGGTTCTGGTTGGTACAGAGTCATGGTTAGATACTAAGTTTGTTGAGCGTAATTATCTCGTTTTTAGTTCGATTATGATATGTTTGTCAAGTTGAGATTATTTGCATGTGTCTCATGTTAGAATTAGATCGCAGCGAGCCTGGGAACGATCCAACTCAGTTGGTAAATTAAAACAGGATAATAATTATATTACGTGCATAAAAATATAAATTGTTTATTTTTGAGATATATGCGATATGTCTTGTGGCCACCTTACGCTTATGGGATTGCTTCACCCGGTTACTTACGACCGGTTTACGATTATGTATGGGTACGGATGTCTAGTCCAAGGGCTGTGATGATCACTACCGCCCAGTATACTGTGGTTTAGTCTGATCAGACGTGCATGTTATGTTATGGGCCACTTGTGTAGAAACATTATCTCTACCAAAAATTACGATATTATATGTTATGATAGAGCTCTATTGAACAAAGTTTTTACGTATGATTTTCAAATATGCACGTATTTATAATTACTCACGATACGATTTTCACGTTACGCTTTACGATACGATATTTTTACGTTGCATGCGATTTTATGATATATTTACTTGTTATTCACGATATATGCATGCTGGGTCTTTAGACTCACTAGACTTGATTGATGTAGGTACTGACGATGCAGAGGCTGAGGGCGGGGACCAGTGAGTTAGCTCGGATCAGCGGTATTACGAACCCGAGGACCTCACGTTTAATTATTCATTTTATGTTCAAACTCTTGTTATAACTTTTATATATTTTAAGTTATTGTTTAAAACATTATTCAGTTTCCGCTGCTATGTTTATGTTAAACCGTTGGGTTATTTTACGAAAGTTTTTATACGTTGCAAGTTTATTTATTTAAAGGGAAAAATTTTAATAAATCAAAAAAATTATGAATACGAAATACGGGCCCTCACATTACTTCTACGTTTTTAATGATTACAAAAATATTTTGTTGTGATCTAGATTCGAGTATGAACTAATTTTAATTTCTAAAGATTGACGTAGTCTTGGTCAAACCTGTGTTATTGGATTTGTGAATTCTCATTGAATTAATATATCGTGTTTATTTGTGATTTCTTGCCTTTAATGCTTTTGGATTACTGACCATAATTCGATTGATTAAATAATTAAGATCTAACACTTGAGAGAGGGGATTGAAATTAGGATGGGGAAATCACATCGTCAGATGTTTTTAACGTGCAAAAGACGTATAACTAAGACGTATAACTCTGGTGAATCCATAAAAAGAACCTTTCCTACATCTATTATTTGTTACTTGATTTTGAATAGATATATTAAAATCAGTACTAGATAATACAGTTCTATTTATCACTTGAAAAAGGGAATAGAAGAATTGCGGGTTCTTGGTTAATAAATAGGACGAGATTTAATGTTATGTTAGTCATAGCACAGGGGATACCAGACGAAATCATACTTGTAGATTGATTTAATTACTGAATTTCAATCGCGTGCTAAGATTTACATGAATCGTTATTTTTTTGAATTGATTATAAACTATTTCATTGATTTTTTGAAATACAGTTGAACTATGTCAATTATGGTACTTAATATAAAGTTTTAAATAATTACTCCTCGTGGGATCGATATCTGTACTCATACCAGTACTAAAACTTGACACGGTACACTTGCGGTAGTGAAAACACGCGACAAGTTTTTGGCACCATTGCCGGGGAGTAAATTATTTAATTGCATATTAATATCGTTACTAAGTAGTCTTGACTTTAATTTAGACTTTATTTTATTTATTTATTTTCTTAATTTAGAATCTTTTCTATTTTGCATTGCATGCGACGATATCAAAATCCCGACTTGCTGATTTTTTATCCGAAAATCGAAAGAACTGCCAGGACATTAAGGAAAGCAAGAAGAGAGAAAATTAAAGCAATGGCTGAAAAACAGAGATAATCAGAATGAACTCCCGAGAGAGGTGCCAATCCAAGATCATTTCCGCCCAGTCGTCAACGCTCACTATTCCGGAATAGCTCGCGGAACCATTGCTGCTAATAACTTCATGCTAAAGCCCGTACTCATCAACATGGTTCAACAGAACCAGTTTTGAGGAGCAGCCACTTCATATCCCCATCTTTACCTAAGAACTTTTCTGGAGATCACGGACACGGTAAAAATTAACGGTGTTTCTGACGAAATTATTCAATTGCGTCTGTTTCCGTTTTCTCTCAGGGGTCAAGCAAGGAGTTGGAACCAATCTCTACCTCCACTCCCTATCCCCGAGTAGAAATGGGAGAACATCACCATGGACTTTGTGTCAGGTCTTCCGAGGACTACTAGAGGGCAGATTTGGTTACGAAGTTTCTGTCAAAGTATTTTCCTCCTGCCAAGTCTGCTCAGCTGAAAATGGATATCACCAATTTCAGGCAGAGGGAATTCGAGGTGTTATATGAGGCTTGGGAGCGATACAAATAATTACTCAAGAAGTGTCCGAATCATGGATATGCAGATTGGGTGCAGATTGAGTTATTTTACAATGGTTTGGATGGGCCAACTAGAGGGAATGTGGATGCAGCCGCCGGAGTTACTATTTTCTCCAAAACACGTGATGAGGCTTATGAATTGCTTGAACGGATGACCATTAACAGTTACCAGTGGCCTAGTGAGAGATCTGGACCAAAGAAACCTGCTGGATTGTATGCCGTAGACCCGATCACATCACTTACTGCACAGGTATCGGCGTTGACCACCCAGATTGCAGCAATGAACAAGGCAGGAGAATCTACATCTGAAGTAGCACTGGTGACTGCCGAAGAAGAGCCTATTGTGAAGGAAGCTCAGTACATCAACAACAATCATGGCTATGGAGTATATCGAGGTAACCCTCCGCCTAATACTTATCATCCAGGTTTAAGGAATCACAAGAATTTCTCTTATGCGAACAACAATCCTCCACCGGGGTTCAATACACATAAGGGTGAAGGAAAGCCGTATTTTGAGGATCTAGTTGGGATGTTTGTGGCTGAGTCTGGAAAAAGAATGGCTAGAACTGAGTCTCGTCTTGATATCATGGAGATACACATAGGGAATATGGGTGCCACGATGAAGTCTTTGGAAACACTGATTGGGCAATTAGCCAATGCTTTGAAAGATCAAAATAGAGGACAGTTCCCAAGCAATATGGAGGTGAACCCTAGGGAGCAATGCAAATCTGTCACATAAAGGAGTGGTAAGGAAATTGGAATCCCGAAGCCTGCTGTAGAGAATGTAAAAATTCTTGTTGAGGAAAATGATGGAAAGGGTTTAAGTGTTGGTAAAGAGAAAGTAGAGGAACCCAAAAAAGTGCTTGAACAGCAGCCTTTACCGAAAGTAAAGCTTCCATATCCACAGAGGTTCAAGAAGAAAGGGTTAGATGATCAGTTTGCGAAGTTCCTGGAAATCTTCAAGAAAATACATATTAACATCCCATTTGCCGATGCATTGGAGAAAATGCCCAATTACGCTAAGTTCATCAAGGATGTGATGTCCAAGAAGAGGAAACTTCAAGAATTTGAGACCGTGAAGCTAACCGAAGAGTGCAGTGCCATACTCCAAAGGAAACTCCCACAAAAACTCAAAGATCCAGGGAGCTTTACTATTCCTTGTGTTATTGGTGGCTCTAGAGTAAATAGATCTTTATGTGATTTAGGTGCCAGTATTAATTTAATGTATTTTTCTATTTACAGGACCTTGGAGCTTGGCAAGGTAAAGCCTAGCACTATTACTTTGTAGCTGGCGGATAGATCACTTACATATCCATGAGGGATAGTAGAGGATGTACTGGTAAAGGTAGACAAATTCATATTTCCTGCTGATTTTGTCATTTTAGATATGGAGGAAGACCAGGAGACTCCACTTATCTTTGGAAGGCCATTCTTGGCCACCGGAAAAGCCTTGATTGATGTGCACAAAGGCGAGCTCACAGTGAGAGTAGGTGGAGATGAAGTTGTGTTCAATATCTACAACACCATCAGAGGACCAAATGAGATAAGTACTTGTAATAGTATTGATATCATTGATTCATGTGTATCTCAAGTGGGTGCAGGTAGGTTGACGAAAGACTCCTTAGAGAGATGCTTATTGGAATCAGCATCTACAGTGGATGAAGAGGACTGGGTCGTGAGAGAGGAGTTGCTTGCTCTCAATATGCTGCCTAAAGAAAATGTTTATGCCCAGCACGAAGAGTTACTTGAGGATGCGAAAGAGGTACCGAAAGCATCTCCTGAATTAAAGGAATTGTCGAGTCACTTGTGTTATGCATTCTTAGACGAAAGTTCATCCTGTCCGGTAATTATATCTTCTGCTCTTACTATTGATGAGAAATATAGGTTGTTGAGAGTGTTGCGAGAGTTTAAATCTGCTTTGGGATGGACAATTTCTGATATAAAGGTGATTAGCCATACTGTTTGTATGCATAAAATCTTGATGCAGGAATCATATTCCCCCTATGTTGATCATCAGAGGAGGTTTAATCGAGCCATGAAAGAAGTGGTGAGAGATGAGGTATTAAAATCGTTAAATACTGGTGTTATTTATGCTATATCTGACAGTTCTTGGGTTTCACCAGTGCAAGTAGTGCCTAAGAAAGGGGGTATGACTGTGGTGAGGAATGTAATGCCCGAGATTTTGATTCTGTTAATCTGAGATTATTGATTATGAACTGATATGATTATAGACGGACCATTCCGAGACCAGATTGGGCAAAGCATATGAATTATACAATTTTTGGACAGAACTATTGGCGCCCGAGCGGTGGTTTTTGACTGCTCGAGCGCCAATGTTCAACAAGGACACTTCATGGACAGAACGTCTGGCGCCCGAGCGGTAGTTTTTTACCACCCGAGTGCCAGTGTATAACAACTTGAATGCTCGGACAGAACATTCCGCGCCCGAGCGGTAAATTGTGACCGCCCGAGCGCCGCTTGATATACATGAAAAATAAGCCACTTGTCTTCAGCATGCAAGTCGACATATATAAAGGTTGCACTGCCTTCAGCAACTCAGAATTCAGAAAGAAGAATCGAGAAATCTTTGTGAAAAATCCTTACACCTTTCCACCTATTGATTTGTGATTTACGAAAGATCCAGTCGTTAGAATTTCAATCCGACTGCGGTACCATGTTTCTATCGACGAGAGCTTCAACTGGACGTAAGTTTTATTATGTTTTGTTATGTTTTGAAAATATGATATTGAAGGAATCAGATATGACTCATATATGATGTTCTTGATATAGTAGACATTGTATAATCGAAACCAGATTGAAGAACGGATACCGTATGAAATTGTTATGATTTTCAGAGTTGATCTGATTGATATTTATATCATATTTGTGTTGTTATTGATTCTGAGTTGTGGGAATTGATATCTGTTGATTTGTATCACTAGGTATATTGAGATTGTGCAGTTATGCTGTTGAAACAGAATTTGATTGAGTTCTGATCATATCCAGTATTGATTGACTGGGGTATTGATATTGTACTCCTCGTTATTGTCATTGCCAGATTGAGTATTGACAGATTTGAGTCCGAGACTTCGACAGAGTCAGATTGACAGAAAGAAAGGTATAAACCAATGTTGATCCAGGATTGCGCAACTCGAGTTAGATTCAACTTGAGTTTCCCAAAATCACATACAGAGTGATTATTTCATTGATATTTGCAATTCTTGATATTGATATGCTTATTCTATTGATTTATAGCAAAGCATGAGTTAGAGTCTTGAGCATATGTGCCTAGTCTTTGGCAGGACCGCCAAGTCACTGAACTTTTGGGTAGATATCGATGTGCTTAGAAGTAGATCGACTTCTATTGCAGATATTCGATATAGATAGCCAAAGTCTGGGAATAAGAACGTACCACCATCTGGCTGGGGAAAGTAGGTGGGAGAATGTTGCGTTCTTATTCAACCGGGATCCCTAGATTAGAAATGAGTCGAGTCTGAAATGATGAGTCCAGAGTTTTATTGACAGCTTTATATCGATACATGTCTTTCTGATTTGATACATGCTATTGATATGTGTTTCATGATTTTATATATGATTTTATATGACTGCATATTTACATTGTTTATACTGGGATTATATTCTCACCGGAGTTATCCGGCTGTTGTCTTGTTTTTATGTGTGCATGACAACAGGTGGGGCAGGATCAGGATCATGAAGAGGATGAGAGATTCAGAATTAGCGTGGAGATCCAGACTTAGAGTAGATTGATTTTCAGTACTTGATATAGTGACTGAACTTTAGTTTAAGATAAATAAATGTTGTACGAGACTTATACTTTTATATTGACATGTATATCAGATCGAGTACATTACGTTTCCGCATTTGCATTTTAAGAAAAAAATTTATGTCCCGAATTACTTAATTGTTATATTGATTCTTAAAAACGATTAAAAACACGAATTAGGTTTGGGTCCCCACAAGGAACGAGAGGAATGAATTGATTTCAACTCGTCCAGTGACTGGTTGGCGAGTGTGTATAGATTACAGGAAATTGAATGATGCCAAAAGGAAAGATCACTTACCCTTCCCCTTTATTGACCAGATGCTTGATAGAGTAGGTGGTTATCACTATTATTGCTTTCTAGATGGTTATTTAGGTTACAATCAAATTGTCATAGCACCGGAGCATCGAGAAGACTACCTTCACTTGCCCCTACGATACATTTGCTTTCAGGAGAATGCCATTTGGACTTTATAATGCACCCCCTACGTTTTAGAGGTGTACGATGGCCATATTTTCTGACATGGTGGAAGAAATCATGGAAGTTTTCATGGATGATATATCGGTCTTTGGTTCATCATTTGATCATTGTTTGCAGAATCTGACACTTGTTGCAGAGATGTCAGGCGAAGAATTTAGTTTTGAATTGGGAGAAATGCCACTTCATGGTTCAGGAAGGTATTGTGCTTGGGCACAATATTTCGGCTAGAGGAATGGAAGTGGACAGAGCCAAAGTCATGCCAATTGAAAATCTCCCACCACCGAAGAATGTGAAAGCGATCAAAAATTTCTTGGGACATGCCGGATTTTATCGTCGCTATATTAAAGATTTCTCTAAAATCACTAGACCTTTGTGTAATTTGTTAGAGAAAGATTCTATATTTATTTTTGACGATGATTTTTTGCAGGCATTTAACAGGATCAAGACAGCACTGATTTTTGCACCCATCATGATAGTTCCTGACTGGAAGGAGCCCATTGAGCTCATGTGCGATGCTAGCAACTATGCTGTGGGAGAATTTTTGGGACAAAGGCGAGATAAGATGTTCAAAGATATCTACTATGCAAGTCGCACACTTAATGCAGCCCAACAGAATTACACAACCACTGAGAAACAAATGCTAGCAGTGGTGTTTGCATTCGACAAGTTCAGAACTTATCTCATTGGCACCAAGGTAACTGTTTGCATTGACCATGCAGCTCTTCGTTACTTGTTTGCCAAAAAAGATGCAAAGCCTAGGTTGATACGATGGATACTCCTACTTCAAGAATTTGACTTTGAAGTAAAAGACAAGAAAGGCTGCAAGAACTAAGTGGCAGATCACTTGTCACGCCTAGAGCTGGAAGACAGAACTGAAGGCGGGGCTATCAATGAGTCGTTCCCAGACGAACAACTCTTCAGGGTAAATGTTACGCATCCGTGGTATGCAGATATAGCTAATTTTCTTCCTGCAGGTGAATTACCACCAGATTTAACTCTTCACCAAAAGAAGAAATGTCTTCATGATGCCAAGTTTTAACTGTGGGACGATCCCTTCGTGTTCAAGAGATGCGCAGATCAGATAATTAGACAGTGTGTAGCAGAGGAAGAAGCTGGTATGATTCTAGAGCAGTGTCATTCCTCACCATATGGTGGACATTTTGGAGCATCTAGAACAGCATCTAAAGTATTACAGTCGGGTTTCTATTGGCCTAATCTGTTTAAGGACAATTATACTTTAGTAAACTCATGTGATAAATGCCAAAGAGTCGGCAATATTTCTAGACGCCACGAGTTACCACTAACAAATATTTTTGAGGTCGAATTTTTTGATATTTGGGGTATTGATTTCATGGGTCCATTCTCATCCTCTTTTGGTCAATCTTATATTTTACTTGTTGTTGACTATGTATCCAAATGGGTGGAAGCAATTGCCTCCAGTACTAATGATACTCGGGTTGTTGTTAAGTTTGTCCATAGGAACATCTTTACAAGATTTGGAACTCCTAGAGCCATAATCAGTGATGAACATACACATTTCTGTAAAAAAGTTTTTAACTCACTGTTGGCTAAGTATGATGTGAAGCACATGGTGACAATGGCATACCATCCGCAAGCTAATGGGCAAGCAGAAATATCCAACCTGGAGATCAAGCAGATATTAGAAAAAACAGTGAAGACAAACCGGAAGGATTGGGCGATTAAGCTTGATGATGCCTTATGGGCGTACAGGACTGCATACAAGACACCTATCGGGATATCGCCTTATAGGTTGGTTTTTTGGTAAAGATTGCCATCTACCTCTGGAACTGGAGCACAAAGCCTTTTGGGCTGTAAAAAAGCTAAATTTTGATAAGGAGGCACCTGGCAAGCAACGACTGTTGCAGTTGAACGAGATGGAGGAATTCAGGAATGATGCATATGAGAATGCAAAGATATACAAAGAAAATATCAAGATATGGCATGACAGACAGATTCTTCAACGAGACATCGAACCAGGACAACAAGTGTTATTGTTCAATTCTCGACTGAGGTTGTTTCCTGGTAAGTTAAAATCACGATGGTTTGGACCATTCACAGTGGAAACAGCGTATCCACATGGGGCAATTGAGCGGAAGTGCAACAACGGTGAGACATTCAAGGTAAATGGTAAGAGGGTCAAGCATTACTTTGGAAGTGAAGTGCGACACATGGACAACCTCCCCCTTGGAGAACCGAAGTAGAAAGAAGAAAGGCAGGCTGATGACTATAAACCAAGTGCTATGTGGGAGGCAACCCACAATTATCTTTAACAATCATTTTGTTTAGATTAATTTATTTTTAATCCTTTATTTGTGAATTTTTACTATCTCCATTCGAGTATTGAATTGAATTATTTTGCTTTTGCATGTTTTAAGAAAAAAAGACAGAGTGCATCGCGCATATGCGCGATTTATTTTCGCGCACATGCGAACCCCCCATCTCGGAAGGAAGAGGACTTCGCGCATATGCACCGGATAGAGGCGCGCATATGCGCTATATGACAAGGCAAAAAATTTCTTGACAGTAACTTCGGCGCATATGTGCTGGTTTATGTCGCGCATATGCGCGCGACATGATATATATATAAAAAAATGAACGCGAAACCCTGCTTCAGAAAAATCACACAGCCGCCTCCTTCCTCAGAAAACCAACAGCCAACCGCCGAAAGCTGAACGCCGAAGCTCCGACCACAGCCCTGACTTCCGATCACACTCCGATTTCCGGTCACTTTCTGGTGCAAGTAAGGTTTTTATCCAGATTTTGTTCAAACCTTGAGATTAGTTAAAATTTGTGTTCGATCTATATGGGGAATTTTTGATGTTGTGAATTGGGTGCTTCTCACTACTCTAAAGTATTTTGTGACTGGGTTACGTGACATTGATAACTTGATTAGTTGGTGTGGTGAGATTATATTTGCTCTGACGCTCGTTGGGATGCGATTATCAGTGACTTTGGCTCCTCGATTGTTTGAATTTGGTGTGTGGGTGTGAGCTTTGAATTACTGAACTATATGGCTCCGAAAAGGAAATCCAAAAAGGGTGCTTCTTCCTCCTCAATTTTTGATCTCATAGGTTTTGGAATGAGGAGGCTCAACAAGTATACGAGAGTTCTATTACAAGCTCCATCATCACGGAACGGGGATTTAACTTGTCAATTCCACGTGGTGTTATTTTGGAAGAACTGGAACGCCGAGGATGGGTTGAATTTGCTCAACACCCTTTGGATACCGTTATCTCGGTTGTGAGAGAATTCTACGCAAACCTCCAGATACGTCATGAGGAGTCTAAAGTTTTGGTGAGAGGTAAATTGGTGTCGTTTGACTCTCACACGATTAATATGATTTATCAGATGCCCAGCTTCGACCGTGACGAGTACAGTGTATTTCTCGAAGAGGGGGTTGATTATACAGAAGTCATTCAGACCGTGTGTCAAGCAGGCGCCTCTTGGAAAATGAGCTCGAGTGGTCCTATCTCTTTGAAGAAATCCGACATGGGACCTAATGCAAGTGCGTGGACGTCCTTCGTATTGGCCCGGATTCTCCCATCCTCACACTATTATGATGTGACCAAAGACAAAGCTGCACTTGTCTTTGCTATTCTGATGGGAAATTCTGTTGATTTGGGGAAAATCATCTATGGATCAATTATGAGAGCCGGCGCAGGGTTAGCCACAGTTGCTCTTCCATGTCCTCATATTGTTACTGAGCTATGCTAACAGGCCGGCGTGTCATGGGCACCTGATGAACCAGTGCTAAAGCCAAAGGCCCCAATTGTTGCCTTCTTTGGAGCCGCCTCTTATATACCCCATGAGTATCCAGACGACGACTAGGGGCACATCCACAGCTTCCGCCACCAACACCACCTGCAGCATCCAGACCGAGCAGGGGAGACAGATTTGGGCGACTAGAGACCGAGATGCAGGACCAGAGGAGGTTACTGGTTGAGCAGCACCAGGTGCTGGATTCGCTTCAGTTCCACATTGACCATTTCATGGGCTATATGATGGATTTCACTTCCGTGCTCGCTCAGCGGTTTCCGCCTATCGGTCCAGATGATCCGATCTTTCCCCGGACTCCTGTATGGCCACCCCAGTACCCAGGACCTTCTTCACAAGCACCACCCCATCACATGGATGAGGATGACGATGATGGTGACGGCGAGCACTGACGCTCGTCGTGGGAGGTATGATTGTTTCGTTCTTTCCTGTTTATATATTGAGGACAATGCATACTTTAAGTTTGCGGGGTGATTTGACATTTTGATGCTTTATTGTGTGTTGATCTTATTATCGCATGTTAGAGTCATGAAAAAGAGTCATGGATAAATCATTGTGTGTCTGATGATGAGAATGAAGTTATGGTTCTGATAACATGTGTTTATGATAACTTGAGAGTCACAATTTTTTTTTGCACTGTCATGTTGTTGATACTATCGATGCTTAGATACAATGTGCACACATGTGATGCTAATTAGACAATGTAGATCTGATTTTTAGTAATTCTGACACGGCATTAACTGACACTTTTGTAAACACAAAGATGATCTAGGAAAATTTTCTCAATAACTTTGGGCTTGTTTTCATTGTTTATTGTTCATTGTGAGCCCATTGAGCCTCGAGTATGCTTGACTTTCTTTTGTGCTCATATCTCATATATCATTTTGATTGAAAAATGCATGTCATTGATTTGTATTAGTTTACTAATAGATTGACGGAACTCTAGAACTTGTTTGAACATTTTTTGAGGCGAAATACGGATAATTTGTGACATATGAATGATTTAGGCAATCTTTGGAACCGTTTAAGCCTTTGAGCCTACCAAATCAACATGAAATATCCCTAGTGTCCCATTTTGAGCCTACTAAAAATCAAGTGATGTGTGTCAATGACATACAATTAGCCCCCACTTGTATCTATTCTACACCCCCCAACAACTACCTAATGAAGCTTATACACTTATTGTCCTACCTAAATTTTGAGAGAAATAAGCTCATTGATGTTGTAATGATTCAAATCCTCCTTGAAAAGAAAAAGAAAAAATTGAATGTGCACAAAAGAATTCAAAAAGAGACAAAAAAAAAAGAAAAATGATCAACGGAAAGTGGTGGAAAAGAACAATATGGAACATGAAGGATATGTTTGGAAGAAAACAATAAAGTGACAGTGAAAGAAAATGAGAGTGAAAATTATGCAAATTCGATTATTTCTCTCAAATTTGGATTTCCATACCTTTTATTGTAGCCATGAGCCATAGCCTAACGTTACAAGTCTACAAAACCTATTAACCTTGTAAGATTTATCCAATATACTAGTGGAGAAAAGTTGTTCAAGTCAAGCCTATGGATACCTGAGAAACATGGTTACCAAGTATGAAATTTAATCGTTTACATGTAAGCATCTCATCATGTAACATCATCGTTTGATATAATTATGTTGAATACCCATTAAATCACACAATTACCAATGAAGTCATTTGGGGTCTGTGTAAGGGAATGTGTATAGTAATGAAGCGTGGGTTGAATTGAACTTGAGATCTCTTCAGTTTATAAGGCTAGTAGGTGTTGTAAATTTATTTGAGCATTTTATTGGGTAAATGAACATTGACATATCACACACGCACGTGACTTTTGAGTGATTATGAATTACATAAAAATGGATTAGTCGGAGGTCTAGATCAATAGTTGCATATTCATGACTGTTAGTCATTTTCATTACGTGTTGATTGAATTCCTACTTCTACTTTTATTTTGCTCGAGACCAGCAAAAGTTCAAGTTTGGGGGGATTTGATAAGTGCAATTTGTGCACTTAAATTATCCTTATAATTCGTATAAATTATTAGTTTCTTGGGCGGAATTATGCGTTTTTGTTGTTTTTGGTGTGAATTCAGGAATCTGGGTAAGGCGTATTACATGGCATAAAAAGGAAGAAAATGGCGCTTGGAAGAAAATGGTGAGGAAGGAAGGCAGAGAGACCCGCGCATATGCGCAAGTCAGAGGCGCGCATATGCGTGCGAGACACCACGAAGCACGAAGGAAAGCAGAGGACCTCGCGCATATGAGCGGAGTAGTGCACGCATATGCGCGCGAGACAAATTTCCCCACACACAAAACAGAGAGTGTCGCGCATATGCGCGCGGCGCAGATATCAGATTTAATTAGGTTTCGTCGTGGACTTTAAAAGGGAAGAATAATTAATTCTAACAGCCGACAGCAAGATTATAAAGGGCGAGAAAAAAATTCAGAGAAAAAGGAGGACGAGACGCGAAGAACGGAGACAAAAGACACTTAATCCGGATACGGAGACGTACTTTCATCTCTCTTCAACACGTTTCTAATTTGGTTCTTTAATTTTATGTTTTTTATGATTACAAACAGATTTTGTTTTGATCTAGATTCGAGTATGAACTAATTTTAATTTCTAGAGATTGACGTAGTCTTGGTCGAACCTGTGTTATTGGATTTGTGAATTCTCATTGAATTAATCTATCGTGTTTATTTGTGATTTTTTTCCTTTAATGCTTTTGGATTACTGGGCGTAATTCGATTGATTAAATAATTAAGATCTAACACTTGAGAGAGGGGATTGAAATTAGGATTGAGAAAATCACATCGTCAGATGTTTATAACGTGCAAAAGACGTATAACTCTGGTTAATCCATAAAAATAACCTTGCCTGCATCTATTATTTGTTACTTGATTTTGAATAGATATATTAAAATCAGTACTAGATAATACATTTCTATTTATCAATTGAAAAAGGTAATAGAAGAATTGCGAGTTCTTGGTTAATAAACATGACGAGATTTAATGTTATGTTAGTCAACTTTAATTTAGCATAGGAGAGACCAGACGAAATCATATCTCTAGATTGATTTAATCACTGAATTTCAACTGCGTGCTAAGATTTACATGAATCGTTATTTTCTTTGAATTGATTATAAACTATCTCATTGATTTTTCGAAATAAAGTTGAATTATGTCAATTATGGTGCTTAATATACAGTTTTAAATAATTACTCCTCGTGGGATCAATATCTGTACTCATACCAGTACTAAAACTTGACACCGTTCACTTGCGGTATTGAAAACACGCGACACATGTAATCTAATCATTTAATCAATTAAAACTATAATCATATAATATACATCAAGTAAGTATTTAAAATAAATTAAATAATCAATTAAGCAATTTAACACATTTGAATGCATGCGGTTTACGTGAGTTTACTTTTGGACATCATAATCATAATCTCAGTGTTTTATACTGGGGGGCTACTGTGGTTCTGTTGGGTACCATGGTAGGTCACCCAATTAATTTTGCAGCACCAAGCAGAGATTCTGCCCGGGGAGCTCGTGGTTGAGGTATGATTACTCGGTTGTCAGAGTTTAGTCTCCCAGTTAGTCCACTTTTATTATTTTTTTGGTTCATTTTATGTCATAATATATTGAAGGGGGAGATGCCCGTGTATTTGTGTGGCTATTTGGAGTTGACATGGTGGGTTTGAGTTTATTTTTTGTTGTTGTGTGCTTTGTCGACTCTAATTAAACTATTTCCTATGATTTTTTGGTTTGTGTGTGGTCGGCACTTATGTGATTGTTTATGAATACAATAGCATCGTTCTTGTGTCATTTTTCTTTTGCAAGTATTTTAAATTTTTGGTATGTCATATTTACGGGGATGTCATGACGAAATTTTTACAGGCCCTGATCTTCATTTTAAGTATTTTAAACCATCTTCGCAGCAAATTAAAATTAAATCAATATTATTTGATAATTAATTTTAATTATAATAATTGAGTCTCATATATATTGTATGATCAACAACTTTTAATATATAGAATGTCACGTGTGTTTTGTCTTCTCAAAATTAGTAACATTCTCGATTGAACTCATGTCACGTGTGTTTTATCTTTCCAAAATTAGTAATATTCTCGATTGAACTTTGAGTGAGACAATTGGTGTATTCTGATGTATTTTTCTTATTTCTCTTGTACAACTTCACTCAATTTGTCAATGCAGCAAGATGACTTCAAATATATAAGCACTTGAGATCGATCATGTAGAGGCCCGTATTTCGTATTTGTAAATTTGCGGAATTATTTAAAATTTTTCTTTAAAAGTAAATAACTTGCCTCATTCATAAAATAAACTGATAAAAATTTTAAATGTTTAAAGTAGCAGCGGAAGTAAATATTGTTTTTCAAAACAACAACTTAAAATAATTCATCGTAACAAAATAAGTTTGAGCATAAAATGATAAATAAACTGAAACAAGAGGTCCTCGGGTTCCTACTAATGCCGACCCAAGATGGCTCACTGGTCCCCGCCCTCGGCCTCGACCTCATCAGTACCTACAACAATCAAGTCTAGTGAGTCTAAAGACTCAGCATGCATATATCGTGAATAACAAGTAAAATATATCATAAAATTTCATGCCATGTAAAGATATCATATCGTAAAGCGTAACGTGAAAATCGTGTCATGAATAATTATAAATACGTGCATAACTGAAAATCGTCCGTAAAATGTTTGCTCGATAGAGCCCTGTCATAAAATAGCATATCATAATTTTCTGTTGAGATAATGTTCTACGCAAGTGGCCCATAACGTAACATTACATAACTAACATGCACGTCTGATCAGACTAAACCACAATCTATTGGGCGGTAGGGATCATCACAGCCCTTGGACTGGATATCCGTACCCATACATGAACATGAACCGGTCGTAAGTCACCGGGTGAAGTAATAATCCCATAAGCTGCAATCTCATGCGTGAGGTGGCCACAAGACATATCGCATGTAACGCCCTAGATTCGACGACTGTCCTCACTGTACCACGACGAGTCTTTCCAGCATGCTTATGTCCTCACTCACACGCACCCTGGGAAACTTCCCAGGAGGTCGGTCACCCATCCCAAAATTGCCCCAAGTCAAGCACGCTTAACTTTGGAGTTCTTATGTGATGAGCTACCGAAAAGAAGATCGACCTTCGTGATATGAGTAGTACAAATCAAATCTTTTAAGCCCTCTTCAACTGTACAGTCCATTACATTGAACAGTCTCGGAATCCCTCTCATTCCCGTGTGGTTTCGGTTCATTCATATTCCCTTCACCTAGAAGCCTGCCAGGAGCCGCTCATTGTCCGTGCAACTGATGGCACCGGCGATCACCCCCCGCCCTCTTCGGCCCCGGGCCTCACATGCCCACCAGCTTCCGCTTGGTTCGTCCCCGAACCACACCGTACTAAGAGAACCTGGCTCTGATACCACTTGTAACGCCCCAGATTCGACGACTGTCCTCACTGTACCACGACGAGTCTTTCCAGCGTGCTTATGTCCTCACTCACACGCACCCTGGGAAACTTCCCAGGAGGTCACCCATCCCAAAATTGCCCCAAGTCAAGCACGCTTAACTTTGGAGTTCTTATGTGATGAGCTACCGAAAAGAAGATGCACCTTCGTGATATGAGTAGTACAAATCAAATCTTTTAAGCCCTCTTCAACTGTACAGTCCATTACATTGAACAGTCTCGAAATCCCTCTCATTCCCGTGTGGGTTCGGTTCATTCATGTTCCCTTCACCTAGAAGCCTGCCAGGAGCCGCTCATTGTCCGTGCAACTGATGGCACCGGCGATCACCCCCCGCCCTCTTCGGCCCCGGGCCTCACATCGCATATATCTCAAAAATAAACTTTTATATTTTTATGCACGTAATATAATTAATTCCTGTGTTATTTTACCAATTGGGTTGGATCGTTCCCAGGCTCTTTGCTACCTAATTCTAACATGAGAAACATACAAATAACTTAACTTGAGAATAACTTCGTAATGAAACCCAAAAACGGGGCCAACTAGACCAACAACTAAACTTCTAACCATGACTCCGTACCAACCCGAACCAACACCGCACCATCGTTTAGTCATGGTCAAAATACGCATAACATGATGAAATAATGCTCCTAAGAATTGTGATACTCGAAATTTGGTGAATGGAGGCCAAAAACATGAAACGCTCTTTCGAGAGTCACTTTGGCATATTGCACCGTAAATTCTCGTACGTCCTCTAAACTTAACCAAATCACAAACGGCCAAAAACATGACCTTCCTAACTCATTGAGGCATTGTCCAGTCCAAGGCCACAGGCTAAAAGCCAACCAAGAACTCGAAACAAGCCTCTGAACCGAAGGCAAAGTTGCTGTCAAAAATACAGCAGCAGCTGTTGCGCTTTCTTGCTTCGTTTATGAGGCTATTGGCCATTGGGGCTTGAAACACCAACCAGAGCCTCTTACCAACATCCTAAGGTATGGTTTGAACCATGGCTAAGGGCCCTAGGCCGACCACAATCCAAGCCAACTCCTACGACGATCCCAAGCTTCACCCGAGAAAACACATGACACGCGTGGGGGTGTTGCTTGTTGTGCTGTCATGGATCATTCCAGTGGTCATGTGATCAACTATGCCATGATCTATACATCATGAGGCATTGTATGAACCATGGCTAAGGGCTAAAAAGCCAACCAAGCTCCACACCAATCCTCAAGGCCGAAACTACTCACACAAACTCAAAAAACGAAAACCAAAGGGCTGTCTTGTTTTGTTTTAAAACCGTTGGGACTATGAAGCAAGCCATGAAAGGTCATCTTGGTCATCTCCTAGACATGCTAAGCAAGGGTTCAAACCATGGTTACAGGCCCTGGGCCAACCATGATCCAAACTCTCCCCTTAGGCAGTCAACAACTAAAACCGAGGGTCAAAAATTGCAATGTTGCGAGTTGCTGTCAAAAGTTGTTTTGCTGGGGCGAAAGGGCTCAAACCAATGGACCAATCCCTTCCTAACACACCCTATAACATGACCATAAGCATCCTTGAACACCTGGAACCGAGCCAACCTCTGAAATCAAAAGAAACAATACCAAACGTGAAGCATGAAGGGAACCGAAAATCTGTGCAGAAATTCTGAACTTGCTGCCAATAAATTTCGGTTTTTGCCATGAAATCGTGATCATGTAAGGTTTTAAAATATTTATATAACTTGATTGAAGAGCAAAGAAAAATATAGACATGCCTTGGAATTCGATTTTCGAAAGAACAAACCAAAACGACGAACGCGGCGCGGCTGAGGCGGAGTTCTCTTCTCTTTTCTATTTCTCTCTTGTTTGCTGGTTGAAGGTTCCCGATTTTTGGCTGAGTTTTCTTCTGAATTTCGAGAGTGAGGAGAGGGAAATGGCTAGGGAATGAAGGGAAGTTTACTAAATAAAAAGGGAGCTTTGAAAGGCAAAATGAATCTTGCTATCCTAGTTGTTTGTTAGATAGGGAAAGATATATTATATTATGGGATTTGATGGAGTGATGGCCGATTTTTAGCTATCAAATATGGGTGGGAATATTGCTTAATTAATAATTTTTGTTGACTAAAAGGTGAGAGATTATCATATCAAGAAAAGGATTAAGGAATGATATCAAAATGATGAGTTGTAAATCCATAATCAAATCCTACAAGGGGTGGCCGAATTCTTGAAGGAAAATGGAGGGAAATATTGCTAAATCTTGTATTTTTAAATCTTTAAAGTTTTATCTACCCATTAAGTATTTTAGTGAATTAAATAATTAATTAGTTTAGGTTAGGAATTATCTTGCATGGATGGCTTATTCTTTAAAAATAAATTACTAACAAGTTAAGTTACAATTTCTTAAATAAAATAGGCCTAGATTAACTTATCACAATTGGTCATACATTTTAATTTAGGCTTTTAATTAATTATTGAACCTAAAATAACTTATTTACTACTTAACTCCAATTAATTAATTAAATCCCTAAACTTTCTTTTTCATTAAAATAAATTATCCTTTATCCTAAATAAATCCTAGGAATATTTTCTTATCATTAAATTTTTTTATCTCAATACTCCAATTCCGGTCCGGCCTCGCTTATTTATCTGAAATTATGCATGGCTTATACGTAGTCTGATTTAACGGGTTCTACAGATCAATTAGATGATTTGAGTTAAAGATCAACTATATCCATTAAGCTTCTCCAACATCCTAAGTAATGCATCTGGGTAGTCCAACAACTTGCATTTAGCAAATAGCAAATTCAAAGTTAACATTGTTATCGTCGAAAATTTTATAAATTTAAATTCCAACGGGGGGTTATAAGAATATGTTACACAAATACATATATTGTCTTGTATTAAAAACTTTATGTTTATTTTATCCAGTATTCTGTCAACTTCAAAACTTATACAAAATTGAACTATCTTATCAGTCCCCCGGGGAAAAAAATGAAAAAATAAAAAAAAGAGTTATAAATATATAGCTATATTTTCAAAAAAAAAATATTTACAATTTATTTGAATTAATTAATACAGTGGTGCTTGAGTTTTAGAAGAGATATAATAGCAAACTATTATATCAATGAAATCTGACATTTATTTGAATTAATTATTACATTGGTGTAGTAATAAATTTTAAAGTGGAACTGAATAATTAGAGAGCTACCAAACAATCGGTGAGGGTCGTTAAAGATCCTTAGTCTAATTAATGTAACCAAACACAAACCCAAATATATTAGGACAAGGAAATAAACACAAGTAAATTGTGAATAAGGATTATTTTTTCAAATTAAAATGATGAATAAAATATCATAATTCATCATATAGTTTTATGTATCTTGTTTTCAAATAAAATATTTAAATCTTTGATTTCTTTAAAATACAGTTATTTAGATGCTATGGAAAATAAATATGACAAATTTTGATAATAAAAAAAATATTTCAGATTTTTTTTTAAATTAATAATTAGAAAGCTCACTTCCTACTCCTTGATCAACAAAACAAAAGAAACAAGAATACATGAAAAATTATATAACAATATATATTACTAGGAAAATATTTAGATTTGTCTAAAATTTATTCGATTAATGTATAATAAATTGTATTTTTATGAAAATAGTATGTCTTTGGACTTTGTTATAAAAGCAATTCGAATATTACAAATAAAAAATATATTTGTGGGGACCCGGACGCTAATTCATTCCTTAATCGTCTTTAGGAATAATTCAAACAATTATAATAAATAGGGTCTAAATTTATTTATTTTTTTTTTCAAAATACAAAGCGGAAACGTAATGTAATTCAATTCAAATTACATATTAAACATAAACATATAAATCTTGTATTATCTACAAGATTTCAACTAGGTTCGACTATATATCAGTGCTGAATCCTAAGTTGCTTCGAAGCCCGGATCTCCACGCTATCTAGTTCAGCCTCGTTCTCTTCTTGACCATGATCATATCCCACCTGTTGCCATGCACACATACAAACAAGACAACAGCCGGATAACTTCGGTGAGAATTACATTCTCAGTATAAATCATGTATACATGCAATCATAAAACAATATAAAAGCATATAACAGATATGTCTAACATGTATTCAAATCAGAATATAAATCCATATCAAGAATAAATCATATTCTAAACATGTACCATCATCAGGAACATAAACAACATAACTCAATATAAAATGTCAATTAGACTCATGACTCCACATTTAAGACTAGACTCAATCCTAGTCTAGGGATCCCGGTTTCCAGATGTGGGTATTCCCATATCGACCAACAGTAATAGAAAAAACTCCAGTTCTATCCACGTCGATAGGGTATCGATCACCAGTAATAGAAGAAGCTCTCGGATTCTATCCACATCGATATGATATCGACCATCAGTAATAGAAGAAGTTATGATTCTATCCACATCGATATAGTATCGATCACCAGTAATAGAAGAAACTCCGATTCTATCCACATCGATACGGTACCGATCACCAGTAATAGAAGAAGCTACAATTCTATCCACATCGATAGCCAAACATCCGGTGACAGACTTTGGCACTATCGCCAATACACTATCTTGTGACATCGTGCAATGTGCCCGTGGCGATCCACCACTATCAGGCACTTCTGTCACAAGATTACTCGTCTAATACCTGCTGTCTATAAATCAAGAGAACAAGTACGTCAATCAAATCAATACAATAAGGTAAAGTATGTGATTTAGGGAAACTCGAGCCAAACCTCACTCGAGTTGTGCAATCCCAACTCAACATTAATTTATATCTTTATCTTCTCGGTCCGACGAAGACGAAGTATCAAATTCAACTATGTCCATACCCAATCTGATAATGACAATCAAATAGATACAATATCAGTATATAACTCAATTCAAAATCTATTCTGATCAATACTCAAATCACACATAATCTGATCAATATCGAATCAAGATACAATCTAATCCATATCGACGATATCACGATATAATCGAAGTCACTACTGAATCTGATCAATATCAACCCACTGATGTTTCGACGATATAACAATACAGTCTCGATAACCCCGTCAATCTCAATATCACAGATATAATACCAGAATTTATAATTAATATCGGTACAACTGATAATCAATAACAATACAACCCGGATATCGAATCTCAATCAAATCAACTCCAAAAATCATAACAAGTACATACACAGTCTGTTCTTCGATCTGACTTCAATTCTACGATGTCTACTATATCAGAAACACCATATAGGATTCATATTCGATTCTGACAATATCATAATTTCAAATCGTATCTAAACGTAACAAAACTTACGTCCAGTTGTAGCTGTCAATGATAGGATCACAGTACTGAAGTTGGATTCAAAATCAGACGAACGGATCTCGCATAATCACAATTCAACGCTACGAAGAAGCTGGAGGATTTCTCATAAGGTTTTCTCGACTCTTCCAGCTGATAAATGAGGGGAATGAAGATATATACATATATATACCTCAACTTGCATGGCAATGATACGTGTCTCATTCTTCACACAACTCAGGCGGCGCTCGGACGGTTGCAAATTACCGCTCGGGTGCGGAAATTTCTGTCGAGATACTCAGCTGAACATCTCCTGGCGCTCGGGTGGTAATATTCTACCGCTCGGGCGCCAAACATTCTGTCCAAGAAGTAAAATTGGCGCTTTGGCGGTTCTTTTCTACCGCTCGGGCGCGAGATGTTCGGTCCAACATCTTGGCTTTATAATGTAACGATGCCTTGCTTCTTCATTTGAGTTCATATAACCTCAATTCTGTCAATTAATCAACGTCTGATTACAGCAATTAAATCTCGGGCATTACAATATTAAAATAATTTTTAATATTAATTTAGATATAGACAATAAACCTTATATACTCGTGTAATATCTGTAACATGAACAAATAAATGTTTAGCTAAATATTTGGGGTAAATTTTAGTTGGACACATAAACTATAGGTAAAAAAATTATTAGGTTGGTACATCAACTATTATTAATGACCCAATTAATAAATATTAATTAGAAGTTAATCTGAAAAGTCAGTTTCACCCTTAAACTAAACCATTTTAACTATCTTGTTTATATATATGAATTAATAATTAATATCAACAAGGAAAATCATTTTCATTAATATTTTCTTAAGTGTCCCCAAATATCTTTGAAGTTGTTTATTTGATACACTTGATTAACACATGAATTCCATCTGCATCTTCATTCACATATCAAACTAAAGTTTTAATTTTTTCAAAAAAAATTACAAATATCTATTTGTAGGTCTCATCTGAGGCCAAAGTTGCGGGTTCAAGTTCCGTCGATGTCTACCGATATAAATTTCAATAATGATATCAGTTCATGTTTACTATTTCGTTTTTGATATGGGGGTGAGGGTTGGTTTAATATAGGATCAAGTTTACCTCTCTTCCATTTTAGAAGATATTTATGACATGGTGTATTGGCTCATGTTTTATATTTGAATAGCTCTCTTGTGAGACGGTCTCACGAATCTTTATTTGTGAGAAGGATCAACCCTATAGATATTCACAATAAAAAGTAATACTCTTAACCTAAAAAGTAATATTTTTTCATGAATGACCCAAATAAGAGATTCGTCTCACAAAATACGACCCGTGAGACCGTCTCGCACAAGTTTTTATCTTTGCATTTTATGTTTAATCGAAATGCAAATGCAGGTCGATTGTTTATGGTTATTCAAGCAAGATGCATGGTAATTATTATAGGAAGGAAAAAAACTAAGAAATAGACAAGATTTAGGAATAAATATAGTTAGATTCATTAGATAAATAATTAAATTACAGTAATTAGTGCTATATACTTTTACTTATTAAATGAATAGGTAAGTAATTTGAAAAAAGAAAGAGGTATAGTACGGTTACCACCTCGATTGATGGAAACTATAAAATATAAATTAGTGATAGAGAAAGAGAGAAGAACTCAAAGCCAATGGCCTTGGATTCTTTCTATCGATCCTATGACTACAGGATTTTCTTGAAGAAAAAATGGTTCCACAAAAATATGATTCTTACAAGCTATAATTTCTTATGAAAAATTCTAATATTATACGTAAATTCCACATCCTCCTCCATAAAAAATAATTATATAAAAAAAAAACTTAGAATGGTCTGTCAGTGTGAGAACTGAGAACTGATCAAGTTGAAATCTTTTTGTTCCAAAACTTGAACTGGCTTTTGGGTTTCCTTTCTTGAGGTGTGGAGTGAACCAAGAATCAAGAAAAGAGAGTGATGAGAAGAAAGGTGGAGGAGGGGGCCATGGCGGTGGCGATTCTGTTAATTGGCATTCTACTTTTAGGGCTGAGATGCTCCAATGCGGCTACAGATCCATCCGATGGTCAGCACTTTTTTGAAACTTTTCGTGTGTATATATTTGAATGATTGTGTTGATACATGAGTCAAAGGATATGCTTTCACTTTCTGAGTGTGTGTGTGTGTGAGTGTGGAGGATGATGATGGGTTACTAGATATCTTGGAATGTCTCTTTGGTTCGTGCTTGAGAGGTTATATTTAGTGGTTTCTTGATTTTTCTCCTTGCCTTGATTTGTTATGTCTTAAGTATTTGTTTAGTTTGATTTTATCATGAACCAAGCTAAGTATTGTTGCTATTTTGCTTTTCATGTCGTTCAAGATTTGGTTATTGATTTAGTTGTATATTAATCATGGTCAATTTGTTTTTTATGGAATTTTGTGTTGTTCACAACTTGATTCTGTTGGGTCAATGTACATCTCTGTATATGTATGGACAATTTAAGAAACGGACATGGGATGATATCCGGCGAAGAATGATTGTTGGTGGCCTTAATTTACATCTATATAATAATTTCAAGAAGCTAATATTTTATCATTCTCATTATCATGCTGAGCCAGTCGAATGCTTTCTTGAGGTTTTAAAGCGATTACCTTACGTTGTGGTTATTTGATAACTATTTCTGTTATTACCTTTTAGTTAGCCAATGGCAAGAGTTTTAACACTGCACTATATTTTATGTGCAGCAGTTAATTTAAACTGACTTGATGTGCAAAAAATCTCAGCAGAAGTAATTCATGGTCTAGTGCATAAACTTGTTATGATTTGATGAATTGACTATATATGTATATGTACAGTCTCTGCTCTCAATGTCATGTATAGTGGTTTGCATTCACCACAGCAACTCACGAAATGGATCTTGAGTGGAGGAGATCCTTGTGGAGATTCTTGGAAGGGGATTAAATGCTCCGGATCTAGAGTCATCGAAATGTGATTTTATATTACCCCTTAATTTTTTAAGGATGTTTTTTTCTTATTCTTTAAATACTTACCATTTCCTGATGCCTGTTTTTGGTGTATGTTTTTCATCAGAAAGTTATCGGGGCTTGGTCTATCTGGGGATCTGGGATACCAGTTAGCAAGTTTGACATCAGTTACTACTTTGTAAGGCCGAGATTTTCTTGAGTTTTGTATGTTATATTATTAATTTAACTTTCTGACAATAAGTTCTAATGGCATTTTGTAGTGATGTCAGTAACAATAATCTTGGAAGCAGCTTTCCTTATTTTCTTCCTCCAAATGCGGAACAATTGTATGATTCATTCCTGTATAATTTATTGTTCTCGATGTTGTGTTTCAATCTCATCTTGTTATCTCATAATGCAGAAACCTTGCAGGCTGCAGACTAAATGGTCGCCTTTCCTATTATATATCGCAAATGTCTTCCCTAAAATCCATGTTAGTCATGCCTAGATTTCAAAATTCTTCCTCCAGAAAATTTGAAATGTCTCCACTTTTTGGATTCTGATTGATTAAGAAGGTTATGTGCAATCGCAGTGATGTAAGTCACAATCAACTCCAGGAACTGACTGTAGACTTCAGCAAGCTTTCTGCTCTCTCCACATTGTAAGACCAATCACTTCATTCCAAGTATTATTTCTTTTCTCCCAATTTTAGTCTGCGTATTTTGATATTTACCAATTTATCTAATTTTAAGGGTCGTCTCTATCTGTGAACTAGGATATGAGGGTTATAGTGTTCTCTTTTTTCCCTTCTGTTGATTGAATTCTATCTTATAATTAATGTTTATGCTTCAGGGATCTTTCTTTTAATGCCTTTACAGGCGATCTTCCTCAAAGTTTCCGAGCACTGACAAGCATCACTGATATGTATGTACGATGTGTTTTGTCATACAATTCTCTGTTTCTCATTCAATATGAATCATCATCGACTAACTTAATTTTGCAGGTATTTGCAAGACAATCAGTTTAATGGAACCATTGACGTCCTTTCGAATCTTCCCCTTGAGAACTTGTGAGTTCTGTTGGAGTTTACCATTTGTACACCCACAAATCTACTCGAATCATGGAGTCTTTTAGTGAACCATGAAAACAAGAGATTCAATTTCAAGTTTATTTATTTTTTGTCTGCCTAGGAATGTTGAAAATAATCGTTTTAGTGGATGGATTCCAGAGCAGTTGAAAGGCATAAACTTGCAGTAAGCATCTCATAATGTATATACTTTGATATGTATCATGTTCCTGTGAAGGTAATTCTTGGAACTCTGGGCCTAAACTTGCAGTAAGCATCTCAATATGTGTACTTTGTGCTTCACTTAACAGTTCAAAAGGTAATTCTTGGAACTCTGGGCCTGCACCTCCTCCTCCACCTGGTACTCCTCCTGCCAGCAGGCCCAACAGAAACCACAATTCTGGAGGCACTGGTGGGTCGTCTACTGCTGGTAGCAAATCTGGTATAGGTTCTGGTGCCATTGCTGGAATTGTTGTATCGGTTTTGATTGTTGGAGCAGTTGTAGCATTCTTCATCATAAGAAGGTCCAGAAGGTCAGCCATGGACATTGAGAAACTTGATCGGCCTTTCAGTCCTCTTGCTTCACAGGAAGCTCAAGGTACCTTCCAGTCTGCAGAGATGAAGCCTGTTCAAACTTCATCCTCAGCCAGCATGAAAATTTTCGAGACTCCTGCAGTGATAAACCTCAGACCTCCTCCTGCTGATCGTTCTAAATCATTTGACGAATCTGATGCGACGGCAAAGCCCATTTTTCCGATCAAGAGAGTCAGTACATCTTCAATAAATGCTAAATTGTATTCAGTAGCTGACTTGCAAGTTGCTACTGGCAGTTTCAGCGTGGAAAATCTTATCGGAGAGGGATCAGTTGGACAAGTTTATCAAGCTCAATTGGATGATGAAAAGGTGCACCACATTCTTTCATCCTTTTAACTTAGACCTATGATGTTGACTTTCATTTTTCATTTCACGAGAACTCTAAAGATGAATCATAGTACTAGAGAGTTGATACAGAACTAATATGCGCATGGTTATAAACAGGTAGTTGCTGTGAAAAAAATAAATTCATCTGCTTTGCCCAATTCCAAAGATTTTCTGGAAATTGTGTTGGATATTTCGAGGTTGAATCATCCTAATGTAACTGAATTACTGGGGTATTGCTTTGAACATGGACAACACCTCCTCGTTTACGAGTTTTATAAAAATGGATCTCTACATGAATTTCTGCATCTCTCTGATGAATATGTTAAGCCAATATCATGGAACAATCGTGTCAAGATTGCGTTAGGGACTGCAAGAGCACTTGAGTAAGTTCAATAATCAGTTTTATAATGTCAACAAAGTGTTTTATCTTATCACTTACCTAGGGTCCTCTGCAGGTACCTACATGAAGTTTGTTCACCATCGGTCATTCATAAAAATTTCAAATCATCAAACATATTACTTGATGCGGAGCTCAATCCTCACCTTTCAGATTGTGGATTAGCAGAAAATCTTATTTATAAACCAGATCAGGTATATTTAATTTAGGCTTTGACAACGCTCATCTATGGTGCTATTTGAGGTAATCTGTGATCAACGATATGAGCCGCTCATAAGACTGTCTAGCCAACTGCACTCGAACTCTGTTATAGTTCAAATACTTGCCCGTGAGCTTATAATATATCACAGATTTTCAAATATTAATATAGAAAATATATTTGTACGTGTTCATATAGATAGATATATGATTCGCACCTTCACGAGACTGAGATTTAATGAGTTTGACTTGTTTACACAGTTAAGTGTAATATTGGTCTTGTTAGTTCTCTCTTGGAAACTGTTTCATAGTTTGGACGTATATCGTCTGAAAACTGAAAGTTTTGCAATAATCTTACTACAAAAAGATTCTTGTTTTTATAACTAGAAACTTGGCACTTGCAGGCATCTGGCTACCTTGCCCCTGAGGTTTCCTTATCTGATCAGTATACTGTAAAGAGTGATGTATATAGTTTTGGGGTCGTGATGTTAGAACTTGTTACGGGACGCAAACCCTTTGATAGGTATGTCAAAGCTCTCAAGAAACACAAGAACAGAATGGTAGTGAGTGCCTTGACGCAGTCATTGTTTCTAAAATATGTGAATATATTATACAATGGTGTTTCTTTTTTCCGATGCAGCTCGAGGCCGAGATCTGAGAAATCATTAGCTCAATGGGCAACACCCCTGCTCCATGATATCGATGCTCTCTCTGAGATTGTTGATCCGGCTTTGAAAGGGCTTTTCCCTGTCAAATCTCTCTCACGTTTTGCTGACGCAATTGCTCTCTGTGTCCAGGTACTGATTTAATGTATACATCCGTTCGAATTTCCATGAGCACTTGCATTGTTTGCCAATTATTCTAATGTGTTCATTACTATTGTGAGCAGCCTGAGCCGGAGTTCAGGCCTCCAATGTCAGAAGTGGTTGAAGCTTTGGTTCGGCTAGTACAACGATCAAACATGAGCAAGAGAACTTTCGGAAACGAAGGGACCCCTCGAGGTGAAACTGAGGACAGTTGATTGATCTGCAATCTTTATTTTTTCACCACGGCCTTCCACTTTATACGTGTGCTACATTGTCTTGTATTATATTGTTCGTACCGAAATTTTACACCACTGCGAAAAACAACCAAGATTGTCTCTTGTTAGATTTGATGTCAAACTCTGCAGCCCTTTTATACGCTACTTCATAATTGATATTTTGTGAAACGTCCACTACTCGTTTTGCTTAAAAGTATTAGAATTTAAAAAAAAAAAACCTCACTAGTCATTCTGTCGAACCATAATAAAATACATAAAATATTTTATACATCATTTAAAAATAAATCAACTAGCTAATATTTGAAAATCAAGGAATTATTTTAAATCGTATAATCGTCAAACATTTTCCAAATCCAAAAAGTATTATTTGAGAAATATAACTCATACTATAAACTTCTCAAAAACCATTCAAAACATTATTAAAAGACGTAAAAATCTTTTACATAAATCCTAAACATAAATGCGGAATGCTAGAAGCGCTGGTCCTCAGGTTATATGCACCTTCAGTCCAGTCAGGTCAACTATCAAGACCTCTAATATCGTCATTATCATAATCATCTGCATCAATCACTCCTAGTGAATCTAAAGACTCAACATACCATAATCTTGGTAACAAGTAATACGTATACAGATCACATGCAACAGTGAAAATACTTGTACTTAAAATTACATTTTTCATGATCATTTAAAGCATAACATTTTTCCTTTCATCATAAACATATTCATATCATTTATCATTTTATCATAAATATTTCTTTTTTCATCATAAGCATACGTTTTCCTTTTACTGAATTTGGATCGTTAATTGTGACTTTCGTATCATCATAAGATCGATGGATCCATCTATTATGTAACCACAGTACTGGGCGGTGGGGACATCAACGACACTCTCACCTGTCAATTGAGCATTGGCCTATAATCAACATATTGAAATACGATCGTCGGGCTCTCTCTAGGGCCTTCTCCCATAGACGGACTCCCTCTGGGGCCTTCTCCCACGAATGGGTTCCCTCTGGGGCATTCTCCCCTAAATGGGCTTCCTCTGGGACCTTCTCCCTCACGATATCCCCAATCATATCATCATAATAGTCACAATTACTTCACCTCCTCCAACGTTTCATATTATCATAACTTTACAAAAATTATGCATAAAATATCATTTTTTTAAAATCAAACATGCAACATATTTTTTAATTGTCCATATTAAATCATAAAAATCCATAAATATTTAAAACAAACATTAACATTTTATCATAAAATTTTTAAACATTTAAAATAAGCATTAACGTTTGATAATAAAACTTCATAAACATTTAAATAAACATTTTAACATTTTATCATTAAAAAAATCCATAAAAATTTAAAATAAACATTTTAACATATAAAAATCCATAAACATTTAAAATAGTCATATTAGCATACAAAACAGCATTCAGGACACTGTCATGACGTTTACTAATTTTCTAGGTGTAAAATTACCGTTTTACTTCTAGACGTAAAAATCATTGAATTTGACTTTTTTTTTATTTTCATTGACTGTAACATGTCCCAAATAATTATTTAAGCTTACATTAATTTTTTCATATTTTTATTTGGCCTAAATCGATGACTTTTAAATTAATCTTTAAATATAACATATTAATGCGTTTTAATTCCGAATTAAACCAAACCTCAATATAAAATTCCCAAATTAAAAACTTAAACTTTTAATAACTATTGGAGCTTAAACATAAATTTACATAATTTTATTTAGCTTAAATCTAGGTGTTTCAATTAATTTTTTAATTAACATTTTTTGAGCCGGTTAAATTCGGAATAAATCCAAAACTCCATATTTTGATCCCAAAGTTTAAACATAACATTTTTATTATTTATTCTACCATTGTGAGTCATGAACCCCACCCGTGGACCCATAGTTCAAATTTTTGTCTTATTATTTTCGTTTTTGACACGTAGACGAACACATCGAGCCATCTCCCAAAATATTCGAGCCACGCCCAAGCCACCTCAAGCCAAACACGAGCCAACCTATCCAGGAACCCTCCTGACCAAGTCCAGACCAAAGAACTAGCCCTTAGCTCTCCCAAACTCGCCTGGAAACAAACCCAATTTCTGCACACATGATGCCTATTCACTCGAGACTCCTAGTGACCCTAGGACTCCTTCAGCCGAGCCACCACCGAGCCCATCTGATCCCAACCATCCCTGGAGCATGCCTAGACCAAGCCCAGACCAGCTCTGGAACCCACGCAGCGAGCCACCAAGCCAAGCACAACAGCCGCGCGCTTCCCTTGCTTCTCATGTTCTCGTGTTTCCTCTCGAGCCAGCCGCCACCCAAGCCGCACCAGCCCCTGCTCAGACCCTTGTGCACCATTTTAGGACCCTAAGGACCTAGCCTAGCCCAGCGCAAAGCCCCCTGACCGAGCCCTCTCTTCCCTGCGCAAGCTGCAAACCTGCGCTACTTCTTGTTGGCTCTCGGGTGGAGTCATAGCTTTGAAGGGCTCCTCCCCAGCCATGACCCTCGAGTCCTAGCATGGATAGGACTCCTTCCCTGACCCAGGCCAAGCCCCATTCGTGGCCCCAGCCAAGCCATGCATCACAGCCCCTTACAACCGAGCCCCATGATCAACAACCAACAGTTTCAGTTTCCAGCTTTAACGTTTCTTGTTTGCAGCGTTTGTGTGCGTTTTCTAGTCCCTTAAACTTGTGTAAAACTTTCCCCTTAACATCCTAATTCATGGCAGCCACTTTAAGTACATATAAAACATGTTTTTGGTACAAAAATAAAGCTTTAAAAATCCCCTTTTATGCATAAACAAAAATATAACAAAGTGTTCCTTGTTTTTCATGCAAAACATGTTTAAACAAATATTATAGTGTGATGGATGAGTAAAGAAAAGAGTATGACGTGTCTTTACATTATTAACGCACGATTATAAGTTGATAATTGAAGAACGACGACACGAAGATGATGACTTGATTTTTCTTTGAAAATTTCGATCTTTCCTCCTTGTTGATACTTGTGTGTGTGTTGTGTATTTGAAAGAGAGGAGTTTGAAGATTTGTTGGGGTGTGGGGCGTGTGAATGATAGGTTAGAGGGTGGGTTTTGAGTTTAAATAAAAATTAAAAACAGTAACAAAAGCTTTGGCTCATTAACAAAGTTAATTAGGTCCAATAAGCCCATTAGTGCTTAATTAAATATTTTGTTTAATAAAGTTTGTGAATTTATTAGTCGGGTTGCCAAAACGTTCGTATTTTTGTTGAAAAATCAACACCGATAAAAATTAAGTCCCGGCGTATAAAATCACCTCAAAACTCATTATTTTCAAAAATAAGAAAAATCATCAGCCGTATTTTAAATAACTAAAAACAATTATTTAATTAAAAACATTTTTTATTTTTCAGCCCTCGGTCTCAGTTCCTCGATCACAACTCGAATAACCCTTAAAAACACTTTTTAATACAACCACGTAGAAAATATATTTTAAACATGTAAATATGGACATGATAATTAATTTATGCAATTAAAACAATTAATTGAAATACAAAAAGAATTTAATAACTTGTATGTATGTAGTTCGCGTGGACCTTCAAATTTTCGGGGCGTTACAATCTTCCTCCCCTTAAATTGAATTTCGTCCTCGAAATTCGTTTATCCTCGATAATCAAAAAATTTAGACTTAGTTCTAGTATCCCAATAATCCATGCTTCCGCTGCGCTACTCTGATAAAATAATAAATATTAGGTCTCCTCGATCCCAATTAAATCTACTTTCTAAATCCTTGTTTGCGAAACTCAACTTACGACCCCCCATTGTGACCTAGTTCTATTTTTCTATAACTTCAAATTTCAAATTTTCATACAATTTCCAAAAATCACAATGGATGATCATACTTATCGTCTATTACTTTTCTTATATTATACCCAAAATATTTGTCAGCCTATCAAATTTAAACCTTAAAATCCCAAACACACCTACAAATTCTTAGATCTTTAAGCCTAATATCGATTCATCCTATAATATTCTTGATTTAAAATTCCTTATAACGTTATAACCCAAGATATCCGAAGGTTCCAAGTTATTCTTTCAAGCCTAAATCATCAAAATTCTTAACATTTAAATCATTCAATTCTCACTTATTGCTAAACTAGTCCCCAAATTCCTTAACAGTTGCAAAATTTATTCTTAATTTCCTCAAAAATTATCTCATTGGTCCTTAATTTCGAAAATCATACAATTAACCCATAAGTTTTTGACATTCTTAATTTCCTTTTACAGTTTTCCCATGACATAATATCAAAATATTTTAAACTTATTCACCCAAAAATTAATTCTCATAACCAATCTTACCTTTTATCACAACTTAAAATCTCAATTTATACATTTTCTTACTTCCAATGATCATCATAGTCCTCGAATCATTATTCTTTATGTGTAATTCTCAAAAATTAATTCAACTAGTAGCCACGAATCGTACGTAATTTCTTAGAAAAATTTACATATCCCAAAAGCATTTCCAATTTTCACGATTAATTTATGACCCCAAAAATAAAACATCAGTATCAAGACCCAAAAATCAAAATGGTCAAATTACTTTCATCTTTTTCTAACACAAAAATAATCAAATTCTTAAACATATTCAATTCCACTACGAAGCCAGCATGCATGAACAACAAAATAATTCCTTATTCCACATCGTAACACGAATACAAATCATGAAGCATCTAATCTTTTTAGCATAACAAAGTCATGCAACCATGCAGGATAAAAATCACTTATCGTACAAACTTAATCATAAATATCATTTAATTTCAAAACGTGTATACACATGTAGCTTAAACGTATAGATCATGTAAAAATGTAGGTAACATCATATAAATCATATAAGGCATGTAAACTTACAGATTGAGGCTTGACGACTGAGCTTCCCGGTACTGATGGTGGCACAACCCTTTGCAGAACCATTGCTCTGATACCAACTAAAACGTCCACTACTCGTTTTGCTTAAAAGTATTAGAAATTTTTTTTTTAAAAAAACAAACTTCACTAGTCATTCGGCCGAACCATAATAAAATACATAAAATATTTTATACACAATTTAAAAATAAATCAACCAACTAATATTTGAAAATCAAGGAAATAGTTTAAATCATAAAATCGTCAAACATTTTCCAAACCTAAAAATTATTATTTGAAAAATATAGCTCATACTATATGCCTCTCAAAAATCACTTAAAGAATTATTAAAAGTCGTAAAAATCTTTAACATAAATCCTAAACATAAATGCGGAAAGCTAGAAGCGCTGGTCCTCGTGTTATGTGCACCTTCAGTCCAGTCAGGTCAACGATCAAGACATCCAATATCGTCATTATCATAATCACATGCATCAATCACACCTAGTGAGTCTAAATACTCAACACCATAATAATGATAACAAGTAATACGTATACAGATCACATGCAACAGTGAAAATATTTGTACTTAAAATAACATTTTTCATGATCACTTAAAGTATAACATTTTTCCTTTCATAATAAACATATCCATATCATTCATCATTTTATCATAAACATTTCTTTTTCCATCATAAGCATATCTTTTTCCTTTTATTGAATTTGGATCGTTAATTGTGACTTTTATATCATCATAAGGTCGATGGATCCATCTATCATGTAACCACAGTACTGGACGGCGGGGAGATCAGCGACACTCTCATCCGTCAACTGAGCCTTGGCCTATCAGCATCATATGGAAATACGATCGTCGAGCTCCCTCTGGGGCCTTCTCCCATAGACGGGCTCCCTCTGGGACCTTCTCTCGTAAATGGGCTCCATCTGGGGCCTTTTCTCTCATGATATCACCAATCATATCATCATAATAGTCGCAATTACTTCACCTCCTCCAACGTTTCATATTATCATAACTTTACAAAAATCATGCATAAAATATCATTTTTCTTTTTAAACCAAGCATGCAACATATCTTTTAATTGTCCATATTAAATCATAAAAATCCATAAACATTTAAAACAAACATTAACGTTTTATCATAAAATTCTTTAAATATTTAAAATAACCATTAACGTTTGATCATAAAATTTCATAAACATTTAAATAAACATTTTAACATTTTATCATAAAAAAATTCATAAACATTTAAAATAATCATTTTAGAATATTAATCATAGAAATCCATAAACATTTAAAATAATCATATTACCATATAAAACAGCATTCAGGACACTGCCATGATGATTACTAATTTTCTAAGTGTAAAATTACTGTTTTACTCATAGACGGAAAAATCATCGAATTTGACTTTTTCTTATTTCCATTGACTGTAACATGTCACAAATAATTATTTAAGCTTACATTAATTTTCTCATATTTTAATATGATTTAAATCGACGAGTTTTAAATTAATCTTTAAATATTGCATATTAATGCATTTTAATCCCGAATTAAACCAAACCTTAGTATAAAATTCTCAAATTAAAAACTTATACTTTTAATAATTGTTATTATTGGAGATTAAATATAAATTTCCATAATTTTATTAAGCTTAAATCTAGGCGTTTGAATTAATTCTTTAATTAACGTTTTGTGAGGCGATTAAATTCCGAATAAATCCAAAACTCCATATTTGATCCCAAATTTTAAACATAACATTTTTATTATTTATTCTACCCTTGTGAGCCATGAAACACATCCGTGGACCCATGGTTCCAATTTTTGTATTATTATTTTTGTTTTCGACACGTAGACGAACACACAGAGCCATCTCCCAAAATACTCGAGCCACCCTGAGCCAACCCATCTAGGAACCCTCCTAACCAAGCCCAACCCAAAGAACCAGCTCCTAGCTCGCCCAAACTCGCCTGGAAACTAACCCAAGTTCTGCACACATGATGCCTATTCCCTCGAGACTCCTAGTGACCCTAGGACTCCTCCAGCCGAGCCATAAAAACACCGAGCCCACCTGATCCTAACAATCCCTGGACCACGCCCTGACCCAGCCCAGACCATCCCAAGCCCTGGAACCCACGCAGCGAGCCACCAAGCCAAGCACAGCAGCTGCACGCTTCCCTTGCTTCTCACGTTCTCATGTTTCCTCTCGAGCCAGCAGCCACCCAATCCGCACCAGCCCCTGTCCAGACCCATGTGCACCATCTTAAAACCCTAAGGACCTAGCCTAGCCCAGCCCAAAGCCCCCTGACCGAGCCCTCTCTTCCCCGCGCAATCAGCAAACCTGTGTTACTTCTTGTTGGCTCTCGGGTGGAGTCGCAGCCGTGACCCTCGAATGGCTAGGACCCCTTCCCTGACCTATTCCAAGCCCCAGCCATGTCACAAGCCAAGCCATGCATCACAATCCCTTACAACCGAGCCCCATGATCAACAACCAACAGTTTCGGCTTCCAACTTTAACGTTTCTTGTTTGCAGCGTTTGTGTGCGTGTTTTAGACCCTTAAACTTGTGTAAAACTTTCCCCTTAACATCCTAAATCATGGCAGCCCCTTTAGGTACATATAAAACATGTTTTTGGTACAAAAATCAAGCTTTAAAAATCCCCTTTGATGCATAAACGAAAATATAACAAAGTGTCCCTTGTTTTTCATGCAAAACATGTTTAAACAGATACTATGGTGTGATGGATGAGTAAAGAAAAGAGTATGTCATGCTTTCCGTTATTAACGCCCGATTATACGTTGACGATTGAAGAACGATGACATGAAGACGATGATTTGATTTTTCTTTGAAAATTTCGATCTTTCCTCCTTGTTGATGCTTGTGTGTGTGTCGTGTATTTGAAAGAGAGGAGTTTGAAGATTTGTTTGGGTGTGGGGCGTGTGAATGATAGTTAGGGGGTGAGTTTTGAGTTTAAATAATAATTAAAACACTAACAAAAGCCTTGACCCATTAACAAAGTTTATTAGGTCCAATAAGCCCATTACTGCTTAATTAAAATATTTTGTTTAATAAAGTTTGTGAATTTACCAGCCGAGTTGCCAAAACGTTCGCATTTTTGTTGAAAAAACATCACATATAAAAATTACGTCCCGACATATAAAATCACCCCAAAACTCCTTATTTTCAAAAATAAGAAAAAACATCAACCATATTTTAAATAATTTAAAACAATTATTTAATTAAAACATTTTCTATTTTTCAGCCCTCGGTCTCCGTTACTCGATCGCAACTCGAATAACCCTTAAAAATACCTTTTGAATGCAACCACGTAGAAAATATATTTTAAACATGTAAATATGCACAACATAATTTATTTATGCAATTAAAACAATTAATTGAAATACAAAAAGAATTACATAACTTGAATGCATGTGGTTCGGGTGGACCTTCAAATTTTCGGGGCGTTACACTTTGTGTCACCATTCATAATTCAAATCAATCAATCTATATATATCTATGTATTTACATACTTGCATAAATAAGTGTGTTCTGGGTGGTGTTTTTTTCCCCAAACACCCATATGATTTTTTTGTCCAGGTTTCTATTCTTGGTTAGGCGAGTTTTAAGATTTAATATCGGTGTGTGCCTTTTGTCATCCTTCTGCTATTATACGTTCAACAAGAAAAGCATTTACTGTTTTCTATGTTCAACTAGAAAAGTTTCTACTAGTGAATTTCAATTTACATGAACATCCATCAATGAGGTTTTCAAGATTTAAATATGGGGTTTTTATAAGACTCGATCACTGGCAATTATGAGCTCTTGGGTAATTTAATGCATCAAACGCTGTCAGATTCTATCTTTGCATAATTAGCCTCAAACTAAATGTAAATATTTCCAAAAGCCCCTTGTTTGATTGTTCAATGCGAAGACTCTAGTGCATGTTTTACACTTGTGCTTGAAGCGTAGAAAACAAGTTCTTTCAGTAAATGATCCGTACTATTATAACAGATTTGATTCAAAATCTGTTGAACTTCTCTGAAGAAAACTGAACATACTCTATCGATGGTTGGAGTTGTCACTATTGCTGATATCCACTTCATAAGCATTACTCATTAATAGCTTATGTGCTGAACAACAATTACAAGCTGAAATATTTTGTTCTCATTTCAAAACTTTTATAAATGATCCATCCTAAAACATTATCTCTAATAGCTGGAAGTGTTTGGACACAATCTAAATCAAGCGACACCATTGTGACATCAAAAAATTTTGGAGTCTACAAACTTATATACTCTAAACTTCGTTATGAAATTTACCAAATTAAACGCGCCGACTATGTTTGCTCCTCAACCTCAACCAGTCTTCCACACACCCATATCTTGGTCTTTTTCACTTGTTTTTTGGGACCTTCAGCTTTACCAGATTGTATGTTTTTCTTTTCTCCGTTCAGTAAAGAAATTTTCCCATGGCTTGCAATCCCATTTGGAGTTCGTTTAGGATCAGCAAGATTCAGTATTGCATTCGTGCAATTCACATTGTTAATTGATTCTTGGGGAAGGAAACCATCATAACTCGTCGGACAAGAGTTTTCACCAGCTTTGACCAAATCATCATAACATGAATATGCAGCATTTCCATTCACTGTATCTGACAGTGCAAACGCATTTAAACTAAAAGCTTCAGCTTCACTATCACTTGATGACAATATTCGAGTATTGGTGTCTGGCTGCTGAAGTAACGGTTCGGTTGTAGCATCTGAAAGCTCACATGGGACCGGATCTCCATTCTCCATCAATTTGATGAAAGATATTGCCTCAGATATTATCTCCCTGCTTTCCAATAGGGAAGCCCGAGCAAGAGTGCTACTTTTGGAGGCTATTTCCAGGGCAGTAGCAGCCTTCTCAGCTTCAGCAATCAGTAACCTGCATTTATTCATACAACAAAGACAGAAGAAAATAACACTTGTACCCAGAATATGAGAAAAATAAAGCACAAAAGCTAGAGGATTTATGCTGCATTATAACTTCAGCGTGATCCAGAAAAAAGTGATTATATATGATCACGTGTTTGAAAAGTATTTTCCCCAGAAGTCTAACCAGAACAGTTATTCCATTAATGATGAATGGAAACTTACTTTGCTCTAGAAATGGCTTCACTTTTTTTGTTCATTGCGGCAACTCTTTGTGCCCTGATATTTTTTAGCATCTCCAATTTGGAACTTGCAAAAGGATCTTTGTAAAGTGGAGTACTGCTTTTCTTCAATCTAATTCTTTGGTCCTTTGTCTCATGCTTTGCAAGATCATTAGACTCAACTTTCTTCTTTGTACTTGTTTTTCGAGTCTGCTCGTCAATACTTGGCTTTTTTCGGGGCTTTCTTTCTACCCCTTCAGGTGTCCCATAAAATTTAGCCAGCCCTGAGCAAACGCGGTCACGGTATTCCTATAAGCATTAAATAGAAAATAACGAAAGAAACAAAGTCAATACTGTTGTAATGATAATCATATGATATGCAGAGGAATAATACAAGAAAACTCCGATTGATTTACATATTAGCCACTGTCTTAATGGTACAGTGTTTTCATTTTCAAACTACACTGGTTAGAAGATTAAGATACAAACAAATCAGTTTTAAAGAAAAGAAAATATCATATGATTAATAAGACTCGAGAACAGAAAATATATTGTTCAAAGATGTAGAGAAGGTATTACAGGATCTGCCCACTTGGCAGCAATGGCTGCAGCTATCTTCTTCTTTTGTTCAGAAGACTTGGGTGCCCTTTTGCTCCCTTTGGGTCTCGACATATTTTTTCTAAGTTCGACACTCTGGTGCCATTCTTCGTCATACTGCTTCTTCAAAATCTTGTATGAATCCCATTGCACTTCTTCCTCACCAAGAAGACCCTCTCTGGAAGATGCAGCAATTAAATTTTTCCACTCATAGTAGCACGTCTCCTGCAGCATCAATTTTTCACGTCGTCTTTCCCACCCACTCCGAACACCCACTCCGATTTTTATCCTAGTTTCTTCACTGTACAGACAGAAGAAGGAAACAACATGCAGTAAAACAGGAAGCACTAAGAACTGGAAATCAACAAAAAAAGAACTATTATTTAGATTCATTGACAGTTAGCACATATTTTCAGTTTTTAGCTTAGAGTTATAACACCAGTTTATTCTTTTTGCGAGACAATAATCTAAAATTAATCATCTACCCATGCCAAACTAGGTAGTGATTCCACTGACAGTTCAAAGAAAAAACATGGATTGGAGATCTTTGAGTCATATCTAGTGCCGGTAAAAGAGGAGACAAGGTCTAGATGCTTTCCATGAAGGGAAGCAAACTCAACCACCTTTTCATGTAGTCATTTCCATTGAATAAGCTACTCTCTTTGTATGTAACAACTTTCAGAATTATAACTCCACACAAAAGCAGCTGCTAAATGCTGAGATGAAACAAAATATTAAAGCAAATCGAAGAAGTTATTCACCTTTGAGCGTGTCCCAAGTTAACCAGCTTCATCTTAACCTGCATAACAAAAATCATCCGCTATTTACAATTGCAAAACTTAAACATGAACTGCAGGTTGACAGTGACTTGACGGTGACGTTTTGACATTTTTTATAAAGAACGTAATTAATTACACAACTTATAGAATAAATTCAAATTATGCCAGAAAGGTCTATCAACAAAACAACCAACAATTTGCTCCACATATCAACACAAGGGCTGGGTGGAAACTTTAGGAACTGAACAAGGACTTCAAAACAGATATCCTCAGGAGACCAATGTAAATTAATTACACAGATTTACGTTGTTTAATTTCCATAATCCAAATTTTTTGTGCAGGAATTTTGTGTAAAACATACTTTGTTTCCAAAGTGACATCACCTTAGGATCTTGCATGGCCATCCTGGTTCTCTCTTTGATCCTCTGAAGGGTTTCTGCAAACATAGTTAAATTTTAAAAACTCCACAAAAATAGCAATGAATATTTTAGACATTTACAGGGCCTAGTAATCAGTACCTGGACTGTGCTTCTTGCCTTTGTTCCAAGGCGTGTTCCCTTTGTTTGCTTTGGAAATTCTACTCCGTCTCAGCCTCTCTCTCTCGTCCACCTCAGTAGAGTCTTCACCAGAAGCTTGGGGTTCACGCACATAAGCATTTGATCTTATTGAATCAATATCCATCTTCAATGTGTTCCGGTACTGTTGCAACTCTTCATTTTTGCAAGCTCTATTGGTTATCTCAAGGGCGGCAACAGCCTTTACAGTCAGCCCACCTCGGCATACCTCAATTCTCCCCAAATTAATGTTCTTACCCACTTTTTTAGTGCTAGTAATACTTTTCCAAGAAAGCGAAGATGCCAATCGCCTATCATTGTCTATTACTAATTTACTGTGAAAGCTACTTTCAGAACTAAATGTAAATATGTTGTTGTGGAAACAAGAACAAGGTTGTGAAATGGCAATATCTGCAAAAAAAAAAAGAATGGCATTCAGACATTGGATGGCTTTCCTCGGAAACATCATACATAGCAAACGCATATTTCATAATTATTTGCAGACAACAAGAAGTAAATCAAGCCATATACATAAACACAAATCGAAATGTATATAATTTATGCTAATTAAAAACGCTGAAGAACAAAAGAAACTAAATGGGCAAAAAGAAAATGCTTCGTTCAAGAGAAACACGAATCTTCAACCATAAACGAAACACGGTAAAACAAACATAAACAACAAAATCTGGAACAAAAAAGAAACAAAAATTGGTTTGCTTTTACCTAAAAAAGGCATGGAAACTCATCAAATCAGAAGTCCGGGCTCAAATACGAAGAAAATCGCTGATTATTGCCCGGTACAATTCTTAGTCAACCAAGATTTCTGAAGATTAATCAGAGGAAAAAAGGTTGCGGATTCTGGAAGAAAATTTGAAGTTTTGAGAAGCAAAATGAGGTTAGCCACACACCCGTCTCAGTATCCAAAGAATGACCGCCCGCTAGATAACGATATGAATGTGATTTTGGTAAGCTTTTATTTATTTTCTTTTTTAGGTATTTTTTTTTTAAGCAGAAACACCGCCGGAAGCGGGGTTTAGGCGGATCCCTACCAGTATATATACAACAAAAGAGCAGAACTAATAACACCTAATGGGAGGGGGACTAGACCAAGACCTCCGCAAAAAGGCTATACAATCATAACATCAAAGCATAAATAAAGACATACTACAACAGGGCAACCCGAAATACAACAGAACAAAAAGCAAACAAACCAGCGGGTGCCCCGAAATACATCAAGGAAAATAAAACAAAAGGGTGGCCAAGGAGAAATCTGCAGTGAACGCCTACCACATACCACCCAAAAAGGCGGAAAACTAAATCAGCCTGGATCTGGAGGTCGCCCATAGGGCAAACTCGCCTGAGCTGCCTTCTATCTGTAATACCTTCGCTGCTGAGAACGCGTACGTCCCGGGAGCGGTAAAGATAAACACTCTGTCGTAGAAGAAGGCACCATACCTGCCATACCGCCAACACTAGCCGAATCAAACGCCAATGAAGGTAATGGAGACGAAACAGGGGTACCCACCACAGGATCCTAGACAGCAGGAGCAAGCTCAACAACCTGAACCGGAACATCCACAGGTGTAGGAACAGCTGTAACAGAAGAAGTCACCACATCAACCATAGCTGTGGTCTGAGACGAGCGGGCCGGAGCCGTAGCTGGCTGAAACGGATAACCTGCCGCAACATTCCCCTCTACCGCGAGCTTACTAAGAAGTGACTTGACCCTTTGGGGACTGGGTTTGACAGTACCCGATGTCTCACCAGGACCTGAATCAGAAGGCAAGTCTTGCAGTACCTCGTAATAATTCTTCGTGGAAATAGGCCGATTCGGATCTTTCCTCAAAACAGGTCGTCGCCGAGGACGCTTAGAAACATGCCCTATAAAATCAGTATCACTGGACGGTAGCGGATCAGAAGAAACACCCTGAGACGTCTCGCTAGGAGCCTGCAGTGGGGAATCAGATACAACACCCTTACCATGAGGACGTGGGCCCTGGTGCTGCGGATCAGATGATGGAGGTGCACGATCAGCCTGCCGCTGAGATCCACGCCGCCTCGTCCTAAAAAGCTTAACATTCCTAGAACAAAAATCAAGCGAATGTCCCAGCATCTTACAGTGAGAGCAGAAATGGGGGACTCTCTCGTAAATAACCTCAACAACCTGACAATGATCACCCCACCCTACCCAAATCTTGTCCTGACGAGGCTAAAGTACATCAATCTCAATACAGACCCTAGCAAAAGAGCCTCTGGAACCATCAGCAGTAATCTCATCAACCTTAACGGGGTTACCTAAAATCTTTGAGATCGGATACAAACTCTTTTTATCATAAAGATGAAGAGGCAAATCAGGGAAACTTACCCAAACCGGAGCAATGGAAGAATCCTCCTCATACTTAAACTCTGGGGTCCATTTAGAAAACCGTGTCACCACAGTCCTAAATCTCAGGCCTCTCCCAAAACTTCAAATAATCTTCCTCACAAGAAAGGGTAAGAACCATATACCCGCGAGGAAGAAATTTAACAGTGTGGGAACCCAGCAAACCACATCAAGAAATAGCAGAAATAATGTCTGAATTCGGTGTCGGACCCCGGTTACCAGAAACTCTCCCTACCAAAGCAAACCTAAAAGGAGCAGAGAGGGAAGAAATAACCTGGTCCGAGAACAAAATACATGGAATGCCATCACGAACTGTCGGAGCGGGCACCTCATCCATTGAATCAACAACATCAGCAAAACACTGAGCCTGCGAAGGTGGAGAGGAACGACGCAAAATATCCCGGAAGGATATCGTAGGAGGAACATAACGCACAGAATCCACCGGAACCACCGGAACTTTGGTACACAGAGGATTGACAGCCGTTGAAACGGAAACGAGATGTGTACACTTTGGGTCAACTGCAGAGTCAACCCGACCGAGTTGGACAGGTAACTCTACCGAGTCAACCCAGACTGGTACCACCGGAGGACAACCGTCGGCCGGCGAAGATGAGGGTAGCACAGTCGTATTTTAAACCGGTAATCGATTTTCGATAAAAATAAGGACTTTTTGAGAACTCGGCTAATATTTTCACAAACTTTCCTAAACAAAATATTTTAAATATTAACTGATGGGCTTAATGGGCCTATTAAACTAGGTTAATGGGCCTAAACTTGCACAATGATTATATATTAAATTTTAAGCTAATAAACCCTACCCATAAACCCCAAAACTCACGCCCCTCTTTAGAATAACACAAGGACTCTTCCTCCATCAGCCAACACGATCACACACATAAATTTCAAGCAAAGTAACGTGAAGTTGGAAGGGAAAATTCAGCAAGGTCATTCCCACGACGACATCCTCAAATTGCAATTCGTTTTCGTCCGTAATATACGAAAAGACACGTCTTAATCTTATTTCAAACATCTTTCACACCAATTATGTATATTTGATTATCTTTACATGAAAAAATGATGCACTATGTTTATTTTCGTTTTTATGGCTTCATATGGATAAAAGTAGAGTTTTATTTTTTTAAAACTCTTCCTAATGATGCACAAAAGGGCTGTCATGGTAGGGATACTTGAAGAGATAGTACATGTTTAAGGGTCTCTAGATGCATAGTTAAGGGCTGGACAAGGAGGCAAATAAATTTGAACGAAAATTTGGAGGTTTATGGACTAGGGTTTCAACTTTTGTTTCCTAGGTGCAGGCGGCTGCTAGCTGCTGTTAGGGCTCGTCCAGGGGTCTCAAGAGGGGTGAGCCATGATCATAGGTAGGCTGCATGATGCCAGGTTCGAAGGGCTAAGTGATCTCGTGAGACAAAAGGGGAAGCCGTGCACGTTTGGGACGGGTTTGAGGTGCTGTGGGTTTTAGGCTTCTCAAACTCGGTCCAGTAGGGTCCAGTATAGTCCTAGGGTGGCTGCACGATGGCTGGTGCGAAGGCTAAGGGCTGGTACGCAAGCTTGACGTCGCGCATGGCTCATAGGGCACAACTTGAAGGGCTGGGCTCAGTCTAGGCATGGTCCAGTTGGTTGGCAAGGGCTTGAGTAGTGTCCTAGGGTTGATGGTTAGAGTCTGTACATGATGGTTAGGGCTTAGTCTTGAAGAAACTCATGGTATGTAAACTAGGGTTTTCGAAAAGAAAGGGCCGAAAATTCAATAGGTGTCCTAGGCTGGTCCAAGGGTTTAATTGGCTTGATTTGGGTTGAACATGGTATGGTTAGGTTTTAATAAGCTTTGATTCAAGTTTGGTAAGGTTTGGTTAAGTTTCGAGTCCATATGAGTCAAAACCGGGATGTACGTCTAAGTTTATAAATGAATTGAGAAATTAGCCAAGAAGTTTAAGCTTACGTCTAAGAAATATTTATGAGTGTATTTTAAGATGTAAGGTCAAAATTGGAATGATTTGGGTCGTCGTTTTAAGGTCTAAGGATAAATTGAGAAAGTTAGGGTTTCAAGGGAAAATCGGTCATTTTACACCCGAATATGTTAGGCATCTTGGAAGTGCCCTGAATGCTGTAATAAATGTTAACATTTTTATTTCAAATGTGTATGGAATTTTATGATGAAAACGCTAATGCTAAAAGACATGCTGCATACTTGGTTTAAAAGAAAAATGATTTATATATGCATGAATTTTTGTAAGTGATGGAAATATGAAAATTTGAAGGAGGAGAATTGATTTTGACTAATACGAATATACGATGATATGTAAGGCCAATGCTCAAGTGACAGGTGAGAGTGTCGCTGATGTTCCCGTCGCTGGGTACCGTGGTAATACGTAGATGATTCCATCGACTTTCAGCTAATACGAAAGTCATAATTGAGGATCTGAATTCGATAAAAAGGGAAACGTATACATATATGATGAAAGAAAATATAATATGATATGTTGAAAGGAAAATGTTAAAGTTTATGTTCATGAAAAGATATTTTATTAAAAGTATTTTTATTGTGGCTTGTGAATGTATATGTATTAATTGCTATCATGGTTAAGGTTTGTTGAGTCAATAGACTCACTAGGTGTATTCGATGCAGGTGAGCACGAGATTGATGTTAATGGAGGTCTTGATGGTTAATCTTGCTGGACTGAAGATGCACACAACCCGAGGATCGTCGCTAGTTTTCAGCAAATAAAATAAGTTTATGATTTACGATTACTTAAAGATTTTTATGACTTATTATGCTTTTGAGAGATTTTTGAGAGGATGCTGGAGTTAAGTTTTTTTTTAAAATAATCTTAGTTTATGTTGGTTGACATTTTACGACTTTATGCATTGAATTACTTTCTTTTGGATTTTCATATAATAGTTGGTTAGTTTATTTTTAAATGGTGCAAAATAATCATATTTTAAATGCTTATTGTTTCGGCCGAATGAATTAGAAAGAAAAAATTTTCTAGTACTTTTTAAGAAAAACAAGTTGTTGGAAACTAAATTTCGGTTGTTTGACAAACTAAATGATTAATGTTCGTAACTGATCAAGAACCAGTAACTGAAGAATAACGCGCAGATTTTCTAAGCAAACTAAAACCAGATGAACTGAACTTACGAAGACAACTGACTGATCAGTTGCCACATCCAGTTGTAAGCTTACCAGCTGATCCTTCAGCTGTACACATCAAGAAAAAGACGTTCAACCGATAAAAGTACAAAAGCGGACTGCAACAGATAGTGGGAACGTCGCAATTCAGCTGTAGTGTACGAATGTCAGAAGAATGTTGACATGGCAAACCAACGGATAAAAAGATTCAAATTCTATTAAATATTACCGTTGAACAGAAGCCTATAAATAGCAGAGAAGAACAGCCGAGAGAAAGATAACACATCAAAGTTCTGAATATCAAAAACTCGTCTATTCTCTAAAATACGCTGTAACTCTGCAAAAATAAAAGCTCACGCTTATCGCATATATTCGTTGCAATCAAGGCTATACTTTCGAGCTTTCTAGCACATTGTTATCATTGTAAAACTCGATCTTTCAAGAGATCAGTTGTGCTAAATTCAATTGTATACTGTGAAGCATTTTGTAAATTAAGAGTTTCAGTTTTGGCAGTTTTAAGTCCAAACTGAAGTGGGTCTGTACAAAATTTTGTATCGATCAAAGTCTTTTAGTTAATATCATATCCTTGTGATAGAAGGGGTGACGTAGGAGTGTTTGAAATCTCCGAACATCCATAAAATCTCGTGCTCTTATTTCAATTTTTATTCTATCTATCAGTCAGCTTTATTCCGTACTTTATCGTTACTGATTGATATTGACTGACATGATTCCGAGTATCATTTTATCACTAAACTGAACTCAACTTTCTAAAAGTTTATAAAAGTTGAGAGTTTTTATTTTACCCCCCATTCTAAACACTCTTTTAACCTAGTATTCGATCATATCAAGTAGTATCAGAGCAGTTGAATCTTGTCCCATAATATTCGTATCCACAAAACTGATAATCATGTCTTCTTTCAATAAAATCCCTATGTTTTCCATAGAAGATTTTGACGACTAGAAAATCAGAATGCAGGCTTATCTAGCTTTCACAAGATGATGATATGTGGTACGTCATTACTGATGGACCCATGAAGATTTTAAAAGCCAACACAGCTGTAGCCATGATTAATGGGGCACCACATCGTATAGAGAAGCCCAGAGAAGAATGGACAGATGAAGATAAGAAGAAAGGCAATCTAGACAATGTGGCGAAGGATATCTTATACAAAACACTGGATAAAGTCATTTTCAGCAAAATCAAAATGTGCAAAACTGCTAAGGAAATTTGGGAGAAACTTATCCAGCTTTGTGAAGGAAACGAGCAAACTAAGGAGAACAAGCTATCAGTTGCTGTTCAGAAATTTGACAACATCAAGATGAAGTCTGGAGAAACAATGCATGAATATAATGAAAGAGTCAGTGGCATTATCAATGAGCTAAATACACTTGGAAAAGTGTATTCCAATAAAGAGGTAGCACTGAAAGTTGTCAGGGGTCTTTCCGAAGAGTGGGATGTCAAGACCATGGCGATGAGGGAGTCAAAGGACCTAAACAAGGTCAAGCTTCATGACTTGTTTGCTGATACGAAGGCCTATGAGCTTGAACTACAAACCAGAGAAGGGGAACCTTCTACACCAGCAGCTACAACTGCTTTAACTGCTGTCAGACTGGAACCAACTGGTTCAGTTGAAAAGTCTGCTGACCAGCCAAGCAATGACGCGATGTCATTTTTTTCAGAAATTTTGGAAAATTTATGAGAAGTAATCAAGGAAACTTCCAGAAACAATATCTGAAAAACTACTTCAAAGAAGAACCTTATACTTGTTACAACTGTGGCAAAACTGGTCACTTCATTGCTGACTGTCCCAAACCAAAGAAGGACAGTCGAGGCTCAGCTGAAAGAGGGAAGAAGCCCTATGAACATAAAAGAAGAACCAAGGATGACAAGAAGTCATTCAAAAAGAAACATGAGGTTCTTCTAGCTGAGGAGAGCAAATCTAAGTGGGCGGAAACTGAGAGTGAGGAGTTAGAGTCTGAAACCTCATACAACTCAAGTGATGATGAAGAAGAATTTAAGTGCTTAATGGCAGATGATGCTGAACTGGAGTCAGCAAGTGAACATGTATTTGACTTCAGCTCTATTGATTTCACCCGTGAGGAACTCATTACAACATTGCATGACAAGGTAAATGAGTATCACAAACTTGCTCGATCATTTGAGAAGGTTAGAACTGAGCAAAATGATCATAATGATAACAAAACTGAAACTGATGAGTCAGTTGAAGTGTTACATCTAAAAGGGGAGATTGCAAAGCAAAAAGCTTAAATGATTGAGAACCAAGGTTTGATATGTCAGTTAAAAACTGAAATTTCAAAACATACTGAACTGATTCAACCTTGGAACAAGTCTTCAGTTACATTGATTGAAATGCAGAATGCACAAAAATCAGTTGATGATAAAACTGGTTTAGGCTTTAACTGTCATGTTGAAAATTCTGTAAGTGATACATAGCCAAGGTTGAATGAAAATAAAGAAAAGTACATTACCTTTGTAAAATCAACCATGGTAAATGAATTCTCAGAACCAACTAAACCAGATGTTCAATCGACTGAAAATAAGAACAAAGCCAAACGGTATGGAATTGGATACAGCCCTGAGAGTTCAACTGATTCAAGAAACTGGTCACCTAAACGACTCAGTTACAAAAGTCAGTACTCAAGGAATGACTATTACAATTACTACAACTGTAAGCCAGTTCAGAAAAATGTATCAAAAGAACAGTCAATTGAAAAATGGTACAAATCATATTGTTTCTTCCTCACACCACACACTTAACACTCAAAAATCAAGAAAGACTATTTGGAACACAACAACTAAAAAGTCAGTTAGACTGGTCCAAGTTTGGGTTCCTAAAGGACTAATCAGTTTAAGACCCAAATGAATATGAGTACCAAGATCATATACTGCGTGTGATTGCAGGTAACGGGTACAAACAAGGAATCCACCTGGTATCTAGACAGTGGCTGCTCAAGACATATGACAGGGGATGCAAGTCTGCTATCCCAACTGATTAAATATAGTGGACCAAACATCAGTTTTGGAGATAATTCCAAAGGTAAAACTGTGGGTAAGGGTAAGCTTATCCATGGTAAATTTACTGTCAAAGAAGTTTTACTAGTTGAGAATTTGAAGTATAACTTGATTAGCATCTGTCAGTTATGCGACAATAATTTCTCAGTTCAGTTTGACAGACACACTTGTTCAGTTAGAGATTCGAAGTCATTCTAACTGGCAATCGTTGTGAAAATACTTACAAAGTCAGTTGGACTGATCAACCTTATGCACCAGTTTGTTTAATAACTTCTAAATCTTCTAAAAACTGGTTGTGGCATAAGAGGTTGAACCACCTAAACTTTAAATCTATCGCCTATCTGAGTAACCATGATCTTGTAACTGGTATACCCAAAATAGATTTTTCAAAAGATAAAATTTGTTCAGAATGTCAGTTTGGTAAGCAAGTAAGATCTTCGTTCAAAAACAGAGGTTGTAAATCATCCTCCCGATGCTTAGAACTGTTACATATGGATCTTTTTGGTCCATTACCAGTCATGAGCTTAGAGGGAATGAAATACACCTTATTTTTGTGAATGATTTTTCAAGATTTACTTGGGTCATAATTCTCAATTCTAAAGACAAAAATACTACACAACTGATTAAACTCTTAAAAAAATTATTAAATGAAAAATCAGTTGGGATTGATCGAATAAGGTCTGATCAATGGACTGAATTCATCAATCAAAATCTTTCAACATTTTTAGAAAATACTGGGATCAAATATGAGCTTTCAGCAGCAAGAACCCCTCAGCAAAATGGTGTAGCTGAGAGAAGAAATCGGACCCTTAAAGAAGCTGCTTGAACGATGCTTGCTGATTCTGGTATTTCTCAAAGACTTTGGTTAGAAGCAGTAAACACTGCATGTTACACTTAGAACAGATCAATGATTAATAAGAATCATGTGAAAACACCATATGCGATCTGACATGGATGAAAAAGTGTGGTTTCATATTTCAAAATATTCGTCTGCAGATGTTTTATTCTTGATAATGGCAAAAATCATTTAAAAGCTTTTGATGCTAAATCTACAGAGGGAATATTTCTTGGATATTTATCAGTCAGTAAAGCTTATAGAGTCTTTAATAAAAGCACTTTAAATGTTTAAGAATCAATGCATTTCGTATTTGATGAATCTGTGCTAACTGATAAGCCAACTGATCCAGTTGAACTAGTTGCTCGATTTACAGATATCAGTTTGGAGGATGATAGTGAAGAAGGAAATAATATAAATTGAAACATTCTTCAAACACCTGAACCAGAAATACCAGATCAACCAGTTGAACATGAAGTTCTCCATGATAATCAGTTGGTGGAGCATATTGATAATATTCAGTTAGCAACTGATCCAACTCCAACTGAAACTGAAGAAAACATTCAGTTGCCAACAGAAGAAGCTGCTGACATGGACGCAATAAATACTAAGCTCAGATAGAAAAAATCACATCCTCCAGAACTGGTGATAGGTAATCCATCTGATCCGGTAAGGACTAGAAATCAAATGCTTAATCTATTTATTCATTTTGCTTTCGTTTCACAACTGGAACCAAAGAAAACTGATGACGCTCTTGCTGATCCTAATTGGATAAATGCTATGCAAAAAGAGCTAAATCAATTTACCCATAACAACGTCTGGAACTTAGTTCCAAGACCAATTTCTAAAACTGTTATAAGTACAAAATGGGTATTCAGAAGAAAACAGAACGATGATGGTTCAGTTGCACGCAACAAAGCAAGACTTGTAGCTCAAGGATACATGCAAGAAGAAGGAATTGACTACGATGAAACTTATGCACCAGTTGCAAGACTGGAAGCAATAAGAATGTTCATTGCCTATGCATCATTCAAGAATTTTAAAGTCTACCAGATGAACGTGAAGAGTGCCTTTATGAATGATCAGTTACAAGAAGAAGTTTATGTTGAACAACCACCAGATTTTATGAATCACTCTTCTCCTGATCATGTTTATCATTTGAACAAAGCTTTGTATGGTCTTAAACAAGCTCTAAGTACTTGGCATGAAACACTTTCAAAATTTCTAATTGATCATGATTTTACTGTTGGATCAGTTCATAAGACCCTGTTCAAATTCTCTAAGAATGATCATATTTTACTTGTGCAAATTTATGTTGATATTATATTTGGGTCAACAAACCCCAAATTATGTGAGAAGTTTGCCAAGTTGATGCATGAAAAATTCGAGATGAGTATGATGGGTGAACTGACATTTTTCCTCGGTTTGCAAGTGAAGCAACTGGAAACTGGTATTTTTATCAGTCAGATCAAATATACGAAGGAATTGCTTAAACAATTTGGCATAGAAACATGTTCAGCTGCAAATACTCCCATGAGTTCATCAGTTAAAATTGACAATGATCAAGGGGTAATATCAGTTGAGACGACACTCTACAGAGGTTTAATAGGTTCTTTATTGTACCTAACTGCTAGTCGTCCTTATATTGTATTTTCTGTTTGCATGTGTGCTAGATTTCAGGCAAATCCGAAGCAATCGCATTTTTCAGCTGCCAAACATATTTTAAAATATTTTAAAGGCACACAAAATGTGGGATTATGGTATGCTAAAGATTCTTCTTTCAATTTAGTTGGATATTCAGATGCAGATTATGCAGGATGTAAGCTAGATCGTAAAAGCACCAGTGGATCTTGTCAGTTTCTAGGAGACACGCTGATCTCATGGTTCAGCAAGAAGCAAACATCCATAGCTATTTCCACAAATGAATCAGAATATCTTGCTGCTGGAAGCTGCTGTGTCCAACTGCTCTGAATTCAGCAACAACTGAAAGATTCTGGAGTCGATGCAAAAGAATCTCCAATATTTTGTGACAATACAAGCACAATTGCAATCACATACAATCCAGTTCTTCACTTAAAGACCAAGCACATTGATGTCAGGCATCATTTCATTATAGATCATGCTCTGAAGAAAGCAATCAGACTAGAATATGTGCCAACTGAACAACAAGCTGTTGAAATCTTCACCAAACCATTACCAGAGACTAAGTTTTCTCTCTTTCGAAATATACTTGGCTTAATTGATTTAACTTGATTCTATCATTTTTGTTGTCATTTTATTGATTATGATGTGGTAACTACTCAGTTAGTCAGCTGTCAGTTAATAACATTTAAACTAGTTTTTATCAGTTAGTGTTATTCGATTGACATCAGTTTGTTTGCAAAAAAAGTAAAAAGACAACGATAAACTAAATAAACTTTTATTTATTGAAGGTGGTACGTACATTGGTAATTTCTTTTTTCACCGCAGACCTCCACAAGGATAACCAAGTGGTTAATTCCCCAGTGAAAGTCTTTAGGAAGCCCTCTGAAATAGCAATATTTTTCTGATTCATCCTCTCCTTTATAAGCATCAGAAGGTAGACACCTTCATCAGTGAAGATGTCCACCTCATCAGCTATGCGAAGGCGTCGCTGATACTTTCTCATCGTTGATACCCGTTTGGGGGTAGCAACTGATCCTCCCTGCTGGAAGGATTGGAAGTCCTGAAGCTTTAGCCAGAACAACAGAAGCTTTTCATAAACTTCATTCTCCATTGCAGGCTTCCGTGCTTTTATAGCTGACTGCATAAACACGCCAGCCATGTTTGGACCTCTTGAACCAATTGTTCTTGCCATTATTGTTTAAACTGATATCTACTTGCTGATAATTTGTGATTAACTAATGATATTTCTATTTATAGCCAAGGCTCAAGGCAACTGAAGAGACACAATCATTACACTGGACGGTTCATCTTCTGAGCATAAGATTTTTTTAATTAAACGTCATTTTAACCGTCGTTTAAATTTCCAAAATATAATATATGGATTTATTAAGGGAGAATATCTGATTCAATCGGTTAACTTAGAAGAAAATAGTCAGATGGTTTTTAGTTGTTGTGACTCAGCTCACAACTGACCACTCAATTGTTGCCCCAACTGATCTTCTCCAATACGTTACCTGATTAATCAGTAATGATTCCATATTAACTGATGTGACTGATTGTTTACGCATTAATTACTGTCTTTCAATTAATAGTGTTTTGAAACGTGGCCTTACGTAGAACATTTAAATTTCACACACGTTTCAGCACACGTACAAACGTTTTATTCAAAATTTCCTGGACTGACACGTGTCCAAATAATTTGAACAGTCACGTACATATGTACTACACCCGCTCCATTTCAGTTTTTCTCTCTTACGTGCATTTCAGCATTCAGAGCAAATTACTACTCAAAGATTATTCTCTTTCGCAGATTTCAATTCACTCAAACGGAAAATCAAATCCCTGCTTACATTCTCAATGCTATGGCTGTTGATTTTGATTCAGTCCTGACTGTGAAGGACGAAGGGGTCAAGAATGTCTCTCTCAAACTGGAAGCAGTCAGACTGAAGGAATTTCTGGGAAAATCTTCCCAAGAAATTTATCTGAAGGAGATTCAAGACTTCTACGCTAATGGATATATCACAATTGATGGAGAGATCGTTACTACTGTCAATGGTCAGCTACTGATCATTAATGAGGACTATTTCGGCAATCTATTTCAGCTGCCTACTGATGGGTTAACACATATCTCGGAGGTGAAAGTGTCACGTACCGTAATTTGAACTACTTTAAATTTGTGGAAAAATAAAAATTTTCTTAAATACAAACTAAACTTTCAAATTTTGATAGTCAATAAACTGTCCATCCAAAAATATTTGTGTAAAAGAGATCACAAATAAAGTTTGCTAAAGAAAAATACTTGTTTAAACATCGTAACCCAAAACGTGAAATCAGAATATTAAAATTGTTATGCATCAAATCTTAAAACATGGATGGTCCTCGGGTTTAGCCTCCTGCTCAGTCCAATTCGGCTCATAAGTCCCCACCCCTCATCTCCTCAAAGTCATCATCACCAGCATCGATCAAGTCTAGTGAGTCTAAAGACTCAACACGTATAAACTGGAAATAACAAGTAATACGTAATAAACCCACATGCATCTTCAAAATAGAGCATACATACTTGAAACTTGAACGTATTAGCATAAACATACTTGAAACTTGAACGTAGTATCATAAACATAGACGTGCCATCGTCATAAAACTTTTCATAAACATGCTTGCTTCATATATACTTGAACATACATAAACTTCATCATTTTGTGCAGAGATATGTTTCAAAGCAAGTGACCCATACATAAAAGTGCCTGATCAGACTAAACCACAGTACTGGGCTGGCAGGGAAAGTCCACTACCACATACATGAGATCCCCGTTCATGCTTTAACAAGTGGATTGGTCCCTGCTCATGCTTTACCGCTTTCCAATCCTGATCTAAACCCGATCATGCTTTACCGGGGTGGAGAGCTCCTCGGCCATGTTCACCGACTTCCAAACCCATTCATAATTTGGTCACAAGACATTTAGCATACCTCAAATACTTAAAAGTATTTTCTTTTGCACGTCGAACATACTTACATGGCGTTGAGGGATTCATTGGATCTCGCTCGAGTCCTTGCTGCACATGCTAATGCGCCACCATGAACCTTAACTTCCACAATTTAATCATGCCTATCGAATGCATCACCCATTGACTTACTAACTTATGACCTTGAGAAATGCTCGGGACTTGACCGTGATAAACAACATGTTAAGCCCCGACTCGACCCCGAAACGAATCTTGTCAAGAAGTATGAATTTCCCCAAACAATAGAAGGTGCGGACCTTGCTTAAAACATAGTTCAACGTTCCTCAATCAAACTTCATAGCATCTAAATTAACTTTTACTATACTAGGAAATAACGACTTAATAGTACTTAAAAGAAGCAAGAGCACCTAAATTCGAAGCCTAAAATTCGTCTCATGCAGCGCTGCAGCACTAGACTGACGCCTAGGCGCTGCTCTGCAGCACTGCGGTGCTGCCTGTGTGTACCAGAAGCGCTGGGGCGCTGCTCTACAGAGCCTAGGTGCTTCTGGGTACGCACCGGTAGCGCTGCTGCACTCGCAGTGCGGCGCTAGTTCTGCGCAAATCAATCCAAAATTCTGCACAAGAGTTCCCTATGACTTCTAATGCATGCACAACCTCACCAACCCGAGATAAAACCCCAAAATTCACATGATCACCCCATTGGACACTCCTAAACACAGCAAGGAACAATCGGCTATTTTCCAACGAATCCTGCAACATAAGAAACTCAAGAACATGTCGAGAACACATTTTCATAAAATCACAGTTTGAGCAGTCCCACGAAAACGATCATAACTCACTTATTTCTTATCCAAATATTTCGAATTTACTGTCAAATCGAATGTATCAAAAAGTTCTACGTTTTATATGTTGAAAGGTTTTCAAAAAATCGACCGAAAAGTCGCAGTATTTAAAATGACAGCAAATTTCGAGTTTCAGATCTAGAATCGTTTCAAAACTAATCCAACAAAATTTTGCTCAAACTTTTTACAACATACATGGATTTTTATGCATAATAAATATAAGAACATATAATATAACAAGATCGATGCAGAAACAAAAGATTATACATGCCTTTTTATATTAAAAGTTACCGAAACGACGACATCGAAGCGGAAAAGATGAGAGGGTTGATCTGGACGAACGTGGCACGATTTCTTGCAACAAATGTCACGAAAACTTGCTGGGAAATATTTAGAGGAGGGGCGGCTGCTGTTGTTGTAGTACCCGAAAAACCAATATGCGTAAATATGTGCATAATATCTATTATTTAATTTTAAATGATTATTATTTTAGGAATTTGTTGATTTCATTGCATTTAAATCATTTACGTTATTTTTATAAGGATTTTAAATCACGTATTTCAAATTTTAACTTTTTAGATATATACGCGAGACCGGACCGGAGATAAGAAATCGAAGATGAATTTTATGATCCAAAAATATTCCTAAATTTATTCCGAGCTAAGAAATAATTTATTTTAATGAAATCAAGTGGATTTAAGTCTACTTTAATTAATTAATCACTAATTTAATTGTAGACTTCTTAATTCATCAAGATTATTCTTAATTAACCTTTTAATCAAGCTTATCTAACATAGGATTCTACTTAGCAAAACTTAAACAAATCCTACACCAATTTGGGAATACAAGTCTCGGTCCTCTCCACTCCACACAATCCCCAACTTGACACCATTTAACTCCCCCAACAACAAAACAAAGACCACCCATTCATCATGCATGTTTCCCCCCAACTTGACATCATTTACTCCTCCATGCACCACTTTATTTGACCACAAGCCTTCACCAACTTCTTCACTCCACCTAGCACAAAAATTCAGAAGAAAACTCATCCAATAATCGTGAGCCATCAAGAGAGAAAAGAGAGAAAACAAGCAAGAAAAGAGAATTCCGTCTCCGCCGCGCCGCGTTCGTCGTAATCGATTTGTTTTCGTTTCAAACAAATCCAAGGCATGTCTATATTATTTCTTTGCTCTTCAATCAAGTTATATATATATTTTTAAACAATTACTTTGCTTGATCTATGACAAAACCGAAATCATGTCAAGAACTTTCGAAAAACATTGTACAGAATTTTCGGCTCTTCCCACATGCACTTCACGTTCTTTGTTCAGGGTCGGCTCGACTTCCAGGGGCTCAAGGCTGCTTTTATACATGATATAGGGTGTGTTAGGAAGGGAGTTGTCCATTGGTTTCAGCCCTTTCCCCCCTTGCATCACGTTTTGGACAACAACTCCCCAGCATGTCATTTTGTGTCTCGATTTGCATGTTTATTGTCTAAGGTGAAGATTCTGATCTTGGCTGCCCTAGAGGCTGTAGCCATGGTTAGAACCTTTCCTTGAAATGTCTAGGACGTGACCAAGATGCCCTTTCATGGCTTGGTTCATGGTCCCATCGGTTTTCAAAATAAACAAGAACAGCCCCCTTCGGTTTTAAAATTCTGGTTTTTTGTTGAGTGTGTTGAGTTTCGGTTTTTAGGTGTCAAGTGGGTTGTGGTTGGCTTCTAGCCCTTAACCATGACTCTTACAACACCTTAGCATGTCTAGCATGGACCATGGTTAACCTCATAGCCATTGGATCCTTCATTTGACAGCAAAACAAGCAACGCCCCCACGCGTGCAATGTGTGTGTTCCCGGGTGAAGCTTGTATTGTCGTAGGTGTTGGCAGGAATTGTGTTTGGCCTAGGGCCCTTAGCCATGGTTCAAACCATACCTTAGGATGTTGGTAAGAGGCTCTGGTCGGTGGTTCAAGCCCCAATGGCCATTAGCCTTGAAAACGATGCAAGGAAGCGCAACAGCTGCTGCTGTAATTTTCTGGACAGCAACTTTGCCTTCGGTTCAGAGGTGTGTTTCGAGTTCTTGGTTGGCTTTTAGCCTATGGCCTTGGACTGGACAGTGCCTTATTGAGTTAGGAAGGTCATGTTTTTGGCGGTTCGTGATTTGGTCAAGTTTGGAGGTCGTACGAGAATTTATGGTGCAGTGTGCCAAAGTGACTCTCGAAAGAGCGTTTCATGATTTTGACCTCCATGCACAATTTTCGTGTATTACAACCCTTGGTAATTATTTCCAGTATTTTAGGTGTATTTTAATCATGACTAAGTGATTATTTGATGTTTGTTCGGGTTGGTACAGAGTCATGGTTAAATATTAAGTTTGTTGGGCGTAATAGTCTCGTTTTTAGTTCGATTTTGAAGCGTTGGTCAAGATAAGTTATTTGCATGGTCAAGTCAAGTTATGTGCATGTTTTTCATGTTAGAATTAGGTCGCAGCGAGCCTGGGAACGATCCAACCCAAATTTGTAAAATAACTCAGGAATTTAATTATATTACGTGCATAAAAATATAAAATGTTCATTTTTGAGATATATGCGATATTGCTTGTGGCCACCTCACGTTCATGGGATTGCAGCTTATCATGGGATTATTACTCATCCGGTGGCTACTGACCGGTTCATGTTCATGTAGGGGCACGGATATCCAGTCCAAGGGCTGTGATGATCTCTACCGCCCAATATACTGTGGTTTAGTCTGATCAGACGATTCATTTCACGTTATGGGCCACTTGCGTAGAACATATTCTCAACAGAAAATTATTATATGCTATTTCATGACAGGGCTCTATCGAGCAAGCATTTCACTTACGATTTTCAGTTCAGTTATGCACATATTTATAATTACTCATGATAAGATATTTTCACGTTATGCTTTACGACATGATATTTTTATCTGGCATGAAACTTTATGATATATTTTACTCGTTATTCACGATATATGCATGCTGAGTCTTTAGACTCACTAGACTTGATTGTTGTAGGTGCTGATGAGGTCGGGACCGAGGGCGGGGACCAGTGAGCCATCTTGGGTCGGTAGTAGTAGGAACCCGAGAACCTCATTTATCAGTTTATTTATTATTTTATGCAAACTCATTTTATCGCGATGAATTATTTTAAGTTGTTGCTTTGAAACAAATATTTACTTCCCCTGCTATCTCGATATTTAAAGCTTTTATTCCGCTGCTACTTTAAACATTGAATCTTTTATCAGTATATTTTATGAACGAGACATTTTATTTATTTAAAGAGAAAATTTTAAATTATTCCGCAAATTTTCAAATACGAAACACGGGCCACTACAGTTGCACCAGGAATCCTAGGTTTTTGGTCTCAAAAATTTTCTGAATTGATGGAATAAATGTGTGTGTGTGGGATATCGTGTAAGTGTGTGTGTTAAAGTGTGCGCGCGCGTGTTATAGAATAATTTAGGGAAAATGATTTGCTTAATTACACAATTAACAATGCTAATTAAAATGCTAATAAAAATGTTAATTAAAAATGTAAACTAAAATTGTTAATTCTCACTACTAAACAAAGTCCCTTAATTTAAAATAAAACGCACAATAGCTAAATTTTAAAAGTTCGAAAATCACAAAATCACCTAATAATTAAATTAGGCTTTAAAATGCTAAAAATTTAATAAATCATTTAAAATGTCACTTTCTTGACTTAAGATAAAATACCACATTTTAAAATTGCAAAAATCGTCTCCGGTCTCTTTTCCTCGATCCCCCATCGAATAATCGCCTGAAACATGAAACTCAAGAACATATTTTAACGTACATCACATAAACATAAATAATTTAAAATAATGTAATTTCATAAATCTTGCATCTCAAAAATCATTTTAAAATTGATTAAATAATTTAACAATTAAATAAATGCATGTGTTTTACGTGTACTGAATTTGGGCTTACAGAAAGCATATGATGTTGACGAGATGCAAACCCTTCTTTCTGCTGATGGTCGGAAGATCAAGGTTTCCGATCCCAAGAAGGAGTTGAAGCCAGAGGTAGAGTTGATGGCTGATATTGTAGCAAAAGGGCTCTTAGCAAAGGCAGGATCCTTTGCTGCCCTAACTCTGGATAAATTCCAAGCCATGACTGCTATCATGGCTGACAGAAAGATGAACTAGACGAACAATATTTTCAATATCTTGAAAAATATGTTTCAGTCGACCAAGCAATCCAGGGGATTTGCTGTGCAACTCAGCTATCTGCTTAAAATGAAGAAGTTGGTGGGTGATGATGCTGAGAAATCATCCAAGTTTAAGTTTTCAATGCTAAGAATGTTCAGCCGCCAAAGACAAAATTGGACATGTCTCCTGAGCAATTTTTGAAGGTGAAAAAAGAGATTGGGACGCAGGAGGCTCCCAAGTCAGTGAAGAAGGCTAAGAAAATAGTTCAGAAGAAGACAATCAAACGTAAACTGATTGTCACTGAGTCTGATTCAGAGAAGACTCCTTCACCCAAAATCTCCAAGAAACTTTGCACTTTGAAAACTAAGCCAATCACGATAGTCAGAACAATCCCAACTCATCGGCCCACACCAACTGAAGCTCAACAGCCTATTTAGGCTACACCTTTGAGAGCTGTACCAACTGAACCATCAACTAAGGTTCAGTTACCTCTTTCTGATGACTGATCGAGCAAAACTTGCACTGTGGAATCCTTAATAAAAATATGATTTTGTATGCTCGAAAATTAATCGCAAGTGCACGATTTCAAGTAATAGTATAATGTACATGAGTACGATTATCGTTCCACTGGAGATTGTATTTGACAATTATTATTTCCAGTTATCAAATCTTTAGCAACGAAATTTGGATTGTTGTTTATGACTACTAAAATCAAATAAACATGCAAATAAAAAGGTTTAGGAATTAAATAGTGAGGTATAATATCTAGAATGGTTAATTAAAATTCAATAATGAATTTGTTGGGAATTGCAGTTCACCTACCCCTCGTTCATTAATTAATTCGTTCGATAGTGATTTACGCTTCCGACGGGATTTCCTATTCGATTGAACACGCCCTCTCGAGCTATGCCAAACTAACTCTACTCAATGAAGTAATTAAATATCTTTAATTATTTATCAAGAGTGAATCGCATGTCGATCTATGTAATCCCCTAGTTTTCGTCCTACCAGACTATGACTATCGGCGTGTATCCAATTTCATATGTCTATGTAAATTGTAGATCCACGTACTATGCTACTCGTTCTTATCACAAGCTATTTTATCGAACTCACTCGCAATATAAAACGTTGTTAAAGTTAGCTACGCCCTAACAACACAATGAAAAACAGTAGCATACTCAAGAACAAAGCAAAAATCAAAATATAAATTAACTAAATCGAAGTTCGGGGTAGGTTCCCCTTAAATCCCAACAAATATTTTAGTTTAGCTACTCGAATTCATAGTAAAAATAAACACAACAATGTTTAAAGGATAAAAACTAAGTTAGAAATATTAGACTTGACGAAAAACACAAAGAACTGTGCTCCGAAATCTTCGAATCTTCAATCCAAGCAATTTCTCCAAGCTTTTCTCTCCTCCTTGGCTCCTTGGCTACTGAATGAATCTAATTTTCATGCCTAGGGTTTTCCCATATCCTTCCACATTCAGAAATAAGAGAAGAAATTGGACAAGAATCTTTCCAAAATTTCAAGCGCACCCGGGCGGACATAAGTTTCCGCTCGGACGGATGACTTTCGCAAATCTTTTTCCAAAATTTTAATTGACATGCCTGGACGGACATAAGTTTCCACCCGGGCGGATTGCCTTCAAAATTTTCCCCTTTATTTTCAGTTCAGTCACGAATTACCTGTATTTTCAACCAAGAGCCTTATGAGCAACAAGAAACCATAAATTATGCTGAAATAACACAAAACGCATGCAATTTAAACGATATATGCAACACAATGAGCTATCACACAATATGAAAAACACATAAAATCTACCTATATCAACCCCCAATACTAACCTTTTGCTCGCCCTCAAGCAAAACAGGTGACACGACAAAACGGGACAAGACAAAACGTAGCTCGACAGTGAATTCATAATCATCAATTAGCCTCAGCGTAACTCAACATGTTCCCTTGTCAATCAATGTAAAAGCACAACTCTTCGCTTTTTCCTTGGTCTAGACATTGTTTCAAATAAAACCTGAACGTGTATGTGTGTGTCGTAAGTCCTAGCATCATAAATGACAGAGGGATCCATTCTCAACCATTATCAGAGATTTAAATCGGCCTGTTAGTGTGAATCTTACTCCCCTATATTCCTCTGCACTTAGTAATCACCAGCAGCTTCTCTTTTTTTTTCTTTTTCTTTTTTTTGACTGAATTGGAATACAGTAATAACAGGACTGTGTTAGAACCTTTCATTTCAGATTCAAATCCACGAGTTTTACAGTTTTAGCAAGGAATAGGATTTCATTCCTTTATTCGGCTCCCCAACACCTTACATCTCCAACTTTAGCTAGAAATAGGATTTCATTCATTTATTCGGCTCCCCCACACCTTACATCTCCATTGTTTTCTTTTATTTTTTACGCTGCTGATAAATACCTCGATTCAAGAGAATGTAGTCAAGCTCAATTCACACCTTCAAACCTCTTCATTCCCCACTTTGGTTTTAAATTTTCACCATCTTATCATGCATGCTTCTAGTTCTAACATTCGTACAAAGAGAATTCAATGTTTTAAATAAAACCTATGTCTTTACCACAGTATGTGCTCAAGAAATGCAATTACACGATAGACAGGGCTTGTCTCATAACCTCTTAATCATATTTGGCTAACAAGTACTACTTCGAACACCGTCTGTGGACACATACCAATGCAAAAATGACTAAAACTGAATTCCAACAGATAAAACCAACAAACCACCAAAAATGAACTCACGAAACAACACCCAACCACCCACCGATACTAAAGTCGAGCAGTGTTTCCAATGCAACTGATGATAGAAAAAGAGACAGATAGTGCATAACAAAATGGATGCAATATAGCCTAAGCATGCAACAGAAACAGAAATAACTAAAATGATTTAAATGAAATGCAAGAAATAAAAAGAAGGGACAGAAGTGACTCCCCTCTCAATGATCATCCTCCTCGTGCTCCTCTGGGGGAATGACGCCAGCTTCCGGATCTAGTTCATTGGCATTGTGAAACTGAAACGGCGGCAGGAAAGCTGGCATGGGTGGTGGCAGAAGGGCGGGGTCAATACCACTGTGGCTCAGGGACAGACGCAGCATGGCATCAGTAGCAGTCTGATATGTCCGACTCATAGCCTGCCACTGTAACTGATGGTCAGCGAATGCAGCAAATTCGTCCATCCGATCATGAAGAAGACGACGTCGAGGTCATGGGTCCGGTGGTGGGGGCTGCTGTGGCAGTAGATCGAAAGTCAAGCCGTCCCAAATAGGGCAAAACTGCGTGAAAGCCTTCCGTCGTACTGTCATTTTCTGTAGCCAGCTAGCGTCATCAAGGGCCTTGGTCGGTGGCAACCATTCATCATCATCCTGAAAAACGACCCCAGCGCCCGCACACAGTTCGGTGATAATGTGAGGAAAGAATAATGCCACATTCGGATTATGAATGCTCAACTGGATCTGTGAATGAATAATCCTACCCACATTGATTGGCAACTGGGTCATCAGTGCATAGAGCAACACTCCTCTCTCCCTTTGTACTTCGCTAGTGTGCCCGATGGCATCAATCGTACGGCCAGAAATGCATACCACATCGCAGCCGGGACTAACAAATATTTCTCGACGAAACAAGTGTGCGATCCGGGTGTCTTCCACGGAGACCCCGAATAGCAGATTCTGCGCATCATCAGGTCTAAGTCGGGTTCTGCTGCCCATGCCACATATACAGAATCATCCACAGCCGGTGTCTCAAGCACCCTATTAATCTCTACCGAACTAAAATCTACCAGCTTCCTTCTCACAAATGCTTTACTATCGCTCATCTCAGCCGCATTAGCATAAAATTCATGTACTACAGGTGCCACCGTGGCTTGCGGTTGGGCACAAAATTTTGACCATCCTTGATTAGTAATCTGATTAATAATATGAATATTGACCACAAGTTGGAACCCACGCTCTATAATCGGAGCTCGATGTATTTTTGCGTGTTCATAGCGTTCCTTAGCAGCATTATTCACAAACAATTGGGAATTATGAGAAGATGATGAAGAAGCATCTTGACTTACCCGAGCTTTCTTGGGTGCCATCGTGGATTATTTGGGAAGAACAAGACGGTTGGAGTAAGAGGTGCGTTGTCGGAACTCAGTGGTGGCCGGAAGCTTCAGCGGTCGGAGAGTTGCAGCGGTAGCCGGAGAAATTGTAGCGGTGGCTGGAGAATTAACGTGGTGGCCAGAAAATTGATGCCCTTGGTGCTTGGTGAAGGTGGTGACACTTAATTGTACTTGAAATTGGCACAAAACAAGTTATTTGAGCGAGATTGAGAGTGGAGGAGGTGAAAATCGAAGGGGACGACTAGGTTTTGAATGGGAGAAAAGGAAAAGAGTCAGCAGATTTTAACAAAATTCGCGACCCGCCCGGGCGGACATAAGTTTCCGCCTGGGTGGATGTGTTACGGCTTTCAGAAGAATTCTTTTTTTAAAAGTTTAAAGGGCGCTCCCGGGCGGACATAAATGGTCGCCCGGGCGGAAGCTTCACGGCTTTTCATTAATTTTTTGTAAAAAGAGCGCGCCCGGGCGGACATAAATGTGCGCTCGAGCGGAAGCTTCACGGCTTTACACTTATTTTTAAATAGATAAATAAACAAATAAACTAAAATAATAAAATCAAATTAAGTAGGGAAAAGAGGTAGTTCTCAATTTATAGTCGAGAGCTTGACTGTCGGTCAGTTTCAGTTCAGATTGTCCTGGAACCGGGTGATTCCAAGTTGTGGCGCAATTGTGCCACCCATGTAGTGCTTCAGTCGCTAGGCATTGACCGTAAATGTCCCATCCTTTCAATCCTGCAATTCTACAGCTCCCGATGGGTATAATTTGGAAATCACGAATGGACCAGACCATCGCGACTTCAATTTTCCGGGAAACAGTCGAAAACCGGGAGTTGTAGAGCAGGACATTTTCACATTCTTTCAATTCTCTTTCAATGATCCGCCTATCATGAGCCTTCTTTGTCTTTTATTTGTATGACAGTGCGAGATCATACGCTAGATTCCGGAATTCCTCCAACAGATCCAGTTGAAGCAGACGTCGTTTACCTGCATCAGTAAAGTTAAAGTTTAGTGCTTTCGTTGCCAAATATGCCCGATGCTCTAACTCTACAGGTAGATAACATGCTTTACCAAACAATAACCTATATGGTGTAGTGCCTATAGGTGTTTTGAACGCAGTCCTATATGCCCAAAGGGCATCATCTAACCTTATAGACCAATCTTTTCGACTGACACCTACCCCTTTTTCTAAAATCCGCTTGATCTCTCGGTTAGACACTTCGACTTGACCACTCATTTTGGGGGTGATATGGAGTAGATATCTTATGTGTGACACCATATTTACTCCAAAGTTTTTCAAAGAGTTTGTAACAAAAATGGGTGCCACCATCACTAATGATTGCTCGTGGTGTCCCAAACCTGTTAAAAATATATTTTTTTAAAAATTTTCAGGACCACTTGAGCATCATTAGTGGCATATGCTTCTGCCTCTACCCACTTAGACACATAGTCGACCGCCACCAAAATATACTTTTTCATGAATGAGCTGGGAAACGGTCCCATGAAGTCTATCCCCCACACATCAAAAACCTCACACTCAAGAATATTATTTAATGGAATTTCATGACGGTCAGAGATGTTACCTGTCCGCTGGCATTTATCACAGGCAAGCACATAAGAACAATCATCTTTAAAAAGGGTTGGCCAATAAAAGCCACATTCAAGTACCTTAGATGCCGTCCTTGTTGGTCCAAAATGACCACCTATCTCACGGTCATGGCAATGGCTGAGAATTTGACCAAAATCTTCCTCTGCAACACATCTTCTTATCATGGAATCTGCACAAATCTTAAACAAAAATTGTTCCTCCCAAAAATAATGCTTCACATCGGAAAAGAATTTCTTTCGTTGGTGAAACGATAGATTGGGTGGTGGTATGTATGTGACAAGAAAGTTAGCGAAGTTTGAATACCAAGGATAGTGTTTCCCCTCAAATAGCTGCTCATTAGGAAACCAGTCATTAATGGCATGATCTACACATTCAGTACTAATCAGCTCCAATCTAGACAAGTGATCCGCTACCACATTCTCGACACCCTTCTTATCCCTTATTTCTAGATCAAATTCTTGTAACAATAAAATCCACCTAAGTAGTCGTGGCTTTGCATCTTTCTTAGCAAATAAATATTTCAGTGCAGAGTGGTCTGTGTAAATAATGACTTTCGACAAAACAAGATATGAATGAAATTTGTCAAGCACAAATACTACTGCAAGTAATTCTTTTTCAGTTGTTGCACAATTCAATTGAGCCTCATCTAGGATCTTACTTGCGTAGTAAATTATATGAAATAACTTGTTTTGCCGCTGACCAAGCACAGCCCCCACCGCAGTATCACTGGCATCGCACATGACCTCAAAGGGTAGATCCCAATCTGGTGCCACCAAGACAGGAGCCATCACCAAGAGCTCCTTCAAATCCTCGGATGCATGTAAACAGTCAGAATTAAAATAAAAAGGCGCATCTTTCATAAGTAAGGAAGATAGAAGTTTTGAAATTTTAGAAAAATCTTTGATAAAACGCCGATGAAAACGGGCGTGGCCTAGAAAACTTCTAACTCCCTTTATGGATGTCGGAGGTGGTAAGTTCTTGATAACTTCCACTTTTTCCTTATCCACCTCTATTCCATGCGGTGATATCTTGTGCCCCAACACTATGCCTTCTTGTACCATAAAATGGCACTTTTCACAATTCAGTACCAAATTCGTCTCCTCACATCTCATCAACACTACCTTCAGATTCTGTAAACAGTCATCAAACCTTGCACCAAATATAGAAAAGTCATCCATAAATATTTCAAGAAAGGTTTCAATCATATCATGAAATATAGCAGTCATGCAGTGCTGAAATGTAGCAGGGGCATTACAAAGACCAAAAGGCATACGGCGAAAAGCAAAAGTTCCATAAGGACAAGTGAAAGTGGTCTTCTCTTGGTCCTCAGGTACAATAGTGATTTGATTATACCCCGAATACCCATCTAGAAAACAGTAAAACTCATGCCCCGTTAGTCTCTCTAACATCTGATCAATAAAGGGCAGTGGAAAGTGATCTTTACAGGTAGCATCATTTAATTTCCTATAATCAATGCACACACGTCTTCCCGTAACTGTTCTAGTGGGTATTAATTCATTTTGTTCATTTGTGATAACAGTAATCCCACCTTTTTTTGGTATACATTGAACAGTACTTACCCATGCACTATCAGATATGAGATAGATAATACCTGCATCAAGGAGTTTGATAGTTTCTGCTTTTACTACCTCTTGCATATTTGGATTCAATCTTCTCTGAGGTTGCACAAGAGGTGAGTACTTGTCTTCCATCAATATCTTGTGCATGCAGACAGATGGATTGGTCCCTTTTATATCCGCCACCTTCCATGCAAATGCACTCTTGTGCGTTTTCAAGACTTTCAGCAGTTTGTCCTCCGTCACATCTGTCAAATAAGAAGAAATAATAACATGAAATTTATTATTCTCACCCAGATAGACGTATTTCAGATGTGGAGGTGATGGCTTGAGCTCTCGAGTTGGTGGATCCTCTATGCTTGACTTTTGAGGGATCAAGTCTCTCCGATCCTCCAAGTCCTCTAATCTCATCCTTATTGACCTCTTCCATTGCTGGTTGGCATTGAGGTATGCCACTATCTAGGCTTTCTCTGAATCCAATTCGTCTTCTCGTGATTCAGTAGTGAGAGTGGCTTCCAAAGGGTCCCTAAGAGCATCCTGCACATAGTTAAACACAAGAGAATCAAAAGCATCAATTCTATAACAACTATCACAATGCAGTGTGTGCTTAAGTGCATTAAAAACGTCAAAAGTAATCTCCTCTTCTCCCACTCTCAATCTCAACTTCCCCTCCTGCACGTCAATTAGAGCCTTGCCAGTTGGAAGGAACAGTCTCCCCAAAATTAAAGGCATCTCCATATCCTCCTCCATGTCGAGCACCACGAAATCTGCAGGAAAAATAGATTTGTCCACTTTCACTAGCACATCCTCAATAACTCATCATGGATACTTGACAGATCTGTCTGCTAGCTGTAAAGACATCCTCGTTGGCTTAGGTTTTCCCAATCTAAGTTTCCTAAACACAGACAAAGGCATAAGATTAATACTCGCACCAAGATCACAAAAAGCTTTATGAAAAACAACATCACCAATAATACAAGGAATAGAAAAACTCCCTGGGTCTTTAAGTTTCGGTGGGATTTTTTTTTGCACCAAAGCGGAGCAATTTTCAGTTAGATTTACCGTCATGTAATCCTCCAATTTTCTCTTGTTTGCTAAGATATCCTTCAAAAATCTAGCATAACTAGGCATTTGCATCAAAGCATCTGCAAAAGGAATATTGTTATGCAATTTTTTAAACACCTCAAAGAACTTACCGAATTGCGCATCAAGTTTTGATTTTTTCAATGCTACAGGGAAAGGAGGAGGTATGGCAATTTTTGATTGTGCAGTGGGTGCTGGTGTAGAGTTAGAAGATTTACCTTTGGATGTCTCAGTCTGTTCATCCGGGATCTGATTTTTTCCTTCCCTCTAGACTCTAAAATTTTTCCATTCTTCAACTCGATGGCCTTTACTTGCTCCTTTGGATTGGTCTCTGTGTTACTTGGCAAGGTGCCCGGCTCTCTACTTGCTATCATCTTTGCTAACTGTCCAATTTGATTTTCTAGCCCCTTTATCGATGCATCTTGATTTTGGAGTCTAGTTTCAGTAGATGAGATGAACTTAGACATCATCTGCTCTAAATTGGAATTTTCTTCTCTAGGAGGGTCAGATCTGTACATTGGTTGTTTCCCATACGGATCATTCCTTGGATGGTTTTGGACTCCCACTTGATTCACTGGTGCCTCTTCCTGCACATAGAAGGGATTGCCATCTTGACAGTCCTTCACAAAGTGTTCACCTCCACATTTATCACAGAATATCTCTTGAAGACGCATAGTTGTGCCACTCATATTCAAGCTGTCCAATTTCCTGTCAAGTTGTGCAGTAATAGCAGAAAATTCAGTTACCTGGTGTACTCCTGCACTTCTCCGTTGGTTGTTCCTTTCAGATTGAGGATGATAGCTGCTAGCAGCTATCTCCTCCAATAACTCATATCCTTCCTCAGCAGTTTTTCTCAATAAGTTTCCACAAGCAGCATCATCTATCATAGTACGATTAAGAGTAAGCAAGCCATAATAAAAGGTTTAAACGACTAACCCAAGTGGCAGTTCGTGATGAGGACATCTTCGTAATAGATCTCTGAAGCGCTCCCATGCCTCGTATAAAGGCACCTGCTCGAATTGAGCAAATGTGGTGATGTCTGCCCGCAGCTTCATGGTCTCAGACAGAGGAAAGTATTTAATGAGAAATGCTTTTGCCATGTCCTCCCATGTGGTGATCGAACCTACAGGCAAACAATTTAACCATGCTTTAGCTTTTTCACGTAAGGAGAAAGGAAATAAACGCAACCTAACAACATCATCAAAAACTCGATTAAATTTAAAAGTATCCCAAATTTCAAGAAAATCTGCGATGTGCGTGTTTGGGTCATCTACTGCAGATCCTCCAAACTGGGCTGTATTCTGAATCAACTGAATTATAGCTGGCTTGATTTCAAAGTGGTTTGCCCGCACAATAGGCCTCACAATGCTGGGGCGTGCTCCATCCAAAGAAAGCTGGGCATACTCTAGCATCGGTATGCGGCGTGGCATCTCAACATGTCTATCATCATGGTGTTCCTCTTCATGCTCGTGCTCGTGCCTCTCCATCAGTTCCTTCAGTCTCTGCTGCTGTCTTCTCCTGCAGAAAGTTCTTTCAATTTCAGGGTCGAACTACTCAAGCTCCACGTCAAGTGACTTTGGCATGCACTGGAAGAGATATCTGTAATAGAATATGGAGTGTTAACTTAATAAAAATGAAACAATGCTAAAGAAAATAACTAAAAATAAAATTGTGAATTAACAGTCCCCGGCAACGGCGCCAAAAACTTGATCGAGCAAAACTTGCACTGTGGAATCCTTAATAAAAATATGATTTTATATGCTCGAAAATTAATCGCAAGTGCACGATGTCAAGTAATAGTATAATGTACGCGAGTACGAGTATCGTTCCACTGGAGACTGTATTTGACAATTATTATTTCCAGTTACAAATCTTTAGCAACGATATTTGGATTGTTGTTTATGACTACTAAAATCAAATAAACATGCAAATAAAAAAGGTTTAGGAATTAAATAGTGAGGTATAATATCTAGAATGGTTAATTAAAATTCAATAATGAATTTGTTGGGAATTGCAGTTCACCTACCCCTCGTTCATTAATTAATTCGTTCGATAGTGATTATGCTTCCGACGGGATTTCCTATTCGATTGAACATGCCCTCTCGAACTATGCCAAACTAACTCTACTCAATGAAGTAATTAAATATCTTTAATTATTTATCAAGAGTGAATCGCATGTCGATCTATGAAATCCCCTAGTTTTCGTCCTACCAGACTATGACTATCGGCGTGTATCCAATTTCATATGTCTATGTAAATTGTAGATCCACGGACTATGCTACTTGTTCTTATCACAAGCTATTCTATCGAACTCACTCGCAATATAAAACGTTGTTAAAAATAGCTATGCCCTAACAACACAATGAAAAACAGTAGCATACTCAAGAACAAAGCAAAAATCAAAATATAAATTAACTAAATTGAAGTTCGGGGTAGGATCCCCTTAATTCCTAACAAATATTTTAGTTTAGCAACTCGAATTCATAGTAAAAATAAACACAAAAATATTTAAAGGATAAAAACTAAGTTAGAAATACTAGATTTGACGAAAAACACGAAGAACGGTGACCGGAAATCTTCGAATCTTCAATCCAAGCACTTTCTCCAAGCTTTTCTCTCCTCCTTGGCTCCTTGGCTGCTGAATGAATCTAATTTTTGTGCCTAGGGTTTTCCCATATCCTTCCCCATTCAGAAATAAGAGAAGAAATCGACCAAGAATCTTTCCAAAATTTGAAACGTGCCCGGGCGGACATAAGTTTCCGCCCGAGCGGATGACTTTCGCAAATCTTGTTCCAAAATTTTAATTGACGCGCCCCGGCAGACATAAGTTTCCGCTCGGGCAGATGGCTTTTGAAATTTTCCCCTTTATTTTCAGTTCAGTCACGAATTACCTGTATTTTCAACCAAGAGCCTTTTGAGCAACAAGAAACCATAAATTATGCTAAAATAACACAAAAGGCATGCAATTTAAACAATATATGCAACACAATGAGCTATCACACAATATTAAAAACACGTAAAATCTACCTATATCAATGACCAGCTGAAGAAGAAGACGAAGATCACCGAGTCTGGTAAGAAGAAGAAATCAATTGGAGTAAAGGCTCCAATAATCACTATTTCTGGCTTCACCCCTCTGCCTATTGCCAGACCTAAAGGAGTAGTGATTACCGAAAAAATTGATTCAACCACTTCAGGACTGAGTATTCCTCATATCCTGGCTGATTCTAAAAGAAAGGGGAAGTTGCAGGAAGAGCCCCGACCAACAAACACAGTTCAAACCCACATTGATCTTATCTGGTCAGAGATCAATAAATTTTCCACGAACAAGCTCAAAATTATCAGAGAATGGGTCAGATTCAGAACTGAAGTTATTGCCAAACAACTTCAGAAGAAATCAGTTCTGAAGAAATTTATTGACCTAGAAAGAGCTGTTCTGAAGGTGGTCAAAGCTGCTTTGGTTGTACAAGCTTTGCAACGTGAGAAGTATTTCTTTGATCAAATACGAGCCAAGCAGTTAGCAAAGATGGTTGCTCAGTTACGACAGAATTTTGATCCTACCAGTCCGACTGCTTTCAATGACAAAGATGTCTTTAAACAATTGGAAATGGATCTCATCGTGCTATAGATGGAGATTAAAAACTGGGAAATGAACCAAGAACTGATTTATCTGGTAGATTCCCAAGATTCTTCCTCTGAATAGCAGGCTGAACAATCAGTTCAAAGGACCCAGTTGCTGAATCTTCTCAGAAAGCAACTGCTCCTTCCACAACTGAAGAACAACCATCATCGATTGCTCCTCCATCTTCAACTGCAGAACTTGTACTTTATTCTGATGCCGAGTTATGACTGGCGAATCTTGACGAGGTGATCAAATCAGTAACCACTGATATCCAGCTAGATACTACTAGAGAAGTTGAAGAAATTTTTGCAACTGAAGAACTAGTTGATTCGACTGTTATTACTGAAGAACCAGTCAATCAAGCTGAAGAACCAGCCGAACAGGCTATTTTTGTAACAGAAGAGCAAGTTCAGTCAGCTGCCATGACTGAACAGGTAGTTTTTGAAGAAACTGAAAATGCTCAGCTGCACTCAATTGAAACTGAAAGAGTGACAACTGAAGAGCTAGTTGAAGCTTCAGTCGCTCAACCAACTGAAAAATCAGTTTGTGAATCAGCTGCGCAACTAAATGAACAACCATCAACTGTTTCAGCTGATCAGCAAACTGAAGAGCCATCCGATACCTTTGTTGCTCCGAATCCTTCTCCTCCTCAACAACTTCAACAATAAGCTTTACAAGAAGATGTTCCAGAAATGGTAATGCTTGAATCAGATATAACTGACAGAGCTTTGGTGATCTTTAATCAAGAAGAAAGTGAGCAGATACCAAAATCCTCTAGAGCCATGTCTCCTGGTATATCTATGGATACTGAATCTTTGTTCGAAGAAATCCAATCTGTTCAGGACAACCTACTCAGTATGGGCATGCTATTTCTGAAATCAAGTCAACCCAGCTTGCGCACACCTTAAATATCAACTCTTCGTATGAATTTCTACAGGCAGACTACAGCAAATCCAAGAGAATGTGACTTCACTAATTCTCCAGATGGAAGACATTAAAAAGGACAGAATGTCGACTGAAGCTCATTTACAAACACAAGCCTTAGTCGGAAGACGCTTTGAATTTCTGGAGAAAACTGTCACTAAAAGGATAGATTTGCTACAAAATATTGTGATGAATACGGTGTCAGACATCGCCACTAATGTTCATATGCTATCCAGAAAGGTTGATGCGTTCGAAAAAAAAGGGGAAAAAGGAGAAGAAAAAGATCAACAAAGAGAAGACGATAATCAACAAGGAGAAGACGATATTGATAAGATTTTGATAGATTTTTAAAGATTCTTGAAGATTATTTCATTTTTTTATTCTTTGTACGAATCTGTACATTAGAAGAGTTATTTTATCTACAAAGAGTTCGAATTATTTTATCTACATAAAGTACAGTTGATCAGTTCATTTACTAAGTTTTGTCAAACACCTAAAAAGGGGAAATTGTTGGAAACTAAATTTCAGTTGTTTGACAAACTAAATGATTAATGTTCGTAACTGATCAAGAACCTGTAACTGAAAAATAACGCGCAGATTTTCTAAGGCAACTAAAACCAGCTGAACTGAAATTACGAAGACAACTGAATGATCAGTTGGAAACTGATCAGTTGCTACATCCAGTTGTAAGCTTATCAGCTATTGCTTATCAGCTGATCCTTCAGTTGTACACATTAAGAAAAGGACGTTCAACTGACAATAGTACAAAAGCAGACTGCAACAGATAATGGGAACGCCGCAATTCAGCTGTAGTGTATGAATGTCAGAAAAATGTTGACATGGAAAACCAACGGATAAAATGATTCAAATTTTATTAAATGTTACCGTTGAAGAGAAGCCTATAAATAGCAGAGAAGAGCAGCTGAGAGAAAGGTAACACATCAAAGTTCTGAATATCAAAAACTCGTCTATTCTCTAAAATACGCTGTTACTCTGCCAAAATAAAAGCTCACGCTTATCGCATATATTCATAGCAATCAAGGCTAAACTTTCGAGCTTTCTAGCACATTGTTATCATTGTAAAACTCGATCTTGCAAGAGATCAGTTGTGCTAAATTCAGTTGTATATTGTGAAGCATTTTATAAACTAAGAGTTTCAGTTTTGGTAGTGTTATGTCCAAACTGAAGTGGGTCTGTACAAATTTTTGTATCGATCAAAGTCTTTTAGTGAATATCATTTCCTTGTGATAGAAGGGGTGATTTAGGAGTGTTTGAAATCTCCGAACATCCATAAAATCTTGTGTTCTTATTTCAGTTTTTATTCTATCTATCAGTCATTTTTATTCTGCACTTCATCGTTAACTGATTGATATTGACTGACAAGATTCCGAGTATCAGTTTATTACTAAACTTAACTCAACTTTCGAAAAGTTTATAAAAGTTGAGAGTGTTTATTCAACCCCCCCTTCTATACACTCTTTTAACCAAGTATTCGATCCTATCACGAGAAGTGGACGTTTCACATAGTACTCTTGTCTTGAGAGTTCCTCACAGAATTACTAGGATCTCTCACTACGTTCGTTTTAAGTTATTCGAGGATTCAACTCACATGGTTCGATTTAGACTATAGTTATGATACTCCTTGTTGTACAAAAATTGCATATCTCCACAATGATATGATATGTTCACTTTGGGCCAAGCCTCACTGGAATTGTTTTTGGATGTATCTAAAATGTCTTACACCAATAGAAATATATTTTCATCTTTTTAACTCTTGATATTCCTCGTGTATTTTAAATATAGGACTTTAGTTCCATTCTTAACAATATTATCCTTAAAAGTAGATTTCGTGTACCCACTGACAAAAATCAAAAGAAGGGCACCCAGTAATCCAAGTCACCCAAAAGGTCAGGTCACCTGAAGGATCCAAATCACCCACAAAAGACTAAATCACCGGAGATATAAGAATCACTTGAAGTGTGTTCGTGAAGTGTGTTACCTTAAGAGACCAAAAGTCACCTATAAGACCAAAATCACTCAAAGAGTTTCAAGTCACCGGTAGGATCCAAGTCATCTAAGAGAACTGAGTCACCAAGGAGGGCATAAATATCTCATTGACAAAAAAATACTTGTAGAATCTCACCCTCACTAGAACTACCTAAAAACTTAGGTTATATTTATTGAAGCACCATTTATCGCACCAAAGATGAAGTGGAATTTTAAAATTTTTTTTCGACATTTGAAACGCTCATTGGGCGTCGTAGGAATTTAAATATACATGGAGCATTTAGGATTGTTACATTTGCGTATATAATGTTGACTCCAAACTATTTCAGATTTTAAGCGGAGATAATCCTTATTGTATATTCATTCGAAAAGATCTCCCTCCTTTGATCATCAAGTTAAGTCCACGATTAAAGACTTTGTTCCTTGTATAAATCACACTAGAGATCTCAAACAATTTTTGCATTGAGACTAGGACACAAAATGTTGGAACATTTCATGTTCGCAATCTCGATTTTGATGTTAACAAAACTTGTTATTTTATTTCTAATGGATTTACCTAAGTGCGCAGAAGCTGAAACTGATCAAGATTCGAACTAATCAGTTATCGAGCCAAAACTAAAGCTATCGAGACGTAAAACTAAAAGCGCTAACTGATTGCCCAAACTGAATCAGTTCAACTGATATATCAAAGACCAGTTCAACTGATTGCCCAACTGATATGTGGTTCAACAGAAGACCTTCAGAGGCCCAACCAGCTGATGAAGAGCTCAACTGATGAAGAGCCCAACTGACCAGTTCAATTGAAGCAGTGAAATCGTTCAGCTGACAAGCCAGCTGATTTCACCAAACCAGTTCAACTGACCAGTTCAGAACATCAGTTAGGAATCAATCAATTTGCAGAACACGACAAGCTTATTCAAATGGAATCTAGCTGTGTGCATTGAGGAAAAGCTTTTGACCAGTCAAAGGACGATAATGGACGTTACAGTATAGCTTAAAGCCAAAACGTTTCAGAGTGACTGTCGGAAAGTATAGACATATTTCTAGGAACGGATTCAAATTGCAACGAATATATTTGATGAGTCTTGGTGTACGGTCTCATTGCCTCTATAAATACCAGACCAAGATCATCTATGTAGAACCCGTAACTTAGACTACGTATAAGCCATGCATAATTCTAGTATTTTAAACTAAATTGATTTTATTGCATGAGTACTTAAAGTGCCTTTCTGTAAAGTTAATTATTTTATTTCAGTAGTTTAAATGTTATTCTTTCAGTTATTTCAGTGAGGCCGGACTGGAGTTGGAGTTTAGAGATAAAATTTAAGATTCAGAAAATATTTCCAGAATTTATTTTAGCTAGCAAATAAGTTCATTTAAGTTAAAAAAGAGGTTTGAGGATTTAATTTAATTACTTGAGGTGAGTAGAAAATAAATTTATTTAAGTTCCTTAATTAAGGGGTTAGTTCACTAAATTAATTAAAGGATTAGTGAGGCTTTTAAGGGTTATAAATTTACTAGTTAGAAAAGAATTCCCCTCCATTTATTTGTGAGAATTTCGGCCCTAGTGGATTGTGTATTGCCTTGCCAACTCATCATCTTGGACCCATTCTTTGTCATTTTTTTTATGATAATATTTTTAATTATTAATCAACCTTAATTAAATTATTAGTAAGCAATATCCTAGTCTAATTATTCATGGACAATCGGCCATGCAACTCCAAGAAGACTTGTTCAAACAAATTTAAAATTTGAATGAGAGGTAGACTTGGTCTTGCATTTTAAATCCCTTTATTAGTGGATCTTCCCCCTCACCTTTCCAACCATCATTCTCCTCTCCCTAATCTCGAAATTGAGAGTGGAATTGAGAAGAAAAACCGTGGGTTCCATAGCTAGGAAGATAGGAGAAAATCGAGTAAGAAGCAAGGTAGAATAGAAAGCACTCGACCTCCTCCGCGACGGATCGTCTCGTTCTTTCGTTTTCTTTCAAAACGAAACCTAGGCATGCATATATTCTTCCTTGACTCTTCAATCAAGTCCTAATACCATTTATTTTCATTACATGATCATGTTTTATTAAGCAAAAAACCGAAATACATCAAGAATTTTTCAGAAAATAAGAATGCAGAATTTTCGATTTTCATGATGCTCTTCACGGGTTCTCTTGTTTTGATGTTTCAGGTGGATGGCTCGACTCCAGGCTCACTAGGCTACATCTAGACACATACTAGGGTGTGTCAAGACCATGTTGGTCCATTCAAACAAGCCCCATGCATGATAGAATTCGAATTTGACAGCAACTCTTCAATCTTGGCCCTTTTAGTTTTCGAAAAATCTGTTGTGTGCTGTCAAGGGGATGGATCTGATCTGGGCTGCCACAAGGCATATAGCCTTGGTTAGATCACTTCCCTAGCATGTCTAAGACGTGACTAAGTCGCCCTTTTGGTGGCTAGGTCCATGGTGCATCGGTTTTTAAATCAAACGGAAGAACAGCCCCTTTCCCCATTTCGGCCCTTCCTTGGTACAACATATGAGTTTCGGTTTTGGGTGGTTTGGTGTGGATCTTGGTTGGCCTATGGCCCTTAGCCACGATTCATACCATACCCCTAGATGCCTAGGTCGTGCCATGGTCAATCAAATGGCCATTGGAACGACACGAGACAGCAAGCAAAGCAAAACACCACACGCGCATGCAAAGGTGCTCTCGGGTGAATCTTTTCGATTGTTGCTGGAATATTCCGAATTATGGCTGGTTTAAAGCCCTTATCCATGGTTTGAATCATTCCTTGGGACGTTGGTAAGAGGTTCTGGTCGGTGGTTCAAGCCCCAATGGCCATTAGCCTCGCAAACGACGCAAGCAAACCAAGCACAGCTGCTGTATTTTTGGACAGCAACTTTCTGTGACTGTTCAGTGGCTCATTCGAGTTCTCGGTCGGCTTTTAGCCTATGGCCTTGGACTGGAGAGTGCCTCATTGAGTTAGGAAGGTCATGTTTTTCGACCGTTTGTCATTCGGTTCATTTTTGAGGTCGTACGAGAATTTACGGTGCGATGTGCCAAATTGACTCTCGAAAGAGCGTTTCTTGTTTTGGCCTCCATTCACCTAGATTTCGGCCCTCACCATTTTAGGAGCATTATTTTATCATTTTTAGGCGTATTTTAATCATGACTACATGACGGTTCAGTGTTGGTTCGGGTTGGTTCGGAGTCATGATTAAATACGAAGTCGGTAGGCGTAATTGTCACATTTTAGAATGTTATTCCATAGTTTGGTCCCATAAATCTATTGCATATTTTTCATGACATATTTAGGTTGCAGCGAGCCTGGGAGCGATCCAATCCAAGCAGTAAATTATTACATGATATTTAATTGTGCCATTTAATTATATTACGTGCATAAATATATAAAATGTTCATTTTTGAGATTATGCGATATTGCTTGTGGCCATTTCACTTTCATGGGATTATTGCTAAATCCGGTCGCCAGTTACCGGTTCGGTCGCCAGTTACCGGTCAGTTGAGTTTGTTTCACCTAGTATACTGTGGCTACAGTCTGATCAGACGTTTACTATTTTATCCGGTCGCCAGTTACCAGTCATGGGAGCATTTTATTATCCGGTCGCCAGTTACCGGTCAGTTTCAGTGCAGGAGCCACTTGCGTATACCATAATCTCACCAGGAAAATTATTACAGGCTATTTCAGTACAGGGCTCCAAGGAGCAAACATTTTTACCATGATATTTTCAGTTCAGTTATGCACGTATTATAATTAATCATGACACGACACTTTTACGATATGCCTCATGACACGACATTTTTATTCCATGAAATTTTACTATAGTATTTACTCGTTATTTACGATATATGCATGTTGAGTCTTTAGACTCACTAGACTTGATTGTTGTAGGTTCTGATGATGCCGGGGCCGAGGGCGGGGACCAGTGAGCATGCTCGAGTCGGCAGTAGTAGGACCCGAGGACCTCAGTTCAGCATTTATTTTTAATTGATGGCTCAAACGTTTTAATTATTGTTGGAAAAACTTTTTAATGTTATTTCAAAAATGTTAATTCTTCCGCTGCCACATTGAACATCAAACTTTATTTATAAGTTCATTTATGAAGGAGGCAATTTTAATTATTTAAAAAGAAAAATTTTAAATTTTCCGCAAATTTCCAAGTAAGGATTCTAGCACCTTTACAGGTGGTATCAGAGCGGTGGTTCTGTATAGGGTTGTACTACTACTGATCTCGAGAAGCTCATGAAGTCACGTTTTCGGTCTATAAGTTTTACATTTACGCATTTCATTTAAAGCATGAATTATTTTCAACAGCATGATTTCATGAGATATTTTTTTCGCCCAGATTTTTATTGCTCAGTATTTAAATTTAAATAAATTATGGAATTATGCATGTTGGGTACGTTTGGAATTGGACATGTCTAAGAATTCGAATATTGGGCTTTAGGAGAGGTTGAAAATGATTTGATTATATTAATTTTTTGGTCAGTAGTGTTGATGTCCTCCTTATGGGTTATAAGTTAATCTTTAAAATTATGAATCCTTTTGGGACTTGTAGAAATTCTAAGAAATTATTGATGGTTCTTGGTTGCTAGTCGAGTGAATTTTTGAGGATTTCATTTAAGCAATAGCGATTCGAAGACTACGACAATCTTTAGGATAATAAATGTACAATTTGAGGATTTTAAGTATCTATAAAAATGTAAGATTAATTATGAGAATTTATTTAGGATGCATGCTCCATCTAGTTAGATTTAAGGATTGAATTACAGGAATCGAGAATTTTGAGGACCTAATTGTAATAACCAATGATTTGAGGACCTATGTTCAAAAATAAAAATTCTAAGGGACTATTTTCGAATTTACCAAATTTTGGGATTAAATTTCGAGTTCGAGAATCTAAAAGTTTAATGAGGTAAAGATGGAAAATTTTACGGGGACAATGATGCAAATTTCGAAGAGTTGTAGGGCCAAAATGTAAATTTGGAGAACTGTAAGGGTCAGATTGTAATTTGCAAAATTTTAAGGGTTAAATGCGAACTTTTGAGGAATTGGAATTTTAAGTATTTATAGAAATGTAAGACGTGTTATGGGAATTAATTTTGGGTTTAATAAACTTAAGGCTATTGAACCTTATGATGCGGGAAATCTATAAAATGAAATTGGGAAAACTGAGGACTAATGGGTAATTGTGCAATTTCGAGATCTGGGGAAAATTTGGATGATATTCGAGGAAAGTAAGAATTAATTTTACAATTTTAAGAAATTTGAGAACCTATCTAGTAGTAAGTGAGAATTGAACGGTTCAAATGATAGGAATTTTCAGTTATTTAGGCTCGAAGGAGATATAAAATATTTAGATATTTGGGTTATAATGTTATAATGAATGGTAACCAAGGACATTGTAGGATGAATCAATCTTAGGCGTGAAAATTTAAGCGTTAGTGAAATAATGTTGTGGCAAATTAAGAATTTGAAGTGATGACAATTTAAGGTGAAGTTGATCAGTCAGTTAAGTTATAAGAGTAGACATTGAGCTAACAAAATTTTTGGAACTTAATTTTGGTGTATCATAAGTTTTAATCATGATCTTAAGAGTTAAACTTATAACTTTGTTGGAATTTGATTTTCTTGAAAGTTGGGTATGATTGATGATTAGGTTATTTGATAGAGACATGTAAGAATTGAGGTAGACACCTTGTCTTGAGGAATTTTTGTAAGTCATGAAGAAACTTGAGAATAAGTGAATATGTGTGTTGGAATTATGTTATCCAACACTATTTGGGTTGCGTAAGTTTGAATTTCAAATTTAGAGGATATGCGTTCATACGAAAATTTTGGGTGAAATAAAAACAAAAGGAAATTAGTTGTGTTCAATATAAGTTATCAATTGATGAATATTAAGATTTTTATCAAGTAAGGAATCTAAAATCTTGATATGGAGATTCTAGAATTCTATGAGTTATAAGTGAAATTTATTTATTAAAGTTAGTCTAATGCTACCATGGGCTAACTTATTTATGCTAGAATTAAGTAAGCATTAAGGATACATTAGAATGCGACACTTGTTCCAATGAGGAAGTTCAGAGTCCTAGGCCTCAAGTAGATTGTAATTGGGGAAAGGATACTTTGAGCAAGTAATTGATGCGAGAAGTGTTATTATTAAGGTAGGAGGTCGATGTTGTATAATTGAGTTTTATGGATTAACGTTATTCGAGGTTTAAGATTTACAACGATTTCACACCCGGGATGCACTTCTAAATAATAAGTTACGTAAGTTTGGTGCCGTAAGATAAAGATTCGATTCAAGGATTTTAGGCTAATACTACTATGAGGTTGAAATAAGGTATAACCTCTAAGCGTTCTACTGAGAATAGAAGTCGATCAGTAAATTCTGGTACAAAGGTTTTTTTAGTCGAACTGCATAAATGCTGATATAATAGGTCGATTAAGGTTACGAGTATAGTATAAGAAAAGTAAGGTGCGATAAGTTTGGACATCCATTTCTAGAAGGAGGAATTGTGAGATAAGTCAAAATTCGAGGTTATAGAAAAATAGAACTAAGTCACCATGGATTGTTTTAAGTTGAGATCCGCAAACGAGAATTTTGGTAGGCAAATTTAATTTGGATTGGGGAGACTTAAGGACGAGTTAACACTTATCTTATCAGAGTAGCGCATCGGAAGCGTGGGTTATTAGGATTCTAGAAGTAAGAGTCTAAACTTTTTGTTTATCAAGGATAAGCGAATTTCGAGGACGAAATTTCTTTTAAGGGGGGAAGGATTGTAGAACCCGTAACTTAAACCACGTATAAGCCATGCATAATTCTAGTATTTTAAAGTAAATTGATTTTATTGCATGAGTACTTAAAGTGCCTTTCTGTAAAGTTAATTATTTTATTTCAGTAGTTTAAATGTTATTCTTTCAGTTATTTCAGTGAGGCCGGACTGGAGTTGGAGTTTAGAGATAAAATTTAAGATTCAGAAAATATTTCCAGAATTTATTTTAGCTAGCAAATAAGTTCATTTAAGTTAAAAAAGAGGTTTGAGGATTTAATTTAATTACTTGAGGTGAGTAGAAAATAAATTTATTTAAGTTCCTTAATTAAGGGGTTAGTTCACTAAATTAATTAAAGGATTAGTGAGGCTTTTAAGGGTTATAAATTTACTAGTTAGAAAAGAATTCCCCTCCATTTATTTGTGAGAATTTCGGCCCTAGTGGATTGTGTATTGCCTTGCCAACTCATCATCTTGGACCCATTCTTTGTCATTTTTTTTATGATAATCTTTTAAATTATTAATCAACTTTAATTAAATTATTAGTAAGCAATATCCTAGTCTAATTATTCATGAACAATCGGCCATGCAACTCCAAGAAGACTTGTTCAAACAAATTTAAAATTTGAATGAGAGGTAGACTTGGTCTTGCATTTTAAATCCCTTTATTAGTGGATCTTCCCCCTCACCTTTCCAACCATCATTCTCCTCTCCCTAATCTCGAAATTCAGAGTGGAATTGAGAAGAAAAACCGTGGGTTCCATAGCTAGGAAGATAGGAGAAAATCGAGTAAGAAGCAAGGTAGAATAGAAAGCGCTCCACCTCCTCCGCGCCGGATCGTCTCGTTCTTTCGTTTTCTTTCAAAACGAAACCAGGCATGCATATATTCTTTCTTGACTCTTCAATCAAGTCCTAATACCATTTATTTTCATTACATGATCATGTTTTATTAAGCAAAAAACCGAAATACATCAAGAATTTTTCAAAAAATAAGAATGCAGAATTTTCGATTTTCATGATGCTCTTCACGGGTTCTCTTGTTTTGATGTTTCAGGTGGATGGCTCGACTCCAGGCTCACTAGGCTACATCTAGACACATACTAGGGTGTGTCAAGACCATGTTGGTCCATTCAAACAAGCCCCATGCATGATAGAATTCGAATTTGACAGCAACTCTTCAATCTTGGCCCTTTTAGTTTTCGAAAAATCTGTTGTGTGCTGTCAAGGGGATGGATCTGATCTGGGCTGCCACAAGGCATATAGCCATAGTTAGATCACTTCCCTAGTATGTCTAAGACATGACTAAGTCTCCCTTTTGGTGGCTAGGTCCATGGTGCATCGGTTTTTAAATCAAACGCAAGAACAGCCCCTTTCCCCATTTCGGCCCTTCCTTGGTACAGCATATGAGTTTCGGTTTTGGGTGGTTTGGTGTGGATCTTGTTTGGCCTATGGCCCTTAGCCACGGTTCATACCATACCCCTAGATGTCTAGGTCATGCCATGGTCAATCAAATGGCCACTGGAACGACACGAGACAGCAAGCAAAGCTAAACACCACACGCACATGCAAAGGTGCTCTCGGGTGAATCTTTTCGATTGTTGCTGGAATATTCTGAATTATGGCTGGTTTAAAGCCCTTAGCCATGGTTCGAATCATTCCTTGGGACGTTGGTAAGAGGTTTTGGTCGGTGGTTCAAGCCCCAATGGCCATTAGCCTCGCAAACGACGCAAGCAAACCAAGCACAGCTGCTGTATTTTTGGACAGCAACTTGCTGTGACTGTTCAGTGGCTCGTTCGAGTTCTCGGTCGGCTTTTAGCCTATGGCCTTGGACTGGAGAGTGCCTCATTGAGTTAGGAAGGTCATGTTTTTGACCGTTTGTCATTCGGTTCATTTTTGAGGTCGTACGAGAATTTACGGTGCGATGTGCCAAATTGACTCTCGAAAGAGCGTTTCTTGTTTTGGCCTCCATTCACCTAGATTTCGGCCCTCACCATTTTAGGAGCATTATTTTATCATTTTTAGGCGTATTTTAATCATGACTACATGACGGTTCAGTGTTGGTTCGGGTTGGTTCGGAGTCATGATTAAATACGAAGACGGTAGGCGTAATTGTCACATTTTAGAATGTTATTACATAGTTTGGTCCCATAAATCTATTGCATATTTTTCATGACATATTTAGGTTGCAACGAGACTGGGAGCGATCCAATCCAAGTAGTAAATTATTACATGATATTTAATTGTGTCATTTAATTATATTACGTGCATAAATATATAAATTGTTCATTTTTGAGATTATGCGATATTGCTTGTGGCCATTTCACTATCATGGGATTATTGCTAAATCCGGTCGCCAGTTACCGGTCAGTTGAGTTTGTTTCACCTAGTATATTGTGGCTACAGTCTGATCAGACGTTTACTATTTTATCCGGTCGCCAGTTACCGGTCATGGGAGCATTTTATTATCCGGTCGCCAGTTACCGGTCAGTTTCAGTGCAGGGGCCACTTGCGTATAGCATAATCTCACCAGGAAAATTATTACAGGCTATTTCAGTACAGGGCTCCAAGGAGCAAACATTTTTACCATGATATTTTCAGTTCAGTTATGCACGTATTATAATTAATCATGACACGATACTTTTACGATATGCCTCATGACACGACATTTTTATTCCATGAAATTTTACTATAGTATTTACTCGTTATTTACGATATATGCATGTTGAGTCTTTAGACTCACTAGACTTGATTGTTGTAGGTTCTGATGATGCCGGGGCCGAGGGCAGGGACCAGTGAGCAGGCTCGAGTCGGCAGTAGTAGGACCCGAGGACCTCAGTTCAGCATTTATTTTTAATTGATGGCTCAAATGTTTTAATTATTGTTGGAAAAACTTTTTAATGTTATTTCAAAAATGTTAATTCTTCCACTGCCACATTGAACATCAAACTTTATTTATAAGTTCATTTATGAAGGAGGCAATTTTAATTATTTAAAAAGAAAAATTTTAAATTTTTCACAAATTTCCAAGTAAGGATTCTAGCACCTTTACAATCTATATACAAGTGTGTGACAAAGTATACATGAATGTGTAAAAAAAGAAGGACACGTATAATGCACATCAGCTTAAAAGAAGCAATCGGCCCAGATTTGAGGGAACACTTCAAAGTGTTATCAGCTTTGTTTAGAAGCACTTTTCCCTCAGTGTGTGAGAATACCTTCGTGATGTATTCATAGATTAGTTCTCACATACGCGCACTTAATCACTCACATACATACAGAAAATAGAGCGTATTGGATAGATGAGTGATTCTTGTGCAAAGATAATAAACTTGTGTATGTAGTCTTTAACATATAGACGTAAAACAAGTGTTGGCTGAAAGGTACTGCCTTCGGTCTAGGCTAGGAGTTCAGTTAGGCAGTAGGATAAGTCTTAAACTGAGTGGGATTTTACAAAGCGTTGTATAAAACAAATTCTTCTAGTGGATCCTACCCGAGGTGGTAGAAGGGGTGACGTAGGAGCAGTTGAAGTCTCCGAACATCCATAAACATATCTTGTGTACTTAACTATTTAACTATTGTTTTCAAACTGCTTTCATCAGTTCGAGCTGTTATCAGTTCAGTTCTTGCGTATATCTCACCATAACTGAACTGATATACGCAAGAACTGATCCCTCAGTTCAGCTAGAAAACATCGTTTCTAATTGATGTCTTCTTAGTTTTGAATACTTCAATTGATGTAGGACTTTCCAGTTTAGTTATGTGAAGTCTTCAGTTCTAACTATAATTTGTTTATTGAACTTCGTATCATCGGTTTTAAGACTTATTTATTCTTATAAGAATCTTAATCCATTTACGTAAAGCCCGAAAATCAGTCCACGTAGACCGCATGCATGAAAATTATTAAATTGCTAAAATATTTTAATTAAATTATTTTGGATGCGTGGATGATATATTTTGAGTGACTAAATGATTAATTGTGTAATTTTGATTGATTTCATAATTTAAAGATTTTCAGACGAATATTAATGGTTGGCCGGGGACGAAGGACCGAAGACGAATAAGATGTTAAAGATTTAAAAGTTAAATTTTTTACTTTTAGTTAAGAAAATATTTGTTTTAAATATTTTAATAACTATTGCATTTTTAAGGTCAAGTTTCAATTAATTAGTAGGTTCAATGAATTTTATGTAATTTATAAGGATTTTTGGAAATAGATGTTTTTAAATCTTTTAAATTGAGGCTTAGTAATTTTATTAATCTTAAATGGGCCTAATTTATTAATAAAAAATAAGGTTGATTAAGTTCATTAATTAAGTTGATTAATAAAACCTTTTTATTATTTTAAAATAAATAAGCCCTAAACCCTAAACGCACACACATACAAACACCTAAACACACCTACACGCACACACACCGAAACACACGCACACACATTCACGTAAATTCAATTGAAAGAAAGTGGGCAAGGACTACTGAAACCTTGGTTCCTTGACAAGGGAATTTTCGATTTTTTTTCCTTTTACGTTCTTCGATTTTCTTCCTCGTTTTTCCTCCAAAAAACGATCACCCAAATCTCTTACATTCTAAGGTGGGTTTTTGGTGGGGTTTAGATAAGAAAAAAGGGTAGAAAAAAAATAAGAATCGTCCTCCGTTTGTCACCGACGTTCCATCACTTCGGTACTCATATTTCGAGCGTTTTAAACGCAAAGGTACGTTTCTAAACTTTCTTTTTGAACCATTCAAACCATATTATGCGTGTTTAATCATGTTTTCATGAATAATATGAAACGATCCTTTTATTTTTGATCGAGCAAAATTTGCACTATGAAATCCTTAGTAAAAATTTATAATATTCAAGCTCGAAATAATCGCAAGTGCACGATGTCAAGTTATAATATAATGTACGAGAGTATGAGTATCGTTTCTCTAGAGACTGTATTTCACAATTGTTATTCTCAGTTATTCAACCCCCTTAGCAACGATAATTTGAATGATTTTTTATTACTACAATGATTAAATTAAAGCTCAACAAAATGATTCACAAGTTAAATGATGAAATAAATAAGCTAAAATAATTGATTAAAGATTCAATGAGAAATTAATTTGTTGGGAATCTCGGTTCACATACCCCTCGCTAATTTACTTAATTCCTATCCAATTGAACACGTCCTCTCGAGCTATGCGAAACTAATTCAACGCAGTGAAGTAATTAAATTTCTTTATTATTTATCAAAGGTGAATTGCATGTCGTTCTATGAAATCTCCTAATTTCGACCTACTGAACTATGAATATCGACGTGCATCTGACTTCATATTTCTATGTAAATTGTAAATCTACGGATTATGCTACTCGTTCCTATCAGGGGCTATTCTCTCGAACTCACACGAAATATGAAATCATTATTAAAGTTAGCTACGCTTCAACAATGCAATGAAAATAATAGAACAATCAATAATAAATCAAAAGTCGATAGATGAATTATCCCTCAGGGTTCCTATTGCAGCCACCCACCTTTCAAGTTGAATACAAGCCATTAAGGAAAATTTCCTTGTTTACTCGCACCGGGGCGGTCAAGAATTACCGCCCGAGCCTCGCTGTAATTTCTTCAGCCTCTCGTGCTGGGGCGGTCATCAAATACCACCCTAGCACGAGGTGTTCTGTCCGAACATCCTATTTTTGCTATCCTCACGCTGGGCGGTCAAGAATTATTGCCCTAGCGCGAGGTCTTCTGCCCAACTTCTTGTGGCTTGCATATTTCTGTCCTGATTTCAAATCTCCGGTCATTTCACCTGCAAATTCATCACATACGAGTTATACACGATCATATGCATATGCTAATTCTAAAACGAACAAAATGTATATGAAATGCACGCACACACAATGCAAACACACCCAAAACTAATGCAATAAAACACGTAAAAACAATACCTATCAACCCCCTCATATTGACATTTTTCTTGCCCTCAAGAAAAATAGGTCATAGACCACAACTAAGACACCAAATAAAAGTAATAGAACAACCAAATCGATGGAGAAATAGCAACTGGCGTCTCTTGTCTCTACGGGTTTTTGAACTACATCCCACTAGTCAAATCACAACACCCATTACCACCCTTTTTAAAGCACCACAAAACATTTTTATTTGGACAGAAAACGTGTTCGTGGGTGTGCTGTAACACAATTTTTCACTCTCCTGAGTTCCGATTCTATTCGTGACCAACCAATAAACACAATGTATTAGAATTTCATGGTTGCACAACGATATTTGGGGGGGGGGGGGGGGGGGGGGTAATGTCAACATGTGCTCAAGTGGTCCAAAAATATTGGGAGTACAACGATCATTTTCATTATGCACTTTTCAGAATTTTCATCCGACATTCCTCAACACCGTACATCTCCATTTTCAGCCCAGGGATAGGATTTCATTCCTTTTTGGCTCCCCCACACCTTACATCCCTTTTTTTCGCATTTTTGTTTGTTTTTTCTCTTTTGAATAAGTGTAAAATTTTCTCATGTGCACTCCCTAGGCTCTGAATATAAGGCATATTCATTTATTTGGCCTAGGGACAAATTTTTCAGGTTCTATGCATGATTGGGAAGAAGGTTGTTCTAGGTTTACTAAGGTTTTCTATTCGAGTTCATGTTATTGGTCAGTTACTCATTTCCAAAGATATTCATTCAAGTTCTACTCGCACCTCATGTTTCTCCAGTTTCCCCCAGAAATTTTTAAACTCGACTATCATTAACACAACTACCAAAAACCACTATTTGTGCAAAAAAAAATCCTCAATTCAAGCCAAAGTGCAGGCTTTTACCAGATAGGGTATTAATAACGAGTGACAAGACTAAGAAACATGTAATTCATCAATCCCAACATCATCGTCTACCAACGTATTTGCTTTTGTAACGTCTGAAAAACCAAACTTACGTAAATCACATGCATACAAATTGTTTAAATTGTGTAATTGTTTTATTTAATTGATTCTAAATGCGTGCATGATATTTATTAAATGATTAAATGTATGAATGCACGATTAAATGATTATATGACATGATTTCATGAAATTGAAGGATTTTACCCGAATATTCGATAATAGGCAGGGGAAAGGAGACTGGGGACGACCAAAACAAGAATATTTATTTTTCATTAAATATTTTCAAGGCTCCCTAATATGATTAAAAATGATTTAATTTTTCAAAAAATGTTGGAATTCGGGTTATTTTACGAGACAAAATCGATTTTACCCGAGAAGCAGATTTTGGGCAAACAAGAGACTTTTAAAATATCAAATACATTATTTCTGAAAATTAATTTTTATAAAATTTTATGTTTATATTAATGTAAGAGTTATTGGGCCCAATTTAACCAAATTGAGTAGGCCCAGTTGCCCCCATACTTTGGGGCCCAAAACCAAAGCCCATTAACATGTTGATTAAATTTATAAATAGGACTCCTAGGCTTACCAAACATCAATAATCAGCCAAAAACTACACAGCACACACATTAGAATTTTCGAAATTAAGGGAAGGAAGAAAATCAAGGAGTCTTCGTCGTCCAACTTCGCACCCTCGCCAACGATCGTTTATTCGAGCGTTATAAACGTAAAGGAACCTTTCTAAACTTTTTGAAGCATCATTCAAATCATAATATGCATATTTTAATTGTTTATGCATGAAAAATATGTGTGTTCTACTATTTTAACGGTAGAACAATTATTTCCAAAAATACGATGATTTTACGTTTATATGAAAAACGTTATGATTCCAAGGGATAGGCTTCCAACTAGGGATGATGGTTGAATAAAATATGAACAAATTTAAAGGAAATACATGCTGGAATTGGTCATGGATAGGGGCAAGCAACTAGGGTTTGTCTAGGACACAACTTGCATGCTTGGCTTCCAAAGGAGTGCGGCTTGGGTGGGGGCTGGTTGGGACTCAGCCAGGGTCATACAGTAGAGTCTAGTAGGGTCTTATGATGGCTAGGACTCTTGGCTAGTCAGTTAGGAAGGGTCCATGATCACATGGACTCTTCCCTTGCATGCACTTGGCGCATCCGAGAGCTGCAGCCTTCGGAAGGTTTAAGGACTGGGCTAGGTGGCCTAGCCGATGGCTCGGGGTGTCCAGAGAGGGTCAGGAGATTTGGGATTGAGGGTGGCTCGAGGCTAGGGTCCTAGACAAAGTAGGAGACTCATAAGCGCAATAGAAGACCCGCACGGCTTTTTGTCTTGCAGCAGGCTTGCTGCGTGGTTCAGGGGCTCGAGACTGGTTAGGCTTGGCCTGAGTGTGGTTCAAGGTCGGTGAGGGTCCGAGGTGATCGCTGGTAAAGTGGCTAGAGGATTCCTAGTTAGCCAAGAGTCATAGCAAAAGAGGAAGCATGCGCGCAGCTCATGTGCCTTCCGTGCAGGGCTATGTGCGTGAGTTAGGAGCTGGTTCCTTGGGTTAGGGTTGGTTAGTAGGGTTCCTAGATGGGTTGGCTCAGGTTTGGCTCGAGGTGGCTCGAGTAAATAGGGAGATGGATCGATGTGTTCAACAATGGGTCAAAAACGAGATTTAATGAATATAAATTGGAACCATGGGCCCACGGGTGTGGTTCATGGCTCACAAGGGTAGATTAGGTAATAAAAATATTATGTTTAAAATTTGAGAAGAAAATATTAAGTTTTGAATTTATACGGGAATTAAACGCCTCACGAATATTTAATTAAAAAATTAATCGAAAATCTCGAATTAAGATAAATAAAATTATGAAAAATTAGATTTAAGCTTAAATAATTGTTTGGGATAAGCCCATGTCATTAAAAGTAAGAAAAAAGTTAAAATCGAGAATTTTTACATCTAGGGGCAAAACGGTTATTTTACACTTGGGTAATACGTAAAAGCTTGGCAGTGTCCCGAATGATCATAACACATGTTAAATGATATTTTATGATTTAAAATGATGATTTTGACGAAAATATGATATTTTATGATTTATGGTAAAACTGTACAATTTTTACTATTAAATTGTTATTTTTGAAAGTCATGATATTTTACGCTTTTAAAAGAAAATAAAAAATATTGAGAGATGTGAATTGGCTGTGACAAGAGATATGATATATGATTTTGTGGGGATATCGTGAGGACCACGGCCTCAGAGGGACCCCGTTTACGGGACAAGGCTCCAAAGGACCTCGACGATCGTATTTTCGTGGTGGAGCCTAGTGCCCACTCCCATGGGCCATGTGGAGCTGAAGACTTATCAGTCGACGAAAGGATAAAAGTTAGTCACTTTCAAGGATCAAATTTCACCCAAAACGATAAAGGATGGAAAGCTTTATGATTAAATGATTTTACGATATATGATTTATTTATGCTGAAAATTATTTTAAATGGTTTATTTATGCTCAAAAAGCTATTTTAAATAAAAGTATTTTTAAATGCATGTTATTGTATATGTATTATTTGCTATTCATTTTTAGAACGTTTTGAGTCATTAGACTCACTAGGTTTATATGATGCAGGATTTGATGATATTATGGGAGGCGCTGACGATTGCGTGGATCAAGTGCTGTAGTACACTCCTGAGGGACCTTTATGTTTTCGCACTAGCTTGTTAGATAAAATATCTAAAGGATTATTGTTAAGGATTTATTAGAGATATTTTTATGCTTTATTTTATGATAGTTGATCTTTTTAAAGCTCGACGTATGATTTTTGGTTAATTGATGATTTAGTGATATTTTTATATACTTGGGATTCAAATGTTAAATCATTATGATTTATGAAAATGTTAGTATTTTAATTAGTATTTTCGAGTTTAAGATTTTAAAAAAAATGTCGAGGTCGTTTTAGTTGTTATCAGAGCCAAGGTTTTGCCCAAAGGGTTGTGTACTGTCACTCCGAGAAACTCAAGAAGTCACGCCTCAAGTATGTGAGTTTTTACTGCTTTATATTTTATATGCTAAAGTTCTTTTAAATGCTTTTATGATACATGATATAAATGTTAGTAGCTTGTTGCATGTTGATTTTTAGTGCATGTTTGTTACGTGGTTTTGACGACGTATACAGAAATGCCACCTAGAAGGATTTTGCGTAGGAATGATGATGATAGACATGAGGAGGAGATTCCACAGCCTCCACCTAATCAAGATGCTAGTGCCCGTGTACTAGCTAGTATGGCACATTTGCTAGAACAACACGTAGGAAATAGAGCGAGGGTTAGACCGAAGGCTGCATATGAGCTTTTTAGGAGGATGAACCCCGAGGATTTTCATGGAACTACTGATCCATTAGCTGCTGAGGGATGATTTCGATCTTTGGAGTTAATTTTTTGTTATATGGATATGGTGGACGCTGACTGAGTTCGTTGTACCAACTATATGCTGAAGGGTGACGCTTTCTTATGGTGGGAAGGAGCGGAGAGAGGGTTGAATTTAGTGGCATTGTCTGGGAGGAGTTCAAGAGGGTGTTCTATGACAAGTACTTCACGTCTGACGTTCGTTCTAGGCTTAAGAGAGAGTTCATGAGTTTCCGTCAGGGGGATTAATCTATTGCCGAGTTTGTGCAGAAGTTTGATAGGGACTGTCACTTTGTGCCCTTGATTGTGAATGATGCTGCTGAAAAATTACGGCACTTTCTAGATGGTTTGAGGCCGACTATCTGACGTGATATGATGCTCGGCGATCCTACTGATTATACCACTGCCGTCGCCAAAGCTTTTAGAGCCGATTAGTCACTTAAAGATATAGATTGGGAGATGCAGCAAAAGAGGAATCACGCTCAACAAGCTAGTAAAAGTAATAAGAAGCCTTATGTGAGACCACCAAAACCTCAAAGACAACCACCTAGAGGGGATGTTCCAAAGGCTGATGAGAAACCACTATGCAAGGAGTGCAATCATCCACACTATGGCAAGTGCATGTGGGGCACCTACAAGTGATTCAAGTGTGGGGAAGTTGGGACACAAGGCTAAGGATTGCCCAAAGTTCAAGCAACCCACTGCCGGAAGGGTCTATGTGATGCAAGCCGAGGAGACTGAGGCAGAGCCGGCATCACACTAATTTCTAGGTAACCTAGCTGTTTAACATTTTTACGATGCTTTTATTGCATGAAATGTTGAAATTGGTTATGGAATTTTTTTGTGATAATGAAGAACTTAGAAGAGAATAGGGTGCATCCACTACTTGAGCTGGATTTAGGAGACGACATTGGGAACTTTTGGGATCGAAATACAATTTTTAAGATTGCGGGGACTGAAATGAAGAGTATGGATTAAGCTAAGAGGGTTAAGACAGAAATGATTATGAGAGCCAAGCTTTTAAATTATCAAGACAAGACAAATTTGGAGGACAAAATTCTATTCAAGGGGGGATATTTGTAACGTTCGAAAAACCAAACCTAGTAAACCACATGAATACAAAATTTTAAACTGCTTGATTGTTTTATTTAATTGATTCTAAATGTTTGCATGATATTTATTAAATGATTAAATGTATGATTGCATGATTAAATGATTATATGACATGATTTCATGAAATTAAAGGATTTTACCCGAATATTCGATAATAGGTAGGAGAAAGAAGATCGGGGACGGCCAAAACAAGAATATTTATTTTTCATTAAATATTTTCAAGGATTCCTAATATGATTAAAATGATTTAACTTTTTTAAAAATGTTGGAGTTCGAATTATTTACGAGACGAGCTCAATTTTACCCGGGAAGCCGGTTTTGGGCAAACAATAGACTTTTAAAATATCAAATACATTATTTATGAAAATTAATTTTTATAAAATTTTATGTTTAAATTGATATAAGAGTTATTGGGACCAATTTAATCCAAATTGAGTAGGCCCAATTGCCCCTATACTTTGAGGTCCAAAACCAAAGCTCATTAACATGTTGATTAAATTTATAAAAAGACTCCTAGGCTTACCAAACATCATACATCAGCCGAAAAAAATACATCACACACATTAGAATTTTCGAAATTAAGGGAAGGAAGAAAATCAAGGAGTCTTCGTTGTCCGGTCGTCCAACTTCGCACCCTCGCTAACGATCGTTTATTCGAGCATTACAAACGCAAAGGCACGTTTTTTAAACTTTTTGAAGCATCATTATATCATAATATGTATGTTTTAATTGTTTATGCATGAAAAATATGGGTGTTCAACTATTTTTATGGTAGAACAATTATTTACGAAAATACGACGATTTTGCGTTTATATGAAAAACGTTATGATTCCAAGGGATAGGCTGCCAACTAGGGATGATGGTTGAATAACATATGAACAAATTTAAAGGAAATACATGCTGTAATCGGTCATGGATAGGGACAAGTACCTAGGGTTTGTCTAGGACACAACTTGCATGCTTGGCTTCCAAAGGAATGCGGCTTCGGTGTGGTCGCTTGGGGCTCGGCCGGGGATGGTTGGGACTCCGTCAGGGTTGTAACGCCCCAGATTTGACGACTGTCCTCACTGTACTAAGACGAGTCTTTCCAGCGTGCTTATGTCCTCACTCACACGCTCCCTACGAAACTTCCCAGGAGGTCACCCATCCCAAAATTGCCCCAAGTCAAGCACGCTTAACTTTGGAGTTCTTATGTGATGAGCTACCGAAAAGAAGATATACCTTCGTGATATGAATAGTACATATCAAATTTTTTAAGTCCTCTTCAACTGTACAGTCCATTACATTGAACAGTCTCGGAATCCCTCTCATTCACGTGTGGGATCGGTTCATTCATGTTCCCTCCATCTAGAAGCCTGCCAGCTCCTCTCCAGTGGGCAACACTACTGAATACGCTACATCTACCACAATGGTCTTGATCTGGAGAAAATTCGCAAAGGTCTCCGAAATGAACGAATGAGTAGCCCCTGAATCTATCAAGGCATTCGTTGCTGAACCAGCTATAAAAATTCTCCTTGAAAGGTTGGAACATCAAGCTGAACCCAATAATTACAAGAACTAAACTTATAGACATGTGAAGGTCAAAGTTCTTCTATTCTAAATTCCCGAAAGTAACACTGATTAGAACATGAAATCCTATCATCAATTTCTAAGTTCAAAACCTTAACCCAAAACATTAAATTCCAAATATAAACTTAAAGCTTTAAGGTACCTGCCATGAGCATTGTCTCTGGGTTCGTCTCCGCTGCATGGAGGGAAAAAACTCTGCCTTGGGTAGGCAGACTCCCCTGAGGGCAATTCTTCAGTAAGTGGTCAGGACTACCACACTTTTAGCACTTCCCTGAGCCATACATACTATCTCCAGCGTGACGGCGTGTGCACTTAGCACAGACTGGATAATCCATGGCCCTCGGGACTACACGTCCCTGCTGCTGCTGTCCTCTGTTCCTGGATGGGCCGTGGAAAGACCTCTTACTCTGATGCTGCTGATGGAAAGGGCAATGCGGCGCTTGGACTGGTCGCTTGCCCTGGCGGTCTCTCTCCATGTCATTCTGATCCTGCTCTGCAGCTAGAGCTCTAGAGACAGCGACATCATTGGTAGTAGGGCCAGCCACCCTAACATCACGGCTCAAGATCGGCCGCAGACAATCCATAAATTGCCTCAACTTGGCTCCAGCATCATTTGCAATCAGTGGTACGAAATGGCAACCCCTCTCAAACTTACGGATAAACTCCGTAACAGTCATGTCTCCCTGCCTCAGGGTCATAAACTCCCTGGTCAACCTGGAACGCACCTCGTCAGTAAAATATTTATAGTAGAATACCTCTGTAAAGCGCGTCTATCTCAGAGTAGCCAAATTCAGGGCTACAGATGCTCCTTCCCACCACAAGCGAGCGTCTCCTCCAAACAGGTAGGTCGCACAACGAACCCTATCCTCGTATCCAAGCTCCATGAACTCAAAGATAACCTCGAGGGACTTAATCCAGCCCTCGGCAATCATAGGATCTGTCGTCCCTGAGAACTCCTTCGGTCTCATCTTTATGAACTGCTCATAGGTAGCCTCATGTCCCATCTGCCTGGCTACCCCAGCTTTGTTCCCCGCAAACTGCGCGAAGAACTGAGTCATTCCGGCTAACATCTGGGCGTTCATGTCCGGTGGAGGGGGTGGTGGTAAATCTCTCTCCTGCCTATGATCCTCACTGTCCTCATGACGATGCTCTTAATCTCTCAAGCGCTCAGGAATGCGTCTAGGAGGCATACTGTTCCATACATATAACCCATACGTAACCAACATGCATAATTCCATTATCTCTTTAAATAAATAACATGCAGCATTCATGAAATAATCTAATAAAATAGGTTTAACTTAAAAGTAACAGCGGAAGTAAATATTGTGTTCAAAACAATCACTTGAAAATCATTCAACATATTAAAACTGAGTTTGAATATAAAATAGTGCATAAACTGAAACATGATGTCCTCGGGTTCCTACTACTGCTGACCCAAGCTCGCTCACTGGTCCCCGCCCTCAGTCTCGACCTCATCAGTACCTACAACAATCAAGTCTAGTGAGTCTAAAGACTCAGCATGTAGATACCATTCTTTTCTCTTCAATCAAGTCATATATACATTTTTAAACCATATTATGTTCAAGAAGCACGAAACCATCGAATTTGACAGCACATATTTTTCGAAAACTTGCACATATTTTTCTGGGCTCTTCCTTGTACTTCACGGGTTTTATTGTGTTTGTTGTTTCAGGAGGTTGGCTTGATTCCAGGCGCTCAAGGCTGCATCTAGGCATGTACTAGGGTGTGTTCGAGTCATGTTGGTCCGTTGGTTCAAGGCCATGCACTCAGGAATCAATACTTGACGGCAACTTTCCCATAGTTGCAAGTTGAGGCTCGATTTTGTGCTTGGGATGTCTAAGTTGTGTGTTCGAGCCATGGCTGTCCTAAGGACTATAGCCAGGGTTATAACCCTTCCTTAGCATGTCTAGGACGTGACCAAGATGGCCTTTCAAGGCTTGGTTCATGGTCCCATCAAAATTTTAAACAAACAACACAAGTGCCCTTCGGTTTCAGTTTCTGATTTTTTTGTGTGAGTGAAGCTTCGGCTTCTTGAGGTTTGGGTGGATCTTGGTTGGCTTCTAGCCCTTAGCCATGGTTCATACAATACCTTATGATGTCTAGATCGAGCCATGGTCGATCATATGGCCACTGGAATGACACAAGACAGCAAGCGATCCACACCATCGCATAGTACAGAATTTTGTTTGGTGTTCTCGGTTTCAAGCTTCGAGTTGTCCTAGGTGTTTGCTTGAGTTGTGTTTGGCCAAGTGCCCTTAGCCATGGTTCAAGCCACACCTTAAGATGTTGGTAAAAGACTTTGGTCGGTGGTTCAAGCCCCAATGGCCATTGGTTTCACAAACCACGCAAGGAAGCGCAGCTGCTGCCACTGTGTTATGACAGCAACTTTGTCTTCGGTTCAGAGGTCACATTCGAGTTCTTGGTTGGCTTTTAGCCTATGGCCTTGGACTGGAAAATACCTCAATGAGTTAGGAAGGTCATGTTTTTGGCCGTTTGTGATTTGGTTAAGGTTAGAAGTCGTACGAGAATTTACGGTGCAATGTGCCAAAATGACTCTCGAAAGAGCGTTTTACGATTTTGGCCTCCATTCACATTTTTCATGTATTACAGACCTAGGAATATATTTTCCGGTATTTTAGGTGTATTTTAATCATGGCTAAACGATGGTTCAATGTCTGTTCGGGTTGGTACGAAGCTATGGTTGAATACTAAGTTTGTTGGGCGTAGTTGTCTCGTTTTTGGTTTGTTTATGGAGTGTTGGTCAAGTTGAGTTTATTTGCATGTTCCTCATGTTAGAATTAGGTCGCAGTGAGCCTGGGAACGATCCAACTCACTCGATAAAAATATGGTTATAATTATAATACGTGCATAAAATATAAAATATTTATTTTTGAGATATATGCGATATGTCTTGTGGCCACCTTACGCTTATGGGATTTGCTTCACCCGGTGACTTACGACCGGTTTACGATTATGTATGGGTACGGGTATCCAGTCCAAGGGCTGTGATGATCTCTACCGCCTAGTATACTGTGGTTTAGGTTGATCAGACGTGCATGTTATGTTATGGGCCACTTGCGTAGAAACATTATCTCTACAGAAAAATTACGATATGATATGTTACGACAGAGCTCTATCGAGCAAAGCTTTTACGTATGATTTTCAGAATATGCACGTATTTATAATTACTCATGACATGATTTTCACCTTACGCTTTACGATACGATATTTTTACGCCACACGAAATTTTATGATATATTTACTTGTTATTTATGATATATTCATGCTGAGTCTTTAGACTCACTAGACTTGATTGTTGTAGGTACTGATGAGGTCGAGACTAAGGGTGGGGACCAGTGAGCGAGCTTGGGTCAGCAGTAGTAGGAACCCGAGGACCTCATGTTTCAGTTTATGCACTATTTAATATTCAAACTCAGTTTTAATATGTTGAATGATTTTCAAGTGATTGTTTTGAACACAATATTTATTTTCGCTGTTACTTTTAAGTTAAACCTATTTTATCAGTTTATTTCATGAATGTTGCATGTTATATATTTAAAGAGAAAGTTTTTTAAAAATTCCGCAAATTTTCAAATACGAAATACGAGCCTCTACAAGGGTTATGCAATAGGGTCTGGTAGGGTCCTAGCATGGCTAGGACACGTGGCTAGTCAATTAAGAAGGGTCCATGATCACATGGACTCTTCCTGTAGAACTCGAAAATCAGATTACGTATAAGCCATGCATAATTGCTAATATTTAAATTAAAAATGAAATTTTTATAAATATATGAAGTGTTTAATTCATTTTATAATTGTTAAATCATGATTATTTATTTTAAGAGTAGATGTTTAGTTTTATCTTTTCAAGATAAATACGCGAGGTCGGACCGGAGTTTGGAGATTAAAGATAAGATTAATAAGATTAATAATAAGAAAATATTCCTAAATTTAATTTAAGTCAAGGAATAATTTAATTTAAAGAAATAAAATGTTTTAGGATTTATTTAAATTAATTAAGAGCTAAATTATTAAATAAAGTTCTTTATGTTAATATTTAATTAAAGCTTAAATTAAAATGTGTAAACAAATGAAGATGAATGAATCTAGGTATAATATATTCAAGAAATTAATCATAGCATTTGAATATTTAAATTTGAGGTCATGAATGCCATGCAATAATCTAACTTAAAGTTAATGTGTAAATTCACTAAAATATATAATGATGGTGCTAAACTTTAAGCAATTAAAATACAAGATTTAATCAATAAGATACCATGCAAATTAGTAATAATAATTTTGGGTCCATTTAAAATAATTCAAAGGTTGATAACTCTCCATTCAAACCTCTCCTAATTGCACTTCATGGAGTATTCATTCCCATTTTAATTCACCAATTAGTAGTAATTCAAACACAATATTACACCTCATTTCTCCCCAACTAATTACTAAGGAAATCATAGAAAATATACAGCAAAACAAGTGCAACAAAACCCACGGCCAGCTAGGAGGAGAAGAATAATTCAAAACCATTCCACTTCTTGACTTGTAACCTTCATCTTAATTGCATATTATGGCCCTTTAACACCACTTATAACATTCCTCTTACTTACCCTCATGTCCTACACTCATATGATCGAAATATCAGTAGGAATCAGCTGAGAAAAATCGTTAATTAGCAGCAAGGATAAAAGAATTAGAACAGCTACAGCAAGGTTGAAGAAACAATTCAAATTCTCACAAGTAACTCTCAACTAAATGCAATTCAAGACTCATTTAACACCTCTTTTATCATGCACCTTCATTACCTAGCCTTCCCCAACCTTACATTCGAAATATCAGAGAAAACTACAGCTGAAAATCGTGTAAGATCAGCACAAGAACAAGAAAGGAAATCCAACTCCGATTCCGTCGCTCGTATTCGTAGTATTAGTTTGTTTTGTTCAAAACAACTTCCAGGCATGTATATATTATTCCTTTGCTCTGCAATCAAGTTATATTAGCTATTTTAAATCAGTATATGTTCATATATCAAGTGACACAACGCAATTTGACAGCAAAACATTTGAAAGAAATCTGTACAGCTTTTCGTTTTTTTTTATGGTGCTTCACGGCTACTGTAATTTTGTTGGTTTCAGGAGTTGCTTCGGTTCCAGGCTTCCATGGCTGCTTCTAGGAATGTTTTAGAGTGTGTTAGGGTGTTATTGGTCTATTGGTTTACATCCATACACGCACAAACAAAGATATGACAGCAACATTTTTTATGAGCACAGAATTTTGGGTTCACAGTTTCTGTCATTGGATTGTTCAAAGGGGTGTTCGAATCTTGGCTGTCCTAGGGACTGTAGCCATGGTTAGAGCCCTTCCTTATCATGTCTAGGACGTGACCAAATCATCTTTTCAAAGCTTGGTTTATAGATCCCTCATATTTTTACAGAAACATGACAAGTGCTCTTCGGTTTTCAAAATCTGATTTTTGGTGTGAGTAACTTTCGGTTTTTGGAGATGTTGGATGAATTGTGTTTGGCTCCTAGCCCGTAGCCATGGTTTATACAACGCTACATCATGTCTAGATCGAGCCACGGTCAATTAAATGGCCACTGGAACGACAAAAGACAACCAAATATTTCATTACATCACATTACACCCCAAAGGGTGCTCTCGGGTGGGAGCTGTGGGTGTCTTAGGTAATGGCTTGGTTTCTGATTGGCTTTTAGCCCTTAGCCATGGTCCAAGCCATGACCTAGGATGTTGGTAAGAGTCCTTGGGCGGTGGTTCAAGCCCATGGCCATTATTTTCGGAGTTTGCTCCACAAACAAGCAAGCTGCCGCTGCTGTATTTTCTGCTTTTGACAGCAACAATGGGTCACGGTTTTTGTGATTGTTTGAGTTCTTGGTTGGCTTTTAGACCATGGCCTTGGACTGGACACTACATAATGAGTTAGGAAAGTCATTTTTTTGACCGTTCGTGATTTGTTCGAGTTTAGAGGTCGTACGAGAATTTACGGAGAAAGGTGCCAAAATGACTCTCGAAAGTGTGTTTTATGTTTTTGGATTCTTTTCACCATTTTTCGTGTTTTACAGTTATTATGCATATTTTTCACTGTGTTTGGGGTATTTTAATCATGGTTAAACGTCAGTTTAATGTTGGTTCGAGTTGATACGACCCCATAATTTTAAATCAAGTGGTTGGTCCCAATAGTCTCATTGTTGGTTCTATGGTTAAGTTTTTGGTTAGATTGTCGAGTTTAGGTCAAGAAAATATTATGTGCATGTGTCACATATTATAACTTAGTCGCAGCAAGCCTGGGAGCGATCCAACTCATCCGGTAAAAATAAGGTTATAATTATATTACGTGTATAAAAATATAAAATGTTTATTTTTGAGATATATGCTATATGTCTTGTGGCCACCTTATGCTTATGGTTTTGGAAATCGGTAAGAACAACCGAGGACCTCTCCACCCGGTGATTTACGACCGGTTTATGATTATGTTTGGGTACGGACATCCAGTCCAAGGGCTGTGATTGATCTCTACCGCCCAGTATACTGTGGTTTAGTCTGATCAGGCGCTTACGTTATGTTATGGGCCACTTGCTTAGAAACATTATCTCTACCAGAAAATTATGATATGACATGACAGAGCTCTATTGAGAAAAGCTTTTACGTATGATTTTCAGATATGCACGTAATTATAATTATTCATGATACGATTTTCACCATATGCTTTACGATACTTTAATTTTTACGTTGCATGCGATTTTATGATATATTTATTTGTTAATCACGATATGTACATGTTGAGTCTTTAGACTCACTAGACTTGATTGTTGTAGGTACTGATGAGATCGAGACGGAGGGCGTGGACCAGTGAGCGATCTTGGGACAGCAGTAGTAAACCCGAGGACCTCATGATTTAATTTATGCACCTTTATTATTCAAACTCAGTTTTAATATGTTAGATTATTTTTAAGTTGATGTTTACGTTGTATTATTTTTAAATTGTTGGTTGAAAACAATATTTGCTCCCACTGTTAATTTAAAGTAAAAAAAAAATTATTTACATGTTTATTTTATAAATGAGACAAGATAATTATTTATTTATAAAATTTTTAATAATTCCGCTAAAATACGAATACGAAATACGGGCCTTTACAGTTGGTATCAGAGCATATGATCTTGTAAAGGGTTGTACTACTACTGCTCTCGAGAAGCTCATGAAGTCACGTCTTCGGTCTGTAAGTTTTACATTTACGCATTTTATTTAAAGCATGAATTATTTTAACAGCATGTTTTCAAGAAATGTTTTTACGTTCAGATTTTAATTGTTCAGTGTTTATTTAAATTAAAAAAAATAAATTATGGAATTATGCATGTTGGGTACGTTTGGAATTGGACATGTCTAAGAATTCGAATATTGAGCTTTAGGAGAGGTTGAAAATGATTTGACTATATTAATTTTTAGGTCAGTAGTGTCGATGTCCTCCTTATGGGTTATAAGTTAATCTTGAAAATTATGAATGCTTTTGAGACTTGTAGAATTTCTAAGAAATTATTAATGGTTCTTGGTTGCTAGTCGAGTAAATTTTTGAGGATTTCATATAAGCAATAGCGATTCGAAGACTACGACAATTTTTAGGATTATAAATGTACAATTTGAGGATTTTAAGTACATATGGAAATGTAAGATTAATTATGAGAATTTATTTAGGATACATGCTCTACCTAGTTAGATTTAAGGATGGAATTGCATGAATTGAGAATTTTAGGGGCCTAATTGTAATAACTAATAATTTGAGGACCTAAGTGCAAAAAAAAAAATTAAGGGACTATTTTCGAATTTACCAAATTTTGGGATTAAATTTCGAGTTCGAGAATCTAAAAGTTTAATGAGGTAAAGATGGAAAATTTTATGGGGACAATGATGCAAATTTCGAAGAGTTGTAGGGCCAAAATGTAAATTGGGAGAACTGTAAGGGTCAGGTTGCAATTTTCAAAATTTTAAGGATTAAATGCGAACTTTTGAGAAACACTTGGGATTTTAAGTATTTATAGAAATGTAAGACGGGTTATGGGAATTAACTTTGGGTATAATAAACTTAAGACTATTGAACTTTATGATACGGAAAATTTATAAAATGAAATTGAGAATACTGAGGACTCATGGGTAATTGTGGAATTTTCGAGATTTAGGGAAAAAATTGGATGATATTCGAGAAAAGTAAGAATTAATTTTAAAATCTTAGGAAATTCGAGAACTTATCTAGTAGTAAGTGAGAATTGGACGGTTTAAATGGTAGGAATTTTCGGTTATTTAGGCTCGAAGGAAATATAGAATATTTAGATATTTGGATTATAATGTTATAATGAATGGTAATCAAGGACATTGTAGGATGAATCAATCTTAGGCATGAAAATTTAAGCGTTAGTGAAATCATGTTGTAACAAATTAAGGATTTAAAGTGATGACGATTTAAGGTAAATTTGATCGGTTAGTTAAGATAAGGATAAACATTGAGTTAGTAAATTTTTGGGAACATAAGTTTGATGTGTCATAAATTTTAGTCATGATCTTAACATTTAAGATTATACCTTGTGAGAATTTAAAATTTTTAGGAAAGTTGGGTACGATGATGGTTAGTATAATTGGTAGACGCGCGTAAGAGGTGAGGTAGACACTTTGTCTTGAGAGATTTTGGAAGTCATTAACAAACTTGGGACTAAATGGATATGTGTATTGGAATTATTTTATTCAAAGCTATTTGGATTAGGTAAGTTTGAATTTCAAATTTATTGGATATTTGTTCATACGGAAATTTTGAGTGAAATAAAAACAAAAGGGAATTAGTTGTGTTCAATATAAGTTATCAATTGATGAATATTAAGATTTTTTATCAAGTAAGGAACCTAAAAGCTTGATATGGAGATTCTAGAATTCTATGGGTTATAAATGAAATTGATTTATTAGAGTGAGTCTAATGCTACCATGGGCTAACTTATTAAGTTTTATACGCTAGTATTAATTAAGCATTAAGGATACGTAAGGGTGCGACATTCGCTTCAATAAGGAAAGTCCCAGAGTCTTAGGTCTCAACTTTATTCTGATTGAAAAGGAAATAGTTTAAGCATGTAAGTTGTGCTAGAATAATTTTATTATTTAGGTGGAAGATCGGTATCGTAAATTTTGGGTTTTATGGATTAAGACCACTCGAACTTAAGATTTGCAACAACGTTATATTGGGATGCACTTCTAAATAGTTAGGTTATGTAAGTTTGGAGCGGTAAGATAAAGATTCGATTCAAGGATCTTAGTCTAATATTATTATGGGGTTGAGATAAGGTTTAAACTTTTAAGTGTTTTACTAAGACCTCCTAAGTCGAACTGCATGAATGCCAATACTTGGACTTGAAGCTTTAACATATCTTGAATTCAATAATGTTAAGAAGGGATGCTGTTAAGATTTCAATATTGGAATATAATAGGTCAATGAACATCTTGGGTATATTATAAGGAAAGTAAGGCGCGTTAAATTGGGACATCCACCTCTAGTATGAGGAATTGCGGGATAAGTCAAAATTCGGGGCTATAGTTGAATAGAACTACGTTACCATAAGTTGTTTTAAGTTGCGATTCACAAACGAGGATTTTGGTAAACAATTTTATTTAGGATTGAGGAAACGTAAGGACAGCTTAATATTTATCTTATCAGAGATGCGCATCGGAAGCGTGGATTATTAGGATTCTAGAATAAAGAGTCTAAACTTTTTGTTTATCAAGGATAAGCGAATTTCGAGGACGAAATTTCTTTTAAGGAGGGTAGAGTTGTAGAACCCGAAAATCAGATTACGTATAAGCCATGCATAATTGCTAATATTTAAATTAAACATGAAATTTTTATAAATATATGAAGTGTTTAATTCATTTTATAATTGTTAAATCATGATTATTTATTTTAAGAGTAGATGTTTAGTTTTATCTTTTCAGGATAAATACGCGAGGTCGGACCGGAGTTTGGAGATTAAAGATAAGATTAATAAGATTAATAATAAAAAAATATTCCTAAATTTAATTTAAGTCAAGGAATAATTTAATTTAAAGAAATAAAATGTTTTAGGATTTATTTAAATTAATTAAGAGCTAAATTATTAAATAAAGTTCTTTATGTTAATATTTAATTAAAGCTTAAATTAAAATGTGTAAACAAATGAAGATGAATGAATCTAGGTATAATATATTCAAGAAATTAATCATAGCATTTGAATATTTAAATTTGAGGTCACGAATGCCATGCAATAATCTAACCTAAGTTAATGTGTAAATTCACTAAAATATATAATGATGGTGCTAAACTTTAAGCAATTAAAATACAAGATTTAATCAATAAGATACCATGCAAATCAGTAATAATAATTTTGGGTCCAACATTTAAAATAATTCAAAGGTTGATAACTCTCCATTCAAACCACTCCTAATTGCACTTCATGGAGTATTCATTCCCATTTTAATTCACCAATTAGTAGTAATTCAAACACAATATTACACCTCATTTCTCCCCAACTAATTACTAAGGAAATCTGTAAAGGCCCAACTCTCCTTGTTTGAAAATTTGCGGAAAATTAAAAATTTTTCTTTTTAAAAGAACTTAAATGGCCTCATTCATAAAATCGACTGATGAATCAAGTTCAATGTTTAAAATAATAGCAGCGGAAGAAAATAAAGTTTTGCCAACAATAACAATTTAAAAATTATCCAACGACTGATAAAAATTGTTTGCGGAATAAAATAACAACTGCTGCACTAAGGTCCTCGGGTGCCACTACTGCCGACCCAAGGTGGCTCACTGGTCCCCGCCCTCGGCCCTGGCCTCATCAGTACCTACAACAATCAAGTCTAGTGAGCCTAAAGACTCAGCATGCATATATCGCATCTAACGAGTAAAAATCGGAATTAAAATATGCATGGGATAAAATATCATGTCCTGAGGCATGCTGAAAATAATCTGTACTGAGCAATTATAATATGTGCATAACTGAACTGATAATCACAGTAAAAATGTTTGCTCCTTGGAGCCTGTACTGAAATAACTGGTAAAATTTTCTGTTGAGATTATGTTTTACGCCTGTGGCCCCTGCACTAAGCTGAACTGATCGGTAACTGGCTACCGAGGAGGCTGAAACTGAACTGAGCTGGCCGGTCACTGGCGACCGGGTGGTACCATACTGAACTGATCGGTCACTGGCGACCGTATAAAATAACACTCCCACATAGTGAATGAACCACAAGCCATATCGCATAAATCTCAAAAATAATCATTTTCTATTTAATGCACGTAAAATAATTAACTGGCGTAATGAAAATGTCCCGTAATTTTACCAACTGGATTGGATTGGATCGTCCCCAGGCTCGCTGCAACCTAACTGTGCCATGAAAAATATGCAATAGCTTAAACTTGACCAACTATGCAATTTACGTGCAAAAGATGCGACTATGACGCCTATTGACTTCGCATTTAATCATGACTCCGAGCCAACCTGAACCGACACCGAACCGACATATAGTCATGATTAAAATACGCTGAAAAATCATAAAATAATGCTCCTAAAATGATAGGGTCGAAATCTAGGTGGAATGGAGGCCAAAACACGAAACGCTCTTTCGAGAGTCAATTTGGCACATTGCACCGTAAATTCTCGTACGACCTCAAAAATGATCCGAATCACGAACGGTCAAAAACATGACCTTCTCAACTCAATGAGGCACTGTCCAGTCCAAGGCCATGGGCTAAAAGCCAACCAAGAACTCAAACGAGCCTTCTAAACTACACAGCAACTTGCTGTAAATTTCCAGCAGCTGCACACCCGTGTAACTTGTGTTGTTTTCGAGACTACCGGCCATTGGGGCGTGAACCACCGATCAGAGACTCTTACCAACATCCCAAGGAATGATTTGAACCATGGCTAAGGGCCCTAGGCCAGCCACAATCCGCATCATACCAAAACTCAACCGAAGGGTCTAACCGAGAGCCAACGTGCATGCGTGTGTAGTGTTTTGCTTAGATCGATGTCTTGCGTCGTTCCAGTGGCCATTTGATTGACCATGGCACAATCTAGACATCTAGGAGCATGATATGAACCGTGGCTAAGGGACATAGGCCAACCAAGATCCATACCAAGCAACCAAAAGAAACGAACCAAAAGCTGTCCAACCGAAGTAGCCGAAGGGGTATAGGGGCTGTTGTGATGTTTTTATTAAAAACCGATGAACCATGGACCAAGTCACCAAAAGGGCAACTTAATCACGTCTTAGACATGCTAGGGGAGTGATCAAACCGTGGCTAAGAGCCGTTAGGGCAGCCAAGATCAGATCCAACCCCTTGACACAAAAACTGAAATTTCGAACACCAATCTGCGCCTATGGGAAACTTGCTGTCATTTCGATTTTCCAGCAAGCATGGGGGCTGAATGAATGGGCCAACATGATCATAATGCATCCTATTACGTGTCTAGGAGTCGCCTTGGGAGCCTGGAGTCGAACCAATCACCTGAAACTCACAAACCAAGAAAAACGTGAAGCTTGCCAAGGAATATCAAAAATTCTGCATGTGATGTTTTCAAAAGTTTTGACATGTATCTCGGTTTTTGCTTGATAAAACATGATCATATACTGAAAAATAATTGATAATATGACTTGATTGAGGTTTGAAAGAAATCTAGACATTCCTGGTTTCGTTTCGAAAGAAAACGAACGAAACGACGACGACGCGGCACGGAGGAGATGGAGCGCTTCTCTTGTTTTCTTTACTCTCGATTTTTCTTGCCTTTCTCCCTAGCTATGGCTCACGATTTTTCTACACTGAAAATGGATCTGAATTTACTCTGAATTTTCGAAAAGGAGAGGGGGGAAAAGATGGTTAGGAGGGTGAGGGAAGTGGGTGCAAGATATAAGGAAGATCCAAGACCAAGTCTTCCCATTTTGAATTTTGAATTATGGTTTGATATCAAATCTATGTTGGGTGTTTCTAGAATGGTGATGGCCGATTTTTGCTTATTTTCTAGTCTAGGATATGTCCATTTATTTAATTAAATTGTGCTACCAAAAATCCTAGAATTATCCTACAACTTACATGCAAAGAAATGGTCAAAAGGTTGATGAGTTGGCAATTGAGTTGCCTAGCAACTATGGGGACGAAATTATGCTAATAAATTGAGTGGGAAGTGTTGGTTATCTAGTCAACTAATAATCCTTGAAAGCCTTACTAATCCTTTAAATAATTTAGTGAGCTAACCCCTTAATTAAATAACTTAAATGAACTCATTTCTTAATCACCTCAAATAATTAAATTAAATCCTCAAACCTCCCTTTCTAACTTAAATGAACTTACTTGCTAGCTAAATTAACTTCTGGAAATATTTCTCGAATCTTAAATTCTATCTCAAAACTCCAACTCCAGTCCGTCCTCACTGAAATAACTGAAATGCTAAAAATCAAACTACTGAACTGAAATAATAAAATAATTAACTTCAAAGAAATGCATTTAAAATAATCGTGCAATGAAGTCAATTAAATTTAGAAATCTAGAATTATGCATGGCTTATACGTCTACTGATTTACGGGTTCTACAAAATCATAGAAAATATACAGCAAAACAAGTGCAACAAAACCCACGGCCAGCCAGGAGGAGAAGAATAATTCAAAACCATTCCACTTCTTGACTTGTAACCTCCATCTTAATGCATATTATGGCCCTTTAACACCACTTATAACATTCCTCTTACTTACCCTCATGTCCTACACTCATATGATCGAAATATCAGTAGGAATCAGCTGAGAAAAATCGTTAATTAGCAGCAAGGATAAAAGAATTAGAACAGCTACAGCAAGGTTGAAGAAACAATTCAAATTCTCACATATAACTCTCAACTAAATGCAATTCAAGACTCATTTAACACCTCTTTTATCATGCACCTTCATTACCTAGCCTTCCCCACCCTTTCATTTGAAATATCAGAGAAAACTACAACTGAAAATCGTGTAAGATCAGCACAAGAACAAGAAAGGAAATCCAACTCCGATTCCGTCGCTCGTATTCGTAGTATTGGTTTGTTTTGTCCAAAACAACTTCCAGGCATGTATATATTATTCCTTTGCTCTGCAATCAAGTTATATTAGCTATTTTAAATCAGTATATGTTCATATATCAAGTGACACAACGCAATTTGACAGCAAAACATTTGAAAGAAATCTGTACAGCTTTTTGTTTTTTTTAATGGTGCTTCACGGCTACTGTAATTTTGTTGGTTTTAGGAGTTGCTTCGGTTCCAGGCTTCCATGGCTGCTTCTAGGAATGTTTTAGAGTGTGTTAGGGTGTTATTGGTCCATTGGTTTACATCCATACACGCACAAACAAAGATATGACAGTAACATTTTTTATGAGCACATAATTTTGGGTTCACAGTTTCTGTCATTTGATTGTTCAAAGGGGTGTTCGAATCTTGGCTGTCCTAGGGACTGTAGCCATGGTTAGATCCCTTCCTTATCATGTCTAGGACGTGACCAAATCATCTTTTCAAAGCTTGGTTCATATATCCCTCAGATTTTTACAGAAACAAGACAAGTGCTCTTCGGTTTTCAAAATCTGATTTTTGGTGTGAGTAACTTTCGGTTTTTGGAGATGTTGGATGAATTGTTTTTGGATCCTAGCCCGTAGCCATGGTTTATACAACGTTCCATCATGTCTAGATCGATCCAAGGTCAATTAAATGGCCACTGGAACGACACAAGACAACCAAATATTTCATTACATCACACTACACCCCAAAGGGTGCTCTCGGGTGGGAGCTGTGGGTGTCTTAGGTAATGGCTTGGTTTGTGATTGGCTTTTAGCCCTTAGCCATGGTCCAAGCCATGACCTAGGATGTTGGTAAGAGTCCTTGGGCGGTGGTTCAAGCCCATGGCCATTATTTTCAGAGTTTGCTCCACAAACAAGCAAGCTGCCGCTGCTGTATTTTCTTCTTTTGACAGCAACAATGGGTCACGGTTTTGGTGATTGTTTGAGTTCTTGGTTGGCTTTTAGCCCATGGCCTTGGACTAGACACTACCTTAATGAGTTAGGAAAGTTGGGTTTTTGACCGTTTGGGATTTGGTCGAGCTTAGAGGTCGTACGAGAATTTACGGGGAAATGTGCCAAAATGACTCTCGAAAGTGTGTTTTATGTTTTTGGATTCTTTTCACCATTTTTCGTGTTTTACAGTTATTATGCATATTTTTCAGTGTGTTTGGGGTATTTTAATCATGGTTAAACGTCAGTTTAATGTTGGTTCGAGTTGGTACGACCCCATAATTTTAAATCAAGTGGTTGGTCCCAATAGTCTCATTGTTGGTTCTATGGTTAAGTTTTTGGTTAGATTGTCGAGTTTAGGTCAAGACAATATTATTTGCATGTGTCACATATTAGAACTTAGTCGCAGCAAGCCTGGGAGCGATCCAAATCATCCGGTAAAATAAGATTATAATTATATTACGTGCATAAAAATATAAAATGTTTATTTTTGAGATATATGCTATATGTCTCGTGGCCACCTTATGCTTATGGGTTTGGAAGTCAGTAGGAACAACCGAGGACCTTTCCACCCGGTGACTTACGACTGGTTTATGATTATGTATGGGTACGGACATCCAGTCCAAGGGCTGTGATTGATCTCTACCGCCCAGTATACTGTGGTTTAGTCTGATCAGGCGCTTACGTTATGTTATGGGCCACTTGCTTAGAAACATTATCTCTACCAGAAAATTATGATATGACATGACAGAGCTCTATTGAGCAAAGTTTTTACGTATGATTTTCAGATATGCACGTAGTTATAATTATTCATTATACGATTTTCACCATACGCTTTACGATACTTTAATTTTGCGTTACATGCGATTTTATGATATATTTATTTGTTATTCACGATATCTACATGTTGAGTCTTTACAGTAACTAGACTTGATTGTTGTAGGTACTGATGAGGTCGAGACGGAGGGCGTGGACCAGTGAGCGATCTTGGGACAGCAGTAGTAAACCCGAGGACCTCATGATTTAATTTATGCACCTTTTATTATTCAAACTAAGTTTTAATACGTTGGATTATTTTTAAGTTGATGTTTACGTTGGATTATTTTTAAATTGTTGGTTGAAAACAATATTTACTCCCGCTGTTAATTTAAAGTTAAAAAAAAATTATTTACATGTTTATTTTATAAATGAGACAAGATAATTATTTATTTAGAAAATTTTTAATAATTCCGCTAAAATACGAATACGAAATACGGGCCTTTACACTTCCCTTGCATGCACTTGGCGCAGCCGAGAGCTGCAGCCTTCAAAGTGTTTAAGGGCTTGGCTAGGTGGTCTAGGCGGTGGCTCGGGGTGTCCAGTGAGGGTCAGGAAGGTTTGGGATTGAGGGTGTGTGGGGGCCCAAACCTAATTCGTCTTCTTAATCGTCTTTGGGATTAATTTGATCAATTAATTAATTCGGGTCTAATTTTTTTTTTTTAAATACATGAGTGCGCAACATATGAAATAAATCTTATTTCATTTATAAGTACATGTGCAATATTTACACATGATCCAAAAGTACAAATTTAGTACGACATACAATCATGGCAACCTCAGGTTCAACAACTATATGTCAAGTGTTGAGAAACCAACTCTACTTCTAAGCTCGGATCTCCACTCTAATCTTGATCTCTCATCCTCTTCTTAACCCTGATCATGTCCCACCTGTTGTCATGTACACATACAAACACAACAACAGCCGGATAACTCCGGTGAGAATATAATTCCCAGTATAAACAACGTAAACATGCATTTCATATAAAAGCATATATAAAAGCATATATCAGTTATCAATAGCATGTATCAAATCTGAAAACATGAATCGATATAAAAATGTAAATCGTGACTTGGCACCTCTGCCAAAGACTCATCTCATAATGCATGCTTGACTATAAATCAATAGACTAAGCATATCAATCTCAGAAATTGCAAATATATCAAAGCAATAACAAATAAGTATGTGGTTTTGGGAAACTCAAGTCGAATCTAACTCGAGTCGTATCTCTCGGTCAACATTGATTTATACCTTTCTCTAGTCGATCTGGCGAAGTCGAAGTCGAAGTCTTGAATTCGAAGTTGTCAACACTCAATCTGGCAATGACATTCGAGGAATACAACATCAATATACAACTCAAATCAATACTGGATATAATCAGAACTCAATCTAATTCTGTTTCGACGGCATAACGGCATAATCTTGATATACCCAACAATACAATATCAATAGATACCAATCATAACTCATAATCAATCAACAACAAAATCTGATACCAAATTCGTATAATCTCAATTAAATCAAATCTGAAAAATCATAACAATTTCATAAGGTATCCGTTCTTCGATCCGATTTCGATTCTACGATGATAAGAATCTCAGCAACAAATAATATCAATCATATCAAGTTTTCGAACCATATCAGAAAGTAATAAAACTTACGTCCTGTTGAAGCTCTTGTCGAGAAGAGCACAGTACTGAAGTCGGATTGAAAATCGGACGGGCGGATTTTGCTTAAATCAGAATTCTAGAATATAAAAGCTTGAAGATTCTCCCTGGGCCTCGGTTTCTTTCTTCTTGAATTCTGAGGAAATGAAATTGTTTGATATATATATCATGCATGGTAAGGGACGTGTGGCTCATTTTTGGTTCAGCACGTCCCGCGCATATGCGCGAGACCTACTGTCTCGTCGCACAACATTTCCTCTGCTCGCGCATATGCGCGCCCCATCTTCGTGCATATGCGCGAGACCTACTGTCTTGGCACTTCTTCCTTGCACATGCTCGCGCATATGCACGTCCTCTTCTCGCGCATATGCGCGATGTTCTCTGCCATGTTCGCGCATATGCGCGCCTCTTGGTCGGGCATATGCGCGAGGGGTTCTGTCCTCGCACATATCTCATGTCTTCTTTTGTATTTCCCGTCTGTTCTTTTTCGTCTATAATCACATCAATTATCAATTAATCATTTCAGATTACAATAATAAAATCTCGGGCATTAAAATTCCCCCCTTCTAAAATCTGATTTCGTCCTCGAAATCGCAAGCAATCACATCAGATAGCAAATCAGATGCAACAAGAAATGCATAACAGAAGCGAAACAGAAAACTCACATTAGTGAAATAACTCTGGGAATTTCTGTCTCATGTCTGATTCAGTCTCTCAGGTAGCTTCTTCAATGCCATGACGACTCCACTGAACTTTCGTAAGCGGAATAGTCTTCGTTCTGAGCTGCTTTTCTTTACGATCTAAAATCTGGATCGGCTTTTCAAAATAACTCAGAGTCTCATCAAGTTCTGCCTCGTCTGGCTGAAGAAAATGAGATGCATCAGGAAGATACTTCCGCAATAAAGATACATGAAAGACATCATGTATTCCAGATAGAGACGGAGGTAAAGCGAATTGATAGGCATGATCTCCTATCTTCTCCAAAATCTCATATGGACCGATGTATCGTGGAGACAATTTCTCTTTCTTGCCAAATCTGACAACACCTCTGAAAGGAGAAATCTTCAAAAATACTCTGTCTCCTGCCTCAAATACCAACGGTCGTCTTCGAATATTGGCATATTTGGCTTGTCTGTCTTGAGCTGTCTTCATTCTCTTCTGAATCAGCTTCACTTTCTCAGTCATTTCTCGTATCATATCAGTCCCAATCTCAGGTACCTCGGAGATATCATCCCAATAAAGAGGGGATCTGCATTTCTTGCCATATAACGCTTCAAACGGAGCCATCTCTATACTCGTCTGATAGCTGTTGTTGTCCGAAAATTCACAGAGTGGCAAAGAATCTTTCCAACTAGTGCCAAAGTCTAGCTCTACAGCTCTCAGCATATCCTCCAATGTCTGGGTAGTCCGCTCTGACTGTCCGTCTGTTTGAAGATGATATGCAGTACTCAAATGCAATTTTGTGCCTAGAGCTTGCTGCAAACTGTGCCAAAAGTGCGAAGTAAACCGAGGATCACGGTCTGATACAATCGACTTCGGCACTCCATGCAATCTGACCACTTTTCTGACGTAAATCTTTGCCATCTGGTCATGTCTGTACGTCATCTTGTACGGAATAAAACATGCGGATTTGGTCAATCTGTCGATAACGACCCAAATCGCATCACAACCTCGGGAGGATTGCGGTAGCTTCGTCACAAAATCCATAGAAATGTGATCCCATTTTCATTCTAGAATAGACAAGCTGTGCAACAAACCTCCTGGTTTCTTTCTTTCTGCTTTCACCTGTTGGCAATTCAGACATTTTGATACAAACTCTACAATATCTGCTTTCATCTGTTTCCACCAAAACTATCTTTTCAAATCATTATACATCTTTCTGCCACCAGGATGAATACTGAATTGACTACTGTGCGCTTCTGACAATATCTGTCGTTTCAAATCTGAAACATCGGCATGACAATACAATTATTCACATACAGTACATCATGACGAACCTGATATTCTGATTGTTGTCCTGATCTGACCATCAAAATCGAGTTCTGAACATTCTGATCCACTTTCTGTGCTTATTTAATTCTTACAATCAGCTCTGTTTCAACTCAAACCGAATACAATCTCAACGGTTTACAATCTGTTTCAAATAGTAATCCAGACAAACAGAAATTTTCAATCAAATTTGAAACACCAATCGTCGATAAGGATAAAGAACATACCTTTTGGCTCAGTGCATCAGCTGCTGCATTCGACTTTCCCGGATAATATTTGATTTCACAATCAAAATCTTTCAGCAAATCAAGCCATCTTCGTTGTCTCATATTCAATTATGACTGTGAAAATAGATACTTCAAACTCTTGTGCTCAGAATAAATCTCAAATTTCTCACCGTATAGGTAATGTCGCCAAATTTTCAATGAAAATACAATGGCAGCCAATTCAAGATCATGAATCGGATAGAGAGTCTCATGTGGCTTCAGTTGTCTCGAGGCATAAGCAATCACATGTCCTCGCTGCATCAAAACACAACCCAATTCTCTGTGAGAAGCATCACAATAAACAACAAAATCACCAGTACCTGACGGAATAGTCAACACCGGAGCACTGGTCAATCTCTTCTTCAGCTCTAGAAAACTGGATTCACACTCTTCTGACCAAACAAACGGGGCATTCTTCTGAGTCAACTGAGTGATCGGCTTTGCAATACTGGAAAAATCTTGAATGAATCGACGATAGTATCCTGCTAAACCCATAAAATTGCGTATCTCTGGCACTGATGTCGGTCTAGGCCAGTTTATTACGGCCTCAACTTTGCTGGGATCAACAGAAATATCATCTCCAGATATAATATGCCCCAGAAATACAACTTGCTTCAGCCAGAATTCATTTCGACAGCTTGGCATACAATTTCTCAGTTCTCAGAATTCTCAATACAGTTCTCAAATGCTCAGCATGATCAATCATATTTTTGGAATAAATCTGAATATCATCAATGAAAATAATCATAAAGTCATCAAGATATCTCTGAAATACATGGTTCATCAATCCCATAAATACAGCTGGAGCATTAGTTAAACCAAATGGCATGACTATAAACTCATAATGGCCATACCTGGTTCTGAAAGCTGTCTTCGATATTTCAGAATCTCTGACTCTCAGCTGATGATATCCAGATCTCAGATCGATCTTGGAATAAACAGAAGAACCCTGCAACTGATTAAATAAATCATCAATACGAGGCAAAAGATATTTGTTCTTTATCGTAGCCTTGTTCAGTTGCCGGTAGTCAATGCAGAGTTTCATTGAACCATCTTTCTTTCTGACAAACAATACTGGAGCACCCCAAGGAGAAACACTCGGTCTGATGTAATCCTTGGCCAGTAGATCTTCCAATTGATCTTTCAATTCTTTCAGTTCAATCGGTGCCATTCTGTACGGAGCTCTAGAAATTGGAACTGTACCTGGTACCAATTCAATACTGAAGTCTATCTCTCGGATTGTAGGCAAACCCGGAATCACATCTGGAAAGACATTAGCAAACTCACATACCACTGGCAAATCTGCCAATGATGGGCTCGATTTCAGTACGTCTACTGAATACACAAGGAATCCATCTGCTCCTTTCTGTAATAATCGAGTCATAGATAATGCAGATATCACAGGAATTCTAGATCTAGAACCCTTACCATAAAATTTCCATTCATCAGCTATCTCAGGTCTGAATCTCACAATCTTCTGGAAACAATCTACGGTAGCTCTGTACATGGTCATCATATCAATACCGATAATGCAGTTAAAATCAGACAAACCGAGTATAATACAATCTAACTCAATTTCATTCCCATCATACTGCAGTATACAACGTTTAACAGACTTCACTGATATAAGACCTCTCCCCAAAGGTGAAGAGACAGATACTACAGCAGATAATGACTCAACAGGCAAATCATGCATCAATGCAAATCGCTCAGATATAAACGTATGGGATGCACCCGTATCAATCAATACATAAGCAGATTAATCACAAAGAGAACAGTTATCTGCAACAACATCATTTGGTGCTTCCTGTGCCTGTTCTTCAGTCAATGCAAACACTCTGGCCTGCTGTCTCGGAGGTTGGCTAACAGTCTGGCTTCCTCCTGGCCTTGGCTGTGACTGGGCAGGTGCTGGCTGGAAAGAGTGAACAGAAGATGATCGTCTATCAATCTGAGCCACTGATCCAGATGATTCTGCTCCCTGGGATCTATGGGAACCTCTCTGTGGACATACTCTAGCAAAATGTCCCTGCTGTCTGCAGATGTTGCAACTACCAACCACTCATTGGCATTGCTTTGTGGGATGTCTCCCTCCGTAAGTTCTGAAATAAGCTCTGGTATAACTCTGTCTGGAACCACTGGAGCTAGAGAAACTGCTCCCTGACTTCTTAAACTGTTTTCCCCGGCTTTCAACTGATCTTTCTTCCCACTGCTACTACTGCCACTATCAAATCTGGGAGAGGGTTGGTGGAATAGGACTGAAGGTTGTTGCTGTTTCGGTGCTGGGATAACATACGAAGCTCTTTTCTACCTAATCAGGCCCGCTTCCGCTTCTTTGGCTCTATTCAAAGCATCAGCAAAGTTATTTGGTCGTCCGGAATTTACCAATGTAAAGATCTCAGGATTCAGCCCATTTATGAACTGATCAGCAACTGCTTCATCATTCTCAGCCACATGAGGAGTAAATCGCAACAAGGTAGAGAACTTTGCCACATATTCTTCTATATTCAACTGACCATGTCTCAGATTGGCAAACTCTGCACCCTTGTCTTTATTGTACGATACTGGGAAAAATCTTTGATAAAATTCAGTCTTAAAGATCTTCCAAGTAATAACTGTACCTCGGTGCTCTAATGCTCTCTTGGTCGTGAGCCACCAATTCTTCGCAACATCATGCAATTGATGCCCAATCAATCTGACCCTGCGCTCGTCTGTATAATCCAGTGAATCAAACAGCATCTCTATATCATCTAGCCAACTCTCACAGTCAACAGAATTCTCTGTGCCTTTCAAAGTCGGCGGTTTGAACGACTAAAATCTCTTCAGCAGTGTTTCCATGGGTGTCGGTGTAACATCCATTGGATTAGTCGAGGTACTACCCTGTTCTGGGATTCTTCGATGAGGTATATCTGATTATCAAAAGGATTAGTAACCAAGTACAACAAATCTGTTTCAGTCCTCCTCTAATCATCTTACTGCTGATCAAGAATCGGTTCTCATTCATTCTCAAATAATACATGCTTCCAATCAAATCAGATAATCAAGTAACCATGTATTAAAGCAGTAAAACATGCTGTCATCACCTAAAAGCAGGAAAGAAACTCAATCTACCCCGCTCACTCTCTTCTACATCAATTTAAGGAACCTACTGCTCTGATACCACCTGTTGTGGGGACCCAAACCTAATTCGTCTTCTTAATCGTCTTTGGGATTAATTGGATCAATTAATTAATTTGGGTCTAAATTTTTTTGTTAAAATACATGAGTGCGCAACATATGAAATAAATCTTATTTCATTTATAAGTACATGTGCAATATCTACACATGATCCAAAAGTACAAATCTAGTACAACATACAATCATGGCAACCTCAGGTTCAACAACTATATGTCAAGTGTTGAGAAACCAACTCTACTTCTAAGCTTGGATCTCCACTCTAATCTTGATCTCTCATCTTCTTCTTGACCCTGATCATGTCCCACATGTTGTCATGTACACATACAAACACAACAACAGCCGGATAACTCCGGTGAGAATATAATTCCCAGTATAAACAACGTAAACATGCATTTCATATAAAAGCATATATAAAAGCATATATCAGTTATCAATAGCATGTATCAAATCTGAAAACATGAATCGATATAAAACTGTAAATCACACTCTGTGACTCTTAATCTCTGACTCGACTCTTCTCTAGTCTAGAGATCCCGATTGAATAAGAACGCAACAGTCTCCCACCTACTCTCCTCAGCTAGATGGTCGTACGTTCTTATTCCCAGACTTTGGCTATCTATATCGAATATCTGCAATAGAAGTCGATCTACTCCTAAGCACATCGATATATACCAAAAGTCCAGTGACCTGGCACCTCTGCCAATGACTAGGCACATCTGCCCAAGACTCGTGACTTGGCACCTCGGCCAAAGACTCATCTCATAATGCATGCTTGACTATAAATCAATAGAATAAGCATATCAATCTCAGAAATTGCAAATATATCAAAGCAATAACAAATAAGTATGTGGTTTTGGGAAACTCAAGTTGAATCTAACTTGAGTCGTATCTCCCGGTAAACATTGATTTATACCATTCTCTAGTCGATCTGGCGAAGTCGAAGTCTTGAATTCGAAGTTGTCAACACTCAATCTGGCAATGACATTCGAGGAGTACAACATCAATATACAACTCAAATCAATACTGGATATAATCAGAACTCAATCTAATTCTGTTTTGATGGCATAACGGCACAATCTCGATATACCCATCAATACAATATAAATAGATACCAATCATAACTCATAATCAATCAACAACACAATCTGATACCAAATCTATATAATCTCAATTAAATAAAATCTGAAAAATCATAACAATTTCATATGGTATCCGTTCTTCGATCCGGTTTCGATTCTACGATGATAAGAATCTCAGCAACAGATAATATCAATCATATCATGATTCTCCCAACAATATATTTTCGAACCATATCAGAAAGTAATAAAAATTACGTCCTCTTGAAGCTCTTGTCGAGTGGAGCACGACACTGAAGTCGGATTGAAAATCGGACAGACGGATTTTGCGTAAATCATAATTCTAGAATATAAAAGCTTGAAGATTCTCCCTGGGCCTCGGTTTCTTTCTTCTTGAATTATGAGGAAATGAAATTGTTTGATATATATATCATGCATGGTAAGGGAAGTGTGGCTCATTCTTGGTTCAGCACGTCTCGCGCATATGCGCGACCATCATCGGCGCATATGCGCGAGACCTACTGTCTCGTCGCACAACATTTCCTCTGCTCGCACATATGCGCGCCCCATCTTCGCGCATATGCGCGAGACCTACTGTCTCAGCACTTCTTCCTTGCACATGCTCGTGCATATGCACGTCCTCTTCTTGCGCATATGCGCGAGGTTCTCTGCCATGTTCGCGCATATGCGCGCCTCTTGGTCGCGCATATGCGCGAGGGGTTCTGTCCTCGCACATATCTCATGTCTTCTTTTGTCTTTCCCGTCTGTTCTTTTCCGTCTATAATCACATCAATTATCAATTAATCATTTCAGATTACAATAATAAAATCTCGGGCATTACAGGGTGGCACAAGCCCAGGGTCCTAGCTGAAGTCGGAGACTCATAAGCGCAATAGGAGACTCGCGCGGCTTGTTGTATTGCAACAGACTCGTTGCATGGTTCAGGTGCTCAGGACTGGTTAGGCTAGGCCTGGGCATGGTCCAAGGTAGGTGAGGGTCCGAGGCGATTGCTGGTTAAGTGGCTAGAGAAGTCCTAATTAGCCAAGAGTCCTAGAAAAAGAGGAAGCATGCGCCCAGCTCATGTGCCTTCGGTGCAGGGCTATGTCCGTGAGTTAGGGGTTGGTTCCTTTGGTTAGGGTTAGTCAGTAGGGTTCCTAGATGGGTTGGCGCGGGTTTGGCTCGAGGTGGCTTGGGCGTGGCTCGAATAAATAGATAGATGGATCGTTGTGTTCAACTATGGGTCAAAAACGAGATTCAATGAACATAAATTGGAACCATGGGTCCACAGGTGTGGTTCATGTCTCACAATGGTAGATTAGGTAATAAAAAGGTTATGTTTAAAATTTGAGAAGAAAATATTAAGTTTTGAATTTATTCGGGAATTAAAAGCCTCACAAATAATTAATTAAAGAATTAATCGAAAAGTCTCAAATTAAGATAAAGAAAATTATGAAAAATTAGAGTTTAAATTATTATTTGGATAAGCTCATGTCATTAAAAGTAAGAAAAAGTTAAAATCGATAATTTTTACGTCTAGGGGCAAAACAATCATTTTACACCTAAGTAATACGTAAAAGTTTGGCAGCATCCCGAAGGATCATAACTCATGTTAAATGATATTTTATGATTTAAAATGATGATTTTGACGAAAATATGATATTTTATTATTAATGGTAAAGCTGTGCAATTTTTAATATTAAAATGATATTTTTGAAAGTCATGATTTTTTACGCTTTTAAAAGAAAATGAAAAATATTTTGATGAGTGTGAATTAACTATGACAAAAGATATAATATATGATATATGATTTTGTGGGGATATCGTGAGAGCCAAGGCCCCAGAGGGACCCCGTTTACATGACCAGGCCCCAGAGGACCCCAGCGATTGTATTTCCATGGTGGAGCCTAGTGCCCACCCCCATGGGCCATGTTGAGCTGAAGACAAATCAGTCGACCAAAGGATAAAAGCTAGTCACTTTCAAGGATCAAACTTCAGCCACAATGATAAATGATTGAAAGCTTTACGATTAAATGATTTTACGATATATGATTTATTTATGCTGAAAATGATTTTAAATGGTTTATTTATGCTCAAAAAACTAATTTAAATAAAAGTATTTTTAAATGAATGTGATTGTATATGTATTATTTGCTATTCATGTTTAGAACGTACTGAGTCATTAGACTCGCTAGGTTTGTATGATGCAGGATTTGATGATATTATGGGAGGCTCTGACGATTGAGTGGATCGAGTTCTGTAGTACACTCCCGAGGGACCATTATATTTCTGCACTAGCTAATTAGATAAAAGATCTAAAGGATTATTGTTAAGGATTTATTAGAGATATTTTTATGCTTTATTTTATGGTATTTGATCTTTTTAAAGGTCGACGTAGGATTTTTGGTTAATTGATGATTTAGGGATATTTTTATATACTTGAGATTTAAATGTTAAATCATTATGATTTATGAAAACGTTAGTATTTTAATTAGTATTTTCGATTTTAAGATTTTTTAAAAAAATGTCGAGGTCGTTTTAGCTTCACCATCAATTAACACGTGCAATGTACAACCCAACCGACCCCCTCATACTAAGTGTGTGCAATGTCCTCATTGTACAAAAGACTGAAACACATAAATGACACAAAAATGCCTAACAAAGAAACAAATGCAATGAAAATGACATAATGAAACAACGATGATAACTAAAAAAAACACAATGCAACAGAAAATAACAACGAAATGAAGGAGAAACAGTGAACTCCCCTGATCAATGCTCGTCATCGTCGTGTTCCGGTGGTGGTACTCAAGGTGCATTCCCCTGCTGTTTACTTTTTTTTTTTAAATCCAAACAAAGAAGAACACATCTAGTTTAAAGACTTGGCTAAATAAAAGAAAAATAAAAACGAGTAAGAAAGGGAAAAACTAGTTCTCAATTTACAGTCGAGAGCTAGACTGTAGGTTCCTCTCAGCTCTGAGCATTTTGGAATCGAGTGACTTCAATTTGTGGCTCCACTATGCTACCCAAATAATGCTTTAGTCTATGAGCATTGACTGTGAATGACTCATTTTTCCCATCTCTCACAGTTATGGCTCCCGAGGGGAACACCTTGGTAATCATGTAGGAGGCTTTCCACCTTGTGTAAAATCCAAGATTTTTGTATAATCGTGATAATATTTTGTAATTTAATGGTACTAGGATTTGCGCAATTTCCGGGTATCTATATCATTATAATATGTATGATTTGCAAGATTATCTATAGTTATTGGATAATTATATCGTGCACAATATTTTTGGAGCTCGAAATTTAAGATAATATTGTGTATATATTTTGAATTTGGGATAAATAAATAGATCACGATCTAAGAAAATAAATAAAGAATATTTGGATATGAGCAGGTAAAGTTTTGGATATAAATTCAAAGTTGGAAAGATTTTTTACTAGATTTGATATGATATTGATACCACATAAAGATATAAGATTTGATATGATAATTATTCTAGATTTAAAATTTGATTCAAATTTCAAACACAAAGATAAAACACGATTAGAATAGCAGCCAACCCCTATAAATAGGAGGACCCTCCCATTCAAATTTTACACCTCAATTTTCGAATTTCTCTCTATTATTTTCGAAATTTCATCCCAAAAATTCTCTACGAGTCATCAAAATTCTGTCCAAGTTCAGAAATTTGTTTCTCTCACTCGGATAGTCTGAATCCGATCTCCACCTATCACAATATACTTCTATATGTTTTGAATAACATATCCAAATTTCGGCCAAATCCAACGGTTAGTTTTTTGTTTATAATCTTTGTAAGAAAACTGCTCATATTTTAGACGAGAAACAGCATTACTACGATTTTTCATCCATAAGCAGGTTAAAGCAACTTCTGAACTCGATCTTCACCGTTTATATATTAAGTAACATACTTATGAACGTACTGTAAAAGTTTGAGCCCGATCCAACGGTTCAATAAGGTGGAAGGAATTTTACAAGACGACTGATTTTTCGGTAGATGTGCTGTTGCGTTTTCGAAGCATGATTCTTCTATGGGTTCCGAGTTCTTCATGTTTTCTTCCAGTCTAAGGTAAGTGAGTTTATTTTAAAATATGTTGCGTACGAAATATTTCGTTTTCAAAAGTTTCGATCGAGCACCGTCCTTCTGTCTCTACGTTTTTTATGAAATTTGGTACGTTACGTGTTGGCACTGTGAGGATTCACTGAAAATAGATGGCCTCTCCCCCTTAGAGGATTAAAAATTAGAGACTGATATCAGTAAACCTTAGAAGGTGGAAGAATCGCAGTGCTGTTATGATATGAATATGATGTTACGTTATGAAAAGCATGATGTGTTTATGTGTTATTTTCGAAAATGGTGTAAATATTTTTATGTTGTGCTCGAACGGCCCCCACTTGCTGAGTGACGACTATATCACTCATCTCTTACTCTATCATCCCCCAGATAAATCAGAAAAGAAAATCGAGAAAGATGAACAAGACCAGTTTTGGGGCTGATAATAAGATGATTCAAGAAGTTTATTTTAGTTTTGACTTAATAAGTTGTAAACGCTTCCGCATATTTTTTTTATCATTTTAAGAATCTACGTTGTAAAGACAATCTTTTGATTGATTATGAGTAATAAACTGGTTTTTGGTTTATACTGTACTACGAGGCTTGTTGTTTTCAATTGTGTGGTTGTAAAACAACGTTGGTGTCGACTAACCCGATCGCGGGGCGTGACATTTAAGTGGTATTAGAGCCGCCAGGTTTATAATCCAGTTGGGGAAAATTTTACCAAAAGGAAAAAAAACAAAAATTCGGCCAGATTTTTGCAAAGAGCCGATCCAGTCTCCTTTAGAACGACCCAAAGAGTAATATCCATAACGAAGTTGAGAAGCATGGTCCGAAAATGCAAAATTCATTCGTTTAGGCATCTGAAATCGCGTATTTTCATTTTAGAAAAGTTTCGTATATCCTATAACTTTCTGAAGAATATTCGAAAGTCGATTATGTCAACTGTTCTGGAACCCTCTCGACGTATTCTTTCAATCCATATGTTTATCTCTAGACTTTTCATTTTTGGAAAATTTCTCGAAAATTTCGTTCAACGTGTTTCTTGTAGTGCTTATCGGATTTTTATGGAATTTTATTAAGGAAACAATTAGTTTTGGCCTATATTGTTGGGATTATACCTATCTGAAATAAGTTGACTTGAGCTTCTGAATTAAGATGAAATATCTGATTTGAGGACCATAAATTATTTTTGAAAAAAAAAACTAGTATATGAAAATCTGATATAAGAGTTGTAATAAGTTTTGAATATTCTAATATAGAAGTTGATTTTGAGCAATAGTAAAATGTGTGAACATTAATTTGGGTTCTTAAGAATGCTAAGCGTTAAGTTTAAATATGTATGATTTTGGGTTATCTTGTTTAAATGAGTTGGGAGACAATATCTTAATGTTAAAAAATTTATGTTATTTTGGCATAACTAGTAGATTACAATCTTATATAAATAAAATAAGTTATGAGATTATTGCTGGACATTGAGGAAGGTACATCATAATAAGTTTTGAATTTTGTTACGGTACTAAGAATGATTCAAGGAGAAAGACATTCAATAAAAATAGTTTGTGTTAAAGCTCTCTAAGCTCATGATCTTGAGGAAAGTAAGGTTTAGTGCAAGTAAGATTTAACAAAAGAATTAATTGAGGATTAATTTCATTTGTACAAGGTTGAATAAGATTTTATTTTCTGACGACTAAGTTATAATTTTTGAGATTTAAATCAATAGGGTATAGATTGATATTGAGTTAAGTTCCAAGATTTTATATAGGTTTTAAGTTTTGAGATAATAATCGTGATAATTTCAAGATAAAATAAATCAGTATCTATTCGCATATATTCCGTGCCGACTTGATTCCAAGTACTTTGGTAGATTTCGATGTCATCATATGGATGGTTTGGTTATCTAAGAGTAGTGCAATAGCAGATTGCCGGAGTAAGAATTTCAAAATCCAAATCGCGAACCAAGAAGAAATCAGGTATCATGGCAATGCCAAGAGACAGAAATATATTCTTTCTGCTTCCCAGACATGGAAAGTCATAAAAATCAGGAAAAGAAGTTTACCTAGCAATGGTGAACGAAGTGCAGGAAGAAATTGAGCTCAAGCTGGAAGATACCCTAATAATGCGGGAATTTCCGAACGTTTTTCTGGAAGAATTCTCGGGATAGTCTCGGACCATGAGTTTGAGTTCAAAATCAATGTGGTTCTCGGTGGTGCAACAATTTCAATAGCATCATACCGATGGTCGCCAACTGAACTCCCCGAGCTAAGAGAACAACTAAAAGAATTGCTAGACAAGAAGCAATTTCAATCGAGTATGTCTCCATAAGGAACTCTAGTACTGTTTGTGAATAAGGAAGACAGAAGTATGAGATTGTGTATAGATTATAGAGAACTCAATAAGATCCCAATCGATAATAAATACCTTAGTCCAATGATAGACGATCTTTTCGATCAACTTAAAGAAGCTACAACTTCTTAAAACTCGGCCTGAGAACAGGCTACTACCAATTGAAGATCAGGACTGAAGATTTTCCATAACAGCCTTCCGAAAAAGGGGTTCAAGCCATTATTTGACAAACTTTTTAGCGGTGTTCACCGAGGAGATCCTCATTTACTCACCAAGTGAAGAAGACCATAAAGAACATATTCATCTCACTTTTCATAAGTCAATGGAGAGAGAATTGTATTCCAGTTCAATAAAAGTGAGTTTCGGCTACAGAACATCACTTTCTTATGTCACATAATATGTGAGGCGTGAGTATTTGCGAATCCTAAGAAAGTAGAGGCATTCAAAGACCGGCCAAGACCAAGGACAATGACAGAAATTCAGAGCTTCTTAGGATTGGCGAGCTATTATCGGGATTTGTCCAAGATCTTCCCTCAATAGCAATACAGCTTACAAAACTCACAAAAGAACTCTAAATTCAATTGTAGCAAAGAATGTGAGAAAATTTTTGAAACCTTAAAGATGAAACTTGCGACCACAATGGTGGTAGTGCTGCCTGATGAAAGCAATGATTTTTTTCAATTACAGAGATCCGTCAAAGAAAGGTCTAAGATATGTGCTCATGCAAGAAGTAAGAGTAATTTCCTTTGCATCAAGGCAATTGGAACTGTATAAGCAAAACTACCCAGCTCGCGACCTTGATTTGCCGTAGTAGTTTTTGCATTAATGAAGCATTACCTTTACGACGCCAAGTGTGTGATCTTTACTGACCATCAGAGACTCGAGTATTTGTTCACGCGGAAAGAATTGAACATGAGACAGAGATGATGGATTGAATTATTTTGACGTAACGATCGGCTACATTTCAGGCAAGGCAAATGAGGTAGATGACGCTTTAATTCGGAAAAACACGGGTAAGATGATTCTAGCATCATTATCAGGGCAATCGTGCTTTGAAAAATCCTTAAGCAAAACCAGTTTCATGATCTTGATGGGAAATTAAGATTTAGTATTAGAAAAAGAAAAGAAAATTTGAGATTAGAGTTTATGTATAATCCAAGATTTTTGTATAATCGTGATAATATTTTGTAATTTAATGGTACTAGGATTTGCGCAATTTTCGGGTATCTATATCATTATAATATGTATGATTTGCAAGATTATCTATAGTTAGTGGATAATTATATCGTGCACAATATTTTTGGAGCTCGAAATTTAAGATAATATTGTGTATATATTTTGAATTTGGGATAAATAAATAGATCACGATCTAAGAAAATAAATAAAGAATATTTGGATATGAGCAGGTAAAGTTTTGGATATAAATTCAAAGTTGGAAAGATTTTTTACTAGATTTGATATGATATTGATACCACATAAAGATATAAGATTTGATATGATAATTATTCTAGATTTAAAATTTGATTCAAATTTCAAACACAAAGATAAAACACGATTAGAATAGCAGCCAACCCCTATAAATAGGAGGACCCTCCCATTCAAATTTTACACCTCAATTTTCGAATTTCTCTCTATTATTTTCGAAATTTCATCCCAAAAATTCTCTACGAGTCATCAAAATTCTGTCCAAGTTCAGAAATTCGTTTCTCTCGCTCGGATAGTCTGAATCCGATCTCCACCGTTCACAATATACTTCTATATGTTTTGAATAACATATCCAAATTTCGGCCAAATCCAACTGTTAGTTTTTTGTTTATAATCTTTGTAAGAAAACTGCTCATATTTTAGACGAGAAACAGCATTACTACGATTTTTCATCCATAAGCAGGTTAAAGCAACTTCTGAACTCGATCTTCACCGTTTATATATTAAGTAACATACTTATGAACGTACTGTAAAAGTTTGAGCTCGATCCAACGGTTCAATAAGGTGGAAGGAATTTTACAAGACGACTGATTTTTCGGTAGATGTGCTGTTGCGTTTTCGAAGCATGATTCTTCTATGGGTTCCGAGTTCTTCATGTTTTCTTCCAGTCTAAGGTAAGTGAGTTTATTTTAAAATATGTTGCGTACGAATTATTTCGTTTTCAAAAGTTTCGATCGAGCACCGTCCTTCTGTCTCTACGTTTTTTATGAAATTTAGTAGGTTACGTGTTGGCACTGTGAGGATTCACTGAAAATAGGTGGGAATCCCAACATATGGCCCTTCACGGTGGGATAGAACCGTTTTATGGCCTCGCCCCCTTAGAGGATTAAAAATTAGAGACTGATATCAGTAAACCTTAGAAGGTGGAAGAATCGCAGTGCTGTTATGATATGAATATGATGTTACGTTATGAAAATCATGATGTGTTTATGTGTTATTTTCGAAAATGGTGTAAATATTTTTATGTTGTGCTCGAACGGCCCCCACTTGCTGAGTGACGGCTATATCACTCATCTCTTACTCTATCATCCCCCAGATAAATCAGAAAAGAAAATCGAGAAAGATGAACAAGACCAGTTTTGGGGCTGATAATAAGATGATTCAAGAAGTTTATTTTAGTTTTGACTTAGTAAGTTGTAAACGCTTCCGCATATTTTTTTTATCATTTTAAGAATCTACGTTGTAAAGACAATCTTTTGATTGATTATGAGTAATAAACTGGTTTTTGGTTTATACTGTACTACGAGGCTTGTTGTTTTCAATTGTGTGGTTGTAAAACAACGCCGGTGTCGACTAACCCGGTCGCGGGGCGTGACACCTTCGCCTTATTTTAATTCCTTCGGTGTAATGCGCTTGTCGGGTGCTAACTTTGTACGGTATAAGTACACGTACTTCAGGTGTGGAGCCAGTGGTTTGAGTTCACGTTTCGGCGGTTCCTCAATGCTTGACTTCTGAGGGGTCAAGTCTCTTCGATCCCCCAAATCCTCCAATTTCATCCTTACTGGCTTCTTCCATGGATGGTTGGCGTTTCAGATTTTTCTTCATCAAGTTCATCCTCTTTCAATTTAGTGGTGAGAGTGTCTTCCAATAGATCCTCCATAGCATCCTGTACAAAATGACACACAAGTGAATACAAAGAATCAACTATAAAACAATCATTATTTTTCAGTGTGTGCTTAAGAGCGTTAAAAAACATTAAAAGTGATTTCATCATATCCCACTCTCAATCTCAAATTCCATTCTTGCACATCAATCACGGCCTTTCCAGTTTCAAGGAACGGTCTTCCTAAAATCGAAGGCATCTCCCTATCCTCTTCCATGTCAAGCACCACAAAATCTGTAAGAAATATAAACTTTCCCACTTTCACTAATACTATAAGGTCCAAGAATTTAAATTTACGTAATCTGAATGCGTGCAATCTAGGATTTTATATAACTGATGTGTTTATTTATTTTTATGCATTTAATGCATAATTATTGCATGATAGGGTTCATTTCATGATTATTTTAAAATTTCATGCATTAGGGATTCCAGAGGCATTTCACGCTCGATCGAAGAACGGAGACCGGGGAATTATCATGAAAATTATTTTTATTACATGTTTAATTTTTATTAATAATATAAGGTGTTTTAAGTATATTTTTCAAGAAATAGGCTTTGTTGGGTATTTTTACCCGTCAGAGCATATTTTTAATCGGTACGAAAATTTTATCTAATCGAGGGCTTTTTGAGGGCTCGGGCAATATTTTCAAAAACATACCTAAACGAAATATTTTTCGGGACTGATTTTGGCTTGATGGACCTATTTTTTAGCTTAGTGGGCTCAAGACCTTCTTTAAACTTTTTAAAATGCAAATAAAGGTCCATTATCTTGTGTTTAACCATTTAAATATAACCCTAAGCTGCTCTAAACCTAACCCTAAATATATTCAGCCGTCCCTCCCCGCTCCAGCAGCCATATTCACAAAAAATTACAGCTGAAAGCTTCGGCTCTCCCATTATTGCAAGCAAGCCTCCTTCCCCACTCTTTTAGTGCCTTCCCGACGTGGAGTACTTCAAGTTTTCGAGCATAATTCTTAAAGGCATGCCATTTATTCGTTCTCTCATAACTCACGCCATTATTATGCAGATTTATATGTATTTGTGTGAAGAATCCATTGATTTATCATTTAGTACCGATAGTGCATACGTTTGTCATGAAACCTTGCATATTTATGGCATATACTCACGTTTCTTCATGTTGATGTGAAAGGGGTTGTTGCTTGCTGTTGCTAGGGGGCCGAGACATGTCATGGTTTAAGGGAAATATTGCTGGAGTCGAGACTTGAGGAGGATTGATGTAGATCGAGAGTGGTGTCTAAGGAATGGCTCGGTTTTGGGGAGATCGCGTGCAAGGGTCGGGACAACAATGCAAGGACTGATCCGAGCCATGGACCAAACCCCGGTGGGTCTGAGACAAGGCTTGGAAGGTTTCGATACGTGCTGGAACCAGCCCCAAGCGCGATTGATCGAGTGGGTAGAAGATCGGCTTTGGGTGCTATATCTTTGGTGTCTAGCGGTCATAGACTTAGTGCAGCGTGCATGGGGCTGATCTCGTGTTATGGTTCGATCCAGGAGGGTCCTAGTTAGGTCTAGGAGAGGCTGGTCCTAGCTGGTTTGGTATGGTTCGATACTTTGGTTGGATAGTCATGGCTAGGGTATGGCTAGGAGGAGCAGATTTGTGCAGCCACATTTTTGGGGTTGTTTCGGGGGTTAAAGTGGCTGAAACGAGCAGATTTGTCCAGCCACATTTTGCACCGGAGGTGAGATTCTTGTCCTCGCAATGCCCTGAACATATTTTATCATGTTTTGAAATGTTTATGCATCATGATCACGATTTTTATGAATTTATGAAATATACGTTGCATGCTTGATTTTAAGAAAATGTACGCATGTGCATGATTTTGATAATTGATGAAAATGATGATGATTTGAAGGATGGAAATTATTTGTGGCTATCGAAGTATATGTAAATGCTTAAGACGTATATGTAAATGATGATGATGAGGCCTAGGCACAGTGGATGGGTAACACTGTCACTGATGTCCGACAGCCGCCAGGTACCGCGGTTCTATGTATGATGGATCCATCGTAAATGATGAATGATGTACGATAGACAACTAATGAACTGAATTCACCAAAGAAAATGATGAACGATGAACGATGAACGATGAAAATTATGAACTGTTTTGACATATAATGATTTCATATGGCACGTCTGCATTTACGCTTTTTAAGTGCATGAAATGTATGTTGATTATAGTATATTTTCACTGCTGTGTGCTATGTATATGTACTTGTTATTTCTGGTATCGGTGTGTTGAAGCTTTAGACTCACTAGGCGTGTGTGATGCAGGTGAGCATGTTTATGAGAGGACTGGAGGTGCAGAACTCTGAGTCGGAAGACTGGATGTGCATGCACGACCCGATGACCACATTTCTTCCGCACATGATGTTTTAATGAGCTTTGAGAGGGCATGAACATTTTATACACTGGTTTTTATATGCTGTTGACTTTTAGGATTTTTACTCGGTTATGTTTATGTATATTATGTTGGATGAACTTGGCCATTTTAAACTGCTCTATTTTTACTATCAAATATTTGTGCTTATTTTTAAATGTTATATTTTTAAGTAGAGTTGCATGCATGCAAAATATTTAAATAGGATTTTCGAAATGTGAGCTTTAAAAAAAATTCCGCATTTTAAATAAGCAGATGTTTCAGGTTAGGATCATAGCAAGGGTCTTGTATAGGGTTGTGCCATCGTTAGCTTCTGCCAGTCAGCCTTAAAACCTCAATTATGTAAGCTTCAATGTTTTAAATGTTTTAAATGATTTACTTTTTCACCTGCATGATTACATGAGTTATGATTTACATCACATGCTTAAATGCTTTCACGATTGAAGGATTTTTGTTTTAAAAACTAGATTAAATTGCATGATGGGTTACGTTTAAAATTGGACTGTATTCATATATCATGCCCACCAGACGTGCCCCCAATGCATATAGACAGGACGATATTCTTTGAGGCGGCGGAGGCCCTCCACCACCACCACTGCCGCCTATGGATGCAGCTACCAGAGTTCTAGAGGGTATGGCTAGGATCTTGGAGCTGGTACAACAGGCTCCCAGGCCTCAGTGGATGATTATGAGCAGTTCAGGCGACTTAACCCGAAGGAGTTCGGGGGCACAACTGATCCATTCTTGGCAGAGGGATGGATTCGATCACTAGAGCTGCGTTTCGAGTACCTTCAGATGAGAGATGGCGATCGGGCCAGGTGCACCATCTATATGTTGAGAGATGATGCATCCCTTTGGTGGGAGGGGGCCGCGCATGCAGTGGACCTGGCTACCCTCACCTGAACAGGTTCAAGGAGTTGTTCTATGGGAAGTACTTTCCAGGTGACATCAGGGCCGCCTGATAAGGGAGTTGATGAGTCTCCGCCAGGGGAACTCATCTGTGGCGGAGTTTATCCACAAGTTTGACAGGGGTTGCCATTTTCTGCCCACGATAGCTAGAGATGCCATCCAGAAGTTGAGGCATTTCTTGGACGGACTGAGACCCACCCTTTGCCGGGACATCATGCTGATGAGGTCGGCAGGTTATGATGAGGCCACCACCTGCGCATTTCAGGCGGAGCAGGGTTGCGAGACATAGACTTTGAGATGCAGAGGAAGCGACATCAGACTTAGTCCAGCTCCCAGCCTCAGAAGAAACAGTACTCAGGGCCACCGAGACAGCAGAAGCGCCACGGTTAGGTTAGGAGGCCCCAGCAGTAGAGACCTCCTCAGGCGTCAGGGGCACCTAAGCCAGAGGACAGACATCCATGCCCGCAGTGCAATAAGTTCCATGTCAGCAAGTGTTAGTGGGGAACCTAAAAATGCTTAGTTTGCATGCACGAGGGTCACAAAGCAGCGGACTTCCCTAAGAACATGGGCCCCACTACTGGCAGAGCTTATGTGATGCATGCCGAGGAGGCCGATACTGAGACAGATTCGACACTGATTACTGTTAACCCTTTTGTTTAAGATTTTAGTTTACCGCATGATTGCATGGATTTTATGCTTGTATGAGGATTTATTTATTGGGATTGATAACTTAGAAGGATTTAGGACGCATGCTCTACCTAGTTGAGACTACGAATATAATTGGTTAATCTGAAAGTTTTAAGGACCCGATTGCAATAACCAAAAAATGAGGACCTAATTGCTAAAATCGAGATTTCAGGGGACTCTTTTCAAAACTTCTGGATTTTTGGAGATTTAATTCTAAATTTTCGGGAATTATACAATTTTTTGGGGATTAGAATTCGAAAATTTGAAGTGGCGATTTTGCAAATTTTCGAAAATTTAAGGGGTTAATGGGCAATTTTCGATTTTTCTAATGATTAATTTTGAGATTTTGAAGAATAATTGGGTTATTTCATTAATCTGAAAGTTTTAAGGACCCGATTGCAATAACCAAAAAATGAGGACCTAATTGCTAAAATCGAGATTTCAGGGGACTCTTTTCAAAACTTCTGGATTTTTGGAGATTTAATTCTAAATTTTCGGGAATTATACAATTTTTTGGGGATTAGAATTCGAAAATTTGAAGTGGCGATTTTGCAAATTTTCGAAAATTTAAGGGGTTAATGGGCAATTTTCGATTTTTCTAATGATTAATTTTGAGATTTTGAAGAATAATTGGGTTATTTCATTAATCTGAAAGTTTTAAGGACCCGATTGCAATAACCAAAAAATGAGGACCTAATTGCTAAAATCGAGATTTCAGGGGACTCTTTTCAAAACTTCTGGATTTTTGGAGATTTAATTCTAAATTTTCGGAAATTATACAATTTTTTGGGGATTAGAATTCGAAAATTTGAAGTGGTGATTTTGCAAATTTTCGAAAATTTAAGGGGTTAATGGGCAATTTTCGATTTTTCTAATGATTAATTTTGAGATTTTGAAGAATAATTGGGTTATTTCATCGAATTATGAGGATTTTGGGTTAATTTCCGATAAGAAATTTCTTAAGCTTCAACACGATTAGATTTGATGGTATGTTTTGTCGCAGGGAGGATATATATTTCATGTGTAGCCACGCACGCATTGCTAGATTCAGGGGCTACACATTCATTTATATCTGAATCCTTCGTTAATCGACTAGGAATCATACAGTAACGATGGATTCTGGGTTCAGAATATTGATCCCATCAGGAGATCAAAATTTCACTTAGCAGATCAAAATTTCACTTCGCACATAGTGAAAAGATTGGAGCTTCGGTTATAGAAGTATACGGTGCAGGCAGATTTGATAGTGCTATCGTTGCCAGAGTTCGACATCATTCTGAGTATGGATTGGCTTTTGTTGAACGGAGCTGTCATAGACTTTCGACAGAGGTCAGTGTCTGTCCGACCGCCCAGTGGTAGGCCATTAGTTTTTTAGGCAGCCAGACACCAACAGTTGCCGCAAGTCATTTCCTGCATGTGTGCGAGGAAGCTTATCAAGAGAGGCTGCGAGACATTCTTAGCCAGCATAGTATCAGTGAGAGAGCCAGTTAGTCAGAGGCTCGAGGACTTGAATATGGTCAGGGAGTTCTCCAGTGTTTTCCCTGAAGATGTTTCAGGCATTCCACCAGAAAGAGAGGTGGACTTCTCTGGTTTCATTCGCCCTAGATTTTCTCTATGGGGCGCACCAGTACTGTTTGTCAATAAGAAGGATGGCAGTATGAGGCTTTGCATTGACTACCGAGAGCTGCCAAGAGCCATAGTCAAGAACAAGTATCTGTTGCCGAGGATCGAGGATTTGTTTGATCAGCTTCAGGGAGCATCAGTGTTCTCGAAGATAGACCCCCGATCCGGATACCATTAGCTGAAGGTGAGAGAGTCTGACGTGCATAAGACAGCCTTTCGGATGCGTTAAGGGCACTATGAGTTCATGGTGATGCCTTTCGGTTTGACGAACGCGCCAATGATCTTCATGGATCTCATGAATCACGTGTTTCAGCATACTTGGATCAGTTCATCATAGTTTTCATTGACAATATCCTTATCTATTGGAGGAGCAGAGAGGAGCATTGACAACATCTGAGGACCGTACTGCAGACATTACAGGACAGACGACTGTATGCCAAGTTCAATAAGTGCGAGTTCTGGCTTGACAGATTGACATTCTTGGGACACATTGTATCTCAGGATGGTATTGAGGTCGACCCCAGTAAGGTTGAAGGCAGTTAGAGATTGGCCAGTACCCAAGAGCATGACAGAGATCCGTAGCTTCTTGGGATTGGCTGAGGACTACAGGAAATTCATTCAGGGCTTCTCTTTTATTGCAGTGCCTATGACCGCCCTGACGAAAAAGAATGCCAAGTTTATATTGGGATATGAGTGTCAGGAGAGCTTTGACAGATTGAAGCTAGCATTGACCACTGCACCAGTTTTAGCTATGCAATCAGGGTGGGAAGAGTTTGTGGTTTAGACAGATGCATCGAGGCTCGGGTTGGGCACAGTTCTAATGCAGCATGACAGAGTTATAACATACGCGTCCAGATAGCTGAAGGTCCATGAGAAGAATTATCCGACTCACGAGCTCGAGCTAGCAGCAGTGGTATTTGCCCTGAAAATTTGGAGACACTATCTATGGGGAGAAGTGCAGAATTTTTACTGATCACAAGAGCCTGATGTACTTCACACAAAAAGAGCTGAATATGAGACAAAGGATATGGCTAGAACTAGTGATGGATTATGACTGTGACATTAGCTACCATCCGGGTAAGGCTAATGTGGTTGCAGATGCTCTGAGCAGGAAGCACACAATGATTGCCCATTTTTCGGTACAGAGACCACTGCAGGCGTAAGATTCAGAGATTTGAGCTTGCAGTTTATGCCAGGGGCGATGCCCCGAATCTTGCTAGTCTTACATTACAGCTGACATTGAGATACAGAATCCGGGCAGGGCAGACTTTTGACGAGCAGTTGTAGAATTGGAGACAGAGGGACGAGGCTAAGGGCAAGAGACTGTATGCAGTTGTGGATGACAGTGTCAGATCTAGGGACCATCTATGGGTTTCTGACAGTGATTCCCTGAAAGCAGATATCTTGAGCGAGGCCCACAACACCCTGTACTCCATCCATCCAGGGATTACGAAGATGTATAAAGACCTTCATACTCTTTATTGGTGGCCGGGCATGAAACGAGATATTCTGCATTCCATTTCCGAGTGTTTGACTTGTCAACAGGTCAAGGCAGAGCATCAGAGACCTGCAGGGAAGCTGAGACCACTCCATATTCTTGACTGAAAATGGGAGAACATCATCATGGATTTGGTGACAGGGCTTCCTAGGAATACTGAAGGATATAATGTCATCTGGATGATCGTTGATCGGCTCACTAGTTACCACACTTTCTACCGATGAGGAAGACTTTCACTATGACTCATTGCGCAGAGCTGTACATCAGAGAGATAGTCAGATCGCAATGGATTCCAGTGTCCATCATGTCAGGCAAGGATCCAAGGTTCACGTCTCCGTTCACGTCCGCGTTCTAGAAGAGTCTACATAAGGCGTTGGGCACTAAGTAACTGTTCAGTACTGCTTTCCATCCTCAGACAAGCGGACAGTCAAAGAGGGTGATTCGAATTCTAGAAGACCTACTCCGAGCTTTCATTATCATTTTCCAAGGCAGCTGGGAGCTGAAGTTACCTCTTGTGGAGTTCACATACAACAACAACTATCAGGAATCAATCGGTATGGCTCCATACGAGGCACTGTACGGGAGGAAGTGTAGGTCAACAGTGTATTGGGATGAGGTAGGAGAGAGAGCAGATTTGGATCCGGATATTGTCAGACAGACAGCAGAGTTCGTAGTCAGGATTTGAGACAGAATGAAGACCGCTCAGTGCCGTCAGAAGAGTTATGAAGATCAGAGGCGGTGAGATCTTGAGTTCGCAGTATGGGATCATGTCTTTGTGAAGGTCGCACCGATGAAGGATGTGATGAGGTTCGGGAAGAAGGACAAGCTCAGCCCTAGATTCATCGGACCATTCGAGATCCTATAGAGATTTGGTACTCTCCTACAGGGTTGCATTACCACCGAATCTGGCAGGAGTTCATAATGTATTCCACGTCTTTATGATGTGGAAGTACATGTTTAAACCTTCGCATGTGCTAAACTATGAGCCACTTCAACTGACACCGCACTTGTCATTCAAAGAGAAACCCACTCAGATACTGAACAATTAGGAGAAGAGGCTCCGGAACAAGGTGATCCACATGGTCAAAGTCAAGTGGCTGAATCACTCAGAGGAAGAAGCAGCATGGGAGACGGAGACCGAGATGAGGAGTCACTACTCGGAGTTATACGGTATGTTTTAATTTCGATGATGAAATTTTATTTAAGGGGGGAGAGTTGTAAGGTCCAGGAATTTAAATTTACGTAACCTGAATGCGTGCAATCTAGAATTTTATATAAATGATGTGTTTATTTATTTTTATGCATTTAATGCATAATTATTGCATGATAGGGTTCATTTCATGATTATTTTAAAAGTTAACGCATTAGGGATTCTAGAGGTATTTCCCGCTCGATCGAGAAACGAAGACCGGAGAATTATCATGAAAATTATTTTTATTACCTGTTTAATTTTTATTAATTAATATAAGGTGTTTTAAGTGTATTTTTGAAGAAATGGCCATCGGCGCATATTTTTACCAGTCGGAGCATATTTTTAATTGGTACGAAAATTTTATCGAATCGGGGGACTTTTTGAGGGCTCGGGCAATATTTTCAAAAACTATGGAATGTTTACTTATTTAAAATGCGGAAATATTATTTATTTATTTATTAAAAGCTCACATCTTGAAAATAAGCATTTGAATATCTTTCATGCATACAGTCCAACTAAAAATATCATTTAAAAATAATCAAAAGTATTTGCCAATAAAAATATAGCGGAAACATAAACAAGAAAAATCTTAACATCCATCAATGAAATAAAACAGCGTATATAAAAATACTCAGATCCTCTCAACTCATAAAATCATTAATATGCGGAAAACATGTGATCCTCGGGTTGTGTCGCCCCACCAGGCCTGTCTATTCAAAGTTCGGCACCTCCAGTCCCCTCGAAATCATGCTCACCTGCATCACACATGCCTAATGAGTCTAAAGACTCAACACACCTGTACCAGAAATAACAAGTACATATACGTAGCATACAGCAGTGAAAATATCGTGTAATCAACATACCTTTCATGAACTTTAAAAGCGTAATATAAACGTGTCGTATGAATTTGTAACATGTCAAAATAGCTCATCATTAATCATCATTCATCATTCATCGTTCATCATACACTTTGGTGAATTCATTTCATCAGAGGTGACTATCGTACATCATCATCATTTACGATGGATCTATCATACATAGAACCACGGTACCCGGTGGTTGTCGGACATCAATGATAGTGTTACCCATCTACTGTGCCTAGGCCTCATCATCATCATTTACATATATGTCTTAAGAATTTACATATACTTCGATAGCTACTACTAATTCCCATAATTCAAAATATCATCATTTTCATCACTTATCAAAATCATGCACATATGGTTCCCATATGATAGCTACAAGGCTTGTTCCAGCAAGGCTCGAGTCTTCCTAGGCCGTGGTTCAGACCCACCAGGGTCTGGTCAATGGCTTGGATCAGCCCTTGCACCGCTGGTTCAAGCAAATTCGTCGATCTCCTCTTCTACGAGCCAATACTTCAAAGAATGCACTCAACTCTCTCCCAACTCGACAAGGCCTTGGTTCTAGCTTACAAACCCTCTCCTTGTCGTTGATAACAGACCCTTAAAACACAATACAGCATCCCTCTTGCAACAATTCAGAAGAAAACTGTGAGTACGTGGATGAAAAGGAAATCCATAAACTTGAAGCAAACCGAACAACCTCCGTGCATAAGGCAGGATCGTGAATTTCGAATAAGATTAAACATACAACAGCATGTATATGGCGTATAAGATGCAAAAACGAAAGTATGTGGCATGCCTGATGTTTCTACGCAAGAATGTCGAAGAATGAGTGTCGGGGAATCGCCAGATGAATTTTTCTTGCAACAAAAGTATTTTGCCTAAGCCTAGCTGCTATGGGAGTGCTGAAACCGAGAGAAAACTGAGCTGAAATGAGGGGTGTCGACTGGTGTAAAATAATATTAGGTTTACGGATGATTAAGGCGTAATTAAATATTCTAAGAATGCACTAATGGAACCTAGGAACTTTTTTTAAAAAAAGAGGTTTCAAGCACAATAAACTTAAAAGTAGGCCCATTAAGTCCAAACACACTCCCGGAAAATATTTTGTTTAGGTACATTTTTAAAATTATTGCCCGGACCTTCGAAAAGTCCCTGATTCAATAAAATTTGCGTACCAGATAAAAATAAATCATGCGGGTAAAAATACCCACTAATAACCATTTCTTGAAAAATACATTTAAAACATTTTATACTAATTAATAAAAAATTAATCCTGCAATAAAAATAATTTTTCATGATAATTCCTCGGTCTCTATTCCTCGTTCGAGCGCGAAATGCAATTTAAAAATCATAGTGCATGAACTTTTAAAATTTCGTGAAATAAATCCTATCATGCAATAATTATGCATAAATGCATAAAAATAATTAAACACATAATTAAATAAGACCCTAGATTGCATGCAGTCGAGTTACGTGAATTAAATTCATGGACCTTACAACTCTCCCCCCCCCTTATATAAAATTTTGTTCTCGAAATTTAGACGTACCAAATAACTCTGGGTAGCGACTCCTCATCTCAGTCTCGGTCTCCCATGTTGCCTCCTCCTCGGAATGATTCAGCCACTTGACCTTGGCCATCTGGATCACCTTGTTCCGGAGCCTCTTCTCCTGTCTGTCCAGTATCTGAGTGGGTTTCTCCTCGAATGATAGGTTCTGTGTCATCTGCACTGGCTCATACTTCAGCACATGTGAAGGATTCGACAAGTACTTCCCCTGCATGGAGACGTGGAACACATTATGAACTCCCACCAGATTCGACGGTAATGCAACTCTGTATGCAAGTGTCCCAACTCTCTCTAGGATCTCAAAGGGTCTTATGAATCTAGGGCTAAGCTTGCCTTTCTTCCCGAACCTCATCACACCTTTCATTAATTCGAATTTCACAAAAACATGATCCCCTACTGCGAACTCAAGATCTCACCGCCTCTGATCTGCATAGCTTTTCTGACGGCTCTGAGCCGTCTTCATTATGTCTCGAATCCTACCCACTAACTCTGCTGTCTGCCTGAAAATGTCCGGACCCAACTCTACTCGCTCTCCCGCCTCATTCCAATAAACTGGCGACCTACACTTCCTCCTGTACAGTGCCTCGTATGGAGCCATACCGATCGATGCCTGATAGCTGTTGTTGTATGTGAACTCCACAAGAGGTAACTTCGGCTCCCAGCTGCCCTGGAAGTCGATCATGCATGTTCGGAGTAGGTCCTCCAAAATTTGTATCACCCTCTCTGACTGTCGGTCTGTCTGAGGATGGAAAGCAGTATTGAACAATAACTTCGTACCCAATGCCTGATGGACACTCTTCAGAATGCAGACGTGAAACTTGGATCCCTGTCTGACACGATGTACACTAGAATCCCATGCATTCTGACGATTTCTCTGATATACAGCTCTACGTACTGAGTCATAGTGAAAGTCTTCCTGATCGGTAAGAAATGAGCTGATTTAGTTTGCCGATCAACAATCACCCAGATTGCATTAAATCCTCCCATAGTCCTTGGAAGCCCTGTCACAAAGTCCATGGTGATGTTCTCATATTTCCATTCGGGAATAGGGAGTGGTCTCAGCTTCCCTGCGGGTCTCTGATGCTCCGCCTTGACCTGCTGACAAGTCAAACACTCGGAGACAAATTGTAAAATATCTCGCTTCATGCTCGGCCACCAATAAAGAGTCTGTAGATCCTTATACATCTTCTTACTCCCTGGATGGATGGAGTACGGGGTGATGTGGGCCTCGCTCAGGATATCTGCCCTAAGGGAATCACTGTCAGGAACCAATAGACGGTCCCTATATCTGGCTATGTCGTCCACAACTGTATACAGTCTCTGGCGCTTAGCCTCGTCCTTCTTGCTCCATTTCTGTAACTGCTCGTCAGAAGTCTGTCCTGTTCGAATTCTGTCTCTCAGAGTCGGTTGTACTCTCAGAGTAGCAAGATTCGGGGCCTCGCGCCTGGCGTAAACTGCAAGATCAAATCTCTGAATCTCAGCCTATAGCGGTGTCTGCATGGAAAAATGAGCAATCACTGCATGCTTCCTGCTCAAAGCGTCTCCAAACACTTTAGCATTACTAGGATGGTAGCTAATGTCACAATCATAATATTTTACCAGCTCTTGTCACCTCCTCTGTCGCATATTCAGCTCTTTCTGTGGGAAGAAGTACTTCAGGCTCTTATGGCCTGTAAAAATCCTGCACTTCTCCCCATACAGATAGTGTTTCCAGATCTTCAGTTCAAATACCACTGCTGCTAGCTCGAGGTCATGAGTCGGATAATTCTTCTCATGGACCTTTAGCTGTCTGGACGCGTAGACTATTACTCTGTCCTGATGCATCAGAACCGAGCCGAAACCAAGCTTCGATGCATCTGTATAAACCACAAACTCTCCCTGCCCTGATGGCATAGCTAGAACTATTGCAGTGGTCAATGCTAGCTTCAGTCTGTCAAAACTCTTCTGACACTCAGGACCCCAGATAAACTTGGTATTCTTCTTCGTCAAGGAGGTCATAGGCACAGCAGTAAAAGAGAAGCCCTGAATGAATTTTAGGTAGTAACCTGCTATTCCCAAGAAACTACGGATCTCTGTCATGCTCTTGGGCACTGGCCAATCTCTGACTGCCTCGACCTTACTGGGGTCGACCTCTATACCATCTTGAGATACAATGTGGCCCAAGAATGCCATTCTGTCTAGGCAAAACTCACACTTACTGAACTTGGTATACAGCGCCTGTCCTGTAGAGTCTGCAGTAATGTCCTCATGTGCTGACTGTGCTCCTCTCTGCTCCTCGAGTAGATCAGGATATTTTCTGTAAAAACCATGAAGAACTGATCCAAGTATGGCTGAAACACGCGATTCAAGAGATCCATGAAGATCACCGGCACGTTCGTCAAACCGAAGGGCATCACCATAAACTCATAGTGCCCATGACGCGTCCTGAAAGCTATCTTATGCACGTCAGCCTCTCTCACTTTCAGCTGATGGTAACTGGATCAAAGATCTATCTTTGAAAACACTAATACTCCCTGCAGCTGTTCAAACAAATCCTCGATCCTCGACAACGGATATTTATTCTTAACTGTGACTTTTTTCAGTTCTCGGTTGTCAATGTACAGTCGCATTCTGCTATCTTTCTTCTTGACAAAAATAACTGGTGCGCTCCAAGGAGAAAAACTAGGGTGAATGAAACCCTTATCTAGAAAATCATGTATCTAATCTTTCAGTTCTTTCATCTTGGCAGTAGCTAGACGGTAGGGTGCCTTAGATATCGGCACTATCCCTGGCATGAGCTCAATAGAGAAATCCACCTCTCTGTCGGTGGGATGCCTGAAATATCGTCAGGGAACACACTGGAGAACTCACTGACTACATCAACGGTCTCGAGCCTATGACTGGCTGGCTCTGTCACTGATACAATGCTGGCTAAGAATGCCTGTCAGACTCTCTTGATAAGCTTCCTTGCACACATGCAGGAAAAGACGTGCGGCAATTGCTGGTGTCTGGTTGCCTCAAAATCAAATTGCATACCATTGGGCGGTCGGACAGGCACTGACCTCTGTCGAAAGTCTATGACTGCTCCTTCAACGAAAGCCAATCCATACCCAAAATTATGTCAAACTCCGACAACGGTAGCACTATCAAATCTGCATGCACCGTATACTTCTGTAACCGAAGCTCCAATCTCTTCATTATCTGGGAAGTGAAAATCTGATCCCCAGATGCGATGGATACTCTGAAACCTGAATCCATTGCTACTGGTATCATTCCTAGTCGCTTGATAAAAGAATCGGATATAAACGAATGCGTAGCCCCTGAATCTAGCAGTCATGCGTGGCTACACCTGCAATATATATCCTCCCTGAGACGAAACATACCATCAAATCTAATAGTGTTGAGCTTAAGGAATTTTTTATCGGCAATTAACCCGAAATCCTCGAAAAATTCACTAACTTAACCCAAACATCGTTCCGAAAAATTCAAAATTAATCCTCCGAAAAATCAAAAATTGCAAATTAGCCCCTTAAAGTTTCGAAAATTGCACTTTGGTCCTTCAACTTTTCGAAAATTGCAACATGACCCCTCTAAAAATTTTCGAAATTGAAATATGACCCTTTTCTCATTTTCAAATTCAAGTCCCAAAATTATGAAAAATTTCGGAAAGTCACAATTAAATCCTCAAAATAATAGAAGTTTCGAAATGCATCCCCAAAAATCCGATTTTATCAATCAAGTCCTCAACTTATTGGTTAATACAATTAAGCCCTCATATCCCCCATTAAAACAATTGAATTCTTAATCCCAAATAGGTAGAGCATGCATCCTAATTCCTTCAATGTTATCGATCCCAAAATTTAATCTTCATGCAAACGTAAAATCCATGCAATCATGGGATAAAGTAAAATCTTAAACACGAGGGTTGCCAGTAATCAATGTCGAGTCTAGCTCTGCCTTGGCCTCCTCGGCACGCATCACATAAGCTCGGTTGATAGTGGGGCCAGTTTTTTTAGGGTAGTCAGCTGTTTTGTGACCCTCATGCCCGCAAACAAAGCATCTGTAGGTACCCCACAAACACTTGCCGACATGGAACTTATTGCACTGTGGGCATGGCTGCATGTCATCTGGCTTAGGCGCCATGGGTCTCTGCTGCTGGGGACTCCTAAACTGACCCTAGGGCTTCTGCTGCCCATGCTGTCTCGGTGGCCCTGAGAACTGTTTCTTCTTAGGCTGGGAGCTGGACTGAGTCTGATGTCGTTTCCTCTGCATCTCGAAGTCTATGTCTCGCAGCGCCTGCTCCGCTTGAAAAGCACAGGCGGTGGCCTCATCATAACCTGCCGGCCTCATCAGTATGACGTCCCGGCAAAGGGTGGGTCTCAGTCCATCTAAGAAATTCCTCAGCTTCTGGGCGACATCTATCGCTATCACGGGCACAAAATAGCTGCCCCTGTCGAACTTGCTGATAAACTCTGCCACAGATGAGTCCCCCTGGCGGAGACTCATAAACTCCCTCATCAGGCGGCCCCTGACGTCAGCTGAAAAATACTTCCTTGAACCTGTCCCAAGTGATGGTAGCCAATTCCACTGCATGAGCGGTTCCCTCCCACCAAAGGGATGTATCATCTCTTAGCATATAAATAGCGCACCTCGCCCGGTCGCCATCTCTCACCTGAAGGTATTCGAAATGCAGCTCTAGCGAATGAATCCATCCCTCTGCCAGGAATGGATCAGTAGTGCCCCCGAATTCCTTTGTTTAAGTCCCCTAAACTGCTCAAAAACGTCCACCTGAGGCCTAGGAGCCTCCTGTACCTGCTCCATAAGCCTATCCATATCCTCCAGAACTCGGGTGGCTGCATCCAATGGCGGTGGTGGGGGTGGAGGGACTCTGCCACCTGCAGGAATATCATCCTGTCTGTCTATGCTGGGAGCACGTCTTGGAGGCATATCTTAATACAGTCCAATTTATAAACGTAACCCATCATGCAATAAATCTAGTTTTTAAAATAGTAAATCCTTAAATCATAAAAACAGCTAAACATGTACCGTAAATCGTCATAAAGTGTAAATCATGTAAACCTGCAGGTCATAACGGTAAATCATTTAAAACATAAAAGCTTACAGATTTGGGGTTTGAAGACTCAGCTTCAGAAGCTGGCGGCGGCACAACCCTATACAGGATCCTTGCTATGATACCAACTGGAACATCTACTTATTTAAAATACGGAAATATTTTTTTATTAAAAGCTCACATCTTCAAAATAAGCATTTGAATATCTTGCAAGCATGCAGTTGTACTAAAAATACCATTTAAAAATAATCATAAGTATCTACTAATAAAAATATAGTGGAAACATAAACAAGAAAAATCTTAACATCCATCAGTGAAATAAAACAGCGTATATAAAAATACTCAAATCCTCTCAACTCATAAAATCATAAATATGCGGAGAACATGTGGTCCTCGGGTTGTGTCGCCCCACCAGGCCTGCCTACTCAGAGTTCGGCAGCTCCTGTCCCCTCGATACCATGCTCACCCCCTGCATCACACACGCCTAGTGAGTCTAAAGACTCAACACACCTGTACCAGAAATAACAAGTATATATACGTAGCACACAGCAGTGAAAATATCGTGTAATCAACATACCTTTCATGAACTTTAAAAGCGTAATAAAAACGTGTCGTATGAATTTGTAACATGTCAAAACATCTCATCATTCATCATCATTCATCATTCATCGTTCATCATATCCTTTGTGAATTCAGTTCATTAGAGGTGACTATCGTACATCATCATCATTTACGATGGATACATCATACATAGAACCGCGGTACCCGACAGCTGTCGGACATCAGTGACAGTGTTACCCATCCACTGTGCATAGGCCTCATCATCATTATTTCCATATACGTCTTAAACATTTACATATACTTTGATAGCCACAACTAATTCCCATCATTCAAAACATCATCATTTTTATCACTTATCAAAAGCATGCACATATGCAAATTTGTTTCTTAAAATCAAGCACGCAACGTACATTTCATAAATTCATAAAAATCGTTTTCATGATGCATAAACATTTAAAACATGATATAATGTGCTCAGGACGCAGTCAGGACCAAAATCTCAACCGGGTGTAAAATGACCATTTTGCCCCTAAAAACCCAGAATGACCGTTTTGTCCCTGGACCTCTAAAATTTGACCCGAAGCTTACCAAACCCTTTAAAACATCTCAAAACATATTTATAAATATTTTTTAGATGTAAACTCGAGCTCGTTTCAAAACTTATTCGATTCGTTTTAAAACTAGGACCGGGATCCCGATTTTAACCCGACTCGAACCGAAACTTCATCAAAATTTTCCCATCTTGTTACCACACCTTATAAACATCTAAAAGGCCCTAAAACCATCAAGACTAAGACCCTAAACCCGTACGCCATGACTTGCAGGTTGCTGGAAAAATTCCTAACTCACCTACGCGAACCCCATGTGCAACACCTATCCACGTTTTCTTCCCTAACCCAAAACCAAGCGGACCAGCCATGACTCAGCCTTACCTAGACCACCCTTGAACTCCTCTGGACCCAAAGAAAGCACGACTACACTCCCATGCAAGAAGCACAGCTCGCCTGCTTGAAGTTCACCCCCAAGCGCACCTCGTGTCCGAACCCACTACCCAACGCCCGATCGGCTACAAGGCTTGTTCCAGCAAGGCTCGAGCCTTCCTAGGCCATGGTTCAGACCCACCAGGGTCTGGCATGGCTTGGTTCAGCCCTTGCGCTGCTGGCTCAAGCAAATTCGCCGATCTCCTCTTCTACGAGCCAATACTTCAAAGAATGCACACACGTCCTTCCCAACTCGACAAGGCCTCAGTTCCAGCTTACAAACCCTCTCCTTCTCGGTGATAACAGACCCTCAACACACAATAAAGCAGCCCCCTAGTAACAATTCAGAAGAAAACTTTGAGTGGATGAAAAGGAAATGCATAAACTTGAAGCAAATCGAACAACCTCCGTGCATAAGGCTAGATCGTGAATTTCACATAATATTAAACACACAACAGCATGTATACGGTGTATAAGATGCAGAAATGAAAGTACGTGGCGTTCCTGATGTCTTTTACGCAAGAACATCGAAGAATGAGTGTCGGGGAATCGCCGGATGAATTTTCTTGCAACAAAAGTATTTGGCCAAAGCCTAGCTGCTATGAGAGTGCTGAAACCGAGATAAAACTTAGCTGAAGGGAGGGGTGTCGGCTGGTGTAAAATAATATTAGATTTAGGGATGATTAAGGGGAAATTAAAAATGCTAAGTATGCACTAATGGGCCCTAAGAAAATTTTTTTTCAGAAAAAGAGGTTTCAAGCCCAATGAATTTAAAAGCATGCCCATTAAGTCCAAACACACTCCCGAAAAATATTTTGTTTAGGTACATTTTAAAAATTATTGCCCGAACCTTCGAAAAGTCCACAAATTCGATAAAATTTGCATAATGAATAAAAATAAAATCATGATGGTAAAAATACCCAATAAAGCTCATTTCTTGACAAATATATTTAAAACATCTTAAATTATTTAATAAAAAATTAATCCTGTAATAAAAATAATTTTTCCTGATAATTCCCCGGTCTCCGTTTCCTCGTTCGAGCGCAAAATGGAACTTAAAAATCATAGTGCATTAACTTTTAAAATTTCGTTAAATAAATCTTATCATGCAATAATTATGCATAAAATGCATAAAAATAATTAAACACATAATTAAATATAACCTTACAACTTACCTAAACAAAATATTTTTCGAGAGTACGTTTGGGCTTGATCGGCCTATTTTTAAGCTTTGTCGGCTCAAGACCTTCTTTAAAATTTTTAAAAGCAAATGAGGGCCCATTATCTTGTGTTTAACCATTTAAATATTATCCTAAGATACCCTAAACCTAACCCTAAATATATTCAGCCGTCCCTCCCCACTCTAGCAGCCATATTCACGAAAAAATAGAGCTCAAAGCTTCGGCTCTCCCATTTCTTGCAAGTAAGCCTCCTTCCCCGCTCTTCCGGCGCCTCCTCGACATGGAATACTTCAAGTTTTCGAGCATAATTCTTAGAGGCATGCCATGTATCCCTTCCCTCATCACTCACGCCATTATTATGCAGATTTATATGTATTTCTGTGAAGAATCCATTGATTTATCATTTAGTACCAATTGTGCATACGTTTGTCATGAATCCTTGCATCTTTATTGCATATACTCATGTTTCTTCATGTTGATGTGCAAGGGGTTGTTAGCTGATGTTGCTAGGGGGCCGAGACATGTCACGGTTTAAGGGAAATAGGGCTGGAGTCGAGAATTCAAGAGGATTGATGTAGATCGAGAGTGGTGTCCAAGGAATGGATCGATTTTGGGGAGATCGCATGCAAGGATCAGGACAGCAATGCAAGGACCGATCCGAGCCATGGACCAAACCCTGGTGGGTCTGAGACAAGGCCTGGAATGGGTCGACACGTTCTGGAACCAGCCCCAAGCGTGATCGATCGAGTGGGTAGAAGATCTGCCACAGGTGCTACATCTTCGACCTCTAGCGGTCGTAGGCTTAGTGCAGCGTGCATGGCGCTGATCTCGTGCTATGGTTTGGTCCAGGAGATTCCTAGTGAGGTCTATGAGAGGCTGGTCCATAGCTGGTCCTAGCTGGTTTGGTGTGGGTTCGATACTTTTGTTTCGGGGGTTAAAGTGAGCTGAAACGAGTGGTCTTAGGGTTGGAAGGGTACATTTTAAGTGTGGTAAAAGTTTGGGAAAATTTTGGTTAAGTTTCGGTTCAATTCGGGTTAAAATCGGGGCTTCAATCCAAGTTTTAAAACGAATCGATTAAGTTTTGAAATGGGCTTGTGTTTATGTCTAAGAAATACTTTTAATTATGTTTTGGGATGTTTTAAGGAGTTTGGTAAGCTTCATGTCGAAATTTAGAGGTTCTGGAGTAAAATGGTCATTTTGGGTTTCTAGGGGTTTTAAGAAAATGTACGCATGTGCCTGATTTTGATAATTGATTAAAATGATGATGATTTGAAGGATGTAAATTATTTGTGGCCATCTAAGTATATGTAAATGCTTAAGACGTATATGTAAATGATGATGATGACGCCTAAGCACAGTGGATGGGTAACACTGTCACTGATGTCTGACAGCCGCCAGGTACCGTGGTTATATGTATTATGGATCCATCGTAAATGATGAATGATGCACGAGAGTCACAACTAATGAACTGAATTCACCAAAGGAAATGATGATAATGATGAACGATGAAAATGATGAATTGTTTTTAAATGTAATGATTTCATATGGCACGTCTGCATTTACGCTTTTTAAGTGCATGAAATGTATGTTGATTATAGCATATTTTCACTGCTGTGTGCTATGTATATGTACTTGTTATTTTTGGTACAGGTGTGTTGAGTCTTTATACTCACTAAGCGTGTGTGATGCAGGTGAGCATGTTTATGAGAGGACTGGAGGTGCAGAACTATGAGTCGGAGGACAGGATGTGCGTGCACGACCCGAGGACCACATTTCGTCCGCACATGATGTTTTTATGAGCTTTGAGAGGGAATGAACATTTTATATACTGGTTTTTATACGCTGTTAAATTTTATGATTTTTACTCGTTTATGTTTACGTATATGATGTTGGATGAACTTCGCCATTTTAAACAGCTCTATTTTTACTATCAAATATTTACGATTATTTTTAAATGATATATTTCTCAGTAGAGTTCGATGCATGCAAAATGTTTAAATGGGATTTTCGAAATGTGAGCTTTAAAAAAATATTTCTGCATTTTAAATAAGCAGATGTTTCAAATACGTCCTCTATAACTCCTCGTGGATATTTGACAGATCTGTCTGCTAACTGTAAAGACATCCTCGTTAGCTTTAGCTCTCCCAATCCAAGTTTCCTATATAGAGAGAAAGGCATAAGGTTAATACTTGCACCAAGATTACACAAAGATTTATGAAAAACAACATCACCAATCATGCAGGGAATAGAAAAACTCCCTGGATCCTTGGGTTTTGGTTGGATCTTGTTTTTCACCATTGCAGATAATTTTTCAGTTAAGTTTACCATCATATGTTATTTCAACTTCCTCTTATTTGCTAAGATGTCCTTCAAAAATTTAGCATAACTAGGCATTTGCATCAAAGCAACAACAAAAAGAATATTAATGTTCAATTTCTTAAATACTTCAAGGAACTTACCGAATTGCACATCAATTTAAGCTTTTCACAATGCTGCCGGAAACGACGGAGGAATAACAATTCGAGATTGTGTGGTGTGTTCAGGTGTAGAGTTAGAAAACTTACCCTTGGGTGTTTCGACCTGTTCTTCTTGCGAGTGGCTTTTTGCGCCTTCCTCCGACTCTAAAGTTTTTCCACTCCTTAACTCAGTGGCATTCACTTGCTCTTTAGGATTAGTCTCAGTGTTGCTTGGAAAGGTGCCCGGATCGCTGCTTGAAATTATATTGGCCAGCTGTCCTATCTGAGTTTCCAAGCCTTTGAGAGCTGCATCTTGATTTTGTAGTTATGTTTCTGTTGCAGACATAAATTGAGTCATCATCTGCTCTAAATTAGATTTCTCCTCTCGAGGCTCAGATCTGTACATCGGTCGCTCCCCATACTGTTGGACTCTTTGTGGGAGACCATGATTGTTTTGACCACCCCATGAGAAATTTGAGTGTTGTCTCCATCTAGAATTGTATGTGTTCGAGTATGGATCATTCCTAGGACGGTTTTGAGCCCCCACATGGTTCACTGGTGCCTCATTTTGCACATAAGTAGGATTCGTTGTCTGTAAATCCTTCGTGAAGTGCTCACTTCCACAACCATCACAGAAGATCTCTTGCAGTCTCATGTCCGTACCACCAACATTCATATAATCTATTTTCCTACTCAAATCCTCTAATCGTGCAGCAATCGCAGAAAAATCATATACATGGTGAACTCATGCACTCCTTCTCTGATTGTTCCTCCAACGTACCGTACTTTTAAACGTACTTAAAATTTGCGAAAAATAAAAATTTTCTTAAATAATTAATTCTCCTTCAAAATGCCATAAAAATAAAATGCTTGAACAAATATTTGAAATGTAAACAAACTTGCAGTGAGTACTTGTTTAAAACAACATAAAGTAATTTCATTAAAAATCAGAGTAAACAATTTTATCATGCATAAAACTCTTGAAACTAAAGCGGTCCTCGGGTTAGGCATCCGCACAGTCCGAGCCAACTCACTAATCCCGGCCTCTCGTCTCCTCATACTCATCCTCACCTGCATCAATCAAGTCTGGTGAGTCTAAAGACTCAACATTTATAAACTGAGAATAGCAATAAATACATAATAAATCCACATGCATTTTAAAGTAGCCCAATACATATTTAAACTCTGAGCATACTTACATAAATATAGACGTGCCAACAATTCATAAACTTTTCATAATCGTACTTGCAACATACATACTTAAACATACATAATCATCATCATCATTTTGCGTAGTTTTCGTAGCAAGTGACCCATATCATAATGCACCTGATCAGACTAAACCACAGTACTGGGCTGGCGGGGATCATCACAGCCTTTCAACCGAACGTATACTCCCACATACATAAGATCCCCGGTCATTCTTTACTGATTGGATTGGTCCCTGGTCATGCTTTACCGCTTCCCAATCCTGATCATAACTCGGTCATGCTTTACCGGGGTAGAGAGGTCCCCGGACACGTTCTCCGGCTTCCAAACCCGTTCATAATTGGTCATAAGACTATTAGCATACCTCAAAAACATTTACTTTTGCACGTCGAACATACTTATATAGCGTTGAGGGCTTTGTTGGATCCCGCTTGGACGACTACTACACATGCTAAAACTCTTTTTTTTTAAATTTCCAGAATTCATGGCGCTCGGGTGGTAATATCTTACCGCTCGAGCGCTGCCACTCTAGAAGGCTTGGCACTCGGGCTGTAAGATCTTACCGCCCGGGCGCCTCCCAGTTCCAACGAAACCTGCAACTCGAAAATCCTCAAGAAGAACACATTATTTTCACACAGTTTGAACAGTCACACAAGAAAAATCATAACTCACTCGTCTCTTGTCCGAAAATTACGAATTTACTGTCAAATCAAAGATATTCAAAAGTAATACGTTTTGTATTTTGAAAAGTTTTCCAGAAAACTGACCAAAAATTTGCAGGATCCGAAATGACAGTAAATTTGGTTTTTGAGATCTAAAAACCATTCCAAAAATCGTTCCAACATGATAGCTCAAACTTTGCATAATGTAAACGGACTTTTACATATAATATGCATCAAAATATTTACTATGACCAGATCGATGCAGAAAAATAAAAGAATATACATGCCTTTGCATTAAAACAGACGAAGATAACGAATACCGACGTTCTGGATTACGGGAGATGAACGGGAGACACTTGCTACATGATTATTTCTCGGAAAACCAACATGAATCTACTGAAAAATCAAGGGAAAGGGGTGGCTGCTGGAAGAAACTTAGTACCCTAATTTTTCCCCTCAAATGAACGTTTAAGTGTGTGTGCGTTGTGTGTGCCGATGTGTTTGTATAGCGTGTATGTGTGTGTGTGTGTGATTAGGGAGTTAATTAAGGTTTAGTTAGTTTTATAAAATTACTAATAACCAATTAACATGCTAAATAAAATACTAATCTAACTATTTAATCTCACTCAAGGATTTAATAAAATAATTAAATACTAAATTTTCAAGATTAAAATTCCCAAATTCAAATTAGTATTTTTGAAAAACTTAAAATCTTAAAATCATCTAATAAATTAAATTAGGCTTTAAAATAAAATTTCATAAATAATTTGAAATACCAATTTTTCTTGACTTGAAATAAAATAACACACCGTTCTTAAATCGCCTAAATCGTTACCGGTCTCTTTTCCCGATCATGTGTCGAATATTCTCATGAAACATAAAATTCAAAAAAATATTTTAACGTGCATCATATAAACATGTTATGATTTAAAATAATGCAAATCATAAATCATGCATCGTAAAAAATCATTTTAAAAAAATTAAATAAATAATTTAACAATTCAATAAATGCATGAGTTTTACGTGTACTGATTTTGAGTTCTACAGTTCCTCTCAGATTGAGGATTATAACTGCTGGCAGCCATCTCCTCTAACAATTCATATCCTTCTTCGGTGGTTTTTCTCAACAAATTCCCACGGGGAGCAGCATCTATCATAGTACGATTGACAGTGAGCAAGCCATAATAAAAAGTTTGAACTACTAACCCAAGAAGTAGTTCGTAATGTGGGTATCTCCGCAGTAAATCTTTGTAGTGCTCCCATGCCTCATATAAGGACTCTTGCTCGAAATGGGCGAAGGTAGTGATGTCTGCCCACAATTTCAGGTCTTAGAGGGAGGGAAGTATTTGATGAGAAATGTTCTTGCCATGTCCTCCCAAGTAGTGATGGAACCTACAGGAAAACAGTTTAACCAGGCTTTAGCTTTTTAACGTAAAGAGAAAGGAAACAAACACAATCTAATAGCATCATCAGAAATTCCATTGAATTTAAAAGTATCACAAATATCAAGAAAGTCTGCAATGTGAGTGTTTGGGTCATCTAGCGCAGTTCCCCCAAATTGGAAAGTATTGTGAATCATCTGAATAATGGCTGGCTTGATCTCAAACTGGTTTGCCCTGATGGTTGGTCGCACTATGCTTGGACGTGCTCCGGGAATGAAATACACCTTGGTAATTGATGATGATTTTTCAAGATTTACTTGGGTTATTTTTCTTAAATCAAAAGACCAAACTGCTGCACAACTGATTAAACTTTTCAAAAGATTATTAAATGAAAAATCAGTTGGTATTGATAGAATAAGGTTTGATCGAGGGAATGAATTCATCAATCAAAATCTTTCGCAATTTTTAGAAAATACTGGGATTAAGCATGAGCTCTCAACAGCAAGAACTTCTCAGCAAAATGATGTAGCTAAGAGAAGAAATCGAACTCTTAAAGAAGCTGCTAGAATAATGCTTGCTGATCTGGTATTTCTCAAAGATTTTGGGCAAAAGCAGTAAACATTGCATGTTACACTCAAAACAGATCAATGATTAACAAAAATCATTTAAAAACGCCATATAAGATCTGGCATGGACAAAAAAATGTGGTATTCTATTTCAGAATATTCGGTTGCAAATGTTTTATTCACGATAACTGTAAAAATCATTTGAAAGAATTTGATGCAAAATTTGCTTAAGGAATATTTTTGGGTTATTCATCAGTTAGTAAATCTTATGGAGTATTTAACAAATGCACTTTGAATATAGAAGAGTCAATTGTTGTATTTGATGAATCTGTACTAACTGATAAGCTAACTGATCCAGTTGAGCTAGTTGATCGCTTTACATATATAAGTTTGGAGGATGATAGTGAAGAAGAAGTTCATATCAATCAAAATCTCCTTCAAACACCAGAACCAAAGATACTGGATCAATCAATTGAACAAGAAATTGTTCCTGATCAACAGTTGGTGGAACTAAATGATGAAATTCAAATACCAACTGAAGCCAAAGCAACTGAAATTGAAGAAAACATTCAGTTACCAACTGAACCAGTTGCTGAAATCGATCCAAATAATGTTGAATACAGATGGAAGAAATCATACCAACTGAACCAGTTGCTGAAATCGATCCAAATAATGTTGAATACAGATGGAAGAAATCATACCCACCAGAACTGGTGATAGGTAATCCATCTGATCCGGTAAAAACTCGGAATCAAATGCTTAATTTATTTATTCATTCAGCCTTTGTTTCCGAACTGGAACCAAAGAAAACTGATGAATCTCTTGCTGATTCTAACTGGATAAATGCTATGCAAGAAGAGCTAAATCAATTTACCCATAACAATGTCTGGAACTTAGTTCCAAGACCAATTTCTAAAACCATTATAAGTACAAAGTGGGTCTATAGGAACAAACTGAACGAAGAAGGTTCAGTTGTGCGCAATAAAGCGAGGATTCTAGAACAAGGATATAGGCAAGAAGAAGGAATTGATTACGATGAAACATATGCATCAGCTGCATGACAGGAAGCAATTAAAATGTTCCTTGCTTATGCCTCATTCAAAGACTTCAAATTCTATCAAATGGATGTCAAGAGTGCATTCTTAAATGGTCAGTTGCAGGAAGAAGTATATGTTGAACAACCACTAGGTTTTGTTAATCACTCTCTTCCTGATCATTTTTATCATTTGAACAAAGCTCTATATGGTCTTAAACAAGCTCCAAGAGCTTGGTATGAAACATTTTCAAAATTTCTAACTGATCACAACTTTACTGTTGGATCAGTTGATAAGACTTTGTTCAAATTTTCAAAGAATGATCATATTTTACTTGTGCAAATATATGTTGATGATATTATTTTTGGGTCAACTAACCCCAAATTATGTGATAAATTTGCCAAGTTAATGCATGAAAAATTTGAGATGAGTATGATGGGCGAACTGAAGTTCTTTCTTGGTCTGCAAGTGAAGCCATTGGAAACTGGTAATTTTATTAGTCACACCAAATACACGAAGGAACTACATAAGAAATTTGGCATGGAGACATGTTCGGCTGCAAATACTTCCATGAGCTCATCGATTAAATTAGATAAACATGAAGGGGGAATATCAGTTGAGACGGCACTCTACAGAGGTTTAATAGATTCTTTATTATACCTAACTGCTAGTCGTCCTGATATTGTATTTGTTGTTTGCATGTGTGCTAGATTTAAGGCAGATCCTAAGCAATCGCATTTTTTAGATGTCAAATGCATATTGAAATATCCTAAAGGCACACAAAATGTGGGCTTATGGTATGCTAAGGACTCATCTTTCAATTTAGTTGGCTATTCAGATGCAGATTATGCATAATGTAAGCTTGATCGTAAAAGCACCAGTGGATCATGTCAGTTTCTAGGAGACAGACCGATTTCATGGTTCAGCAAGAAGTAAACATCCATCGCAACTTCCACAACTGAAGCAAAATATCTAGCTCCTGGAAGCTGTTGCGCTCAATTGCTCTGGATTCAGCAACAACTGAAAGATTATGGAGTAATTGCAGAAGAATCACTGATCTTCTGTGACAATACAAGCACGATTGCAGTTATATACAATCCAATTCTTCACTCAAGAACCAAACACATAGACGTCAGACATCACTTCATCAGATATCATGCTCTAAAGAAGGCAATCAGGTTGGAGTACATTTCAACTGAATAACAAGAAGTTGACATCTACACAAAGCCATTAGCCGAGACTAAGTTTTCTTACTTTCGTAATATTCTTGGTTTAATTGATTTGTCTTAATATTAGTTGAATTGCTATGTCAGTTTGTGGTGTCAGTTAGTAGTTTTTCAATTGTTACTGATTATCTTTCAAGTTAGTATCAGTTAGAATGCAGAAGGAATTAAATCAGTAAAGAATACACAAACATTGACTGAAATAAACTTTTTATTGATTGGAACGAGTAGCTATTACATTGTTTATTTCATTCTCTACTAAATTCAGCCAGGACCTGATCCATGCAGATAACTTTTCGGTAGCAGTCTTCGTGAGCTCATCTTAAAAAGCAATGTTTTTAAGAGTCCTTTCTCCTTGAGAAGAATCAGATGAAAGACACCTCATCTGTGAAGATGTCTGAAGCATGAGCAATGCATAGATGCCACATATACTTATTCTCAGTTGCCACTCGCCTTCGAGTGACAACCAGCTCATCATCTCTGGAAGACTGCAGCTCCTGGATTTTAGTCCATGTTGACATTGTCTTCTCAAATACAAGATCTTCTATTTTCAGCTTTCGAGTAGCGTCAATGGATTGCTTCAATTCCTCAGCAATGTCTGGCTGCTGTGAACTGCTTGATGCGTCCATTATGTGATATTTGTTGAATATTTAACTGATCTGTTGACTAACTTCTCTCTTATTTATAGATAAGCTTAGAGTCTTCTACAGAGACGCATTTATTATATCCGACGATTCATCTTTCAAGGATAAATATAAATTTTTTTTGCAACATATTTTAGAGGAAATCGTTGACTTGACTTTATAGTATTTACGTTATTAATCAGTTAGTAAATTGTTATCAGTTAGTGTGCTGAAAGAAAATAAAATAAATCGAAATAGCAATTTTATTGATAATATATTTATGCTATTACATGATTCAGTTCCATTTCAACGGCTTCTAAACACAGGGACATCCAACTAGACATCTCACTGCAGGAAATTCTTCTATAGCCTTCTGAGGAAGAAATTCTTCCTAGCACTAACAGCTCCTTGATAAGCATCAAGTATTAAAGACCTTCATCAGTTACAAGGTCTGAAGTGTGAATGACATCGAGACGCCTCTTATACTTGATTTCAGTTGCCTTCTGTTTATCAGTAGTAACTAATCTATCTTTCTGGATGGTCTGCAAGTCATGTATCTTTGTCCAAGATGACTCTTTCAAAGACATAATTTTCAATGTCTCTCTTCCAACTCTCCACGCATGGAAGTCTTGCTGCAGGATTAGGATTGTTGGAACTGCTTGGTTTATCCACTTGTGCTTTATTGTTATTATTAGCATAAATATTCTGTATATAATGAAGTTGATCTTATTTATAAACAGACTAACTAAGGAAACAAAAGAAGACGAAGAGAAATTAGTCAACAGAATACAATTAATTTATCCAGGATTAGATTCTCTTACTCTCTTTTACTTATATGCATTTGTTTAGGGAGAATGTCGATTAGTTAACTGATAAGCCATCCGTCAGTTGATCTTCAACTGAACTTATTCAGTTCTCAATTGATTACTCAGTTATGGACCTAACCGATCTTATCATATAAGTCAACAGATTAATCGATAAGTATTTCATATTAAATAATGAGGCTGTTAAAATTATGCATTTAATTATGTCTTTCATTGAATGGTAATCAAACATGTGGCTCTACGTAGTCCAAATGTTTTTCATTCATGATTACACACGAAGCACACACATTTTTAAATCAATTCATTTTGGATTGACAAGTGTCCAAAAATTCGAACAATCATCATCATAAAAAATAACCCGGCTGCATTGCAGTTTTCTTATGTGCATTTCACTCTCAAAGCAAATCAAACACATAAAGCTTTTCTTCCTCGCAGATATCTAAATTTTCAGCAATGGCAAGTCAAGTTCCCGTATACATTCTTAATGCAATGGATATTGATTTCGACTCAGTCATATCTGTCAAGGAGGAAGCTGTCAAGAATGTCTTCCTCAAGCTGGAAGCCGCTGGACTCAACTAATTTCTGGGATTATCATCTCAAGAAATGTATCCCAAGGAGATTCAGGATCTTTATGTTAATAGTTTCATTTCTGCTGACGGAAAAATCACAACAACCGTCAATATTCAATTGCTGATCATTGAAGAAGACTCTTTCAACAATCTCTTCCAACTGCCTTCTGATGGCTTGGCTCACTTTTCTGAAGTGAAGATTTCTGATGTTGAGGAGATGTAGACGCTTCTATCTGCTCATGGACGGAAAATCAAAGTTTCTGATCCAAGAAATAACTGAAGCCAGAGATTCAGTTACTGACTGATATTGTGGACAAGGGTTTACTCGCCAAGGCAGGCTCGTTTGCTGCCCTGACCCTTGAAAAGTTTCAAGTAATGACTGCTATCATGGATGGATGGTGACTGAAGTAGTCAACTATCATTTTCAATATCCTCAAGTACATGCTTCAATCCTCCAAACATTCCAAAGGTTTTGTTGTGCCACTCAGCTACCTTTTGAAAAACAAATGTTTGGTGGATGACTCTTCTGAGAATTCATCCAGATTCAAGGTCTTCATTGTCAAGAATGTTCAGCAACCAAAAACCAAGCTGGACATGTCTCCTGAGTAGTTTGTTAAAATCAAGAAGGATATTGGGACGCAGGCAGCTCCCAAATCACTCAAGAAGACCAAGGACTTGGCTCAGAAAAAGCAATCAAGAGGAAACTGATTGTCAACGAAACTGAATCGGAGAAGAGTCCATCTCTAAAAATTTTCAAGAATCCAAGGTCCAAAAAGACCAAACCATCTGCTGTTGCGGCAACTGTCCCAATTGAAAGATTGAGGTAAACTGGAGCTGTACAGCCTATCAGTGCCATACAAATGAGGGCCTTCCAATTGCATCATCAACTGAAAGTCAGTTACCGCCTCCAACTGTTCCATCTAAAAAGATTATCACCAAATTTGGTGATAAACAAAAACAAGTTCGAGTGAAGGCACCACTGATCACTATCATCGGACCAACTACACAATATTTTCCATACCCAAAAGAGTGGTGATACGTGAAAAGGTGGATGCAACAATGTCATGACTGAGTATTTCTCATGTCCTCACTGACCCGAAAGGTAAGGGTGAGATGATTGAAGAGTCCAGACTGACCAAATTGATTCAGACTCGACTTAATATGGGAAGAGATAAATGAGTTTTCTGAATCGAAGTTGAAAACATACAATGAATGGGTCAGATTTAGGATTGAAGTGTTTGCCAAACGATAACAAAAGACATCAATTTTGAATAAATTCATCGCCTTGGAAACTATAGTCCTAAAGGTAGTAATGCAGAGGCCCTAAAACTTCTTGCTTGAAAATTTGCGGAAAAATTAAAAATTTTCTTTTTAAAAGAACTTAAATGGCCTCATTCATAAAATCACTGGTGAATCAAGTTCAATATTTCAAAATATTACAGCGGAAGAAAATAAAGTTTGCCAAAAATCACAATTTAAAAATATCCAACGACTGATAAAATGTTTGCGGAATAAAATAACAACTGCTGCTCTGAGGTCCTCGGGTGCCACTACTGCCGACCCAAGCTGGCTCACTGGTCCCCGCCCTCGGCCCTGGCCTCATCAGTACCTACAACAATCAAGTCTAGTGAGCCTAAAGACTCAGCATGCATATATCGCAGGTAACGAGTAAAAATCTGAATTAAAATATGCATGAGTTAACATATCCTGTCCTGAGGCATGCTGAAAATAATCTGTACTGAGCAATTATAATACGTGCATAACTGAACTGATAATCACAGAAAAAAATGTTTGCTCCTTGGAGCCTGTACTGAAATAACTGATAAAATTTTCTGTTGAGATTATGTTTTACGCCTGTGGCCCCTGCACTAAGCTGAACTGATCGATAACTGGCTACCGGGGAGGCTGAAACTGAACTGAGCTGGCCGGTCACTGGCGACCGGGTGGTACCATACTGAACTGATCGGTCACTGGCGACCGTATAAAATAACACTCCCACATAGTGAATGAACCACAAGCCATATCGCATAAATCTCAAAAATAATCATTTTCTATTTAATGCACGTAAAATAATTAACTGGCATAATGAAAATGTCCCGTAATTTTACCAACTGGATTGGATTTGATCGTCCTCAGTATCGCTGCAACCTAACTGGGCTATGAAAAATATGCAATAGCTTAAACATGACCAACTACGCAATTTACGTTCAAAAGATGCGATTATGACGCCTAATGACTTCGCATTTAATCATGACTCCGAGCCAACCTGAACCGACACCAAACCGACGTATAGTCATGATTAAAATACGCTGAAAAATCATAAAATAATGCTCCTAAAATGATAGGGTCGAAATCTAGGTGGAATAGAGGCCAAAACATGAAACGCTCTTTCGAGAGTCAATTTGGCACACCGCACCGTAAATTCTCGTACGACCTCAAAAATGATCCATATGACGAACGGTCAAAAACATGACCTTCCTAACTCAATGAGGCACTGTTCAGTCCAAGGCCATGGGCTAAAAGCCAACCAAGAACACGAACGAGCCACCGAACCGACACAGCAACTTGCTGTAATTTTCCAGCAACTGTACAATCGTGTAACTTGTGTTGTTTTCGAGACTACCGGCCATTGGGGCGTGAACCACCGACCAGAGACTCTTACCAACATCCCAAGGAGTGATTTGAACCATGGCTAAGGGCCCTAGGCCAGCCACAATCCGCGTCACACCAAAACTCAACCGAAACTCCAACCGAGAACCAACGTGCATGCGTGTGTAGTGTTTTGCTTAGACCGATGTCTTGCGTCGTTCCAGTGGCCATTTGATTGACCATGGCACGATCTAGACATATAGGGGCATGGTATGAACCGTGGCTATGGGCCATAGGCCAACCAAGATCCATACCAAGCAACCAAAACCGAAACCATATGCTGAACCAATGAAGAAGCCGAATGGGGAAAGGGGCTGTTCTTGTTGATTTGATTAAAACCGATGCACCATGGACCAAGCCACCAAAAGGCGACTTAGTCATGTCTTAGACATGCTAGGGAGGTGATCTAACCATGGGTAAGAGCCATTAGGGCAGCCGAGATCAGATCAAACCCTCATGACAGGAAACTGAAATTTTCGAACACCATTTTCTGCACCTATGGGGCTTGCTGTCATTTCGGTTTTTCCAGCAAGTATGGGACTGAAATAAACGTTCTAACATGGCCCTAACATGTCCTAGTACATGTCCATATGCAGCCTTGAGCCCCTGGAATGATCCATCCCTGAAATCGAAACAAAACATACCAATCGTGAAGCATGGAAGTCGATAAAAAAAATCTGTGCAGAATTTTCGTTTCTTGTCTACTGAAAATTTCGGGTTTTGAAATGATAAATCTTGATCATGTACTGAAAAATAAATGATAATATGACTTGATTGAGGTTTTGAAATAATCTAGACATGCCTAGTTATCGTTTGAAATGAAAACGAAAAGAAGAGATGAGACGGCGCGGAGGAGATGGAGCGCTTTCTTGTCTACCTTTCTTGCTCTCGATTTTTCTTTCTTTCCCTCTAGCTAAGACTCACGATTTTTTTCACACAAATGGGGCTCTGAATGGTGCTGAATTCGGTGGTGAGGGAGGGAGAAAATGGTTGGGGAGTGAGATAAGATGGGTGCAAAATATAAGGAAGAATCAAGACCAAGTCCACTCTCCTTTTGAAATTTGAATTATTGTTTGATATCAAGTCTACTTGGGGATGAGGTGGCCGAATTTATGCATGGTAGTCTAGGTTAGAATGAGGTTAATTAATAATTTAATGGTGCTCCCAAACAAAAAGAATTATCCTCCTAATTAAATACCAAGAAGGGGTCAAAGGTGATGAGTTGGCAAATGAATCTTCTAGCAACTAAGGGTGGCCGAAAATGCATAATAAAATAAAGGGGAAATGTTGTTTATTTACTAAATTAATAACTCTTAAAAGCCTCACTAATCCCTTAAATAATTTAGTGAATAAAACCATTAATTATGCAACTTAAATGAGCTTATTTCTTAATCACCTCAAGCAACTTAAATTAATTCCTCAAACCTCCTTTTTAACTTAAATGAACTTACTTGCTAGCTAAATTAACTTCTGGAAATGTTTCTCGAATCTTAAATTCTATCTCAAAACTCCGACTCCAGTCCGGCCTCACTGAAATAACTGAAATGCTAAAAATCAAACTACTGAACTGAAATAATAAAATAATTAACTTCAAAGAAATGCATTTAAATAATCATGCAATGAAGTCAATTAAATTTAAAAATCTTGAATTATGCGTGGCTTATACGTAGACTGATTTACGGGTTCTACAATCCTTCCCCCCTTAAAATAAATTTCGTCCTCGATATTAGAACTCACCGAATAACTCGGGGTATCGATCTCTCATCTCCGGCTCAGACTCCCAAGTAGCTTCCTCCTCAGAATGGGTGAGCCATTTGACTTTGACTCGCTTAACCAACTTGTTCCGAAGTTTCTTCTCCTGACGGTCTAGGATCTGCATTGGTCTCTCCTCATAAGATAAGTTCGGAGTAAGCTGCAACGGCTCAAAGTTCAGGACATGCGAAGGGTTAGCCATGTACTTTCTCAGCATGGAGACGTGAAAGACATTGGGTACTCCGGCCAGATTCGGCGGAAGAGCCACACGATAAGCAAGCGTCCCAACTCTGTCAAGGATCTCAAACGGTCCAATGAATCTCGGACTGAGCTTCCCTTTCTTGCCAAATCTCATGACACCCTTCATAGGTGCCACTTTCACGAAGACATGATCGCCCACTGCAAACTCTAACTCTTTCCTCCGCTGATCGGCATAACTCTTCTGTCGGCTCTGAGCAGTCCTTATCCTATCACGGATCTTGACTACTACCTCTGCTACCTGCTGGACAATCTCTGGACCCAACTCTGCTCTCTCTCCTACTTCATCCCAATGAACAGGAGATCTGCACTTGCGGCCATACAGTGCTTCATACGGAGCCATACCAATAGAAGACTGGAAGCTGTTGTTGTAGGTGAACTCAACCAGTGGCAAGTTCGACTCCCAACTCCCTGAGAAATCGATGACGCAAGCGCGAAGAAGATCCTTTAAAATCTGAATAACTCGCTCCGACTGCCCATCTGTCTGCGGATGGAAAGCTGTGCTAAACAGGAACTTCGTACCCAAAGTCGAATGCAAGCTCTTCCAAAATGAGGAAGTGAATCAGGGATCTCTGTCGGATACGATCGAAACTGGAATACCATGGAGTCGGACTATCTCTCGGATATACAGCTCTGCTTACTGAATCATGGTGAAAGTCGTCTTAATAGGCAAGAAGTGCGCTGATTTGGTAAGACGATCTACAATCACCCAAATAGCATTCGATCCCCTGGCTGACTTCGGCAATCCGGTCACAAAATCCATTGTAATGTTCTCCCACTTCCACTTAGGAATAGGAAGAGGCTTGAGCAAACCTGCTGGTCTCTGATGCTCGGCCTTCACTAACTGACAGGTCAGACACTCGGACACAAACCGTCTGATGTCCTTCTTCATCCCTGGCCACCAATACAATAGCTGCAGATCTTTGTACATCTTCGTACTCCCAGGGTGAATGGAGTACGGGGACGTATGAGCCTCTGATAAGATGTCTGCTCGGATAGAATCACTGCTAGGAACCCATATCCTATCTCGGTATGTCACAATACCGTCGCTGACTGAATACAAAACACTGCCCTTGGCTTCATCTCTCTTCTTCCACTGTGCCAACTGCTCATCTGCGGCCTGACCACTGCGAATATGGTCCAAAAGGGAAGACTGAATGGTCACGGTAGATAGACGAGGAACTCTACCTCGAGGGTAAGTCTCAAGATCAAACCTCTGCATCTCGATCTGAAGAGGTTTCTGAATCGTCAAATGAGCCATCACTGCGACTTTTCCTGCTCAAAGCATCCGCAACTACATTAGCTTTACCCGGGTGGTAGCTAATGTCACAATCGTAGTCTTTCACAAGCTCCAACCAACGCCTCTGATGCATGTTCAGCTCCTTCTGCGTAAAGAAATACTTGAGGCTCTTGTGGTCGGTAAAGATCTGACACTTCTCTCCATACAGATAGTGCCTCCAAATCTTCAAAGCAAAAATTACGGCTGCTAACTCCAGATCACGGGTAGGGTAATTCTTCTCGTGAATTTTCAGCTGTCGAGAAGCATACGCTATCACTCTCCCATGCTGCATCAGAACTGCACCTAAACCAAGCTTCGAAGTATCGGTATACAGAACAAACTCACCGGATCCTGACGGTACAGCCAAAACGGGTGCTGAGATAAGAGCTTGTTTCAAATTATCGAAGCTCTTCTGACACTCCTCGCTCCACACAAACTTCACATTTTTTTTGGTCAGTGCTGTGAGTGGAACGGCAATGGATGAGAATCCCTGAATGAACTTCCTGTAATATCCTGCTAGCCCAAGAAAACTGCGGATCTCGGATGCATTCTGAGGCACAACCCAATCTCTGACTGCAGCGACTTTCGCTGGGTCTACCTCAATGCCACTGCTAGAAACAATGTGGCCCAAGAACGCCACCTTCTCTAACCAGAATTCGCACTTACTGAACTTTGCGAATAGTTTGTGCTTCTGCAATGTTTGCAACACTGTGGTCAGATGCCTGCTGTGCTCCTCCCGACTCTTGGAGTAGACGAGAATGTCATCTATGAACACTATCACAAACTGGTCGAGGTACGGCTGAAATACGCGATTCATGAGATCCATGAAGATCGCTGGCGCATTCGTCAATCCGAACGGCATCACAAGGAACTCGTAGTGGCCATAACGAGTCCTAAAAGCAGTCTTCGAGACATCAGCACCTCTCACCCTCAACTGGTGATAACCGGAACGCAGATCTATCTTGGAGAAGATCGAAGCTCCCTGCAACTGGTCAAACAGATCCTCAATCCTCGGCAGTGGGTATTTATTCTTCACTGTAACCCTGTTCAACTCCCGGTAGTCAATGCAAAGCCTCATCGTGCCATCCTTCTTTTTCACAAATAAGACTGGCGCGCCCCATGGAGAAAAGCTCGGGCGAATGAACTCCTTGTCGAGAAGTTCCTGAATCTGCTTCTTAAGCTTTGCCATCTCTGTCGATGCTAGTCGGTACAGTGCTTTGGATATCGGAGCCGTACCTGGCATAAGCTCAATGGAAAACTCAACATCTCTCTCGGGTGGCATACCAGAGACGTCTTCGGGAAAAACGTCTAAGAAATCTCTGACAATCGGAACATCTGAGGCTGACTGGCTGGGTTCCTCGGGGACAGATAAAAAGGTCGCTAGAAATGCCCGACACCCTCTATGCATGAGTTTCCTAGCCTGAACATACGGAATAATGCGCGGTAAAGGAAAGTACATGTCCGGCTCAAATAAGAACTGCTCCATTCCAGGCGGTCGGACAAGAACGGATCTCCGCTGGAAGTCTATCAACACTCTGTTCCTCAATAGCCAGTCCATCCCTAGGATGATGTCAAATTCCGGCATCGGTAGCACAATCAGATCCGCATAAACAAGATTACCGTGCAGCTCAAGGTCTATATCTCGGATAAGATTGATGGCTGCCATCTCCTCGCCTGACGGCAACACTACTGAAAAGGCTGTATCTAGCCCAATGGTCTGGATCTTGAGAAAGTTTCCAAAGACTTCCGAAATAAACGAGTGAGTGGCCCCTGAATCTATCAAGGCCTTGGTAGCGGAACCAGATATAAAATTCTCCCTGAAAGAGCGGAGATCTAAGTTGAATCCAGTAGTTACAAGAACTAAACTTATAGACATGCAAAGATCAAGGTTCTTCTAGCTTAATTTCCCACAAAATAAATCTGAGTAGAGCATGCAATCCTATAACAGTTCTAAGTTCAAATCTAAATCCCGATTCCCAAAACACAGAAATTCAAATAATAACTTAAAGTTTAAAGGTACCTGTCAACAACATAGTCTCAGGGTTGGTTTCCGCGGCATGGAGAGCAAAAACCCTGCCCTGAGTAGGCAGATTCCTCTTAGGGCACTGCAACAATATTTGGTCTGGACTGCCGCACTTAAAACACTTTCCTGAGCCAGCCATGCATGCTCCAGGATGGCGACGTGAGCACCTGGGACAGACGGGGTGCTCCTGAGTCCTCGGGGCTGGGCGTCCCCGCTGCTGCTGTTGCTGCTGCTGCAGGCCTCGGTTCCTAGGCGGTCCATGAAAAGACCTTTTATTCTGCTGCAGATGCTGATGAGGAGGAGGGCGGTGCGGTGCCTGGACTGGACGCTTGCCCTGGCGATCCCTCTCGATATCCCGCAGATCCTGCTCTCCGGCTAAGGCCTTGGAGACGGCAATCTCATAAGTAGCAGGGTCAGATACCCTAACATCCCGGCGCAAGATCGGCCGTAAACCCACCAGGAAGTGCATCAGCTTGGCTCTGGAATCATTCGCGATCAGGGGGACAAAGTGACAGCCCCTCTCGAACTTACGGATAAACTCCGTAACCGTCATATCCCCCTGTCTCGGAGTCATGAACTCGGTAGTCAGCCTGGTGCGAACCTCCTCAGAAAAATACTTGGAGTAGAAAACTTCCGTAAAGCGGGTCCATGAAAGTGTAGCCAAAGTCAAGGCTACCGAAGCTCCTTCCCACCATAAGCGGGCGTCTCCAGTGAACAGGTAGGTGGCACATCGGACTCGGTCTGCGTCCCCCAGCTCCATAAACTCAAAGATGACCTCGAGGGATTTGATCCATCCCTCGGCAACCATGGGGTCAGATGTCTCAGAGAATTCCTTCGGGCGCATCTTCATGAATCGCTCATAAACAGCCTCGGGCCCTGTCGGCCTGGTTGCGGCTGCGGCATTGTTCCCCGCAAACTGTGCGAAGAACTGTGCCATCCCAGCTAACATCTGGGCACTCATGTTCGGTGGGGGTGGTGGAGGAGGTGGTAGGTCTCCCTCCGGTCTACGCTCCTCCCTGTCCTCTCGGCGAGGCTCCTTCTCTCTGTTGCGCTCCAAAATGCGTCTAGGGGGCATATTGTTCCAACATAACCCATAAGTAACTAACATGCATAATTCCATAGTTTATTTTTAATGAACACTGAAGTACTGAAAATCTGGAAGCATGCTGACAAAATAATTCATGCTTTAACTAAAATGCTGAACAAAATGCTGAACTGAAAAACTTACAGACCGAAGACGTGGCTTCGTGAGCTTCTCGCGGTCAGTAGTAGTGAAACCCTATACAGAACCACCGCTCTGATACCAATTGCAAAGGCCCTAGAACTTCTTGCTTGAAAATTTGCGGAAAAATTAAAAACTTTCTTTTTAAAAGAACTTAAATGGCCTCATTCATAAAATCACTGGTGAATCAAGTTCAATATTTCAAAATATTGCAGCGGAAGAAAATAAAGTTTGCAAAAAATCACAATTTAAAAATATCCAACGACTGATAAAATGTTTGCGGAATAAAATAACAACTGCTGCTCTGAGGTCCTCGGGTGCCACTACTGCCGACCCAAGCTGGCTCACTGGTCCCCGCCCTCGGCCCTGGCCTCATCAGTACCTACAACAATCAAGTCTAGTGAGCCTAAAGACTCAGCATGCATATATCGCAGGTAACGTGTAAAAATCTGAATTAAAATATGCATGAGTTAACATATCCTGTCCTGAGGCATGCTGAAAATAATCTGTACTGAGCAATTATAATACGTGCATAACTGAACTGATAATCACAGAAAAATATGTTTGCTCCTTGGAGCCTGTACTGAAATAACTGAAAAAAATTTCTGTTGAGATTATGTTTTACGCCTGTGGTCCCTGCACTAAGCTGAACTGATCGGTAACTGGCTACCGGGGAGGCTGAAACTGAACTGAGCTGGCCAATCACTGGCGACCGGGTGGTACCATACTGAACTGATCGGTCACTGGCGACCGTATAAAATAACACTCCCACATAGTGAATGAACCACAAGCCATATCGCATAAATCTCAAAAATAATCATTTTCTATTTAATGCACGTAAAATAATTAACTGGCATAATGAAAATGTCCCGTAATTTTACCAACTGGATTGGATTTGATCGTCCCCAGGCTCGCTGCAACCTAACTGGGCTATGAAAAATATGCAATAGCTTAAACATGACCAACTACGCAATTTACGTTCAAAAGATGCGATTATGACGCCTAATGACTTCGCATTTAATCATGACTCCGAGCCAACCTGAACCGACACCGAACCGACGTATAGTCATGATTAAAATACGCTGAAAAATCATAAAATAATGCTCCTAAAATGATAGGGTCGAAATCTAGGTGGAATGGAGGCCAAAACACGAAACGCTCTTTCGAGAGTCAATTTGGCACACCGCACCGTAAATTCTCGTACGACCTCAAAAATGATCCATATGACGAACGGTCAAAACCATGACCTTCCTAACTCAATGAGGCACTGTCCAGTCGAAGGCCATGGGCTAAAAGCCAACCAAGAACACGAACGAGCCACCGAACCGACACAGCAACTTGCTGTAATTTTCCAGCAACTGTACAATCGTGTAACTTGTGTTGTTTTCGAGACTACCGGCCATTGGGGCGTGAACCACCGACCAGAGACTCTTACCAACATCCCAAGGAGTGATTTGAACCATGGCTAAGGGCCCTAGGCCAGCCACAATCCGTGTCACACCAAAACTCAACCGAAACTCCAACCGAGAACCAACGTGCATGCGTGTGTAGTGTTTTGCTTAGATCGATGTCTTGTGTCGTTCCAGTGGCCATTTGATTGACCATGGCACGATCTAGACATATAGGGGCATGGTATGAACCTTGGCTATGGGCCATAGGCCAACCAAGATCCATACCAAGCAACCAAAAACCGAAACCATATGCTGAACCAATGAAGAAGCCGAATGGGGAAAGGGGCTGTTCTTGTTGATTTGATTAAAACCGATGCACCATGGACCAATCCACCAAAAGACGACTTAGTCACGTCTTAGACATGCTAGGGGAGTGATCTAACCATGGCTAAGAGCCCTTAGGGCAGCCAAGATCAGATCAAACCCTCATGACAGGAAACTGAAATTTTCGAACACCATTTTCTGCACCTATGGGGCTTGCTGTCATTTCGGTTTTTCCAGCAAGAATGGGACTGAAATAAACATTCTAACATGGCCCTAACATGTCCTAGTACATGTCCATATGCAGCATCGAGCCCCTGGAACGATCCATCCCTGAAATCGAAACAAAACATACCAATCGTGAAGCATGGAAGTCGATAAAAAAAATCTGTGCAGAATTTTCGTTTCTTGTCTACTGAAAATTTCGGTTTTTGAAATGATAAATCTTGATCATGTACTGAAAAATAAATGATAATATGACTTGATTGAGGTTTTGAAAGAATCTATACATGCCTGGTTATCGTTTGAAATGAAAATGAAAAGAAGAGACTAGACGGCGCGGAGGAGATGGAGCGCTTTCTTGTCTACCTTTCTTGCTTTCGATTTTTCTTTCTTTCCCTCTAGCTAAGACTCATGATTTTTTTCACACAAATGGGGCTCTGAATGGTGCTGAATTCGGTGGTGAGGGAGGGAGAAAATGGTTGGGGAGTGAGATAAGATGGGTGCAAAATATAAGGAAGAATCAAGACCAAGTCCACTCTCCTTTTGAAATTTGAATTATTGTTTGATATCAAGTCTACTTGGGGATGCGGTGGCCAAATTTATGCATAATAGTCTAGGTTAGAATGAGGTTAATTAATAATTTAATGGTGCTCCCAAACAAAAAGAATTATCCTCCTAATTAAATACCAAGAAGGGGTCAAAGGTGATGAGTTGGCAAATGAATCTTCTAGCAACTAAGGGTGGCCGAAAATGCATAATAAAATAAAGGGGAAATATTGTTTATTTACTAAATTAATAACTCTTAAAAGCCTCACTAATCTCTTAAATAATTTAGTGAATAAAACCATTAATTATGCAACTTAAATGAGCTTATTTCTTAATCACCTCAAGCAACTTAAATTAATTCCTCAAACCTCCTTTTTAACTTAAATGAACTTACTTGCTAGCTAAATTAACTTCTGGAAATATTTCTCGAATCTTAAATTCTATCTCAAAACTCCGACTCCAGTCCGGCCTCACTGAAATAACTGAAATGCTAAAAATCAAACTACTAAACTGAAATAATAAAATAATTAACTTCAAATAAATGCATTTAAATAATCATGCAATGAAGTCAATTAAATTTAAAAATCTAGAATTATGCATGGCTTATACGTAGACTGATTTACGGGTTCTACAAGTAAATGCTGCCATAATTGCTCAAGCACTGGAGAGGAGGACCTACTTCTTTGATCTGATATGTGCCAAAAAGCCAGCGCAAGTCATCGCTCAGCTATGCAAGAACTATGATCCTACCAGTCCAACTGCCTTCAATGACAAAGCAGTTTATGACCAGTTGGACACGGATCTATTATCATTGTAAATGAAGATCAAAAATAGGGAAATGGAACAAGAATGGGTGATTCCAGCTACTTCCCAAAGTCCATCTTCCGAATAGCAGGCTGAACCTTCAACACATCAGCCAGAGCCATCCCCAGAAGCAGTTGCTGAACTAACTGAGCAAGTAAATGTTCCTTCTTCAAAGGATGCTCAACCAAAATCTTCTACTCTTCACTCTCCTCCCGCAGGTCTTCAACTCTATACCAATGCTGAGTTATCACTGGCAAATATCGATGAAATAATACAATCATTTGCTGCTGATATCCAGTTGAATGTTCTAACTGAAGAATCAGTTGAAGACCCGAGCAAAACTGAACAACCAGCCTCAGAGGCTATTTTACAAGAAATTGAAGAACTAGTTCAGTTTTCTTCCACGACTGAACAGGTAGTTCAAGATGAAACTGAACTGACTCAGTTGTACTTAGAACCAACTGAAGACGTACAAACTGAAGAGCCGACTGAAGTATTAGCTGATAAACCAACTGAAGAGCCTACCACTCAATTGATGTTTAGATTTCCAGTGCTCCTCCGGAACTTCAACAGGAAGTAGTTGAAGAAATTGTTCCAAAAATGGTAACGGTTTTGACTGAATCAACAACTAGGGTCTTGGTAATCTTTAATGAAGAAGACAAGGAGCAAGAACTAGAATCATCTGAAGCTCTGACTCCTCAGATACCAATGGCTACTGATTCCATGATAGAAGACATTCAATCCAACCTTCTCCATTAGACTTCATCTATTTCTGATATCAAGTCAACCAATTGCTGCACACTTTGAAGATTGATTCTATGAAGGAGAATACAATGAATAACCTACACCAGGTTACAAAGGACATCACTTCCTTATTTCTCCAACAAGATGGATTAAAGAAAGATCGAGTGATGGTTCAAGCATATTTCCAGACTCAAGAAATGTTCAAAAATTGCATTGAATTTTTGGAAACAGTAATGACAAAGAGAATGGATCTGATGCAAGAACAAATAATGAATGCGATATTTAATGTCATTTCGGAAGTCCATGCGTTATCCAGCAAGGTTAATGAGTTTGATAAAAGGGGGAAGAGGAAGAACAACAGAAGCTATCTAAGAAGAGACCTAGTCAACCGAATGATCAAGGACCAGTAGATAAAAGAAAAAAAAATGAAAAAGTCCAGATCAGTTGGAAGACGAATTTTTTGTTCAGTTGAAAGTTTTGGCAGATTTCTCAGTCAGTTATTCTTTTATTCCTTGTACGATTATGTACATTAAAAGAAGATTCATTTATTCAGGAATTATTTATTCTTTCATTCTTTGTACGAATCTGTACATTGAAAGAGTTATCTATAAAAGATTATTTTATCTACGAATAATTTAGTTTGATCAGTTCGTAAATTCTAATTTTTGTCAAGCACCTAAAATGGGGAAATTGTTGGAAACTTAATTTTGGAGCTTGACAAATTAAGCGTGAAAATATTGAACAACTGATCAAGAAGACTGAAAGTAACTGAATGGAAAATTCGTAAACTGATAGTTGCCCGAACTGAAAATTAATGCGTATATAATTCAAGGCAACTGAACTGAGCATAGCTAACTGAACTGTGCAGCCAACTAAACGATCAGTTGAGACTGATCAGTTACATTACAATCAGTTGAGAATGATCAGTTAATACTATCGGTTAAAGAAGTCAACTTATCAGCTTTACACGTCATCAGTTAAGGAACATAGCTATCAGCCGACAGTTGTACAAAAGCAGATGGTAACGCATAGTGGGAATGCCGCATTTCAGAAAAGCTACAGTGTACGATTGTCAGAAGAATGTTGACATGGCTATACAACGGATATAAAGATTGGAAAGGAATTCATTGTTACCGTTGGGAGCAAAGCCTATAAATAGCCGAGAAGATCAGTTGAAGAAAATAAACATGTTATGAAGTTGCCCAAGTAATCAAGCAATATAATCAAGAACTTTGCACATATTCTTAAAAGCTCTCAAAAGCTGATGCTTAGCATATATATTCATAGCTTTCAAGCTATACTTTAAGCTTAAAGCACAAACACTCATTGTTGTATTATTCGATCTTATAGATATTAGTTGTGCTAAGAAGTTATACATCAGTTGGGTACTGATAAATTGTATTGATACTAAGAGTTTCAGTCTTGGCAGTGTTAAGTCCAAACTGAAGTGGGTTTGTACAAATCTTTGTATAGATCAAAGTCTTTTAGTAAATATCTTCTTTTCGAGATAGAAGGGGTGACGTAGGAGTTATTAAAATCTCCGAACATCCACAAATCTTGTGTTCTTTCTTATCAGTTATATTCTATCTGTCTTTCAGTTATTTCCGCACTTTCATTAAGTTAATTGATTGACATTGACAACAAGATTCTTGAATTAGGTTTATTACTAAACTGATTCATCCATCGAAAAGTTGTGAAAATTGTCAAGTGTTTATTCAACCCCCTGTTCTAAACATTTTTCACTTCCAACCGATCCTAACATTTGTGCATGTGCATGTATATATAGTATTTTTTACTCATTTTTAGAATATGTTGATTTATTAGACTCACTAGGTTTGGATGGTTGCAGGCGAGGATGAGATTGAGGGAGGCGCTGACGCTTGAGTGGATCGAGTCCGGCAGTACACTCTCGAGGGACATTGATTTTCTGCATTTACTTATTTAGTATCTAAAGTTTACAAAAATATTTTGATAATTTTTTATTTAGAGATTTATGCTTGATTTTGAAGTTCAATTTTGGATGATTTTTAAAATGTTGACGTATGAGTTTGGTGGTTGGCGATTATAAATTTTTATGCATTTAGGATTTTGAAATTTAGGATGATTTTTTAAATTGAATTGTTCGAAGTTTATAAAAAAACAAATTAGTATGATTTTAAGGTGAAAAAGTAGTGGAAATTTCAATTTAATCTCGATAAGTCTTCTTTCAACTACGATCTCTTGATTACATCCGATCAGTTTGATTTTTCAGTTCTCTTGCGATTTTATTTGTAAAACTCTGAAACTCATAAATTCCAAAAATTTCCCCATTTTCGATGTTTGAAAAACTTAGATATCTGAATTGATGAACTGTTTTTTTTATATACTTGGTATAACTAAAATAACAAAACTGATTGTAGATAACATAATGTGCATTTTCGAACATATTTAGGAATAATTTTTCATTCAATCTGAAAGAGGTAAGTACAAATTCATACATACATTTCAAAATAAAAATATACAGTCGTCCTTCAGACTAATAATTGACTTAGGACAATTGATCATTGTTTGATTTCTTCTTAACTTGTCCTTTATCAGTTGTTTGTCTGGTTCACTCCTCTTATTGCTGCTTGTCCTTGCTACTGTTGTCTGCTGTTCTTCCCCTTTTTGTCAACAGATGCTCCTCTGGAGAAAATAAGGAGTGCTAAAATGACCTGGGTGGATACCTCATCCAGTTGATCTTGAACGATGTCAATATTTTTTGATAGGCTTGTATGGATAAAATTAATCCAGTTGTTGAATAGTTTATGGGAGAAAACCAGTGTAGGGATTGTAACTGATTCTCTTTTCATCTTTTGTAATGTATCAAAGAGAGCAGATACATCCTTTGTCAGCTGCTTCAAGTCCTTCATAGTGTGATCTTTTAAAGTGTCCAGACTTAAAGAGTGCAGCAACTGAGTGGATTTGACTTGAGAGATATTTGACCTAAGATCTGTAAGATGTGATAGAATACTGTCCAACATCACATCAGCTGCCGGTGGGATTTCTGGGGAGAATTATTCAGTGGGGGCCTTTTTTTCCCTTTTCTCTTCTGAGTGAATTCAACTACTGCTAACTGACATGGGCCAGCATCTTGGTGTATATCTTCCGCCAGTTCTGTTACTATCTCTTCTTGAACTGATTGACTGTAAGGCTGATCCTGATGATCAGTTGCAGTACTAGATGCCTCAACAGTATTCTCTGAGTTCAGCTTTTGAGCAGCTTCAGACAAAAAAAGTCTTAGGAAGCACCCAGTTAGATGATATCAGTTCTGGTACAACTTATGGTACCTGGACTGTTCGAGCGTCGGTTTGATCAGTTGGCAACTAAAATTTTTCAGTTTGGACTTCTGATTCTGTTGTTGAGGCAAGTTCTACTTTTGCAATTGGTGAAACAACAATTTCATCAGCGACTTGATCATCTTTATATTTCAGCTGAATATCTTCAGCAGCTGAAAGCAACAACTCGTCTACATTTGCTAAGGATAGTGCTTCTTTCAGTGTAGATAGACAGTTGAGCTAGTGGTTCAGAAGGTGTTAAGACAATAATCGCAGTTGAGGAGGAGGGTTGAGCTTCAGAGGAGGGTGGAGGAGGAATCTCTAGAAGCAATTCCACCGGTTGTATCAAAACTGACTCAGTTTCAGCTGGAACTGTTAACTGCTCCATAGCAACTTCAGTTTGAGGGAACTCCTCAGCTGTTGTAGGACTGCTGGTTTCTACTGGAACATATAATTTCTGTCTCATCTCCCAATTTTTAACCTTCATTTGGAGAGTGATGAGATCAGAGTCTAGTTGTTGGAAAACTAATCAGCGTATGCAGTGGGACCAGATGGATCATATTTTGTCTTCAATTTGGTTGTTACCTCAGTCAGCCTCTTGATTCTCATTAAATCAAAGAAGTACGCCCTTATTTACATGGCTTGGGCAACTGATGTTGCCTTCATGGCCTTCATCACTGCTGACTTCAGTGAGATGAAGCTCTTCCGAACTCTCTTTTTTTTTGAATTTCTTGTCGAGGGTGACTGTTCTGAATTGCACCCATTCATCATATTGCTCTATTTTCATCTCCACATGCTCATTGATGGCATCCATAATGAGGTCTATCTGTGTCGGAATAGCATTTTTGGGCCTTGGTTCTCCAGTCAAATTTTCCTTGCCCTTCGGATCAGTTACGACATGGGGCAGATCTAGTCCGGAACCAGTTGTTTCCACAGCACTCCTTCTAGCAGTGCATGAGATAGAATGGTAGGGCGAACAACTGTGGTGAGAGGAGCTGGAATTCCAGTCAGATTCAGCTTTTCCCTGAACTCAGTCATTATTGTTGAAGGGTAGTCTGTTTTGGTTTTGGTCCGGAGTTCTGATGCGGGTAGAACTGATTGAATCGGAACTGTAGGAAGAGGTTTCTCAACTCCGGATGGCAGGAGTCTGAGCTCAAGTAAAGCTCCTGGAAAGGAAGCCGGCTTGGTCTTATGAGACCTCGGTTTCTTGATTAGTTGAGGAGAAGGGTCTTCTCCAAATCATTGGTGGATAGAACAAGTTTCCTCTTAGATTTTGGAGCAGCAGCTGCTTTTGCCATGGCAGCTTTCTTGGAATTAGCAGCTGCCTCATCAACTTTGGGCTTCTTTGGCTGAACATTTTGAGTGTTGTACACCTTGAGTTTTGTGACTGAAGATGAGAATACCGGAAGAATCCCTGATTCCTCAGTCAGCCTGCTCAGCTAAAGTGCGAAACCCTTCGACTGCTTTGTGGTTTGCACCATGTTTTTCAAGATAGTGAAGAGAATATATTACCAATTCATTTTGATCTCGTTCACAATCGATTTCATCACTTTGAACTTCTGGGGTGTTACAACAGCAAAAGAACCAATTTTTGTTATAATGCCCTTAGCAACAATATCAGCCAGTTGTTGAAACTCTGGCATCAACTCCTTCTTGGGGTCAGAGACCTTGATCACTTTTCCATTGGTTGATAAAACGGTCTGCATCTCTTCAATTTTTGCAGAAGCTACCTCTGAGAAACTGGAGAGGCCTTCAGCTGGTTGTAAGGTCTAAAAATTCGAACGACATAACCTGACTACATACAAATCTAGGGTTTTGTTAAAATGAGTGTTTGATTACTTTTAATGCATTAAATGCATGAATTTAACATGAATATGTATTTTGAATTCTTGGTTCATTAAGATTGCATGATATAGGGCTTTTAGCAGTATTTCATGCTCAAACGAGGAATGGAGACCGGGGACAGTTAAGGAATATGTTGTAATTAAGTGTTATTTACGAAAATGGACCTTGTTAAAGAAATTTTACTCATCGAGTCATATTTTAAGCCGGTATGTAATTTTTAGCAAAACATATGACTTTTTTAGAGTTCGGGCAATGTTTTCAAAAACGTACCTACACAAAATATTTTACGAGGGTGTTTTGGGCTTAATGCGCCTATGTTTATACTTATTGGGCCTAAAATCCTTCACAACCTCAATATTTTTAAAGGACCCATTATACACTTAATATTATATCTAACCCTACCCCAAAACCCTAATCTCCTCACTCCCATATTTCAGCCGCCCCTCTCCACCTCCAGCAGCAGCTTGTGACTTCAGTAGCTACTTTGCTCAGTTTTGCTCAAAAATATCTCAGAACAACTCTTCTCCATCCCTGCGGTACCCGTTCTACGTGTTTGTGACAAGGTTTTTGAGCGTAAATACGCAAAAGCACACCCTATACTTCGTTTTTCTCGTCATTCACATCATTTTATGTTTATTTGTGCATTTATGCATGAAAAATATGAGCTCTATCATGTTGCATTGGATTTACACGATTTTGACACAAATATATGAATATACTCTGTCATGAGCTCACGTTTTCCTTTGCTTGTGTGTAAGGGGCTGCTAGATGTCGACTCCTAGGGATATGTCACGTCAAGATCGAAGGTGGCTATGTGTATAGATTGGTTTTGGTGTTGATTTACGTAAGGGCCGAACGGATCATGGTTTATTGGTGGACGGATTAGTGGAGAACGAGCTAAGGAGGAGAGGTGGCTGTGTAAGGGTCAAACCAGGCCATGGTGTAGACCCTAGTGGGTCTGAGTCGTGGTCCGGGATAGCTCAAACATGGCTGGTCACGGCCTAGGGGCAGATCGAGGAGCTAGGGTCGGGTTGGGTAGGTTTTTGGCTTGCTTCGTGTGGTTCTCGCACATTTTCGGGCATGGGGATGATGGCCAGGGATAAGTAAATCCAAGAGGGTCCATAGGTGGTCTAGGAAGGTTTGGTTCAGGTCTGGTCAGAGCTGGGTTGGTCTAGGGTCAAGAACTTGGAGGATAAATGGAACTTGGGTTCGAGCGATTTGGTTCAGAAAATTTCAGCAAGGTGTAGCTGAGTTTAGAGGGTTCTAAATGGCTGGGATTTTGTTGTTTAGGGTCTGGTAGGATGTGAATAAATTATGGTTTAAATTTGAGAAAATTTGGTTAAGTTTCGGATTGATTCGGGTTAAAACCGAAACCCCGATCCAAGTTTTAAAACGAATTATAGAGGTTCTTGCATGAGCTAAAGTTTACGTCTAGGAAATGGTTATAAATATGTTTTGAGGTGTTTTAAAAAGTTTGGTGTGATTCAGGACAAAATTTCGAGGTCCAGGGGTGAAACGACCTCGACTCTTTTTTTTAACATAAACTTCGAAAATCACCATTCAAACTAAATTAAAATTTTCATTGACAAAAATAACAACATTTTAAACTTCAATTGCATAAATTAAATCTCTAAATCGTCAACTAACAAAAAATCCTACGTCGACCTTTAAAAGGATCAACTAACAATAAAATAAAGCATAACAATCCCTAATAAAGTCATTAACATAAATCTTTCAAATCTTTTATCTATCAAGCTAGTGCGGAAAATAAAGGTCTCTCGGGAGTGTACTACAACACTCGATCCACTCAATCGTCAGGGCCTCCCCTAATATCATAAAATCTTGCATCATACAAACCTAGTGATTTTAATAACTCAACACGTTCTAAACATGAATAACAAATAATACATATACAATCACATGCATTTAAAATCATACTTTTATTTAAAATAGCTTTTGAACATAAATAAACCATTTTAAATAAATTTAAACATAAATAAATAATTTAAAATAATTTTAAGCATAGATAAATCATATATCATAAAATCAATTTAATCATAAAGCTTTCAATCATTTATCATTTTTGGGTGAAGTTTGATCCTCGAAAGTGACTAGTTTTTATCATTTGGTCGAATGATCAGTCTTCAGCTCCACATGGCCCATTGGGGTAGGCACTAGGCTCCATCATGGAAATACGATTGTCGGGGTCCTCTGGAGCCTTGTCCTGTACATGGGGTCTTTCGGGGGCTTTGTCCCTCACGATATCTTCACAAAATCATAAGTTCACCGTTTCTTCTTAAAATGGATCCCCCACATATAATATATCATTTGTCACAGTCAATTCACATCCTTCAAAATATTTTTTTCCTTTAAAGCATAAAATATCATAGCTTTCCAAAAATAGCATTTTAGCTGTAAAAATTGCACAGCATTACCATAAATCATAAAATGACGTATTTTCATCAAAAACATCATTTTAAATCATTTAACAAGCATTATGATCCTTCGGGACGCTGCCAAGCTTTTACGTAATTCTAAAGTGTAAAAAAACTGTTTTGCCCCTAGACATAAAATTTCTCGATTTTAAATTTTCCTTACTTGTAATGACATGGACTTATCGAATAATTATTTAAGCTTAAATCTAATTTTTGATAATTTTATTCGGCTTTATTCGAGGTGTTCTAATTAATTCTTTAATTATCTATTCATGAGGCGTTTAATTCTCGAATAAATTCAAAACTTAATATTTTCTTCCCAAACATTAAGCATAGACTTTTTATTACCTAAAATACCCTTGTGAGCCATGAACCACACCCATGGACCCATGGTTCCAATTTTTCTTGTTAAATTCGAAATATTGACCCTTAGCTAACTAAACACACTGAGTCATCTCCCTATTTACTCAAGACACCTCGAGCCAAACCAAAGTCAACCCATCTAGGAACCCTCCTAACCAACCCTGACCCTTATAACCTAACCCTAGCTCACGCACAAGCCCATCAACCGAGCACCAAAATCTGCGCACAAGCTCTTCCACGTGACTAGAACTCCTAGTTACCTAAGGCTCTTCTAGTCGAGCCACCACCAAGCCCACCTAACCCTCACCGACCCTGGACCACGCCCAGACCCAACCAAGCCCAAACCAGACCCCTGACCAACGTCGCGAGCCACCTGAAGCAAGAACAGCAGCCGCGCGCTTCATGATGTTGTTCCACGCTAAGCTTGAGTCCGCGTCGAGCCACCCTGCACCAACCCATGACACGAACCATGAACACTTCCCTGGGACCCTGATGAACCAACCTTGAGCCACCCAGCCCCAGCAGCGAGCCCTCTTGGCCGCTGCTGCCCTGCACATGCGTGGGGGGGGGGGTCCTAGTTCACTGGGACTCTTCCCTAGCCACTAACTCAAATCCTAGCTGCCCTAGGACCCAACCTAGCCCTAGAACTAGACCAACACAGCCCCTGAACAAGCCCCGGCCGAGCCCCAACAGCCCATGCACAGTAGCCGAGCCCTCAACCTCCTAGTGCACATGGATGACTCAAAAACCCTAAGTTCCTCTCCTTAGCCTTCCCCTCGATTTCCAGCCTTATTTTTCATTTTAATTTTGTTCATTTTTTAATCAAAAATCATCCCTAGTTGCAGCCTATCCCTTGGAATCATAACGTTTTCAAAACAAGCGTAAATTCATCATATTTTTTAAAATAATTGTTCTACCGTAAAAATAGTCTAACACCCATATTTTTTCATGCATAAACAATTAAATCATGCATATTATGATTCGTATGATGTTTAAAAAGTTTATAAAAATGTGTCTTTGCGTTTATAACGCTCGAATATTCAATCGTTGGCGAGGGTGCGAAGTTGAACAACCGGACGACGAAGAACCCTTGCTATTCTTACGTCCCTTAATTTTGAAAATCCTAGTGTGTGAAGAGTGTGTTTTCGGCTGATGGAGGTGGATTATGGGGTAAAAACACTTGGTTTACTTATTTAAAATTTTTAATTAACGTATTAATGGGCTTGAGTTTTGGGTTTCCAAGTATATGAGCAATTGACCTACTCAATTTGGTTAAATTGGGCTCAATAACTCTTATTTAATTAAAATATAAAATTTATAAAATTAGTTTCCCAAAAATAATATTTTTGATCTTTTAAAAACTCCTCGTTTGCCCAAAATCGGCTTTCCCAAGAAAAATCGAGCTCGACACGTAAAATAATTCCAACTCTAACATTTTTAGAAAAATTAAATCATTTTTAATCATATTAGGAAGCCTTGCAATTATTTAATGAAAAATAAATATTCTTGTATTGGTCTTCACCGGTCTCCTTTCCCCTGCCTATTATCGAATATTCGGGTAAAATCCTTCAATTTCATGTAATCATGTCATATAATCATTTAATCATGCAATCATACCTTTAATCATTTAATAAATATAATGCAAGAATTTAAAATCAATTAAATAAAACAATTAAGCAATTCAAGTAATTTGCATGCATGTGGTTTACGTGGGTTTGATTTTTCTGACGTTACAAGGGGTAAAATGGTCGATTAGGGTTTTCAGGAGAAAATGGTCATTTTGCACCGGGTCAAGTTAGCAGTCCTGGCAGCGACCTGATCACCAAATTGCATGTTTAAAATGCATATATTTATTATGAATGTGAATTTTTATGAGAATGTGAGAAAATATGTTGCATGCTTGGTTTTAAGAAAATGTAAGTATATACATGAATTTTACAAGTGGTAAATACGATGACATATTTTTGAAGGAGGAGAGTTGGTTGTGACTAATATGAACACGAACACGAACACGAACATGTAAGGCCAAGGCTCAGTGGATGGGTAAAACTGCCGCTGATGTCCCGCCGCTGGGTACCGCGGTTATACGTAGATGGATCCATCGACTTAGAGCTTATATGAAAGTCACAACTGATGATCTGGATTCAATAAATCGAAAAGAGCTGTAAAAAAATTCTAGTAGTATTTCGTAGTAGATGTTACATGGTAGTTGGAATAAGTTCCTGAAAACTCTTCATCAACGACCATAAGGTGGTCATTCCCCTACATCTGGATTTTTCCTTCGTATGTCACTGAGCTGGATTCATAGATGGATAATAGTTCTGAAGAGTGAATCTCTTAATTTGCCAGCCCCAGAAAGTGATGAAGCCCGGATGCTTCGATTTTCTCAAATATGCTGCGAACTAAATCATCAGAAATTTCCAGAATCAATTCGAAATCGATTGCAATAGTGTTCAATAGGAAAGATGGGGTTTGGGCTGCCATTTCTGTAACGTTCCGAAAATTTGAAGGTCCACGTAAACCATATGCATGTAAGTTATTAAATTTCTTTTTATTTTATTAAATGGTTTTAATGCATTAAATGAATGTTTATCTCATGAATTTGTTTTTTAATTCATGGTTTAATTAAAGTTTCATGAAGTTGCATTTCACGCTCGAACGAGGAACGGAGACAGGGGAAAAATAAGAAAAATATTTTTATTGAATGATTAATTTTAATTAATTAATATAAGGTGTTTTAAGTGTATTTTTCAAGAAATGGGCTTGGTTGGGTATTTTGCCTCACCATAGTATATTTTTAATCGGTACACAAATTTTATCGAAACGGAGGACTTTTTGAGGGTTTGGTAATATTTTCAAAAACTTGACAAAAAAAAATATTTTTCGGGACTGTTTTTGGGCTTGATGAGCCTATTTTTAAGCTTAGTGGGCTCAAGACCTTCTTTAAACTTTTTAAAATGCAATTAAGGGCCCATTATCATGTGTTTAACCATTTAAATTAAACAAAAACCTAACCCTATTCTATTCAGCCACCCACCCCTTCCCTCAGCAGCACTTCACGTGAGTTTTAACTGCAAGAGTGTTCGGCCATAGCTCCTCCTTAAGAAAATATTCACCCCGCCTCTCTGGTTCGTGTCCCGCGCATCATTCTTCGTATTTCAATCACGTTTTTGGTTAAGGCACGCATGTATCTTCGTTTTCTCTTCATTCACGCCAATATTATTGCTGTTATATATATGCATGAATGAGGATATATTTCGGCTAGTTGAAGCTTCGGTTTTATGCAAGAATTGACATGAATGTGCATTCCTTTTGTTAAAAACTCACGTGTTCTTGTATATGTGCAAGGGGCTGCTGGTTTTTGTATTTCTAAGGGCTGTACATGATGGTGAGAGGGTGTCAATAGGCTGGAGTCGATGACTAGATGGGTTAAGTCGAGGGTCGATCGGTTTTTTTTGTTGAAGTTTGTCACAAAACCCGTCACCCTTGGTTATTTTAAATTCTGATACTTATAGGTTGGTTTTCTGGAAATGTGTTCAACATATGATTTGTAGCACTCCGTGTTATCTTCGATTCGATAGCAAATTCGTATTTTTTTGATAATAAATGAGAGAGATATGATTTTTATCGTACAATCGCTCAATATGTGAAAATTGTGTGCGTACGTTGGATATTTCCAGCAACCTTTGGGCTTGTTCTGTGGGTCATAAGTGGTCTGAAATAAGGGGTTTAGAGGCTGGTCATGTAGGATAAAGTCATTGTTTAAGTTGGCAAAAATTTGGTAAAGTTTCGGTTTGATTCGGGTTAAAACCGGGACACCGGTCCAAGTTTTAAAACGCATCGATTAAGTTTTGAAAATGACTTGAGTTTATGTCTAAGAAATACTTTTAATTATGTTTGGGATGTTTTAAGGAGTTTGGTAAGCTTTGGGTCGAAATTTAGAGGTCCGGGGGTAAAATGGTCATTTTGGGTTTCCAGGGGCAAAATGGTACCGAGTCGAGATTTTTGTCCTAGCAGCGCCTTGAGCGCAATTTATCATGTTTTTAAAGTTTATGCAACATGATCACGATTTTTATGAATTTATGAAAAATACGGTGCATGCTTGGCTTCAAGAAAAATTTACTTATATGCATGTTTTTATTAAGTGATGAATATGATGACACATTTTGAAGGATGAGATTTGGTTGTGACTAACACGATTATATGAGATATTATTAGCTGAGGTTAAGGCTCAGTGCACGGGTAATGTTGTCGCTGATGTCCCCGCCGCCGGGTGCCGCAGTTTATAGATAGATCTACAGCTGATACGAAAGTCATAACTAATGAACTGAATTCAACTAAAAGAAAATGTATATGTAATGATGATATGTCGAGACATGCTTTGACACATTATGATGTTCTTTGACACGTTTATGTTCATGCTTTTAAGTTCATGAAGTATATGTTGAGTATGGTATTTTTTACTACTGTGTGCTATTAATATGTATTTGCTATTAATGGTGCAGGTGTGTTTAGTCTTTAGACTCACTAGACGTGTTTGATGCAGGTGAGCACTTAGATGAGGAGACTGAAGGCGTTGAACTCTAAGTAGGCAGGGCTTGATGTGCGAGCACGACCTGTGGACCACACTTTTATGCACATCATGATTTTATGAGCTTCGAGGGGATATGAATAGTTTAACACATTTTCATGAAACGCTGATGATTTTTTAGGATTTTACTTGTTTATTTTATTTATACATGATTTTGGGCCTAGTTGGCAATATTTTTAAACTGCAACATTTTTATCTGTCGAGTGTTTATGATTATTTTTAAATGACATATTTTCAGTCGGGTTGCACCCATGGAGAATATTCAAAAGTTTATTTTCGAAAATGTGAGCTTTTAAAAAAAAATTAGCACCATTTTAAACAAAAAGACGTTACAATTTCGATTTGATTTAGTTTGTCTCAAGTAGAGGCTTAGTGAAGATATCTGATGCTTCTTGTTCATTTGAGATGTATTCCAGCCTAATGTCTCTCTTGAGAGCATGACCTCTAATGGAATGATTTTTGACATTAGAATGCTTGGTTCTGGAATGAAGAACTAGATTTTATGTAATCGCAATAGGGATGGTGTTGTCACAGAAGATTGGTGATTCTTCAGCAATAACTCCATAATATTTCAGTTGTTGTTGAATTTAGAGCAGTTGAGCACAGCAACTTCCAGCAGCTAAATATTCAGCTTCAGTTGTGGAAGTAGCAATGGATGTTTGCTTTTTACTAAACCATGAGATCAGTCTGTCTCCTAGAAACTGACATGATCCACTTGTACTTTTGCGATCAAGTTTACATCATGTATAATTTGCATCTGAATATCCATCTAAATTGAAAGATGAATCCTTAGCATACCATAATCCCACATTTTGTGTACCTTTCAGATATTTCGATATACGTTTAGCAGTTAAGAAATGCGATTGTTTATGATTGGCATGAAATCTAGCACATAAACATACAAAAAACATATATCAAGATGGCTAGTAGTTATGTATAACAAAGAACCTATTAAATCTTTGTAGAGTGTCATCTCAACCGATATTCCCCCTTCATCTTTATCTAATTAAATTGAAGAACTCATGGGAATGGATGCTGGTGAACATGTTTCCATGCATTTCTTTAACAGTTCCTTCGTATATTTATTCTAGTTGCATTTTTTCCAGTTGCTTCACTTGAAAACCGAGAAAGAATGTCAGTTCATCCATCATACTCATCTCGAACTTGTCATGCATCAATTTAACAAACTTTTCGCATATTTTGGGGTTAGTTGACCTGTGGGGACCCGGACGCTAATTCATTCCTTAATGGTCTTTAGGAATAATTCAAAGAACTGAAATATTCCTCAGAGAAACACATAATCAGATGTAACTCTAATTCTCAGGCAGTAAATCTTCTAACTGACATTTCAATTCTTTCAATTCAATCAATATCATTCTGTACAGAAGCCTAAAATGAAATTCATACCTGATATCAAATCAAGGCTGAAATCGCTCTCTCGGATATAAGACAAACCCGGAATTTCATCTGGAACGACTATAGCAACTCTCCTGCTACTAACAAATCATTTCCAGATAGGCTCAACTTCAGTAATCAACTGAATACATAAGAAATTACTCCATTCTTTTCGAAAATCATCGAATCATACATAATACGGATATCAAGGAATTCAAAATCGAGAATCCTTACCGTATATCATTCGTTCATCGGCCATTTCAGGTCCGAATCTTACCATTTCCTGGCAAGAATCTATAATAGTTCTGTACTTGTTAGCATATCAATATCAATAATGTAATCAAAATCAGATAACACAAGTACAATACAATCTAATTCAATCTCATTCTCTTTTTACTGCAGTACCCAATATGTCACAGAATTCACTGATATAAGTTCCTCTCCCCAAGAGGTACAAAGATCAATACTACAGTAATACAGACCCAGCAGATACAACATATATCAATATAACTCAGTCAAAGATAATTGTAGGGAATGCATTAGTATATATCAATACATATGCAATATAATCATAACAGATTATTACCTGCCACTATATCATCACATGTGTCCTGGGTCTGTTCCTCGATCACTATCACCAGATGATTCTGTTCCCTGAAATCTTCGGGAACCTTTCTGTTGACAGACTCTAGCAAAGTGTCCTTGCTGTTTACAGATATTGCACCAACCAGTCACTCCCTGGCACTGCTCCATGGGATGTCTCCCTCCGCAAGTCCTGCAATAAACTCCAGTATAACTCGGGCTAGAACCACTGGAGCTAGATGAACCAATCGGTCCACTTCCTAACTTCTTAAACTGTTTCTTTCGAGCTTTCAATAGTTCTTGCTTTCCACCACTGCTGTTTCCAATCTCGAGTCTGGACGGCAGTAGTTGTGGTATCGATGTGGGAAGAACATATGAAACTTCTTTTTGTCTTATCAGAACGGTTTCTGCTCTTCTGGCTCGATTCAGAGTATCAGCAAAATTACTCGGTGGTTTCACATTCACCAATGTGCGTATCTCTGGATTCAATCCCTGGATAAACTGATTAGATACAGCTATATCATTTCTAGCCACTTGAGGAGCAAAATGTAGTAAGGTGAAAAACTGGGCCAAATACTCATCGACATTCAACTGACCCTGTCTTAAATTTGTAAACTCTGCACCTTTATCCTCTCTGTATGATAGAGGTACAAATCTTTGATAAAATTCGACCTTGAAAATTTTCCATGTAATCATGGAACCACGCTGTGCTAGGGCTTCCCTAGTTACCAGCCACCAACTCCTAGCGGCTTCCCGTAGTTGATTCCCAACCAGTTTAACTCTTCAATCATCTGTGAACCCCAGAAATTCAAATAACATTTCTATATCCTCCAGCCAATTCTCACAATCGCCTGGCACCTCAATACCTCTCAGAATCGGCGGTTGAAATGACTGAAATCTCATCAACTGTGTTTCCATCAGAGTTTCTGATACATCCATCAGATCAGTCGAAGTACTACCTTGTTCTCACACTCTTCTAGGAGGAATATCTGATAATCACAGATGTTAGTGGTAACAGGAGACAAATCCGTCTCAATCCCAATCCTGATCATCTTACCTCTGATCAAGAATTGGTTCTGATCCAGTTTCAACTAATACATATTACCAAATCAACTCAGATATTCAAGTAACATGTAGCTTAATAGCCAGTAAAAACATACTGAAATCTTAGCATATACAACGTAATTTCAACATTACATTCAATCATATGCTATATAAATCCAGGCAGTAACATATAATATCATGCTAGCATACACAATGTAAATCAACATTATAAGTAAATCACATGCTAGCAATCACATGCAGGAAAGATAACTCAATCTACCCCGCTCACTCTATTCTACCTCAGTCTCAAGAACCTACAGTTCTAGAACCTACTGTTCTGGAACCTAATGCTCTGATACCACCTGTTGTGGGGACCCGGACGCTAATTCATTCCTTAATCGTCTTTAGGAATAATTCAAACATTTATAATAAACAGGGTCTAAATTTTTTTTTTTAAATATAAAGCGGAAACGTAATGTAATTCAATTCAAATTACATATTAAACATAAAAATATAAATCTTGAACTATCTACAAGAATTCAACTAGGTTCAACTATATATCAGTGCTGAATCCTAAATTGCTTCGAAGCCCGGATCTCCACGCTATCTAGTCCAGCCTCATTCTCTTCTTGACCCTGATCCTATCCCACCTGTTGCCATGCACACATACAAACAAGACAACAGCCGGATAACTCCGGTGAGAATTACATTCTCAGTATAAATCATGTATACATGCAATCATAAAAACAATGTAACCGCATATAACAGATATGTCTAACATGTATTCAAATCAGAATATAAATCCATATCAAGAATAAATCCTATTCTAAACATGTACCATCATCAGGAACATAAATCAATATGTACCATATTCAGGAACATAATCAACATGAATCAATATAACTGTCAATTAGACTCATGACGTCACATTTAAGACTAGACTCAATCCTAGTCTAGGGATCCCGGTTTCCAAATGTGGTATTCCTATATCGAATTCCGTAATAGAAAGAACTCTGTTCCTATTACTCGATATAACCAAATATGGTGTTCCTATATCGAATTCCGTAATAGAAGAATTCCAATCCTATTACTCGATATAACCAACATCCGGTGTCCTGACCTATCCGTCATGGACTGTAGCTCTATCGCTAATATCCCATCTTGAGACATCATGCAATGTGCCCGTGGCGATCCCGCCACTGTCAGGCACTTCCGTCCCAAGATGTCTACACTATCCTGTAACATCGTGCAATGTGCCCGTGGCGATCCCACCACTATCAGGCACTTCTGTCATAAGATTCTCGTCTGATACCTGCTATCTATCAATCAAGAGAACAAGTATATCAATCAAATCAATACAATAAGGTAAAGTATGTGATTTGGGGAAACTCGAGACAAACCTCACTCGAGTTGTGCAATCCCAACTCAACATTAATTTATACCTTCCGTTTGTAGTCTCGGTCTGTAGCAATATCAGTTCTGAACTCAAGACTGTCTCTGTAAATCTGAAACGATATATTGAGAATCCTAATATCAATATTCAATTCTCAATTCAACACTGAATCTGGATTTAATTCAAATCATCGGCATAACGGAACAATTTCAGTCTCCCCGTCACTACCATATCAACAGACATCAATTACAAATCGTATTTCATATCTGATATAGTCTGTAACTCATTCATAATCCAAATATGTGCGATTTCAAATCAATATACTCAAAAAATCATAACAATTACATAATCAGTCCGTTTCTCAATCTGACTTCGATTCTATGATGTCTAACATAACAAGAACATCATATATGAATCCTATTCAATTCTGACAATAGCATAATTTCGAAGCATGTCAAAACGTAGTAAAACTTACGTCCAGTTGTAGCCTACGTTGATAGGAACCCAGTACTAAAGTCAGATTCAAAATCTAACGGGCGGATTGAAATATAAAGGCGTAAGGATTTTTCACGAAGTTTCTCTGAAGCTTTCTCGTTCTTTTCCTCTGTTTCTCTCTTTTGTTTTGTGAAGAATGATACGTCTATATATATACCTACCACGTTGCATGCTGAAGGAAACGTGTCTCATTTCCTTAAACTTCAGCCGGCGCTCGGGCGGTGGTAATTTACCGCTCGGGCGTGGCACTCTCTGTCCAAGCACTTTCCCTTGGCGCTCGGGCGGTCGCAATCTACCGCCCGGGCGCCACATCTTCTGCCCGAACATGTTCTTGTTGAACATTGGCGCTCGGGCGGTCATTTTCTACCGCTCGGGTGCCAATAGTTCTGTCTAAAAATTGCACCCTTCATATGTTTTGGCCAATCTGGTCTCGTAATAGCCCGTCTATAATTATATCAATTCATAATCAATAATCTCATATTAACAGAATCAAAATCTCGGGCATTACATTTCTCCCCCTCTAAGGTCTGATTTCGTCCCCGAAATCACAAGCAATCAATTCATATCTGAAGAAATGTATAATAGAAGCTACTCAGAAAACTCACATCAGTGAAATAACTCTGGGAATCTCTGTCTCATATCAGACTCAGTCTCTCAGGTAGCTTCTTCGATATTCTAACTACTCTATTATACTTTCAACAACAGAATAGTCTTCATTCTGAATTATCTTTCTTTTACTGATTCTGATCCCCGACTAGAGGAGTCATTTAAGAAGTATAATATCAAGATTCTGTTCAAAATAACTTGTGATAGAATCAATCACAGCTATTGGCTATACAACATCCGTATATACTAATCAACAACTTGATAGCAAATTAATATCATCATCTGCTAACCCTATTCAAGGATATATTCAATCTTCGGCCTTCCATACCAACAGTCCTCATCCGACGTTGGCTTATTTCATATCCATTTCCGAGCTATCTTCATTTGCTTCTGAATCCGTTTCATTTTCTTTATCAGATCTCTGATCCTATCAAATCCAATCTCAGATATCACCGTAATATCATTCCCATTCCGAGGAAATCCGCAGTACTCATTGTACAACGTCTTATCTGTGGCTATCTCAATACTCATTTGATAGCTATCATTATACAATAATTCATAAAGTGACAAGACATCAGGTCACTAGTGCTAAAATCCAGCACTACAGTTCCTGGATAGCCTCCAGTATCTAGATAGTTTGCTCCGACTATCCGTCAATCTATAACCCATAGATAAAAATCATGCTATACATTCTGCCAAAAGTATAAAATCAACCAAAATCACGGTATGATATACTTAACTCTGGTATTCAATACAATCTGACCCCCTGTTCTGACTATCGTAATCAAGTTCTGAACAATCTGATCACTGTCTCAACTGTGCTACAACCAATCATTATACTATCTTCAGATATCACAGACTCTGAATACAATCCGTTGCAATCTAAATTCATAGCCGAACCATTATGTATACAACAATCTCAGTTCCCAGAATATTCAATACAAATTTCAACTGTTCGATTCAATCAATCATATGCTGCGAATATATCAAAATATCATAGATAAAACGAGCATAAGGTGATCAGAACACTTCGGAACACAGGATTTATCAACCCATACACAGAACTGAGATATTCCTCAGAGAAACATCATCAGATGTAACTCTAATTCTCAGGCAGTAAATCTTCTAACTGACATTTCAATTCTTTCAATTCAATCAATATCATTCTGTACAGAAGCCTAAAATGAAATTCATACCTGATATCAAATCAAGGCTGAAATCGCTCTCTCGGATATAAGACAAACCCGGAATTTCATCTGGAACGACTATAGCAACTCTCCTGCTACTAACAAATCATTTCCAGATAGGCTCAACTTCAGTAATCAACTGAATACATAAGAAATTACTCCATTCTTTTCGAAAATCATCGAATCATACATAATACGGATATCAAGGAATTCAAAATAGAGAATCCTTACCGTATATCATTCGTTCATCGGCCATTTCAGGTCCGAATCTTACCATCTCCTGGCAAGAATCTATAATAGTTTTGTACTTGTTAGCATATCAATATCAATAATGTAATCAAAATCAGATAACACAAGTACAATACAATCTAATTCAATCTCATTCTCTTTTTACTGCAGTACCCAATATGTCACAGAATTCACTGATATCAGTTCCTCTCCCCAAGAGGTACAAAGATCAATACTACAGTAATACAGACCCAGCAGATACAACATATATCAATATAACTCAGTCAAAGATAATTGTAGGGAATGCATTAGTATATATCAATACATATGCAATATAATCATAACAGATTATTACCTGCCACTATATCATCACATGTGTCCTGGGTCTGTTCCTCGATCACTATCACCAGATGATTCTGTTCCCTGAAATCTTCGGGAACCTTTCTGTTGACAGACTCTAGCAAAGTGTCCTTGCTGTTTACAGATATTGCACCAACCAGTCACTCCCTGGCACTGCTCCATGGGATGTCTCCCTCCGCAAGTCCTGCAATAAACTCCAGTATAACTCGGGCTAGAACCACTGGAGCTAGATGAACCAATCGGTCCACTTCCTAACTTCTTAAACTGTTTCTTTCGAGCTTTCAATAGTTCTTGCTTTCCACCACTGCTGTTTCCAATCTCGAGTCTGGACGGCAGTAGTTGTGGTATCGATGTGGGAAGAACATATGAAACTTCTTTTTGTCTTATCAGAACGGTTTCTGCTCTTCTGGCTCGATTCAGAGTATCAGCAAAATTACTCGGTGGTTTCACATTCACCAATGTGCGTATCTCTGGATTCAATCCCTGGATAAACTGATTAGATACAGCTATATCATTTCTAGCCACTTGAGGAGCAAAATGTAGTAAGGTGAAAAACTGGGCCAAATACTCATCGACATTCAACTGACCCTGTCTTAAATTTGTAAACTCTGCACCTTTATCCTCTCTGTATGATAGAGGTACAAATCTTTGATAAAATTCGACCTTGAAAATTTTCCATGTAATCATGGAACCACGCTGTGCTAGGGCTTCCCTAGTTACCAGCCACCAACTCCTAGCGGCTTCCCGTAGTTGATTCCCAACCAGTTTAACTCTTCAATCATCTGTGAACCCCAGAAATTCAAATAACATTTCTATATCCTCCAGCCAATTCTCACAATCGCCTGGCACCTCAATACCTCTCAGAATCGGCGGTTGAAATGACTGAAATCTCATCAACTGTGTTTCCATCAGAGTTTCTGATACATCCATCAGATCAGTCGAAGTACTACCTTGTTCTCACACTCTTCTAGGAGGAATATCTGATAATCACAGATGTTAGTGGTAACAGGAGACAAATCCGTCTCAATCCCAATCCTGATCAGCTTACCTCTGATCAAGAATTGGTTCTGATCCAGTTTCAACTAATACATATTACCAAATCAACTCAGATATTCAAGTAACATGTAGCTTAATAGCCAGTAAAAACATACTGAAATCTTAGCATATACAACGTAATTTCAACATTACATTCAATCATATGCTATATAAATCCAGGCAGTAACATATAATATCATGCTAGCATACACAATGTAAATCAACATTATAAGTAAATCACATGCTAGCAATCACATGCAGGAAAGATAACTCAATCTACCCCGCTCACTCTATTCTACCTCAGTCTCAAGAACCTACAGTTCTAGAACCTACTGTTCTGGAACCTAATGCTCTGATACCACCTGTTGTGGGGACTCGGACGCTAATTCATTCCTTAATCGTCTTTAGGAATAATTCAAACATTTATAATAAACAGGGTCTAAATTTTTTTTTTTAAATATAAAGCGGAAACGTAATGTAATTCAATTCAAATTACATATTAAACATAAAAATATAAATCTTGTACTATCTACAAGAATTCAACTAGGTTCAACTATATATCAGTGCTGAATCCTAAATTGCTTCGAAGCCCGGATCTCCACCGCTATCTAGTCCAGCCTCGTTCTCTTCTTGACCCTGATCCTATCCCACCTGTTGCCATGCACACATACAAACAAGACAACAGCCGGATAACTCCGGTGAGAATTACATTCTCAGTATAAATCATGTATACATGCAATCATAAAAACAATGTAACCGCATATAACAGATATGTCTAACATGTATTCAAATCAGAATATAAATCCATATCAAGAATAAATCCTATTCTAAACATGTACCATCATCAGGAACATAAATCAATATGTACCATATTCAGGAACATAATCAACATGAATCAATATAACTGTCAATTAGACTCATGACATCACATTTAAGACTAGACTCAATCCTAGTCTAGGGATCCCGGTTTCCAAATGTGGTATTCCTATATCGAATTCCGTAATAGAAGGAACTATGTTCCTATTACTCGATATAACCAAATATGGTGTTCCTATATCTAATTCCGTAATAGAAGAATTCCAATCCTATTACTCGATATAACCAACATCCGGTGTCCTGACCTATCCGTCATGGACTGTAGCTCTATCGCTAATATCCCATCTTGAGACATCGTGCAATGTGCTCGTGGCGATCCCGCCACTGTCAGGCACTTCCGTCCCAAGATGTCTACACTATCCTGTAACATCGTGCAATGTGCCCGTGGCGATCCCACTACTATCAGGCACTTCTGTCACAAGATTCTCGTCTAATACCTGCTATCTATCAATCAAGAGAACAAGTATATCAATCAAATCAATACAATAAGGTAAAGTATGTGATTTAGGGAAACTCGAGCCAAACCTCACTCGAGTTGTGCAATCCCAACTCAACATTAATTTATACCTTCCGTTTGTAGTCTCGGTCTGTAGCAATATCAGTTCTGAACTCAAGACTGTCTCTGTAAATCTGAAACGATATATTGAGAATCCTAATATCAATATTCAATTCTCAATTCAACACTGAATCTGGATTTAATTCAAATCATCGGCATAACGGAACAATTTCAGTCTCCCCGTCACTACCATATCAACAGACATCAATTACAAATCGTATTTCATATCTGATATAGTCTGTAACTAATTCATAATCCAAATCTGTGCGATTTCAAATCAATATACTCAGAAAATCATAACAATTCCATAATCAGTCCGTTTCTCAATCTGACTTCGATTCTATGATGTCTAACATAACAAGAACATCATATATGAATCCTATTCAATTCTGACAATAGCATAATTTCGACGCATGTCAAAACGTAGTAAAACTTACGTCCAGTTGTAGCCTACATTGATAGGAACCCAGTACTAAAGTCAGATTCAAAATCTAACGGGCGGATTGAAATATAAAGGCGTAAGGATTTTTCACGAAGTTTCTCTGAAGCTTTCTCGTTCTTTTCCTTTGTTTCTCTCTTTTGTTTTGTGAAGAATGATACGTCTATATATATATACCTACCACGTTGCATGCTGAAGGAAACGTGTCTCATTTCCTTAAACTTCAGCGGGCGCTCGGGCGGTGGTAATTTACCGCTCGGGCGCGGCACTCTTTGTCCAAGCACTTTCCCTTGGCGCTCGGGCGGTCGCAATCTACCGCCCGGGCGCCACATCTTCTGCCCGAACATGTTCTTGTTGAACATTGGCGCTCGGGCGGTCATTTTCTACCGCTCGGGCGCCAATAGTTCTGTCTAAAAATTGCACCCTTCATATGTTTTGGCCAATCTGGTCTCGTAATAGCCCGTCTATAATTATATCAATTCATAATCAATAATCTCATATTAACATAATCAAAATCTCGGGCATGACATTTGAAATATTATATCATCAACATAAATCTGAACAAGTAATTAAAGATCTTTCTTTGTAAATTTGAACAGAGTTTTATCAACTGTTTCTACTGTAAAATCATGATTAATTAGAAACTTAATAAGTCTCATACCAAGCTCTAGGTACTTGTTTTAGACCATATAAAGCTTTATTAAGATGATAAACATGGTCAGGGAGTAAGTGATTTACAAAACTTGAAGGTTGTTCTACATAGACGTCTTCTTGTAACTGACCGTTCAAAAATGCGCTTTTCACATCCATTTGATATACTTTGACATTCTTGAAGGTTGTGTAGGTTAGGAATATTCTGGTTGCTTCCAATCGAGCAACTAGAGCATATGTCTTGTTGTAATCTATTCATTCCTTCTGTCTGTATTCTCTTACAACTAGCCTCGCTTTGTTGCGCACAACTGAACCATCTTCATTCAGCTTGTTCCTATATACCCATATGGTACATATAATAGACTTTGTAAGTGGTCTTGGAACTAAAGTCCAGACATTGTTATGGGTAAACTAATTAAGCTCTTCTTGCATAGCAATTACCCAACTAGGATCAGCTAGAACTTTTTCGGTTTTCTTTGGTTCTAATTGCGATATAAAAGCATAATGTATAAATATGTTAAATATCTGATTTCTAGTCTTTACTGGATCATATGGGTTATCTGTTACCAAATTTTGAGGTTGATTTTTGTTCCATCTGTAATTTGGATCTGTTAGACTTCTTTGCATATCTGGTTTAGTTTGTAACTGACCAGTTTCTTCTGCTTCAGTTGGAATATTGTCAGCCTGTGTTTGAATGTGATCTTGTTGTTCAACAAACTAATCATTTTTAATTGTATCATGTCCAACTGTTGGTTCTACCACTTCTGGATCTGGCGTTTGTAGGGAGTTCTTGACAGCATGATCTCCATCTTCACTGTCATCCTCCAAATTTATATCTGTTAAGCGATTAGTCAGCTCAAATAGATCAGTCGGCTTATGAGTTAGCATAGTTTTATCAAATACAACATGTATAGATTCTTCAACATTGAAAGTACGCTTATTAACTAACCTATAAGTTTTACTAACTGAAGAATAACCAAGAAATAATCATTCATCTTATTTAACATCGAAGGGAGTTAAGTGTTTCTTACCATTGTTATGAATGAAGCATTTGCACCCGAATATTCTAAAGTATGAAACCACACTTTTCTTACCGTGCAGATCTCATATGGTGTTTTCCAATTATTCTTATTAATCATCGATCTGTTCTGAGTGTAACGCGCTGTGTTAAATACTTCTGCCCAAAACCTTTGAGAAATACCATAATTAGCTAGCATTGTTCTTGCTGCCTCCTTAAGAGTTTGGTTTCTTCGTTCAGCTACACCATTATGTTGCGGTGTTCTTGCAGCTGAGAACTCATGCCTCAGTCCTAAATTATCAAGAAATTTAGATAAAAGCTGATTGAAAAATTCAGTTCCGCGATCGGATCTTATTCTATCAATCCCAACTTATTTCTCATTTAAAAGTATTTTGAAATTTTTTATCAATTTTGAAGCAGATTTGTTGGAAACAGAATTTTGGATGTTTGAAAAACTGAGCATATAACTGAATTAAAAGAACGATAGAAACTGATATAATATATGCAACTATCAGAAGGCAATTGAACCAGCAACTGAACTGAACTACGCAGGCAACTGACTGATCAGTTGGAACTGATCAGTTACTACAAACAGTTGTGAGTTTATCGTCTACAATCAATCAGCTGGATCTCTCAGCTGTACACGTCATCAGTTAAGACATTCAACCGACAAAAGCTGACTGCAAAAAGTAGTGGGATCGCAGCATCTCAGAAAAACTACAGTGTACGACTGTCAGAAGAATGTTGACGTGGCAAGCAACGAATAGAAATGTTCAAATTGTATTTAATATTATCGTTGGAGGGAAGCCTATAAATAGCAAAGAAGAACAACTAAAGAAGGGCTTGAAACTCTTGAACTTTTGAATCCTTGAACAACTATCGATTTACAAGTCAGTTACTCTACTAAAATCCTTACAGACACCAAAACTCACGCTTACTGCATACATTCATAGCTTTCAGGCTTTATCTCGAGCTTTCAAACACAAGCTGTATTACTCGATCTTGAAGAGATCAGTTGTGTTAGAATATTTCAGTTCTTTTGTGTACTGTAAACAAGTTTGTTACTAAGAGTTTCAGTTTGGCATTGTTAAGTCCAAAACTGAAGTGGGTCTGTACAACTGATTGTATCGATCAAAGACTTTTAGCGTATATCATATCCTTGAGATAGAAGGGGTGACGTAGAAGTATTTAAATCTCCGAACATCCATAAAATCTTGTGTCCTTCTATTTCAGTAAATATTCTATCTATCAGTCAGTTTATTTTCGCACACTATTTGTTAACTGATTGATATTGACTTACAAGATTCCCGAGTATCAGTTTATCACTAAACTGACTCATCAGTCGTAAAAGGTTTTGAAAATTGTAAGTGTTTATTCAACCCCTCCTTCTAAATACTTTTCCTTCTTTAACCGATCCTATCAAGATTGATCTTTAGATTTGAAAAAAATTACCCAAGTAAATATTGAGAAATCATCAACAATTACTAACATGTATTTCATTCCCCCTAAGCTCATGACTGGTATTGTACCAAATAGATCCATATGCATCAGTTCTAAGCATCGGGTAGTGAAACGTCTGCGATTCGTTTTCTTAACTTGAACTAGAATAATTTTTTTAAAAAAACCTTACATAGCATCGGCCGAACCATACATGTTTGTATAAAATATATTGAAATCATTTTAAAAATAAAACAACCAACTGACATTTAAGAATCCAAAGGAAAATAGTTTATATCGTAAAATCGCCTAACATTTTACCAAATCCAAAAAATATATTTGAAAAGTATAGCCCATACTATAACCTCTCAAAAGCCACTCATAACATAAATAAATAGTCATAAAAATATCTTTAACATCACTTAAAATCATAAATCATAATTAGTGCGAAAAACTAGCGTCGGTCCTCGAGTTATGTGCACCTTCAGTCCAGCAAAGTTAACCATCAAGACCTCCATAATCATTATTATCATAATCACCTGCATCAATCACACCTAATGAGTCTAAAGACTCAACACACCATAATCTTGATAACAAGTAATACATATACAGATCACTTACAACAGTGAAAAATCATCGTACTTAAAATATCGTTTTCATGAAGATGCATAAACTTTATACAATAACATTTTCGTAAACATTTTCATGATGCATGAACTTTAAACAAAAAACATTTCATAATGATGCATCAACATTAAACATAGACATTTTTATAAATTTTTCATAAACATTTTCGTAAACATTTTCGTATTATCCTCAACATATTCATATGAACATGCATAACATAAACCTCAACATTTTCCTTTTCCTCATTTCATAACATAAATCCTTTCGTCATGAGCATATACATATTTCCTTTTTATTGAATTCAGATCGTTAATTGTGACTTTCCTCAAACCTCAAAAAGTCGATAGATCCATCTACATGTAACCACAGTACTGGGCGGCGGGGACATTAGCAACACTCTCACATGTCAACTGAGCCTTGGCCTATCCTCATCGAATGGAAATACGATCGTCGGGGCTCCCTCTGGGGCCTTTTCCCATAAATGGGCTCGCTCTGGGACCTTCTCCCTTCACGACATCCCCACTCTTATCATCATATTCGTATCAATAGAAACACGGTCGTCGGGCTCCCACTGGGACCATAACCCACATGATATCTCCAACATATTTAGTCACAATTACTTCACTTCCATCAACGTTTTACATTTTCATCACTTCATAAAAATCATGCATTTAATATTCTTTTCCTTTTAAAAACAAGCATGCAACATGTTTTTTAACGTTATCGTTTCCTCATAAAAATCCATAATCATTCAAAATAACATTTTAGCATATTAAAAATCCATAAACATTTTAAAAGAAACCTTTTAACATATAAAAATCCATAAATCTTTTAAATAAACATTTCAGGATCATAAATCTTTAAAATATGTATTTAAATCCTAAACATTTAAAATAAACACTTTAACATCATTAAAATTCATAAACATTTAAAATAATCATATTAGCACATAAAACAGCATTCAGGACACTGGCGTTTTACTAATTTCTAGGTGTAACATGATCGTTTTACCCTTGGACGTAAAATTTCACGTTTTTGACTTTTTCTTAATTTCATTACTCTAATATGTCCCAAATAATTATTTAAGCTTACATGAATTTTCTCATATTTTTATTTAGCCTAAAACGAGGACTTTTAAATTAATCTTTAAATAAGACGTATTACTGCGTTTTAATCTCGAATTAAACCAAAACTTAATATAAAATTCCAAAATTAAAAACTTAGACTTTTAATAATTATTTAAACTTAAATATAATTTTTCATAATTTTATAAAGCTTAAAACTAGGCGTTTCAATTAATTCGTTAATTAGCATTTCGTGCGACGATTAAATCCCGGATAAATCCAAAACTCATTATTTTGATCCCAAATTTTAAACATAGCATTTTTATTATTTATCCTACCCTTCCAAGTCATGATCCACACCTGTGGACCCATGGATTCAATTTTTTCCATATTATTTTCGTTTTTAACACATCGACAAACACACCGAGCCATCTCCCAAAATACTCAAGCCACGCCCGAGCCACCTCGAGCCAAATCCGATTCAACCCATCTAGGAATCCTAATGACAAAGCCCAGCCCAAAAAACCATCCCTGGCCCGCTCAAAAACCTCCTGGACAGTGGACCAATTTCTGCATGCTTTGTGCGTGTCATCCTAGCACCTCTAGAACTCCTAACCCAACAAAGTCACTTCCAGCTGAGCCACCACCAAGCCCACCTGACCTTAACCTTCCCTAGACCAAGCCTAGACCATACCCAGACCAACCCAAGCCCTAGAACCCACGCACAAGCCTCCTGAATCAGAAAACTCAAGCTGCGTGTTCTTTGCTTCCCTCATGTTTTATGTTGCTAGCCGCCCAACCATCGAGCCACCCCATGAACCAGCCCCCCCATGCACTCTCCTAGGACCCTAAACACTTGACCTACCCCAGCCCAGAGCCCCCAGGCCGAGCCAAATCTCCATGCGCATTCTACACACACATCAGCGCCTGCACCCTTTGCTTTTCGGGTGGAGTCAGGACTCCTCCCCAGCTCCTGGTCTAGGGTCCTAGCGTGGCTAGCTTTCCTCTCCTGACCTCTCACGGATCCTAGCCAAGCCCTGGCCCCAACCGAACCAATGCCAAGCCCTTCAACTCAAAAACCGAACCCCCCTCACTCCATAACAGAAAAGTGCTTCCAGCTTTGTGTTTCATGTTGTGCAGCCGATAGGTGGGGCTCTAATGACTCTAACTCATGAAAAACATGTTTGTTCCATTCCTAATTCATGGCAGCCCCTTTTTGGTACATAAAATTCATGTTTTTGGTTCACATATCATGCTTTAAAATTCATGTTTTATGCAAAATAAAAATATAACAAAGTGCAACTTGTTTTTTATTCAAAACATAATTAAATAAATACTATTGTGTGATGGATGAGTAAAAGGAGAATTATGACGTGCCTTTGCGTATTTAACGCACGAAAACCGTTGACGATTGCGAAGAACGACGACGACGAGCTTGGCTTGAATTTCCTAAGCCAAACTTTCAACTTTTTCCTTCAATTTAATGTGTGTGCCGTGTAATTTCTAGTGGAGAGAATTTTAATTGCATTGGGGAGGTGGGGTGTGTGATGAGTAGGGTTATGGGGTCAAAATTGCATATTAAATAGTTAATTAGACACTAATCAAAGCATTGGACCATTAACCATGTTAATTAGGCCCATTTAGCCCGTTAGTGTTTAATTAAAATATTAAAAATAATTTTGTTTAGTAAAGTTTGTGAATTTATTAGCCGGGTTGCCAAAATGTTTGTATTTTTGTTGAAAAACCAACATCGATAAAATTTACGTCCCGGCGTATAAAATCACCTCAAATCCCCTTATTTTCAAAAGTAAGAAAAAGCATCAACCCTATTTTAAATAATTAAAAACAATTATTTAATAAAAAAAATTTCTATTTTTCAGCCATCGGTCTCTGTTCCTCAATCGCAACTCGAATAACATTTAAAAATATATTTTAATGCAATCATGTAGAAATGTATATTTTAAACATGTAAACATGCACAACATAATTAATTCATGCAATTAAAATATTTAACTGAAATACACAAGGATTTAATAATTGCATGCATGTGGTTTACGTAAGCCCTTAAATTTTCGGGGCATTACAGGTAGTATATTTGCTTCCTTTATTTTTGGAAGATGATCTCACTTGCTTCCCGAACTGACAAGCAGGAAAAAATTTATCTTTTAAAACTCACATTTTGCAGACCAGTTACCAGTTCGTATTTTCTCAGTTGTGCAATGGCTTTAAAATTTAGATGGTTCAATCTTTTATGTCATAGCCAGTTCTGAGATTGATTTGAGGCTACAAAACAAACCACATCGTTTTGCCTTGTTCATATTTTCAGTCGGTTTCTCGACCGGCTTATATAACTTAGGTTTTTTATGTATCATTACTAATTTAACAAAATGAATACTTCCCTTTGCTCGTATTCGGTTTGGCATTGTACCGCTAATTGAGGGTTCATCTTGGGTATTGAAGCCTAGACCAGTTTTATCTTCACCTGGTTTTTGTGATCCTTGCATTTCAGTCAGCGTGAGTAACGACTTATTCCAAACTTGAATTACTTTAGTCAGTCTAGAGTTTTCTGCTCTCAGCTGCTGAATCAAAGAATTATTTTCACCCTTTTCAGCTATCAGCTTAGAATCGCATCTTTGACATTTAGGCTTTCAGCCAATTTTATACCATCATTCGTGTCATTTTGAAGGGATCATTTTGCTTAGCCTTAACTTCCTCAAAAGAGATAGCTAGCCTACGGTAGTCATTAACCATATCATGCAGTGTGGAAATGAATTCTTCTCGTGTGAAATCAGTAGAACTAAATTCAAATACCTGATCACTGTTGGAATCCAACTCTGCATCATCAGCCATAAGGCATTTCACCTCCTCTTCATCGCTGGAGCTGCTTGAGCTCTCGGTTTCCGATGCTTCGCTGTCATTTTCAGCCCACTTTGACTTATTTTCTTCAGCTACCAATGCTTCATGTTTTTTTCTGGATGACTTTTTCTTATCTTTGAATCGTCTTCTATGCTCGAAGGGATTTTCGACTGATATTGTGATGTGCGTTTTCGGCTTTAGACAATTAACAATAAAGTGATCAGTCTTTTCACAATTGAAGCATGCATTTGGTTCCTCCTTTGATTCATTTCTATGCTAATTTCTCTGAAATGAACATTTATTCTTTCTCATAAAGTTCCCGAATTTCTTTACAAACAATCTGCGTCATTGCTCAGTTGTTCCGCTGACTTGTCAACTGAAACTGTTGGTTCCACTTTCAGTGCACTTAGGGTAGTTGTAACTGATGGAACTATTGGCTCGCCTTCTCTAGTTTGCATTTCAAACTCGTAGGCTTTTAAATCTGCAAATAAGTCATATGGCTCCACCTTGTTCAGATCTTTCGATTTTCTCATGGCCATAGTTTTAACATATCATTCCTTGGGAAGGCCATGTATTACATTTAACGCGATCTCTTTGTTTGAGTGCACTCTTTCTAGTGCATTCAGTTCGTTTACGATGCATCTTACTCTTTCATCGAATTCACTCATTGATTCTCTTGCTTTCATATTGATATTGTCGAACTTCTTAACAACAATTGAAAGTTTGTTTTTCTTGGTCTACTCATTTCCTTCACACAACTGAATCAACTTCTCCCAAATTTCCTTAGCAGATTTTCACATTTTGATTTTGCTGAATGTGTTTTATCCAGCGTCTTGTACAGAATGTCCTTGGCAACATTGTTCAAGTTTTCCTTTCTTTTATCTTCTGAAGAAAACTCATCACGTGACTTTTCTATACGATGTGGTTCTCTGTCAGTAAGAGCAACAGCTGTGTTAGATTTCATAATCATCATGGGTTCGTCAATTATGACATACCACATGTCATCATCCTGAGCAGCTTAATGAGCCTGCATTCTGATTTTTTAATCGTCAAACTCTTCTCTGGAGTGAAAAAAAATCGGTCACGGTGCCCAGAAGCGCAACGGAATTTTTGAAAATCATATTTTCATAGCAAGAAAACCGAGCACCCAACATAGTGTGTAGCAAATACTAAAATAAACACAAATGTCATACATAGTCTGTTTAGAAATTTACCGATCAATCAAAAAAATTAATTATTGGCTCCAACTAAGTTGTAAAAAACTTAACTCTTGAAGGGTTGACCCAATCTACAAGCTTCCTAGAGCACTCCTTGCTCAAATGGATTCTTTCCTTCAAATTAGGTCCACCACTAGCTTGGAAGATCCACTCTAATTTTGCACTAGAAAAATTAGAGTATTTTGCATTGAGAATGGTATACTTTCATCAACAATTGAAGAAGCAAAATTGAGAGGAAAAATGTGTGTAAATTTTGGCCATATGCATGTGAGGAGAGAAGGGGAGGAATTTTTCTTGGTTGTGTAAAAAGTAAAAAGTTGCATGTGCATGTCATGCCTAGTTTGTTGAAAAAGTTGCCTCCAACCCTTCACCTTCCAAGCATGCAATTTATTTGAGCTTGTAACAATTACAAAGCTCATGGACTTTTATTTAAATATCTCAAACACATTTGAGACCATTTAAACTTTACTTGATTTTACTCAAGCCCACTAGTTGAATAATTATTTCCTATTGGGCTCTACAAGATCCAATGTTATTTAATTAATTCAACACTTGAATTAATTTAATTATTTGGACTCTACTAGGTCCACTAGTGTTTAATTAATTCAACACTTGAATTAATTTAATTTAGTCCATAATAATGTTTACGAAAATCACAATTTTCACACATTATTTATTTGAGCCATCTTTTAATTTAGGAACAGTTCCACAAATTAAAAATTATATTTCCTATAATCCTCTTATAGAAGTCATACTTATATTTTTCTTTGCGCTTATAAACTCCTTTATAAGCCGTTCAACACATTGATCTATTTTCCTTCTCAACGAGATCTAGAAAGTTAGCACTTGTGTGACCCTCAATGATTCAATGATACAACTAGCTGTGAGTTCACATCTCAATATGATTTGGGACTATTATATGAGCATACCCCAATTATTTCATTCTTACTTATCAACTCCTTGGTAAAAATAACGTCAGAACTCAAGTCTGATAGTACCCAACCAATCATGTTAAACGCCTAGCAGCATCACTTACATGATTCCCTAGGTATCAAATGATAGTGCCTACAAGAACCGTTCCATTATGGTTAGCATATAGTAAGGTCTCTTCATCTCATATATCCCGATCGATACGACAATTATTGGTACATCGAGAGCTGTCAAAGAATTGATACTACGATTGTGTAATCTAAGAAACCCATTTCTTAATTACCACCAACACTCTGATCACAGATTTCAAACTAAATACACATGAGATCACATAGGATATCCATATCCGAAGGTAAGCGGTGAATCCCCGAATACAATGCATAGACTCCTATATGTTTCGACAGAACACACAACCTTGTCACCTGATGACCCCATATGAGTCGGTAAACAAGTCAAAGTGCAATGCTAGCATATAGAGTCACAATGTTGTCCCGGGTCATAAGGACTAATGGTGTACAACCATAAATTAGGACGTTTACACTCAATAAGTGAGAACCACTTGGAAAGTCCTTTATGGAGGGTTAATCAATGCACTCTACAAGGAGCACCTGTCTGCATGATCAGACATCACAATGTCCCCTATCAATGAAACATGGTACTCAAATCGCAGATACTAGTCTCAAACTCGAACGGCCCTTTATCCTTCTTAGCGGCGGATGAATCGACTAAGAACTGTTTAGAATATAAAGTATTCCAAATATGAGTTTCATGATACTCATCATATGAGCATCTCATATTCTTTCTACTATTTGTATATTCATAAACTTTATCTATGCAACTAGAATGGTTATAAAGATAAAGATGTGACAAAACAATAATTTCAAATATTGTTAGAATAAAGATTGTTTATACATAGAGTTTAAACATGAACCCTCAGCCAACACTTGGCTCGACGGTCACCTACTCTAACATGGAGAACATTGGGATTTTGTTTAATGACATGATTATCAGTTTGAGCTTGTGAGAGTATTCAAAACAAGATTAATAGCTATGGTACCACTTGATATGATTGGTTAACACAGTTTGAATGTTTAGAAAGGGGGTTGAATAAACATTATGGCTTTTTGCAATCTTTTGGATATGAATCAGTTTTTGGATTAAACTGATCATAAAATATCGTTTGTCGATATAAATCAGTCAACTAAAGATAGTGTGAAATTAGACTAAAATATAGATAGAATACTAAGGATGAGGTATCGTAAAAGCTGAATAGATAAAAAAAAATAGAACACACAATTTTTATGGATGTTCGGAGTCTTCAAATGCTTATTCGTCATCCCTTCTATCTCAAGGATAGGTTTTTCAGTAAAATACTTTGATTTATTATAACATATTGTAATAATACACTTTAGTTGGACTTATATATTATCAAACTGAAACTCTTAGTTTTTCGATACCTTACGATAAATAACTGAAAATAGTAGCCTGAATTCTACGAATAAATACAATGAAATAAGAGCTTGAGTGTGCGATTTGTAAACTGAAAAATGCTTGAAAGTGTATCGCAACTAATTGATTATTGTAGATAGTTCGTTCAGTGTTTTTCACCGACCTTCTCCTACTGAAATATATACTCTTCGATTCCACCGGTCACATTGAATGCATTTAATTACTAATATATGTTGAATCATTGTTTAGTCTAAGTAGATGACTTTATCTGACAGTAGTACGAAGTATCAGACTTTTCTGCTCTGTTTCATCTGTTCTGCTTTGGTATGAACTGTCAGTCTGTCGGCTGATACTACAACTAATGACGTGGCTAACTGATCAAGAGTCAACTGGTTGACAGATCAGTTCAGCTAGACAACATCAGTTCTAATTGATATCTTCTTAGTTTTGAATACTTCAATTGATGTAGGACTTTCCAGTTTAGTTATGCGAAGTCTTTGGTTCTAATTACCAATTCGTTTATTGAACTTCGTGTCATCGGTTTTAAGACTTGTGTATTCTTATAAGAATCTTAATCCATTTAATCTCGATAAGTCTTCTTTCAGTTACGATCTCTCGATTACATCCAATCAGTTTGATTCTTCAGTTCTCTTGCGATTTTATTTGTCAAACTCTAAAACTCATAAATTCCAACATCCTTGAACTTGACTATCTCAACGGGAATACAGAATCCGATATTTGTGTGACCCTCAATGGTTCACGGATACAGCTAGCTGTGGGTTCACATCTTCATGTGATTCAAAATAACATTTATTCTTATTCGGACTTATCCTAATTAGCTTCATTTTTCATCAATACCTTGATCAAGAATGCCAGAACTCATTTCTGATTACACCCATCGAATCATGATAAGAGCGTCTAGAAGCATCACCTGATGATCTCCTAGGTATCGTTGATAGTGCCTGCAAGAACTTTAAATTATGGCTAGCGTACATCATGTTCCATTCAACTAATATATCACGATCGAATCTGCAACTATTGGTACATTGAGAGTTGCATATGCGAAATTTCCCTTCAACTAATATATCCTCAAATTTTTACTTCAAAACTTTAACTACTAAGCTTATGTGGAAAATAAATGTCCCTTGAGAGTGTGCTATGGGACTCGATCTACTCAAGCGTCAGTGCCTTCCTCAAAATCGTCCTTACCTGCAACCATCCAAACCTAGTGAGTCTAATGATTCAGCACGTACCATACGTATCAAATAATAAATATACATGCACATGCATTAAAATCATATTTTCATTGAAAATAAGCTAGCATAATTTTGTAAGCGTGAATAAATTATTAAATCGTAAAGCTTTCCATCATCATATATCATTTTGGGTGAAGTTTGATCCTTATAAGTGACTAGTTGTAATCCTATCATCATGTCGTCGATTGATTATTCTTAGCTCACCAATGTACATGGGGGCGGGGTGTCAGCAACTTTCGTCACCGGGCATCGTCCAAAAGTAGAAATACGATCGTCAGGCTCCTTCATGAGCCTTCTCCAATAAACGAGCTCCATCTGTGGTCTTTTTCCTCATGATATCCCCAATCATATCATATCATATTTGTCACAGTCAATTCACATCCTTCAAAATATTTTCCTTTTATTTTATTTGTAAAATATTGTATCCTTCAAAACTCGTAAATAGCATCTTTCAGGAAAAATCGTACAGATTTAGCATATATCGTAAAAATATCATATTTTCATTGTAAAAATTTTAAAATATCATTTAGCATGTATTATAATTCTTCGCGACACTGCCAGTGCAAGGTCTAGAAAATTCAAACTATGTAAGCTGACTGCATGCAATATAGTGTTTTTCAAAATATGTGTTTAACTATTTTATTGCATGATTATTGCATGAACATGTGTTTTATTTCTTTGTTTATTAAAGTTTCATGTTTAAGGGCTTGTAATAGTTTTTCGCGCTCGAACGAGGAACCGAGGATAATTGAGTTAAAATATTTTTAATAAATAATTAATTTTAATTATTTAACATATGGTGTAATCAATTGAGATTTTTGAAAATGGGCCTTGTGGTGTATTTTTACTCGTCGGGTCATATTTTTTTAACCGGCATAAAAAATTAAGCAAGTCAGAGGACTTTTTGAATATTTTCGGGAATGTTTTTGGGCTTAATGGGAGTATTTTTATTGCGTAATGGGCCTAAAATACTTTTGACCTCTTTAATTTTAATTAAGGGTCCATTAACACTTAATATTATAACTTAAACTCTCTAATTATACCCTAAACCTTATTTCTACTTGTTGGCCTCCCCCTCCCTCATTCAGCGGCAGCTCCCTCTCGAAAATACAGCAGCCATTCAAAAATTTCCTCAAGCTTTTCAAAGAAATCCTCCCCCTTCGCTCCGGTGCACGTTCTACGCAAATAACTCAACGGTTTCAAGCGTTTAATCGCAAAGGCACGCCATAAATCTCTCTTTTCTCATCATTCACGCTATTATATGCTTATGTGTGTGTGTTTTCATGAGGAATGCATAGATTTGTTTTATGTTGCATCGTTTATGCATCGTTCTGTCACGAAACATGCCTACACTTTTTTATGTAACTCACATTTTCTTGATTATTGTGCAAGGGGCTGCTATGGCTAGGGGTTAAAGGGCTGTAAATGTAGAGATTTAAGGTGTCAAGGTGTTGGAGTCACGAGATAGTCACGTCTTGGTGAGGGCCGATTGTTTCTTTTTGGTTGGTGGTCTCGGCATGGGTTAGATCATGAGATAGGAGTGAGCCGCCGGTGCAATGGCTGCTCCAAGCCTTGGACCAGACCCTGTTGGGTCTGAGTTGTGGCCTAGGATTGCCCAAGCACTGTTGGTCAGCGTCATAGGGCCGAACGAGGGAGTTAAGCTAAGGGGTGTCACAGTTAGGGCTCGTTTGATGACATTCGGGTAGTTGCGCTCAACAACGTTCATGGGGCTGAGAGCAATTTTTAGGTCAGTCCATGAGGGTCCAGAGGCGGGCTAGGAGTGGTTGGTTTGAGGCTGGTCTAGTTGGTTTTGGTCTAGGGTCGAGAATTCGGAAGATAGGTGCACTAGGGTTCGGCTCGCTTTTGTGCAGAAAAAATCCAGCAACTTTCAGGTGCTGTTTGAGGGTCTTAAGTAGTCTCGTCTAGGTGTTTTAAGGGCTGGTAGGGTCCGGTTAAGGCATGGTTTAAGTTTGGAAAAATTTGGTTGAGTTCTAGTTAATTCGGATTAAAACCGGGACCTCGGTACAAGATTTACAACGAATTATAGAAGTTCTTGCATGGGCTCGAGTTTGCATCTAGGAAATGACTATAAAGGTGTTTCGAGGTGTTTTGAGGCTTCGGGTCAAAATTATGAGGTCCAAGGGTAAAATGGTCAATTAGGGTTTCATGGGATTGCACCCGAGTCGAGTTAGCAGTCCTGGCAGCGCCCTGATCACAATTTGATATGTTTTAAATGTTTATGTTACCACGAACATGACTTTTTATGGCAATATGAAAAATGCATTGCATGCTTGATTTTAAGAAAAATTTAAGTATATGCATGATTTTTATAAGTGATGAATATGATCATATATTTTGAAAGATGGGAGTTGGTTGTGACTAATACGAACACAAATACGAACATGAACACGAACATGTAAGGCCAAGGCCAGTGGATGGGTAATATTGTTGCTAATGTCCCTGCCGCTGAGTACCACGGTTATACGTAGATGGATCCATCGATTAAAGCTGATACGAAAGTCACAACTAATTATAAGAATTAAAATAAAGCAAATGACACGTATATGTTGGTATGATGAGACATGTTTTGGAAACATTATGCTTTGACATGATATGTGTTCATGATTTTAAAGTCGTGAAATGTCTGTTAATTACAATACTTTTCACTGTTACGTGTTATGTATATGTACTTCTTATAACGATTCAGGTGTGTTGAGTCTTTAGACACACTAGGTGTGAATGATGCAGGTGAGCGTATTGATGAGGAGACTGGAGGCGCCGAAGACTGAGTAGGTAGAGATGGATGTGCGCACGCTAACCAGAGGACCATATTTTTTCAGCACATTATGTTTATGAGTTAGAAGTGAACATAGATATTTTCATACAATTTCGTTTTTATATATCGATGGTTTGTCAGGATTTTTGAATGCTTCGAATTTGATTTATTTTACACGAAAGTCTAGGGTTTGACGATTTCTCTTATTTTTAACTGTAGTATTTTTACCAGTAGTTGAATATTTTTATTTTAAAACGTGTGATTGATAGATGTTAATTCATGCATGCATTTAAATGTATTTTCGATTTTTAGTTTACAAAAAAAATTCTACTAGTATCTTAAGTAGTAGACGTTTCAGCCAGACCTTGCGTACTACCCGGGACATAAAATGACCATTTTACCCCTGGAGCTTGAACTTCCCAATTTCGACTTTTTCTTACTTTTATCGACTTGAACCTATCTCATAGCATCATATAAGCTTAAATTTGACTTCTAATATTTTTCTTAGACGTAAACCCGAGCTTTCGATTTATTGACTTAATAATTAAACCGTGAAGCGTTTTAAACCCGAATAAATTCAAAACTTAATATTTTCTTCCCAAATTTGAAACATAAACTTTTCATACCTAAACTACCCTCGTGACCCACGATTCGACCCTCGTAGGACATTTTTCAACCCTTGCACATAGCCTAAGCCCTAACTGAACCTCCTTCTCTCCAAAACTGTGCCACGCCCCTCAAAACCTGAGCCACCCTCGAGCCCTCATGGACCAGACCTCGAACTCACCACCAGCCTACCCTCCTGGACCACCCTGGACTCGCCCCGACCAGCCATGATCCAGCCCTGAGCCGCGAGATCCAGCTCTCCTTTCACCATGCATGTGCTTCGACCCCCTTGTCCACCCAGGCCTGCACCAGGCCCCTAGCCTTCTTCCTAGGACCACCTTGAACCTTCTGGACCCATCCTAGCCACCGAGCCCTCTCCTCCCTTGCCTACCCAATACGTGAGAAAAACCTAACCCTAAACCCATGCCAAGGCTACGGATCCTTATTCCTTCATGCGTCCATGAGCCCAGCCCTGCTAGGACGCCTTCCTAGACCTAGGACGTAGCCTCCACCGTGCCATGACCCTGCTTGATCGAGCCCCTGTCCAGCCGTTACCCTAGACAAGCCAAGGTACCCATGGAATATCCTAGAAACCCTATGTTCATCTTCTCTTAGCCTTGCACGTCTCCACCTATGTTCCTCCATTAAACGACTCTTTGTACGACCCTTAAACATCACTTATTGGTAGTGTATGCTTAGGAATCATAAAAACGTCACAACTTTGAAAAATATACATCTAAACGTAAAATAATTTGAACTCAAACGTTTTTCATACTAAAAACATAAATCATACATTATATGATTTGAATGGTGCAAAAGAAAGGTTTAGAAGCGTGTCTTTGCATTTAGAACGCTCGAATATTATATCGTTGGCGTGGGTTGCGAAGAAAGACGAACGGACAACGAAAAATCTTTGAAATTTGCTCTCGAAATTTCGAATTTTTGTGTGAGTGGTGTGTGAAAATTCCAGCCACTCCCATTCTTTAGCAGCCCAGAATTTTGTTTTATAATTTAGCGTTTTAGGTGATTTAGAAGTGTAGAGTTTAGGATCTTTAGGACTCTTGATTTGAAAATAATTAGGCCAGTTAATATTTAGGTAAATAAGGTCCATTAAGACCTATTTAATTGTAAAATAAAAGTTTACAAAATTTCATTTTCAAAAATAATAATTTTGGGCCTTTAAAAGTCATTCGTTTGATTAAACTCGACTTCCCGAATAAAATCGACTCGACTCCTAAAATAATTTGGACTCCGGCATTTTTAGAAATTTTAATCTTATTTAATCATATTATCGAGCCTTAAAAACATTTATCGAAAAAATTTTCATCTTGGTCGTCTCCGGTCTCCTTTCCCCATCCTATTATCGAATATTCAGATAAAATATTTAATTTTTATGAATTCATGCGATTAAACTTTCAATCATATAATATGTATCATTTAAACATTTAAAATCAATTGAATAAAGCTATTAAGCAATTTAAATAATTTGCATGCATGCGGTTTACGTGAGTTGATTTTTGGACGTTACAATATGAAATTTGGTAACAATGTGTTATATTTTTGAGTAATAATAGTGGCATGATATGTGGAATTGAGGGAACACAATTCAAAAATCCACATGTTTTACTCTGATCAGATATTCATTGCACTATTAACTCATCGAATCACATAGAATATCTTCACCCATAGGCAAACGGTAAATCCCTAATTACAATGTAATTGTTTCTACGTATTTCGGAACTACATCCAACCTCGCCACCTGATGACCTTCAATGTGTTCAGTAAATGAATCAAATTGAATGATAGTATGTAGAGCTTCTACATTGTCCTGGATCCAAGGGCTGATGACGTACAACCATAAGCACCAACTATTTCACTCGATAACCACTTGAAAAGTCAGAGGGAGGGTTGTTCATTGCATCATCAAATGATCGGTCATCTGTATAAATGGACATCTCCATGTCATTACCAATAAAATATGACGTTTACATCACATATGCTAGTCTTAAGTTCAATCGACTTTTGTCCTTATTTTAGGCGTCTAATTCATCTAAGAACCTGCTTAGAATATGGTATATTTCCTAATGAATTTCATGATCTTACGTTGAGTGATAGATCTCATGGTACCTATTATATATTCAAGAACTTTATATATGCAGATTGCATGAGTATACAGATAAAAAAAATATCATAATTGGATGAAACCGTAAAATACTATCAAAATGAAAGATTGTTTTTTACGTTAGAGTCAATAATGATCAAGTCATAAGTTGGCTCGCTGGACATCTACTCTAACAATATGTCTAGTTATGTACTGAATAAAGAATAATATTTATGTCGAGAAATTCACCTGCATAAATATTCAACTTTATCGAATCCCTGTAGAAACTTCCATGTTGTGCAACACCACTAGCACATTTATTATTAATTTTATAAATTATTTTTTAAAAAAATAAACATTCTTGTAATATAATCAAATTATAATTATAAAAAAAGAATCATGTATAGTGGCAATAACAAGAGGATGTAAAGGCCATAAAATGCTGACCAATAAGCTCTACCATTGCCCTATAAATAACAAACCAAAGCCTTGAAGAAAGGCACACACTGAAATTTTGAGCAAGGATTGTTAGGATTGAATTAGGGGGGTAATCGTTGAGCTAAAATAGCTCGATTCTTGAAATATTGAACACCGATGAATTAAATCGAGTTTGGTGTTCAAACCAAACGAAAAATACTTGAAATAATCCTTCGTAGAAACCGAATAAATATTTTGTAAACCACTTAAAATATATGCAAGTTGAATGAGTAAAAATATTCAATTGATGCATTTTATCAAACACTTGGTATACAATATTTTGATATTTGAAGAACACATAAAATGCTTCAACAATGCATCTTTAAAAACAGTGAAAATGATAAGCAAATGCAATAAACAAATAGACACGAATTTGTTTATGGATGTTTGGAGATTTCAAACACTCCTACGTCACCCCTTCTTTCCCTTGGGAAGGATCCACTATAAGACTTTGATTTATACAACTACTTGTACAAACCCATTCCGGAAGGGCAGCATCCAACTAGAACTCCTAGCACTCAAGATTGTAGGCAGCACCTCACAATCAACATATTGTTTAATGTCTCATATGCAAAGACTACATACACAAGTTTATTGTCTTTGTGCAAGACTCACTCAACTAATCTTTGAAATTCAACTCTCTTGTATATGTGTGAGTGATTGTGTGTGAGGAATTTATCATTTACGGTGTATATCTCAAATGTATCCTCACACAAGGGCTTGTGCTCTCAACTAGCTGATATCTTCATGCTAACTGCCCATGCTTTGAATCCACTTCAAAAGCTGTTGTTTGATCTTCAATATGTTGTATTTATAGGCTCCAACACTGATATATACGTTAGACACAGGAATATGACCGTTAGAAAGTTTCTGTGCTGTTTCTGGAATTGCAACGGTCAAATTCGTCTTGCTGGACATTTTCTCGACTGGTCAACTTAACTGGTCAATCAGTTCAACTGGTTCAGTTGGTCTGGTTCAGTTCAACTGGTTCAGTTGGACTCGTTCAACTGGTCTTCAGCTGGTCTGGTTCAGTTTCAGCTAGTCTGGTTCAACAGGTCTTCAGCTGGTCTGGTTCAGTTTCAGTCGGTCAGCAGCTGGTTCAGTTCAGTTGGTTGGTCAACTGGTCAGCAGTTGGTTCAGTTGGCTCAGTTTCAGCTGGTGTGCTGAAATCAGCCTAGCTGATTTCAGTTTGTGCCGAACCAGTAACTTCATCGTCATTTATCAACATTTTAGGCTTTGATTCAGACTTTGACTTCTGAAGATGATTTGTAGATCATCGTCTTATCTTTCCAACGCATACTGAATCGCTTCATTTCGATAACCGAGCTGAGAGATATGACCAAAATACCGCAGCTGCTCAAACTCAACTGATTGCTGTTTTCGTGTGATCAGTTCGGTAATTGAGCGATCAGTTAGACCATGATAACATCCGATTTTGCCCAACTGACGTAAAGTACGATTTGTTCCAAATCGAGTTTTCTAATCAGTCCAGTTAGCGGATTGTCATTTGGATAATCCAAATGAGAGATATTATCAAAATACCGAAGCTCGCCAGAAATTCAATTTGTCCAAAATTCAGTTTCAGCTTGCTTCTTGTGTTTGCAACTTCACACTTGAGTAAATATGTTAGAAACACAATAACAAGTTTTGTTAACATCATAATCAAGATTGCGAACTTGAAAAGTTCCAACAAGGATAAAGGGCAGAAAACTCGAGCAAAATCTGCCCATTTTAGAACGAAAGTTCAGTCCAAGTTCGAGCCATTTTGATCATCAAGTAGACTCCTTGTTCGAGCAGAATTTTGGCCGCAAGGAAAAGGCTTTTTCGAGCAGCCAATTTTCGTCCACATTTGTTGAACAAGGATCTGTGAGTGAGTCAGTGAGCTTACTGTTTTAAAGATAGGTCTATATTTTAAATCGGTGGAGCAAGTCTTCTTAGTTCTTGATAAGTGCAATTTATTGCACTTTTATTACTTGTTTTTAACTTGGAATTTTGTAATTCTTGAGCAGGTTTTATGCGATTTGTTGTTGTTTTTGTTGTTGTAGTTTGGAAGCTTAGAATGAGAGTTTGGAGTATTAAAGTGTTGAATTGGAAAGTACAAAAGATAAAAAAAAAATACAGAGGCAATATCGCACCCGCGCTCCTTGAAAGACAGAATCCGAAAAATCTGTATTTTGTTGTGCTGCGCATGAAAGTCCAAGATTTTGGTGTGCTGCGAATTGAGGCTTGTCTGGGACTATAAAAAGACATCATTTACTTACTATCTAGGGTATTGGGGAGCCAAGGGAAGAGTGGAGGTTGCTGCTAGAAGATTGAAGACTCAATTTCATCAAATTCTTGGGAAACCTTTTGGACAACTCCGGGGACGAAATCAGCACTTCAAACTCTTGTTCTAAGTTCTTCTTTCTTTTATTTTTCAGTTGATATGTCTTGTTTTAAAACCATATTTTGTTGTTTTGCTTGTGTTATTATGAACTAATTTTTATTTTTAGAGAAAAGATGGAACAAAACTAGAAACCATGTGTTAGAATCTATAAACTAAGCTATTTAAGTTCTTCATATTGTTTATTTGTATTGTTCTAATCTTAATGCTTTTAATTTATTGGCCATAATTTGAATGATTTATATGTTTACAATTTATCACTCGGAAGAGTAAATTATAAACAAGAAATGAGAAAAATACATCAATGGTATTTATAGAGTTCGGGAGGGCCTATAATGTTATCGAAGTCCATAGAGAATCTAGTGCTTGAAGTGTTATTTATTTGTAGATTGTTGATGGGAACGTTGCAATCCATTTTTAGATAATTACAGTCTACTTAACACTCGGGAGAGGGAGTAGATAATTATAGGATTCTTGGCTAATGAATAAGAATGATTTTTATAACATAGCTACAAGAAATTACAAATGGTGGACAGTTGCGTGAAATCGGACCTCTATATCTTTTATTCCATTGTTAATTGCTATAAATTGGTGTTACATTTAAATCCATTTTCAATTTTGTTATTCTTGCAAACAAATCTTTTAATTGATTATTCTAAATAAAGTTGAGACTATTTTAATCACAAGTACTAATATACATTTATATACACATTCCTCGTGGGATCGACACTTGTACTCAAACAATACATTTTACTATAACTTGACGTCGTGCGCTTGCGAGCAATCAAGAAAACACGCAAAAAAATTTTGACGCCGTTACCAGGGATGTTTATTTTAAATTTGTATTGGTATTGTTACCAATTAGTCTAGATTTTAATTAAGAGCATCTTTTATTGTATTACATTAAACATTGATTTGTTTCTTATCTTTGTTTGACAGTGAATGCGAAGATCGCAAAATCTTGACTTGCTTATCTTTGATCCCGAGATCGAAAGAACCACAAGAAGATTAAGAAAGGCAAGAAGAGAAGCGATTCAAACAATGGCTGACAACAGAGATAACGAAAATCCACCCCCTGCAATACCCATCAGAGATCATTTTAGGCCGGTACTAAATGCTCATTATTCGGGCATAGCACGAGGGACTATTAATGCAAACAACTTTGAGCTCAAGCCCGCATTGATAAACATGGTTTAACAGAACCAATTTGGGGGAGCCGCTACTGCAGATCCTCATCTACATCTCAGAACATTCCTTGAAATCACTGACACGGTAATGACCACTGACGTTCATTGCTCGAGGTATGTGTATTCCCCTAACTTTCACGATCATTTACATCGAGGGCGATGCACATATTTAAGTTTGGGGGAGATGTTATTTATTTTAGCTTGTGTGTTTGTAGTGTCATTTAGTTTTATTTGAGTGTTTTATCTACTTTTGAGTTTTTTTCTTGTGTGTTTGTAGTGTCATAGTCATGAAAATTTTTGAAATGGCCAATGATGAACAAAATTTGTGTATTGAGAAGAAATGTCATGTATTTCATTCATTTCATCAATCAATTTGAAAAATTTAGAGAACAATCATGAGATTTGGTAAGTTTGAGACTTATAATTTTTAAACAACTCTGCGATTTTCTTTTGAATATATATGTATTTGGTTGATGCATTGAGACACCATTTTTCACGATGATTAGATTCTACTCTGTGTTGGTGAATTGAGATTTTGTCAAGAACTATCCAAACAACACTCGAGGCGAAATACGGACAACTTATGATTTAGGAATGATTTAGGTGATTTTTTTGGATCGATTGAGCCTTTCAAGCTACCAAATAAAAATAATTTATCATTTGTCACCTCTTTGTAGCTTATATGAATTCGAATTGCAAACGTAAATATGTGTAAAAGACCCCCTATCGACATCGTTTCAAATATTTCACATTTACCACCCCTTTGAATATCTTATACATTAATTTCCTAACTTCTCAAGGGAGTAAGAACTCGAATGATTAAAGAAATTGAAATTACCCTACAAAAGAAAAGAAAAAAATGAATGATGTTTGATTGAAGAAGTTGGAAAAAAAAAAGGAAAAAAAAAAGAGAGATGAAATGAATAAAAGATGGAGATAAAAGAAAAAAGTGGAGTTTGGAAAAGAGATAAAAATTCAATTTACTCCCTTATTTGAATTTCAAATCTTCATTTGTAGCCATGAGCCAAGGCCTAACATTACAAGCATTGCAAATCCTATTGACCAAGTCATAGTTGTCCAATATACTAGTGGAGAGGGATTGAGAGGATCAAGCCTATGGACAATCGATAAACACTTACATTGAGTACGAATCTTGATCAACTTTACACACACCTCATTACATCAAATATTTATTGGGTACTCCTTTCTTGAATGAATATTGCTTTGAACCCAATTTTTACCGAAAAAGACCTCTTGATTGTGTTTGTAAAAATTGAAATCGATGGAGAATGTTTTGAAACATGAGTTGAAGAGATTAGAAGTTAAGAAAATTAACCGATTGCATGATTATATCCGGATGAAAAAATTGGTTGGATTGATGTGACTTGTGAATGCATTAAGAGTTAGTTAAATTATCTTGAGGCCAAGTTCTTTTAAAAATATTTCATGACTTGTTTGTTTGTATTGTTTTATTTTGCTCGGGACTAGCAAAATCCTAAGTTTGGGGGAGTTTGATAAGTGCAATTTATTGAACTTTTATTACTTGTTTTTAACTTGAAATTTTGTGATTCTTGAGCAGGTTTTATGTGATTTGTTGTTGTTTTTGTTGTTGTAGTTTGGAAGCTTAAAATGAGAGTTTGAAGTATTAGTTGAATTGGAAAGTGAAAAAGATAAAAAAAAATACAGAGGCTATATCGCACCTACGCTCTTTGCAAGACAGAATCCGAAAAATCTGTATTTTGGTGTGCTGCGCATGGAAGTCCAATATTTTGGTGTGCTGCGAATTGAGGCTTGTCTGGGACTATAAAAAGACATCATTTACTTACCATCTAGGGTATTGGGGAGCCAAGGGAAGAGTGTAGGCTGCTGCTAGAAGATTGAAGACTCAAGTTCATCAAGTTCTTGGGAAACCTTTTGCACAACTCCGGGGACGAAATCAGCACTTCAAACTCTTGTTCTAAATTCTTCTTTCTTTTATTTTTCAGTTGATATGTCTTGTTTTAAAACCATGTTTTGTTGTTTTACTTGTGTTATTATGAACTAATTTTTATTTCTAGAGAAAAGATGGAACAAAACTAGAAACCATGTGTTAGAATCTATGAACTAAGCTATTTAAGTTCTTCATATTGTTCATTTGTATTGTTCTAATCTTAATGCTTTCAATTTATTGGCCATAATTTGAATGATTTATATGTTTACAATTTATCACTCCGAAGAGTAAATTATAAACAAGAAATGAGAAAAATACATCAATGGTATTTATAGAGTTCGGGAGGGCCTATAATGCTATCGAAGTCCATAGAGAATCTAGTGCTTGAAGTGTTATTTATTTGTAGATTGTTGATGGGAACGTTGCAATCCATTTTTAGATAATTACAGTCTACTTAACACTCGGGAGAGGGAGTAGATAATTATAGGATTCTTGGCTAATGAATAAGAAGGATTTTTATAACATAGCTACAAGAAATTACACATAGTGGACAGTTGCGTGAAATCGGACATCTATATCTTTTATTCCATTGTTAATTGCTATAAATTGGTGTTACATTTAAATACATTTTCAATTTAGTTATTCTTGCAAACAAATCTTTTAATTGATTATTCTAAATAAAGTCGAGACTATTTTAATCACAAGTACTATACATTTATATACACATTCCTCGTGGGATCGACACTTGTACTCAAAAAATACATTTTACTATAATTTGACGTCGTGCGCTTGCGAGCAATTAAGAAAACACGCAACAGTTCTCTACATGTTTTGTTTTGAAATAATTACTTTGTTTAGAGTAATATTATGGTTTGAACTTGATATTGAAAAGAATTCCGAATTGCGATATGATACGGCGCTTACAAGGTGTGATTATAACTGTTATATGGTATACGTCCCTTAGAAGATTAACAATTAAGGGCTGATTAGTAATCCAATTAGATGAAATTTTAGTGACATACATTTACATTCTATTTATGACATGTTTTGTTTTTATATCATTTTCGAAAACTCATATGTATTCGTTATATGTTGTGTTCGATCGACCACCATTTGCTGAGGACAGTGAAAGATTTACGTTTCAGTAGCGGCTACATTTACGTTTTTAATTGTGTTATAACTGTGTTATCGAGTATGAACACTTCCGCATTATGTTTTTTTCACTTTTCAGAGTAAAGAAAATTTTGATTATGATATAGATTATGATATAGACTGATTTGTATGGATCTTATGCTAAGATATTTGTCTTTTTCAATCTAATTGTTAAACTATGCTGATGTCATTCTGTCTTGGTCGATAGCATGAAACGTCTTGTTTGGGCCGAATCTAAACCCGATCAATCTGTCCTAAGCGATTCGGGGTGGGTAACCATTTTTAATAAACCCGCTCCAGTATGTATACTAACAACAATATACTTATATTTGTATATTAATAATGAATCATTTTTCTTTAAAGAGTGATGTGAATGGTTAGGTTGTAATTTATAATAATAATAATTATTATTTTTGCTAATTTACTATAAAAATTATTGTTGTGGATGAATGTATTAATTTTTGAAAATTTTTTTGCTGTGTAATTAATAGAATCCAAAAATGCATGATGCTTAGCTGGTTTGTGTATCTAACCAGATTGGAATAACGAATTTTGGGATGAGCCTTCAATGGTCAACCATCCCACACTGTACCACACGCTAAAACCATAACTTCCACACATCCAAGCCACGCATGCACAAGTCTAGATTTGCCGCTGTAGCACTTAGATTTGCCGATATCCACCTTCGTCGTGCTTGGATTTGCAAAGATCCGTGCTCGGCTGCTCGCCGCCACAGTTAGGGGTGGTATATCGTACCGTAACGTACCAAAAATCATATATCGTATATCGTACCAAAAATTTCGGTATAAGAAAATTCATATCGATACCGTACCAAAAATTTCGATATACCGAAAAATTCGATAAATATAACTAGTATACCGATTATACCGAAATTGTACGGTATATCGAGATTTCGGTACGGTATCGGTATATACCATTTTATACCAAAAAAAATATTACATTTTAAAATTTTTATGACTTTATTGTTTTAAAATATTATATATTTTAAATTTTTTATATATTTTTTCGGTATTTCGGTATTCCGATATATACCGAAATTTTCAAATTGCATACCGTTACTGTACCGAAAATTTCGGTATTCTTACCGTACCGTTACCGTACCGAAATTTTCGGTACCGAAAATTTCGGTAAATTCGATATTTTTTCGGTACGATAATCTCGGTATAAAAAAAAAAAAATTCGATATTTTTTCTAGCCACAGTCACAGGGGCAACCCAATTAGTGGGCCAGGCTAACCCATGTACTTGTAGGGTTATGGATATCACATATAAGTTTTTGGGTTTTAATGATAAAAATAAAGGCTTGCTCATATTATTAAAATGTTATATACAAGTAATTGTTGGGCTCTAGTAGGAGTTTATCTATGGACGGTGGATTTATAGGCTTAATTAAACTACATTTGAAATTATCAATAAATTAACAGAATTTAAGTTGCGTTGAAAGCTGTGTGATGTTTTGAGTAGAAACTTATATTATAAACATAAAATTGGATCTATATTATATATTTTGTAAGAGCTAAAAATAATTTATCTAAATGTTCTAACGCAACTATATATCTAGTAACTAATTTTTAAATTAATTAATTGATTGGTATTTAAATGTATAAAATGGATTAATAAATTCATCTAATCAAATTTTAATGCAATTTTGTTTTATTATGAAAATATAACGTCATGTAGAGCTATAGATTGTGAGCTCTCAAAATCGTAATATCATCATTAGCTTATACTTATTACAGTGAAATCGTCTATAATTTTTGACTTTACAAAAGATAAAAATAAGTATTCAACTGGTCACAATCTTGCTGAGTCAATGTTTTCATTCTCAATTTCCATTATATTCGGAGTTTTGTAATCATATATTTGGAATTTACAATAAATCGAAAAAATAGAGGTTAAATCTTTGTGTACTTAGTGAGTGAATAAAATTGAGATTATATATAAGTCAAACAAAAATTTATTAGTGTAATAATTCAATATGAGATTACATGTATTAATAGTAACATATCATTATGAAAATATCTTAACAAGTGACATGTAGTGACTGTTCAGTACTCTGAAGTGAATACGTTGGCTAAAGAGATAGTTCCCTCCAACATTTGGTGTGACATTTTTTCCACCTACTCAAATAGGATCCATATAATCGATCATTTACGAGCCAATGTGAACTCACGTTTTCAGACCGAAATCACGTTGTTCATATGAACCATATACCAGGTTTTAAGCCCGTTGTTCATTGGACTTACATTTCCGAGCCATCTGCATTGTCCAGTGGACTAGCATTCGGTACATAGACCGTTGTCATGAGCTCCAAATTCATTCATCATTCCATCAGTAATAGCATATCGATAACAGTCAGGAATCAATAAATCCAGAAATTCAATATGAAGTACAATATGACCAATAAAATTAGAAGTACATGATATGATACTATATACATATGTATACATATATATATATACATACATATATATATATATTTATATGAATAAATCGATAGTTATGAAACAATACGGTAAATTATAGGCCGTATGCCAAAATGACCATAATTGATTAAATCAGTAATAAACCCGACGGTTGAATCCTCACAATGGTAACTTATTTTTTTTTAGTCTCGGTATCAATACCAAGTCAAGATTATTTTATATAAATATAATGTTACTAATTTTACAGTGGTTAAGACAGTAATAGATGTTGGAATCTTTAAAAAATTCTACAAAACTTGTACTGAATAGTTTTAAACAAGACTTTAAAAATTCCTATTAATTAAGACATTTGTCCAAAAATGTCCAAAATTTCTAGGAATGCCTAAAGATAATACAGAAATGGTCGGGATTCGGAAACCATAAAATCGAGACAGCGCATGAGATTAATACGTCGGTGCGGCGTTGTGTGTTGCCACTCCGTTAGCCATGCTCAACTGTATTTTTCTAGGTTTATGTATTTTGAGACGATCTACAAATTTTATGATGACATTTTTTTCATTTCGCAAACGATCAACAACAAATTTTGAAAAATTTGTTCTTCGTGATTCTTGATTTTTTGGGCAAATCGGTTGATGATATTGTTACACTTCTTGTACAATTTGATTTCTGTGTGGAATATGAGTGTTGTGTAAAAAATTCGATTTTTTTATACGTACCTATGTTCATTATTTACTGTATGTCAAACTTATTTTTACATAATTTGGCAAGTGTTTCTTTAACTTGACGACACCTATTTGCTATTAAAATAAATTAATAATAAAAATTAATTACTATAATATTTTATTTTACCATCTATTATTATATTTATTATCAAAAATAACCTAAATATATATTTTTGTTTTTATTTCTATACGTTATTTTTATTGAAATGTTATTATTTCATGTAAAGTTTTCCTAAATTACTTTATTTTATTTACTCATTACTTTTATTTTAAGTTATATCATTTTAGAAGTATATTTTATGTGTTTGTAATGTTTAATACAAATTTATTTAAATTGAGGATTGCATTAAATAGACACAAATATTAATAAATTAATAGATTAATATAATACATGGGCAACTTACAAATCACTCCCTAAAATCTTTCAACTTTACTTTCACTCCCCCTTTTCCCAAAATACCCCTCAACCTTATTTTAAATTAATTGCTTTTCTTTTATGATTAAAGGCCCATCATGCTTCCGTAAAATAAATTAAATCTTTTACCTCTTTAACCGGAGTACCGCCGGGTTATATCCACCATATTTTACAGACTGCTCCTCACAGCCCAACCACGCGATCGCAACCGTTGGTTACCAACGTAGATTCTTTCAGCAGTACTTGGCATAACCCTGATTTGTTTCCTACCTTATGGTGTACAATAAAAGATAAAACTTTTAAAATAATACATGAGAGGGGCTTGAGCAAAGATCTCTTTTATTCAAACACAAACATTTATTAATGCATTGAAACCTCCTGTAGAGGAGGAGGAACTTGTTTAGCTACTAATAGTAGCCGAACTTGAAAAACTCATAAACTAGAAAGCGAAAATATTACAATTTATTCTTGACAGAAATGAGGAAAATGTTCGATGATCTTCACTTCCTTCTTCATGTCTTATTTATAGAAGGCTTCTTCGGATTTGAAACACGGATTCCAAATCTTGATAAGCCTTTACAGCTTGCATATGGACCATGTAGTGGTTGGGTGGTCCTCTTAAGATGGTCCCTCCATCTTTTCTTGATTTGTCTTTTTCTAGATCATTAATCTAGAAACAGTCATTTCTTGAATCTTTATCTGTCGGCATAAATAGTTTATATGCACCTGGATTAGATCAGCTTGTATTTCTCTTCCTGTTTCATCGAGCCTTTTTTGATATTCTTTGTAATTTTTCAGCTCTTTTTTTGTTGCCTTAATCCTTTTTCTGGAAACTCTGAGATATGAAAAATACATTTTGTTTCCAGTTTGGTTTAAGTCTAGTGTGATTTGCTGGTTCCCGTTTGGTCTTTTTTATAGATTTAATTGGGTCCAGTTTCTTGTCTGTTTATTAGATTTCCCTTATCTTTAAAGATAAGGAATCCAATGTCCTTTGTCATTTTTCACCTATTATTGGTGGTCCTTGTTCTTTTTCCACCGATTATTGGCGGTCCTTGAATTCCACTCACATGATTTTTCATATGGTGGTCCTTCTTTTCTCGGTGGGATAATCACATGTCCACTTTCAAATTTGTCGAGGAATCTTTGGCTTTTTGTTTCATCGAGGAAAATGTGCTTGTGGTCCTTCCCTGCTTGTCCTTGTTTCGGTAAAATGTTTCCGATCAGATCTCGGTTTGAAACATTTACCGAATTCTGGTTCTTTCTGATTCTGACATTCAGGACAGATGTTTTCTAACCATCTTCCTACATGTGCCATATTGCAGAATTTTCGACGAGTCTCTTTACTTGCCGGCAGATTGCTGTTCCACAGAATATTTCTTTTCTTTTCAAATATTTCTTCCGCAAAACTTGTGGTTTTTCCTGTCATGGTGTTTAACAGAAACGATCCATTTAAAGAATTTTGATAAAACTTAAATGGAAACTTGACTTTGTCCATCTCAGTAAGACAGACCCATAAACCCCATGCTCTTCTGGTTGAAATATCGTCTTCAGTAATTGAAGCAACCAGGGGTGTTTCTTCTGTCGGAGGGTCCTTGATAAATTTCTGAATATTTGTATCTGGCCTCCTTAACTTGATGAAATGAAAGGCTTCGTGTGAACCTTTCCCTGCTAGTTCTGGTGCTGCACTTAAAAAGTATAGCTCCAAAACATCTCCTCTGGACAAATAATCGTTATTTGCCCAAGTTTCGTGAACAACTTCCTGGATCCATTTAGGTAATCCTGAAATTTCCGGAAAGCTGGGTGATGTTGTATAAACTGAGGCAAGGGCCCCGAATTCATACCAGGCTTTGACCTCTTTGGGATATGAATTAGGTTTCATCCATACCCTAGGATATTTCCCTGAAACATCAACCATATTGGTAGCTGGGTTAATGCCCACTCTTGTTTTTAACTTCTCCCAGTTTTGTTGGTAAACCTGAAATGGAGAAATTGCAACTTCATTAGTACCAACCTTAGATTTGTCTTTGTCAGTACGAGGCCTAAGGTTGATCTCTCCCTCTTCAATCCCCGAGGTGAAGGGTTGACTTGATGACTCAAGATAAGGATCAAGAGTCTCAATTTTGTTTCAGTCGACTCATCTGGAGATGATCCCGCATTAACACTTGTGCTAGGGGTATTCGAATCCCCTGCTCCAGGTATAGAGTCGTGTACTCGAAAACTCTCCATTTGGGAAACCAACGGCTTCTCAAAGCCTTGGAGGATAGGCCTTTGTGTTACAGACCATAACTGAGTATAAGCCTGTAAACATCCTGTAATTCGATCAGAGACAACTCTCTTATCGGCTTGTTGTAGTCTTCCCGCAACTTCTGCGTTTACGATTAGCTTGTTAAACTCGTTTTGAAGCATTTCAAGGTGCTCCCTCAAATGCCTCTGCATTTTGATGATGGCATCGATATCACCGCTATCCATCTCTTGTTAAAAAATCTGCAAGAATATTTTCATGAGATTTTATTATCACAATATCAAAAATATAATTCTGACATAGTGCCTGCCACTTAATAATCTAGCCTTCTCTGGTTTAGACTCAATTCTATTCCTTAAGAAAGCTTTTACTTGTGTGTTATCAACTTTCAAAGTAAATTTCTTTGCAAGCAAAAATAATGGCCATTTTTCAAAATCCCTTTTTACTGCATAAAATTCCTTCTCATTGATATGCCATCTGATGGCTTCTGCATCTAACAATAACCCGCTGCAATATCTACATGGTTGTTCTCCATCTGGTGTGAGATTAGTAAGAACTGCTGCCCACCAATGATCACTGGCATCAGTATATAATACCAGATCATCTTCATCTTGAGGAATCGCCATTTTTGGAAGATTCTTACAAATCTCCTTTAAATAGACAAGTCCTTATGTGTGCTCTTTTGTCCATATAAATCTTGCATCTTTTTTCAATAATAGACTAAACACCTACATGTGTTTTGCTAGGTTTTTAATAAACATCCCAGCAAAATTAACAACTCCTAGAAAACTTTGAAGTTGTTTCTTGTCTTTGAGACTTTCTGGAAAATTCTGCACCTTTTCGACTATGTGGTCTTGCAGAATTATTCCTGACTCATCGATTTCAATTCCGAGGAATTCAATCTTTCTTGTTGCAATGACTGCTTTCTTTTCAGATAAAACCAGTCTTTTTTTTCTTACAAACCTTAGAGAAAATCTCCAAGTGGTTAACATGTTCATCCATATTTCTAGATGCTATTAAAACATCGTCAATATAAACAAACATAAATTTAAAATAATCTTTAAAAAGATTATCCATTTTCTTTTGAAATATCTGGGGTGAATTAGCCAATCTCATTGGTAATACTTCCCAAATGTAATATCCTTGAGGTGTGGAGAAAGCTGTGAATTTCTTGCTTTCTTCCTGCATCCGAATTTTGTAAAATCCAGACTTACAGTCAAACTTAGAGAATATCTTGGCGTTGCGAATGCAACTAATCAAGTGTTCTCTACTAGGTATAAAATACCCATCAAATTCCAAAATCTTATTATTTTCTTGGTAATTAATAACTAGTCTGGGTTTTCCTCGTTTTATCTCACCATGATTTCTTACCAGGAAACCTGGACTGCTATATGGTGACATACCTGCTTTGATTAAACCAAGATCCAAATGTTCCTTGATTATAATCTGCATATCCCTTTGATCAATGATATTCATTGGGATATGCTTGCAACGGACAAATTCATACTCTTTGCATTCTTTAATCTTAAGGCACGCTTTGAGTTGATTTTTGTCCCACCATGCCAAGGGATATTCATTGTAATTTTCTTTGATAATTTTCTTGACATCTTCTAATGATACCTTAGATTCGAACTCTACTTCATTTATTTGTAGAGTTATCTTAAGGCATTCTATATCTTCTGGTTTGAGTACTTGATCTGCTCTTAACTGGAGCATTGTTTCTCCAAACCGTCTAGAATCCTTCATTTTTGGGTTCAGAAGTTGTCCTGAATCACCACGCTTGCTGCGAAACTGGATCGGCAATTTTCTGTAAAATGCCTCTCGTAGTCTCTGGACTATGATTTTGTGATCACAGTGTGTTGTGAAGACTAATCGTCTAGTCTCATTTTCTTGAGTATAGGACTTGAACATTTGTAGGAAATTATTTCCTAGTAAAATATCAGCTCCTATATCATGAAAATAAATTGGCGGTGTTTTTACCTTGTACCAAGGTGTTTGCCCAGCACCGCCAATCATGATTTCAGTCATCTTAATCCCTATACATAAGATTAAGATTCTTCTGGAAAAATCTCTTCCAACAATCTTGGGTAATTCTTCTTCCAAATTATTTGGAAAAACTCCTCGTTTTGCTGTACAGATTCCAGCACCTGAATCAATATAAGCAGAAAAGTATTCTGCCTTATATTGTTCATACAACATTCCTATTGGAATGTATATGGAGAATGGGCTTGTGGTCATTGAATTTTCCACATCTTATCTTCTGCCATAAATTCCATTCCATACTCTAGTTGTTTCCAAGGTTTGTGTTCCTCGAGAAACTCTAGTCCAAGAATCATTCGATCTGATTCTTTCCCTGGAATTCCTTGAATATGAACTTTCAATTCTCCGATATTAATCAGTCCTTGGTAATATAGAATTACAAGGAAATTGATTCTTTTGCTTTGTAATATCAAATACTATTTCGATTTCCTTCCGCCCTTCTGGGCATCTAAGTTTTCTTATTGTAGAAAAACTTTTCGGCTCCTGTTGGGTTTTTAGGACAGGCTTTTTTCCCTACCTGTAACTCGTAATTCTATCTCCCTGAAAAGATAGTCTTCTTGATTCCAATTTAAGACTTTGATTCTTTTGTAGAATCGATTTGTCTTGTATTTGGATATTTGTTTCCTGTATTAAAGGAAACTCAACTCTTTCTGGATAAATTGCCTGAGCAACTTTTCCGAATATCTCAGGAATTTCAATAAACTCGTTTCTAATAAACAACTCTGAATGATGTGTATTAGATAGAGCATATGAAATCTGATAGGTAATAGAATATGGTCTATTACCTTCTTTCATCAATCTTTTTTCCTTGAAATTCTGATGCAATGTCAAGGCTCGGCTAAAATCTCGATCTGCCAAGTTTTAGGCTATCTTTGGATAGATTACTCCCACAATTTTTTCTGCATAGAGATTTCTTGAGATTGTTCCCAGTACTGAATCTTATAGATTCCCCATTCTTTTATCGCATATAGCAATATCAATAGGTGAATCTATCCCTTCTTTGAAAGTAGCCTTTATCATAATCTGGATTGCTCCAATATGAATCCCGGACATAGTACTTGCTACTTCTATCTTGAGTTTTTGTAATTCATCCTTAATTTATTCGGAAGGAATTAACTGCATCTCCATTCTATTTCCCATAAGTTCCATTGGGATTGCCATTTCCCTTCTAGAAACTTTATAGATTAGATGATGCTTTCTGTTTCTTAGGCCAAGACTTCCTAAGAACTTTTCTACCTGTCCTGCAGAGAATCCTTGATATCTCTGTAGACTACGATTTTCTCTCATGATCCTTTGGACCATATTGTGAGATATTGTTTTCTGGCTGAAGAATCCAGACAAATCTTCATGTGTTTTGTGTCGAAACACCTCGTCCTCAGTCAGATTCCGATTCTGTTCCATCATATTCTCCTTGACTTAAGACCTCTTCTTCTTCATATATACTTTCATCCGAGGCAATGTCCTCGAATCTGTATACCTGAATAAGATCTTGGTAATAAACTGCTTCTTCAATACCCGGGGTTGGATCGAAGCGTTTAATACCTCTTTTTTCATTTTATGGACAGTTGATCGAGATATGACCTCTTGCTCCACATGTCCAGCAATTACAATCTTTGAAACTTTCATTGGCTCTAGTATGAGCTCTTCTGAAAGTTTTCTTTGTAGGTGTTCTTCCTGTACTTCGAGATGTACTCGATGCTTGGGATGATATCCTACTTCTTGATGGTCCACTTTTTTGTCCAGATTTATAAGATCTGGCTTTCTGTTTAGACCATACAGTTCTTGGTTTCCAAGAACAGCTTCCACTTCATGCATAAGGATGAGTCCTAAAACTTTTCCTCTTATGCTTCTATGGTTTACTTCCAATAATTGTTGGAAGATCGTTTTCCTTACAACACAAATGAGTTCTTTTGTTGATACCCCTTAAGCTTTTGTAATTCTTTTGTAATGCTGCCATGTGACACCATTCTGCCAATTTTCTTTTAAGGAAAGAGGCTCTTCTTGCCAATGTATCTGGATTGCTAGGTACGTATTCCCTTTTGAGCATTTCTCTCCAAGGACTTGGCATTTTTGCGAAGAAAAGCTGCATAGCTATATCTTCCTCAACTCCTGAATTCCATCGATATTTAGTGAATAACATAATGTATTCATCCACTAAACATATATCATGTAATTCAAGACTATACAGAGCTTGAGTATATTTCTTCCTCTTCTCTGTATCTTGACTATTAAAATAGTCTACCTTTATAAATTGTGCTTTAAATAGGGTAGCAATTTTTTCGGCTATCTCGCTCAGAGATTCTCCGGCTAAGACTGATTCTTTCATTTCTAATGAAGTCATGTCCCAAGCAATTTTCACTGATTCCATAAGACTCATTTCTAAAAGATTAATGAATCCTTCTTTGTTGAGATCAAGTGTTCCTGCTGCGATTCTCATAGCAGATGTCCAATCATATATGAGATCTTCTCTGTTTTTGAAATCTAATACATCAAGGTTAACCATAACCCAATAAAGATATATCGATCTAAAACAGTCTTTTCGTAGGGTGTTTGGTGTAAGGGAATTTGATTTCTCCTTGTCCTTGTACCTACTGGGTGTGATCCTCCACCAGTATGGAAATCAGATTGGGGTTCTCTCATGTTAACATTCTGAGATCCCACACTTTCCCTTGGTAGTTCCTGAGTCGATGACCAGGTTATAGCAGGTATTTCACCTCCTGCCGTGTTCATCTTTAGATCTACCACTTTGAGATTTTCGAAAGATTCCGCAAGCTCTTGTAGATCCTCCAAACCAATCCTTTCCAAAGTTGTCATCAGATAAATTTCTTTTCTGAGACAGATTTGATTAGATTGATCATCTTTTCTTCTTCAGTCAAAGGTTTCGACACCGCTCTGGCTTTTACTTGTTGGTGTAACAAGGGTTCAGTACCAAATGATGGTGGTAACCAACCTCCTGAAGTTCTCTTACTAGAACTTGGTTGTTCTAGTTTCTGAATTCTTGTTTGAATATCCTTTAATATTCCAAGAATTTCTTCCTGGTTTTTAAGGATTTCTTCAACTCGTTGGGGTACAAAATATAGCATGTTGCCATAATTTTGTACTGTTTTCTGGATTTCTCTAAGATCTAAAGAGAGCTTAGATGAATCTGGTACTATCTCCAGAAACTTATTTTCTTGAATCATAAATTTACCTGAGAGTTTACCTGAGGGTGCAGATGCTTCCATTTCTGGTTCTGATATCTAACAATAGTTAGATGAACTTGTGCATATTCCAAAATATTGGAATAAAACTTGTAAATTATTTTTCTCGAACCTAAGTACGGATTCATAATTTTTCGAAATTCTCCTCCTCAAACATTTTAGTTTCTCTTGCAAAATAAATTATGTGTTTGAAATAAATTAACCATGCTCTGATACCATTTTCTGAAGCGCGGGAATCAATTAAAATTAAATAGGGAATAAGGGTAATTTTGGTATTTTTGTCAAAGTTTTCTCTCTCCAGGGAGTTGGGGAAAATTTTAGTTTGCTTTAGAGATTTAAAGATACTTTACCCATAATACATAAGCTATCTTGTTTCATTAGTCTTTTTTCAATAAATTTTTTTTAATATAAAATTTATCCCCATGACTCAAGATTCTCGTTTCCCCTCTTAACTATCACCCCACTGTTGCAACCGCGCAACACACCAAGCTTCGCCTGTGCAAAACCTCGCTCAGCACTTCCCATCCGTGCGTAACAGCTCGCCTAGACCATCCCTGACGCGAGAAAATGCCAAGACCTAGCTTACACACACCCAAAATCCATGTGTGAACCCCCAAACACGCACATCGCTCGCCAAGTCCTTATCGTCCGACACGTCACTAGCACGTGGATCCGCCATGCCTTGCTCTTCTCCCATGAATCTCTAAAACTAGCCCAACCGCACCCCATAGTTGCCTCGAAAAGCAACCCTCCTTGACAACAACCCCAATTTGTATATGAATAGTGTGTTGGAACAAATTTATTTACTTGAGCTTATATGTGAATAATTATGCATTGTGAGTTGTCTATTAAATTAAACCCAAAATAAAGTGATCAACTAAGGTTTCAGGTTATTGAGATTTTAATATGTAGAGACATAAGTTTAATTTATGTTTCTATGATGAGCTAAAACAGAAATATCAAAAGATAATGATAAAGATTATCTATATATGGGTCATGGTCCCCAGATCATGCAATATCACGTTCACTATTCTCGTCCCCATTAAAGACCGCAGCATATATCCTTAACAGGGTTCCAACTAAGGCAATGACCAAAACCCGTTATGAACTTTGGACTGGTAAAAGGCCTAGTCTTATGCATCTACACATTTGGGGATGTCCAGCTGAGGCAAAGCCTTACAAGCCAAATAAAAAAAACTGGACTCAAGGACAGTCATCTATTATTTTATTGCATACTCTGAAAGATCTAGGGGATACAAGTTTTATGATCCCACAAGTAAGCCAATTTTTTAGTCAAGAAATGTCCGGTTCTTTAAGACTGTTAAGTTTACGGGGAGAGATAAATTAAGGAATATTGTCTTTGAAGAGGAATATGTAAATATTCTCACAGCTGTCTAGGATATTGATGACGATCACATTCCTCACTTTGACCAAGACACAATACAGGAAGATAATATTAGAGATCCTCTCATTCTAGATGAACAAACTCAAGAAACTCCAGAACCTATGCCATTAAGGAGATCACCTAGAGAGCGGAGAAATACAATGCCAGATGATTATATTGCATTTCTTCAAGAACATGAGGAAGATATTGGACTGATGGAGGATGGTCTTATTAACTTCCGTCAAGCCATGGAAAGTTCTAACTCTCAAAAGTGCAGTGATTCCATGAATGAGGAGATAAAATCAATGACGGAAAATGACATATGTGATCTTTACCCATTGCCTTAAGGTACGAAGCACATTGGTTGCAAATAGATATTTAAAATCAAAAGGCATTCAAAAGACAATGTGGAAAGATATAAGGTTCGTCTTGTCGCTAAAGGCTTTACACAAAAAGAAGGCATTGACTATAAAGAGACTTTCTCTCCGGTTTCATCAAAAGACTCTTTAAGGATTATAATGGTTTTGGTGACACATTTCGATCTTGAGCTACATAATATGGATGTAAAGACTACGTTTCTAAATGGTGTGAAACGACTATCGCTTTTTAACTTTAAAATTCTACTATATTTTTTTTATAAACATGATTTCGAAAATTTACCCTTTAACCATAAATTATCATTTCCATAAATCAAATTAATTTAACATACAAAATCTCAAGTGCATAAAATCCCTAAATCGTCAATTAACAAAAATCAACTCCAACCTTTAATATGATCATACTAACTTCCAAATAAAGAATAAAATCTCAAATAAATCATTAACAAAAATCTTGAAATCTTTTAACTATCAATCTAATGCGGAAAATAAAGTCCCTCGGGAGTGTACTGTCTGCCTCGATCCACTCAAGCATTAGCGCCTCCCTCACTAACATCATCACCTGCAACATTCAAACCTAGTGAGTCTAATGACTCAGCACGTTCTAAACAGGAGTAGCAAATAATATATATACAAGTACATGCATTAAAACCGTACTTTTACTTAAAATAATTTTAAGCATAAATAAATCATAAATCGTAAGATCATAAAATCGTAAAGCTTCCAATCCTTTATCATTTTAGGTGAAGTTTGATCCTTAAAAGTGAGTAGCCTTTTATTCACTGGTCGACTGATCAGTCTTAGCTCACCATTGCGCATGGGGACGGGCACTAGGCACCGACGTAAAAATGGAAATACGATCGTTGGGCTCCCTCTGAGGCCTTTTCCCGTAAACGGCTCCTTCTAGGGCCTTCTCCCTCACAATATTTCCAAAAATCATATATCATCTTTGCCACAGTCAATTCACATCCTTTAAAATGTTTTTTCTTTTTCTTTTTAAATCATAAAATATCATTACTTTCCAAAAATAGCATGTTTACATTAAAAATTGCACAGCTTTACCATAAATTATAAAGTATCATATCAAAATCATCATAATATATCATTTAACATGCGTTATGATCCTTCGGGACACTGACAACCCTTTTTGTACTACCCAGACGTAAAATGACTGTTTTGCTCATGAACATAAATTTTCTCGACTTGACTTTTTCTTAATTTCATTGACTTTAGACCATCCCATATAATTATTTAAGCTTAAATAAAATTTTTAATCCTATTTACTAATTTGTGAAGAATCTAAATTCCCATATTAGTTCAAACTTTATTATTTTCTTCCAAAATTTTTATTATGAACTTTTCATACCTAAATTACCCTCGTAAACCATTAATCGACCTCCGTGGACCATGCTTCGAACTCTTCCTTCCTAAACCCTATACTCGAACCATCGAATAACTCCCTTGAGCCATGGCTCGATTTCATCGAGCCAACCCAAGACCATTATGGATCAGACCCTAACTCAAGCCTCCTGGACCCTTTCTGACCTAACCTAACCCAGCGTACCAGCCCCTAGCCACAAGACTAGGCCTTGCACACTTGCACCAAGCCGCTTGTGGGGCCTTTAGCTCCTAATCATTATTACAACACAATCTGATTAGGGTTAGTTAATTACAGCGGAAAACGAGTTTAAATTTTCTTTACAATGAGCCCAAACATGTCAACTGTAATTATAATACTAAAAGTAGTATATAATATAGTCTCGTCTCAACATGTCACAATATAAAACAAGCCCACACCTAATCCAGATCAAACTACAAACAAACAACTCATATCCTCGGGACATGCCCCGGTATATAGATACATATACATATATACTGGGAAACAAAGCATAAAACCACAGCTCAAACTGTGACTCCCTCCAGAAGTACCCTCTCCGGCCTCCTGATATCTTGGAGTACCTTCCATTGTCCACACACAAAGACAACAACAACCCCCCTTGGGGGTGAGCAAAGCTCCGTATGGAACAACCATCATATATACAACAGATATCTAAACGATGATATATGATATGCAATGCATGTATGTCGTAGAGGTATCAGGTCAAATGCACATCCACTGAGCACATGTCAGAATCAAACGAATCGCTATCAAATCAATGCTCGAGCTGGCACACCGGCCTCAATCAGGGATACTCGTATGATAGCGTCGACAAAGCGCCATCAAATCTCAAATCTCAATCAATCATCAGGGCCACAAATGACTATGCTTTAAGGGTCATATAATACCAAACATAGCATTGTGTTCACAAACCCCAGAATCAAATCAAATCATATCAGGGTATCCAAGGATCATAGCTCAACGTGCATGTCATGTATCGATGTATGCATCAAATGATGTGTGTTAACAAAATATTTATTTTATACATCGATATTCCAATCACAATGTCATGTATGCCATATCACGTCATCACATAAGGCATATGGACACATATTTCCAATCAAATCAATCAAACATATATCATATGATACAGATACCTGTCGTATGTTACCCGGTCGCAACATACCTAAATTCTTCGTTCCAGTCGATGTAGCTTGAAGATATCAGTATAATAATTTATCTACATCAATAACATACTCATTTCAATCAATAACATCATTCAAAATCGAAAATATAAGTCTCAAATATCTTTTGAAACTTTAAAAATTCATATCAAATCGAAATCATAATATAATTCAATTCCGACTTCGAATACGAGTTTTTTGTCGGTTATTCTACCACATATAAGAATTTCGACTTCAAATACATGCTATTCCAGCACTTTAATATTTAGAACTGCTGAAACTAGAAGAAACTTACCTCAAAAGGAAGCTCTCGACGCGAAGATTCCGAATATATATAATTTGTTTCGCGTTTGGACAACGTTTCGAAGTCGATTCGGACGAAAGAAATTGAATTTACAACTTTTCTCTCGAAGTTGCTGAAAAGAAAAGTGAAGAAGGAAAGAAGAAAAACTTATTCTTATCTCCACCGTTATCACGCTCGGGCGGTAGAATTCTCGCGCCCGAGCGCGAGACATTCTGTCCCCGAGTGTCACTTGCACCGCGCTCATGCGGTCAAAAACTACCGCTCGGGCACGGAACGTTCTGTCCGAGCACTAACATATTCTACACTGGCGCTCGGGCGCCACACGTTCTGTACAATTACCCAACTTTTAGTACAGTGGCGCTCGGGCGGTCATTTTCTACTGCTCGGGCGCCAGATGTTCTGTCCAAAATATTGTTTTTGTATTGTATTGGCGTCCGGCTTCTCCACTCGAGCTCTTACAACTTCAATTTTGTTAGTTAATCAATATCTAGTACGATATTTCATTATCAACGCTTATTTTCTCATTTTCATTATCATGATATACATCATATACATAATCACATGAAAATTTCATGAATTATCGATAATCACATAAGATTTACGATAAGACGGTACACGGTCCTTACACCGCTCGAGTTTTCTCACGTTATGATCGAGCCACCATCGAGCCAACCTGCACAGCCCCTAACCCGACCCTTGACCATCTTCCCTGGACTCTACTGAACCATGTCCCAGTTCCGTCTCGCCAACCTAAGCCAGCGTTGAACCCTTCATGCACCTGCACGCATGGGCGGAGGAGTCCTTACACTATTGGACTCCTTCTGGGCTACAGTCAAGGAGTCCTAGCCATGCTAGGACTCTTCCTAACATCTAACCACATCCAGCCCAGTCTTTAGCCTAGCCCTAACCAAGCCATGCACTGAGCCAAGCCCTTGGCCGAGCCATCTTCCCCTCGTTTTTACTAGGAAACTCTAGGACTCTTAGCTATCCCACGTGAAGCCCTCTTGCTTACTGTCCAGCCCTCGTTTCCTCCTTGAACCACCCTTGTTTCGTCCCTTAAACATCCTATGTTGGCAGCGTACTCCTTGGAAATCATAACATGTTCATATTTACATAAAAACTTTCAAAACTTCAGAAATAATCATCAAAACAATAAGCAAGTTTAACCCCAATATTTTTCATGCAAAATAAAAAAAATGCATATTATGGATTGAATGATGCGTCAAGGTAGTTTAGAAGCGTGCCTTTGAGTTTTAAAACGCTCGAATACACGATCATAGGCGTGGGACGCGAGAAAGAACGAATGAGTGACGAGGACTCCTTGTTTTCTTCCCCTAATATTTTCGAAATTCAATGTGTTAAGTGTGTGAAGATTTCGGCTGGCATGGGGTGCAAAACCCTAGGTTTTCAATTTTTATAGATTTTAATTTTCATGTTAATGAGCTTTCAAGTTTAGGAACAATTGGACCTACTCATCCTATGTAAATTAGGCCCAATAACCCCTATTTACTTGAAATATAAAAATTAGTTTTCAAAAATAATGCATTTGATATTTTAAAAGTCCCTCATTTACCCAAAACCGGCTTCCTGGATAAAATCGAGATCGTCTCGTAAATAATTTGAAATTTATCATTTTTGGAAAAATTTAATCATTTTTAATCATATTAATAAGTCTTAAAAATATTTATTGAAAAATATTTGTTTTGTCTTGGTCGTCCCTGGTCTCTTTTCCCTGGCCTATTATCGAACATTCGAGTAAAATCCTTCAATCTCATGAAATCACGTACTTTAAACATTTAAGCATGTAAAATGTATCAATTAAGTATTTAAATCATTAAGTAAAATAAATATGCAAGTTTAAATCATTTGCATGCATGCGGTTTACGTGGGTTGGCTTTTGGACGTTACATGGTGATATTAACGAAACGATTTATATGGTGCAACCAAAAAATTTTGTCCCCAAAGGCACAAATAATATAGTTTGCAAATTAAAGAAATCCATCTATGGACTCAAGCGGGCATCTCAACAATGGTATTTCAAATTTCATCAAGTGATCATCTCATTTGGTTTTGAGATGAATTAGGTCGATGATTTTGTGTACCGTAAGTTCAGTTGGAGTAAGCATATTTCTCTGGTTTTATATGTTGATGTCATTCTGATCGATCGCTAGCAACGATATTTAGTTGTTGCATGACACCAAGAGATTTCTAACTAATAATTCTGAGATAAAAAATCTTGGTGATGCATATTTTGTATTGGGTATTCAGATACATCGGGATCGTTTTCAAGGTATTCTTGGATTATCTCAGAAAGGCTATATCGAGAAAGTTCTCAAGCGATATGGGATGCAAGATTGTGAACCAACGGATATCCCTGTGGCTAAGGAAGACAAATTTAGTCTCAAAAAATGCATAAAGAATGATTTTAAGAAAAAAGAAATGAAGAACATTCCCTATGCATCTGTAGTGGAGAGTCTGATGTATGCTCAGGTTTGTACATGTCCATATATTACATACGTGACAAGAATTTTGGGACGATATTTAAGTAATCATGGTGTTGAACATTGGAAAACAGTCAAAAGGATTTTACGGTACCTACAGAGAACAAAATATTACATGCTCATTTATCGAAAGTTGGATCAGCTTGAGATCATTGGGTATACTGACTCTGATTTTGCGGTATGCCAAGATAGTATGAAATCTACGTCAGGCTACATCTATCTCCTTGCTGGAGGTGCCATTTCATATAATGATGTGAATCTTTGTACAAACGAATAGCAAACACGATTAATTTAGAATCGCGCCCTCAATTCAATATCGAACAAGGAATCGTTGTTGTCCCGATCTTTTGAATCAAGTGTGTGTGTGTGATTTTCACCTCTAAAATATGAAAAATTTAGCAACAAATAATCACGAAATAAACAACCGAAATTATGACAAACCTTCAAAGAAGTCGTCTTTGACAATCCGCGTAAGAACGATCGACAAACGCCACAAAGTTAAAAACTTTGATAAGTTTGATTTTTGATTTACAAAGCAAAGCTTTGAAAAAAAAAGTTAAGAGAAAACTCAAAACCTTGATAAAATATCAATAATATTCTGAATTGTTTTTTCAATCATCAAAATTCGTCTATATATTGTTTTCAAAATAAAAGATACTCAAAATCTAATCTAAACTAGGAAACTAGGATTCTCCTCGCAGCAGTCGCGCCCGGGCGGTAGGGTATTACCGCTCGAGCGCCAGGTCTTCTGGACTGTTCACGCTCGGGCGGTAGAATTCGACCGCTCGAGCGCCGATGGTTCTGGAAAAATTTTGGTTTGGACAGCAAGTGTGGCGCTCGGGCGGTAATATTTGGCCGCTCGGGCGCCAATGCTTGTGGAATCATCATCATCTATCACTTCTATAATGTTCATATGACTCCCAAGCTTGCTCCCATGCATCGTAAGCCCCTCTTGGTTTCTCATAAGCCCCTGCAATGCTTCCTTGAATCTCTTCCGTCGTCCCCTCGTGATTGGTCCTCCCGACAGCTCAAAAGGACCCCATGCTTCCCTTGGGGCTTGGCATACCATGATCGCATCATCCTCCCCTTCTTGAAAATGATTTGTCCTCAAATCTTTGTTACCTACACAAAAACGAAGCAAGTTAGTAATAAAAAAAATTATATGACCAACATGCTTACCTTCAGGCTCAAGTTTGTAGGTGCCATCTGAAACGTCATGCCCTTATTATTGCTTTAAAAGTACTAGAAATTTTTTTTTTTTAACCTCACTTAGCATCGGCCGAACCATAAAATATTTTTGACATCATTTTAAAAATAACCATCCACTGCTATTTAAAAATCCAAAGGAAAATATTTTAAAGCATAAAATCGTCAAACATTTTACCAAACCTAAAAACATTATTCGAAAAGTATAGCTCATACTATAACCTCTCAAAAATCTCTCAAATGCATAAATAAATAATCTTAAAAATCTTTAATCGTAAAGCATGAGTCAAAAGTCATAATGCGGAAAAAGTAGAAGCGCTGATCCTCGGGTTGTGTGCGCCTTCAGTCCAGTCAAATCACTCATCAAGTCCTCCCTCAATACCACCTGCATCCATCACAGCTAGTGAGTCTAAAGACTCAACACACCATAATGTTTATAACGAGTAATACGTAATACAGTCAACATATAACGGTGAAAAATATTTGTACTTAAAATATCGTTTTCATGAAGATGCATAAACATAAACATTTTCATAAACATTTTCATGATGCATAAAACTTTAAACATAAACATTTTCGTAAACATTTTCATGATGTATAAAACTTTAAACATAAACATTTTCATAAAATACTTTTTCATGACATGCAATCATAAACCTTAACTTTTTCCTTTTTCCTCAACATGACATGACATAAAACCTTTAACATGATCATGAACATTTTTCTTTTCTTTTTCTCTTTTCTTTTGTTGAATTCAGATCGTTAATTGTGACTTTCCTGATCATGCTCATGAGGGTCGATGGATCCATCTACATAAAACCACAGTACTGGGCGGCGGGGGACACCAGCAACACTCTCACCGGTCAACTGGGCCATGGCCTATCATGATTCGAATAGAAATACGATCGTCGAGGCTCCCTCTGGGGCCTTTTCCCATAAATGGGCTCCCTCTGGGGCCTTTTCCCCTCACGATATTCCCATTCTTCTGTTACCACAAAACCGTTACCACATATCCGTTACCACATATTCGCAATGATGGAAACACGATCGTCGGGCTCCCACTGGGACCATAACCCTCACGACGTCGCCAACATTAACGAATTAGTCACAATTATTTCACATCCTTCAACATTTTTCATTCACATCACTTTAGAAAAATCATGAATATCATTATGTTTTTCATTTTTGAAACCAAGCATGCAACATGTATTTTAAATGTCTTCTTAAATCATAAAAATCCCTTAGACATTTAAAAATCATCATTTAATCATGAACAATTCATAAACATTTAAAAATAATCATAATATCATAAAAACAGCATTTAGGGCACTGCCATGACCTTTACTAATTTCTAGGTGTAAAAAGACCGTTTTACCCCTAGACTCGACATTTTACGATTTCGACTTTTTCTTGATTTCATTGACTCTAAAATGTCCCAAATAATTATTTAAGCCTACATGAATTTTCCCATAATTTTATTTAGCTTAAATCGATGACTTTTAAATTAATCTTCAAATAAGACGTACTAATACGTTTTAATCCCGAATTAAATCAAATCTTAATATAAAGATCCCAAATTACAAACTTAGACTTCTAATAATTATTTAAGCTTAACCCTAATTTTTCATAATTTTATAAGGCCTAAACTAGGCGTTTCAATTAACTCGTTAATTAGCGTTTCGTGTGGCGATTAAATCCCGAATAAATCCAAAACTCATTATTTTAATCCCAAATTTTAAACATAACATTTTTATGATTTATCTACCCTTCCAAGTCATGAGCCACCCTCGTGGACCCATGGATTCAATTTTAGCCTTTTAATTTCTCGTTTTGACACCTTATCGAACGCACCGAGCCATCTCCTAATTTACTCGAGCCACGCCCGAGCCACGTTGAGCCAAACCCTAGCCAACCCACCTAGGGACCCTACTGACCAAGCCCAGTCCGAAACACCAGCCCTGGCCCACTCAAAAACCCACTGAATCTTGACCCAATTCTGCTAGTGTGTGTGTGAGGCCCCTAAGCACATAAAGACTCCTAGCCAACCTAGGACACTTCTAGCCGAGCCACCACCGAACCCAGCTAACCCTGACCATCCCTGGACCAAGCCTAGACCCTACCCAGACCAGCCTAGCCCCTAGTCGTGAGCAGCGAGCCACTTGTTTCCACAACCAGTAGCCGCGCCCCCTCTCTTCTTCCTGCTCATGCTTCCTCTCGCGTTACTGCTCGGCCCTCTATGAACCAAGCCACCCCTGAATCCAGACCTTCCTAACCCTCCCTGGAATATCCTAAGCCATCTTCCAGACCACCTAGCCCAGCCCCTGAACGAGCGGCAGCTCCTGAAATTCCCGAACAGTACCTGCGCGCGCATGCCTTGGGGGAGAATCCCATTTCACGTGGACTCTTCCCCAGCCCAAATCTCGAGCCCTAGTCCACCTAGGACCCTTCCTAGGACCTAACCATGACTCCTAGGTCCCAACCACCAAGCCTGGTCGAGCCACTCACCCCCATGCGTCGATTTTCCTTCAACCGATCACATATGCTACAATAATAAACAATTGGTTCCAGCTTTGTGTTTCTGGTATCGTGCAGTGTTATTGTTGCTTCTAATGACTCTAAAACTTGTGTAAAACCTGTCCCATAACTTCCTAAGACATGGCAGCCCCTTCTTAACATAATAAACATGTTTTTGGAGATTGAAAACACCACTTTAGAACCCATAAGCATGAGATTACGAAAATTCTGAAAAATCCTTCATGTTCTTCATGCATGTAATAATTCAACATTAATATGATATGATGGATGAGAAAAGAATATGTATGGCGTGCCTTTGCGTTTTATACGCACGAATTAACGTTGACGACGAAGAACGGTGTGAAATCTTTGGCTTGTTCTACCTTGAACCCTTCGAATTTCCTTCAACTTGTGGTGAATAAGTGTGTGTCGTGAAAAGGGGTGGTGGGGAGAGTTTTCAGAAATTAAAAGTGGGTGGCCGATTTCTTTTGCCAAAAACTATAGGGTTTTGTTTAATTTAACACTTTAAATACTAATTAATTAACATCAAGGCTTTTAGGCCTATTAAGCCTCTAAATTAAGCCCATTAGTTTTAATTAGAATTTAATAAAATATTAACAATGTTTTTGTTTAAATAAATTTGTGAATTTATTAGCCGGGTTGCCAAAAATCTCGTATTTTAGTTGAAAAACCAACACCGATAAAATTTACGTCCCGGCGTATAAAATCACCTCAAAACCCCTTATTTTCAAAAATATGAAAAACCATCAACCATATTTTAAATAATTAAAAATAATTATTTAATAAAAACATTTTCTATTTTTCAGCCCTCGGTCTCCGTTCCTCGATCGCAACTCGAATAACCTTTAAAAATACATTTTAATGCAACCATGTAGAAAAATATATTTTAAACACGCAAATATGCACCACATAATTAATTAATGCAATTAAAACATTTAATTAAAATACAGGAGAATTTAATAATTCAAATGCATGTGGTTCGCGTGGACCTTTAAATTTTCGGGGCGTTACACCATCGCCCACGTGCTCCTTCAAGGCTTTGAGTTCTAACTCCATGGTTGCCTTCACTGTCAATGTATCAACCTCAACATACACCAAATGACGAGTGACACCAAATAATAAGATATCATTAACTATCACAAAGATCAAATTTCTCCCCTTCTTAGACCTAGTTAACACAAAAATAAAATTCATATACGTGTACGACCATAGCTCACTAGGAATAACAATTATCTCATGCGATGAATATTGAGTGAAAAATTTATTCTCTTTACACATATATTCATCATGAATGGGGAGATTATCATATCCTATCATGCATCTTTCAAAACCATCACCAACCAGATATAACTCATGCAAATAGGACACACTACATGCACTATCCATGCAATCATTTAATTCATTACAAGAATTTAAGTCTAACGCAAGTGAACTCTTGTAGCAAACAAATCCTACGAACTTAGTAACTCGTGGAAAATCAAAGTTCATAACAAGTACATGCATTTTATCAATAGTCTCACATCCATAACAACCAAGGAATAAAGACAAACTGACTCTCGGTCCCCTAACCACCAAACTTGCAACCCGTTCAACATATTCTTGAAAAGAAAGCAACACAACTTTAAGGTAAGGAAGAAAGTCATACCTCATAGTTGTGATGTTGGCAACTAAACTTACCTCATCGCGATGGTACTTGTATTCTCGATGCTCGGACCTTTGGGTTCTCCCTTTAATAAGACTCACTTGTCTCCTTGGCGTGACAACTCCAAAATCCTGCAAATAAGAAATAGCAATGCTCGGGATTGAACCGGCTATATCATCACAATAACAATAAACCACTTTGTACAAAGGTACATGAAAGTGTTTATGCAAGAATAAACATCTCTCCATCTCACTCTTTTGGGCCATAAAATTCTTTTTCTTTTTCTTTTCTTTGGCCTCTTCTTCTTGTTCTTTTTCTTTTATTTCTGTGGTCATCTTACTCTTTTGTTCACTCTTTCTTTCGACCATATATTTTTCTTTTTCTAAGGCCACCTCACTTTTTTGAACTCTTTTTTTCGGCCTCGTCTCTTTTTTTCTTTTTCAATTGGTCCTCCAACACATGTTTTGGGGACAATGGAAGTAATACAATGGATTGTTTCTTCAATACAAATGAGTACTTATTCTTGAACCCATCATGTGTCACCCGCCTATCATATTGCCACGCCTTACCCAACAAGATATGACAAGCATGCATGGGCACCACATCACACAAGACCACATCCACATACTTCCCAATAGAAAAAGACACCAACACTTGTTTGTTCATCTTCACCTCCGCACAATCATTCAACCATTGAAGCCTATATGGTTGAGGATGCTTTAATGTAGGTAAACCCAATTTTTCCACCATCTCACTACTAGCCACATTGGTACAACTCCCCCCCATCTATAATTAGATTGCAAACCTTTTGATTTACAAAACACCTAGTGTGGAACAAGTTCTCCCTTTGGTTAGTATCCTCCTCCTTGACTTGGGCACTCATGATTCGCCTAGTCACTAGTGCTTCACCTACAACCGCCTCATATCCCTCATCAGGATCCTCTAATGCAGGCATCTCATCATCATCATCACCCTCACTATGCGATTCATACTCACCATAGTCATTTAAAATCATCACCCTTTTATTAGGACATTCACTAGCAATATGTCCCAACCCCTGACACCTAAAACATCTAGTATCTCTAGCTCGAGTAAGAGGAGTTTCAGATTTACCTTGCACTCCTTGTTTAGACGCCTCTTGTTTGGTCTCAACCTTGGGCTTGGTCACCACCTTATCCTCCTCACGTTTCACCACATTTGATCGTCAAGAAGATGATGAACCCCTAGCTTGATTAGTGCGGCCAACTCCTCACCTCTTTAGTTGTTGTTCCACTTTTATGGCCATTTGCATCATCTCGTCTAGATCCAAGTAGTGCCTAAGCTCCACTTGATCCTGTATTTCCCTGTTCAAACCACAAAGAAAACGAGCCATCGTCGCCTCACTATCTTCCTCAATATTTGCCCTAATCATGACTACTTCCATCACCTTATAGTAGTCCTCCACACTCTTCAACCCTTGCCTCAAAGTTTGTAACTTCTTAAACATCTCCCTATAATAATGATTGGGCACAAACCTCTTCCTCATGACCCTTTTCATCTCATCCCAAGTTTCAATGGGTCTCTCATTATACCTCCTTCTAGTGGTCACTAATTGATCCCACCAAATGAGAGCATAGTCTAGAAATTCCACCACCGCCAACCTAACCTTCTTTTGTTCGGAGTAGTGGTGACATTCAAATACAAACTCTAACCTCTTTTCCCACTCTAAGTACGCCTCCAGGTCAGATTTCCCATGGAACGAAAGAATTTTCATCTTAATACTACCCATATTGTCGTCTTCCCTATTTCCATCATATCTACCCCATACAGCTTCTCTTTTTCCTCGACCAAATCCTCTACCTCTTCCATTTCTACCACAATTCTCATTTTGGCTCTCCTCGTCTCCTCCCAAATCATACTCCTCCCCTTCTTCTCCTCTACCCAAATCTTTAGACTTAGTTTTACCACCACTAGTACTAACTTCAAGCCTACTCATCCTCTCATGTAATGGCTCCAACTCAACCCTCATCATTCGACTAAAATGCCCAAACAACGCCTTTGAACCTTAGACAACCCCGGGTTCGAACTATCTCCTACCTCCCTCTCCATTTAATTTCAAATTTGTACCTGCAATAAAACGTTAGTAGAAAACAAAATGTTCCTCACCCAAATGCTCACGGTCACTCCAAAGAAAGTCGCTCGTGACTCCTCTCTTATTTTTTTTTTGCTCACAACAAATACTCACCGTTCACTCCAAAAAAAATGCACTCGCACTCAAGTGTTTTCACTCAAATTTGATAGTATTCTCGAAAGATGTGCTCAAGCTTTGTATTTGTATATCAAACAATCAAGTCCAACTCGTGAACAATTGTGATCGACTCACTTAGACTGCGTAGACAAGCAATTTGAAGATAAATACATTTTTTTTTGACTGTGAGAGGCAATTGAGTATGAATCTCTAACGGAAATAGAACAAGATACTCAAAAGAAACAATGATGAATTTTTGGAATTTTTGTATTTTTTTTTGGCTAAGTACTACTCGAAAATTCCAAAAAAAAAAGACACCAAAATTTCAAGAATCACAGATTCTCAAAAAACACGAAGAACGATGGAATAACACAGATCTGAAAACAAACGAAGAAATAACACAGATCTGCAAATTTAAGAACAAGATGAACTTACTTGAATTTCAATGAACCTAAGCTCTGATACCAAATGATGTGAATCTTTGTAAGAACGAATAGCAAACACGATTAATTTAGAATCGCGCCCTCAATTCAATATCGAACAAGGAATCGTTGTTGTCCCGATCTTTTGAATCAAGTGTGTGTGTGTGATTTTCACCTCTAAACTATGAAAAGTTTAGCAACAAATAATCACGAATTAAACAACCGAAATTATGACGAACCTTCAAAGAACTCGTCTTTGACAATCCGCGTAAGAACGATCGACAAACGCCACAAAGTTAAAAACTTTGATAAGTTTGATTTTTGATTTACAAAGCAAAGCCTTGAAAAAAAAGTTAAGAGAAATCTCAAAACCTTGATAAAATATCAATAATAATCTGAATTGTGTTTTCAATCATCAAAATTCGTCTATATATTGTTTTCAAAATAAAAGATACTCAAAATCTAATCTAAACTAGGAAACTAGGATTCTCCTCGCAGCAGTCGCGTCCGGGCGGTAGGATATTACGGCTCGAGCGCCAGGTCTTCTGGACTGTTCGCGCTCGGGCGGTGATATTTGGCCGCTCGGGCGCCAATGCTTGTGGAATCTTCATCATCTATCACTTCTATAATGTTCAAATGACTCCCAAGCTTGCTCCCATGCATCGTAAGCCCCTCTTGGTTGCTCATAAGCCCCTGCAACGCTTCCTTGAATCTCTTTCGTCGTCCCCTCGTGATTGGTCCTCCCGACAACTCAAAAGGACCCCATGCTTCCCTTGGGGCTTGGCATACCATGATCACATCATATAAGAGCGCTAAATAGTCACTTATAGCCTCTTCTACCATGACGGCTGAGTTTGAATCGTGTTATGAGGCATCCAATCATGGAATATGGCTGCAAAATTTTGTCACGGGATTGCACATTTTTGATGGCATTGAAAAACCATTAAGAATACATTGTGACAATAAATCAGCAGTTATGTATTTCAATAACAACAAGAGCTCGATGAAATCAAAACATATTAACATCAAGTTTCTGGTTGAAGAAAGAATTCAGATTGGAAATTATCTATATGGTTGTGGATCCATTTATTAAGGGATTTTCAGTTAAAGTTATATAAATTTATTTTCTGTAGAAATAAATTTAAAGTTATGTGCATACTGATTATGGTTTAAAGTTTGATCTCAATAAAGTTAAGGAGGACCCGTTGGAAATAAGCATGTTACAATCACATTGTATAAAATTTCCATGCTACACATCCACTTCATTATCCATATCATTCAGTTATGTTGGCATATGTGACCGTTGATGGGTCTAGTATTGAGTGTAGCAAAAATTGCTTTGACCCCTATGTTGATGTCATTGATGGACCATATTAGTTATAGATACTTATCGGAATGACAACAATTTTGAGCTCGTAGATTATTTTCACAAACATAATCATAAGATTGCATATATAGTCCAAGTGGGAGATTGTTGGATCAATTTTATTTATATGGAATTATGTGTGAATAATTATGCGTTGTAGATTGTCTATTAAGTTAAGCACAAATAAAGTGATCAACTAATGTTTCAGGTTATTGAGCTTTTAATGTGTAGAGATGTAAGTTTAATTTCTGTTTTTATGATGAACTAAAACAGAAATATCAGAAGATAATGATAAAAATTATCTATATATGGGTCACGGTCCCCAAATTATGCGATATCACGTTCCCTATTCTCGTCCACATTAAGAAAATAGTTTAGAATAGAAAACTAAATGATTCTCTCAAGAAAAGAGTGCGTAGATCTAGAAGATCAGGGCACGTTCTAAATAATTCAGAATTATGGTTTCAGGTACGCTTCCACTTAAATTTTCAGCCAAATTCTTAATGCTTTAGCATGATGGATTGTACGGTTTATGGATTTTTCCCCAACATAGTGGGTGTCAAAGACCCAAAATAAAAATTTCAATTTATTCCCTGAATTTAGTGTCAAAACACTATTTCACAAAGACAAAGTTATACGTTTCTATTATTTTATCGGATTCTCTAAATCCCAGTCATCTTTACTTAGAATTATCTAAATAAGGTTACTTCAAATTATTATACTTACTACTCCAAACTTTGGACTTTTGACCACTCCCAACTCGTAGGATGTGCTCAAGAGTGGGTAGTCTATTACGGATTACACCCTATTAATCGTATAACTCAGTTCAATCATTTAGATCTTGTAAATAAAATCATCAGATTTAAGTTAGTAGGATATTGAGACCAATCCCACCAACCCTTTAAAAGCCTATAAATACACATCTCCTCTCATTTTCCATTTCAAACACGGTTTTTTTTATAGAGTTAATTTCATCGGATCATCGTTGACTTGAGCGTAAAAAAGTTTTTTTGAAAAACCTACAACGCCTCTAACGGTCGGTAATGACGCACATGACAACTCACAAAACTTTCTTCTTAGGGAAGTATAGAAGAGCCACCTGACTATCCAGATCGCGGTTGATTACTTGAATTGACCTACTATATGAATCTTTTAATTTTGAATAATATATATTTTTTTTGACTACATCGATAGAATACCAATTTTTTGAATCATCTCTTTTCATTTCAATATTACCTTTATTATAATTTCATCACATATATTATATGCAATTTTTTTTAATTATATTGTATAACTAGTAAATAGTAATCATCAAATTATAATTATAATTATAAAATATACATGCGTCAATTATAGACAACCCACGCGGAGTAGTTGAGCTTCTTTTGGCTAAAGCCAAGCAAGTCTCTCCTCAGCCAACCGAAACCCACGCCGGAGAAATTCTCCGGCTGTCTATCATATTAACCCTAATCTGTATTCATGATCTACCACATCGGATCTGAATCGTAGCTTAGTTTTAGTCTACTTGTTTTCAACATGGCTTCAATCAAGACATCTCGGTCCAGATCACTACATTCCGCAGCTGCAGCAAAGGCGAATCTCAAAGATGTAGCCGCCAAATTCGATGAGAATCTCAACGTCTTCAAATCCGATAATTTCGACGCCGACACATATGTCCAGTCCAAGTGTCACTCCCTCAACGAAAAGGTTTCCCCTTTTTATGTCTCTACTTCTTTATGCTGTCAATTTTTGTGCTTATTATTTGGTTGTAAGACTTCTTTTACGATTTCTTGATGAAGATATAAATAATCATATTTTTCATAGGGTAAGGAATCGTTTTAATCTTGCAAATGGTAATTATAAGAATGAATTGTTTGAAACTTGTAAGAAATTCTCCATCTATATTTATCATGAGCCATGCCATTAGAGTTTGACTGCATTTGCTTCCTTTAGATTGTTTTTGACGGGAAACAAAGGCAATATTTTCCCCAAAAATTTATCCAAATATTTCCAATTTTCTTTTCTAAAACTATATTGTCTTCTCATTTCCATACTTGTACAATCATGATCTTATATTGAAATTTTCATTCCTTTGAATATAATTTCATTTTATTCATATATTTTAATACAATACATTTTTTTCCAAATTGTAAAATAAACACGTAAAAATGTCATAATCCGAGCACATAATCAAACATATACCGTATTATCCGATTTATGTCCCGGACATTTATTTAACATACTCTGAAGAATAGGGTTGGCTGTTTTTTAGGAGTTGGGTTGGCGGGGAAGAGAAACAGGAATCTTTCAAGACATGTGAAAAATATTAATGTTTATGATAATTTTTTCCTTAAAAAGCTTCAAAAAACGAAACGTGGCCAGATTCGGTTTATAAATTATGGGGCCAAATTTCCTTTTATACTTTTATGAAAAGCTGTTGTAGATATTTTCTGGACCATCCGAATAGAATTCATTGGATCTATGTTACATGATGCACAACTTGTCTTTGTGCCACTTAGAGTTCTGTGTTGATTTGGCAAATACATGCATGTTACAATTGATTATCATTGGATGAAAAAATGGTCACTAGTTAAGAATCTTGGCAATTATCTTTGACAAAATGTTGAAGCGTGTGGTATGTCCATCGTCTTCAGTGGCATTTGATGCATCGTCCGTTATTATGGCATCAACATTTGATGATTGGTTTTAAAAAAAATAATCATATTTGTTATTTAACTTTTATTTAGTTAGGAGTTGCAAGCCTTGTGGTTTGGATTTCTGATGACCATATTATTTATTAAAAGTCCACAAGGCATGTTCCCAGGCTCAGAGGCCAGCCTTTGAACCTTGACTCACGCACCAGTGTAGGCCTTTGAAAAACGTATTACTTTAATGATGAAGCCCTATCATTGGTGCGCGATTAAGGTTCAAGCCACTTTGTTAGCGTACTTTAAAATTGAAATAGGAATATAATGCAAAATTACAGTAATTCATTTTGCTTCTAAACTAATGACTATATATTTAACTGTTGTTTATTAACTTGTCAAGTATGTAATGGATTATACATTAAAATTCTACTCAATTTTTTATATTGTAGCGTGTTGGTTTTTAAGCGCTCCACTTGAATAGACCACACATCTTGCCTTGTGCCCACGCTCTACTCTATCTATGCACCATGAGCATCCACGAGTGTGTTAACTGTCCTCATCAGCTTCATTTTGTTGAACTACAAATTATACAAATTGATGGCGACGAACAATTTCTCAATGTAGGGTAATTGAATAGGCATGGATAACACAGGTTTTGATGGAATCTATTCGACACCTGAATGTTATTTCTGTGGAGAATTTGACCCTAGTGTTAGATAGCATTTTGTTTTGCTTGGATGACCTAAATGTACGTGGTTCACATCATTGGGCTGCAATGTTATTTCCTATGTTTTGCTTGAATGGATGCTTAGAAAGTTGCATGTTAAGATCATATTGATGATTGACATGGTAAAAATATCAATCAATGAGATTCTTTCTTGTCGCCAGAAGATATCATTTACGTAAAAATTCAAAATTTGTGATTGTGCAATTACCGTAGTACTGAATTTTTCGGCAAAAGAAACAGGTTTTAGTTCTATGTGTTTAGCACCTGAATGTTGTTTTACAGAGAATTTGACCTTAGTGATATCATTGTATTTTGCTTAGATGAGTTGTACATAGTACGTAACATTGTGACTTTGCTCAAACGTCTGGAGACCACAATTAACACCATGTGCTCTAAGGAGTACTCGAACAAAATCAAATGACTCCGAAGTTGATTGTCATGAGTTGAATGGAGGGGGAAAATTCATGTTCTTCTGCTTATTTCCAAAGTTTATATCTTATTCCTATGTTTACTTCTGCTCCGATCTGGTCCTTTCAAGGTTCCAATTTTGTAGGAATATGTGCTTTGTCCAGGAATTGATACATGTACATATATATGTTTTGCAGGAAATTAGACAATTATGCTCGTATCTTGTGGATCTGAAGAGAGCTTCTGCGGAAGAAATGCGCAGAAGTGTATATGCTAATTATACCGCTTTTATTCGGTCAGGTTTTTTCTCTCATTTCTTCTTTTTTTGGAGATAGTATTATGGAGCTGGAAACTGGGAAAAAAAAGCCATGCATATAACTTTAAGATCTATTTTTCAAAACCATATCCTAAATCACAGCTTTATGTTAACTCTATTATTGAATTTATTTCGTCAAACAGTACAAAGTAGTATGTTAGAAATTTTATTGTACAATGAGAATCATACATGATACAACTACCAGCTAAGCACTAGACCATTTGGCAACAGCCGCACAATCCAGGTTCTCCTTTATACTAATTTAGTTTTTTGTATAGGCATGCTCTCTTTCTCTCGCCCCTCATTTCCTTTAAAAAATATTATATGGTTGTTCCTGTCGACAATAGATGCTTTATTGAATTTGTTGGACTTTTTTCTCATTATTTGTTTGCAGTGTGCGTAACTGTTGTCTAGTGCTCATTAAGTCAATCTAAAATTCCTTTTCCCCTATTTTACAAAATTTGCAGTACATCCAAAGAGATTTCAGATTTAGAGGGTGAGCTTTCTTTGATGAGAAACTTGCTATCCACCCAGGCAACAATGGTTCATAGTTTAGCCGAGGGAGTTCATATGGAATCTGTCTCAGCTACTGTTTCTGATCACTCTACGGAAAATGGTTTATCTGGAGATGAAGTTAGAGAACCTTCAGATATTGAGAAATGGTCAACAGAATTTCCTGATTTCCTTGATGTTTTGTTGGCTGAAAGGAGAATTGATGAGGCTTTAGCCTGTCTTGATGAAGGAGAAAGCTTATTGTCTGAAGCAAAAGAAAAGAAAACATTTACTCCACCGTTGCTTTTGTCACTCCAGACAACTATAATTCAACGTAGGCAAAAGTTAGCTGATCAGCTTGCTGAAGCTGCGTGTCAACCTTCAACACGGGGTACTGAGCTTCGCACTGCTATATCAGCTCTCAAAAAGCTCGGTGATGGTCCTCGTGCTCATAGTCTACTACTCAATGCGCATTACAAGAGATACCAGTACAACATGCAAAGCCTACGTCCATCAAGCACTTCTTATGGAGGAGCGTACACAGCAGCACTTTCACAGCTAGTATTCTCTGCTATTGCTCAAGCAGCCAATGATTCTTTGGCTATTTTTGGTAAGGAGACAGCTTATACATCTGAGCTTGTGGTGTGGGCTACAAAACAGACAGAGGCCTTTGCCCTGCTTGTCAAAAGGCATGCATTAGCGTCATCTGCTGCTGCTGGGGGTTTGAGATCTGCTGCAGAATGTGTTCAAATAGCTTTAGGGCACTGTTCACTGTTGGAAGCTCGTGGGCTTGCTCTTTGTCCTATACTTCTGAAGCTTTTCAGGCCTAGTGTCGAGCAAGCATTGGATGCTAATCTTAAGCGGATTGAAGAGAGTACAGCTGCTCTAGCTGCTGCTGACAATTGGGAACTTACATATCCTCCAACCTCTGCACGCATGCCTGGAAGGACTAGTGCAGCTATCGGTGGTGCTATGGCACATCAGTATAAGCTCTCTAGTAGTGCTCATCGTTTCAATTTAATGGTCCAGGTAAACATATTAGTTCTCTCCAGCAGGACATGATAAATCCCTTCTTCAGCTATCTTATGGGATATCTTTGTATGCTAGCTCAAGAGATAGAATATGACCATGAGGCTGCTGACTTTGGTCGGAGAAATGCTTTACTCTTCTGGCTGCATGAATAAACACGTATAGATTTCTCTAGAACGTTAGATATTATATAATTTGGTTGATGATATATAAAGAGTATTCTATTTCAAACTAGAAATGTGAACAATATTAACTGTTGCAAGACTGGATCTCAAGGGGTTTAGTGGGCCGGATCAAGGGTACTCTAGAAGAAATAGGAAGGGAGCGAGCGGAGTGATTAATAAAATATGAGGGAGGAGAGAGATTATGGTGCATTATGTTATTTTGTTTTGAATGTTGTGATGAAGATATCCCTTGTACAAAGGATTACCTCTGGAAACTTTATTTCCATTATATGCCATCATATTTCTTTCTTCTTTTTGTTATAAGAAACGATATTTTATTATTAATATTATAAGAATTAATTACAATGAGTGGACTAGTGGTCCACTTTCAACAGAAACTTCATAATATCAATGCTCTATCAATGATACACATAAGCTCAATATCTGAATATATTTGAGATCGACACGTTCTTAAATTCATAATGAGTGCTAATTCACATAGCAACTTTGATCTTGATTTTATCCAAGCACTCGTCACTATTGTCTTCCGTATCTTCCAAAATTCTTCGATTTCTTTCTAACCACACACTGTCCAACATATTCCTTGAAACACCACTTGCCAAAAAATTCTTCCCCTCCTGCCAATTAACTGTCCTAGATCCATAGCAAATAATCATTCGTTGACTGAGGCACTACCCAAACCAAGTTCAATTCTTTCAAAGCTCTAGCCCACAAGCCGCTCGTGAATGCACAATGAATTAGCATACGATCCTGTGTTTCCGTAACATTCCTACACAACACACACCAATTGGGGCTCATGGAAATTGAGGGCCATTTTTTTTGCATCATCTCCGAGGTTGGCAGCTTACCCAGAATCGCTGTCCACGAGAATACCTTAATCTTTGTTGGAACTGGGATCTTCCAAATAACATGGAAATAAGGAAAATCGGAAAAGCGACTTTGTTGAAAAAAAGACTCAAAGAAAGATTTGACAAAACACCAGAAGGATCCCCACTCCACACTCGATAGTTATCTACCCCTTCACTTAACCTAATCCTATCTAACAAACCTAATAACTCAGTCAACTTTAATAACTCCTCATCTCTCACACCTCTTCAAAATGCAAATCCCATGAATGGAAAGACGATGAATTGTCAAATTGAACAAAGTATGATATAGACATATTATGAACTGCGGATAGCTGAAATAAAGCTGGATAAAGTTCTTTAAAAGAAGAATCCCCCTGCCAAATGTCTTCCCAAAATCTATCCTTTTTACCTCTTCTAACCTTAATCGTAACTAATTATTGAAAAGTCGGGAATGATCGGGAAACAAACTTCCATGGGCATTTGACTGTGACGTTTCTTGCTAAACCCGCATCCCACCCATTCTCTTGTAATTAAAATTTACTCACTATGATCTTCTTCGACAACATCCCATTTTTCACATAAAATCTCCACCACCATTTCCCCAACATATCCTTGTTTCTCAAAATAATATTCTCAATACCCAATCCGTCTTTTTCTTTAGGTTTGCACACATGTTCCCAGGCAACCAAGTGACTATGTCCCAGACCATCAGATCCATCCCATAAAAAAATTCTTTGAAATTTTCTCCATCGCGTCCGCTATACCTATTGGCACCCTAAAAAGAGACGTAATAAATTTGGAGTGCATATAAAACGGATGTTATCGAAGTTAACCTTCCCCCCTTGACAAAAAAACTTTCTTCCAACTTGCCAATTTTTTTGGCATCTTAGATAGGATGCGTTTCCAAAACGAGGCTTGTAATGGATTTTCACCTAAAGGCACTCCCAAATACTTAATCGGGCACTTCTCCTTACCACATCCAATTTGCTGGGCTAACAATTCAACTTCTTCTTCTTCACAATGGATACCCAACAAAGCACTCTTTTCCCAATTGATTTTTAATCCAGACATGTCGCAAAATGCTCTCACAACTTTCACCAAAAACCTGATATGATTCTCTTTCTTAACAAAGAATAGAATATCGTTCGTAAACTGAAGATGAGATATCACTATCCCGTCTTTTCCAACCTCGATCCCTCTAATTATATTCCTGTCCTTAGCTTTATCAACAATTTTCCCAACACGGTCTAAGCCTTTTATGAGCATTAAATTTACCCATCGGCCTTCCGTTAATCATAATGGAAAACGATACGTTCGACACACATCCTTTGATCCATCTTTTCCATCTCTCTCCAAACCCATTTTTCCTCGATACAAAATCCAAAAATCCCGATCCACGCTATCATATGTTTTTTCGAAATCCACCTTCATTACCTACCTTTTTTTCTTTTTCCTCCTTCCGTCTTCCAATAGTTCATCAACAAACGCATTATGAGATTCGGATATTGTTTCTGACATCACATTCTTGATTCTTGTCAAGACTTTTGCTATTATCTTATACAAACTTGTTATAAGGCTAACCGGTTTGAAATCCTTAACTTTGATCGATTCATTTTTCTTCCGGATCAAACAAATGTACGTTTCATTGGTTACGCTATTTATGATTCCGTTTTCAAAAAACTCATTGAACCTTCATTAAGTCTGTTTTAACAATATCCCAGCACTCTTGAAAAAAAGCCAAAGTGAAGCCATCCGCCCTCTGACTCTTACATCCATCACATTGAAAAATTGCCTTCTTGACCTTCTCTTCTTAGAACTGTTTTTCTAAATCTTGACTCAAATCTCCAACAATGGGGCATCACTCCACTCTTTCAATACCCTAACCTCTCATGTCTGACTTGCTATACAGCTCCTTATAGAACTTCACAATAATTGGACAATTTCATCTTCATCACTTGTAACTGATCCATAATCTCTTTCCAATCTATTAATGGTAGCCTTATTCCTCCGTTGATTTAAAAGCGAATGAAATTTTTTTGTATTGTGATCCCCTTCTTCAATCCGTTGCTTCTTTCCTTATTTTGTTGATTATCGGTTGCAACATTAACTATACACAAATGGTGCATGATTAAGGCTACAAGTGCAATGTAGGATAAACAGTTGTGCTTGTCCTTGTAGAAAATTTTGTCCATAGCTGAATTTTCAGAAAGTGAAGTGTAGAGATTGATTGTGGTTGATGGTGAAGTCTACATAAGTGAGAGATTTTGGTCAGTCTAATTTATTGGTTGATATTTTTTTCCACAGCCTAGTGTTTGCTCCTTTTCAGATTTAAATCTATATTTTTTTTTATGTTTTAAAATATAAATTGCTTCTGGTATGAGTATGCATTTGCCATATCTTATTTACGTTTATCTGATTTCATTTTGTTTGCCTGGTGAAAACTTCTAGCTGGTTACACCGCCCTTTTTATTTTGTGCAGGATTTTTTTGAAGACGTAGGACCCCTGTTAAGTATGCAGTTGGGAAATCAGACCTTGGATGGCCTGTACCAGGTGTTTAATTCCTATGTTAATATGCTCATACAAGCATTACCCGGCTCCATGGAAGAAGAGGCCAATGGTGAAGGTTCAGGAAATAAAATTGTTCGGATGGCTGAAACTGAGGCCCAACAGATTGCATTGCTTGCAAATGCATCTTTACTAGCCGATGAGCTTTTGCCACGCGCTGCCATGAAACTCGCCCCATTGAATCAGGCTATTCACAAGGATGATTCTCGCAGAAGACCTGTGGACCGTCAAAATCGAAATCCTGAGCAAAGGGAATGGAAGAGGCGCCTTGTGAATTCTGTTGATTGTTTGAAAGATAGTTTCTGTCGCCAACATGCGTTAGAACTTATTTTTACTGAAGAAGGCGATAGCCATCTAACCGCAGATATGTACCTAAACATGGATGGGAAATTGGGTGAGATGGAGTGGTTCCCTTCTCCTATATTTCAGGTTGTCCTCTTATGATGTTGCATTTACCTATTTATTTCATTATAATAGGTTGCATCTATTACCAGTGCAGGGTTTATACATTGCTATATCTTTCCATACATGTAATCTTGATGATTATCTGGACTGTATATTTGAGATGGCTATCTTTTGTTCTACTTCCAGGAACTATTTATGAAACTGAATAGGATGGCTGGCATAGCAGCAGATATGTTTGTAGGTCGCGAAAGATTTGCCACGTTATTATTAATGAGGCTCACCGAGACTGTCGTCTTGTGGCTTTCAGAAGACCAAACATTTTGGGATGATATTGAAGAAGGGCCTAGGGCTTTAGGTCCTCTTGGTCTACAACAGGTTTATAAAATGACATCCCTTTTACAAACTCTTCCGTACTCCATATTAGTGGTACTCTTGTTTATATGTTTGATTGGTTGCAGTTCTATTTGGATGTGAAATTTGTCATGTGCTTCGCTTCGTATGGCCGCTACTTGTCTAGGAACTTACACCGTGTTCTCAATGATATTATATCTAAAGCAATGACTTCATTTGGTACAACAGGCATGGATCCAAATAGGTACACTATTACCTGTAAGCTGGCATATATGTCATGTATCTTCGTTAATTCCAAAATAGTATTATCAACTTGCATTAGCTTTTATGTTGCGGTTGGGAACTCACAAATGAGAAAACTAACAAGTGATGCTTGTTGTAGTGTACTTCCTGAAGACGACTGGTTTAATGAAATTTGTCAAGATGCAATAGAGCGATTGAGTGGGAAACCGAAGCTTGTCAATGGGGAGCGAGACCTGAACAGCCCGACTGCATCCGTTTCAGCACAATCAATTTCCTCTGTCCGATCCCATGGAAGTTCCTGATGTATATTGGGGTAGAATGCGGAAAGTTTTTCCTGGATCATCGTGCCCTCTTGTATACATATCAAGATCCACAGCTTTCTTTCGCATTTTTTCAAGAGCAAAGGATGTGGCAGCAAAACCTTTTTATTTGATTCCTTAGAAGGTCCAAATTCTCTACATTTCGAAGTTTTGGCGAATATGTATATCTTGTACATTAATCTTTAAATAGACAATCTTCTTTTGACTTGTATTTGCTTGTTTGGATCGTGCTGTGTGTGCAAAACAGTCTCATAACCATTCCTTTCATATTGATATTTGTCCATATGCAGTTGCTTTGATACTTTGACCTATCATTGTATGTTAATGTGTAGGAAATAAGAAAACAATATCGGCGCGTTATTTTTTACTACGGGTTTAAAGGATACTTTGATGTGTGTGTTGGATTGTTTTTGAAACTTTATTGTGAAACGATTAATATTTAATGGATAACATAACTGTGATGTGGAGGATATAAGAAATTGATTGATTAAAAAATAAACATCTAAGTTATAAACTTAATTTATTATTTTAAAATTAAAAGACATATTTTCAAAATAAAAAAAAATTAAAAATAAATAGATGCGATTAATTGTGCCACACTTAATTAAATGTCTTAATTATGCTTAATTCGATCAAACTAAAGTTTAACCACTTTTTTCCGCTTTTCTCCGAAGCGAGGCGTTTTGTCAAGTTTCAAGCTTAAGCAGCTTAAGCGGACTTTTTAGAATACTGATATATATCAAATTATTATTTTTATATTATTTATATTTCGTCATTTTGTCCATGAGATGTTTATTTATTATAGACAAATGATGAAATTTTTATTCGTTACTTAATCATAATTTTAATTTCAAAATTAATTAAATAAACTAAACATGTGATCACTTATCATCTATCATTATTTTATATCCGAAAAATCATCTTAATGGTCTCAGTATAATTTATCAATGTGTAATCTCATCTCGCCCTTACAAATTGTGTTATATCATTCGCTGCACGTGTTCAAAAAAAGCGAGTTTAAGTGTTTATTTGACTCGATATAATTAAATTATGATAAATAAAAATTAAACACGGGTTTTATACTTGAATTTTGATTAAGCACGCTCAAGTTTATAAAATTTAATGTTTGATGTCAACAATTGGCACTTCTTAGAATTTTGCGAGTAACATCTATGAAATTCAATCTCAATTTTGACTTTGCATTCTATAATTTCTTTTCAAACATGTAGGCTAGCCAACCACAATCAGGGACGTAGGCAGGGAAAAATCGACCCTGGGCTAGTGTTAGAGTAGATGTCCTACAAGCCAACGGTTGGCTATGGAATTTATTGACACAAGTGAAAAAAACAATCTTTATTTTAATATAATTTACTTTTTATGGTCTTGTTATACTTTATCTGTATACCCATGCAAACAGCATAGATAATGTCCTTGATTATGCTTTAATACAAATGAATCGTAACTCGATGTTGAAAATCATTTGTAAACACTGCATATTCTAAATTCGTTCCTAGTCGATTCAGCCGCCTAAAACAGGGATAAAGGCCGCTTGAGCTCGAGACTAGCATATGTGATGTTGTGTACTGCGTTTCTTGGTAAGGGCATAGAGATGTCCAAACATGCAGATGGGTAGTCATATGATGATTATACCGAACAACCCTCTCTCGGACTTTCCAAGTGCTTATCATTCATCGAAAGGATAAGTCCGTGGTTATGATTGTACACCATTAGTCCTTACGACCCGGGACAACACTGAGGCTCTATATCCTAGGGCTGTGCTTTGACTCGTTTACCGGCTCTAGGAGAGTCATCAGGTGGCGAGGTTGGGTACAGTTGCGACACATATAGGAGCCAGTGCATTGTAGTCGGGGATTCAACGCTCACCTACGGGTGTGGATATCCTGTGTGATATGATGAAATAATAGTGCATAGAATCTCTGGCCAGAGTATGAGTTGTACGTTAGAGAAGGAGTTCTCAAAATAGTACACGCGATGCAACTATTATAGTTATCACATAGTTATCGAATTATTATGCAACCCTCGATGAACCAATGGTTGCAGATTCGATCGGGATATATGAGATGAAGGGACCGTACTGTACGTTAATCATAATCGACTTGTTCTTGCAGGCACTATCAGTGATACCTAGGGGACCATGGGCGATGCTACTAGACGCTCTTACTATGATTCGATGGGTGCAATCAGAAATGAGTTCTGACATTCTTGATCAAGGTGTTGATGAAAGGATGTGGCTAACTAGGGTAAGCCCGAATAAAGGATTATGTCCTGAATCACAAAGAGTTGTGAACCCACGGCTAGCTGTATCCCTGAACCATTGAGGGTCACACAAGCACTGGATCGTTTGTTCCCGTTGAGAGAATAAATTCAAGAAGTTGAATTTATATCATATAGTAAATTCAAGGAGTTGAATTTATGATAATTAAATTTTGAGATAATAAATTCAAGGAGTTGAATTTATAAAATTTGAGAATTTAATTTATTAAACTCAAATGTTGGGTTTATTAAATATTAAATTTTGGAGGTGATGAAAATTCAAGTAGTTGAACTTATAATTTAAATAATAAATTCAAATGTTGAATTTATAATGTATTTAATTTATTAAGCTCAAAAAGTTGAGTTGATTAATTAATAAATTAAATATGGTGGGTAATATGTTTAATGGGCTTGTAGGAGTACAAGTCCAACATAATAATTAATTAAAGTTTTAATGGCCCTTGATTAAATTAATTAAATTAGTTGGACTAGCCCAATTAATAAAATCAAGCCCATTAATGTTAATTATGTAATTAGGCTATGACTTAATTATAAATAGGGGATGCAAGTCAAAACCCTAGCCTATCAAGACAATCATTTTCGAAAAACACTCTCTCAAACCCTAAGGATTTTTCGGCCACCTCTTGTAGGGAAAGGGTTTGAGTCGTCTCTCAATTTTTTTCTCTCCTACGCAAAATATCTTCCATATTTTCTAGTGCAAATTGGAAGAGGAATAGATCATCCAGTCGTGGACCTAATTAGAAGGAAAGAAAAGAGTCCATTGAAGAAAGTTCGTTGGGATTCATCAAGAGCTAGATCTGTTATACCGGATCAGTTGGTGTCCAGTGATTTATTCACCAAAGGTATAACTTTTAAACTCCCTATGAATGTTTTTGTTAAAATCATACGAGCGCCCAAAGCAAAACACATCTTGAATGTCAAGATCTAAAATTTTTAAAACTTCCGCTGCATTTGGGCGTGTAGAAAACCGGGATCCAACAGTGGTATCAGAGCCAAGGTTTTTTCTAAATCGTATGGTTTGATATTGAATAATTTATTTCTAACCACACAAAAAAATTTTTCAAAAAATATAGCACCATGAAAAATTATTTTTTTTCAGAAAAAAAATAAAAAAAAAATTAATCTTCCCGGAACTTTTTCGGGAAGTCGTGTGCGCAGGGACACGCACGACAGCGCGCTCCGCCTGCGCGGCGTAGGACGCCCGCGCACAGACGGCAGCGCGCAGCGCACACGGCGTCCTGCACGCCAGCGCGCAGCGCCGCGCGCACAGGGCTGCCGCCACTGCCCGAAACGTTCGGGCAGCGGGCGGGCAATGCGGGCGGCTGCTCGGGAGTATTCCGGGAACCGTTCTGGATGATGGGCTTGAATTGTTTGGGTCTAGGGTGCAATTTTCTGATTTTTCAAATTTTTGGGTAAAATTAATATTTTTTAAAATTGGTTCAATTTTTATTTTGAAAATTTATTTTTAGAAAATTAATAATTTTCTTGTAAAATAAATAATTAGAATGTGATTTTAATTATTTATGGTAAAATGAGTTTTACAAGAAATCAATTATTATTGATTTAATTGGAAATTAAATAAAGGAATTTATTTAATTTATTAAATTCTTTAATAATTGTGGTGGTTAGTGATAAAATTATTAGATATATGATTTATCAATTAATTAAATTGTTTAATTAATTGATGTTAATATTTGATATTAAATGCATGAAGGATGATCGAGAGCTTTGACCAATGTGTTAGGTGTATGTTAGGATATTTTACTGTTTTATTCATTTTTTAATATTTGATATTATTAAAGTGAGCCTGGTTTATTGCCCGTTCCCACCCCATGAGATGTATCCCTTATGTGCCATGGCTATTTAAATGTAATTATTAGAAATAAGGGAGATCAAGACTGGAAGATGGTGGGCCCGATGAACGAGATGAAGACATGTAAAATATTGGAAGCTCTTGTAATAGTTGCATTTGCATATCTGCATTCACCTAGGTTTTGGACCTGGATCCATGTTTGGCTCACATGGATCTAATAGTGTTGGCGATCGATCATCATTATTTATTGTTGAATGCTATATTATGATATATGCGATATGTAATAGTATGCATGTATGTATATTATTAGATAATATAGTTGCATGGATCCGGCAAACATACAAACTCGTGGCACGTGATTTTTAAATTAAAATGATGAGACAATTTTAAAATTAAAATCCCTCATTTTGAATATGATTCAAAATTTATATCAAACCGAAAAAGTAAAAATTAAAAGAGTTTAATTTTTTCTTGTCTTCCATCAACCGTGGTTGCATGTTGATCGCTACCCGCGGACAGTGTATAACTCATATTATTGGGGAGGCCTGGACGCTGGAAAGATGTGACTTCCACTGGACATATGATGTGAATTGAGTGGAGCTCCCATGACTTCGGCTCATATTATTGGAGGAAATCATGGCGACCGTCTACTACAATTCAATATTGATGGGTCGGTTTGACACGCGAAAATAAACGGCGTCATATTATTGGGTCCTTATTAAACGTGAGGCAAAACACGCGGAGGTTGCATATGGATGCAATTGGATTATACCTTTTAGAAATTATAATTGGCTGATATTATTCGGGATTATAATTGGCTAATTGGACTCTACGTGCCCACTAAGGAAATACGATTTCCCTTTTTCATCAGAGGATGGTGGAAATGTCAAAATAGTGGGAGGAAGATTTATAAAATAAAATCCATATTTTATATCTTAAAATTATTTTAAAATAATCAGCAACCATTATTCTGTTTTCGTATCAGTATATTTTCGATTTCGTCACGTAATCCATTTTTATTATTAACAAGCTAATTGAATCTAATTTTCAAGACTGGTTGGGAAAATTGTTCTAAATTCGGAGAAAATGATATACACACTAATGTCAGTCATGCTGAACTGACAAAGCATGCAAGATGGTAGGACCATAGTATGCAAGCTAAAGTGTGATGTGCTCGTTTCTATGTCAAATGAACTGTAGGGACAGTTTGAGGAAATTTTGAATGCTGCTTACATTCGAATCCACGTGCAAGAGTTGCATGGTGCATGAAACTCATACGATGATGCACACTACTTTCAAGGAGCTCATGACTACACACATGAAAGATGGGGGTCTAGCCCATGAGCATGTTGTATATATGACTGTGCTTATTGAAAATGTGGTGGGCCTGGAATATGTTATTCCTAACGAGTTAATTGATGACATCAATTTGTTGTTTTTCTCTTCCTCATTTGACGGGGTTATTATGAATTTCAATTTGAATAAGATATTTGATAGCCTTGAAGAGCTAGTCAATATGCTTATGGACTTATGAGATCACCATAAAATAAGAAAAAATGTTGTTTTTATAATGGGACTTTCGTCGGACGAAAAATGACCCACAAGGTAAGGGAAAGAAATGTTCTGCCCCTCACAAGAAAAACAAACCCAATAAGAGGCAAACTCTGAAGGACACTTAAAAGGCCTACAAAGCCCGATAAGTTAGAACATATTTATTTCACTGCAAGAAGTCCGGACATAAGAAATTATATGTGCCAGAAATGTTCTGGAAATGATAAGTGAATGTCCAAGTAAACATGATTTCAACAACAAACAAAAGAAAATTAGATGATCCAAATCCCACACAAATATGGCACGCTAGAATATGTCACATTTCCCAAAGAAGGATGCACAAACTAGTGGGAGAAGGCATGTTTGACTTGTCAAACATAAATTCTCTACTTATTTGTGAGTTCTGTCTAAAAGGAAAAACGACTAAGACTCCATTCGATGGAAACGAGGAACGTGCACATGGTTTACTGGATTTGATCCACACAGACATTTGTGGCCCGCTAAGTGTTAGAATAAAATATGTGCAATCCTACTTCATTATCCTTACTGATGACCATTCAAGGTATGGGTATGTTTATTTGATGAAACACAAATCTGAAGCATTTGAAAGGTTCAAAGAATTCAGATCTGAAGTAGGAAAACAGCTAGAAAGGAGTCTTAAGACACTTCGATCTGATCGAGATGGGGAATACTTAAGTGCTGAATTTTTGGGTTATCTAAAAGAGAATGAGAATCTATCACAGTGGACTCCACCAGCAACACCACAATTGAATGGCGTTTCTGAACGTCATAATCAAACCTTGTTGGACATGGTTCGATCTGTGATGGGATTTACTGAATTGCCTACATCTTTTTGGGGTTTTGCGCTTGAAACTGTGGCACTGTTGTTGAATAATGTACATACTAAATCAGTGGATAAAACACCATATGAGATATGGATGGGAAAAACTCCCAAATATTCTTACAAGAGAATATGGGGATGTCCTGCTTACGTGAAGCAGACAGTGGGAGACAAATTGGATAATAGATCCACTTTGTGCTACTTTGTAGGATATCCAAATAATTCTGTTGGATATTATTTCTATCATCCCAATGAAGCAAAATGTTTGTTTCAAGAAATGATACCTTTTTGGAATGAGAATTTCTATTAGATAGAAAAGGCAAGATGATAGAACTTGAAAAAAAATTTCAGATACTCGCTCAACTATAGTAGTTGAACCTAATTTCCAACAACCAGTAGTTGAAGTACAAGCTCCTAGAAGGTCTGATAGAGTTATTAGACCGCCTGCAAGATATACACTTCTTCATGAACAAAGCCACGATGAGCATTGTGTTGGATGTGATCCAATGAATTTCAAAGAAGAAATATCTGATACTGATTCAACCAAATGGCTTGAAGCCATGCAGTCAGAAATGAACTCTATGTATTCAAACCAAGTCTGGACATTGGTGGATCAACCTGAGGGAATTGTTCCCATATGGTGCAAATGGATCTACAAAAGAAATCTTGGGGCGAATGGGAAGGTAGTGACCTTCAAAGCAAGGCTGGTTGCAAAAGATTATACTCAAAGACAAGGAGTTGACTACGAGGAAACTTTTTCACCAGTTGCTATTTTTAAGTCCATTAGAATACTACTAGCCATAGCATCATGTTATGACTATGAGATATGACAAATGGATGTAAAGACTGCATTCCTCAATGGAGACATCAAAGAAGAAAATTATATGTCTCAACCTGAGGGATACACATCAGTAGGAAGTGAGCATAAGGTATGCAAACTTCAGAGATCAATATATGGTCTCAAGCAGGAGTCAAGGAGTTGGAACCTCAGATTTGATAGAACTATCAAAGAGTTTGGTTTTGCTAAGAATCCTGAGGAACCATGCATGTACAAGAAAGTTAGTGGGAGTGCAGTGACATTCCTGGTACTTTATGTTGATGATATCTTGCTCATTGAGAATGATGTAGGATTATTGAAATCAACTAAAGTATGGTTAGCAAGTAAATTCTCCATGAAAGACATGGGTGAAGCATCATACATATTGGGAATACAAATCTATAGAGATAGATCAAAGAGGATGCTCGGACTCACCCAAGCCACCTATATCGATACCATTATAAGACGATTCTCTATGGAAGTGTAACGTCCCAGATTTGACGACTGTCCTCACTGTATCAAGATGACTCTTTCCAGCGTGCTTATGTCCTCACTCACACGCACCCTGAGAAACTTTCAGGAGGTCACCCATCCCAAAATTTCCCCAAGTCAAGCACGCTTAACTTTAGAGTTATTATGTGATGAGCTACCGAAAAGAAGATGCACCTTCGTGATATGAGTAATACAAATCAAATCTTTTAAGCCCTCTTCAACTGTACAGTCCATTACATTGAACAGTCTCGGAATCCCTCTCATTCTCGTGTGGGTCACAGTTCATTCATGTTCCCTTCACCTAGAAGCCTGCCAGGAGCCGCTCATTGTCCGTGCAACTGATGGCACCGGCGATCACCCCCCGCCCTCTTCGGCCCCGGGCCTCACATGCCCACCAGCTTCTACTTGGTTCGTCCCCGAACCACACCGTACTAAGAGAGGTCGGCTCTGATACCACTTACAACGTCCTAGATTCGACGACTGTCCTCACTGTATCAAGACGGGTCTTTTCAGCGTGCTTATGTCCTCACTCACACGTACCCTGAAAAACTTCCCATGAGGTCACCCATCCCAAAATTTCCCCAAGTCAAACACGCTTAACTTTGGAGTTCTTATGTGATGAGCTACCGAAAAGAAGATGCACCTTCTTGATATGAGTAGTACAAATCAAATCTTTAAGCTATGTTCAACTGTACAATCCATTACATTGAACAGTCTTGGAATCCCTCTCATTCCCGTGTGGGTCGGTTCATTCATGTTCCCTCCACCTAGAAGCCTGCCAGGAGCCGCTCGTTGTCCGTGCAACTGATGGCACCGGCGATCACCCCCCACCCTCTTCGGGCTCGGGCTTCACATGCCCACCAGCTTCCATTTGGTTCGTCCCCGAACCACACCGTACTAAGAGAGGTCGGCTCTGATACCAACTGTAATGCCCCAGATTCGACGACTGTCCTCACTGTATCAAGACGGGTCTTTCCAGAGTGCTTATGTCCTCACTCACACGCACCTTGGGAAAAATCCCAGGAGGTCACCCATCCCAAAATTTCTCCAAGTCAAGCACGCTTAACTTTGGAGTTCTAATTGATGAGCTACCGAAAATAAGATGCACCTTCGTAATATGAGTAGTACAAATCAAATCTTTTAAGCTATCTTCAACTGTACAGTCCATTACATTGAACAGTCTCGGAATCCCTCTCATTCCCGTGTGGGTCGGTTCATTCATGTTCCCTCCACCTAGAAGCCTGCCAGGAGCCGCTCATTGTCCGTGCAACTGATGGCACCGGCGATCACCCCCCGCCCTCTTCGGCCCCGGGCCTCACATTAGCAAATATATATTTAAATTTCAAGAAAAATAGTAGAATTATGCATGATTGGTTACGTAAGGATTTTACATGGTACAGTATGCCTCCTAGACGAGCTATTGACCGCTTGAGGGGTGCTCAGAGCGAGGCTGATGAGACTCAGAACCGTTATGAGGATAGAGGTCCACCGCCACCTCCTCCACCACCTGATATGCATACCCAGATGATGGCGGGTATGACTCAGTTCTTCGCACAGTTTGCGGGAAACAATGCTGAAGCGGTAGCAAGGTCGCCTAGACCCGATGCTATATGTGAGCGATTCATGAGGATGAACCCGAAGGAGTTCACTGGGACGTCTGATCCCATGGTTGCTGAGGGATGGATTAAGTCCCTAGAGGTTACTTTCAGATTTATGGAGCTGGAGGATGTTGACAGGGTCCGCTGTGCGACCTATCTTTTTGGAGGAGACGCCCGTCTATGGTGGGAGGGCGCATCTGTAGCTCTGGATCTAGCTACTCTCAGTTGGACGCGCTTTAGAGAGGTATTCTTCTTTAAGTATTTTACTGATGACGTGCGTTCGAGGTTGACCAGGAATTTTATGACCCTGAGACAGGGTGACATGACTGTTACAGAGTTTATCCGTAAGTTCGAGAGGGGTTGTCACTTTGTACCCTTGATCGCGAACGACGAAGGTGCATCTTCTTTTCGGTAGCTCATCACATAAGAACTCCAAAGTGAAGCGTGCTTGACTTGGGGTAATTTTGGGATGGTTGACCTCTTGGGAAATTTCCTAGGGTGCGTGTGAGTGAGGACATAAGCACGCTGGAAAGACTAGTCTTGATACAGTGAGGATAGTCGTCGAATCTGGGGCGTTACAGTTGGTATCAGAGCCGACCTCTCTTAGTATGGTATGGTTCGGGGACGAACCAAGCAGAAGCTGGTGGGCATGTGAGGCCCGGGGCCGAAGAGGGCGGGGGGTGATCGCCGGTGCCATCAGTTGCACGGACAATGAGTGGCCCCTGGCAGGCTTCTAGGTGGAGGGAACATGAATGAACCGACCCACACGGGAATGAGAGGGATTCCGAGACTGTTCAATGTAATGGACTGTACAATTGAAGATAGCTTAAAAGATTTGATTAGTACTACTCATATCACGAAGGTGCATCTTCTTTTTGGTAGCTCATCACATAAGAACTCCAAAGTTAAGCGTGCTTGATTTGGGGAAATTTTGGGATGGGTGACCTCCTGGGAAGTTTCCCAGGGTGCGTGTGAGTGAGGACATAAGCACGCTGGAAAGACCCACCCATCTTGATACAGTGAGGACAATCGTCGAATCTGGGGTGTTACAGGAAGAGTCCAAGAGAGGATACTTACCAATGTGTCATGGTGTTACTCTATCTAAAGCTTTGTGTCTCAAAACTGATGAAGAGATAGAGATGATGACACGTGTTCCATATGCGTCAGCCATTGATAGTATCATGTATGGTGTGATATAGACACGTCCTGATGTCGCTTACGCTATGAGTGTTACAAGCAGATATCAGGAAAACCCTGGTTCAATGTATTGGTAGGCCGTGAAAGATATTCTTAAGTACTTGAGAAGGACTAAGAACTTGTTTATGGTCTATGGGGGTGGAGAATTGAAATTGGAAGGCTACACTGATTCTAGCTTTCAATGTGACGTAGATAATTCGAAATCGACCTCTGGCTTTATATTCATGCTTAATGGTGTGGCTGTATCTTGGAAAAGTTCCAAGTAAGACACCGTTGCGGATTCCACCACTGAAGCTGAATACATTTTTGCATCTGATGCAGCCAAAGAGGTAGTTTGGATGAGGAATTTTGTCCAAGAGTTGGGCGTTATTCCTAATGGAGTTGATCCAGTCCCGTTGTACTGGGACAACACTGGTGCCGTTGCGCAAGCAAAGGAACCAAGGTCTCATCAGCGATCCAAACATGTACTGAGGAAGTTCCACATCATACGGGAAATTGTGGGAAGAGGAGACATATAAATTGAAAGAGTCCCCTCTGCAGATAATGTTGCTGATCCACTTACAAAGCCCTTGCCAGGACCATTGTTTGAAAAGCATTGCGAAGCAATGGGATTAAGGGTAGTTGGCTCTAGGGCAAGTGGGAGATTGTTAGAGTAGATGCCCTGCAAGCCAACAGTTGGCTAGGGAATTTATTGACCCAAGTGAAATAAATAATCTTTATTTTAATATAATTTACTTTTTATGGTCTTGTTATACTTTATCTGTATACCCATGCAAACAGCATAGATAAAGTCCTTGATTATGCTTTAATACAAATGAATTGTAATTCGATGTTGAAACTCATTTGTAAACACTGCATATTCTAAATTCGTTCCTAGTCGATTCAGCCGCCTAAAACAGGGATAAAGTCCGCTTGAGCTCGAGACTAGCATCTGTGATGTTGTGTACTGCGTTTCTTGGTAAGGGCATAGAGATGTCCAAACATGCAGATGGGTAGTCATATGATGATTATACCGAACAACCCTCCTCCGGACTTTCCAAGTGGTTATCATTCATCGAAAGGATAAGTCCGTGGTTATGATTGTACACCATTAGTCCTTACGACCCGGGACAACACTGAGGCTCTATATGCTAGGGCTGTGCTTTGACTCGTTTACCGGCTCTAGGAGAGTCATCAGGTGGCGAGGTTGGGTACAGTTGCGACACATATAGGAGCCAGTGCATTGTAGTCGGGGATTCAACGCTCACCTACGGGTGTGGATATCCTGTGTGATATGATGAAATAATAGTGCATAGAATCTCTGGCCAGAGTATGAGTTGTACGTTAGAGAAGGAGTTCTCAAAATAGTACACGCGATGCAACTATTATAGTTATCACATAGTTATCGAATTATTATGCAACCCTCGATGAACCAATGGTTGCAGATTCGATCGGGATATATGAGATGAAGGGACCGTACTGTACGTTAATCATAATCGACTTGTTCTTGCAGGCACTATCAGTGATACCTAGGGGACCATGGGGCGATGCTACTAGACGCTCTTACCATGATCCGATGGGTGCAATCAGAAATGAGTTCTGACATTCTTGATCAAGGTGTTGATGAAAGGATGGGGCTAACTAGGGTAACCCCGAATAAAGGATTATGTCCTGAATCACAAAGAGTTGTGAACCCACGGCTAGCTGTATCCCTGAACCATTGATGGTCACACAAGCACTGGATCGTTTGTTCCCGTTGAGAGAATAAATTCAAGAAGTTGAATTTATATCATATAGTAAATTCAAGGAGTTGAATTTATGGTAATTAAATTTTGAGATAATAAATTCAAGGAGTTGAATTTATAAAATTTGAGAATTTAATTTATTAAACTCAAATGTTGGGTTTATTAAATATTAAATTTTGGAGGTGATGAAAATTCAAGTAGTTGAACTTATAATTTAAATAATAAATTCAAATGTTGAATCTATAATGTATTTAATTTATTAAGCTCAAAAAGTTGAGTTGATTATTTAATAAATTAAATATAGTGGGTAATATGTTTAATGAGCTTGTAGGAGTACAAGTCCAACATAATAATTAGTTAAAGTTTTAATGGCCCTTGATTAAATTAATTAAATTAGTTGGACTAGCCCAATTAATTAAATCAAGCCCATTAATGTTAATTATGTAATTAGGATATGACTTAATTATAAATAGGGGATGCAAGTCGAAACCCTAGCCTACCAAGACAATCATTTTCGAAAAACACTCTCTCAAACCCTAAGGATTTTTCGGCCACCTCTTGTAGGGAAAGGGTTTGAGTCGTCTCTCAATTATTTTTTCTCCTACGCAAAATATCTTCCATATTTTTTAGTGCAAATTGGAAGAGGAATAGATCATCCAGTCGTGGACCTAATTAGAAGGAAAGAAATAAGTCCATTGAAGAAAGTTCGTTGAGATTCATCAAGAGCTAGATCTGTTATACCGGATCAGTTGTTGTCCAGTGATTTATTCACCAACTCCTTATGAATGTTTTTGTTAAAATCATACGAGCGCCCAAAGAAAAAGACATCTTGAATGTCAAGATCTAAAATTTTTAAAACTTCCGCTGCGTTTGGGCGTGTAGAAAACCGGATCCAACAGCTAGCTTAGAAAATATGGGGGTGCATGGCAACACGGTGTAATAAAGAAATTTTGTATATTTGATATGATACACAATAAATTTCGGTACGATACACAATAAATATTTGATACGATACACAATATCGTTGCCAACACCCTTTTGGTACGATACACAATAAATTTTGTATTTGATTAAGAAAATTACTCGTTTTATTATTTCGCCAAAACACGAAAAAATATTACAACATGATTTTGTAATAATTCTAATGTTCAAAAATTAGTTTAAGTAAACAAAGTTAAGAAAATAAAAAGTGAAAAACTATAATTTACGGATGAATTTCTTAGATATAAAATCAATAATATTTTTGACCAAATCTATATTATAAATTGAATATCAATATTCTATAAATATTTTTTTTCAGGAAATAAATAAAAAACGCACCTAACAAAGTTTTTAAGCCAATAGCACATTTTGATATTTTTTTGGTTGAAAATTTCAAAATTAATTCTCATTTGTACTTTATGTTTACAAATTTTCATATCATATTTACTCATTTGTTAGACAATTTACTATCTGTTGAAAACTTAATTTCGGAGTTTGACAAATTGAGCGTAAAAAAGATGAAAATGAAGATTAGTGCGTATTTAAGGTAATTAAATCAAGTTAACTGAACTATATAGTCAATTGGATGCAGTTGGAAACTGATCAGTTGAACTACAATCAGTTAAGATAAACCAATTTATCCTATCGGCTTTGTCAACTGATAAATCAGTTTGACATGTCAACAGTTATGGAACGTAGCTTTCAACCGACAATTGTACAAGAGCAGAGTGCAATCAACAAGCCAGTTCAAGTCTCTCTCATACATCCCATATCCTGTAATTGCTCACCAACAAACCCAAATTATCAAGACTTCATATATGCAAATTATGCTTGAAATGAATGCTACCAAGGATAATAGGGAATGAACAAAAGGGTGAGATTACATAACTTATTCTCATTCATGCACAGTCAGATTTTTCATCTGAAATTCTTCTTCTCCATACATTCCTTGTTAGTCTCGGAATAGGATTTCATTCTTTTATTTGGCTCCCCCTCACACTACATTTTTTCTTTTTAAAAGTTACTTTTTACAAGAAATTTTTTTATTTAACAAGTGCAAATTTTCACTTTTGTACTCCAGTAGGATATGAATATATGGATTTTGATTTCATTTATCTAATGTTACAATGCTGAGGCTCGATGCACGGATGAGTTCGTAGATTAATGTTTCAAGGCTGGCTCAATTAAATTCTATAATCACAAAAATTGCCTAAGTCATTTTCATGCTACTAGTGAGTACTTCATTTCAAAGGATATGCACTCAAGTTCAACAAACATTCCATGTTTCTCAAATTCCCCACAAAAATTTTGAACTTCATTATTGTTTACACAATTCACTAGTGTTGGAAACTTAATTTCAGTTGTTTGACAAACTAAGTGTTTAATTTATTGGACTAACTGATCAAGTAGCTTGAAGTAACTGAACTACATAAATCAATTGACAGTTGCCTAACTGAAGATTAATGCGCAGTTTATCGAAGACAACTAAAACCAGCTGAACTAAACTTACGAAAAAAACTGACTGATCAGTTGGAAACTAATCAGTTGATAAGAATTTTAAAGCCTAATTTAATTTATTATGTGATTTTAAGAGTTTAGGCTTTTCAAAAAAATACTAAGTTGAGTAGTGGAGATTTTAAACTTTGTAAATTATTGTATTAAATCTTTTAGTGAGGTTAAATAATTAGATTAGTATTATTTTATAAGTATTTATTTAATTAAACAGTTTTAGTCCCTAATTATTTAACTAAGCAGAAATTTTTTATCTAATTAAACCCACACACACGCAGACACACAACACACACACGTTGCAAAAAATTTGAAGAAAACCTAGGGTTCTTGAGTTTTCTTTCAGCAGCCACCTCTCCATTGGAAAATTCATGTAGATTCACGTCCCTTTTTCGAACAAATATCATGTAGCAAGCGTCTCCCGATCATCTCCCGCAATCCACCACGTCGGTATTCGTTATTTTCGAGCGTTTAGACTCAAATGCATGTATATTCTTTCATTTTTCGCATCGATCTTGTCATAGTAAATATCTTGATATATATTGTGTGTAAAAATCCTTTTATGTTATATAAAGTTTGAGCAAAAATATTTGAAACGATTTTGGAACAATTTTTAGATCTCAAAAACCGAATCTGCTGTCATTTTGGATCCCGCGAATTTTCAGTCGGTTTTCTGGAAAACTTTCAAAATAAAAAAACGTAATATTTTTTGATATCTTCGATTTGACAGTAAATTCGTAATTTTCGGACAAGAGAAGAGTGAGTTATGATTTTTCTCGTGTGATTGCTCAACCTGTGTCAAAAATGTGTTCTTCTTGAGGATTTTCAAGTTGCAGGCTTCGTTGGAACTAGGCGGCGCCCGGGCGGTAAGATCTTACCGCTCGAGCACCAAGCTTTCTTGGGAAAAAAAATTAAATTTTTGTATTGGGCAATAATGCATAATATAGTAGTAAGTTCGACGTTCAAAGAAAATGTTTTATTTTTTTTATGTATGCGAGTTGTCTTATGACCAATTATGAACGGGTTTGGAAGCTGGAGAACGTGTCCGGGGACCTCTCCAGCCTGGTAAAGCATGACCTAGTTATGATCAGGATTGGGAAGCGGTAAAGCATTACCATGGACTAATCCACCCGGTAAAGCATGACCGGGGATCTTATGTATGTGGCAGTGGACATCTCTACCAGCCCAGTACTGTGGTTTAGTCTGATCAGACGCAATATGTGTGGGTCACTTGCTTTGAAACTTATCTCTACGCAAAATGATGATGAATATGCATGTGTAAATATGTATGATGCAAGCACGTTTATGAAAATGTTTATGAATTGATGGCACGTCTATTTTTATGTAAGTATGTTCAAAGTTTAAATATGTATGTGCTACTTTAAAACACATGTGGCTTTATTATATACTATTTGCTATTCTCAGTTTATACATGTTGAGTCTTTAGACTCACTAGACTTGATTGATGTAGGTGAGGACGAGTTTAAGGAGACAAGAGGCGGAGACTAGTGAGATGGCTCGAACTGGGCGGAGGACTAACCCGAGGACCGCTTAAGTTTTAAGGATTTTTATGCATGTTGAAATCATTTACTCTGATTTTAACGAATTACTTTATGATGTTTTAAACAAGTACTTGTTACAAGTTCGTTTACATTTCAAATAATTGATAAAGCATTTTATTTACAAGTGTATTTTGAGAGATGGTTAATTATTTAAGAAAGAATTGTATTTTTCGCAAATTTTAAGCATTTTAAAGTACGGTACGTCACATGGTAAGCTGGAGGACCAGTCTTTTTCATTTAACTTTTGAAGGAAGTGGCGTCGCACCAAGGGTAAAATTGCACGTCCAGCCTTATGGATATGCTGTTGTGTTTACAACTGAACCAAAATTCTACGCTAGAATGAAATCAGCTCAAGACACCGATCTTGGCCTTGTAAAGTGAAGAACGTCAGAAGAACATCATCCTGATTTTACCATTTACCACTAACTCTGGTTGTATACTACTCTACCAGAACCATAATTGTGTGTCTAGCTCCATGAAAGAGGAAATATTGGGGAAAACTCATAAATCCCAGTTTACAAAGCATCTTGGAGGTTCCAAAATGTACCAAGACTTGAAACAACATCTTTGGTGGAAGAGAATGAAAAGAGATATTGCTTATTTTGTGAAACAATGTCTTCCATGTCAGATGATAAAATCAGATCATCAGAGGCAATTGGGGTTTCTACAACCTTTAGCTATACCTTAGTGGAAATGGGATAACATCACCTTGGATTTTTTAGCTAGACTTCCAACACTCACAAGAGGCCATGAAAACATTTGGGTAATAGTAGATTGTCTTACCAAATCTGCACACTTGATACCTATCAGTCAAAATTTTGGAGTAGAAAATTTAGCCGAACTATATCAAAAAAATATCATTCAGTTACATGGTATTCCTACAACTATAGTCTCAGACCAAGATCCAAAGTTTACATCATGACTATGAAAAAGCTACAAGAATGTTTGGGAACCAAACTAAATTTTAACAGAGCAACACATTCCGAAACTGACGGGAAATCAGAACATACCCTTCAAAAGCTAAAAGAAATGTTGCACGCATGTGTACTGGATTTTGGAAAGAATTTGGAACACACTTACAACTTGTGCAATTTGCCTACAATAACAGCTATCAAGCTACAATTCAGATGGCTCCTTCTGAAGTTTTATATGGACGTATATGTCGTTTTCCTCTTAATTGGGACATGGAAGAATGGCTCCAAAGAGGGAAAAACAAGAATAGTAGCACCTGATTAGGGATGAAAATTTTTCCCACGGGTTTGGGGACCTACGGGGAAAACTTGAAATGGGGACGAGGATCCCCGATTTTTTTTGGGTTCGGAGTTTTTAAAAATCCCAGAAATAGTTCGAGGGCAAGTATGAGGATATTATCCCGATCCCCGAACTCGCTACAAAAATAATATTAATACTAATATTATTAGTATTAATTTTAATATTAATGTTATCACTAATAATAATAGATAATAATAAGTTTTGGTTTGGAGAATTCCCGTACTCACCCCCGTCTTGCCCCATTGATATTTTTGAAACGGGGATGAGGGCAGGATGAGGATTTGATCCTCGCGGTTTCGGGTTTGGGGATTCTCGAAAGCCGAAAAAAGGGATCGTGGCGTGTATGGGAGTGGTGATGGAATTATGGGATGGGGATGGAATGAAGATAGGGATGGCAAACCAGCCCCCACCACGCCCCATTGTCATCCCTACACCTGATCTCATACATGAAGCCATTGAAAAGTTACAATCATAGAAAAAAAGAATGCAAATTGCGCAAAGTCGACAAAAATTATGCGGATAAGAGACAAAAAGATGTAGAATTTGAAGTAGGTAACTACATACTCCAGAAGGTAAAACCAAGAAAATAAATTATTCAAGGGGAAAAGAAAGGAAAGTTACAACCACGTTTTATTGGACCCTTTGAAATCATCAAGCGAATAGGATATATGGCATATCAACTACTGCTACCAAAAATATCTCAGGAATACACTACGTCTTTCATGTATCAAAACTTTGAAATCGTCCAAGGAACACAAATCAGGTTATCAACCACATCAAAATCGAACTAGAAAGAGATTTATCATTTGAGGGACGATCAATCCAAATAGTTGATCACAAAACCCAGGAGCAACACACAAATAGGTTCAACCCGTAAAAATGTTGTGGCGCAACCACAATATCAAAGAAGCCACCTGGTAAAAAGAAGAAGAGCTTAAACAACAGTACATCGATTTATTTAAGAGCAATGACTGAATCTGGGGACCATATTTCTTTAAGAAGGAAAGATTGTGATACCCAAACATGAATTATATCTATATATTATTAAATAATAATAATGACATATGAAATTTAAAAAAAAAATAAACAAAAACAAAAAATACAATTACTTACATGTATATTAATAGGTTGCTTCCTAAATTAGTCATAATTAATAGGTGTTAACATATCATATACAATTGGCACTATCCTTCATTTATTTTTCCTACAAGTAGCTCTTTTATCAGACAACATAGGAAGAAATTCGTGAAGAAAATCAGAAGAAAGAAAAGAGTGAAAATGGTGAGAGAAATGCAAGAAAATGAGGAAAAATAGTGCAAATTGTGTAAAAAAATTACCTAAAATCGATTTTCCACCCTAAAACAAGTTGGTACACGAGCTGTAACAAGACCGTTGATGGATTTGAGCCAAAAAAAAAAATCAAAACCCTGAAGAAAATCCAAAGTGTCAGCCTAGAAACTACCTTGATCAAGTTGCAAGTTCATGCATGTATATCTTCTACTTGAGCATTGTTTTGGGCTTATAAGGTAATAACTTCAAAGTTGTTTATTGTTCATATAGAGTCCATGCATGGAAACGGATTGTCTGGAAAATAATTGGAATTGTAGTGTTTTCTGGAAACAATGTGGCATGTTCACTTTAAGGTCCAAAATGCGATAAAGTAATCTAACTGCATGCAAATCTATGAATAATGGAAAATGTCTAATTAAATTATTTTAATTGCATTTATTGAATGTGGTAGGCATGTTTATATGTTTAAAATTGAGTTTTATATTAGAATGCATAAAACTGTGTTTTAGGTTATTCGAGACGCGATCGAGGAACGGAGACCGAGGACCATAAAAAGAAACTATTTTTAATAAATAATTATTTTAAATTATTTAAAATATGGTATATTTTTTATGTTATTTTCAAAAATGATATCTTTTGAGGCGTTTTTACTCGTCGAGTTGTGTTTTAAACCGGTAGTCGACTTTTTGATGAAAAAAATACTTTTTCGGAACTCGGCTAATATTTTTCGAAAACTTTTCTAAATGAAATATTTTACCTACATTCTAATGGGCTATTATACTAAGTTTATTGGTCCTAGCTTACTACACAATTATTTATATCAAAATTTAGAGTTTCCAAACCCTAAAACATTTAAAACCACAAGCCTACAAGCTCCAAAGTCTCCTAGTTTTCTCTCCACCTTCACATGGCCACACACCTCACGTTTTGAAGGAATTCACTTGAGTTTGAAAGGCAAAAATGCAGCAAGTTCCCGTCCCTCTCCACCAACGTTCCTCGCATCTCAAATTATTTTTCGTGCATGAAACACGCAAAGACATGCCTTAATCTTTCTTCACTCATTGTTAATATCATATTATGTGTGTTTTACATGATTGCATGAAAAACATGATCTCATCTTATATATTTTTGTTTTTATGGCTTGTACATGATAAAACTTGAGTTTTCATGCCTTTAAATTCATGTTAATGATTCACAAAGGGACTGCCAAGCTAGGGCTACTAGATGGGATGCATTTCAGTATGTTTAAGGGTCTTACGATGCATGATGTAGGCTGTTATGGTTTAGGGTAGAAGGGGGCCGCAAGTTACTGAGGTTTGAAGGAACTAGGGTTTCGAACTTAGGTTTCCTAGAATATTGCGGTTCGGGCTGCGTTTGGGTCACGTCCAGGGGTCTTAATAGGGCTGATCCATGGTCCTAGATGGCTTGATGGAAGACTGGTGCAAGGCGTAGGGTTGTAGGTGGAAGCTTGGGGTCGCGCAAAGCTTGGAGTGACAGGTTGAGGGTTGTTCAAGCTAGGTTCGCTAGGTCTGGTCTAGCAGCTTGTTAAGGGCTCGACCATGGTCCTAGGTGGTCCTAGGAAGTTTTCATAGGGGCTGGTCTTGTTGGTTAAGGGCTAGGGTCGAAGGGGTGCAAGGTTGGTAGGATATGGTTGAACTGGGATCGGTTACGGTTCCCGGAAGCGCAACCGAAGTTTCGAAAATCATATTTTCATGGCAAGAAAACCGAGCACCCCACATAGTGTGTAGCAAATACGAAATTACACGAAAATTTCATACATAGTGTGTTTTAGAAATTTACCTATCAATCACAAAGATTGATGATGACTACAACTAAGTAGTTAAACAAATTAGCTCTTGAATAGTAGACAAATCTACAAGCTTCCTTTGAGCACTCCTTGCTCAAATTCCTTCAAATTAGGTCCACACCTAACAAGGAAGATCCCGTCTAATTTTGCATTAGAAAAATTAGAGGATTTTTCTTTTAGCAAGAGTATACTTTCCTCAACAATTGAAGAAGCCAAAATTGAGGGAAAAATGGAAGAATAATTTCGGCCAAAGCTAGGAGTGAAGGGGGAGAGAAAAAAATTTCTTGGTTGTGAGAAAAGTAAAAAGTTGCAAGTGCATGTCATGCCTAGTTTGTTGAAAAAGTTGCCTCCAATCCTTCACCTCCCAAGCATGCAATTTTATTTGGGCTTGTAACAATTACAAAGCACATGGACTTTTATTTAAATATCTCAAACACATTTGAGACCATTTAAACTTTACTTGATTTTACTCAATCCCATTAGTTGAATAATTATTTACTATTGGGCTCTACAAGACCCAATGTTATTTAATTAATTCAACACTTGAATTAATTTAATTATTTGGACTCTACTAGGTCCACTAGTGTTTAATTAATTCAACACTTGAATTAATTTAATTTAGTACATAATAATGTTTATGAAAATCATAATTTTCAAATACACTAATTATTGAGTCATCTTTTAATTTAAGAACACTTTATCAATTAAAAGTTACATTTCCCATAATCCTCTTATAGAAGTCATATTTCTATTTTTCTTTGCGCTTATAAACTCCTTTATAAGCAGTTCAACACATTGAACTAATTTTCTTCTCAACGAGATCTAGAAAGTTAGCACTTGTGTGACCCTCAATGCTTCAATGATACAACTAGTCGTGGGTTCACATCTGAATGTGACTCGGGACTAAACATGTCCTTATATGAGCATACCCCAGTTGCTCCATTCTTATTTATCAACTCCTTGATAATAAGAACGTCAGAACTCAAGTCTTATAATACTCAACCAATCATGTTAAACGCCTAGCAGCATCGCTTACATGATTCCCTAGGTATCAAACGATAGTGCCTGCAAGAACCATTTCATTATAGTTAGCGTACAGTACGTTCCCTTCATCTCATATATCCCGACCGATTCGACAACTATTGGTATATCAAGAGCTGTCAAAGAATCGTTACTATGTGTCATGTTGTAGTTGCATCGATGGTGTAATCTAAGAAATCCATTTCTTAATTACCACCAACACTCTGATCAGAAATTTCAAACTACATACCCATGAGATCACAAAGGATATCCATACCCGAAGGTAAGCGATGAATCCCAGACTACAATGCATAGAGTCCTTTATGTTTCGACAGAACACCCAACCTTGTCACCTAATAAGCTTATATTTGTCGGTAAACAAGTCAAAGTGCAATGCTAGCATATAGAGTCATAATGTTGTCCTAGGTCATAAAAACTAATGGTGTACAACCATAAACTAGGACGTTTCCACTCGATAAGTGAGAACCACTTGAAAAGTCCTTTATGGAGGGTTGTTCAATGCACTTTACGAGGAGCACCTATCTGCATGGTCGGACATCAAATATCCCCTACCCATGAAATATGGTACTCACATCGCAGATACTAGTCTCAAACTCGAGTGGCCTTTATTCTTCTTAATTGTGGATGAATCGACTAGGAACTGTTTAGAGTATACAGTATTCCAAATATGAGTTTCATGACACTCATCATATGAGCATCTCATATTCTTTTTACTATTTGAATATTCAAGAACTTTATCTATGCAACTAGCATAGGTATACAGATAAAGATGTGCCAAAACAATAATTTCAAATATTATTAAAATAAAGATTGTTTATACATAGAGTTTAAACATGAACCCTCGGCCAACACTTAGCACGATGGGCACCTACTCTAACAATCTCTCAGTTGCACTAGAGCCAACTACCCATATTCTTCAAACCATTCGATTCGCGATGCTTATCCAATAATGGTCCAGGTAAAGGCTTAGTTAGTGGATCAGCAACATTATCTACGGACCCGACTTTGTCAATCGACACTTCGCCTCTTTCCACAATCTCTCGGAGGATGTGATACATTCTCAATACATGTTTGGATTTCTGATGAGACCTTGGCTCCTTCGCCTGAGCAATGGCTCCCCTGTTGTCACAAAACACTGGGACTGGAGCAACTCCATTAGGAATGACGCCCAACTCTTGGACAAAATTCCTTAACCAAACAGCCTCCTTTGCTGCAACTGATGCAGCAATTTATTCAGACTCAGTGGTGGAATCCGCAGTACTGTCTTGATTGGAACTCTTCCAACAGACAACAGCACCATTGAGCATGAATACGAACTTAGAGGTTGACTTTGAGTCATCGATATCGCTTTGGAAGCTAGAGTCAGTACAGCCTTCCAATTTCAGTTCTCCACCTCCATAAACCAAGAACAACTTATTGGTCCTTCTCAAATACTTGAGAATGTCTTTCACAGCTTTCCAGTGTGAAAGACCGGGGTTCGATTGATATCTACTCACTACACTTAGTGCAAAAGTCACGTTTCGACGTGTAGATATCATCCCATACATGATACTACCAATCGCAGATGCATAAGGAATGCTTGTCATCATCGCTATCTCTGCACCAGTCTTGGGAGACATAGACTTGGATAGGGACACGCCATGACACATTGGTATATGTCCTCTCTTGGACTCATCCATCGAGAACCTCTTCACGATGGTATCAATGTATATGGACTGGGTGAGACCAAGCAATCTTCTTGATCTATTTCTATAGATTTGTATTCCCAATTCAAAATATGCTTCACCCAAGTCCTGCATCGAGAGCTTACCCGCTAACCATATTTTAGTTGATTGCAACATCCCTACATCATTCCCAATGAGTAGAATGTCATCAACATAAAGCACCAAGAATGTCACAGCACTCCCACTGACCTTCTTAAACACACAGGGTTCCTCAGGATTCTTGGTAAAACCAAACTATTTGATTGAACTATCGAATCTGAGATTCCAACTCCTAGATGCCTGCTTTAGACCATAAATAGATCTCTGAAGTTTGCTTATCATATGCTCACTTCCGATAGACATAAACCCTTCAGGTTGAAACATGTAAATCTCTTCCTTAATATCCCATTAAGAAAGGCTGTCTTGAAATCCATCTGTCATATCTCATAGTCATACCATGCATCTATGGCTAGCAATATCCTTATATACTTTAACATTGCGACTGGAGAAAAGATTTCCTCAAAGTCAACTCCTTATCTTTGAGTATAGCCTTTTGCTACCAATCGCGCCTTAAAGGTCAATACCTTCCCATCCGCCCTAGGTTTCCTCTTGTAAATTCATTTACACCATATAGGAACAGTTCCCTCAGGTGCATCCACAAGATTCCACACTTGGTTCAAATGCATGGAATTCATCTCGGATTCCATAGCTTCAAGCCATTTGGATGAATCGTAATCAGATAATGCTTCCTTGAAGGTCATTGGATAACATCCATGGTTAGGCTCATCATGGCCCTCTTCAAGAACCAGACCATACCTCATAGGTGGTCTCGAGACTCTCTCGGATCTTCTAGGAGCTTGTATCTCCTCTCTTGGCTCTTCGGGTGTGGGTTCTACAATTTTGGGTGTCTCTCGAACATCTCCGAGTTCTATCATCTCTCCTTTTCTATCCAACAGAAATTCATTTTCCAAAAAGGTTGTATTCCTAGAAACAAACACCTTTGTTTCTTGGAGATGATAAAAATAATATCCAACTGAATTACTTGGATATCCCACAAAGTAACATAAAATGGATTGACTATCCAATTTATCTCCCACTACCTGCTCACATAATCAGGGCATCCCCATATTCTAAGATAAGAATATTTGGGAGGCTTACCCATACATATCTCATATGGTGTCTTATCAACTACTTTTGAATGGACATTGTTCAACAACAGTGCCGCTATCTCAACCGCATATCCCCAAAAGGATGGCGGCAACTCCGTGAACCCCATCATAGACCAAACCATGTCCATCAAAGTCCGGTTACGACGCTCTGAAACACCATTCAACTGCGGTGTAGCAGGCGTTGTCCACTGCAAGAGAATCTCATTCTCCTTAAGATACTCTTGAAACTCGGCACTCAATTACTCACCACCTCAATCCGATCGAAGTGACTTGATGCTTCGTCCCAACTGTTTCTCTACTTCATTTCTGAATTCTTTGAACCTTTCAAAGGCTTCAGATTTTTATTTCATCAAATACACATACTCATACCTCAAAAAATCATCGGTAAAGGTTATGAAGTAGGCATGTCCATGCTTAGTGGTGATGCTAAGCGAACCACACACATCAGTATGGATCAAATCCAATAATCCTTTGGCTCGATCCACATTACCTTTAAAGGGAATTTTGGTCATCTTTCCTTTTAGACAGGATTCACAAGTCGTGAGAGAATTAATATCAGACATATCAAACATGCCTATTCTCACTAGCTTGTTCATCCTTCTTAGGGAAATATGTCCTAATCGAGCATGCCATAATTGTGCTGAATTTAGAGTATCTTGTTTTCGTTTGTTTGTTGTTGTTATTGCTTGGATATTGTTTAGTAGAATATCTTTCAATTTTAATTTATAGAGATCGTTTTCAAGTTCTCCCGTACCAATCAAACATTCATTCTTGTAAATGTTGCAAACACCATTGCTAAATAAATAAGAATATCCATTTTTATCAAGTATAGAAATAGAAACAATGTTTTTCACCAAATCAGGTACAAACAAAACATCTCTTAAAATTAACTTAAAATCATTGTTCAAAAACAAGTACACATCTCCAACAGTCTTGTCGGCAACTCTTGCCCCATTGCCCATCCTCAAGAAGGTATTACCTTCCCTTAGTCTCCTACTTCTTCCCATCACCTGCAAATCATTACAGAGATGTGAGCCACAGCCGATATCTAATACCCAAGAAGTAGAGTTAATTGAAATGTTTACTTCAATATAGAGCATACGATTTCCAGAACCTTTCTGAGCAAGATATTCTCTGCAGTTAAGCCTCCAATGTCCAGGCTTCTTGCAGTGATGACATACATCAACAGTCTTGTCAGCCTTAACTGGTATGGCGGCCATAGCGGGACTCGGAGATTGCCTCCTCAAGGGCACGTTCTTCTTGGGACGTTGGAAAGAACGCTTTTTTCCCTTCCCATGTGAACCAGTCTTTGTACCAGATGAAGAATCCATATAAAGAACCGACTTCTCTTTCTTGATGGAGGATTCAAACGTAACAAGCATATTCACCAACTCCTCAAGGGTAGGCTCCAGCTTTTCATGTTGAAATTCACCACAAAATGATCAAATGAGCTCGGCAGTGATAAGAACAACACGTCAGTGGTCAACTCCGATGGCAATATAATATCCATGCCAACAATCTTGTCCACAAACCCAATCAACTTTTGGCCATACTCATGGACCGAAGGCCCATCTCGCATGCGTAAAGTGATTAGCTTCTTGATGGTAGCATGCCTAAGAGGTCGAGTCTGCTCACCAAAGAGCTCCTTGAGATGCAAATGAATGTCAGCAGCACTCTTTGCATCCTCAAAACGCCTCTGCAGCTCATCATTCATAGAAGCCTGCATATAACACTTTGCTCGCAAGTCATGGTCACACCAATCCTTGTAAGACTGCAATTCCTCAGGAGTGCAGCTAGACGGAGCCTTAACAAGGGGCGACTCAGTAAATGTATATGCTATCCTTTCTGAATTGAAGACGATTTTCAGTTTTCTTAGCCAATTGAGGTAATTAGGTCCAGTTAAAACGTGTTTGTCGAGTATTGCAGATAATGGGTTGCGAATCGAAGACATTGTAAAATTTGTACTGAAAAGTAAAAACAGATAAATTTTAATGACTATTTTAAAATATTTAGTAAGATATAAAGTACGGACTTTTACTTCATAAATTTTCCCTCCCACTGTTTTGACATTTTTCACTACCCTCTAGTGAAAACGGGAAACTCCTTTCCTCAATAGGTATGTAAGATCCAATTAGTAAATTATGATACCGAATAATATCAGCCAATCATAATTCCTGAAAGGTAGTTTCCAATTGCATCTCCATGCAACCCTTTACGTAAAATTTTGTCTCACGTTTGATTAGGACCCCAATAATATGACGTCGTTCATCTTTAGGTGTCAAGCCTTACCCATCTATGTTGAATCTTAATGGACGGTCGCCATGAGTTCCCTCAATAATATGAGCTGAAATCATGGGAGTTCCACGTAGTTCAAATCACCATGTCAATGGATGACGCAGCTTTCCAGTGTCCAAGGCTCCCTCAATAATATGAGCCGAGCACTGAACACGGGTAGCGGTCATCATACATCCATTGTCGATGGAAGACGTGGAAATTATAAAACACCTTTATAATTTCTCTTTTCGGGCTTGATATTAATTTTGAATATTATTCAAAATGAGGGTTTTTAATTTTGAAAGGTCTCATCATTAATTTTATTTAAAAGCTCGTCATGTTTGATCGTATGTTTCTCGGATTCATGCAACTTTGTTATTATCATAATAATAACGCACATACTCATTATTTATAACATATCATGCATATATTATAAACAGTAAACTAAACAAGGATGATCAATCGCCCCAAAACTAATGGCCCGTGTGAGCTAAACACGGGCCTAGGTCCAATCCTAGGGAATGCATGTGATGAAAATGCATAATTACATAAACCTCTAATATTTACATGTTTTCGATCTTCATAATTATCAAGGCCCACCATCTTCCAATTTTGATCTTCAACTATACTAATATTTACAAATAAATATCCATGGCAAATAGAGATATATCTCATGGAGTGGGAACGGGCTATAAACCAAGTCCACTTATAAATTGATAATTATTACAAAAAATTCAACACAAATATGCTAACATACACCTAACAAATTGGGCTTGGGCTTTTGATCATCCTTCATGCATAATATCACATATCATACACCATCAATTAATTATTCCAATTAGTAAATTATGATTCCGAATAATATCAGCCAATCATAATTCCTAAAAGGTAGTTTCCAATTGCATCTCCATGCAACCCTTTACGTAAATCTTTGTCTAACGTTTGATTAGGACCCCAATAATATGTCGTCGTTCATCTTTACGTGTCAAGCCTTACCCATCTATGTTGAATCTTAATGGACGGTCGCCATGAGTTCCCTCAATAATATGAGCTGAAATCATGGGAGTTCCACGTAGTTCAAATCACCATGTCAATGGATGTCGCAGCTTTCCAGTGTCCAAGGCTCCCTCAATAATATGAGCCGAGCACTGAACACGGTTAGCGTTCATCATACATCCATTGTCGATGGAAGACGTGGAAATTATAAAACACCTTTATAATTTCTCTTTTCGGGCTTGATATTAATTTTGAATATTATTCAAAATGAGGGTTTTTAATTTTGAAAGGTCTCATCATTAATTTTATTTAAAAGCTCGTCATGTTTGATCGTATGTTTCTCGGATTCATGCAACTTTGTTATTATCATAATAATAACGCACATACTCATTATTTATAATATATCATGCATATATTATAAAGAGTAAACTAAACAAGGATGATCAATCGCCCCAAAAACTAATAGCCCGTGTGAGCCAAACACGGGCCTAGGTCCAATCCTAGGGAATGCATGTGATGAAAATGCATAATTACATAAACCTCTAATATTTACATGTCTTCGATCTTCATAATTATCAAGGCCCACCATCTTCCAATTTTGATCTTCAACTATACTAATATTTACAAATAAATATCCATGGCAAATAGGGATATATCTCATGGAGTGGGAACGGGCTATAAACCAAGTCCACTTATAAATTGATAATTATTACAAACATTCAACACAAATATCCTAACATACACTTAGCAAATTGGGCTTGGGCTTTTGATCATCCTTCATGCATAATATCACATATCATACACCATCAATTAATTATTACAATAATCAATTGATCCACTATTATATATCTTGATCCAATCACTAACTGCCACGATTATAAATTAAATTAACAAAGTAAACAAACTCCTTCGTCCACTTTCTAATTAATTTATTTATGACCGTATTTCTTGTAAATTACCATTTACTATAAATAATTAAAGTTCAACTTCTATTATTTATTTTATGAGAAATATACACAAATTTTGTAGATTTAAACTTAAGGGCCCAATAAGACATTTTTCACCAAAAATATTTTGGCCTATTTAAATTTCACAAATTATGTTAACTATCTAATGGCCCAACAACTCAAGGCCTATAACACTTTGATATTCCAAAACACTTTTGAAAACCCTAACCGTCATCGTCGTTGTCGGAGCTCCGTCGCCGGATTCCGACCAACATGCACAAATTTTTTATATATATGCAACATGCTGCCCGAAAACCTCCCCAAAACCGGCCTCGATTTGTTGTAACGATTATCCCATGTGGTTAGAAATTTTAATCAATATAATATCATGCATTTTCTACACATAAAAGTAACCATAGCTCTGATACAACTTGAAAGGGGATCAGTTACGGCGCCCGGAAGCGAAACGGAAGTTTTGAAAATCATATTTTCATGGCAAGAAAACCGAGCACCCCACATAGTGTGTAGCAAATACGAAATTACACAAAAATGTCATACATAGTGTGTTTTAGAAATTTACCTATCAATCACAAAGATTGATGATGGCTCCAACTAAGTTGTTAAACAACTTATCTCTTGAATGGTAGACAAATCTACAAGCTTCCCTTGAGCACTTTTTGCTCAAATTCCTTCAAATTAGGTCCACCACTAACAAAAAAGATCCTATCTAATTTTGCACTAGAAAAATTAGATGATTTTTCTTTTGGGAAGAGTATACTTTCCTCAACAATTGAAGAAGAAAAAATTGAGGGAAAAATGGAAGAATATTTTTCAGCCAAGCTAGGAGTGAAGGGGAGAGAAAAAAATTCTTGGTTGTGTGAAAAGTAAAAAGTTGCATGTGCATGTCATGCTTAGTTTGTTGAAAAAGTTGTCTCCAACCCTTCACCTCACAAGCATGCAATTTATTTGGGCTTGTAACAATTACAAAGCTCATGGACTTTTATTTAAATATCTCAAACACATTTGAGACCATTTAAACTTTACTTGATTTTACTTAAGCCCACTAGTTGAATAATTATTTCCTATTGGGCTCTACAAGACTCAATGTTATTTAATTAATTCAACACTTGAATTAATTTAATTATTTGGACTCTACTAGGTCCACTAGTGTTTAATTAATTCAACACTTGAATTAATTTAATTTAGTCCATAATAATGTTTATGAAAATCATAATTTTCAAATACACTAATTATTTGAGTCATCTTTTAATTTAGGAACACTTCATCAATTAAAAGTTACATTTCCCATAATCCTCTTATAGAAGTCATATTTCTATTTTTCTTTGCGCTTATAAACTCCTTTATAAGCAGTTCAACACATTGAACTAATTTTCTTCTCAACGAGATCTAGAAAGTTAGCACTTGTGTGACCCTCAATGCTTCAATGATACAACTAGTCGTGGGTTCACATCTGAATGTGATTCGGGACTAAACATGTCCTTATATGAGCATACCTCAGTTGCTCCATTCTTATTTATCCACTCCTTGATAATAAGAACGTCAGAACTCATGTCTTATAGTACTCAACCAATCATGTTAAATGCCTAGCAGCATCGCTTACATGATTCCCTAGGTATCAAACGATAGTGCCTGCAAGAACCATTTCATTATAGTTAGCGTACAGTACGGTCCTTTCATTTCATATATCCCGAACGATTCAACAACTATTGGTATATCGAGAGTTGTCAAAGAATCGATATTATGTATCATGTTGTAGTTGCATCGATGGTCTAATCTAAGAAACCCCTTTCTTAATTACCACCAACACTCTGATCAGATATTTAAAACTACATACACATGAGATCACATAAGATATCCATATCCGAAGGTAAGCGGTGAATCCCCGAATACAATGCATAGAGTTCTTCATGTTTCGACAGAACACCCAACCTTGTCACCTGATAACCTTATATTTGTCGGTAAACAAGTCAAAGTGCAATGCTAGCATATAGAGTCACAATGTTGTCTCGGGTCATAAGGACTAATGGTGTACAACCATAAACTAGGACGTTTCCACTCGATAAGTGAGAACCACTTGGAAAGTCCTTTATAGAGGGTTGTTCAGTGCACTCTACGAGGAGCACCTATCTGCATGCTCGGACATCACAATGTCCCCTACCAAGGAAACATGGTACTCACATCGCAGATACTAGTCTCAAACTCGAGCGGCCTTTATCCTTCTTAACGGCGGCTGAATCGACTAGGAACTGTTTAGAATATACAGTATTCCAAATATGAGTTTCGTGACACTCATCATATGAGCATCTCATATTCTTTCTACTATTTGTATATTCAAGGACTTTATCTATGCAACTAGTATGGGTATACAGATAAAGATGTGACAAAACAATAATTTCAAATATTATTAAAATAAAGATTGTTTATACATAGAGTTTAAACATGAACCCTCGTCCAATACTTGGCTCGACGGGCACATACTCTAACAAGGGTCTCATTCAAATTAGGGAAGAAAATTCAGATGTTTTCTAGGTGGTTTCTATGGGTTTAAATGGCTCGATTTGGGTTGCATACAGTATGGTTAGGTGTTAATAAGCTATGGTTCAAGTTTGGTTAAGGTTTGAGTCGATTCGAGTTAAAATCGGGAAGTACTTTCAAGTTTTAAAACGAATTGAAAAATTAGTCGAAGAGCTTAAGTTTACACCTAAGAATTGTTTATGGGTGTATTTTAAGTGTCATGTTAATTTTGGATGGATTTGGGACGTCATTTTAAGGTCCAAGAGTAAATTTGGAAAGTTAGGGTTTCAGGGACAAAATGTTCATTTTACACCTGAAAAATGTTAGACGTCTTGGCAGTGCCCTGAATGCTGTAATGAATGTTAAAATGTTTATTTTGAAAAATTATGGAATTTTATGATGGAAAACGATAATGATAAAAAACGTGTTGCATGCTTGGTTTAAAAAAAATGATATCTATGCATGAATTTTTATAAGTTATGGATACGATGATAGGATTGAAGGAGGTAAATTGATTGTGACTAATACAAATACGAATAAGAATACGAAAGTATATGATTATATGTAAGGCCAAGGCTCAGATGACGGGTGAGAGTGTCGATTATGTCCCCGCCACCTAATACAATGGTTATACGTAAGATTGATCAATCAACCAAAAGCTGAAATGAAAGTCACAATTAATTATTTGAATTCAATGAAAGAGAAACACATACGTATATGATGAAAGGAAAAGGGATATGATGAAATGAAAAAGGTTTAAAGCTTATGCATGTTCATGAAAAGCTATTTTATTAAAAATATTTTCACTGTTGCTTGTGGAAGTATATGTATTACATGCAATCATGGTTAAGGGTTGCTGAGTCATTAGATTCACTATATGTGAATGATTCAGATGAGAATAACTTTGATGATGGTGGAGGAGGACTTGATCGTTGAACTAGCTGGACTAATGGTGAACATAACCCGATGACCTTTGCTAGTTTTTCCGCATTAGTATGATTTTAAAGATTTTATGACCTTTTATAGTTTTGAGTGGTTTTTGAGATGATTTAAGATATTTATACTACTTTTGAAAAATGCTAGTTTTAGGTTTGGTTTGAAGGTTTACGATTTTGTGGTTTGCACTACGTTGGGATTTTGAATAAAATAATTAGTTTGTGAGTTTATTTTAAATGGTGTAAAGCATATTCATACATGTCACATTAGTGAAATTTAAGTCCATAAACCATGTAACATTTGGTATGGAGGGGGAAGACCTAAAGACACATTGGTGATTACATGCCATAAATCATGCAACCTTTGGCATGGAGGGGGAATACTTAAAGTCATATTGGTGCCTACAAATAGTGGCAAAGAATGAGTGAAATCACACCAAAAACAACATCAAAATTTTTCTCCAAAAGTTGCAATTTTCGAGTACCAAAAATTATGCCCAATTTCAGAAAGTTTTGCTCATTGTTTTAGACGTCCAAATCCGATCTCCACCATTCAGAATATACCTATACGTGTTTGGAGCAACATATCCAAAATTCAGACCGATCTAAAGGTTCGATTAGGTGCAAACATTTTTGCGAGATGACTGATTTTTCAGTGTCAAACTCCAACTTGTTCATTCCAAGATTTTTGGAACAATCTTACAAGTAAGTTGGTTTATATGTTTTAAAGATTATGTATGTTTTAAAATTTGATCGTTTACTGCATGATGTGAATAAGTGCGAATTTCAAAAATCTAAGTTACTTCAAATCATTTCGTTCTGTCTGTTTGTTCGTTTATGCTTCTCTGTTTCGTTCTGCATTGGTGTCATTCTGTTCGAACCAATTTGCCTCCGAATGATAAGTTATTTGTTTGAATCTGATAATGGTGCATCGGGAAAGCGTGCGAGGAAAATGGCTCTAGAGGGAGCTTGTCTATGGGAGAAGGCCCTAGAGGGAACCCGAATGCGGGAAAAGGCCTCAAAGGGAGCTCATTTACAGGAAAAGACCCCAGAGGGAGCCTAAGATCAAGGATAGCTCATGATCATTATAATCTGTTTGTCTGATAAGTTCTATTCTGAATGTTCTAATTCGAAGTTCTGATTTGCTCTAAGTCTGATTTCCGTTCATCCAACTCTGAAGCTCTGATTTGTTCAACGTTTGACTTCTGTTCATTCAACTCTGATATATCATGCTATGTGGAAAGAAGAAGGTTTTAAAAGTATTATGTATCAAATGTTTTATGGTATTCGATCGGCCCCCACTTGCTGATTGTTTCCCAAAACGCTCACCCACCTTACGTCCCTCTCCAGATGAGAATGAAGTACAGGTAGAACAAAAGCAGCAGGAGCAGTTCTGGGGTTGGTAAAGAATTAGAAGGAAGGAATTTAAGTTCTGGATGTTCAATCTCATTAGTGTTCCTTTGTATTTCTTCGTAAGTGTTTGTACTTTTCACTTCCGCAACCTCTGTATTTTTGTTTTTACGTAAAGAAAATGGAATTTCATGAAATAGACTGGTATTTGGCTATTTTCTATGCGGCTTATTGTTATATGATTAATAATGCCGGATTTCACCGATGTCTCGGTCTCAAGGTGTGACTTTTAAGTGGCATCAGAGCCGCCAGGTTCATAATCTGGCAGGGAGTTTGATAGACAAAATTTGATGAAGGAAAATGCCCATGCCTTTGTATCCAAATTATTATGATATATCATACTCATCTCTGTTTTTTTAAATCCTCAAATTCAAGTTGTTTCCATAGTTGGATGGCTAATTCTTCCGCATAGAATCTCGAAACTCAATCTTGTCACTGTTTTCAATCTATGTGAAACTACCACTTCTTTCCACTTGGGAAAAATCTAACGAAAGATTTTGTTCGACCCAATTATTTGTTCAATGTTGATTTTTGCCTTTACTTTGATCTAAATCTTTTCATTCGATTTCTCTAGGAAATGGCAGGAAAACCACCAAGAAACAATCGTAACCCACGAAGAGCCAATCAGGATGATGAAGAGAACCTACCTCCATCACCACACGGAGTTAACCTTAGTCAAGGAGACATGATGGCAATTGCCACCATTGTGGCCGTGACGCTACAATGGATTCTGAACCCAAACACCAACAATGTCATCTAGCAACCACCAGAATCCCAGCCACGTGGTATTAAGTACCACTATAAATCCCTCCGAAAAAACCGAGTCCCAACCTATGATGGGAATCCCGACCCGGAAATTGGCCACAACTGGCTCAAAAATGTAGAAAGCCAACTTCATCTGCTGGAAGTGCCCGAAGAACTCAAGGTAGAAGTGGTGATACCATTTCTTGAGAAAAGAACACGCAAATGGTGGGAGACTATTTCGCCAGGTATGGCCGAGGATGGGCCAATTACATGACATACATTTAGAAGGGAATTCCTGAAGCAGTATTATCCGGCGAAATTCATTTTGAAAAAGCTGAGTGAATTTGAAAGCTTTAAACAAACTTCAAACATGACGGTGATTGAGTACACCTCAAAGTTCAATGACCTCGGAACTTACGTTCCAACTATAATGGCAGATGAGACCCTAAAGATGCATCGTTTCAAGAAAGGGCTAAACAGTCGAATACAGTCAGCCTTAGTTGTTATAACGGCCCGAAAATTCGTGTTTGAATATTTGCGGAAAAATTAAAAAATTTCTTTGTAAAGTAAGTAAAATGCCTCATTCATAAAATAGACCGTTAAATAAAGTTTAAATGTTAAAAATAGCAGCGGAAGAAATTGTTTGTTTGCAAAAGAACAATTTAAGAATAATCCAACAACAGATAAACTGTTTGAGCATAAAAATGGTAAATGCTAAAATGAGGTCCTCGGGTTCCACTACTGCCGACCCAAGCTAGCTCACTGGTCCCCGCCCTCGGCCCCGGCATCGTCAGTACCTACAACAATCAAGTCTAGTGAGTCTAAAGACTCAACATGCATATATCGTAAATAACGAGTAAATATAGTAAAATTTCATGGGAGTAAAAATATCATGTCAAGAGGCACAATGTGAAAATAACATATCATGAGCGATTATAATACGTGCATAACTGAAATGAAAGTCGTAGTGAAAATGTTTGCTCCTTCGAGCCCTGTACTGAAATAGCCTGTATTAAATTTTCTGTTGAGATTATGGTCTACGATAGTGGCCCCTGCACTGAAACTAACCGGTAACTGGCGACCGGATAATAAAATGCTCCCATGACCGGTAACTGGCGACCGGGTAAAATAGTAAACCTCTGATCAGACTATGCCACAGTATACTGGGTGGTACAAACTGAACTGACCGGTAAATGACGACCAGACCAGTAACTAGCGACCGGATTTAGCAATAATCCCATGATAGTGAAATGGCCACAAGCAATATCGCATAATCTCAAAAATGAACATTTTATATTTTGATGCACGTAATATAATTAAATGGTACAATTAAATATCCTGTAATAATTTACTGCTTGGATTGGATCGCTCCCAGGCTCTCTTCAACCTAAATATGCCATGAAAAATATGCAATAGATTTATGGGACCAAACTATGCAATAACATTCGAAAATGTGACAATTACACCGAACGACTTCGTATTTAATCATGACTCCGAACCAACCCGAGCCAATACTGAAACATCATATAGTCATGATTGAAATACGTTTAAAATGATGAATTAATGCTCCTAAAATGATGCAAATCGAATTTTAGGTGAATGGAGGCCAAAACATGAAACGCTCTTTCGAGAGTCAATTTGGCACATCGCACCGTAAATTCTTGTATGACCTCAAAAATGATCCGAATCATGAACGGCCAAAAACATGACCTTCCTAACTTGATGAGGCACTGTCCGGTCCAAAGCCATATGCTAAAAGCCAACCGAGAACTCGAACAAGCCACTGAACCGTCACAGCAAGTTGCTGTCCAAAAATACAGCAGCTGTGCTTTGGTTTCTTGCGTCGGTTGCGAGGCTAATGGCCATTGGGGCTTGAACCACCGACCAAAACCTCTTACCAACATCCCAAGGAAAGATTTGAACCATGGCTAAGGGCCCTAGGCCAGCCACAATTCGCATCACACCATAACTCCATCGAAAGTCACACCCGAGAGCACCCTTGCATGCATGTGGTGTCTTGCTTCGTTTGTTGTCTCATGTCGTTCTAGTGGCCATTTGATTGACCATGGCACAATCTAGACATATAGGGTCCTGGTATGAACCGTGGTTAGGGGCCATAGGCCAAACAAGATCCACACCATCCCTCAAAACCAAAAGTTACACTTGCTGAATTCGAAAGGGGCGAAGGGCTGTTCTTGTTGTTTGATTTAAAAACCGATTCAACCATGGACCAAGCCTCAAAAGGGAAACTTGGTCACGTCTTAGACATCACCAGGAGATGTTCTAACCATGGATATAGCCCTTAGGGCAGCCAAGATCAGATCCATCAACCTTTGACATCAAACAAGAAAATCGAATGCAAATGGTGACATGATTGGGGAGTTGCTGTCATCTCGATTTTCAGCAAGCATGGGGGCTGAAATAATGGACCCAAGTGGTCCTTATCCGTCCTAGAACATGCCTAGATGTAGCCTTGGGAGCCTGGAACCGAACCAATACCTGAAACCCACAAAACAAAGCAACCCGTGAAGAGCATCATGAAACCGAAAAATTCTGCATGTTTTATTTCAAAATGTTCTTGACATATTTCGGTTTTTGCATGAAATGATGATCATGTAATATAAAAATAATGATAGTAGGACTTGATTTAAGAGTCAAGGAAGAATATATGCATGCCTGGTTTTGTTTTGAAAGAAAACAAAAGAACGAGACGGTCCGGCGCGGAGGAGGTGGAGCGCTTCCTTTCCTACCTTACTAGCTCTCGATTTTTCTCTCTAGTTTCCTCTAGTGCTAGCCATGATTTTTCTCTCCAAAATCACTCTGAATTTCGAGACTAAGGGAGGGGGAATGGTGGTTAAGAGGGTGAGGAGAATGGGTGCAAAATATAGGGAAGAAAATCAAGACCAAGTCTACCTCTCATTCAAATTTTGAATTGGTTTGATCAAGTCTTTTTGGGGGGAGCATGGCCGATATTATCCATGATAATTAGACTAGGATATTGCTTATTAATAAACTAATTAAGGTTGATCAATAATTAAAAAGGTTATCATGCTAAAAAAATGAAAAAGAATGGGTCAAAGGTGAGTTGGCATATCCTTGCTCAATCTACTAAGGGTGGCCGAAAATCAACACTAAAAATGAAGAGAAATGTTGTTTAGTTACTAAATTTATAACCCTTAAAAGCCTCACCTATCCTTTAAATAATTTAGTGAACTAACCCCTTAATTAAGGAACTTAAATAAATTTATTTTCTACTCACCTCAAGTAACTTAAATAATTACTTAAACTTTCTTATTAAGTTAAATTAACTTACTTGCTATCCAAAATAAATTCTGGAAATGTTTTCTAAATCTTAAATTTTATCTCTAAACTCCAACTCCAGTCCGGCCTCACTGAATTAACTGAAATGATAAAAATCAAAATACTGCATAAAATAATTAACTTAAGGAAAAGAATTTAAATACTCATGAAATAAAAATCATTTTAATTTAAAATACTAGAATTATGCATGATTTATACGTAGTCTAAGTTACGGGTTCTACAATCCTTCCCCCCTTAAAAGAAATTTCGTCCTCGAAATTAAAACTCACCGAATAACTCAGGGTAACGATCTCTCATCTCCGGCTCAGACTCCCATGTAGCTTCCTCCTCAGAATGGTTAAGCCATTTGACTTTGACTCGCCTAACCAGCTTGTTTCGAAGCTTCTTCTCCTGCCTGTCTAAGATCTGCACTGGTCTCTCCTCATAAGATAGGTTCGGAGTAAGCTGCAACGGTTCGAAGTTCAAGACATGCGAAGGATTCGCCATATACTTGCTCAGCATAGAGACGTGAAAGACATTGTGTACTCCGGCCAAATTCGGCGGAAGAGCCAGACGATAAGCTAGCGTCCCAACTCTGTCGAGGATCTCAAATGGTCCAATGAATCTCGGACTGAGCTTCCCTTTCTTCCCAAATCGCATGACACCCTTCATAGGTGCCACCTTCACAAAGACATGGTCGCCGACGGCAAACTCTAAATCTCTCCTCCTCTGATCTGCATAACTCTTCTGTCGACTCTGAGCAGTCCTCATTCTATCGCGGATTCGGGCTACTACGTCGACAGTCTGCTGAATAATCTCTGGACCCAACTCTGCTCACTCTCCTACTTCATCCCAATGAACAAGAGATCTACACTTACGGCCATACAGTGCTTCATAAGGAGCCATACCTATAGACGACTGAAAGCTGTTATTATAGGTGAACTCTACCAATGGCAAGTTCGACTCCCAACTCCCAGAGAAATCAATGATGCAAGCACGGAGAAGATCCTCTAAAATCTGAATGACTCGCTCTGACTGCCCATCTGTCTGAGGATGGAAAGTTGTGCTAAACAGCAACTTCGTCCCCATAGTCAAATGCAAAATTTTCCAAAATGAGGAAGTAAATCTGGGATCTCTGTCAGATACGATAGAAACTGGAATACCATGAACTCGGACTATCTCCCGATGTACAACTCTGCATAATGCAGCATGGTGAAAGTCGTCTTAATAGGCAAGAAATGCGTTGATTTGGTAAGATGATCAACAATCACCCAGATGGAATTCGATCCTCTGGCTGACCTCGGCAATCCGATCACAAAGTCCATGGTAACATTCTCCCACTTCCACTCAGGAATAGGGAGAGGCTTGAGCAAACCTGCTGGTCTCTGATGCTCGGCCTTCACTAACTGACAAGTCAGACACTCGGATACAAATCGTCTGATATCCTTTTTCATCCCTGGCCACCAATACAATAGCTGCAGATCTTTGTACATCTTCGTACTCCCTGGATGAATAGAGTACGGCGACATATGGGCTTCTGATAAGATATCTGCTCGGATAGAATCACTGTTAGGAACCCATATCCTGTCTCGGTACCTCACATTACCATCACTGACTGAATACAAGACACTGCCCTTGGCCTCATCTCTCTGCTTCCACTTGGCCAACTCCTCATCTGCTAACTTACCACTGCGAATGCGGTCCAAAAAGGAAGACTGAATGGTCAAGGTAGATAGACGGGGAACTCTACCTTGAGGATAAATCTCAAGATCAAACCTCTGCATCTCAAACTGAAGAGGTTTTGAAACTGTCAAATGGGCCATCGCTGCAACTTTCCTGCTCAATGCATCCGCAACTACATTAGCTTTGCCCGGGTGGTAGCTAATGTCACAATCAAAGTCCTTCACTAGCTCCAACCAACGCCTCTGACGCATATTCAGCTCCTTCTGCGTAAAGAAATACTTGAGGCTCTTGTGGTCGGTAAAGATCTGGCATTTCTCTCCATACAGATAGTGCCTCCAAATCTTCAAGGCAAAAACTACTGCGGCCAAATCTAGATCATGGGTAGGGTAATTCTTCTCATGAGTCTACAATTGTCTAGAAGCATAAGCTATTACCTTCCCATGCTGCATCAATACGACGCCAAGACCGAGCTTCGAAGCATCGGTATATAGAACAAACTCACCGGACCCTGACGGCACGGCCAAAACTGGTGCTGAGATAAGAGCTTGCTTCAAAGTATCAAAGCTCTTCTGACACTCCTCGCTCAAAACAAATTTCACATTCTTCTTTGTCAGTGCTGTGAGTGGAACTGCAATCGAGGAGAATCCCTTAATGAATTTCCGATAATATCCTGCTAAGCCTAGAAAACTGCGGATCTCTGATGTATTCTGCGGCACAACCCAATCTCTGACTGCTGCAACTTTCGCTGGGTCTACCTCAATACCACTGCTGGAAAAAATGTGGCCTAAGAACACCACCTTCTCTAACCAGAATTCGCATTTACTGAACTTTGCGAATAATTTGTGCTTCTGCAATGTCTGCAGCACTGTGGTCATATGCCTGCTGTGATCCTCCCGATTCTTGGAGTAGACGAGAATGTCATCTATGAACACTATCACAAACTGGTCGAGGTATGGCTGAAATACGCGATTCATGAGATCCATGAAGATCGCTGGCGCATTCGTCAAACCGAACGGCATCACAAGGAACTCGTAGTGACCATAACGAGTTCTGAAAGCTGTCTTTGAAACATCAGCATCTCTCACCCTCAACTGGTGATAACCGGAACGCAGATCTATCTTAGAGAAAATCGAAGCTCCCTGCAACTGGTCAAATAGATCCTCAATCCTTGGAAGTGGGTATTTATTCTTCACTGTAACCCTGTTCAACTCCCGATAGTCAATACAAAGCCTCATCGTACCATCTTTCTTCTTAACAAACAAGACTGGCGCGCCCCAAGGTGAGAAACTAGGGCGAATGAACTCCTTGTCAAGGAGTTCATGAATCTGCTTCTTAAGCTCTGCCATCTCTGTCGGTGCAAGTCGGTATGGTGCTTTTGAGATCGGAGCCGTACCTGACATAAGCTCGATGGAAAACTCCACCTCTCTCTCAGGTGGCATACCAGAGACGTCCTCAGGAAAAACGTCTAAGAAGTCTCTAACGATAGGAACATCTGAGGCTGACTGACTGGGCGCCTCGAGGACAGATATAAAGGTTGCTAGAAACGCCCGACACCCTCTATGCATGAGCTTCCTAGCTTGGACATAAGGAATAATACGCGGTAAGGGAAAGTACCTGTCTGGCTCAAATAAGAACTGCGTCATTCCAGGCAGTCGGACTAGAACAGATCTCCGCTGGAAGTCAATAAAAACTCTGTTCCGCAATAGCAAATACATCCCTAGAATAATGTCAAACTCTGGCATCGGCAGTACGATAAGATCCGCATAAACAAGGTTGCCATGGAGCTCAAGATCTATGTCTCGGATCACATTGGTGGCTGCCATCTCCTCACCAGACGGCAGTACTACGGAATAGGCTATATCTAGCCCAATGGTCTTAACCTTGAGGAAATCAGCAAAGACCTCTGAAATGAATGAGTGAGTGGCCCCTGAATCTATCAAGGCCTTCGTAGCGGAACCGGATATAAAAATTCTCCCTGAAAGATCGGAACCCTAAGTTGAACCCAATAGTTACAAAGACTAAACTTATAGACATGCAAAGGTTGAAGTTCTTCTAACTTAAATTTCCAAAATATTACAAAGTAGAGCATGCAATCCTATCGCAATTCTATGTTCAAAATATTAACCCAAAACATTAAGTTCCAAATGCAGACTCAAAGCTTAAGGTACCTGTCATCAGCATAGTATCGGGGTTCGTCTCCGTCGCATGGAGAGCAAACACTCTGCCCTGGGTAGGTAGGTTCCTCTGAGGGCACTGCAGAAATAAGTGGTCTGGACTACCACACCTATAACACTTCCCTGAGCCGTACATACATGCTCCAGGATGGCGACATGAGCACTTAGGACAGACTGGGCGCTCAAGAGCCCTCGGGATTGGGCGTCCCCGCTGCTGCTGCTGCTGGCCTCTGTTTCTGGGCGGCCCGTGAAAAGGCCTCATGTGCTGATGCTGATGCTGCTGAGGAGGAGGGCGGTGTGGTACCTGGATTGGGCGCTTGCCCTGACGGTCTCTCTCAATGTCCCGCTGATCCTGCTCTGCGGCTAAGGCTTTGGAGACAGCGACCTCATAAGAAGTAGGGTCAGACACCTTAACATCATGGTGCAAGATCGGCTGTAGACCCACCAAGAAATGCATCAACTTGGCTCTAGCATCATTTGCGATGAGGGGTACAAAATGACAACCCCTCTCGAACTTACGGATGAACTCCGTAAGAGTCATATCTCCTTGCCTCAAGCTCATAAACTCAGTGGTCAACCTGGTGCGCACTTCCTCAGCAAATTATTTGGAGTAGAACACCTCCGTGAAGCGTACCCAACTCAGCGTAGCCACGTTCAGGGCTACCGATGCTCCTTCCCACCATAAGCGGGCATCTCCTCCGAATAAGTAGGTGGCACATCGGACTCTGTCTGCATCTCCAAGCTCCATGAACTCGAAGATAACCTCGAGGGACTTGATCCAGCCCTCAGCAATCATGGGGTCAGACGTCCCAGAAAACTCCTTCGGACGCATCTTCATGAATCTTTCGTAGACAGCCTCGGTCCCTGTCGGCCTGGTCGCCACAGCATGGTTCCCCGCAAACTGTACGAAGAACTGCGTCATCCCAGCTAGCATCTGGGCATTCATGTCCAGTGGAGGTGGAGGTGGTAAGTCTCTCTCCTGCCTCCGCTCCTCCCTGTCCTCTTGGCGAGGCTCCTCATCTCTATTGCGCTCGAGGATGCGCCTAGGGGGCATACTGTTCCATACATAACCCATACGTAACTAACATGCATAATTCCATAATTTATATAAATTTAAAATACTGAACAAATAAAATGAATCTGGACATAAAATGCTTCATGAAATCATGCCGTTAAAAATAATTCATGCTTTAAATAAAATGCGTAAATGTAAACTTACAGACCGAAGACGTGACTTCGTGAGCTTCTCGTGGTCAGTAGTAGTACAACCCTATACAGAACCATCGCTCTGATACCAGCTATAACGGCCCGAAAATTCGTGTTTGAATATTTGCGGAAAAATTAAAAATTTTCTTTGTAAAGTAAGTAAAATGCCTCATTCATAAAATAGACCGTTAAATAAAGTTTAAATGTTAAAAATAGCAGCAGAAGAAATTATTTGTTTGCAAAAGAACAATTTAAGAATATTCCAACAACGGATAAACTGTTTGAGCATAAAAATGGTAAATGCTAAAATGAGGTCCTCGGGTTCCACTACTGCCGACCCAAGCTAGCTCACTGGTCCCCGCCCTCGGCCCCGACATCGTCAGTACCTACAACAATCAAGTCTAGTGAGTCTAAAGACTCAACATGCATATATCGTAAATAACGAGTAAATATAGTAAAATTTCATGGGAGTAAAAATATCATGTCAAGAGGCACCATGAGAAAATAACATATCATGAGCGATTATAATACGTGCATAACTGAACTGAAAGTCGTAGTGAAAATGTTTGCTCCTTGGAGCCCTGTACTGAAATAGCCTGTAATAAATTTTCTGTTGAGATTATGGTCTACGCAAGTGGCCCCTGCACTGAAACTGACCGGTAACTGGCGACCGGATAATAAAATGCTCCCATGACCGGTAACTGGCGACCGGGTAAAATAGTAAACGTCTGATCAGACTATGCCACAGTATACTGGGTGGTACAAACTGAACTGACCGGTAACTGGTGATCGGATTTAGCAATAATCCCATGATAGTGAAATGGCCACAAGCAATATCGCATAATCTCAAAAATGAACATTTTATATTTTGATGCACGTAATATAATTAAATGGCACAATTAAATATCCTGTAATAATTTACTGCTTTGATTGGATCGCTCCCAGGCTCTCTGCAACCTAAATATGCCATGAAAAATATGCAATAGATTTATGGGACCAAACTATGCAATAACATTCGAAAATGTGACAATTACACCGAACGACTTCGTATTTAATCATGACTCCGAACCAACCCGAGCCAACACTGAAACATCATATAGTCATGATTAAAATACGTTTAAAATGATGAATTAATGCTCCTAAAATGATGCTAGTCGAATTTTAGGTGAATGGAGGCCAAAACATGAAACGCTCTTTCGAGAGTCAATTTGGCACATCGCACCGTAAATTCTCGTATGACCTCAAAAATGATCCGAATCACAAACGGCCAAAAACATGACCTTCCTAACTCGATGAGGCACTGCCCAGTCCAAAGCCATATGCTAAAAGCCAACCGAGAACTCGAACAAGCCACTGAACCGTCACAGCAAGTTGCTGTCCAAAAATACAGCAGATGTGCTTTGGTTTCTTGCGTCGGTTGCGAGGCTAATGGCCATTGGGGCTTGAACCACCGACCAAAACCTCTTACCAACATCCCAAGTAAAGATTTGAACCATGGCTAAGGGCCCTAGGCCAGCCACAATTCACATCACACCATAACTCCATCGAAAGTCACACCCGAGAGCACCCTTGCATGCGTGTGGTGTCTTGCTTCGTTTGTTGTCTCATGTCGTTCTAGTGGCCATTTGATTGACCATGGCACAATCTAGACATCTAAGGGCCTGGTATGAACCGTGGTTAGGGGCCATAGGCCAACCAAGATCCACACCATCCCTCAAAACCAAAAGTTACACTTGCTGAATTCGAAAGGGGCGAAGGGCTGTTCTTGTTGTTTGATTTAAAAACCGATTCAACCATGGACCAAGCCTCAAAAGGGAAACTTGGTCACGTCTTAGACATTACCAGGAGATGTTCTAACCATGGATATAGCCCTTAGGGCAGCCAAGATCAGATCCATCAACCTTTGACATCAAACAAGAAAATCGAATGCAAATGGTGACATGATTGGGGAGTTGCTGTCATCTCGATTTTCAGCAAACATGGGGGCTGAAATAATGGACCAAAGTGGTCCTTATCCATCCTAGAACATGCCTAGATGTAGCCTTGGGAGCCTGGAACCAAACCAATACCTGAAACCCACAAAACAAAGCAACCCGTGAAGAGCATCATGAAACCGAAAAATTCTGCATGTTTTATTTCAAAATGTTCTTGACATATTTCGGTTTTTGCATGAAATGATGATCATGTAATATAAAAATAATGATAGTAGGACTTGATTTAAGAGTCAAGGAAGAATATATGCATGCCTGGTTTCGTTTTGAAAGAAAACGAAAGAACGAGACGATCCGGCGCGGAGGAGGTGGAGCGCTTCCTTTCCTACCTTACTAGCTCTCGATTTTTCTCTCTAGTTTCCTCTAGTGCTAGCCATGATTTTTCTCTCCAAAATCACTCTGAATTTCGAGACTAAGGGAGGGGGAATGGTGGTTAAGAGGGTGAGGAGAATGGGTGCAAAATATAGGGAAGAAAATCAAGACCAAGTCTACCTCTCATTCAAATTTTGAATTGGTTTGATCAAGTCTTTTTGGGGGGAGCATGGCCGATATTATCCATGATAATTAGACTATGATATTGCTTATTAATAAACTAATTAAGGTTGATCAATAATTAAAAAGGTTAGCATGCTAAAAAAATGACAAATAATGGGTCAAAGGTGAGTTGGCATATCCTTGCTCAATCTACTAAGGGTGGCCGAAAATCAACACTAAAAATGAAGAGAAATGTTGTTTAGTTACTAAATTTATAACCCTTAAAAGCCTCACCTATCCTTTAAATAATTTAGTGAACTAACCCCTTAATTAAGGAACTTAAATAAATTTATTTTCTACTCACCTCAAGTAACTTAAATAATTCCTTAAACTTTCTTATTAAGTTAAATTAACTTACTTGCTAGCTAAAATAAATTCTGGAAATGTTTTCTAAATCTTAAATTTTATCTCTAAACTCCAACTCCAGTCCGGCCTCACTGAATTAACTGAAATGATAAAAATCAAAATACTGCATAAAATAATTAACTTAAGGAAAAGCATTTAAATACTCATGAAATAAAAATCATTTTAATTTAAAATACTAGAATTATGCATGGCTTATACGTAGTCTAAGTTACGGGTTCTACAGTTGTATTCAAACCCAAAAATTTTGCTGACTTAATGGGAGCTGCCATGAGCGCTGAGACTAACATCAAGCGCAAAGAGGAAGAGGGTAAGCACAAACAACCCTTTCCTGGTCAGTCATCCCCTAGAGGACAGGATTTTAAAAGACTCAACCAGACAATTGGACTGTCAAAAAGAGCCTTCCCAACCCCTTACAAAAAGGAAATCAGGCCTTGTCCAAATTGCAACTTGAGACACTCAGGAGAATGCTACAAGAACACTGTTGCTTGTTTCAAGTGTGGGAAGTTAGGCCATCGGATTGATGACTGTCCAGAGAACAAGGAGAAAGGGATTAAACCAAACGCAAAAAATCATAAGCCGAGGGAGAACAAGCCCAATGCCAGGATCTTCGCCATAACGCAAGAGGAAGCAGATAATGCAAACGACGTGGTAGCAGGTACTATTTTGATCAATAAAATGCATGATTATGTGCTGTTTGATTGTTGTGTTACCCATTCATTTGTATCCAAAATATTTGCTAAGAAACTGAAACTAGAAGGAGAAACTCTTAGTGAACCATTAAGAGTAGCAACGCCTGCTAGCAAAACGATTGAAACCTATAAGGTACATCGAAATTGGAAAATTTGTATCTGTAATCAAATCTTCAAGGCAGAACTGATTCAACTAAATATGGTCGAGTTCGACGCAATCCTAGGAATGGATTGATTGGTTAAGAATCATTCCTTGGTGGATTGTTAGAAGAAGAGTGTCAAACTTCAGACTCCAAACCATGAGGAGATCATATACCATGGTAGATCTAAAGAGCAAAAATCTTTTCTATCGGCATCACAAACTTGAAAAGCCATGAAAAGTGGGGAAGAAATTTACCTAGCAATGATCAGCGAGGTAAATGACGAAGTTACTATGAAGATAGAGGAAATTCCAGTTATTTGGGAATTTTCGGACGTCTTCCATGAAGAATTGCTTAGAAAGATTCCTGACCATGAAGTGGAGTTTGAGATCAACTTGATTCCTAGGGCTGCAACGATCTCAAAAAAACTATACAGAATGGCCCCAGCAGAATTAAAGGAACTCAAGGACTAACTCCAAGAGTTGTTGGATAAAAATCATATTAGACCCAGTGCATCTCCTGGGGAGCCCCTGTACTATTTGTGAATAAAGACGAGAGTATGAGATTATGTATCGACTATAGAGATTTGAACAAGATTAAAATTAAGAATAAATAACCTCTCCCGAGGATAGATGACCTTTTCGACCAATTGAAAGGATCCAAAGTCTTTACAAAACTCGATCTGAGGTCAGGATACCATTAACTAAAGGTCAAAGCAGAAGATATTCCTAAAACAGCCTTCAGGACGAGATACTGCTATTATGAGTTTACGGTAATGCCATTTGGACTGACCAATGCTCCAGCAGCATTCATGGACCACATGAATAGAGTCTTCAAACCATACCTCGATAGGTTCATGGTCGTATTCATAGACATCATCCTTGTGTACTCACAAAGTAAGAAAGATCACGAAGAACATCTTCGCCTTACTCTAGAGACACTCAGAGAAAAAGAACTGTATGCCAAATTTAAGAAACGTGAATTTTGGCTAAGAAGTGTCGCCTTTTTGGGACACATAATCTCTGAACTAGGTGTTTCAATGGACCCAAAGAAAGTAGAGGCAATTGTATACTGGCCTCGACCAAAATCAGTAACTGAGATTCGAAGCTTTCTGGGTTTAGCTGGATATTATAGGAAATTCGTTGAAGGATTTTCTTCAATAGTCATACCCCTCACCAAACTCACACAGAAAAACTCTAGATTCATTTGGAGCGAAGAATGCGAGAGGAGTTTTCAGATTCTTAAAAGAAAACTTGCATCTACACCAGTGCTAGTATTTCCCGAAGATGGCAAGAACTTCATCATATGTAGTGATGCATCTAAGGGAGGATTATGGTATGTACTTATGCAGGAAGGTCAGATAATTGCCTACGCATCAAGGCAATTAAAACCTTATGAGAAAAATTACCCAACTCATGATCTTGAGTTAGCAGCCATCGTATTTGAACTAAAAATATGGAGACATTATCTATATGGTGCTAAATGCGAGATATTCACCGATCATCAAAGTCTCAAATACTTATTCACACAAAAAGAATTAAACATGAGGCAGAGACGGTGGATTGAACTCTTGAAGGATTATGATCTAACAATCAACTACCATTCGAGTAAGGACAACATGGTAGTAGATGCCTTGAGCCGAAGAGACGTAGGAAAAGTAAATTTATCGGCTCCTTCAGCTCAACCATGCCTTCAAGAAACCATCAAGCTGAAGCAAAATCACGATCCTTCAATAGCAAAAATTAAGGAGCAACTTCAAGAAGGAAAAGCTCAAGAATTCCAAACTGATGAGAAAGGTATCATGTGGATGAAAGGATGTTTGTGTGTACCAGACCTCGATGAGATAAGAAGAGAAATAATGTCTGAAGAACACAAGTCAAAGTTCTCAATTCACCCTGGGAGCACCAAAATGTATCGAGACTTGAAACAGAATTACTGGTGGAATGGAATGAAGAAGGGCGTAGCTGACTTTGTCACTAAATGCCAAATTTGTCAACAGGTCAAAGCCAAACATCGACGACCCGGAGGATTTCTACAACTGCTAGAGATCCCAACATGGAATTGGGAGCACATTTCCATGGACTTTGTAGTAGGATTACCAAAGTCAAGAAAAAACCATGATGGGATCTGGGTTATCATCGATCGACCGACCAAATCTGCACACTTTTTACCGCTGCGAATGAACTACAACCTAGATAAATTAGCCACCTTGTACATGGACAACATATTAAGATTACACGGAGTTCCAGCAAGTATACTATCTGATAGGGATCCAAGGTTTGTGTCCCAATTCTGGAAAAGTTTCCAAGAAGCCATGGGAACCAAAGTCACCCTCGGCACGACCTATCACCCGCAAACAGATGACCAAACCGAAAGAACAATTCAAACCTTACAGCACATGTTAAGGGCGTGTACTCTAGATTTCAAAGGAAATTGGAGTGAGCATCTACCTCTAAATGAGTTCGCATACAATAAAAGCTACCACAGTAGCATTGAGATGGCTTCTTATGAAGCACTCTATGGAAGAAAATGTAGATCGCCCGTGCCTGAACTAGTACAAATCACAGTTGAGAAGGTAGCTATCATTAGGGAGAAACTCAAAGCGGCTCATAACCGACAAAAGAGCTGGGCTGACTTGAAGAGAAGGTCGTTGGAGTTTGAAGCCGGAGAGAAGACCTATGTCAAGGTTTCACCTATGAAGGGAGTGGTCCGCTTCAGCAAATCGGGAAAATTGAACACAAGATACGTTGGACCCTTCGAAATTCTGGAAAGAATCAGAACCCTAGCTTATCGGCTAGCCTTGCCACCTGAAATGTCAAGAATCCATAATGTCACTCGAGTCATATTCTCGAGGATGAACCACTGCTACTCGACGGCAACATGAATGAAGAATTGAAATATGAAGAAGTCCCTATCAGTATAGTCGACACCAAAGAACAAGTGCTACGTCACCGCACTATCTCGTATGTAAAAATACAATGGTCAAACCATACTAAACGGGAATCAACATGGAAGCTAGAAAAGAATATGTGCACCCTTTATCCTTACCTTTTCAAAGACCAAGCTAATTCAAGTTTCGAGGACGAAACTTTAAACAAGGAGGGAAGGATGTGAAGACCCAAAATTTTGCATTACAAAGAGACAAATTACCAAGTTGATTTTAGTTTTGCATTGAAGAAGAATTATGTCATGGAGGAGAATAAAATTACATATAACTTTTGTCATGGAGGGGGAAGGTATAAAGTCACATTGGTGAATTTAAGTTCATAAACCATGCAACATTTGCCATGGAGGGGGAAGACCTAAAGACACGTTGGTGATTACATACCATAAATCATGCAACCTTTTGCATGGAGGGGAATAATTAAAGTCATTGGTGCCTATAAATAGTGGCAAAAGAATGTGTGAAATCACACCAAAAACAACATCAAAATTTTTCTCCAAAAGTTGTAATTTTCGAGTACCAAAAATTCTGCTCAATTTCAGAAAGTTTTGCTCATTGTTTTAAATGACCAAATCAGATCTCCACCGTTCATAATATACCTACACATGTTTGGAGCAACATATCCAAAATTCAGACCGATCTAAAGATTCAATTAGGTGCAAATATTTTTTCAAGGTGACTGGTTTTTCAGTGTCAAACTTTAACTTGTTCATTCTAAGATTTTTGGAACAATCTTTCAAGTAAGTGGGTTTATATGTTTTAAAGATTATGTATGTTTTAAAATTCTATCGTCTACTGCATGATGTGAATAAGTGCGAATTTCAAAAATCACTAAGTTACTTTGAATCGTTTCGTTCCATCTGTTTGTTCATTTATGCTTCTCCGTTTCGTTCTACGTTGGTGTCATTTTGTTCGAACCAATTTGTCTCCGAATGATAAGTTATTTGTTTGAATCTAATAATGGTGCATCGGGAAATCCTGTGAGGGAAAAGGCCCCAGAGAGATCTTGTCTATGGGAGAAGGTCCCAGAGGGAACCCGAATGCGGGAAAAGGCCCCAGAGGGAGCCCATTTACAAGAGAAATGTTGCATGGTTTAAGTATAATCACCAATGATCATTATAATCTGTTTGTCTGATAAGTTCTGTTCTGAATGTTCTGATTCGAAGTTCTGATTTTCTCTAAGTCTGATTTCTATTCATCCAACTCTGAAGCTCTTATTTGTTCAATTGACTTCTGTTCATTCAACTCTGATATATTATGCTATGTGAAAATAAGAAGGTTTAAAAAGTATTATGTATCAAATGTTTTCTGGTATTTGATCGGCCCCACTTGCTGAGTGTTTCTCAAAACGCTCACCCCCCTTACGTCTTTCTCCAGATGAGAATGAAGAACATGTAGAACAAAAGGAGCAGGAGCAGTTTTGGGGCTGGTAAAGAATTAGAAGGAAGGAATTCAAGTTCTAGATGTTCAAGCCCATTAGTGTTCCTTTGTCTTTCTTCGTAAATGTTTGTATTTTTTGCTTCCGCAACCTCTGTATTTTTCCTTTCATGTAAAGACAATGAAATTTTATGATATAGATTGGTATTTGGTTATTTTCAACGAGGCTTATTTTTATTTGCTTAACAATGCCGGATGTCACCGACGCCTCGATCTCGGGACGTGACACCATCTCGTTAGATTACGTTATTCATTTAGAATCCAAAACCGTCACTGCTTTATACTAAAATCGATTTCAGTGTCCCAATCATAACATATTGGAATTTTGTATTAATATATTATCATTTGACTTGATGTATAATTAACTAACCCAAGTTATTGCCCTCACTAAGTTCTAAAAAAATGTAATATCTTTTTTCTTTCTATTTATCTGTAAATTCCAAATAAAAGATAACCAGAGCCACTTCTCAAAGAAAATTAAGGCAAATCAGTTGAATAAATCATGTTATGTCATAATGTCGTATTATCGTTTTGGCTTGCACTATTGTGATTATACATTGTAATTAAATAAAATATATGCACGCTTTCATTATTATTAGTTTGTTTAATTAAATTACGATTTAGGGATCATGCCTATTGTGAAAATGATTTATACCCATTATTGATAAAATAAAGATTCTTTTGTAGACTACGGTCCCGTGATTTTTCCCTATTTGAGGTTTCCATGTAAAAATCTTTGTGTAATTTTTCTCCATACTTATTATTATGATTGATTTCATGCCCCGAGACCGAAGCGTCGGTGACATCCGGCATTGTTTAACAATTACTTGAAAACAATTAAGCCTCGTATCGAAATGCCAAATAACCAGTCTTTTTCATAAATAAAACATTGTCTTTACATCGACAATAGAATAAAAATTACATCAGAGTTTTGCAGAAGCTTAAACAAAAGGAAAGGTAAATGATCCTTGAGTTTCTGATCTTGCCATTCGATCACCATCCCCAGAAGGCTTCTTGCTCCTCCTCATTTATTTGCTCTTCATTTTTATCTGAAATTTGTAAGGGGTGAGTGTTTTGGAAGAACTAAACAAGTGGGGGTCGATCGATTTTCAAATATACATATAGAGCTTAATTTTCTCAAAACATATTTTTAACAAACTTTCAACATTTATTACTTTTAACTTATCATAACAGAACCAAATCCAATATGAGACAAAAGTTATCAGACGAATCAGAGCAGTTCAGAAGCAAATCAGAACAATTCAGAGCAATTCAGAACAATTCAGAACACAACAATGTTACTCATCTCATTTTAATGGTCAAATTTTCCCCAATATGTTAGTCCTCTAAAGGGTGAGGCCAGAACACGATTTTATACCCAGATGGGGGCCATATAGAACATGGTTTTATACCCACCAATGGGGGCCAGACAGAACTACAATTCTCGTCCCATTTCAAATTCGAATTGTAACAGTGTATCATATAATTCAAATTTTTGTAGAACAGAGCTTATCAGAATTTCAGACGGATACAGCGAAATCAAAGAGTTTCGAAGAACAGAAAGAATATATCATCGATCTAAATTTTAAACAGACGGACATCATATTTTCGAAAATGGAGACACACATACATGCATGTCATGATATATATAGCCAAGTCTTAAAATTACAAACGAATATATAACAAAAATCCACTTACCGAATTTAAAGGTATGCTTCGAATCTTGTAGCTTCTTGAACGAAATTGCTTTCGAAAATCGGACAGCACTTCGACGTATTTGTTGAGCAAATTACGCCTTTATTCTAGCAGCACTTTGACGTAACTTCTGAGCACACGGACTGCACGAAGCTTCTCCTTGCCTTGGCCGAATTTTTGGATGAATTGGGGAGAGTGAGGGCCGAGATTTGGAGAGGTTGAGGGGAGAATTTTTTAAGTTCATTTCCTTTAGCATTGCATACCATATTTATAGGTGAGATTTTGCCCTTTGAGCTCCCTCATGGCCAACCCCTTGGATTCCAAGCAAGCATTGATTGTATTTATTCATTCATCCAAGCACACCAATGGTCACATGGGTTTCCCAAATGTCATTTCTTGCATAATTAATTTGTCCAATTCCTTAGCTCCTTCTTTGGCTTTCTTCTTGATTAATTCAGTGGTCATAAATATGCCCAATCCTTTAGCCCTTCTCTTAGCTCCATTTTAGGTTCTTTTAGGACAAGGTGAGATGAGCTTCTTTGAGGTAAAATCTTGCGTTCATGAGCTGGGGTTTTACTCTACTGGTTACGACTCTTCGATTGATGTGATTTCTTATAGCATAGCTTCTCGTTGAGCTAATCCCCGAGCTTTGGAGCTACTTCCTCGAGTTAAGTTAAATGATTTGCTTTGAAAATTCCGGGTTCTCACATCTCACCCTCCATATTGAAAGTTTCGTCCTCGAAACTTGAATTGGCTCGATTTTTTGAATAGATGAGGGTATTGTATGCGCATCTTCTCTTCCATTTCCCAGGTTGCTTCCCGTTCAGTATGATTTGACCACTGTACTTTGACATATGGAATTGCCCGATGTCTCAATACTTGATCTTTTGTGTCCACTATTCGAATAGGGACTTCTTCAAATTTAAGTTCTTCATTTAGATTCCCTTCAATCATTAGCGGTGCAACCTTGAGAATATGACTCGAGTTGGGGATGTATCTTCTTAGATGCGAAACATGGAAGACGTTGTGGATTCTTGACATGTCCGATAGCAAGGCTAGTCGATAAGCTAGGGTTCCAACTCTTTCAAGAATCTCTAAGGGTCCGACGTTTCTTGGGTTTAAGTGAAGCCATTCGCTAGGGATCCTTAGATGTTAGTGCCTCATGAGCTATCAAGCTAGTTTCGAAATCTACTTCATGGTCTGAGATAATTCAAAGTAACGCTTTCGGAGCTCTCGTACCACAGGAATATTTTATATCTTGAGCTCAATTCCTGCTTTTGCTTCTCTCATTATTGCTAGTTAGATTTCTTTGCCAAACTCCATGGCATTCTATGTCTGAGAAGCAGAAAGGAAGGATTTTTTTTAACTATAAGAAGAGTCGGAAATTATTATGTATGCTACACTTCCTCAATGTCCATCAGTATCTTACTTTATTTTCATAAGGAAATGACCTAAAAATAATATAAATTTCTCACTAGATATTACTCCTTACATTCATAAGATATTACAAAATCCTATATATTTAAATTTAGCACTTAGTATCCCAAATTTAATGTACATACCGTTAATTTTTGACACAAAAATCAACTTCTACATCTGAATATCAAAGCTTATATAATTCTTATCTCATATTTTCATAAATAATTTATTATCCCCGAGTCAAGCATTTCATCTTAAGTCGGAAGCTTATATTCGATAGGTAAATTCCCAAAAATATAAGTCAATTTATATCTAATAGGTGTATTCCCAAAAATATAATTCAACTTATCTTTGTACATTCCCAAAGAAATGTTACACTTCTTTCTTTTCATATCATATAACCATAATACCAGTCTAGCCTACCTTCTCATCTCTCCCTCATCATTGTTCTTTTTCCACTACATCTATAGGTACTTCTTCTTCTTCTTTCGCGTTTTCTACTAACAGATGCAAGTAGTTATTCTGATCCTGAAGCCTATCCATGGTGCTGTGGAGCTTGGAGATGTAACGCTGACGAGCCCGAGTAGCACGGTCTCTCTCTGTCTCCACTCTCTCTAGCAAATCCCTGTTCGGTGTAGCTAGGCGCTCGATACGGCCTGAATCAGTAGGTATCTAAAGGAGTTGGCTCTCAGCCAAGCCCAGATGATGAGTGAGTTGCTGCACATCTGTCTTGAGTATGTTTCTAATCTCGCTGAGCTCCTGTTTCTCCTTAGCAAGTTGCGCCTTCAAAGTCGCTATTTCTCTAGCTTGGTTATCTATCACGAGCTAGCGCATACGAAGGGTAGCTTGAGCACGAGTACATGGAGCAGCCATTTCTTAAATCGAGGTAGAATATCAGAACAGTAACAAATGATAGATAGAAAGGCACAAAATTGAAACAAAGTTGTCGTGAAAATTTCGATACTGAGAATTTTAACGGAATGGTTGAAGGAATAGATTTTGAGTTTATCAGAAATTTAGGAAACAGATGAAAGTTGGATTCTGATTTGGGATAAACTAGGCTTTTGCCAAAATTTTCTGTCAAAATCCCAGGTGGATTATGAACCTGGCGGCTCTGATACCACTTAAATGTCATGCCCCGAGAACGAAGCGTCGGTGACATCCGGCATTTTTTAACAATTACTTGAAAACAATTAAGGCTCGTATCGAAATGCCAAATAACTAGTCTTTTTCATAAATAAAACATGGTCTTTACATTGACAATAGAATAAAAATTATATCAGAGTTTTGCGGAAGCTTAAACAAAGGAAAGGTAAATGATCCTTAGTTCCTGATCTTGCCATTCGATCACCATCCCCAGAAGGCTTCTTGCTCCTCCTCATTTATTTGCTCTTCATTTTTATCTAAAATTCATAAGGGGTGAGTGTTTTGGGAAACCCAGCAAGTGCGGGTCGATCGATTTTCAAATATACATATAGAACTTAATTTTCTCAAAACATATTTTTAACAAACTTTCAACACTTGTTACTTTTAATTTATCATAACAGAACCGAATCCAATATGAGACAAAGGTTATCAGACGAATCAGAGCAGTTCAGAAGCAAATCAGAACAATTCAGAGCAATTCAGAACACAAAACTGTTACTTATCTCATTTCAATGGTCAAATTGTCCCCAATATGTTATTCCTCTAAGGGGTGAAACCAGAACACGGTTTTATACCCACCGATGTGGGCCAGATAGAACTTGGTTTTATACCCACCGATGGGGGCCAGACAGAACTACAATTCTCGTCCCATTTCAAATTCGAATTGTAACAGTGTGTCACAGAATTCAGATTTTTGTCGAACAGAACTTATCAGAATTTCAGACGGATACAGCGGAATCAAAGAGTTTCGAAGAACAGAAAGAATATATCATCGATCGAAATTTTAAAACAGACGGACATCATATTTTTGAAAATGGAGACAAACATACATGCATGTTATGTGTGAATTTAGGTTGGACAGAGTAGTATTTCTGGGTCATGTTATATTCGCTCAGGGAGTTTCAGTGGATCCTATTATAGTCGAAGCTGTTATTAATTGGCCAACACCAAAAAATGTTTCTAAGATTTGCAGCTTTTTGGGATTATCAGGTTATTATAGGCGTTTTATCGAAATATTTTCCGCAATTGCAAGGCCTATGACTCAATTAACGCAAAAAGATCGACAGTTTGTGTGAATCAAGTTTTCAGACTTTGAAGGAAAAGTTGACAACAGCTCCAGTGTTAGCTTTACCTTCAGGCTCAGGTGGATTTGTTGTGTGTACAGATGCTTCTCTGAATGGACTGTGATGTGTTTTAATGCAAAATGGGCGAGTGATTGCATTTGCATCTCGACAGTTGAAGCCACATGAGACTCGATATCCAGTCCATGACTTAGAGTTGGCTGCCATTGTGTTTGCATTGAAGTTATGGCGTCATTATCTGTACGATGAACAATTTGTAATTTATTTTGATCACAAGAGCCTTAAATATCTTTTCACACAGTTCGACTTGAATATGAGACAACGTCGATGTATGGAGTTGCTTAAAGACTTTGATTGTGAGATTCAGTATCAACCAGGGTGAATGAATCTAGTTGCAGATGCACTTAGCAGGAAAGCTCAAAATGCTATGCTGACATCTCTAAATATTTCTAAAGTCCACGAGCACTTGTGAACATCAGGATGGACTTATCAAACAAGTGGAGATTACTTTATAGTTTTATCTATCAAAGTCGAGCCACATATAATAACAAGCATTAAAACAACACATAGAACTGATCCGCATATTCATAGATTTAAAGAATTGGCTCAAACATATCAGTCAGATAAGTTCAGTGTTGCCTCAGATGGTAGTTTGCGCTTTAATGGGAGACTTGTGGTTCCTAATTCGATAGATCTGAAAGAAGCTATACTACGTGAAGCACATTGTAGTCAACATAGCATTCATCCAGGACATCGAAAGATGTATCATACTTTGAGAGCTCATTATTGGTGGGAAGGTATGAAGAAGGAAATTTCTGATTTCGTGGCTAAATGTTTAACTTGCCAACAGGTTGAAGCTGAACGGATGAGACCTGGCGGTATGTTACATAGAATTGAAGTACCATAGTGGAATTGGGTGCACATTGCTATGGATTTCGTGACACACCTACCTCATTCTAATCGTGGTTTTGATGCAATCTGGGAGATTGTTGACGGATTGTCTAAATCAGCCCATTTTATTCCATATGACCGTACTTGTACTTACAAAAAAATGACGAAATTGTATATTGATCATGTGGTAAGATTGCATGGTGTGCCAGTGACTATAGTATCAGACCGTGATCCAAGGTTTACTTCAAAATTTTGGAGTAGTTTGCAATCATCTTTGGGTTCAAAGTTGGCCATGAGCACTGCTTATCATCCCCAAACAGATGGTCAGTCAGAAAGAACCATCTAGACTCTAGAGGATATGTTACGAGCAGTTGTAATGGATTTCAGGGGTGGTTGGCAAGAGTCATTGTCTCTGGTCGAATTCTCTTACAACAATAGTTTTCAGACAACGATCGGTATGGCACCATTTGAAGCTTTATATGGCAGAAAGTGCAGATCTCCGATTTGTTGGGAAGATGTAGGAGAACGACAGATGTCTAAACCAGAGTTTGTACAAGAAATGAAAGATAAAGTTGAATTGATCAGGAAAAGAATGAAAGCAGCCCAGGATCGTCAACCAATTTATGCTAATAAAAGGCGTCGGCCTTTAGAATTCCGGGTTGGCGATTATGTTTTCTTGAAAGTATCACTGTTTAATGGTATTATGAGATTTGGACGTAAAGGGAAGTTAGCTCCACGTTATATTGGTCCGTATGAAATTGTTGAGAGGATTGGCACTTTGGCTTATCGTTTGGATTTGCCGCAGAGTTTGTCTGCGATACACGATGTGTTTCATGTATCTATGCTGTGGAAATACGAGTCAGATCCATTTCATGTATTGAGTACCGAGGATGTGGAGTTAGATAGTTCCCTAAGTTATGTTGAGCATCTAGTTCAAATTTTTGAACGAAAAGAGAATCAACTCAGGAACAAGACGATTCCTTTGGTTTTGGTACAGTGGAGTAGACAAGGGATAGAAGAAGCTGCATGGGAGTTAGAAGCTAGAATGCATCAAGAGTGGCCTCACTTGTTTGAAAATATGATGAATAACTCCATGTACTCAGATTTTCCTATGTATTATCAGTGGTAAATATTTTAACCACATTGTGTAAGTGGTGTATGCTAGATTTTGAGGACGAAATCTTTTATTAGAAGGGGAGAATGTGAGAACTAGAATTTAATTATTCAGTATTTGGCAAGAATTAGAAATAATTATTTTAAAGTGCTAAATTAAAATAATTAAGCCAAATAATTATACTTGTGTGTTAAACATATGTATTAGAAAAATATTGGGATTATAGACGATATTAAAATACATATCGATGTTTAATAGCACACGGGAGTTGTAAATATTTGGACCGGGTCACATTCTAGCTTTTGGGCTAATTGGATACATGTATATATGTGTATATGTGTTATAGGAAACCCATTTCCCCAAGCCCAATCCATTTCCTCTCAACCTTCTCGTTTCTTCTCTTGGCATCTATTTTGTTCTCTTTCGTGCTTAGCTTTCAACCCGCTGCTCATCTCTTCACCTCCAGTAATCGCAGTGTCTTCTTCCTTGAAGATAGTTCAGCAGCTCAAAAGTTGGTTTAAAGCAAGAGCAAGTAAGCAACAAGCTCCCTAATGAGTCCTTGTTGTTATGTTTTCTTTTCCAGCCTTCATTCTTGCGTAGTTTGTGTACTTTAAGGCTTGAAGATCTCATTTCTAACCCTATTTCAGTTCAAGGAAAGCTTTTGAAGGTAATCCCTAAGCCTAGGTTTTAAATTTTGTTCATGGTAGTAGAAGTTGGTTTCTGTTTTCAAGTTGCAGGTTTTGGCTTCTGATTTTTGGGTTTTTGTGTGGTTTGCACTAAGAATCTTGACTTGTGGTTCAAATATAACTTATAGCTCTATGTGTAAGCTTTCTGTAGCCACTGACAAAATGGAATTCCAATTAAAAATGGATTTGATATGATTTTTATATCAAAAGGTGTCAAAAGGGAATTCTGTGTGGGAGCTGCGTAGATTAGCTACTGTATTTCGAGTTTATGACATTTATGCGCTCAGATTCTGAACTTGTGATTCAAATAAGAGTTGTAGAGCTATGTGGTTTCTTCGTATTGATATAAGAATCGTTAATTTCCATTAAGAATTGAAATATTTATGCTCATTTTGCCGAAACTGCTCAGGTACAGACTGCTGTCCGCGAATCGCGTTGGTAGTAGCGACTTCTTGATAATTTTGGGATTTATCTATTAGGATTCTGGAAACGGTTTCTTCTAGGAAAACTTAGATATTTCAGTTTTCTTTCATATCCAATTGGCAGATATCGATTTGAGTCAATGATGTGTTAGATATGAATTTTATACTCATAGGTGTCAAACCTGGATCTGTCACACAACTCATTTCTCATGGTTTCTGGTTTTGGAGGTTTTTCAGTGTTGAGATGATTGAATTTCTTTCTGATTTCTTCTGATGAAATATGAAATTTTGAGTTAGGATTCCAGCCATGTATGATAAATATGTTTTGGTTAAGTTTTGGTTGAGTTATGACCTTAAAACCGAGCTTAGGTCCAAGCTGGAATTAGTAACTTGTTTTTGGCTAAGAGTTGAATCTTTATTTGATGAGAATAAATTATTTGCCACAGGTTTTAATAGCCAGGAAGCTCCAAGGAGTTCATAAACAATTGTGGTAATTTAATTTGAAGGTTGAGGTACGGATTGATCGATTCTTTACAGCGTCTATAACGACGTGTAATTTAAATTGATGTGATTTTATGAGAATTATGTGTTTATGTGCTCTTTGTGTTGTTTGAGTGTATTTTAAGATTATTCCTCATTTCTTAAAATAAATGTGTTTTTTTAAATATATTGGAATAATCTATGGATTTATATGCATTGTTGAGCACGCATTCATATCGAGCCATGACTCCGTTGTTTACGAGATTTCTGTTTACTCTTGGATGAGTTATTTAGACATCAAAGCCGAGGGCGTTTAAGCGTCACACCTCTGATGACTAGCGGAAGAGCCGAGCAGTTCTGCAGACTGAAACCCCTGACGCAGATGTGCAGGGCCGAGGGCGTATTTGACACGTCACACCCCTGGCACATGTGGCCACATTTGTTACAATCGCTTATTTCGATCCAGTTTGATAACCAAGATTATTGGTACCCTACATGCATTGCATTGCATTGATTTCATTACATGTCAATTATTTATGCTGTAATTTATTTGATCTTCATACTGGGGTTTGACCCCTGTCCCTCGGGGCTGCTGTGGTTTTTTTGTGATTCCATTACAGGTTATACAGGTGGTTCTGATACAGCTGGTGGAGCGTCTGCCAGTGGAGCCCAGTGAGTCGGTTTGAGTTGGGAGTCCCCAGATATTTATACTATATATTTAGTCATTTGCCGAGGAGATGCCTCGTGTATTTGTATGGTTGTATTATTGAGTGTTGGATCCTATTTGGTGTGATCAGGCCTGGCTGGCTCTGTGTGCTTCTGGTATTCTGTTTGTTTTAACGGACTCTATTTTCGAATATAAATGTTTTGTTGTGTTTTGAAACTTTAGGTATCTCCTATTTACGGGAAGGTCATGTCGAAATTTCTGTAGGCCCAAAATGGAAAAATTTTACTTGTTTTCGCATTTTACGCTAATAAATCCTGGTTGTTTGATAATAAAAATTAATCAGGAGCACGGTCCCTCACAGTTCGAGGAAGGGTTGGTCAGTATATCATCAAATGATCATTCATCTGTATGAATGGACATCTTCATGTCATTATCAATGACACATGAGATGAGAGTCTCAAGATCGAGCGAATTTTATCATTATTTTAGGCGATTTAATCGACTAGAAACCAGTTTATAATATACAATATGCTTCCTAATGAGTTTCATAATCTTACGTTAAGAGGCAGACCTGATGATACTTACTTTATATTCAATTACTTTATATATGCAGCTTTACTCTCGACTAGAAACCAGTTTATAATATACAATATGCTTCCTAATGAGTTTCATAATCTTACGTTAAGAGGCAGACCTAATGATATTTACTATATATTCAATTACTTTATCTATGCAGCTTGCATTAGTAAATAGATAAAGTAAATATCATAATTAGATAAATTCGTAAAATATTAACTAAATAAAGATTGTTTTTATATAAGAGTCAATAAAAATTCATGTCATAAGTTGGTTCATCGAACACCTACTCTAACAATTTACGTGATTCGACCAATATCACCTACATCCATAGGAGAACAACTAGTCCTTTATTGATGAGCAAGTCTATTAAAGAGCTTTTACAAGATTGTGATTCACTGATAGACTCCCAAGTCTTGACATCTTCCTCTCTTACTGCCTTTCCAATAACTTATTTGCTAGACTCATCAATGTGCCAACTTTGTGAGACATTATTTTACACACTCCATCTACCGTATTAGTTGGAGTGTTTTGTTTTAAATGGAACACAATTCAGTTCTCTCATTTATTTGCCTACTCAACTACTATTAAATTATAACATGTTAATAGATTAAATTTTTATTTATTAGAATAAATGCTTTTTGATGTATAAATTTATAATTATTATTAGTCTTTCATAAAGAAACACATTGTTTTGATTTAATATTGATGTTCAAAAATTAAAATAATATTTATATTTAATATTGATGTTCTCGAAAGTAGTACAAATTGTAGTTTTATAACACAAATTTAATTTTATATTGATGTTTATGAAGTAGCGCAACACAATTTTATATTGATAATCTCGACTAATCTAGAACTTAAAACATAAAGATATAAGATTTATCTGAAAAATATTGTTCTAAGATCTAAATATATAAATGTTTTGAGTAGGTCTCTTGTGAGACGGTCTCACGAATCGTTATCTGTGAGACATGTCAACCATATCGATATTCAAAATAAAAAGTAATACTCTTAGCATAAAAAGTAATAATTTTTCATGGATGATCTAAATAAGAGATCTATCTCACAAAATACGACCCGTGAGACCGTCTCACACAAATTTTTGCCGAATATTTTTGGAGAATATTGATCAAAAATCTAAGATTTGTCAATCTTGTACGAATTAGAAATATGTATTCCTTTTGATTTAAATTTTGTTATCCTAGTCTAACAAGATCGTTTAGTATTTGCATTATTTTAAAATTTTTTTGGTCGGTTAGTATTTGGCTTTTGATTTTCATTAATTAAAAATTGCAATTATATATATAACAATAAAATAAAACATCTCTCGCTTATTTGAAGCTAGTTCCTTTAATATTTTTGTATGAACATAAATATTTGATTGTTTTATTTATAACAATTGCAACACAGTAAGATTTGGATCAATTACAATATTCCAGTTCTAACATCCAAGTAAAGAGGTTAAATCCAAATCGCTTATAAAATGAATCGGAATTTTTTTTTAAAAAAAAAAACTAAAGGTGCCATTTTTAGAGAGAATGAAATTTTGGGGGCCGAATATAGATTTATTATTCTTCGAATATTTGGAAGTAGATAAACATGTTGAGCGGAGAGCCAGTACAGTATAAACAGCTGGGGTGCGCCACTTCCATTCCACGAGTCTCACGCATCTCTCCTCGGATTCATTTTCGCCGCAGGTATGCAGTCAATCTTGTTTAATTTATCTGTTTTTCAACTTTTTTGTGTTAGAATTCCATTGGCTCGGAAGTTGATCGATTTAGATTTCAGTGTTGCAACATAGAATTATTCATGATCATGTTTGTCGGAATGCCCCAATGGAGAACCCCTTTTCCAAGCTTCTTCAAATGACGCTCATATGGATGAAAGCTTATCATAGAGTTAATGATATTACTTTTTTTTTTTGAAACAGATGGGTGGGGGAGATACATTTTTGTGTGTGTATTTATATACTGTAAATGGCTTCAGTTGATTTTTTGTTCGAATTGCGTGTGGTTTGGTTTATCAAAACTCTCTTATTTTTTTAACATACATGAATCAATGTATATAAAGCAAAAACCTAAATCCATATCTCATATCTAATATATCTATTCTAAATTTAAAGTTTAACTTAAATAAATATCCTAATGATCTTATCTAAGATATCTAAGATTTTCAACACTCCCCCTCGAGCATGGCGATATATATATCTTTCATGTCAAGCTTGGTCTGTAATTCTTCAAAGTGCAGTCGATGGAATGACTTTGTCAAAATATCTGGCAGCTGCATATATGTGGGAACATAGTGGAGATCAACTATTTTCTTCTCAATCTTTTCATTTATGAAGTGTCAGTTGATTTCCACATGCTTGGTTCGGTCATGATGAATCGGATTCTTGGCAATATTTAAGGCGGCTTGGTTGTCACACATCATCTCAATCGGATGACTATTTCTTATCTTTAAATCATTGAGCAGCATTTTAAGCCACATGCCTTCACAAATCCCATTGGACAAAGCTTTGAATTCCGCTTCCGCACTGCTTCGGGCTACAACTTGTTTCTTACTTCTCCATCTCACGAGGTTACCCTATACAAATGAACAGTGTCCGGAAGTAGAATGTCAATCAACGGACAACCTGCCCAATCAGCATCATTGAAGTCTTAACATTTCTGATTGCAGTCTTTCTAAAGAGCAACCCTTTTCCAGGTGTTCCCTTCAAGTATCTTAGCACTTGGTATACAGCCTCCATGTGTTCTTCAGTAGGTTTAGTCATGTACTGACTGACAACACTTACAATGTATCCTATGTCAGGTCGAGTGTGTGATAGGTATATCAATTTTCCAACCAGTCGTTCGTATTTTCTTTTGTCAACAACCACTTGATCTTGATTCTTGATTCATAACATTTTTCACATTTGGGTCCATTGGAGTGTCAACTGGTTTGCACCCTATCATTCCAGTGTCTCTCAGTAGATATAGAACATACTTTCGTTGCGAGATTGAAATTCTGTGAGATGATCTTGCCACTTCCATCCCCAAAAAGTATCTAAGTTTCCCAGATCTTTGATTTCAAATTCCCTTGAGAGGACTCCTTTTATGTGAGTCATTTCTGGTTCATAATCTCTTGTGAGAACAATGTCATCGACGCAGACAATGAGAACAGTAATAATTCCTTTGGTGTGCTTGACGAATAACGTGTGATCTGCTTGACACTGTAAATACCTTTCTTTAGTCAACACATTTGTAAAACGATGAGACCAGGCTCGAGATGACTGTTTAAGACCATATAGAGACTTTTTCAACTTGCACTGTAACGATCATGGAACATTAGGCTGAACCAACATGAGCCTCGGCCCATATCCATGCACCACTACTGGTCATGGGTCGTTAGGATAATCCAGCATGAGCCTAGCCGGTAGCAGCACTTTAAGAATCTAGGTACTTAAGCCTCGAGGTCCTGGGTTCAAGTTTTGGGGGAGGCGAAAGAAACCATTTTCTAGGGGTGTGATATTTAATGAGTCACGGTGCATGGGCATGGGCTAGGCTCATGCTGGACCATCCTAACAACCCATGACCAGTAGTGGTGCATGGGTATGGGCCGAGACCCATGTTGGTTTAGCCTAATGTCCCATGATCGTTACAAAAAAAACGTCTTTTTTTGTAACGATCATGGACCATTAGGCTGAACCAACATGAGTCATTTGGCTGAACCAACACCAACACTTTAAGAGTCTAGGTACTTAAGGCTGGAGGTCCTGGGTTCAAGTGTTGGGGAAAGCGTAAGATACCACTTTCCAGGGGTGTGATATTCTATGAGTTACGGTGCATGGGCATGGGCTAGGCTCATGCTGGACCATCCTAACAACCCATGACCAGTAGAGGTGCAGGGGTATGGGCCGAGGCCCATGTTGGTTAAGCCTAATGGCTCATGATCGTCACATGCAAATTTTGTGTTTCACTGCTTCTGTCACAAACCCTGAGAGAATATCCATTTATACCTCTTCCTCCCGTTCCCCATTGAGAAATGCATAGTCAAGATTGACGGCAATTGATAGGAGTAACCTTACGTTGTTGAGTCTTGCTACAGGAGCAAATGTCTCTTGGTAATCAATTCCATAAGATTGAGTGTACCTCTTAGCAACAAGCCGTGCTTTGTATCGTTCAATGCTTCCATCAGCCTTAATTCACTATGAAAATCCATTTGCTCCCAACCGTTCATTTCCTTGGGGGAAGTTTTGTAGTCTGCCATGTAATATTCTTTTTCTAGTGCTTTGATCTCATCGACGGTGGCAGCCTTTGACTTAGGATCCTTGAGTGCATCCTCGATTGAACCTGGAACCTGAACTTGATCTAAATTGGACACAAAGGCACGATATGCAAGAGATAACGATTTAAATGAGACAATGTTACATATCGAGTGTTGGGTACATGACCTAGTTCCCTTTCTCAACGCAACAGGTCTGTCATCAATGTCAAAGTTTTCAATTATGGGAGAACTACTGTCAAGTTCAGTAGTACCTTGGTCTTTTTCATTGGGAATTGGCCTCGTAGAGAAGTCTTGGACTGGTTAACTGAGTGCTGCTTCTTGTTGTCTTTCCATTTGGATGGCCTTCCTTCTTGAATAAACCTTGAGGGGTGTGTTTGGGGAAGTTGATAGGTGGTTAGGTTCTGGATCGACAGAGATTGGGTGGGAAATAAAGTGGGATCCCCAATTTACGGATTCATTTTCATTGTTGTCTCTATCCCCCTGAATGGATAAATTGGGATAGAAGGGTTCATTTTCGAAGAAGGTGACATCAAGATAATGATAAAACTTTTTGGTGATCGGGCAATATCATTTGTAGCCCTTCTGGTTGGGGGATTATCCTAGAAAGATGTATTTGATGGCTCGCGGGTTGAGTTTCCCACGATGTCGGGAAAGAATATGGACGAAGGCAGAACACCCAAAGACTTTGAGGGGAATGGAGTTTAGGAGATGTGTTTGTGGAAAGTGTTCCACAAGAACCTCAATATGAGTTTTGTAGTTGAGGACACGGTCACACGGGAAGGCATATGATTAACTAGGTAAGTGGCAATGAGTACCGCATCACCCTAAAATTGGCGAGGGAATGTGTGTGTGTACAGAAGGACACACAATTCGAAGAGGAAATATTAAGATTCTACATGAATCTTTATAGGAAGTCGGACGGGGTGGAGAGGGACTTCGACGGGGTGGAGGGAGTTTTCCATGGATTGGATTGGAGCGAGATAGAGGTAACTCAAGCAGAGGGGTTGGAGGTGCCATTTGGGGAGGAAGAGGTTAAAAAAGCAGTTTTTGAAAGTGATGGATGCAAAGCACCGGGACCGGACGGGTTTACGATGGCCTTCTTCCAACATAATTGGGATACTGTCACGCCCCGAGTCCGAAGCGTCGGTGACATCCGGCATTGTTTATGTAACGCCCCGAAAATTTAAAGGTCCACGCGAACCACATGCATTTGAATTATTAAATTCTCCTGTATTTTAATTAAATATTTTAATTGCATGATTAATTATGTTGTGCATATTTACATGTTTAAAATATATTTTTCTACATTGTTGCATAAAAATGTAATTTTAAAGGTTATTCGAGTTGCGATCGATGAACGGAGACCGAGGGCTGAAAAACGTAAAATGTTTTTATTAAATAATTGTGGTTAATTATTTAAAATATGATTGTGGGTTTTTATTATTTTTGAAAATAAGGGGTTTTGAGGTGATTTTATACTTCGAGACGTAAATTTTATCGATGTTGGTTTTTCAACAAAATACGAACTTTTTTGACAACCCGGCTATTTAATTTACAAACTTATTTTACCAAAACTATTTTTATATGTTAATTAAATACTAATTAAGCACTAATGGGTCTAATTATATGTTTAATGGGCCTAAGCCTAATTGGTAAGCAATTAACTATAAAATATATAAAAACCCTCCCCAAAACCACAACTTCACGCCACACAATCTCAAAATTGTAAAACTCTTCCCCAGCAGCCCTACTTTACGAAGCACACGGCACACACACTTTAAGCTTTGAAGAAATTTTCGTGGGAAGCTTAGGGAGATTCAAGCCAAAGGTTCTCGTCCGTTCTTCGCAATCGTCAACGGTTTTTCGTACGTAAATTACGCAAAGGCACGCCTATTCTTTCCTTCAAAAACCATAATTACATCATAGTATTCTTTTATGCATGAAAAACATGAAAATAAGTGCCACTTTTATGTATTTTCGTTTTTGATCATAATATGAATTGTTAAGCAAAGTTTTTGATTCCTAAATCATGTTTGTGTATTGTTTAAGGGCTGCCATGATCTAGGCTATGATTTAGGATGGTTTTCACGTAACTTTGGAGTCCTAGAGACACACCACACACGCTGGAAACCGAAGGAAACAAAATAGAAGCAACACGCTGTCATAGGGAATCAAGGGCTTCGGGTTTGTTCTTCACGGCTTGGCTTGGTGTGGCTCATGTCCAGGCCTTGGCTAGGGAAGTGTATGAGTCAGGGGTAGAGTCCTAGCCATGCTAGGACTCGAGTAAGTCGGCTGGGAGGAGTCCTTGCAAAGAAGGACTCCTATCCGTGAGGGTGCATGCGAGACGCGCAGGGTGCGCAGACTTGCAGGGGGTTTGTGGCTCGGCTTGGGGGCTTGAGGCTGGGCTAGGGTGCGTCGTTAGTGTCTTAGGTGTGTGTACAACACGAGGGTTCAAGGCTGGTCCGGTCAGCTAGAGTCCTAGGAGGCTGAAACGTAGAGTCCTAAGGTGTATGCAATTCTCGGCAATCATGGGTCCAAGCTTTAGGGGTTCGGTTTCGGGTCCAAGGGCTGGAGCCGTGGGTTCTTATGGGTCAGTAGGCTGCATAAGTGTGTTGGGAAGGGTCTGGTTCACTTTGGTTCGAGGGCGGCACGAGAAAATCGCAAGATGACTCGGTGCTAACTAAATAGGGTCAAGCGGAGGTTTTCTAACTTAAAAAACTTGAACAACGGCTCACGGGGGGGGGGGGCGCGAGTCGTGGTTCATAGGGACTGAAATAATATAAAAAGACTAAATTTAGAATTTAGAAATTTTATATTGAAGTTTTGGATTTTTCGGAATTAAAACGCCTTCAAAACGTCCAATTACGAATTAATTAAGAAGCGTCATTTTTATGCTAAATAAAATTATGGGAATTCTAATTTAAGCTTAAATAATTATTTGGGACATGTTAGAGTCGAGAAAATCAAGAAAACGTCAAAAACGTAAAACGTCACGTCCAGGGGTAAAACGGTCTTTTTACACCTAGAAATTAGTAAACGTCATGGCAGTACCCTATTTGCTGTTTTATATGCTAATATGTTTATGTAACATGTTTATGAATTTTTACATGTTGAAATATGATTTTTAAATGTCATGAATTATTAAGGATTAAATTGGACATTTAAAAGATATGTTGCATGCTTGGTTTCAAAATAAAAATGATATTATGCATGTTTTTATTAAGTGATGATAACATGTTGAAGGACGTGAAGGGATTGTGACTACTACATGTTGGAAATATCGTGAGGGTTATGGTCCTAGTGGGAGCCCGACAATCGTGTTTCCTTGGATACGGATACGAATACGAATATGAATACGTGATACGAATACGAATATGTTAATACGTTGGTCAAGGCCCAGTTGACCGGTGAGAGTGTTGCTGGTGTCCCCGCCGCCCAGTACTGTGGTTTCTTTAGATGGATCCATCGCCCAATACGTTTAAGAATACGAGTCACAATCAACGATCTGAATTCAACAAACACGAACATGAACACGAACATGAATATGAATACGAATATGGACATGAATAAGAATATGTTTATGTCTTTTGAAAATGTTTTATGCATCATGAAAATGTTTACGAAAATGTTTAAGTTTAAGTTTATGCATCTTCATGAAAATGATATTTTAAGTACAAGTATTTTTCACTGTTATATGTTATCTGTATTACGTATTACTTGTTATCAAGGATATGACGTGTTGAGTCTTTAGACTCACTAGGTGTGATTGATGCAGGTGATTATGATAATATGTTGATGGAGGTCTTGATGGTTGATCTGACTGGACTGAAGGTGTACATAACCCGAGGACCGACGCTAGTTTTCCGCACTAGTTATGATTTATGATTTCAAGTTACGTTAAAAATATTTTTACGTCTTTTATTTATGTTATGAGAGATTTTTGAGAGGTTAGTATGAGCTATACTTTTCAAATAATGTTTTTAGGTTGGTAAAATGTTTGACGATTTTATGCTTTAAAATATTTTCCTTTGGATTTTTAAATGGCAGTTGGATGTTTATTTTTAAAATGAAGTCAAAAATATTTTATGGTTCGGCCGATACTATGTGAGGTTTGAAAAAAAAAATTTCTAGTACTTTTTAAGAAAAAAAATAAGCAGACGTTTCAGTTTAACAATTATATTGAAAACAATAAAGCCTCGTATCAAATCAAACCAGTTTTTTTCATAAAAAAAATATTGTCTTACAATGACAATGAAATAAATACATCAGAGTGGCGAAATGCGGAAAACTTAAACAAAAGGGATAACTTGGTTCTTGCTCTTGATCATCGATCACCAACCCAAGAAAGCTTCCTGCTCCTCCTCATTTATTTGTTCTTCACTTTTATCTGAAATTATAATGGGGTGAGTGTTTTGGGAAAACACTCAGCAAGTGGGGGTCGATCGATTCCAAAGAAACATATAGAACTTAATTTTTTTTAAAACGTCCTTTTAACAGACTTTCAAAACATAATATTCTTAACTTATCATGACAGAAGCGAATCGAATAAATGACAGAATTTATCAGATGATTCAGAAACAGATCAAATCAAACGGACACAACACTGTTACTCATCTCATTTCCATGGTCAAATTGTCCCCAATATGTTAGTCCTCTAAGGGGTGAGGCCAGAACATGGTTTTATACCCACCAATAGGGGGGCCAGAACAGAACATGGTTTATACCTACCAATGGGAGCCATAACAGAACTACAATTCTCGTCCCATTTCAAATTCGAATCGTAACAGTGCAACAAAATTCAGAAGTAACAGACAGAACTTTTCAGATTTTCTGATTTCAGAGTTTTCATAAAGACACAGCGGAACCAAAGATTTCGAAGCATAGAAGAAACATATAATCGATCGAAAGTTGAAACAGACAGACATCATTTTTTCGAAAATGAAGACGCACATTTATGCATGTCATGATATACATATTCAAGTTTAAAAATACAAACGAATATATATCAAAAGCCCACTTACTTGATCTTTTATATAAAGCTCTTTCTTGAATTTCGGCAGCACTTCGGCACAGAAAAACAACTCTGGAATGCACGAAAATGTGTCTTCCTTCTTCCTTGAATTCGGCCGAGATTTGTAGGGTGAGGGGAACCGAAATTTGAGAGGTTTTGTGGTGTGTTTTCTTTCAACCAAATGAGTGGTATTTATAGGCAAAAGAAAGACCTTCCACCTAGCCACACCTTGGTCGACCACTTGGGGTCCAAGAAAAGGTTTGAATGTGATCATTATGGTGGCTCAAAATCTCATGCATTCCTTAATTGTCACTTTGGTTTTCTAAAGGGTCATTTCCTGCATCATCAATATGTCTTAGTCCTTTAGCTCCTCCCTTAGCTCCTTCATGGGTTTACTCAAAGGTTATTTCTTGCATACTTAATTTGTCCAAACCTTTAGCTCAACTTATAGCTCCCTTTTGGGTCTTGTTAGGACAAGCTTGGTTGAGCTTCTTCGAGCTGAAAGATCGAGTCCTTGAGCTGGGGTTTTACTCCTCCCGTGACAATACTTTGATGGATGCGATTACTTGTAGCTTGGCCTCCTGTTAAGTTAATCTCTGAGCTTTGAAGCTATTTCTTCGAGTTAAGTTAGCTGAAATCTAAGTTAATATTCAAGTTATCTAGTTGGAACAAAAATTTTAGAGCTTAGTTTGAGTTAAACTTCAAGTTCGTATTATTTACTTGATTCGCCTTGGATCGTAAAATCCCGGGTTCTCACATCCCTCCATCCTTATTGAAAGTTTCGTCCTCGAAACTTGCATTAGCTTGATCTTTCGAATAGATGAGGGTTTTGCCATCGCATTTTCTCCTCGGGTTCCAAAGTTGCCTCTCTTTTAGTGTGATTTGACCACTATACCTTGACATAAGGTATTGTCCGGTTTCTCAACACTTGGTCTTTTGAGTCCACTATTCGGGTAGGGACTTCTTCGTATTTAAGTTCTTCGTTGAGTTTTCCTTCAATCATCAGAGGTGTAACCTTGAGTACATGACTCGGGTCTGGGACATACTTCCTCAGCTGTGAGATGTGGAAAACGTTATGTATTCTAGGCCATGTCTGGTGGTAACGCTAATCGGTAGGCTAAGATTCCTACCTTCTCCAGTATCTCGAACGGTCCCACATATCTCGGATTCAACTTTCCGGATTTACTGAACCGAACCACTCCTTTCATGGGAGAGACTTTGACGTAAGCTTTTTCACCAATTTCCAACTTTAAGGGTCTTCTCTTCAGATCGGCTCAACTCTTCTGTCTATCTTGTGCTGCTTTGAGTCTTTCCTTGATTATGGCTACTTTGTCAACGGTTAATTGAACAAGCTCTGGTCCAATAACAGCTTTTTCTCCGACTTCGTCCCAATATAGAGACGACCTACACCTTCTACCATACAAAGCTTCATACGGAGCCATCTTGATGCTACTGTGATAGCTGTTATTATAGGCGAGTTCTATCAGGGGTAACTGTTCAGTCCAATTTCCAGAAAAATCCAGTGCACATGCCCTCAGCATATCCTCGAGGGTTTGAATTGTCCTTTCAGTTTGGCCATCCGTCTGAGGATGATAGGCCGTACTGAGAGTAACCTTGGTCCCCATAGCCTTTTGGAAACTTTTCCAAAATCTTGATACAAATCATGGATCTCTGTCAGACAGTATACTTGTCGGGACTCCGTGTAGCCTCACTATGTTGTCCATATACAAAGTGGCTAATTTATCCAAATTATAATTCATTCGTACAGGCAAGAAATGGACAGACTTGGTCAATCTGTCAATGATTACCCAGATCCCATCGTGACCCTGCCTTGACCTTGGTAGACCTACAACGAAATCCATGGAGATGTTATCCCACTTCCACTCCGGTATTTCCAATGGTTGTAAGAGTCCTCCAGGTCTTTGATGTTCCGCCTTGACTTGTTGACAGACTAAACACTTTGCAAAAAAGACAGCTACATCTTTCTTCATACCGTTCCACCAGTAATTATTTTTTAAATCTCTGTACATTTTGGTACTCCCTGGATGTACCGAAAATTTCGATTTATGTGCCTCAGCCATTACCTCTTCTCGAATTCCATCGACGTTCGGCACAAACAATCGTCCTTTCATCCAGAGTATCCCATTTTCATCAATTTGAAATTCTGGAACTTTTCTTTCTTGGATTTGTTCCTTAATTTTAAGGATGGAGGTGTCTTGACTCTGCTTCAATTTGATGGTCTCTCGGAGATTTGGTTGTACTGATAGTGAAGATAAGTTAACCTTCCCAGGGTTCCTCCGGCTTAACGCATCTGCCACTTTATTTGCCTTATCCGTATGGTAATTGATTGACAAATCATAGTCCTTAAGAAGTTCCATCCACTTTCTTTGCCTCATGTTTAATTCCTTTTGGGTGAAAATGTACTTGAGGCTCCGGTGATCAGTAAAAACTTCGCATTTTACTCCATAAAGGTAGTGCCTCCAGATTTTAAGCGCAAATACTACTGCAGCTAACTCCAAGTCATGAGTGGGGTAATTCTGCTCATATGGTTTTAGTTGCCGTGAGGCATAAGCGATTACCTGACCCTCTTGCATAAGCACACACCCTAATCCTCCCTTTGAAGCGTCGCTGTATATAGTGAAATTCTTACCATCCTCGGGAAGAACTAGTACTGGTGTGGATGCGAGTTTCATCTTCAGAGTTTCAAAACTTCTTTCATATGCTTCATCCCAAATAAATTTCGAATTTTTCTGAGTAAGTTTGGTGAGTGGAATGGCTATCGAAGAAAATCCTTCCACAAATTTTCTATAGTAGCCAGCTAAACCCAGAAAACTCCTTACTTCAGTCACTTTCTTTGGTTGTGGCCAATCCTTGATTGCTTCCACCTTCTTAGGGTCTACTGACACCCCTAATTCAGAAATTATATGACCTAGGAACGCCACACTTTTCAACCAAAATTCACACTTCTTGAATTTGGCATATAGTTCCTTTTCCCGTAGTGTCTGCAAAGTGAGACGCAGATGTTTTCTATGTTCTTCTTCACTTGGTGAGTACACAAGGATATCATCTATGAAGACAACCACAAACTTGTCGAGGTATTGTTTGAATACCCGATTCATCAGGTCCATGAATGCTGTAGGAGCATTTGTGAGGCCAAAAGGCATTACTGTGAATTCGTAATGTCCATATCTCGTCCTGAACGCAGTTTTAGGGATATTTTTAGCTTTGACCTTCAACTGATGGTAACCAGATCTTAGATCTAGTTTTGAGAAGACCTTGGCTCCCTTTAACTGATCGAAAAGATCATCTATTCATGGGAGTGGGTACTTATTCTTTATGGTGATCTTGTTCAATTCCCGGTAGTCAATACATAGCCTCATGCTTCTGTCCTTTTTCTTTACAAAAAGCACTGGGGCTCCCCACGGGGATGCACTAGGGCGGACCTGTTTCTTGTCTAGTAATTCTTGAAGTTGTTCCTTTAACTCCTTCAATTCTGCTGGAGCCATTCGGTATGGTGCCTTTGATATGGGTGCAGCACCAGGGACCAAATTGATTTCAAATTCTACTTCCCTATCAGGTATCTCGCCCGGTAATTCCTCACGAAAAGCATCTGGAAATTCTTGAACAATTGAAATATCTTCCAATTTTGGAACCTCTTCTACTTTGATCTCATTGATCATTGCCAGATAAATTTCTTCTCCTCCTTTTATGGCCTTCCAGGCTTGTGAGGCAGATAGTAGAGATTTTCGTTCTTTGGATTTCCCGTGGTATATGACTTCCTCCATAGTTGGAGTCTGAAGTCTGATGTCTTTCCTCTGGCAATCTACTATGGCATGGTTTTTAGCTAACCAGTCCATTCCAAGAATGACGTCAAACTCAATCATGTTGAGTTGGATTAGTTCTGCCTCAAAATCCTGTTTACTGATGCAAATTTGACAATTTCGATACACTTTGCGGGTTTCAATTATTTTACTGGCAGGTGTTGCTACTCCTAACGGTTCACTAAGAATATCATGGTGTTCAATTCTAAGCTTCTTAGCAAATCTTATAGACACAAATGAATGTGTGGCACCACAATCAAACAAAGCATATGCAGGCATTTTATTGAGTAAGATGGTACCTGCCACTACTTCGTTGGTGTTATCAGCTTCCTCTTGTGTTATTGCATAAACCCGAGCATTAGTCTTATTTTCATGTTGTTTACTGGACCCCGTCCCTTTGTCCTTGTTGTCTGGACAATCTTTAATTCTATGACCCACCTTTCCTCACTTAAAACAAGCGCCTGTCTTCCGATAACATTCTCCAACATGCTTCTGTCGACATTTATCGCACCACTTTCCTTCGGTGTTGCCAGCACTGTTAAAATTTCCTCTTGGAGGTCCACTTGAATTATTCGGCTTCTTAAATTTGGGACCATTTTGAGTAGTTTGGTTGACCAACGGTCTCTTATTCTTGTTTTCATCTTCACGGCGCTTAATATCTGTTTCCGCGCTCATTGCCGCGCCCATCAAATCAGCAAAATTGTTTGGTTTGAACACCGCCAAAGCCGATTGAATCCGGCTGCTCAGTCCTTTCTTAAAACGATGCATCTTCAAGGTTTCATCAAACATAATTGTTGGGACGTAGGTTCCTAGATCATTAAACCTTGAGGTATATTCCATTACTGTCATATCCGGTGTCTGCCTGAAATTTTCAAATTCATTCAGCTTCTGCAGACGGAATTCGGCTGGATAGTATTGTTTCAGAAATTCTCTCTTAAAAATCTGCCATGTGATATCTTCCACTTCGGCTAGAGATGGTGACACGGTTTCCCACCATTTTCGTGCTCTGTCCTCAAGAAACGGTGTTACAACCTCTACTCTCAATTCTTCAGGCACTTCAAGTAGGTGTAATTGCGATTCGACATTTTTGAGCCAATTATGACTGACTTCCGGGTCTGGGTTCCCGTCGAAAGTTTGAACTCGATTTCTTCGGAGGGATTCATAATGGTATTTAATCCCACGCGGTTGTGGTTCTTGAGGTGGTTGAATAGCGTTAGCCAATGGGTTTACGAATCCTTGCAACGTCACTGCTACGATAGTAGCTATTGCCATCATATCTTCTTGACTGAGATTTACTCTCGGAGGTGGTGGTGGGTTTTAATCTTGGTTGGCGCCACGAGGGTTACGGTTATTTCGGGGTGGTCTGCCTCCCATATCCTATAAACATATATTTTATTAATTTTATTCACCATAATGTAAAATCAAAATAATTTCATTAAATTTTGAAATTCATACAATTAAAAGTTTCAAACAAATGATTAATTAAATAATTCTGAATACAACCAATGCCTAATCTAGAGTCCTCTCTCTACTCGTCTATAACTTCTCCGTCTCCTACGGCCTCGTTAACTTCTTCTTCCATCGGGTTTTCTTATAGTTGTCCCATGAGTTCTTCCATGTTGACCATTTCATTTTGCAGGTGCTCAATGTAATTCTGCAGTTGTGTGTTGTGGTGATCAAGGTTGTTTACTTGATCCTGTAGTTCTTGTATTGTTGATTGGCTTACTTTTTCATCGATTTCTTGCTCCTCAATTCGTTCTTCAAGACGGCGCTGCGTTTTGAGGAGACTATTATCGCGGATTTCGAGCGTAAAAATTCTATCTTGCGCTTTCTTCAACTCTTGCTTGGTGATCTTGTGTTGACGCTCCGACTCTAGATGATAAGCAGCATAACGTCTAACGTCTTCGCGTAGTTTCTTCTCTTCCACTCTGGCCTCACGAAGATCCTCCATCATGCACACGTTATTCCCGTCCAACTGGTAGTTATCTCTTTCGAGTTTTTCATTTTTTTCTTTTAGTGTTTTAATTTCTGACTCCTTTTCCTGAAGTTGTTTCTGAAGTTCATTTATAATGCTTTGAAAGTCCATGTTGGTTTCCTATAAGATAAAAACATTTAAATAAGATACTCATCCATTTTTAAATATGCAATAAGATAATATAAAGTTTCAAAATAGTCTGGTACACATAATATTTTCTTAGTCACAAGTTTACTACAATCAAGATACTTTATTATAATGCTAATCTAATCGAACATCTCTCCGCCGTCGCTGTCACTGGCGCTGTCATCTCCGGCCACCTCCATCGGTGCTACTTCCTCTTCCTCCATGTTCTCTATCACCAAATGTAGGTAGTTGTTCTACACTTGAAGCCTCTCCATAGTGCCGTGAAGCTTCGAAATGTACCGGTCCTGTTTGGCATTGAACTCCTCTTGGCGCTGACGGGCCTGCGTAGCACGTCCTCGTTCTATCTCTACTCTCTCCAGTAACTCCATGTTGAGTGAAGCTAAGCGCGCGATGCGAGCTGAGTCAGTCGGTATATGTAGAAGTTGGCTCTCAGCCAAATCCAGATGGTGAATAAGTTGCTGCACGTCGGTCTCCAGTATGTGCCTAATTTCACTAAGCTCCTGTTTTTCCAGTTTCTCCCTAGCCAGTTGCGCCTTCAGAGTCGCAATCTCCCTAGCTTGATTATCTATGGTAAGCTGACGCATACGAAGAGCAGCCTGAGCGCGAGTATGTGGAGCAGCCATTTCCTATGATAAGATAGAAGTAAAGCATCAGAATCGTATAAAGGATAGGAAGGCACAAAAATAGAAACAAAGTTGTCGTGGAAGGTTTTCGATACTAAGGATTTTCGGAACAATTGAAGGGCTAGATTTTCGAATTTCTCAAGGAAAATTTTCGGAAAGAATGAATGTTGGATTTAGATATGATTGCACTAGGCTTTTGACAAAATTTGACTTCTGTCAAAATCCCAGCGGGATTATGAACCTGGCGGCTCTGATACCACTTAAATGTGACGCCCCGAGTCCGAAGCGTCGGTGACATCCGGAATTGTTTAACAATTATATTGAAAACAATAAAGCCTCGTATCAAATCAAACCAGTCTTTTTTCATAAATAAAGTATTGGCTTACAATGACAATGAAATAAAATACATCAGAGTGGCGAAATGCGGAAAACTTAAACAAAAGGGATAACTTGATTCTTGCTCTTGATCATCGATCACCAACCCCAGAAAGCTTCCTGCTCCACCTCATTAATTTGTTCTTCACTTTTATCTGAAATTATAAGGGGATGAGTGTTTTGGGAAAACACTCAGCAAGTGGGGGTCGATCGATTCCAAAGATACATATAGAACTTAATTTTTTTTAAAACGTCTTTTTAACAGACTTTCAAAACATAATATTCTTAACTTATCGTGACAGAAGCGAATCGAATAAATGACAGAATTTATCAGATGATTCAGAGCAATTCAGAAACAGATCAAATCAAACGGACACAACACTGTTACTCATCTCATTTCCATGGTCAAATTGTCCCTAATATGTTAGTTCTCTAAGGGATGATGCCAGAACATGGTTTTATACCCACCAATAGGGGCCAGAACATAACATGGTTTTATACACACCAATGGTGGCCAGAACAGAACTACAATTCTCGTCCCATTTCAAATTCGAATCGTAACAGTGCAACAGAATTCAGAAGTAACAGACAGAACTTTTCAGATTTTCTGATTTCAGAGTTTTCATAAAGACACAGCGGAACCAAAGATTTCGAAGCATAGAAGAAACATATAATCGATCGAAAGTTGAAACAGACATACATCATTTTTTCGAAAATGAAGACACACATTTATGCATGTCATGATATACATATTCAAGTTTAAAAATACAAACGAATATATATCAAAAGCCCACTTACTTGATCTTTTATATAAAGCTCTTTCTTGAAATTTCGGCAGCACTTCGGCACAGAAAAACAACTCTGGAATGCACGAAAATGTGTCTTCCTTCTTCCTTGAATTCGGCCGAGATTTGTAGGGGTGAGGGGGGCCGAAATTTGAGAGGTTTTGTGGTGTGTTTTCTTTCAACCAAATGAGTGGTATTTATAGGCAAAAGAAAGACCTTCCACCTAGCCACCTTGGTCGACCACTTGGGGTCCAAGAAAAGGTTTGAATGTGATCATTATGGTGGCTCAAAATCTCATGCATTCCTTAATTGTCACTTTGGTTTTCTAAAGGGTCATTTCCTGCATCATCAATATGTCTTAATCCTTTAGCTCCTCCCTTAGCTCTTTCATGGGTTTACTCAAAGGTTATTTCTTGCATACTTAATTTGTCCAAACCTTTAGCTCAACTTATAACTCCTTTTTGGGTCTTGTTAGGACAAGCTTGGTTGAGCTTCTTCGAGCTGAAAGATCAAGTCCTTGAGCTGGGGTTTTACTCCTCCCGTGACAATACTTTGATGGATGCGATTACTTGGCCTCCTGTTGAGTTAATCTCCGAGCTTTGAAGCTATTTCTTCGAGTTAAGTTAGCTGAAATCTAAGTTAATATTCAAGTTATCTAGTTGGAACGAAAATTTTAGAGCTTAGTTTGAGTTAAACTTCAAGTTCGTATTACTTACTTGATTCGCCTTGGATCGTAAAATCCCGGGTTCTCACAGATACGATGAAAGAGGACGTAATGAAAGTGTTCGCTGAATTTTTTGGAAATGGCATTGTTAACGGCATTACTAGCGAAACTTACGTTTGCCTCATCCCGAAGAAACAAGATGTGATCAGGATCCAAGATTTTAGACCAATAAGTTTGATTACAAGCTTGTACAAAATTTTGGCAAAGGTTTTGGCTAATAGATTGAAGAAGGTCCTGAGTTTTACCATTGCCGAGAACCAAAGTGCATTTATTAAGGGAAGACGGATCCTGGATTTTTGTCTAATTGTGAATGAGGTTGTCGAGGAGTATAGGAAAAATAAAAAAAAAGGTTGGGTGTTTAAAGTTGATTTGGAGAAGGCTTATGATAATGTTGATTGGAAATTTCTGGATTTTGTGTTACGAAAAAAAGGATTCGGGGAGAGATGGAGGAGGTGGATCATGGGGTGCGTTTCAAATGTTTCTTTTTCGATATTCATTAACGGAAGACCACGTGGAAAAACCAAAGGGTAAAGAGGACTTAGACAGGGAGATCCATTATCTCCATTTCTGTTTAATATGGTTGCTGATGGGCTAGGAAGGATGGTTGATAAGGCAAAGGAAGATGAGTCAGTAATAGGACTTGAGGTTGGTAGACAAAAAATACAAGTTTCGCATATTCAATTTGCGGACGATACACTATTTTTTGCAAAGTCAAAGGATCATTTGTTGGTAATTGTGGATATTCTCAATAGCTTTCTTTGGATGTCATTTCGGATTAAGAATAAATTGGGAAAAAAGTGAATTGATGGGAGTTAACAGATCGGAAGATGAAGTTGAGGAATTAGCAGTTGCTATTGGCTGTAAAAAAAGAAGATGGCCAATTAGATATTTGGGGATTCCGTTGGAAGGTAACCCGAGGGCAATGGAATTTTGGGAACCGGTACTCTCCAAGATGACAAAAAAATTGGCAAGTTGGAAAAAGTCCTTCCTATCAAGAGGAGGACGGCTTACTTTGATCAAGGCAGTCTTGTGTGCCATGCCATCGTATTACATGTCGTTATTCACGGTACCAAATCAAGTGGCACTTAGGATGGAAAAAATAATGAGGGATTTCCTTTGGGATGGAGCCGATGGGGATAAGCATTGCCATGTAGTGGGATGGGAGCAAGTGTGCAAACCAAAGGATAGGGGAGGATTGGGATTGGGAAATATTTGTCTGCGAAATAGAGCATTACTTGGAAAATGGTGGTGGAGAGGGTCGGTGGAAAGAGAAAACTTATGGAAAAAAGTTATTAGCAGTCTATATGGTTTTCAAGATAATGGATGGGATTTGGGGTTGGGGGAGAGATCGATGTTCACAAGTCCTTGGAAATGCATTTCTCGATCATTCCCGACTTTTCATCTCTTGGTTAGGGGGGTCTTTAGAGAGGCCAACATAATTCGTTTTTGGGAGGATGAGTGGGTGGGGGAAGTCTCGTTCAAAGAGCGTTTTTCTTCATTGTTCAGTATTTCTGCTGTCATTAACAAGCCAATCAATTGTTTTGTTTATTATGTAAGTACAAACGACACCTCCGCAATTAGTTGGGATTTGAGTTTTAGAAGGAATTTCAATGAGACAGAGGAACGTGAGTTTGAAGCTTTGTTAGGGGTCCTAGAAACAGTGAGGGTACAGCGGGGGGTGGGGGAGATTGTGGTTGGGGGATTCCTCGGGTTTGTTTTTTGTTAGGTCTTTCTATAACTCTTTCTTCACAACTTCAAATATACAGTCTTTTCCATTCATTCGTAATATTTGGGATGTACCTGTTCCTACAAAGATTCAAGTTTTCTCGTGGTTAGTGGCATTGGGTAAATTACAGACGTGTGACTTCGTGCAATGAAGGCAGCCAGCCACTGCTTTAAGCCCGAATTGGTGTTGTCTGTGCCGAAGGAAAGAGGAAACTCAAGATCATTTGTTACTACATTGCTCATTCTCATATAGCATTTGGGTAAAGGTGTTACAAGAAATCGGTTGTCTGTGGATATTCCCGAAGAAGGCACAAGATATGCTCGTACTAGAACCAAGCTGGCAAGCAGGGAGAAAACACTCGAGATTTTGGTCTATGATTGTTCAGTGCACGTTTTGGTCGCTATGGTTGGAAAGAAACTCAAGAATATTTGAAGATAAGACCGAATCTCTCGAAGAAGTTTGGGAAAAAATAAAATTCAGGGGTCCAAGTTAGTCGATTGTATTGCCACAATACAAACACCTTAGTATCTCGGATTTGATTAGGGACTAGAAATATGTTTGGTCGTAGCAAAAGTGATGTAATCTTTTAAAATTACTTTAATTCGCGGATTGCTTATCCGCTATTGTAATCCTTCATATCTATTTAATAAATTTATGTTTCCTTTCAAAAAAAAAAAAAAATTAAAGTAGTCACGAGCACGATCAGTGCGGAGGACTTGTATTTGGGCAGATAACTGAGTTTAAATCATTGAATGAAAATGTTTGAAAAGGGAAGTTGTTTCGGACTTGTCTTTCATGAGGAATATCCATGAAACGCGAGTATGATCATCCACAAACAAAAAGAACCAAAGATTACCTGTCACATTTTTTATTTTTGATGGACCCCAGGTGTCACTGTGGATGAGTGAGAATGGCTTCGGTGGTTTTTATGGTTGTGGCTTGAAAGTGCTACGATTGTGTTTGGAGACATGACAAACATCACATTGAAGTAAAGACGGTTTATTATTACTAAATAGGAATGAAAATAATTTTGCTAAATACCAAGAGTTTGGATGACTTAGTCTATTGTTCCATAAAAGAATATGTCTCTCTTTATTGGAGTTAAAACTAAAACAAGAAATTGGAAAGACGGTCTTGGGATACTCAATGGGCCAGTCTTGAAGTGAGGCTCCATTTGGAAGAGAAACAAGCCAGCACACAGTTTAGCACTGCCAAAAATCTTCCCCAATGCCATTTCCTGAAAAAGACAAGAATTAGCAAAGAATTTAGTATTGCAGCCGAGGTCGGCATTAATTTTGCCAATAGATAGTAAATTAATAGTAAGATTAGAGGGACAAAGAGCACATATTGTAAGCAAATGTCATGGGAAAGTTGTAAAGAACCAACATCCAAGATCTTTGAACTAGAACCATTAGCAATTCGTACAGAATGAAAGCACCCACCTGGCTTGTAGGAGCTAAAGATTGAAAGACTACCCATCATATGATCAGAGGCGCCCGAGTCGACAATCTTTGTAGAAGACAAATCCCGATTATAGGAAAATGCAATGGGAAAATCACCTCGGTGTGCTGCATTTCCTCTAATCAAAGGGAAGGTGGATTGAGCAGGATTTTGAGCAGAAATCTGGCCAAATAGACGCTGTAAAGCATCAAGCTGCTGTTGGGTGAAAGGTTGTTGCGAGACTGGGGGAACAACATCGACAATAGCTTAATTAGCACGGCGTTCCCTCTTTGGTTTCCAATCCGCCGGTTTGCCATGGATGCGGCAACAAGTGTCCACGGTATCTTTGGGTTCTTGCACTTGTCACACCATAAGCGACCATTCCGCACATGCGGACTGTTTGTGGATATCACACGTGGCAAATGGCGCGCACCACTGTTGGACACGGAAGAAAACGATGGTCGAGTGGTTGCAAGAGCAGAAACATCACTGGTAGCGGGCGGGAAGAGCCCAACATCAACTTTCGGCGACTTTTCTCATGGTGATTTTTGGAGAAAGCTGCACGGAGTCCTGTTAGCGGTTTAGTGGCCAAAATGTGACCACGAACTTCATCGAGAGATGGATTGTAGCGCCCTTACCCGAGCTATTACTAAACGGACTAATAAGCATGCAAAATTTAAACTTTATAACAACAATTCAACAACGGAAACCAAATAACTTAATCATCTTACAACCCAAACGAAAACATAACAATAATCTCAGTCTTAAACATTAATACAACCATATCGAAAACATAGTCTTGAACGAGAATACAATAAACCAAATAAAGCCTCCAATTGATCACCACCGAAAACCCAACTGCTCTAGCCACTGTCTTGGCCATCCGAAACCTGCCGCCGTGGAATGGGGTGTCCAAGATGAAAACAAGAACGTGAGTGACAATCGCGCAATTCGAGAATGTACGATTATACAAATTGATATGATGCATTTGAAATGCAATATGCTCGGATATCAAGGATCGAGTCAAGGATCGAGTCAAGAATCTCGTGCTCAGTCTAGAGGCGCCTGAGTGTGTAGTCTCTGATCTGCCCTAGGCATGTTTTGACTAACACACTCATCATCAAGACGTGGATCTACAATATCCAGGGTCATTAGAGCCCGCGGGTCCCGTCGGACACTGCAGCTCTCGATGCCCAAACGTCCACAATACAGAACAGGGCTGAGCGGCCCCAACAAGTATATCTCAAAAAATATCAGACCCAACATGATATGTCATGCATAATATGAAAAACTGTAAAACATATATCAGTCAACAGATAAATATGCAGCATATAAGTGTGTATACTTACGCTTGGATACCTCAGTCAGTACATCACGTACCTCACTAAAACAATCTGACATAAAGCTTACTCGTCTGAACCTAGACTATACGAACGTAATGAAATCACTATCAAGCCAGATCTTGAATTACTTAACATGCTTCAAAGTTCATCCTAATGATCCTTAAATCACTATTTAAGGCTTTAGGATTATACCTGCGTCCGTCGTCAGCCTGCTGATGATGTCTCGATATGCGTCCCGGTTAACTGACGCCTCCTCGAGTCGACACTAGCTCCAAAGCTTCCCAACACTAAACTACCATAGAAAGTGGCTAGAAAACCTAAGGTATATGGCTAGAACTCAAGAGAGAGTAGCTGAAGGAAGCGGCCATTTATAGTCTGCATTCATACTAGTTCTGAAGATCTGAAATTAATCTTACCTGCCACGTGTTTGAATCTCATTCGTGTAGTTGGATTTCTCGGGATAATGTAATCTGAAGTAAATTGGGTTGTCCATTTTAAATTCGGTGGATCCCAACAGGTTGATCTCGAATTGTCAATTCCTTAATAATGTTTAATTAACAACCCTTTAATAATCTCTTAATTAATAATTCATTCAAAATAAGTATTCGGGTCATTACATGGATCAAGTTCGAGAAGGAACTCGAACACACGTTTGGTCTCCACGATTTCCCTGAATTGTGTTTCGTCCGATGCACACTTCTAGTCGTGTGATTCGAATAGATTGAGCTGCTGCCAGACTTTTGTGAGCGCAGTGAAGTAAGTTGTGACCGTGTCCTCACTTTGGCGGACGTCATGATAATTCAGAAGTGTTGTCACGGGCAGAGTACATATTCTGGAATGCATCCTATATTTCTTTGGCAGAAGAATATAGGAGGAAATTCTCTCCAATGTCTGGAACCATGGAATTGATAAGCCAAGACATGAGCATGCTATTCTCGGCATTGCAGGATTTAAATTTTCCATCCCTCGTGGCGGTCGTTTGGAGGAGCCAGAGATGAGATCTTACTTTCCCTTGCCGCATATAAACATCATGTTGGATTGGGACCATTGCAGGTGATTCTGGCCATTGAGTTTGTGGCACGTGATGGATTGAAGTGGAGAGAGATCGGGAATGGTTGGATGCGGCGGAGCCGAGAGAGGTCATCGGAATCCGACTACAAAGCCATATGGCTGTATTTCGTCATGGCGGCTAAGGTTTTTTCCTATGCTCTGATACAATGTAGTTTGGTTTATCATCTCTTATTCCTTGAACGTACATGAATATTGTTCACGTTTAACATATATTTTTTTCTTTAATTGTGTATCTGTTTCGAAAATAGGGTGGTGGAGTTCCTTGTGATGCCTCAAATAAAATCATGTAGGCAACAATGGATATTAATTTGAAGGAAGTGGACTGCTATTTTTCCTGTTTTCTGCTTTTTCTGAACCAAAATTCTGTTTGCCTTAGGTTTTGGTTACTTTTATCATCTCTAATCTTTTGCTTCCTTGCAGGCTCTAGGGTCAAGGCTTCTTCTGAAACCCAACCTCAGATTCATGCTACTCAGTGACTGATATCATTAAGTTTCTCCTTGGACGATAGAGCCTCTGATCTATGCACAAGTAGTGGGGTCATCACTTTTAACTTCATCGCTACAACATCCCATTGTGCAACCAAAAGGCTTTGTTCAAATTCTCTAAATTATTTTACTGTGATAGAAACTTCTATCCTGGTCAAAATAAATATGGTGTAATAAAAACTTTTCCAGGACTATTAGGTAGATTACCCTATCAAATCATTGGTGACAGGCCCTTTATAAAGGTCATTTTGAAGTTTTGTTGGTTTATCACTCTTTTTCATCAATATGGCCTTTTCATTTACGTTACTCCAAACTATTGACAAATAAATTTTTTTAGTCTACAGAATTCGAAAGAAAATTCGTAGAAGTAACCTTCAAGAAAATACATCGACAGAAATACAACTAAATCTAATTACGTGACTGAATTTCTAGGTTGTCTTTTTTCTAGATCATGCTCTTTAATATGGAATGGCGGATGATAATAATCTTCTATTTTATCCTGTAAGAAAGTAAAAAAGTCATCTTATCACTTATGTTATCATCTGTCGACGTGAACATTGATGTACTTTCTGAACCATCAGTGTCTTACGACTTGTTAATTTTTTCTCTCTAACTTCTTTTTAACTACCTGAGAATATGAAGGAAGTATACTTTAATTGTTTTTAAAAGGAAGGCATGTGGACATCATCTGATGTCATGTGGAGACCTGGAGTTGAACTTCCAGTTCTGCCACATTCCGCAAGCAAGAAAAGTAGAAAACATATTGCAAAGTTCAGTTCTTGTTTTAGAAGATCGATTGCTCTTATAATTGATCCATGGTTAGGAAAGAGAACACGACAAAATTTTGTTCCTGCTTCGTTAAGAGGTACTGGTCATGTCGATATCAAATTTGATATATATATATATATTTATTTTAATATGTTGCTGAATACTCAAATACTTCCAGTGCTTTTACAGATAAATCAAAAACAGTCTCAAAGCTGTTCTTGAAAGATTATGTAAACCCCATTATCAGAAGCAAATCACGTGTCAATGAAACTTACAATTTAAGGGTTCAGGTTGTTGAGGAGCCTTGGCTATTACACTCTCTAACATGTCACCATTTTACGGACACTGGAACTTCAAGCAAAATTGACTACAAGGGAGCAAATTTCTTAAATCAATCTCAGTTCAATGAAGATTCCAGTCATGAGTCTGAGTTTGGCGTGAATGATAAAGAGAACATTACTGAATTTAATGATTCTTTATTGTCAGACCACCACCCTGTTGAGGAACCCTGGATGTTTGACTCATGTACCTAGTGGTCGCTCATCTGTCCAGATCGTTTCAGATGCATCCAAGAACGAAGATGCCTCCAAGAATGAGTGTTCGAAAAATGAGGACACTCTATTAGCATTTGGTGAGTAGCATCTGGTACTTGAGAATCTGTTGCATGAAGAAAGCAATGCAGTACCAGAGGACTCTCCTTTCACTGTTATATTGATTAACTCTTCCTTATGTACCATGCAAAGAATAGATGTTCTAGAAAATGATAAATTGGTTGAGTTATTGTTGGAACCTATAAAAAATAACGTGCAGTGTGATAGCGTATATCTAGGAATAGTAACAAAGCTAGTTCACCATATGGGTGGCGCATTTGTAAATATTGGCAGCCCAAGACGAGCTTTCATGGATATAAGACTTACAGGGAACCTTTTGTATTACCTCCATTGCATGGAAGAGTGATAGAGGGCTCCATGATTGTTAAACCCGGGGATCATGTGCATTTTCCTGAAAACATAACTTTCTTTGATGGAGTTGAAGAACTTAATGAGGTGGAGGATGACAAAAGTGAAGATGAGTTCGGTGATGATGACTACAAAAGTAACGATAACCATTTTAATTTTGATGCTGCAGAACTTACAGAGGAAAATCTAAATGGTAGTGTTTCTAGACATGAGCACGAAGCTGATCCCGAGAGATTCTTAGAACAGCTTAATGGAGATGCAGACTAGTTGCAGAGTGATAGCATTGATCTGGATTCCAATAATATTCAGGTTATACATACAGAAGAAAGTAAGTGGACCCAAGTAAAAGAGGGCTCTAAGATAATCGTACAAGTTGTTAAAGAAGGATTGGGTACAAAAGGTCCCACGCTGACTGCTTATCCAGTACTAAGAAGCCGATTTTGGGCATCTATTGTTCCCTTGCTTTGTTTTCTTTTCTTTATACTTCAGCATTTTATTTTCTAGCTTGCTGTAGGCAAGTTCTTTTAGTCGTTTTGAATGCCACAGATACCTGATCGCTCGCTGCAACACAATTGGAATTTCAAAAAAAATTTCTGGAGGTGACCGTACACGATTAAGAGTAATAGCAAAAACTTTGCAACCTCCTGGATTTGGCCTTACTGTGAGAACAGTTGCTTCTGGTCGTCCACTAGAAGAATTGCAGAAGGATTTGGAAAGGCTGTTGTTAACGTGCAAAAATATAATGGAACATGCGAGATCTGCTGCTCTTGCTGCGGATAAAGGTGTTGATGGAGCTGTTCCTGTTATGTTTCATAGGGCAATGGGCCAAACACTCTCAGTTGTCCAAGATTATTTTACCGAGAAGGTTGGCTCACAATCACCTTTTAATGCAATTTTCTGTTTTCAACTTGAAGGTTTCCTCTCGCAGTATTGTTTTTGTTCCTGACGTGTAAATCATGACCAAAGCTCTCTATTTGGCCCGCTGACAGGTGCAGAAAATGGTAGTTGATTCTCCAAGGACATATCACGAGGTATTTAATATTGTATTTTAGGCACTTAAATAGAATACCGAAATTTTATCCCTCGATATCTATAAACCTGTGTTTATTTCTAATTTTAAGAAGTTGACTTCTGCTATGTTGTATATCAGGTTACCAACTATCTTCAAAAGATAGCTTCTGATCTTTGTGACAGAGTTGAGTTGTACAGTAAAAAGGCTCCCCTTTTTGATGAGTACAAAATTGAGGGAGAAATTAACAACATTCTTAGTAAAAGGTTAGTAAATCTGCTCTTTTTTATTTTGGATCATGTTCCCTGAGTTTTACAATGTGATGGTTCTCAGATCTACTTATCGAATGCCTACTCATCCAAAAGTTTAAGTTGTTTGTGATGTGAGAGATTTAATATATATATAGTCTCCCACCATGCCGTTTCGAGTGGTATTCACATTCCTTTCATGAACCTTGTACAAATTCTTGTTTGGTACATGGGTGATGGTGAAATTTGAGACCAAGCACTTCTTAGTTTAATCTCGTTCAGGTCTAGAGAAAAATGCTCTCTCCCTCGTCCGAGAATCGTTCCATCGTTCACTTCTATTCTCCAACCATGGGTCATTGATCTTCAACGACGACGACTGCACCTTAAACACTGGCCCCGGCGCCGATGGTCGGCCGCCGACAATCACTTTTCACTCTCAAAGGTTTCGTCTTCTTCAAGTCAGGGTCTTCTGCGGGGGTGCATTATTTCTGCTCAATGTCTAGCTTCGCCTTCGTCTTCTTCCGGTGAAACCCGTCCTTTGTCTTTGTCTTGAACTTTTCCCGTTTCAAACTAACAAAGCAGTATGGTAGGCCCTTGAATGCGGTTGAATTTTCATACTATTTAAATATGAAAAGAGGATTCTTCGACAATGGTGTCTTTGGAATTTGAGGGGTGGAGACCAGATATTAATACTTTGGATATGGTAGAAAATTGTTGTAACAGTTGGATTAGGATTTGTGTCTTACCGTGGAACTTATGGTCGCTGGCTACCTTCAAAATTATCGGGGATTGTTGCGGGGGTTTGATGGACATTAGCGCTGATTGTCAGGGCTCGTGCTCTTAATTAATATTTAATTATCAAACAACAAGGATTAATTGGTGTAAACAGCGAAAACGAGTTTAAAACGTTCATTTGGGCCTACAAAAATTTCAGCATGACCTCCCCGTAAGTAGGACATCCCAAAAATTTCAAAACACAACAACATCAATATATGTTCGAAAATAACATCAAGTTCACAATTAACCAAACAAATATCCTACAGCCGCACTGGCCAGGACTAGACACGGCATACCACAAATAAAATCCAAATAACATAAAAACATAACCATACAGCTACACAGGGCATCTCCCTAGCAAATGTATCAAACCAACATAATATATATAAATATCCGGTAACTCTGACACAAACCGACTGACTATTGGGTATCACTCGCTGACGCTCCACCAGACGCGTCAAATCCTCTGGAATGACCTGCTATGGCATCAAAAACAACCACAACATAAAAAGAAAACAGGGGTCGGACCCCAGTACGACAAACCAGTAAAATTACGACGTACATAAAAGACATGTTATAATACTAAGTAAATGCTATGATATGCGATGCATGAATGGTAACAATGAAATAACGGATACCAAATGGAGTCCAAACGAATAGCATCATCAACAGTAACAGTGGCCATCCGTGCCAGGAATGCAGCATCAAATCGCCGCTCGTCCATGCACGTAGCATCGGGAATGCGAGTAGCTAAGTCGCTCGTCCCTAGCTGTCATCTGGGAATGTGGCTAATCCTAACCCACTCGTCCCTCTGATGACTCAATATATCTCAACAGAATCAACATAAATCGCCGTCAAAGGAAGTCAATGCTCAATATGTTATGCCAACACAATTAATGCATGAATGTAACAGAATAAACATTCAAGGCACATAATAGCAAACATCATTCATCGAATATTCTTACACGCCAATATAAGCGTCATAATGATATAGGTTTGAGCATACCTCAACTATAGCTTACAATACCACAGTAATTCTTAAGGACTTCCTGATGAACTCCAACGATATAACCTACAATATAAATTCGCTATACACTTCAATATACTGCATTCCAAGTGACTAAAACAGATTAAATCGGCTCGGTTAAAAATCTAATTTTCGGCAGCCTATATAACCCTTATACAAACTGAAATTCAAGCTTAATATCCTCAATAATCTAGGCTAAAACGCACAATAGCGATCACGGAGAAGTAGCTCGCCGGAAATCGATCTGAAAAATGAGCTGGAAATCAAGCCGATCGAACTCAATAACTTCCGATTCATGGCAGAAAATACTCTAATAAACTGGAGAAAGAAGATTCCTAACCTATTGCACTAAAATTCGGCCGCTGGCGACGCGACGCGACTGAAGCGGGAGAAGGAGAAAAGCGACAGGTTGCAAGGCTGGGGAAAAAGCTTCTGGATTGAACGATTCTGCTATCTCGCTTCTAACAAATGGGTTAAATAAAATAGAAATGGGCTGGGCCTTGCTTAATGGGCCTCACATTCTCCCCCACTAATAAAAGATTTCGTCCTCGAAATCTAACAAATACAACACTGATATCCAAAACATTACGACTAATAATACATAGGACATTCAGAATACATTACGTAATTCATTACATTCTCAAACAAATGAGGTCATTCTTGTCGCATCTTTGCCTCTAATTCCCATGTATATTTTTCTCTTCCATGTCTACTCCATTGTACCAAAACCAATGGAATCGTCTTGCTTCTGAGTTGTTTTTCCTTGCGGTCCAAAATTTGCACTGGATGTTCAACATAGCTAAGAGAACTGTCCAACTCCACATCCTCGACATTCAAGATATGAGATGGATCTGGCTCATACTTCCACAACATAGATACATGAAACACATTATATATCAAAGACAAACTTTGCGGCAAATCCAAACGATAAGCCAATGTGCCAATCCTCTCAACAATCATATACGGACCAATATAACGCGGAGCTAACTTCCCTTTATGTCCAAATCTCATAGTACCCCGAAATGGTGATACTTTCAAGAAAACATAATCGCCCACTTGGAACTCTAAAGGTCTACACCTTTTATTAGCATAACTGGCTTGACGATCTTGGGCTGCTTTCATCCTTTTCCTTACCAATTCAACTTTATCTTTCATTTTTTGAATAAATTCGGGTCTTGACATCTGTCTTTTCTCCTACATCTTCCCATTATATCGGCGATCTGCACTTTCTTCCATACAAAGCTTCAAATGGTGCCATACCGATTGTTTCCTGAAAACTATTATTGTAAGAGAATTCAACCAAAGACAATGATTCTTGCCAACCACCTTTGAAATCCATCACGACTGCCCGTAACCCATCTTCCAAGCATTTGAATGGTTCTTTCTGACTGACCATCTGTCTGTGGGTGATAGGCAGTGCTCATAGCCAACTTTGAACCCAAAGCTGATTGCAAACTTCCCCAAAACTTCGAAGCAAACATTGGATCACGATCGGATACTATGGTTACTGGCACACCATGCAATCTTACTATATGATGATCAATGTACAGTTTCGCCATTTTCAAATAAGTACAAGTACGATCATACGGAATAAAATGAGCTGATTTAGACAATCTATCAACAATAACCCAAATCGCATCACAACCACGATTAGAACGCGCATCACAACCACGATTAGAACGAGGCAGATGAGTCACAAAATCCATAGCAATGTGTTCCCAGTTCCACTGCGGTACTTCAAGACTATGTAACATTCCACCAGGTCTCATTCTCTCGGCTTTAACTTGTTGACACGTTAAGCATTTAGCCACAAAATGAGAAATATCTTTCTTTATACCTTCCCACCAATAATGAGCTCTCAAGGTATGATACATCTTTCGAATTCCTGGATGAATACTGTGTCGACTACAATATGCTTCCCGTAGTATGGCTTCTTTCAAATCTATCAAATTAGGAACCACAAGTCTACCATTAAAGCGCATACTACCATCTGAGGCAACACTAAACTTTTCTGTCTGACCTGTTCGAGACAATTCTTTTAATCTATGGATATGCAGATCAGTCTTCTGTGCTGCTTTGATGCTGGATAAAATCTATGGCTCAACTTGAACAGATGACACTATAAAGTAGTCTCCAATGATCTGATAAGTCCATCCTGAAGTTCCCAAGTGTTCGTGAACTTTAGAGATAGTCAAAGATGTCAGCATAGCATTCTGAACTTTCCTGCTGAGAGCATCTGCAACAAGATCTATTCGCCCTGGTTGATATTGAATCTCACAATCAAAGTCTTTAAGTGACTCCATCCATTGACGTTGTCTCATGTTCAAGTCAGGCTGTGTGAAAAGATATTTAAGACTCTTGTTATCCGAATAAATCACAAACTGCTCACCGTACAGATAATGACGTCATAACTTCAATGCAAACACAATGGCAGCCAACTCTAAGTCATGGACTGGATATCGGGTCTTATGCGGCTTCAACTGACGAGAAGCATATGCAATAACTCGCCCATTTTGCATTAGAACACAACCAAGTCCATTTAGAGATGCATCTGAACAAACAACATATCCACCTGAGCCTGATGGCAAAGCCAGCACTAGAGCCGTTGTCAACTTTTCCTTCAAAGTCTGAAAACTTGACTCGCATTCATCAGTCCACACAAAACATCGATCTTTTTGCGTTAATTGGGTCATAGGTCTTGCTATAATAGAAAATACTTCAATAAAACGCCTATAGTATCCTGCCAAACCCAAGAAACTGCGAATACCGGAAATATTCGTCGGTGTTGGCCAATTGATAACAGCTTCCACTTTACTAGGATCCACTGATACTCCTTGAGCTGATATAACATGACCCAGAAATACAACTCTGTCCAGCTAGAATTCACATTTAGAAAATTTTACATACAATTGCGCTGCTCTGAGTGTTTGGAGGACCAACCTTAAATGTTCTCGATGTTCTTCTTTGTTTTTGAATAAATCAGAATGTAATCTATGAAGACAATAACAAATCTATCTATAAATTCTCGAAAAATACGATTCATTAAATCCATAAAAACCGCCGGAGCATTAGTCAATCCAAAAGGCATAACTAGAAATTCATAATGTCCATAACGTGTTCGAAATGCTGTCATCGGAACATCTTCCTCTCGAACTCTAAGCTGATGGTAGCTAGAACGGAGATTGATCTTTGAATACACTGATGTACCTTGCAACTGATCAAACAAGTCATCGATACGCAGCAGAGGATATTTATTCTACACAGTAGCTTTGTTCAACTGCCTGTATGTTAGAGTAGGTGCACGTCGAGCCAAGTGTTGGCCGAGTGTTCACAATGAAACTCTATGTATAAACAGTCTTTATTTTAATAATATTTGAATTTATCAATTTTGGCACTTTTTTATCTGTATACCCATGTTAGTTGCATAGATAAAGCCCTTGAATATACAAATAGTAGAAATAATATGAGATGCTCATATGATGAGTATCATGAAACTCATATTTGTAATACTGTATATTCTAAACGGTTCCTAGTCGATTCAGCCGCCACTAAGAAGGATATAGGCCGATCGAGTTCGAGACTAGTATCTGCGATGTGAGTACCATGTTTCATTGGTAGGGGACATTGTGATGTCCGAACATGCAGATAGGTGCTCCTTGTAGAGTGCACTGAACAACCCTCCATAAAAGGACTTTCCAAGTGGTTCTCAGTTATCGAGTGAAAAAGTCCTAGTTTATGGTTGTACACCATTAGTCCTTATGACCCGGGACAACATTGAGACTCTATGTGCTAGCATTACACTTTGACTTGTTTACCGACTCTCAAGGGATCATCAGGTGGCAATGTTGGGTGTTTTGTCGAAACATATAGGAGTCGATGCATTGTTGTCGGGGATTCACCGCTTACCTTCGGGTATGGATATCCTATGTGTATGTAGTATGAAATCTCTGATCAGAGTATGGTGGTAATTATGAAAGGGGCTTCATAGATTACACCATCGATGCAACTACAACATGACACATAGTATCGATTCATTGAAAACTCTCGATATACCAATGGTTGTCGAATCGGTCGGGATATATGAGTTGAAGAGACCGTACTGTACGCTAACCATAATTGAATGGTTCTTGCAGGCACTATCATTTGATACCTAGGGAATCATGTAAGCGATGCTGCTAGGCGTTTAACATGATTGGTTGGGTACTATCAGACTTGAGTTCTGACGTTCTTGTTATCAAGGAGTTGATAAGTAAGAATGGAGCAATTGGGGTATGCTCATATAAGGACATGTTTAGTCCGAATCACATAGAGATGTGAACCCACAGCTAGTTGTATCGATGAACTATTGAGGGCCGCACAAGTGCTAGCTTTCTAGATCCCGTTGAGAAGTTAAATTAGTTCAATATGTTGAACGGCTTATAAAAGAGTTTATAAGCGTAAATAAAATAGAAGTATGACTTCTATAAGGAGAATGTAACTTTTAATTTGAGGAAGTGTTCCTAAATTAAAAGTTGGCCAAACGAGTAATGTATTTGAAAATTGTGATTTTCATAAACATTATTATGGACTAAATTAAATTAATTCAAGTGTTGAATTAATTAAACACTAGTGGACCTAGTAGAGTACAAATAATTAAATTGATTCAAGTGTTGGATTAATTAAACATTGGACCTTGTAGAGCCCAATTAGAAATAATTATTAAACTAGTAGACTTGAGTAAAATCAAGTAAAGTTTTAAATGGACTCAAATGTGTTTGAGACATTTAAATAAAGTCCATGGGCCTTGTAATTGTTACAAGCCCAAATAGAATGTGCATGGGGAGGTGAAGAGTTGGGAGACAACTTTTTCAATATCCAAGGCATGGCATGCAACTTTTTGACTCAACTTTTTCCACAACCAAGAAAAAACACTCCTCCTTCTCTCCTCCCCTCACCATGAACGAAATTTGCATGATATTCTCTCCATTTTTTGCTTCTTCAATTGTTGAGGAAACAATACACTTTTCAAAGAAAAATTGCCCGAACAGCCCTATGATTTTAATAAAAAAAAAATTTAAGTTGGCTGGAATCCGGCGACGGTGATGACGACTAGGGTTTCCAAAAGTGTTTTGGATTATCAAAGTGTCATGGGCCTTGATGTTATTGGGCCATTAGATGGCTAACATATTTGTGAATTTTAAATGAGCCAAAATATTTTTGGAAAAAAATGAGTTTTTTGGGCCCTTAAGTTTAAAATTACAAAAGTTGCAAATATTTTCTCATATAATAAATAATTGAAGTTGGACTTTAATTATTTATAGTAAATTGTGATTTACAAGAAATTCGGTTATAAATAAATTAATTGGAAAGTAGACAAAGTGTTTGTATACTTTGTTAATTTAGTTTATAATCGTGGCGGTTTGTGATTGGTTCAAGATATATAATATTGGATCAATTAATTATTGTGATAATTAATTGATGGTGTATGATATGTGATATTATGCATGAAGGATGATCAAAAGCCCAAGCCCAATTGGCTAGGTGTATGCTAGGATATTTTGTGTTGAATGATTGTAATAATTATCAAATTTAAAGTGGGCTTGGTTTATGGACCGTTCCCACCCCATGAGATGTATCCCTATTTTCCATGGATATTTATTTGTAAATATTAGTATAGTGGATGATCAAGATTGGAAGATGGTGGCCATGATGATTATGAAGATCGAAGACATGTAAATATTGGAAGCTAATGTAATAGTTGCATTTGCATCCCTTGCATTACCCTAGGATTGGACCTAGGCCCGTGTTTAGCTCACACGGGCCATTAGTATTGGGGCGATTGATCATCCTTGTTTTGTTTACTGTTTATAATATATACATGATATGTTATAAATAAAGAGTATGTGCGTTATTATTATGATAATAACAAAGTTGCATGAATCCGGCAAACATACGATCAAACATGGCGAGCTTTTAAATAAAATTAATGACGAGACCTTTCAAAATTAAAAACCCTCATTTTGAATAAGATTCAAAATTAATATCAAGCCCGAAAAGGGGAATTATAAATTTGTTTATGATTTCCATGTCTTCCATCGACAATGAGTGCATGATGAACGCTACCCGTACTCGGGGCTCGGCTCATATTATTGGGGGGCCCTGGGTGCCGGAAAGCTGTGACATCCATTGACATGGTGATGTGAACTACGTGGAACTCCCATGATTTCGGCTCATATTATTGGGGGAACTCATGGCGACCGTCCATTAAGGTTCAACATCGATGGGTAAGACTTGACACGTGAAGATGAACGACGTCATATTATTGGGTCCTAATCAAACGTGAGACAAAAGTTTACGTAGAGAGTTGCATTGTGATGCAATTGGAAACTACCTTTTAGAAATTGTGATTGGCTGATATTATTCGGGATCATAATTCGCTAATTGGACCTTACGTACCTACTGAGGAAAGGAGTTTCCCGTTTTCACTAGAGGGTAGTGAAAGATGTCAAAACAGTGGGAGCAAATATTTATGAAGTAAAAGTCCAAACTTCATATCTTACTAAATATTTTAAAATAGTCATCAACATTTATCTGGTTTTACTTTTCAGTACAAATTGACAATGTCTTCGATTCGCAATCCGATATCTGCAATACTCGACAAACACATATTAACTGGACCTAATTACCTCACTTGGCTAAGAAACCTGAAAATCGTCTTGAATTCGAAAAGGGTAGAATATACACTGACTGAGTTGCCCCTTGTTGAGGCTCCGACTGACTGCACTCCTGAGGAATTGCAGGCTTACAAGGAATGGTGTGACCATGACTTGATAGCCAGGTGTTATATGCTGACTTCTATGAATGATGAGCTGCAGAGGCGTTTTGAGGATGCAAAGAGTGCTGCTGACATTCATTTGCATCTCAAGGAGCTCTTTGGTGAGCAAACACGGCCTCTTAGGCATGCTACCGTCAAGGAGCTGATCACTTTGCGCATGCGAGATGGGGCCTCGGTCCATGAGCATGGCCTGAAGTTGATTGGGCTCGTGGACAAGCTCGTTGGCATGGATCTAATCTTGCCTTCGGAGTTGACCACCGACGTGTTGCTGTTATCATTGCCTAGCTCATTTGATCCTTTTGTGGTGAACTTCAACATGAACAAGATGGAGCCAACCCTTGAGGAGTTGGTGAATATGCTTGTTACGTTTGAATCAACCATCAAGAACGAGAAGTTGGGTCTTTATGTGGGTTCTTCATCTGGTACGAAGATTGATCCACATAGGAAGGGAAAGAAGCGTTCTTTCCAACGCCCAAGAAGAACGTGCCCTTGATGAGGCAATCTCCGAATCCCGTTGAGGCAGCCACACCAGTTAAGGCTGACAAGACTGCTGATGTACGTCATCACTGCAAGAAGCTTGGACATTGGAGGCGTAACTGCAGGGAATATCTTGCCCAGAAGAGTTCTGGAAACGGTATGTTCTAAATTGAAGTAAACATTTCAATTAACTCTACTTCTTTGGTATTAGATACCGGTTGTGGCTCACATCTCTGTAATGATTTACAGGTGATGGGAAGAAGTAGAAAGCTTAGGGAAGGTGTGACCTTCTTGAGGATGGGCAATGGAGCAAGAGTTGCTGCCAAGGCTGTTGAAGATGTTTACTTATTGTTGAACAATAGTTTTAAGTTAATTTTATGAGATGTTTTGTTTGTACCTAATTTTGTGAAAAAAATTGTTTCCATTTCTATGTTGATAAAGATGGATATTCTTGTTTATTTAGCAAAGGTGTTTGCAACATTTACAAGAATGAATGTTTAATTGGTACTGGAGAACTTGAAAACGATCTCTACAACTTAAAATTGAAAGATATTCCACTAAATGTCCATTCAAAGGTAGACACCATATGAGATATGAATGGGTAAGCCTCCCAAATATTCTTGTCTTAGAATATGGGGGTGCCCTGCTTATGTGAAGCAGATAGTGGGAGATAAATTGGATAGTCGATCCATTTTATGCTACTTTGTGGGATATCCAAAGAATTCGGTTGGATACTACTTCTATCATTCTAAAGAAACAAAGGTGTTTGTTTCTAGGAATGCAACCTTTTTGGAAAAGGAATTTCTATTGGATAGAAAAAGGGGAGATGATAGAACTCGAAGAGGTTCGAGAGACCCCCACAATTATAGAACCCACACTAGAGGAGCCAAGAGAGTTGAAGAGACCGTACTGTACGCTAACCATAATTGAATGGTTCTTGCAAGCACTATCATTTGATACCTAGGGAATCATGTAAGAGATGCTGCTAGGCGTTTAACATGATTGGTTGGGTACTATCAGACTTGAGTTCTGACGTTCTTGTTATCAAGGAGTTGATAAGTAAGAATGGAGCAATTGGGGTATGCTCGTATAAGGACATGTTTAGTCCGAATCACATAGAGATGTGAACCCACGGCTAGTTGTATCAATGAACCATTGAGGGCCACACAAGTGCTAGCTTTCTAGATCCTGTTGAGAAGTTAAATTAGTTCAATGTGTTGAACGGCTTATAAAAGAGTTTATAAGCGTAAATAAAATAGAAGTATGACTTCTATAAGGAGAATGTAACTTTTAATTTGAGGAAGTGTTCCTAAATTAAAAGTTGGCCAAACGAGTAATGTATTTGAAAATTGTGATTTTCATAAACATTATTATGGACTAAATTAAATTAATTCAAGTGTTGAATTAATTAAACACTAGTGGACCTAGTAGAGTCCAAATAATTAAATTGATTCAAGTGTTGGATTAATTAAACAACATTGGACCTTGTAGAGCCCAATTAGAAATAATTATTAAATTAGTGGGCTTGAGTAAAATCAAGTAAAGTTTTAAATGGACTCAAATGTGTTTGAGACATTTAAATAAAGTCCATGGGCCTTGTAATTGTTACAAGCCCAAATAGAATGTGCATGAGGAGGTGAAGAGTTGGGAGACAACTTTTTCAATATCCAAGGCATGGCATGCAACTTTTTGACTCAACTTTTTCCACAACCAAGAAAAAACACTCCTCCTTCTCTCCTCCCCTCACCATGAACGAAATTTGCATGATATTCTCTCCATTTTTTGCTTCTTCAATTGTTGAGGAAACAATACACTTCTCAAAGAAAAATGCTCTAATTTTTCTAGTGCAAAATTAGAGTGGTTCTAGCTAGTTGGTGGTGGGCTTAATATTTGAGCAAGGTGGGCTCAAAGGGAAGCTTGAAGATTATCTTGTCATTCAAGAGCTAAGGTGTTTACACCTTAGTTGGAGCCATCATCAATCTTTTAAGATTGATAGGTACATTTCTATAAACACCCTATGTATGATATTTTGGTGTTTTTGTATATGCTACATGCTAGTACTAGTGGTGCTCGAATTTTCTTGTAAAAATCGAAAATTTTGAGCTTCCGTTGCGCATTCGGGCACCTTAAAATCTATCCCTTTCACTGTCAATGCACATTCTCATCGTTCCGTCTTTCTTCTTTACAAACAATACCGGAGCTCCCTAAGGTGATATACTTGGTCTAATATAGTCTTTTTCAAGTAAGTCCTGCAATTGCTCTTTGAGTTCTTTCAATTCCGCTGGAGCCAAATGATATGGTGCTCTAGAAATAGGATTTGTCCCGGACACCAACTCAATGCTAAAATCTATTTCCCTCTAGGGTGGAAATCCAGGGATTTCATCGGGAAATACATCAGGAAATTCCTTGACAACAGGAATATCTGAAGCTTCAAATCTTTTTCCTTGTGTCGCATCAACTGCATAGATCATGAATCCTTTATTTCCTATTGACAAGATTCTAAACATTTCCATTGCTGACACTAATGGAATACGTGATTGTAGAACCCGTAAATCAGTAGACGTATAAGCCATGCATAATTCTAGATTTTTAAATTTAATTGACTTCATTGCATGATTATTTTAAATGCATTTATTTGAAGTTAATTATTCATTATTTCAGTTCAGCAGTTTGATTTTTAGCATTTCAGTATTTTCAGTGAGGCCGGACCGGAGTTGGAGTTTTGAGATAGAATTTAAGATTTGAGAAATATTTCCAGAAGTTAATTTAGCTAGTAACTAAGTTCATTTAAGTTAGAAAGGAAGGTTTGAAGATTTAATTTAATTATTTGAGGTGATTAAGAAATGAACTCATTTAAGTTATTAAATTAAGGGGTTAGCTCACTAAATTATTTAAAGGATTAGTAAGGCTTTCAAGGATTATTAGTTGACTAGATAATCAACATTTCTCTTTATTTTATCATGCATTTTTCGGCCACCCTTAGTGCTAGAAGATTCATTTTCCAACTCACCAACTTTGACCAATTCTTTGCATGTAATTAGTAGGATAATTCTAGGATTTTTGGGAGCACAATTTAATTAAATAAATGGACATATCCTAGTCTAGAATCAAGCTAAATTTCGGCCACCACCTCCTAGAAGCATCCACCAACTCATTTGATATCAATTCAAAATTCAAATTCAAAAGGGGAGTGGACTTGGTCTTGATATGATCCTATTTTTGTGCACCCTTCTCCTCACCTTCATAACCATCACTCCCCCCTCCACCTCCACCGAAAATAAGACCCCTTTTCAGTAGAAAAAACGTGGATAGCAGCTAGGGAGAAAGGGAGAAAAATCGAGAGCCAAGAAAGGTAGAGAAGCAAGCCACTCCGTCTCCTCCGCGCCGTCTCGTCTCTTCTTTTCGTTTTCTTTCGAAACGAAACCAGGCATGTCTAGATTTCTTTCAAACCTCAATCAAGTCATATTATCATTTATTTTTCAGTACATGATCATGTTTTAGCAAGCAAAAACCGAGATACATGTCAAAATATTTTTGGAACACACATGCAGAATTTCGGCCCTTTCATGACAAGCTTCACGTTTTTTCTGAGTTTTGTGGTTTCAGGTGATTGGTTCGATTCCAGGCTCCCAAGGCGGCTTGTATACATGTAGTAGGATGCATTAGGACCATGTTGGTCCATTCAAACCAGCCCCATGCTTGCTGGAAATTCAGAATGACAGCAAGTCCCTTAGGTGCAGAAAAATGTGGTTCGAAAATTCAGTTTCTTGTCAAGGGGTTGGATCTGATCTTGGCTGCCCCAAGGGCCTATAGCCATGGTTGGATCACTTCCCTAGCATGTCTAAGACGTGACTAAGTTGCCCTTTTGGTGGCTTGGTCCATGGCTCATCGGTTTTTAAATAATCAACAAGAACAGCCCCTTTCCCCATTCGGCCCTTCCATTTTTCAGCTTATGGTTCGTTTCGTTTGTGGCTTGGTGTGGATCTTGGTTGGCCTATGGCCCTTAGCCACGGTTCATATCATGCTCCTAGATGTCTAGATCGTGCCATGGTCAATCAAATGGCCACTGGAACGACGCAAGACATCGATCATAGCATAAACACTACACACGCATGCACGTTGCTCTCGGTTGGACCCTTCGGTTAAGATTTGGTGTGATGCGGATTGTGGCTGGCCTAGGGCCCTTAGCCATGGTTCAAATCATTCCTTGGGATGTTGGTAAGAGTCTCTGGTTGGTGGTTCACGCCCCTAATGGCCGATAGTCTCGAAACCAATGCAAGTCTTGTAGTGCGCAGCTGCTGTATTTTTGACAGCAAGTATGCTGCTATTCAGAAGCGTCGTTTGAGTTCTTGGTTGACTTTTAGCCCATGGCATTGGACTGGACAGTGCCTCATTGAGTTGGGAAGGTCATGTTTTTGACCGTTTGTCATTTGGATCATTTTTGAGGTCGTACGAGAATTTACGGTGCAATGTGCCAAATTGACTCTCGAAAGAGCGTTTCGTGTTTTGGCCTCCATTTCACCTAGATTTCGACCCTATCATTTTAGGAACATTATTTTATGATTTTTCAGCGTATTTTAATCATGACTATACGTCGGTTCAGTGTCGGTTCAGGTTGGCTCGGAGTCATGATTAAATGCGAAGTCATTAGGCGTCATAGTCGCATCTTTTGAACGTAAATTGCATAGTTGGTCAAGTTTAAGCTATTGCATATTTTTCATGGCACAGTTAGGTTGCAGCGAGCCTGGGAACGATCCAATCCAATCCAGTTGGTAAAATTACAGGAATTTTCATTACGCCAGTTAATTATTTTACGTGCATTAAATAGAAAATGATTTTTTTTGAGATTTATGCGATATGGCTTGTGGTTCATTCACTATGTGGGAGTGTTATTTTTATACGGTCGCCAGTGACCGATCAGTTCAGTATGGTACCACCCGGTCGCCAGTGACCGGCCAGCTCAGATCAGTTTCAGCCTCCCCGGTAGCCAGTTACCGATCAGTTCAGCTTAGTGCAGTGGCCACAGGCGTAAAACATAATCTCAACAGAAAATTTTACTAGATATTTCAGTACAGGCTCCAAGGAGCAAATATTTTTACAGTGACTTCCAGTTCAGTTATGCACGTATTATAATTGCTCAGTACAGATTATTTTCAGTATGCCTCAGGACAGGATATTTTATCTCATGCATATTTTAAATTCAGATTTTTACTCGTTACCTGCGATTTATGCATGCTGAGTCTTTAGGCTCACTAGACTTGATTGTTGTAGGTACTGATGAGGCCAGGGCCGAGGGCGGGGACCAGTGAGTCAGCTTGGGTCGGCAGTAGTGGCACCCGAGGACCTCAGAGCAGCAGTTGTTATTTTCTTCGCAAACAATTTTTATCAGTTGTTGGATATTTTTAAATCGTTGTTGTTGGCAAAACTTTGATTTTCTTCCGCTGCAATATTTTGAAATATTGAACTTGATTCACCAGTGATTTTATGAATGAGGCCATTTAAGTTCTTTTAAAAAGAAAATTTTTAATTTTCCGCAAATTTTCAAGCAAGTAGTTCGAGGGCCTTCACAGTGATGGTGAATCACTACCGTAAAAATTCCATTTACTGCCATAATACGGATTGAATCTGACAACTCCATGGAAACAATCAACGGTAGCTCGATAATTAGATAGAGTATCTATTCCCAAAATATAGTCGAAGTGAGACATATCTATCTTGATGAGATTAGTTATCATAATATTATCATCGAATCTAATCACACAATTCAGAATTATCTCATGAGACATCAAACACACACCAGCAGGTGTAGAGACTGACACAGTATCTATCAACGGAGTAGTATCAATCTCATGCTCATCAACAAATACAACAGATACAAATGAACTAGATGCTCTTGTGTATATCAATAAACGTGCATGATGATTAAAAATAAGGCAGATACCTGCAATAACTCCGCCCTGTGCGTCTTGAACCTGATCCTGAGTTAGAGCATGAACTCGAGCCTGCTGTGGCCCTAGAAAATGCTGTTGTGCAGAACCTCTAGGCTGAGGATAGCTAGACTGCTGAAAAGACTGAGTCGGAACAAAATGTCTAGTTGCTTGTCCTCTAAAACCCTGACCAAACTGAGGTTGCTGAAATTGTTGTCTTACTGGATTCAGACATACTCTAGCATAATGTCCAACTTGCTCACAGATATTACAAGATCCATAAACTCCCGTACACTGAGTACTAAAATGCTTACCACCACAACGATCACAAAATACTCCACCTGGTGACCCAACTGAACTTCCACGCTAACTGCCAGAACTAGAAGAACTACTACGAGTCTGTTTCTTGAACTATTTTCCTTTGGCCTTAAAGTTTTGCTGCCTTGGTTGCTGATAAGACTGCGAAGGCTGATACGGCAGTAAAGGACGGTATAGTGGTGCACCAACTGGCATTGGCACATTACCTCCGAAACTCTGAGGAAAACATGGTTGAACTGACTGTGGTTCTGCCAAAAATAGACTTCCCTCCACATTCTTGGCTTTCTCTACAGCATCGGCATAATTAACAGGCGCTCCAGCTACTACTAAAGTGCAAATGGTTCGATTCAATCCTTGCATAAAATGTGATAACTTGTTCCGATCACTGCTAGCAACATGAGAAACATAGGCAAGAAGCGCTGAAAATTGAGAGGCATACTCCACTACAGTCATGTTACCTTGAGTCAATCTATTGAATTCAGCTTCCTTGGCCGAATAATACGAAGGCGGTGAATACTCTCGAGCAAACTGAGCGCAAAATACATCCCAAATAACTCTTTCACCTGATTCTTTCAGAGCTTCCTCAGTAGTCTCCCACCATAACTGAGCTCGGTCTTTTAATTGACAAATAGCCAACTTAAGCTGCAAATCAGGAGTGTACTCCAACATATTAAACAAGCGCTTCATACTTTTTAACCATGCTACAACTTTCTCACCATCTTCATTTCCAAAGAATCGAGGAGGACGCATGTTCTGAAATCGGGATATCACTAGTTCCATTTCACCCATTCCTCTAGTCAACTGATCCACTTCATGCTCAACGTTAACATTTCGTGCTTCACCACGAGGATGACGACCTCGTCTTCCCCATTCAGTCTCGTTAAGTCCTCTCACATTAGGAGCTTGAGATTCCTGAACAACTTCCTTTCCTTTTCTGCCCTTACGTCCAGGTGCCATCTACAAGACACAAGGATTTAATCCACAGGCAGAAACGAAATAATCGGTTGAGTATAAGAACATAAACTTAAACTAACAAGCAATTTCTAAACTAAAGGTCAAAACTTAATCAACTATACGCTCTAGTCATGCTGATACAATTAATTCAAAACATAGAAACAAGTAAGAGAAAATAATCAAACACATGCACAATCATTTTATTTGTGTCTAAACAAGAGTGTCCTAGACTCTAATTCGAGCGTATCCCAGTTACGCTCTGATACCAAACTGTCAAGGCCCGTGCTCTTAATTAATATTTAATTACCAAACAACAAGGATTAATTGGTGTAAAGAGCAAAAACGAGTTTAAAACGTTCATTTGGGCCTACAAAAATTTCGGCATAACCTCCATGTAAGTAGGACATCCCAAAAATTTCAAAATACAACAACATCAATATACGTTCGAAAAAAACATCAAGTTCACAATCAACCAAACAAATATCCTACACCCGCACTGGCCAGGACTAGACACGACATACTACAAATAAAATTCAAATAACATAAAAACATAACCATACAGCTACACAGGGCATCTCCCTAGCAAATGTATCAAACCAACATAATAAATATAGATATCTGGGAACTTTGACACAAACGGACTAACTACTGGGTACCACTCGCTGACGCTCCACCAGACGCGTCAAATCCCCTGTATTGACCTGCTATGGCATCAAAAACAACAACATAAAAAAAAACAGGGGTCGGACCCCAGTACGACAAACCAGTAAAATTACGACGTATATAAAAGACATGTAATAATAACAAGTAAATGCTATGATATGCGATGCATGAATGGTAACAATGGAATAACGGATACCAAATGGAGTCCAAACGAATAGCATCATCAACAGTAACAGTGGCCACCCATGCCAGGAATGCAGCATCAAATCGCCGGTCGTCCATGCACGTAACATTGGAAATGCGACTAGCTAAGTCTCTCGTCCCTAGCTGTCATCTGGGAATGTGGCTAATCCTAACCCACTCGTCCCTCTGATAACTCAATATATCTCAACAGAATCAACATAAATCGCCGTCAAAGGAGTCAAGGCTCAATATGTTATGCCAACACAATTAATGCATGAATGCAACAGAATAAACATTCAAGACACATAATAGCAAACAACATTAACCGAATATTCTTACACGTCAATATAAGCGTCATAATGATATAGGTTTGAGGTACCTAAACTATAGCTTACAATACCACAGTAATTCTTAAGGACTTCCTGATGAACTCGTCCAACGATACAACCTACAATCTAAATTCGCTATACACTTCAATATACTGCATTCCAAGTAACTAAAACAAATTAAATCGGCTCGGTTAAAAATCGAATTTTCGGCAGCCTATATAAACCTTATACAAACTGAAATTCAAGCTTAATACCTCAATAATCTAGGCTAAAACGCACAATAGCAATCTCGGAGAAGTAGCTCGCCGGAAATCGATCTGAAAAACGAGCTGGAAATCAAGTCGATCGAACTCAATAACTTTCGATTCATGGCAGGAAATACTCTAATAAACTGGAGAAAGAAGATTCCTAACCTGTTGCACTAAAATCCGGCCGCTGGCGGCGCGACGCGACTGAAGCGGGAGGAGGAAAAAAGCGACGGGTTGCAAGGCTGGGGAAAAAGCTTCTAGATTGAACGATTCTGCTATCTCGCTTCTAAAAAATGGGTTAAATAAAATAGAAATGGGATGGGCCATGCTTAATGGGCCTCACACTGATACATTACTTTTCCGAGATCTTAGCACCGAAGGAAGGTTCATCCAAAGCAAGATGTAGATTCATTGGATGGGGGAAATAGAGAGATTAGAATTCGGGTAGACTCCTTCGATCCTATAGCTTATGAGCAGTACGAACGGCAAACTTACGCTCACAAGTTGTGGTGAATGGCAAGAGGACCTTGGCGGGGTGGGGCAACACCAACATTCACATGAAACAATTAGGAAAAGAGGAATGCAATAGAGGGCCTATCAAAGGAAAGAAAGATTCGGGACTCATACCAGATCAAGCAACAAGCATGGAGGAATTGAAGATAGGCTTTGGATCGGGTAACAATGGGGAGATGATGGAAGATGCGCAGGGGTCTATGCTCTCGAAGAAACAACAAAAAATATCAGAAGGTAAGATCGAGACATCGGCACCACTAGTGGGGGGGAAAGGTGTTCAAGATTTTGAGGAAAGCTGTCCCAAAAGAAGTCACAAAATTCAGAAGCTCATCAATTAATTCCATGAATAATAGAGAAGCCGAGGAGCAAGATAATAGGGTTGGTGTTCCAAGCAATAATAAACTACTGCTTATTTATGGGAAAACCTATTGCAAAAGACTCAAGAGAGATGCCGTTGAGGACAATGCTGGAAGCGGCAAAGGTGGGATTACAAATTCCAGGCCTCCTTAACAGGGGGAATAGTAGGATGCTTGGGATTTTTGACTCGGATGACAGAGTTGAGATCGAGTTTGATGATTCACAAGATGACTTGTTGAAGGTGGACTTCGATTCCTCAGAGTCTGATAGCCATGTATCTCTTAGATCAGAAGAGTCTGTTACAATTGCAGAAGACATAGCAGCAATGGAGGGGATGTTCTCAACACCGAATGGGTCATTGAATATCATCGGGCCACTTCAACCTGAAAATGCGAAGCCTAACGTGGGACAGGGTACTCACTAGTATTCAATCTTCCATTCTAAACTAATCTTTTACGCTTCATTATATTTTACCGCATCGTTTTTAGTTTTGGGATTGTCTAGTGGTCTATTAGGAGGAGGGCAGCGAGGGTAGGTGAAAAGTCGGGCTCCGTGAGAGAAATTTCTAAAGGGGCTAAGGTGGAGGACAATATGCGTACTGAATGGGAGATGGCGGGAGCTTGTTCAGAGGGTAAATGTTGGGAAGAGGTTAAGAAGTCGACTAGTCTCTTAAGTAGAGAACTTTACAGATTAAAGTCTGGAATCAATTACGAGAGAGGTTCGACATCGAAGGGTTCCAATGCATTGTTATGAAAATTTGCTCTTGGAAAGTTTTCTCTTCTCAAGACGAAACTGTAGAAACACATGTTTCTCCCAACACATATCAGAATCCAATGAAATCTGTGAAACGGCCTCCACTAATTCCAACAGAAGATGATCAAGAAAAACAAGAAGAAAGCTTTTTGGGATCTATTGGAGATTGGTGGCCCAAAGTGGAGCATCTGCTGCAGAAATCATGGGAGGAGTGTTCATTGTGTTCCATAAGAAGCCATCAAAATATAATAGCCGAAATCAGTATTACCAACATCAAAAGTATTAAAATTCTTTGTCGTTGCAATAAAGCTTTGTTATTCAAGATGAGGATGAGCCTCCTACCGTTGAAACTCAGACCCCTACTCCAAGGAAAACCTACCCTTCATGTCCAAAGATTCCGAAAAAATGCAACAGCTTCACCAAGGCCGCGCTTTCTATAGTGAGTGGAACGGAGACCTTCAGCAGCAACAAACGAAGAATCATTGGCACATACATGACATATGCATGATGCAAGAAGGCTTCATGATCGGAACAAGTTTGGGTCTTGCAAATATCTGTGTATTTTCATTTGGGCAAATTCACAAACACCATGAAGGCACAATGGTGATCAAAATAACTTATGGGTTGGCACGACCGGCATAGTGGAAGAAACAAGGGACGAGGTGAAGCTAAAGCGTTGGCTTGAGCAGAAGATGAACCTGTAGCGCTGGAGTGGGGTATATGCGCCGATGGGGAGTCTTGAGCCACACCGCGTCTTTGGGTGACAACGGAGCCGACGACAGATAACGATTGAAAGGATCTTAAGGGCGGCGATCCTCCACACCGGCAGCGAAGAGTAATCGAACAAGGGGGAGGCAGAGAGATTAAAGAAAGCGGGCTAGGAAGTTTGAATGTGGAGAGTGAGTAAAGCATGAATGAAGGAAACCAAGTTACAGTGGTGTGAAGTCCAGTAGTAAATGGGCTTGAGTTATTCAGTCCACTATCATAACACAACTCACAGACAAATAAAGTCGCGGGCCGCTACAATTAAGGTTTAACTGGGCTGATATACAAGCATTTTGGCCCAATGGGCCAACGCTTGCGGGGGCAATTGTTTGGATTAACATATTTAAATTATGAAAGCCCAATTTAAATTATGGAAGCCCAATTTAATTATGGAAACCCAAAATAAACAATCCCAAGTCCAAGAAAAAAAAAAAGAATGAGCCCATCAATAATTTAAATTAGTTTGATTAAGTCAAAAGATGTGCAAACATGAGGAGATAGTGGAGCAGATAGAGGAGATCATGGGGGAGTGGAGAAAACTGCATAGCAGTCAGAAGAAAGGAATGGGCCGACACAGGGGAGAACACACAACTCTATCCACAGGTAAAAAACCCTAGAGAGAGAAATTTTTGAATATGCTCTCTCCCTCCATCAGCAGTCAAGCATCCGAGCTCTACCGCTATTCAATCATCTCGTCCAAACTCTGAGCTTTGTCGATCGGCTTCTACCTCAACCACCGGCGCCGGCCGTCGGCCGTCGGCGACTTTCATTTTCACCCTTTTTTGCGATTTTTTTGCTGATAATGAATCGCACTTTGCTCTTCACCTTCGCTGGCATTATACTTTCCTTCCTACTGTGTCAGGTTCATTAGTGTTGTAATAGAGCACCACTGAACATAGCCAGTTTTTTCAGTAAGAGTCTTCGATTACTTGGAACCTACTGTCGACGGGATTCCGGTTGCTCCAAGAACAATGTATGCATCAAACAGACGGAACTTGGCCTCTGGGTTAGTAGCAAGGGATGAGGTCATAAAGCTTGAACATAAAGTGTTTACATTGGGGCTGGGGAATGGGGGCAGATCAGTTTGGTGGGCCGAAAGAACTAGGAAATCAAACTACTTGATGGACTTCGATCGTGACGAGTCCAGGTGGCTAAGCTCGAAACTCAAGGAGTTCATCAACAACACCTATTCAAGCATGGACTTTCATCGATATAGGGGGAAGAATGAGATATTCACAGCACAAAGAATTAACAACAAACGTGGAAGCTTTGTTGAAGTGAACAAATTCGATTCGAGGGGACGAAAGCAAATTACAATAGTGCCGATCGGTTTCAAATCAGTGGGATGGAAGAACATTGCAGAGGCTCTGAGTAGATTACTATCAGGGAACTTACCAGAAGGGACCGTCAACCGACTGTACATCAGGAACACAAAATCTATCGAAGAATCACAATGGAGAATGAAGACAGCACAAGACGAAGGGATGCTACAAAAGGCCCGATGGCAGATAAGGAAGACATGGTTAAGGAAAAAACGGTATTGAAGTGGCATGAGGCACTCATTGTTACAAGAAATAGGGCGAATATTGCTTGGGATTTGATTCGAACGGTCCTTGGAAAACCTGCAAACAAAGTAGTCGAATTATTTCCCTTTCAAGCAAACAAAGCAGTGTGGTGGCCATCTAATGCGGATGAGTATTCTTATTTTTTGAAGCTCAAAAAAGGATTCTTTGACGGTGGGGTGTCTTTGATCTTCGATGAATTGAGGCCAGGCATTAACACTACTGATTCGGTTGACAGATGCTGCAACAGTTGGCTGAGTATTTATGAGATACCGTGGCACCTATGGTCGAGGGAAACCTTCGCAATTATTGGGGATCGATGTGGGGGTCTGTTGGAGATCAGCAAGGAAACTTCGCAATTTCGCGATCTGGAATCAGCCAAGTTCAAGGTGAAGGGTACTGCTGGAGGATTCATAACTAACAAAATGAAGATCCAGATGGGAGAAGGGAACTTGGATAGCAGAATTCGTGTACACTCCTTTGACTCACAAGCTTACGAGCAGTACGAGCGTCAAACTTATGCTCAAGTACTTGTCAATGGCAAGAAAATATTTGCGGGTTGGGGCAACACAAATGTTCAAAGAAATATGATGAGGAATGAGGAAAAAACAAGATGTGATGCTGCAGGAAAGAAAATGGATCAGAAATCTCCGGAAAATAGTGGTTACAACGACCACACGGGAATGACTACACAATACACGAAGAGGACTCCTTTGGTAAGAGACAACAATCACAGAATCTCAACAAGTAATGAGAAATTGGGTACGGTTTTGGAAGGAAAAGTAAGCAAGATAATGGGAAAAGTAGTCCCAACAGATGTACAAAATTTCAGACATTCACCGATTCATCTATGAGTAAAGATGAGGACGAGAAGAAAACAACCTCGGGTGGCAGTACAGAAAAGTGCTTAAGGATGCCAAATTACGAGAAGGTTCACAACAGAAGACTCAAAGATACCGAGGAGTTACTAGCCGATGGTAAAGTTGATGAAGATTTCCTTGGTGATGCTAATGGCCGATGGTTGGGGATTCGTGATTTAGATGACAGTGTAGAAGCAGATTTTGATGATTCCAGTGACGACTTACTGCAAAATGAGCTTTATATTTCAGATTCCGATAGTCAACTCTCCTTCAAAACAGAGGAATCAATTAATATTGTGGAGGATGAGGCGCTACTGAAGGGACTTTTCTCACCGTCGAAGGATAATACGCCAACCCTTGAGCCAATTACATGCGTTAACGAAATACCTAATGTGGGAAAGGTAATAACCGGTAATCATTTCCTTCTCGTAATCATCCTTTTTCTCTTCATTGTTTATTACCTTCTTCCTTCACAGTGTTGGGGTTGTCTAGTGGTTACTTGGGGGGGGGGGGGGGGGGGGGGCGAAAGGAAGGAGAACGAAAAGTCGGGTAACGAGAGAGAGATTTCCTTACGGGCTAACATGGATACAAGTTCTGATACTAAAGATCACAGTGGGGGAAAAATACAGAAGGAAATTGTTGGAATGAGGTAAAGAAGTCAACCGGAATTTTAAGAAGAGAATTAAGCAGGTTGAAGTGGGGAATTAATTACGAGCGAGGAACAACCTCGAATGGGTCTTTATCTTTGTTATGAAAATATGCACTTGGAATAAAGAGAAGGAGGGGCGGCAAAAAGGAGAGAGCTTGTTCGTGCGGTCATTCGTAAGGAAGCTCCGGATTTAGTTGTTATCTTGGAAACTAAGCAAGAGTTGATTGATAAAAGCTTTGTGGCCAGCTTGTGGAAAGCCAGATTTGTTGATTGGGTTTATTTGCCATCGGTTGGGAGCTCGGGGGGTATACTCGTTATGTGGGCTCCAAGGGTGGTGGTGGTGGTGAGCAACAATCTGATAGGGAATCATTCGGTCTCGGTTGAGATTAGTGGGAGCGAAGAGCATAAGTGGTGGTTTTCTGCTATCTATGGACCAGTGAAACCAAGAGAAAGAGAAATGATATGGGATGAATTAGCAGGATTGAGCACTATTTTTGGGGCAAATTGGTGCCTGGGAGGGGATTTCAATGTGGTCTGAAATGCAGGAGAAAAACTGAATAGCAATTCGATTACTACGAGCATGATGTGTTTTGACAGATTGATAAAGGAGTTGGGACTTCATGACCCTCCGCTCTTGAACGCAAAGTATACATGGTCAAATTTAAGGGCACACCCGATTTGTTCTCGACTGGACATATATCTTTTCGCCGGGGGATGGAGGGAATTTTTTCCCAATTTCAAGCAGACAGTGCTACCCAGAATTACTTCGGACCATTGTCCAGTAATACTTGACACTACTAAGGTGTTGTGGGGTCCTACTCCGTTTAGATTTGAGAATGCTTGGCTTTCACACCATACATTTAAAGACTTGGTTGGGATGTGGTGGAGTAATGTGGGCTGTCAGGGGTGGGAGGGGTATAAGTTAATGCTCAAATTGAAAGGAATAAAAGTTGAGGCATTAAAATGGAACCGCGATGTTTTTGGAGATGTGGGTGTTAGGTACAAGGAGCTGACATCGATGATAAAGAGACTGGATGTGTTAGAGTCCGAGAGAGGGTGGTCGGAAGTTTTACACGAGAAAAGAAAAAGAGTGAGGTGCGAATTAGAAACATTGTCACTTTTCAGATTTCAGATGGATCAACAAAGATCGAAAATTAAATGGTTAAAGGAAGGGGACCACAATTCAAAATTTTTCCACTCACTATTGACAAACAGAAGGAACAAGGCTACGATAGATAAACTAATGTTGGAGGATGGAACAATGATCACTAGGGAGAGACAGATTGAGGAGCATATACTTAGCTTTTATAAAAATCTTTACAGGAAATCGGACGGGGTTGGGATAGGGGTGATCGATGGAGTAGAATGGTGTCCTTTAGAGTCGATGGAGGCGGAGGAGTTGGAGATTGATTTTTCAGAGGAAGAGATTAGGAGAGCGGTGTTTGAATGTGACGGTGATAAAGCGCCAGGACCCGACGGTTTCACAATGGCTTTTTCCCAAGATAATTGGGAAATGGTTAAGGCAGACTTTGATGAGAGTGTTCGAGGAATTTTATGAAGGAGGGGTGGTTAATGGCATCACAAACGAAACATATATATGCCTAATTCCAAAGAAACAGGACGCGATTATGGTGAAGGATTTCAGACCAATTAGTCTCACGACGAGTTTGTACAAGATAGTGGCAAAAGTGTTGACTAACAGAATTAAGAAAGTGTTGGATAGAACTGTCAAGGAGACACAATGTGCTTTTATTAAGGGGAGACAGATTCTGGATTGTTGCCTAATTGCGAATGAGGTGGTGGAGGACTATCTAAGGAAACATAAAAAAGGATGGATTCTCAAAGTTGATTTGGAAAAAGCATATGACAATGTTGATTGGAGATTTCTGGATTATGTCTTGAATATGAAAGGGTTTGGGGAAAGATGGAGGAAGTGGATTAGGGGATGTGTTTCGAGTGTGTCTTTTTTTATTTTCATTAATGGAAGGTCGAGGGGAAAATTCAAGGGGGAGCGAGGACTTCGACAGGGAGATCCATTCTCCCCTTTCCTGTTTAATTTAGTAGTTGATGTTTTGGGTAGAATGGTTGATAAGGCCAGGGGATTGAATGAAGTAAAAGGACTCGAAGTTGGGAGAAGAAAATTGGAGATATCGCACCTTCAGTTTGCGGATGATACTCTATTTTTGGTTCAGTCGAAGAGGCATGTAGTCGCATTAATGGACATACTTATTTACTTCGGTCTTCAATCGGGTTTGAAAATAAACTTGTAAAAAAGTCTGGTTTTGGGAATTAACTGTCCGAAGTTGATGATTTGGCACAGGAGATTGGATGTAAAAAAGATATCTTGCCAATAAAGTACCTTGGGGTTCCAATGGGTGGTGATCCGTCGAAGATAGAATTTTGGGAACCGGTTTTATCAAAAATGGCACGGAAACTAGCTTCATGGAAAAAAGCCTTCCTCTCAAGAAGGGGAAGATTGGTTTTGATACAGTCAGTGTTAAGCGCTTTGCCATCATATTACATGTCTTTATTTAAATTGCCAAGAAGGGTTGAGAAGTTGATGGAAAAGTTGATGAGGAATTTTTTGTGGGATGGTCCAGATGGGGACAAGCATTTTCATATCGTCGGCTGGAAACAGGTTACTAAACCTAATGACAGGGGTGGCTTGGGTGTGGGGAATATAGGCTTAAGGAATCGAGCATTGTTGGGGAAATGGTGGTGGAGAGGGTCGCTGGAAGGAGATAAGTTATGGAAAAAAGTGATAACAAGCATTTATGGTACTCAAGAAAATGGGTGGGATGCGGGTTTGGCAAGGAACACAACTTTCAGAAGCCCGTGGAAATTTATCTCTCGATCTTACCCGGCTTTTCTTCCTTTGGTTGGGGCGGTGTTAAGAGAGGGCAATATCATTCGATTTTGGGAAGATTTTTGTGAGGGGGGGGAGTCTTTTTCAGAGAGTTTTCCTTCACTTTATAGGATTTCCACAACTCCTAACAAACCGGTTAACAGCTTTCTGGCATCGTATTCTGAGGGGCCAAATCAAATCTTTCATTGGGACATCCGTTTTAGAAGAGAGTTAAATGAGGTCGAAGTGGGTGAGTTCACTAACCTTTTAGGGGTTCTAGATTCGGTTAGACTACAGAGGGGTGTGGGGGATTTTAGAGTCTGGTTGGGAGACCAGTCAGGAGTGTTCTCAGTTCGATCATCTTACAATTCATTCTTTCCTGTTTCATCTGTTCCTTATTTTCCTTACTTTGAAAGAATTTGGAAAGTACCGATCCCTCATAAAGTACGGGTTTTCGCGTGGATTGTGGCTCGGGGGAGACTCCCCACTTGTGATTCCATTCAAAGAAGGTGGCCACTATGTATGTTGTGTCCTCAGTGGTGCGTGTTATGTCAGAGACATGAAGAAAATGAAGACCACTTGCTGGTGCATTGCTCTTTCGCTAGAGATATTTGGACAAAAGTCTTGATAGAGTTGGGTTTTCAATGGATACTTCTGAGGAACGCGGCAGATATGATAATCATGGAGCTAGGAGAAGTTACAAACAGAAAATTTACGAGTTTCCTGCCAATTGTCATACACTGTACGCTTTGGTCTATATGGTTGGAGAGAAACAAAAGAATTTTTCAAGACAATTCCGAAGACAGACGAAGTTTGGGAGAAGATAAAGTTCAGGGTCGCGAGCTGGACAATCATTATTAAAGAATTTCAACATTTGGCATGATCTTGCTAGGATAGTGCATAATATGTTGTGTTCTTTGTCATCGTGCTGATTACTCATCCGCTTGCTTTGTAAAACTTATATTATTAATAACATCTAGTTTCCTATCAAAAAAAAAAAAAAAACAACTCTACGCACAAAAATTTGCAAAAAGCTCTCTGCTAATTTTCAGTCTTCAAGCATTGGTTTTCAAGCTTTCCAGCAATTGTTCTAGCATTTTAGGTCTTTCTCTTTTTAGGCTTCAGCAACAATTTATTATATTTTTCATGTTTTGATGAATTCCTACAGTTCTTGTAAATTCAAAATTGTGTTAGAGATTTATATCCATCAATTTCCAATAGTTTTCTTTATTTTGGCATTGCATTTGTTTTAGGAGACTAGAATTATCGGTCGAATTTAGAATTCACGTCACTTGAATGGTTAGAAGCTAGATTTTATCATTCTCACACAAATCGGTGCAACTTCGCACCTGACACGCCCGTAAATCTCAAATATTGTGCAAACACCTTGGAAATTTATTTCTCGCTCATACCCGGGTTTTCATCAGATGATTAGGGCGGTGCTCAAAGAGGGTAATATCATTCGTTTTTGGGAGGTTTTTTTTTTTTTTGACGGGGGGGTGTTTCGTTAAAAGAAAAATTTGCATCTTTGTTTTCAGATTTGCACTTTAACCAACAAACCGATTTGTAACTTCGTAGATGTTGTCGATAGCGGGGTCAATTCTATTTTCCAATGGGATGTGCGGTTTAGAAGAGACTTTAATGAGGTCGAAGTAGGTGAGGTCACTAATCTTTTAGGGGTCTCAGAGGCAGTAAAGTTGGAGTTGGGTAACGAGGGTTTTAGAGTTTGTATGGGGGTTTTCTTCCGGGTTGTTCTCTGTTCGATCTTTCTACGACTCTTTTTCTCGATTTCAAACTTCCTTTTATTCTCCAACTATCATAATATCTGGAAAGTACCCGTCCCGCAAAAGGTTCAAGTTTTCTCGTGGATTGTGGCTCTGGGAAAACTGTAACACCCTTACCACATGACAATAAACTATAAATGCAATAATGCGGAAGCCTTATTAAAAGATTTGGAGAAAAGTAATAATTAATAAAATTTTGGCAAAGTTTGCACCTAATTATAGATTTACCAAAAACCCCAAGCAAACAGAGTAAACATTACCACAATCAATCTTTCCAAAATACACATAAATCCCATCTCCATAAATACCAAGTGTTTGACAAAAGATGTGACATAATTTTCTTGTTCAAAACATGAACCAAGGTGCAATACTCAAAACCATTTTAACAAAATAAAATTCTCCAAACTTTGGCACATACACCTTCCATGCCTCGACACTTCTATCGCTATTCCTTTTTACCTGCATCACATGACATAACTGGAATGAGTTTACAAAACTCAGTAAGTGGAACTTTCAATAACAATTACATATACAATAGTGTAAAGAAAGGAATCATTACAATAGAACCATAGGAAATGTCATCGTTCAATGGAATATATAGATAACAATTATAAGATGGCATTCTATCAACCATTTCTTTCATTTTCCTTGTATGGCATTGATAAGTCATCCGTCGATTGTATACATGTACATTTCAGTCAAAATCAGTCACTGTACATGTTAAATGTTGATCAACTTCCGTCATGTGGGTTTAGAAGTGCTAGAAGCACCACCACTACCATATAACTATCAAGCCATAAAAAGAACCATTGAATCATTGTATCAAACATGTGGTGTGCATGTAATTAGATCTAGTTCCTTACTTAGCAATTGACATCAAAATTCCTTTTCTTTTCATACAATCAATGAACCATTACATAACAAGTATATAATCAATGGATTAAAGGAGCTAGGAACAATAAAATCATTATTCATCATACATATAGGCCATGAGATGCATTCAAGGAAAAATCCCACTCAACCAATAGAACTTGTTGTGATAGCTTCTTGGTGGTTGATCCTAAAACACAAGATCAAGAATATACCATTAACTACACATCTTCAACCTATAAATTACCATTCAGGCCTAAACCACCATTCCCTTCACTTCAACCAAATACCCAAAAGATAAATTCTCTTACCTTGGTTACTTGCTCTTGAGGATATGAAGATCACACCTCCAACTTGAAGATTCAAACCTTTGAAAGAAAGGAATTAAGTGAAGAAATGAAGAACCCTAGTTCCTAAGTCGATGGTTGCAAGAGGGAAGAGAGAAATGATTAACTTATTGGCTTAGAAACTCTTAAAAATATGTTTTCTACACCAAATACACGGACCCCGTGTCCCCCTCCGTGTAAAGGTCCGTGTACACTCGGGAAATAACTCATTTTTCATGGCAAGACCCGGACCCCGTGTAGGGGTCCGTGTAGGAGTACATGTACCCACTGTCAGGGGCCAAAACTACAATTTTTCTTGCGAATTAGCCAAAGTGGTAAACATGAAAGTTGTAGCCCTATGTCTTTTCTTGAAGCTCCCCAAATTTCAGGTCATTTAAAGGTTTGAGTAAAGAGTTATGCCCATTCTATGTGTCAGTGCAGGAACAACGAAACACACGACACACTTCGGGCCACTTTTGACTCATCTTCCTCAACTCTTTGAACAAAACTCAAAATAAGAAAGTTGTAGCCTTAGATCTTAGCTTTCTAATGCAATTGGCCTCATGCCATTTGGATCAATATCCCATTCATTATGCTAAAAACCGTAACAGATACCAAAATTTTCATATCGTTTCTGCACCCCAAAAACATATTTGGCTCAAACCATCCAAACCATCAATCCAACTCCCAATATTATACCTTCATGACAACAACAACTCCTCAAATACACAACCATCTACTTAACCATACCAAAACCATACAATAAATAACCATGAATACAATGCAATAACCATATTGATGCTATAACATGCAATACCAACCCTTCCATCAAGTATACTCATAAACCATAAAAATAACCATGATCAATAATAACTTAACCATATATCCATAACACCAAACCATAGAATAACATCATTGACAATAGAAAGATAAAAGGTTGGGATATTACAATCTCCCCCCCTTATAAAAATTTCGTCCCCGAAATTTTCTTACTTCAAAATAAATCTGGATAACGTTGTCTCATCTCTTCCTCTGGTTCCCATGTAGCCTCTTCAATCGCATGATTCCTCCAAAGAACTTTAACAAAGCCAATTTCTTTGTTCCTTAGCACCTTAACTTTGCGGTCAATAATTTGAACTGGCACTTCTTCATAGCTCAGATTAGGCAAAAGATCCAATGCTTCGTGTCGAAGAACATGGGATGGATTGGACAAATACTTCCGTAACATTGAAACATGGAAGACATTGTGAACTCGATCCAAATCCGGTGGCAAAGCCAATCGATACGCTCTTTCACCAATCCTATCCAGAACCTCGAAAGGTCCAATATTGCGAGGACTCAACTTACCTTTCTTTCCAAACCTCACAACTCCCTTGAGGGGAGCTATCTTAACGAACACATGGTCACCTACATTGAATTCCAAAGGCCTTCTTCGAACATTTGCATAACTTGTCTATCGAGATTGAGTTGTCTTCATTCTCCGTCTGATCAGTGCGACCACATCAACCATTTGTTGAACCAACTCAGGTCCCAACATCTTCCTTTCTCCTACTTCGTCCCAATATAAAGGTGATCTACACTTCCTACCATATAATGCTTCATATGGTGCCATGCCAATCGATGACTGGTAGCTGTTATTATATGTGAACTCGACAAGAGGTAACTTCGAATCCCAACTACCAGGAAAGTCAATAGTACAGGTCCTCAACATATCCTCAAAAATCTGTATAACTCTCTCTGATTGCCCATCGCTCTGAGGATGATAGGCTGTGCTAAAGGCCAATTTTGTACCCAAAGCTCTATGAAGACTCTTCCAAAACTCAGATGTAAACCTTGCATCACGATATAAAACAATCGACACGGGTATCCCATGAAGTCTTAAAATCTCTTGGACATACGTCTCTGCATATTGAGTCATAGAATATGTCGTCTTGACAGGGAGAAAATATGATGACTTGGTCAATCGATCCACGATCACCCAAATAGAATTATAGCCCTTCTGAGTTCTTGGCAACCCAACAACAAAATCCATAGTGATCTGTTCCCACTTCCATTGCAGTATAGGTAAGGATTGCAATAAACCTGCCGGTCGTTGGTGCTCAATCTTTACATGCTGACAAGTCAAGCATTCAGAAATAAATACTGCTATATCTTTCTTCATAACTGGCCACCAATACAATCGACGAAGATCTTGATACATCTTGGTGCCCCCTGGATGAACTGAATAAGGTGCAGTATGAGCTTCCGTCAAAATATCACGACGAATAGCATCACCAACAGGAACACAAATACGGCCTTGAAATGTAATCAGACCATCACTGTTCAATCCAAACTCAGAATTCCCCTTCTTCTCTGCCTTTGCTCTCAAGTCCAACAAAAGAGTATCCAACTGTTGCTCATGCTTAATTCTGTCAATCAAAGTTGGTCGAATAACTAAGGCTGAAAGTCGAGTGATTGTACCTTCCTCAATCAATGCGATCTCACTTCTCTGCAAATCCAACAATAGAGGCTTTTGAATCATAGAACCCAATTGAAAACCTGACTTTCGGCTCAATGCATCAGCAACCACATTCGCTTTTCCTGGGTGGTAACTAATAGTGCAATCATAATCCTTCACAAGTTCTAACCACCTTCTCTGACGCATGTTCAGTTCTTTCTGAGTAAAGAGATACTTAAGACTTTTATGATCTGAGAAAATCTCACATTTCACGCCATATAAATAATGTCGCCAGATCTTCAAAGCAAATACCACGGCTGCCAACTCAAGATCATGAGTCGGATAGTTCTTTTCATAATCCTTCAATTGACGAGAAGCATAAGCAATAACTTTGCCTCGCTGCATCAACACAGCACCGAGACCTTTCTTCGAAGCATCTGTATACACCACAAAGTCTTCAACTCCCTGAGGAAGTGCTAACACTGGAGCTGAAGTCAATTTGTCCTTCAATACTTGAAATGCTTGCTGACATTCATTAGTCCATTCAAACTTAACTGTCTTTCTCGTCAGAGTAGAAAGTGGCAAGGCTATTTTAGAGAAATCAGCAATAAAACGACGATAGTACCCTGCCAACCCAAGGAAACTACGTACCTCAGAAACTGTCAAAGGAATAGGCCAATTCTTAACTGCTTCAATCTTAGCCGGATCCACAGCAATTCCCTTCCTTGGAAACGATATGACCTAAAAATGCAACTTGCTCCAGCCAAAATTCACACTTCTTGAATTTAGCATATAACTGGTTGTCCATCAACTGCTGTAACACGATCTTCAAATGCTCCCTATGTAGATCTCGAGTCTTTGAATAGATTAAAATATCATCAATGAAGACAATAACGAAACTGTCCAAATGTGGCTTGAAAACCCAATTCATAAGATCCATAAATACAGAAGGAGCATTAGTTAATCCAAACGACATAACCAAAAACTCGTAGTGACCATACCTGGTTCGAAAAGCCGTCTTAGGTATGTCACACTTCTTTACTTTCAATTGATGGTACCCTGACCGCAAATCAATCTTAGAAAATACAGTAGCACCTTGCAACTGATCAAAAAGATCATCAATTCTGGGCAGAGGATATTTGTTCTTGATCGTTACTTTGTTGATCTCTCTATAGTCAATACATAGTCTCAAGGACCCATCTTTCTTCTTCACAAATAATACCGGTGCCCCCCATGGAGATGAACTTGGTCTGATAAAGCCATTATCTAATAACTCTTGCAATTGACTCTTCAACTCTTTCATTTCAGTTGGGGCCATTCGATAAGGGGCTTCAGAACTCGGTGCGGTACCTGGTACAATATCAATAACAAATTCCACCTCTCTATCCGGTGGCAATCCCGGCACATCATCCGCAAAGACATCAAGATAATCCCTCACAATATCAATGTCACTCACATTCCCACTCCCTTCTCTAGTTATATCCACCACCGATGCTAGAAACCCATGACAACCCTTAACCAACATCCGTTGCATTTGCAAGCAAGAAATAAAGAAAGGCCAAACGAAGTACCTGACCCCGTGAAGACCCTGCTATCACCATGCTTTGAAGGAAAACGTACTGTCTTGGCTACACAATCTATCACAGCTCGATAAGTAGATAACCAATCCATTCCCAAAATAACATCAAACTCAATCATGGGAATGACAATCAAATCGGCATTCAATAATTCATCATCTACTTGAACAGGGCACGCTCGGATCACACTTGAAGAATGAATATAATCTCCCGAAGGAAGCACAATAAAAAAGTGGAAAATTTCACCAATAGGAACAAGACCCAGAGAATGCATAAATTGCTCAGATATAAAAGAATGTGTGGCGACAGTATCAATAAGAGTAGTAGCTACCTTGCCTGAAATAAGAATTGTAACGTCCCGAAAATCTGAAGGTCCATGTGAACCACATGCATGCAAATTATTAAATTTATTTGGTATTTTATTAAATTGTTTTAAAACATTAAATGCTTGTTCATTTTATTAAATTGTTTTTAATTATTTTTATGCATTTTATGTATAATTCATACATGATAGGATTTAATTCATGAAAATTTTAAAGTTCACGCATTAGGGTTTCTAGATGCATTTCACGCTCGAACGAGGACCGGAGACCGGAGAATTTTCAGGAAAATTATTTTAAATATACGATTTATTTTATAAATTAAGTTGAGGTGTTTTTAAGTGTATTTTTCAAAAAATGGGATTTTATTGAGTATTTTTACCCGCAAGATTTTACTTTTTAACGGTACGCAAATTCTATCGAATCGGGGGACATTTTGAGGTTTCGGCTAATGTTTTCAAAATCTTTTCAACACGAAATATTTTTCGAGAGTGTGTTTGGATTTAATGGGCCTACTTTTAAACTTTTGGGCTTAAACACCTTTTTAACCTTTTAATTACATGAATTAAGGGCCCATTAACTAAATTATTATCTATATATTTAACACTAATTATTCCCTAAGCTCGCCACTTAACCTAATAACCCTCCACTCAGCCGCCCACCCCCTCCAATTGGCCAACCTCTTCGTGAGTGCAGCAGCAAAGATTTCGGTGCTTCTTTTTCCTCCAAGCTCAATTTCCTTCCACGTTCCGTGTTCCTCCGAGCGTTTCTGCACCAAGCATCATAAGGCACGCTATGTACTTTCTTTGCTGCATCATTCACGTATATATATATATATATCTGATGTGTTTGTATGATGCATGAATTTATTCGATCTGTCCATGAACAGGAAGGATTCCTTCGGTTTTTACCCGTGTCATGCATTTCTTTTAAATGTTACTCACGTTCTTCTCTGATTTTGTGCAAGGGGCTGCGGCTCAGGGTTGTTAAAAGATTGTTAAGATGTCGGGGTGTGGTTCTGAAAGCAACACTTGTCGTTGTTGCTGTGAGTGGTAGAGGCGAGGGGATGAAATCGTGGTGGGGCTCGGGTTTTGCTTATATGGAAGGTAAGGGGGATCTGTTGGTGCCAGGGTGAGTCCAGGCATTAGATCTACTTCTGATGGGTCCGAACCCTGTCCTGGGAGGGCCCTTGCACTGCTGGACTGAACCTTGAGTAGCACAAATGAACCGAGTGCAAGGAAGTGCAGTTTAGGCGTTTGTGGGTCTCTAGCGATCGGGTTGTTAGTGGGGGCTGCATGGGGTTAGGGCCGTGAGTTCTTTGTGTCCAGGGGATGCCTAGGGTAGTCTATATGTGAGTGGTTAAAGGCTGGTTACGTGGGAGAAGGCTAGAGGCGTGAGTTTGGAAAGGGAAGAGCATGAGGTTGTATAATATGATAGGGCCGAACTTGGGGAGCTTTCCTGGAATTTTTAGCCGTAAGATTTTAGGCCGATTTTCAGATGCTAGGACCATTTTAGTGTTTTTAAGGTATGACAAAAGGTTAGGGAAAAAATTGATTGAGTTTCGAGTCGATTCGGGTTAAAACCGGGACTCCGGTCCAAGTTTTAAAACGAATTGGTTAAGCGTATTATGGGCTTGAGTTTACGTCTAGGAATGCTTTTAAAAATGTTTTGGGATGTTTTAAGGAATTTGGTATGCTTTGGGTCAATTTTAGAGGTCCAGGAGTGAAATGATAATTTTTGGGTTTCCAAAGGCAAAATAGTCATTTTGCACCCGGGGTGAGATTTTGGTCCTGGCAGCGCCCTGAGCACAAATTATAATATTTTAAATGATTATGCATCATATTTACGATTTTTATGCTATTATGATAATTATGATGCATGCTTGGTTTAAAGGAAAAATTATGTATATGCATGATTTTATTAAGTGATGAATATGATGACACATTTTGAAGGAAGTGATTTAGTTGTGACTGACACGATGACACGATGATATGATTGGAGATATCGTGAGGGAAAAGGCCCCAGAGGGAGCCCGTTTACGGGAGAAGGCTCCAGAGGGAGCCCGACGATCGTATTTCCATTGACATGATATGATGACATGATAGGCTCGGGCTCGGTTGACGGGTGAGAGTGTCGCTGATGTCCCCCGCCGCCGGGTACCGCGGTTACACGTAGATGGATCCATCGACTGACATGATGACGTGATGATACGAAAGTCACAGCTAATGAACGGAATTCAAATTAAGATTTTAACACGTATATGCTGATACGATGATACATGCTATTACCATGTTTTGACAGGTCACAGTTACGCATATGATATGATAACATGATGAGACATGTTTTGACACGTTACGATTTTACACGACACGCTTATGTTCATGTTTTTAAGCTCATGAAACGTATTTTGATTATGCTATTTTTCACTGCTGTGTGCTACGTATATGTACTTGTTATTACTGGTACAGGTGTGTTGAGTCTTTAGACTCACTAGGCGTGTGTGATGCAGGTGAGCATTTTGATCAGGGGACCCGAGGTGCCGAAGACTGAGTAGGCAGGCGGGATGCGCGGTGACACGACCCGAGGACCATTATTTTTCAGCATATTGATTCACGTCTTTTGAGAGGAGTTGCACATTTTTATATGTTGATGATATTACGATTTTTACACGTTACGCTTTCGTTGATTTTGGATGACGTTAGTTATTTTTAAATTGCGTTATTCTTGTTGGCAAATAAATACGATTACTTTAAATGTTATTTTGTAATTGCGAGCTTTAAAAAAAAAATATTTCCGCACTTTTAAAACGGTAGACGTTTCAGTTGGTATCAGAGCAAGGGTCCTGTATAGGGTTGTGCCACCGCCAGCTTCTGCCGCTCAGTCTTCAAGCCTCAAGTCTGTAAGCTTTTATGATTTAAATGTTTTTAATGCTATCACCTACATGTTTACATGATATATGCTTTACAGTAAAGGTTTATCTGTCGTTATGTTTGAGATTAGATGCTTTAAAAAATTTTATGCATGCTACGACATGAAATGAGAAATTATTTAATTTTCTTGCATGCTGGTGTGGTGGAATTGGACATGAATAAGAATTTTGCTTTTGGGCATTAGGAAAGGTTGGAAATGATTTGTCTATATTAATTTTTGGTTAGTAGTACTGATGTTCTACTTGTGGGTCATAAGTTAAACTTGACAATTATGAATGCTTTTGGGACTTGTAGATTTTCTAAGAAATTATTGACGGTTCGTGGTTGATAGTTGAGTTAATTTTTAGGATTCCATGTAAGGGTTAATGATTCGAGACTACGACGATCTTTGGAAGTTTAAAACGTAAAATTTATTTAGGATGCATGCTCTACCTAGCTAGATTTAAGGATTGAATTGCATGAATTGAGAATGTTAAGGACCAAATTGTAATAACCAATTATTTGAGGACCTAAGTGCAAAAATGAAATTCAAAGGGACTTATTTCGAATTTACCGGATTTTGGGATTAAATTCAGAGTTTCGGGAATTTTAAGGTTTAATGAGGCAAAAATCGAAAATTCTATGGGGACAAAATGCAAATTTCGTAGAGTTGTAGGTCCAAAATGGTAATTTTCGAGAACTTCAAGGACCTAATTGCAAATTCCGAAATTTTTGAGGATTAAATTAGAACTTTTGAGGAACACTTGGGTTATAATGTTATAAGAAATGATAGTCAGGGTCATTGTAGGATAAATCAACATTGGACTTGACAATTTAAGTGCTATTGAAATAATGTTGTGGTAAATTAAGAATTTAAAGTGATGATAATTTAAGGTGAAGTTGATTAGTTAGTTAAGTTATAAGAGTAGATATGGAGCTAACAAAATTTTTGGGAACTTAAGTTTGATGTATCATAATTTTTTAATCCTGATCGTAAGGGTTAAAATTGTACCTTTTTTTTGGGTTAAAAAAATAAAAATAAAAAAATTCTAGAAGGTGTGTATGACTGATGGTTAGATTTTTTGATAGACACATGTAAGAATGGAGGTAGACACCTTATCTTGAGGAATTTGTGAAAGCCATTAAGAAACTTATGGTTGAGTGAATATGCATGTTGGAATTATGTACCTAATATTATTTGAGTTGCGTAAGTTTGAATTTTAAGTTTTTGAAATAGGTGTTCGTACGGAAAGTTTTGGAGTGAGATAAAAACAAAAGGGAATTAGTTGTGTTCAACATAAGTTATCAATGAACGAATATTAAGATTTTTATCGAGTAAGAAATCTAAAAGCTTGATATAAGGATTCTAGAACTCTGTGGGTTATAAGCACAGTTGATTTATTAGAGTTAATCTAGTGCTACCATGGGATAATTTATTAAGTGTTATACGCTATACTTAACTAAGCATTGAGGATACTTAAGAATGCGACATTCGTTCCAATGAGAAAAGTCCAAGGGTCTTAGGCCTCAACTTTATTGTAATTGGAAAGATAATAGTTTAAGCATGTATGTAATACTTGAAGGGTTTTATTATTAAGGTAGAAGATCGATATTGCATATTTTGGGTTTTATGAATTATCACTACTCGAAATTTAAGATTTGCGACAATTTAATATTTGGGATGTAATTGTAAATAATTAAGTTTGTAAGTTTGGTGTCGTAAGATAAAGATTCGATTCAAGGATCTTAGGCTAATATTATTATGTGGTTGATGTAAGGTTTAACATTTAAGTGTATTACCAAGGATAGAAGTCGATCAGTAAATTTTGGATGCTAAGGTTTCTTGAGTTGAAATGCATAAATGCTAATGTAATAGGTTGATGAACATTATGGGCATAGTATGAGAAAAGTAAGGTGCGACAAGTTTGTTCACCCATCTCTATTATGAGAATTTGCTAGATAAATCAAAATTCGAAGCCATGGTAGAATAGAACTAAATCACCATAAGTTTTTTTTAAGTTACGATTCGCAGACGAGGATTTTGGTAGGCAATTTAATTAGGATTGAGGAGACATAAGGACAACTCAACACTTATTTTATCAGAGTAGCGCAGCGGAAGCGTGGACTATTTGGATACTAAATCTAAGTATAAAATTTTTGGTTATCTAGAATAAGCGAATTTCGGGGACGAAATTCAATTTAAGGGGGGTAGATTGTAACGTCCCGAAAATCTGAAGGTCCATGTGAACCACATGCATGCAAATTATTAAATTTATTTGGTATTTTATTAAATTGTTTTAAAGCATTAAATGCTTGTTCATTTTATTAAATTGTTTTTAATTATTTTTATGCATTTTATGCATAATTCATACATGATAGGATTTAATTCATGAAAATTTTAAAGTTCACGCATTAGGGTTTCTAGATGCATTTCACGCTCGAACGAGGACCTGAGACCGGAGAATTTTCAGGAAAATTATTTTAAATATACGATTTATTTTATAAATTAAGTTGAGGTGTTTTTAAGTGTATTTTTCAAAAAATGGGATTTTATTGGGTATTTTTACCCGCAAGATTTTATTTTTAACGGTACGCAAATTCTATCGAATCGGGGGACATTTTGAGGTTTCGGCTAATGTTTTCAAAATCTTTTCAACACGAAATATTTTTCGAGAGTGCGTTTGGATTTAATGGGCCTACTTTTAAACTTTTGGGCTTAAACACCTTTTTAACCTTTTAATTACATGAATTAAGGGCCCATTAACTAAATTATTATCTATATATTTAACACTAATTATTCCCTAAGCTCGCCACTTAACCTAATAACCCTCCACTCAGCCGCCCACCCCCTCCAATTGGCCAACCTCTTCGTGAGTGCAGCAGCAAAGATTTCGGTGGACAAATTTAACCTAATTAAGGGCCCATTAACTAAATTATTATCTATATTGGACAAATTTTTGCCTCCTGAATTGTCTTTCTTTATCAATCTCTTTCTCATCATATTCGGCCATCAATGCTTTCTCAACAATCTCCTTGTACGAATTAGCCTTCGACATTCGAACATCTCTTCGAATCTCCGCCCTCAACCCCTGCATAAAATGCTTGGCTCCATCTTTGTCGTTGCTAGCAATGAAAGGAACAAAAAGACAATCTTCTTCAAACTTCAAGATGTAATCATTCATGCTCATTGTCCCTTGCTTTAGCTCCAAGAATTCTTTCACCTTGCGGGCTTTAACATCGCTAGGAAAGTACTTGTCGTAGAACAAATCTTTAAACTCATTCCATTTCAATGTCTGAACATTAATCATTACCTTTGTTGCTTCCCACCAAATTCTTGCTGTCTTTGTTAAGAGAAACACGGCACAACTCACTCGATCTTTATCATCAAAGTTAAGGTAATCAAAGATCGCCTCGACCGCCTTCACCCACTCCATTGCAATTAAAGGGTCCGGACTCCCTACAAATTCGGGTGGATTCATCTTCTTGAATTTATCATAAGCTCCCTCAACAACTCGTTGATCACGGCCTTGGCCTCTACCTTGAACCGGTGTTTGCAATCGGAGAAGTTGCTGAATTTGTTCTCCATGCACTTTAGCTTGCTCATGAAGTAGCCTGCCAAACTCATCAACTACATTAGAGGAAGTACTGTCTCGGTCTTCTCCGGCTCTCCTTCTAGGAGGTACTTCAGGAGCTTTTCTCTTGGGTGGCATTTTCTTATATTGCATCTCAATTTAAAATCATTTTCAAACCATATTACATGTAAGGCTTATTATCATACCAATACATCAATAAGATGCAGAAAGATACATACCGAAGTGTCACAAGCATAGGAAGACATGTGCCAAATCATTGGTCCGAAAAACCTTGCTCTGATACCACTAAATGTAACACTCTTACCCCATGACAATAAACTATAAATGCAATAATGCGGAAGCCTTATTAAAAGATTGAAGAAAAGTAATAATTAATAAAATTTTGGCAAAGTTTGCACATAATTATAGATTTACCAAAAACCCCAAGCAAACAGAGTAAACATTACCACAATCAATCTTTCCAAAATACACATAAATACCATCTCCATAAATACCAAGTGTTTGACAAAAGATGTGACATAACTTTCTTGTTCAAAACATGAACCAAGGTGCAATACTCAAAACCATTTTAACAAAATATAATTCTCCAAACTTTGGCACATGCACCTTCCATGCCTCGACACTTCTATCGCTATTCCTTTTTACCTGCATCACATGACATAACTGGAATGAGTTTACAAAACTCAGTAAGTGAAACTTTCAATAACAATTACATATACAATAGTGTAAAGAAAGGAATTCATTACAATAGAACCATAGGAAATGCCATCGTTCAATGGAATATATAGATAACAATTATAAAATGGCATTCTATCAACCATTTCTTTCATTTTCCTTGTATGGCATTGATAAGTCATCCGTCGATGGTATACATGTACATTTCAGTCAAAATCAGTCATTGTACATGTTAAATGTTGATCAACTTCCGTCATGTGGGTTTAGAAGTGCTAGAAGCACCACCACTACCATATAACTATCAAGCCATAAAAAGAACCATTGAATCATTGTATCAAACATGTGGTGTGCATGTAGTTAGATCTAGCTCCTTACTTAGAAATTGACATCAAAATTCCTTTCCTTTTCTTACAATCAATGAACCATTACATAACAAGTATATAATCAATGGATTAAAGGAGCTAGGAACAATAACAACATCATTCATCATACATATAGGCCATGAGATGCATTCAAGGAAAAATCCCACTTACAACCAATAGAACTTGTTGTGATAGCTTCTTGGTGGTTGATCCTACAACACAAGATCAAGAATATACCATTAACTACACATCTTCAACCTATAAATTACCATTCAGGCCTAAACCACCATTCCCTTCACTTCAACCAAATACCCAAAAGATAAATTCCCTTACCTTGGTTACTTGCTCTTGAGGATATGAAGATCACACCTCCAACTTGAAGATTCAAACCTTTGAAAGAAAGGAATTAAGTGAAAAAATGAAGAACCCTAGTTCCTAAGTCGATGGTTGCAAGAGGGAAGAGAGAAATGACTAACTTATTGGCTTAGAAACTCTTAAAAATATGTTTTCTACGCCAAATACATGGACCCCGTGCCCCCCTCCGTGTAAAGGTCCGTGTACACTCGGGAAATCACTCATTTTTCATGGCAAGACCCGGACCCCGTCTAGGGGTCCGTGTAGGGGTCCGTGTACCCACTGCCAGGGGCCAAAACTGCAATTGTTCTTGCGAATTAGCCAAAGTGGTAAACATGAACGTTGTATCCCTATATCGTTTCTTAAAGCTCCCCAAATTTCAGGTCATTTGGAGGTCTGAGTTAAGAGTTATGCCCATTCTACCAAAATGTATCAGTGCAGGAACAACGAAACACATGACACACTTCGGGCCACTTTTGACTCATCTTCCTCAACTCTTTGAACAAAACTCAAAATAAGAAAGTTGTAGCCTTGGATCTTAGCTTTCTAATGCAATTGGCCTCATGCCATTTGGATCAATATCCCATTCATTATGCTAAAAACCGTAACAGATACCAAAATTTTCATATCGTTTCTGCACCCCAAAAACATATTTGGCTCAAACCATCCAAACCATCAATCCAACTCCCAACATTATACCTTCATGACAACAACAACTCCTCAAATACACAACCATCTACTTAACCATACCAAAACCATACAATAAATAACCACGAATACAATGCAATAACCATATTGATGCTATAACATGCAATACCAACCCTTCCATCAACTATACTCATAAACCATAAAAATAACCATGATCAATAATAACTTAACCATATATCCATAACACCAAACCATAGAATAACATCATTGACAATAGGAAAGATAAAAGGTTGTGATATTACAAAAACTGCCCACATGCGACTTGTTGCGAAGAAGGTGGCCTGCCTGTGTCTTATGCCCGTAATGGTGTTGCTTATGCCGAAATCAAGAGGAAAATCATGACCATCTATTGGTGCATTGTTCTTTCTCCAGTGGTATTTGGATAAAAGTGTTAAAAGAGTTGGGTTTTCAATAGACATTCCCGAGTAAGGCACAAGACCTGTTTATTATGGAGCCAGGATTGCCCATAGCGAGAAGATATACGAGTTTCTGGTATATGATAACTCATTGCATATTTTGGTGGATATGGTTGGAAAGGAACAATAGAATATTCGAAGATGTATCGGAGTATGTGAACGAAGTCCGGGAGAAAATCAAATTCAGAGTCGCGAATTGGACGACTAAGTTGCCAGAGTATAACCATTTATGTATCTCAGACTTAGTTAGGGATTGGAAATTTGTATGATCATGATGATTGTATGGTAGTTTTTTCTTGATCTCCTTTGTAACAGGTCTTGCGGATTTCTCATCCACTTCTATTGTAAAACTTTCTATTATTATAATAAAGTTTAGTTTTCTATCAAAAAAAAATTTGAGACCAAGCACCTTCCTTGCTCCTGGAATTGATTCCATATTGATTACTAACTTTTCTAAAAGCTTAAACTGTGATAGTGGTGAGGATGCAATGTTTTTGGCCTCTATACTACCTAAAATTTTGTTCTGATTTAACTTATTGATCCCATTTTGTGAATTGTGATTTCAGTACGTTGATGATTTCATAGTTTGCTAAATTTCCTTCTTCACAATGAAACTTGGAAACAGGGTTTTGTCTGCCTCAGATGTTTTGATCATTGTACCTATCAGAGCAAAACCAGTGATTGCTGAAGTATCCAATTTTTTGGACAGTTGTTTGTTCTTGTGATATGAACCTGAAGGTTATTCATTTGAATAACCTTATTTCTAGACACGGACATGCATCATTCATTTGGGTGAATAAATTTATCTGAATGGTTGACAGTGTTAAAATCAAAGTCTGAAAAAAATAGCTTTTTTGATATTGGAATAACAGTAAATAATATAAGTATGCCCAAATTCCTACCTTACCCTCGGTTACTGAGACATATGGTGTCTTAGATTTGCCTCCCCCCAATAAGAAAAATAAAAAAGGCATGATAAAGCAGAGAATAAAGTTGTAACCTAGTAGCTTAGTCTATGAACTTACGAAAACCAAATAGGAGCAACTTACCTGAACAAAAATAGAGATAGGAATGTTTATTGAAAGCGAGAGCGTATATTCATTTTAAATTTATACCTTATTTGTGGTTTCATAAATTTAATATAGTTTATTTTTATCATGAGCTGATAAATCATGATCTATATCTCATCTTTTCCACTTGGATCATCATTTATTTGATAAAATTTACCTAGATCTGCATCTATTTGGTCCATACAATCTATTCCAAAATAATTTTTTTCTCTTTGTCAATAGGGTTCCTCTGACTAATGGTGGTTATCTAGTCATTGAACAAAAAGAGGCTTTGGTCTCCATTGATGTGAATGGGGGCCATTGCATGCTTGGTCAAGGAATGTCACAAGAGAAAGCTATTCTTGAGGTCAACCTTGCTGCTGCCAAACAAGTACTCTCAATCCAACTTTGCGCACCCTATTTTATGTTTTCCTATTTCATGGCTTGTGTTGCTCGTAAAATATGTGGATTTCGCTCACATAATGGATCATAAACCTTTTCGGGGTAAAATATTGTATCTTTTTGTCAATGACCCATCTTTGAAAACCACATGCATTGTGTGACCTGACCTGCAATTCAAGTTTGTCAATGCTGTTAGAAAATTTCTCGCTCTTAATCATTCCTTGTTATTTTAGCACTGAAACTTACATCTAAGTGTTAGCTCAAACTAAGTGCATCGACATTTCATCTGAAAGTGGACGACGACTAATTAAATTGTGAAATGGAAGCTGTATTTGGATCGTGTTTCTATAATTTTCAACTCAAAAGTTTTGAAACTAGGTTTTGAAAGATTCTTTTGAAGATGTATTTATGGTGAATTTCAGGAAGTTGATGTAATTTTATTATTTGTTTGGGAGCTGTATATTTATTAGAAACTATGTGGTGATAAATTGTGATAATGAATGAAAGTTGATGAAATTGACTGTTGAACTTGTGAGTGGAGAAAATTCTACTTTAAAGCCCAAAAGTATAAAGCCAAAGGCAATGTATGCTAATGCTAACATCATGACTAATTTCCAATTAACATTGAAGTGACAGACTTAGAGGAATGGGAGCAAATGCATGAGATATTCATGATCTGAAAAAGAATTAGATTCTTATAAATGAAGCAAAAACCGTCCTTGCTTATGAAAATGCAGAATGAGAATCTCAACAATATAATGATTGGACTGTAGCAATATTCTAATAAATTCCACAGGATGTTATTAATCGATGCAAATACCATGATAGCAAACTCAGAATGCCAAAAGTAAAAGGGAATATTATGCCGAATTTATAGAAAATATATGTGGGTTTTTAATAAAATTATAACGTAACTGCCACGTGGACTTCTTAGCTTCTTAAACTTATCATCTATGTAGCATGAACACCTTAACAAAAAAATTCTGAAGTATCGGACACAGATAAGAGGATATGGTAAAATCTGTGTTGTTGGCTTTTTTAGTGTTGACCAGTCAGATACGTTTTGGACAGGGCGAGGACACGCCACGGAAATGTTTTTCGGATATGTTTTGGCAAAAAAAATTTTGAGTTTTTTTTTTTGGCTTTTCTTTTTAAATCACTGCTCTCAAGCGCACGGTTGTCAATTTTTAATATAAGAGAGTAAAGTATTGTTTCCACGGGGAGTTATAAATAAAAGTATATCAGTACTCGTAATTATAATAGTCACGACTTTATCTAGAATAATCAATAAAATGTTTGGTCTGCTTAAAAGGAATTAACTGAAAATAAATAGGAGTTGAAGAACCGAATTTATGCAAATATCACAGAGAGAAAATATCTAGAAGAGTGATTTCACTTAGTTTCCACGATAACTATTCTCGATTGCCTTTATATTCATGAATTCCAGTCAATTTATGGCCAAGAATACTTAAATTATTTTATTCTCTCTTTCCCAAGTGACGAATAAAGTGTATAATTCAAACTTCAATTCAAACATTCCTAATAAGAATCTAAGTTCAGATGATATATGCAAACGATGTTCTTACATAAGCCCCACTAACGTTATACGCCTTCCAAATTTAACGATGTGTCTCTAATGATGCATAATTCTAGTCCCTCTCACGAATTGTAAATTAATCAGATAACAATCAATTTATAGCCAGTAAATTGAAATCGAATAAAAACTAGAAAACACAATTAAACCAAAAGAAATTCAATCATATAAACGACCGAGTCAATATTATTGTGTCAACAAAGCTATATTGTCCTCCAGAATTGAAAAGTTAGTGCATAACGAAATGTAAACAAAAACAAAACATGTTTGAAGATTAGACATCTAGATACAAGAACTAAAAAGGGGCGAAAGATTAGATAACAAATCAGAAGTGGCGTGTCTGTCCCCAGATTTGTCGTTCTTTGTCGTTGCGATCAATCCTGGCATTCCAAATCTTCTTCTCGCGTATCTTCTGCGTCTCTCCCTGATTTCTCTCCCAAAAACAACTCTCCATGATTCTGAAACCCTATTATCCTTTTTATATTTCGTCATAGCCTTTGAGTTGAAAGCCCAATTATTGATTCTCGCAGGCACTAGCGCCGCGGCGTTGCTTGGGCAGTGCCTAGGCGCCCGTCAGGTTCACAGCGTCGAGGCACCCGTCAGGTTCGGAGGTAGCGCCGCGGCGCTTGTGGTTCGGTAGTGATGGCACTCCAACGCCTGTTTTTTGCATATTATGGTGGTGTGGCGCTGGGTAAGTGGCGGTGGGGCACTTGTTTTCCTCCTAGAAGCCTTAGCGCTGCGGCATTTCTTCCTTGATGCTGACGGCGCTTGTGCATCAACAGTTCATCATCAAAAACACTTTTAATCGCCCTCAATCATCCGATAGTTTTTCATCTCTTGCACGACACAAAATCTACAAATACCATGCATAATTCTGTCCAAAACTAACATAATCATTTCTACCGCTTTTAAAACAAATTACGTGCAATTCTTGCACTTATCAAACCCCCTAAACTTGAACTTTTGCTAGTCTCGAGCTAAATAGAAATAAGAATTCAATCAAAAATCAATGCTAATAGCTATAACTCATGGATATGCAAACATTGACCTTGGCCTCCGAATTATCCATTTTCATGTAATTCACAATTACTCGAGAGTCACGTGCGTGTGTGATATGTCAATGTTCATTTACCCAATCTGTGAGGCCCGGGGCCGAAGAGGGCGGGGGGTGATCGCCGGTGCCATCAGTTGCACGGACAATGAGCGGCTCCTGGCAGGCTTCTAGGTGGAGGGAACATGAATGAACCGACCCACACGAGAATGAGAGGGATTCCGAGACTGTTCAATGTAATGGACTGTACAGTTGAAGAGGGCTTAAAAAATTTGATTTGTACTACTCATATCACGAAGGTGCATCTTCTTTTCGGTAGCGCATCACATAAGAACTCCAAAGTAAGCGTGCTTAACTTGGGGCAATTCTGGGATGGGTGACCTCCTGGGAAGTTTCCCAGGGTGCGTGTGAGTAAGGACATAAGCACGCTGGAAAGACTCGTCTTGGTACAGTGAGGACAGTCGTCGAATCTGGGGCGTTACAGTTGGTATCAGAGCCGACCTCTCTTAGTATGGTGTGGTTCGGGGACGAACCAAGCGGAAGCTGGTAGGCATGTGAGGCCCGGGGCCGAAGAGGGCGGGGGGTGATCGCCGGTGCCATCAGTTGCACGGACAATGAGCGGCTCCTGGCAGGCTTCTAGGTGGAGGGAACATGAATGAACCGACCCACACGGGAATGAGAGGGATTCCGAGACTGTTCAATGTAATGGACTGTACAGTTGAAGAGAGCTTAAAAGATTTGATTTGTACTACTCATATCATGAAGGTGCATATTTTTTTCGGTAGCTCATCACATTAGAACTCCAAAGTTAAGCGGGTGACCTCCTGGGAAGTTTCCCAGGGTGCGTGTGAGTGAGGACATAAGCACGCTGGAAAGACCCGTCTTGATACAGTGAGGACAGTCGTCGAATCTGGGGCGTTACACAATCGAATGCTCAAATAGATTCACAACACCTACTCGCCTTGTAAACTCAAGAAATCATCAGCTCAGTTCAACTCACACTTCATTAAGATGCAAATTCACTTACACAGATCACAAAAGACTTTAATGATGATTATTTGGCTCATAAGATATTCAACACAAGTACACAAAATTTGATGTCAGACACTAAGATGCTTACATGCAAATGATTAAAATCCATGCTTGCTAACCATGTTTCTCAGGTATCCATAAGCTTGACTTGAACAACTTTTCTCCACTAGTATATTGGATAAATGTGACAAGGTTAATAGGTCTTGTAGGCTTATAAGGTTAGGCTACGGCTCGTAGCTACAATAAAAGGTATGAAAATCAAAATTTGAGAGAAATATTTGAATTTTCAATCATTTTCACTCTCATTTCATTCACCATCCACTTATTATTTTTTCATCATTCACATCCTTCATTTCCCATATTTTTTTTCTTTTTTCACCACTTTGATTCATTCTTTTCATTGTTTTTTTTATTTCTTTTTCAACTTCTTTATACACATTTGTTTTTCTTTTCCTTTTCAAGGAGTGGATGAATCATTTCAACACCAATGAACTTATTTCTCTCAAAGTTAGGTTGGATAGTAAGTGTATAAGCTTCATTTGGTAGTTGTTGTGGGATATATAATAGATACAAGTGGAGGCTAATTGTATGTCATTGACACACTCCACTTGATTTTTAGTATGCTCAAAATGGGACAATAAAGATATTTCATTTTCATTTGGCAGGCTCGAAAGCTCGAACGGTTCCAAAGATTGCCTACATCATTCCTATGTCACATATTATTCGTATTTCGCCTCGAAAATGTTTAAGCAATTCTAGATTACCCTCAATCCATTAGTTATCTCATATAGATCAATCACATGCATTGTTCAACCGAAATGATATCTGAGATAGACACACAAAAAATTCAAGCATCTCACTCAACTCGAGGCTCAATGGGATAACAATCGATAATAAACAATGAAAACAGGCCCAAAGCTGTTGAAAAACAATTCCTAGATCATCTCCGTGTTCGCAAAAGTGTCAGTCAATGTCATGTGAGAATTACTAAAAATCAGATCTCCATTGTCTGTTTAGCATCAATGGTAAGTAAATTGTCTCTAACATCGATAGCATCAACAAACATGACATTGCAAAAGATATGACTCCCAAGTTATCATGAACACATATATGCTTCAGAACCACAACTTCATTCTCATTATCGGTCACACAATGACTTATCCATGACTCTTTTCTAACGAACCTATCATGCAGTAATCAAAATGACTTTTTATTTTTATTTTTTTCAACACGACTCGACTAGTCTCCCTACGAAATTTAAACACTTTTAAGTATTGTGCAGGAAATAACCAATCATGCAGTCCTCAAAAAAAATTAATCAACTTTAACTCAAACAAGCAAAACAAATATTTCACAACCCCCAAAACTTAAGTACGTGCATTTTCCCTAATGTACAGTAATAAACCAAGAAAACATGGGATCACGTACCTTGCACAGCGAGCATAAGGACTCGCTGTCCTCGCCTGACAACTTGACCTCCTCATCAGAATCATACTTGTCATCATCCTCGATGGGTCGGTGTAAAAACGATGGCGGAGGCGGGAATGGCTCGTCGAAGGCACTGGTCGCAGGAAAGCGATATGAAAGCACACGGTAAAATCGGTGCATGTAATCCATGTGCTCACGAGTAATCCACCACTGTCTCCTCATCATGCTCTCCAGATCGTCGAGACGCTCGTGCGTGGTCTATCCCCGCCCGGTACCTGCCTGTCGTACCTGTGGTGCCCGTGGGGTGGGCTGTGGATTGTGCTCCACTCCCAGTTGACATTTTGGGCATAGATTTCATGGGGCCTTTTCCCTTTCTTTTTGTCATTCTTATATTTTATTAGCTGTGGATTATGTCTCAAAATGGGTGAAAGCAATTGCCACAAGTACTAATGATGCTCGTGTTGTACCCAAGTTCGTGCATAAGAATATCTTCACCAGGTTTGGAACACCGAGGGCCATCATAAGTGATGAAGGTACGAATTTTTGCAATAAGATTTTCAACTCACTTTTGGCTAAATACAGTATGAAACATAAGGTGGCATTAGTATATCATCCTCAGTCGAATGGACAAGCTGAAATATCCAAACTAAACAAATATTGGAAAAGACTGTCAACATTAAATGGAAAGATTGGTCACTCAAGTTGGATGATACGCTGTGGGCATACCGAATTGCGTTCAAGACACCTATTGGTATGTCTCCCTATAGGTTGGTTTTTGGAAGTCATGTCATTTGCCGCTAAAATTGGAGCACCGAGCATTTTGGGCAGTAAAGAAGTTGAACTTTGATTTGAAAGCTTCTAGCGATATCAGAAAACTGCAGCTGAATGAAATGAAGGAATTTCGCAATGACGTATACGAGAATGTCAAGATCTACAAAGAGCAGACCAAGAAGTGGCATGATAAAATCATTGTGCAAAGAGAATTTGAACCGGGACAACGTGTGTTACTTTTAAATCTCGTCTGAAGTTGTTTCCTGGTAAGCTGAAATCGCGTTGGTAAGGGCCATTCGTTGTGGAGACAATGTATCCTCATGGGGCCATTGAGCTAAAGTGCAGTGATGGAAGAACCTTCAAAGTGAATGGATAGCGGGTTAAACCTTACTACGGCACTGAAGTGAGGAACGTCGACAATTTTAGTTTGGGCGAACCGAATTGAGCGGGCTGGTGACAGTCATGCTGACGACGTTAAACAAGAGCTTGTTTTGAGGCAACCCAATCAGTATCTATTAATGCTTTGTTATTTTCTTTATTTTTAGTAGTATGATTTTTTTTGCGTTTTTATGTTATTGAATTATGCATGTGAAGATTAAACTTTCATAAGTGTTTTTTTTATGTAGGTCAGGGTTGGAAAGGGTCGTGAAAGGAGCCCAAGTGATCAAAATTTCGGAAGTAATAGTGCCCAGGCGCCACTTACTAAGCGCCGCAGCGCTTCTTTTGTGCGAAGAACAGGCGCCACAGCGCTATTTATCCAGCTGCCTCAGCGCTGAGCTTTCGAAGGAATCAGCGCCGCAGTGCTTAAAAGGATGAAGTAAGCGCCGCGACGCTACTTTACAAGCGCCACAGTGCTAAGTCGTGATATAAGAAAAAAAAGGGCGTCCGAAATTTCATTCCACCCCTAAACATAAACACAGCACCGCGCTTCCCCTCCCACGCCAACACAAAAATCGTCCCTCGTCATCAAACTTACTATCAAAACACTACAATACTCCACACAAATCATTCTAAAGTCTATTCCATCTTCATATCTCACTTGCAAATTTTCCTTGGGCTCAAGGATTTCAACGAGAATTTTCAAAACGAGTCGACCCTGGACGAAGTGCAAGCAAATTTTGGTCCCCTATCATAAGGTAATTGTGTTTGGTGTTGTGATTCTCGATTTTCATGCTTTGAATTTGATGGAATTGAGTTCTTGAGTTGTGCACATAAGATGTTTGATAAATTGTTTAAGTGAAGTTGTTCTTGGTGCTTGTTGGATTAGGTTATTGCATATTGTAGAAGAATTGGTGCTCGAAAGATTGTTTTGATATTGTGATAACTATATTGTTGGAATTGTTGTTGTGTGAGGCGTGGTTGTAGAGACGAGTGCTATCGAGCGAAGTTGTTATTTGAGTCGAATCATGCTGTCGAAGAAGAAGAGTAAAAGTGGTCTAGGTGGGGATGGTGAGTCGTCATCGGCTAGTTTTGATGGACGACGGTTTTGGGATGCTATTGTCGCTGAGAATTATACGAAATTACAAGGAAAGAGTATGCAGCGTTAGAGGAGGATGGATCAGAGCTACCCGGACTGTGATACATTGGTTCTTGCTCGAGGGTTACACTGGGATGAATTTGTGAAGCCGCCTGCGGATGCTGTGATGTCCCTTGTTAGGGAATTCTACGCAAATTTAAAGGTAAAGCACGAGGACTATCACGTGAATATTCGAGGGCAGGTGGTTGCCTTTGACAGTTAGACGATCAACTCGTTGTACTCGATGCCAGACTATGACAGAGACGAGTACACGACATTCATGAGAGATGCCTACCCATACAGGGCGATCATTGCTACCGTTTGTGACGTAGTGTAATTTTCTGTGTGGCATCCATGGTGCGAATTGCGTAGTAGATTGCCTTAAACATCTGTTCTCTTCTTTGGCCCATAACAATGCCAAATGCATAGTCAATTGCATCACACATTAATTCAAAGGGCTCCTTCCAGTCCAATACTATCATAATCGGTGTTGTTACCAATGCTTTCTTGATCTTCTCGAAAGCCTGCAAACAGTCATCATCAAAGATAAAAGCAGACTTTTTTCAAGCAAATTACATAGGGGTTTAGTGATTTTTGAGAAATCTTTAATAAATCTACGATAAAACCCCGCATGTCCTAGGAAACTCCTGATTCCTTTGATGTTCTTCGGTGGAAGAAGCTTTTCAATTGCGACGACCTTGGCTCTGTCTACCTCTAATCCCCTAGAGGCTTGAAGACACTTTATGTCCAAGAACAATATCCTCGTGGACCGTAAAATGACATTTCTCCCAATTAAGAACCAAGTTCTTTTCTTGACATCTCTGCAACACAAGGGAAATGTTATGTAAACAGTGATCAAATGAAGGGCCAAATACCGAGAAGTCGTCCATGAAGACTTCCATGATTTCCTCCACTATGTATGCAAATATGGCGATCATGCACCTCTGGAAAGTAGCAGGCGAATTGCATAGCCCAAAAGGCATCCTCCTAAAAGCAGGCGTGCCATAAGGACACGTGAATGTAGTTTTCTCCTGATCTTCTGGTGCTATAGCAATTTGGTTATAACCTGAATAACCATCTAAAAAGCAATAATGACAATAACCAGCAAGTCTATGAAGTATCTGATCAATAAAAGGCAACTGGAAAATGATCTTTACGTGTGTCATTATTTAACATCCTATAATCAATGCATACTCGCTAACCAGTCACAATACAAGTAGATATTAATTCATCGTTCTCATTTCTTACCACAATTATTTCACCCTTTTTAGGCACTACTTGCACAGGAGACACCCAACTACTGTTAGAAATAGCATAAATCACACCAGCATTCGACAGTTTCAGCACCTCATTTTTTACAAACTCTTTCATCACTGGATTCAACCTCCTCTGGTGATCCACATAAGGAGTATACGAATCCTTCATCAAAAGTTTATGCATGCATGTAGTGGGACTAATTCCCTTAATATCAGAAATCGATCATCCAAATGCATTTTTAAACTTCCTCGACACTCTCAACAATTTAATCTTTTTCATAAAAAGTAAGGGAGGAAGAGATGATTACCGAACATATCGACTTCTTACCTAAGAATCCATAATCCATAGCAAAGATGGCTTGGCAACTCTTTCAAATCAAGAGAAGATGATATTACCTCTGTTTGCTCTTCTACCTTCAAATCCTCGAGCGGTGCATCCTTGTTTCTTTCTTTCTGCAACCCATCAAGAGCCAAAAGTTTCTCTTTAACTTCCCAATCATCTTCCTCAGTAGTTCCAGTAGCACCAGCCAAACATCTCTCCAAGGGATCCTTAGTTCCTGCACAATCAAGAGACAAACATGAGTATATAACATCAATGCTTTTACACGTACTTATCTCATTTGATCCCCTCATGGCATGATAGATATTAAAAATAACTGCTTCTCCACCAACTCTTAAGGTGAGTTCTCCCTCATGCACATCTATCAATGCTCTCCCAATCGCTAGGAACGGTCTCCCAAAGATTAATGGAGGATCATGATCTTCTTCCATATCTAGAATTACAAAGTCAGCAGGAAAAATAAATTTATCCACGTTTACACGTACATCTTCAACGATCCCACGTGGATACGTGAGACTTATGTCTGCAAGCTGCAAGGTTACAGTGGTTGGTTTAACCTCTCCAAGCTCCAACTCCATGTAAATAGAAAATGACATCAGATTAATACTCGCTCCTAAAATCACGTAAAGCTCTACTATATTGAGTACCACTGATAAAGCAAGGAATAGTAAAACTCCCTGGATTTTTTAATTTTTGTGGTAGCTTCTTTTGCAGAATGGCGCTACACTCCTCGGTCAGCTTCACAGTCTCATACTCCTGCAGCTTCCTCTTCTTAGACATCACATCTTTAGTGAAGTTTGCATAGTTTGGCATTTGTTCCAACGCGTCCACAAATGAAATGTTGATGTGAATCTTCTTGAAAACTTCTAAGAACTTTGCAAACTAATCATCAATGTTCTTATTTAAACCTCTGAGGGTATGGAAGGGTCGGTTTCAATATAAGAATCCGTTTAACTTCACTCTAATCTTGGACTCCTCAATTTTCTTCTCCTTTCTATCCTTACACTCATCCTCTTCTTCAACTATCTTCTCATTTTCCACTATCTCCTCGAGTCTTCAAATTCAAGTTCTTTACCACTCTTCAAGGTGACTGCCTTGCACTGCTATCCTGGATTTACTTCAATGTTACTAGGAAACTAATCTCTGTTTTGATCTTTCAATGCATTTGCCAGATGTCTAATCTGTGTCTCTTTTCATTGTGGCATCCATATTTCCCATGTGAGTCTCCATACTATCTAGACGAGACTCATTCCTAGCCATCCTCTTTCTAGATTCTACAACAAACATCCCAACTAAATCCTCAAACGAAGGCTTTCTTTCCCTCTTTGATGTATTGAACCCCGGTGGAGGATTCAACACATTCTTATTATTTTCATATGAAAAATTCTCATGATTTATTAATTCAGGATGATAAGTATTAGGGGGAAGGTTACCTCGATATCCTCCGTAGCCACCAAACTTTCGGTTGTTGTTATATTGAGCTTCTTCAGGAAGATGAGGTTCTTCAACAACCTGTGCACCTTCAGTGTCTGATGTGCTCACATTATTCATAGCTGCAATATGCGTAGTCAATGCTGAAACTTGGGCAAATGAGTGATATAATAGGATCCACAGCATAAACTCCAACTGTCTTCTTTGCTCCAGGCCTCTCAGACGGCCACTGGTAGCTATTAATAATCATATGCTCAAGCAAGTCATAAGCTTGATCAGGAGATTTGGCAAAGATCGTGCTACCAGCTGCTGCATTCACAGTTCCTCATGTCTGCCCATTCAGACCGTTGTAGAATAATTCAATCTGTGCCCAGTCTTCAAAACCATGATTCGGGCACCTTCTCAGCAACTCTTTATACCGTTCCCACGTCTCATACAGCTGCTCAAAGTCAGTCTGCCTAAAAGTACTGATCTCGATCTTAAACTGTGCAGACTTCGCAGGGGGAAAATATTTAGCAAGGAACTTCGTTGCTAACTCCTGCCATGTCGTGATGCTCCCCAAGATAGGCGATTGGAGCCATCCTCTTGCCTGGTCCCTGAGAGAAAACGGAAACAAACGCAGTCTAATAATATCATCAAATACATTATTCATCTTTATCGTATCTGTGATCTCTAGGAAAGTCCCCAAATGAACGCGAGGATCTGCAGAAGCGGTTCCTACAAACTGGTTCTGCTGAACCATATTTATCAGTGCAGGCTTCAGCTTGAAATTGTTTGCATTTATTGTCTCCTGAGCAATGCCAGAATAATGTGTTGATCACTGGTTTGAAGTGATCTCTGATGGGTATAGCTTCTGGCGAGTTACGTCTAGCGTCCTCTCTGTTTTCGGCCAATGCTTTGATCTCTTATCTTCTCATTTTTCTTAATCTTCTTGCAGTTCTTTCGATCTCAGGATCAAAGATAAGCAAGTTAGGACTTCGCGATCTTTGCATTCACTGTCAAACAGAGAAAATGATCAAATCAGTGATTATTATAATAAAACAAAAAGAACTCTAAATTAAAATTTAGACTAATTGGTAACAATACTGATATAAATTTAAATTTGACACTCCTCGGCAACGGCACCAAAAACGTGTTGCGTATTTTCAGCTCGCAAGCGCACGGTTGTCAAGTTTTAATATAAGAGAGTAAAAGTATATCAATGCTTATAATTAAAATAGTCGCGACTTTATCTAGAATAATTAATAAAAGGTTTGGTCTGCTTAAAACGAATTAACTGAAAATAAATAGGAGTCGAAGAACCGAATTTATGCAAATATCAGTGAGAGGAAATATCTAGAGGAGTGATTTCACTAAGTTTCCACGATAATTATTCGCGGTTGCCTTTATATTCATGAATTCATTTCATTTAATGGTCAAGAACATTTAATTATTTTATTCCCCTTTCCCAATTGACGAATAAAGTGTATCATTCAAACTTCGATTCAAACATTCCTAATAAGAATCTAAGGTCAGATGATATATGCAAACGATGTTCTTACCTAAGCCCCGCTAACTTTATACGCCTTCCAAACAATATAAACATTTAACGATGTGTCTCTAATGATCCATAATTTAGTCCTTCTCCCGAGCTGTAGAATTGATCAGATAACAATTAATTTACGGCTAGCAAATTGAAATCGAATAAAAACTAGAAAACACAATTAAACCAAAAGCAATTCAATTATATAAACAACTGAGTCAAAATTATCGTGTCAACAAAGTTAAATCGTCCTCTAGAATTGAAAAGTTAGTGCATAATGAAATCTAAACAAAACAAAGCATGTTTCAAGATTTACACATCTCGATACAAGAATTAAAAAGGGCGAAAGATTAGATAACAAATCAAAAGTGACGTATATGTCCCCAGATTCGTCGTTCTTCGTCATTGTGATCAATCCTGGCGTTCCAGATCTTTTTCTCATGTATCTTCTACATCTCTCCCTGATTTCTCTCCAAAAAACGGCTATCCCTGATTCTGAAACCCTATTATCCTTTTTATATTTTTTCCGAGCCCATAAGTTGAAAGCCCAATTATTGATTACGCAGGCACCAGCGCCTAGCAGCGCCTGTCAAGTTCTGAGGTAGCGCCGGCGGTTCGGCAGTAATGGCGTTTGCGGCGCTGATTCATGGCGCTGCGGTGCCTGTTGTTCGCAAATTATGGAGCTGCGGCATTGGGTAAGTGGAGCTGCGGCGCTGGTTAGGTGGAGCTCCGGTGCTTTTTTCCTCCTCGAAGCTTCAGCGCTTCTTCCTTGACGCTGCGGTGCTTGTGCATCAACATTTCATCATCAAAAACACCTCGAATCGCCCTCAATCATCCGATAGTTGTTCATCTCTTGAACGACACAAAAACAACAAATACCACGCATAATTATGTCCGAAACTAAAATAATTCAAATGGATTCTCATATAAATTACGTCCAATTCTTGCACTTGTCAATAATATTTATATATATTTTTAATAATTGTCATATTCTAGCGTATCGTGTCTTATATTTTCAAAATTTGTCATATCGCCATATCCGTATCGTATTCGATACGATACTCGTACCCGTGTCATGCAACGTAGCTTATCATGACTTCTCTTCTCTCTGTCGTGTGATTTCATCTCATCCTTCTTTCCCACAATTGAAATAAGCATTGTATTCTCTTCAGAGTTCTTCTCGAGTGTTGCATCCGGCCAGAATTGTGAAACTTTCCTCGGTTCTTTCTCAAGAATTTTCCAAATTTCTTCACAAACAATGACATAGTATCATTGCTTATCTGTTCGGCAGACCTTTCTGATGATTCGACAGAGGCTGCAGCTAAAGCCTTAGTCACCTTTGAAGTTGATTCTTCACCTATTCTTGTTCTTAGTTCAAATTCATTGGCCTTTAAATCTGCAAACATATCATGCAATTCTAATTGTTTAAATCCTTCTATTCTGTCATGAAAATTGTTTTGACATCCCACTCTCGGCAGAGCCCTCATCACCTTGAGTTCTACTTCCTTCTTGAAATAATCTCTGTCGAGGCCCAATATTCCATATTTTGAATATAATGGCCATTAGTTTCCAAACAGTCGATTTCCAAATTTTTGCCATTAAATGGTCCTGCCATTTGCATCTATTTCTGAATTAATGACTCATATAAGATCACAAAGTATCACGCATCTTGATATGCCATTAAACGAAACTTGAATAACTCCATGGCCCTGTTTTATAAGAATAATCTTGATATGGTTAGGAATATTAATTTCACCAATATATTTGTTTGTTCTGTAATTACAACTTCCTGTCATTCTCCCTGAGGTAAAGCACATAAATTTCTAAACAAGACCAAGGTTAAATAATGAACTCCTTGAGGGTGTGTTGGCAAGAAAGTTATCTTTTATTAACTGTTTTTTGTCAATGTATGATAATGGAGATGAAAGTTTAGCAAAAAGTTCCTATGCAACTGTTTGTTTTTATTTTTATCAAATTGGACATGCTTACACCACCGATGCACTTCATCAGACATTCAAATTTTACTACTTTCTTGTTCTTGTATATGATGCTATATTGCACACTTCCAAACATTGATGTTTATTTGTTTAATCTAACTGCACAGCCGGAGTTCCTTTTGATGATGTTTTCACATAACTATATTTTGCATGATTTTCGACATTTAAGTTGGGTGTGCTTTATGATTGTAGATTGCTAGAGAATTAAGGTTGAGAGACATTGGTGGAATAATTTGTTAGAGTAGATGTCCTGCAAGCCAACTGTTGGCTAGGGATTTTATTGACTCGGTTGTAATTAACAATCTTTATTTTAATATAATTCATCATTTCATTGTTTGTTATTTCTTTATCTGTATACCCATGTTATCAAACATAGATAAAGACCTTGATTATACTTTAATAAAAATGAATCGTAATTCGATGTTGAAACTCGTTTGTAAACACTGTATGATCTAAATTCGTTCCTAGTCGATTTAGCCGCCTAAAACATGGATAAAGGTCGCTTGAGCTCGAGACTAGCATATGTGATGTTGTGTACTGCATTTCTTAGTAAGGGCATAGAGATGTCCAAACATGCAGATGGGTAGTCATATGATGATTATACCGAACAACCCTCCCTCGGACTTTCCAAGTGGTTATCATTCATCGAGAGGATAAGTCCGTGGTTATGATTGTACACCATTAGTCCTTACGACCCGGGACAAAACTGAGGCTCTATATGCTAGGGCTGTGCTTTGACTCGTTTACCGGCTCCATGAGAGTCATCAGGTGGCGAGGTTGGGTACAGTTGCGACACATATAGGAGCCAGTGCATTGTAGTCGGGGATTCACCGCTCACCTACGGGTGTGGATATCCTATGTGATCTAATGAAATAATAGTGCATGGAATCTCTGGCCAGAGTACGAGATGTACGTTGGAGAAGGAGTTCTCCAAATAGTACACGCGATGCCACTATTATAGTTATCACATAGTTATCGAATTAATATGCAACCCTCGATGAAACAATGGTTGCAGATTCGATCGGGATATATGAGATGAAGGGACCATACTGTACGTTAATCATAATCTATTGGTTCTTGCAGGCACTATGAGTGATACCTATGGGATCATGGGGCGATGCTACTAGACGCTCTTACCATGATCCGATGGGTGCAATCATAAATGAGTTCTGACATTCTTGATCAAGGTGTTGATGAAAAGAATGAGGCTAACTAGGGTAAGCCCGAATAAAGGATTATGTCCTGAATCACAAAGAGTTGTGAACCCACGGCTAGCTGTATCCCTGAACCATTTAGGGTCACACAAGTACTGGATTGTTTGTTCCCGTTGAGAGAATAAATTCAAGAAGTTGAATTTATATTATATAGTAAATTCAAGGAGTTGAATTTATGATAAGTAAATTTTGAGAGAATAAATTCAAGGAGTTGAATTTATAAAATTTGAGAATTTAATTTATTAAACTCAAATGTTGGGTTTAGTAAATATTAAATTTTGAAAGTGATGAAAATTCAAGTAGTTGAATTTATAATTTAAAAATTAAATTCAAGTGTTGAATTTATAGTGTATTTAATTTATTAAGCTCAAAAGTTGAGTTGATTAATTAATTAAATATGGTGGATAATATGTTTAATGGGCTTGTAGGAGTACAAGTTCAACATATTAAATAATTAAAGTTATTAATGGGCCTTGATTAATAGGATTAAACTAGTATGACTAGCACAATTAATTAATCAACCCAATTAATGTTAATTAAAGGCCCAATTATTATACTATGATAATTAGGTCATGGGTTAATATAAATAAGAGTAGAGTAGAGAAACCCTAACTGAAACAACCCCACTCCCATGACAATTAATTTAAATAAATAACATACGCGGAAGCATTACAATTTAAAGGAAAGAGTACTATTTGCACCATAAACATTTCAAACTTTTAACCATAGCCGTTTACAAAACCATCATCAACATATTTTCAAAAATCACCCCACATTTTCTCACAAGATTCAAGTTACCAAATACGTGATATTTTAAACTTTCAATGTTAACCAAAATAATGGTTACATAACAAAAGTTCAAAAGTCTTTCCCTTCAACTTGCTATATGACTTCTCCCCCCTCAGACAATCCACTTAAATCCTTTTTATCACCTGCATCACATGACATTAACTGGGATGAGACAAAACTCAGTAAGCAGAAAGCTGTACATAACAAATACACATACATGGCTTGGCTTGAAACATGGCTATGGAAATGGCAATGAAAATCGAACAATACCATCTTCAATGAAAAATACAAAATCAAGGCAACATAGATGGTATAACATGGCACGAATTAAAGGAAAGGAAATGATAGTTTTGTGACCTGTGACCTGTGACCTGTGCATAGTATCTCTTTGATATATAAATATATCAAAACTGTGAGAGATACTCATAATCATGTGATTGGCCAATGACATGCATGAATTACTATCATTCCTTGGCTTTAATCATAGGAAACTTCATTGGGACATTTTAGCAAACACTTGGTAAGCAACAATAGAGTACTAGCTCCTTATCAATGAATTCAATGATATTCTTGGCTCAATGAACAAATAACAATACATACATCAATAATCTAACAATGGAAGGAGCTAGACATCAATAAACATGGCTTATATACATATATATCATGTGAGCATTAGAAGGAAAAGCTTCTACTTACAACCCAACAACCAAAAGATGGCTAAGGTGATCTTGAATGATTCCTACAACAATAAACACAATAATAACTATGAATCATTAACATTAATCCAAAGAATCCATCAATTTCACTTAACCCTTCACATAACCTTAATATTAAAAACCCTTCCAACTCCAATACTATAATCCTTACCTTATAGCTTGGAGGAAACGGTGGAAACCACTAAGAATACAACTAAAATCATTGACTTGGAGTGGAAGATATAATTTGGAAAGAAAAACTTTGAAGGGAAAAGAAGTAAGAACCGATGCAAGGGAATGGGAGGAAGATAGATTATGATAGAAGCCTCTAGAATCAAGTTATAAGCCATCAAAATCCATCAAAAACGTGTTTTCTAGGCCATAGACACGGACCCCGTGCCCCCCTCCGTGTATAGGTTCGTGTACACTCGGGAAATCACTCATTTTGCATGGCCAGACCCGGACCCCGTGTAGGGGTCCGTGTGGGGTCCGTGTACCCTCGGCCCAAGGGCCAAAACTGCACTTTTTCTTCCGAATTAGCCAAAGTGGTAAACATGAAAGTTGTAGCCCTATATCTTTTCTTGAATCTCCCCAAATTTCAGGTCATTTGGAGGTCTGAGTAAAAAGTTATGTCCATTCTCCCAACATGTGTCAGTGTAGGAACAACGAAACACACGACACACTTCGGGTCACTTTTGGCTCGTCTTCCCTAATGATTTGAACAAAACTCAAAACATGAAAGTTATAAGCCTTATATCTTATCTTTCTAATGGAAGTGACCTCACATCAATTGGATCAATATACAAAATATTATACTAAAAACCACAACTACTGCCACATTTTTCATACCGTTTCTACACTTCCATTTCCTATTTGGCTTAAGATCAACTTTCTATTCTACCCATTCACTTCCATAATCATCACCAACTATGAAGATGATTCCAAAACAATAACCATAAACAATGACCATATAATAATCATTCCAATAAACATATTTCCTAAACGCCCAACAAAAAATAATATTATAAACAATAAAATGCTAAAAGGTTGGGATATTACACTAACCACCACCTCAAAGTGATTTTCGAAAATCACACACCTCCTCTCTCAAATATTTCGGCCTCCTTGAAATATTTTAGGGTTTGAGCTGTCTCTCGATATTTAATCTCCATCGTAAATCTCTTCCAATATTTCTAGTGCAATTTGGAAGAGGAACATACAATTCAGTCGTGGACTTGATAGGAGGATCAAACAAGGACTCCCTTGAAGAAAGTTCGTAGGGAATCAACAAGAGCTAATCCGTTTATACCGGATTAGTTGGAGTCCAGTAATTTATTCACCGAAGGTATAATTTCTAACATCCTATGCATGTTTTGTTAAAATCATACGAGCGTCCAAAGCAAATAAAATTTTGATTGTCAAAATAAATAAAAAAATTTTAAAACTTCCGCTGCGTTTGGGCGTGTAGAAAACCAGATCCAACATAATTGTGGTAGATTTCATTGATATGATGGATGATTGTAAGTATCACATTCCGTAGTTTCTTGGTTCACTCAATGTATGACTCACCATGTTGAGATATTGTAGTAGAACAAAATTTTTATTTAATTTAGCATTTGTCTTAGTTATCTACTGGAAAAAAAATATTTCTCTAGTGGCAAGGCCATTGTAAAACCTGGCATGAGGTAGTTTTCTAATTTTCCCATGTTAATTACATTCTAATGATTCTCTTGTCAAGCACAAGAACATATTCAAAAACTCAATTATTCATTCACTCTTCTCTGACCCATTCCCATTCCCATTCCCAGATATTTGTCTTCTGAGATAGTCTTCTCTTCCGATTTTTTTCTTCTAAATCCATGTCCTTTTCACATGCCTCAAAATTTAACTGGCATTGTTTGAAATGGGACTATAGGAAATATTTGTCAGTGCAAAATGGAAATAATTTGTGATCACTCCAGATGGAATTTCAGATGTAAATTTGAAAAGGAAAGTTTAGATTTGCATTTATCCATTTTCGTTCTAACATAATATCTATTTGGCAACGAATAAGCTACTCATATATGAAGAAGCTAAGAAGGCTGTCGAGAGGGACCAATCAACTTTGACAGTTTCTGAATTATCTAGGCATGGACTTATGGAAATAACCCGAAAACGTGTATGATATGCTAATCAATTGTTTTCCTTCTGATATATTTCTTTCATGATTTTTATGAAAACATGATTGAAGAGTTACCTTTCTGCTATTAGAATTTTGGTACAGACAAGAGAATGAACTAATTGAATTTTGATATTTATTAGAGGATTGTTGTTCTAGCCTTCTGTAGTGAACTCTAAATCTATGGGTTACTTTTCTTTCTTTTGGGATACATACCACAACCATATACATTATGTAAGTACCTTACCTTATGCCATATACGAAACTAAAATTACTGATCAGATATGGACTTTGCCTAACTTTTCTACTGGTGTTGTTTTGTTCTTTGTTTTTCTAATCTAAACCGCTAAATTAAGCTAAACCTTGTAATGAAAGATAACTTGGGGTAGTAAATGAAAACAAGTCATTCACATGTTTCACCTTTTTTCATCAATACTAGATTGAGCCCCAAACACTGTTCTTTTGTTGTTACATCTGTACCACATCTGTACTATATGGGAATATCCTGTAGGTTCGATCTGTAATTTTTATGGCAAATTTGGTCGTATCTCTTGTGCCTGTGTAGGTTAGTCTTAGTCCCACAATCGGTATTTGGTTTGTATATATTGAGATTTTCTGAAACTAAATCACTTGGTGGGCATCTAATTAAAGAAAAAACACTTGTTACGAGATGCAGAAACATGGATTTCAGAATCTTTGACTGCAAAGTGGAATTCTTAGACTCTACCAACTTATAATTATACTCAACAGGTACGACCTAGCGTGACATTCATGATCAGTGAACCATGTGCCTGCTGTCATGCAACTGGGAGAGTGGAAGCTTTGGAAACTTCATTTTCCAAAATTGAACATGAAATCTGCCGGCTCCTGGTGAGTAATTTTCTTTGAAAGCTGGGTTATTACTTATTAGAATGATGTTTGTGATATTTCCGGAAAATTACTGTATTTCGGGAATCACTTTTTCCATGCCCTTTGAGCTACGTGTAGGATTTTATTTTTTTCCTCTCGTGCATGCTTTATAGTTCCTATCCATTTGTGGCATCTTTAGTCTATAATCTTACTCATATTTTTCTTTATTTTATAAACCTTTAAGTTTTCTATTGCTTTATGTTTTCCTTTGATCAGTCTATTATGGACCAAAAATCTGACCCGGAAAACGCTAAATCTTGACCGCGATTCATCTTAAGGGTTGACCGACATATGTGTAACTATTTGACGTCGGGAAAGAGGACAAGACTTGCAGTTTTGAGTAGTTCTTTAAAAGTTTGGATCCTCCTGAAGGTATTGAAATTAGTTTCAGACTCTCTGGAACTGCTGCCAGCATGTTTTGATAATTTTGTTCACCTTAATTTGAAAGATAAACTAAGTTCACCGCTTCACTAATGTGTTTAAAATGTGTTCAATTCGGTATTCTGCTTATTAGAAAAATCAAAATTGCATGCTTCTTGTAATTTCTCTAATTTTTTTGAGTAGGGTAGGATACTATATCGTAAGTTTTCAAGTGTAATTCATTTTACCCAGTAGAAGTCATAATCAAGTTAAGAACACATTTCGCCAGGAGTGAGTTAATATATAAATAGCATTTTATATATGTTTTATAGAATCCATCTAATGACATCTCAAAAGATCTGAATGACGCTAAAATGATCAATAGGGGTTCCCATTTCCTTGTTTTCCGTTATCCTGATGGCAAGTACAACAGGATAAGCTTTTATCTTTTATCTTTTTTGTTTCCTGATAAAAGATATTTTCTGCAATGAGAAATGCACGTATTTAGCATGGATCAGATGGTGCACCCCTTTTCAGATGTCTCTTTTAAAAAGTTTTAATATATTATACTCTGAAACCATCTCAAAGAAATGCTGAATGACACCGGTGCGCTGATTCGTTTCAAATGGATCAATTTTTGCTTTCTGCTTTGAGAATTTTATTGTTGCGCGAATTTGTTCATCAGGTTGCTAGGGGTCTTAGCCGGGGGACATTTGAGCTAAAACATCTGACAGATCACAATTTACCCAAGAACCAACACCAAGTTGCTATCTCTGTGCTGCGGCCAACTCCAAGAAAGTAACTCTCTTACCCATCAAGTGGAAAACAGGTGGAAAATGATTAATTGATGATTGATTATACAATGTTTGCCTGCAGTTGTTGTAACGCCCCGAAAATTTAAAGGTTCACGCAAACCACATGCATGCAATTATTAAATTCTTTTGTATTTTAATTAAATGTTTTAATTGCATTAATTAATTATGTTGTGCATATTTGCATGTTTAAAATATATTTTTCTACATTGTTGCATAAAAATGTATTTTTAAAGGTTATTCGAGTTGCGATCGAGGAACAGAGACCGAGGGCTGAAAAGCGTAAAATGTTTTTATTAAATAATTATTTTTAATTATTTAAAATATGATTGTGGGTTTTTCTTATTTTTGAAAATAAGGGGTTTTGAGGTGATTTTATACGTCGGAACTTAAATTTTATCGGTGTTGGTTTTTCAACAAAAATGCAAACGTATCGGCAAACTGGCTAATAAATTCACAAAATATTTTTACCAAAACTATTTTAATATTCTAATTAAATCTTAATTAAGAATAATGGGCCTAAATTGTTAGCTTATTAGGCCTAAGCCTTATTTAGGGATTTAATTAGTATATAATATGTAAACCCTTCCCAAACCCTTTACACTACACGCCTCAATCTCCAAGGCAAATCAAACACTTTTCTTCCCAAGTTTTACACAGCACACACACTTCCTAATTGAAAGGAAAAATTTAAAGGTTGCAAGGAAAATCAAGCCATTGTCTTCGTGTCGTCGTTCGTCAATTCGTCAACGGTTTTTCGTGCGTAAAATACGCAAAGGCACGCCTATTTTTTCCTTCAAAACATCATCACACCATAGTATTTTTTTATGCATGATTTTTGAAAAAAAAAACATAGCACACAAGATAAATTTTCGTAACTACATGCTTACGTGTTCTAAATTGGTGTTTTTAATTTCCAAAATCATGGTTTATATGGGTTAAAGGGGCTCCCATGATCAGGACATGTTTAGACATTGTTTTACATGAGTTTAGAGTCCTAAAATAAGCCACAAACAATGCACAAAACAAAACACGAAAGCTGGAAGCCTGTTGCTGTCATGGGGGTTCGGTTCACATGTTTTAGGGGCTGGGCTTGGTTCGGTTGGGACCAGGGTCTAGCTAGGGTTAGGTATGAGACGAGTGAAGAGTCCTAGCCATGCTAGGACTCGAGACAAAAGGCTGGGAAGGAGTCCTAGCAAGCTAGGACTCCAACCCGTAAGCTGCTAGGAAGTTGCGCAGGGTTCAGCAACATGGCAGGAAGAGTTGGCTCGGCCTGGGGGCTCTGGGCTGGGGTAGGTCAAGTTGTTAGGGCCCTAGGAGAGTGCTTGGGGTGCTGGTTCAAGGGGTGGATCGATGGTTAGAGGCCCAGCAACAGAAACAAGAGTTATAGTGCAAGTGGGTTTCTCGGCCAGGTTGTGTTGCTGGGATGTATGACTTCGGTTTTCAACTGGGGCTCTAGTCCTATGGGTTCTAAGGGTCCAGGAGGGTGCCTAGAGAGGCTGGTCATAAGTTGGTGCAGGGTGGCTAGACATGGCTCGAGCTAAACACAAAAACGTGGGGGAGAAGCTCATGACAGCAAGTTAGGCGAGATGTTGCTGTCAAGCTTCAGTGGTTTGCTGCTCACGTCCAGGGGCTTGCGTTGGTCTGGGCTTAGTTTAGGCGTGGTCCAGGGAAGGTTATGGTCATGAGGGATCAGTGGTTAGACGGCTGGAAGAGTCCTAGGCAACTAGGAAACCCAATTCAACATGGACACTAGAAACACACACACGCATGCACTTGGGGTCGAGTTCCAGAAGTGTTTTGCTCGGGCCAGGGCTGGTTTTATGGGCTGGGCTTGGTCAGTAGGCTCCCTAGGTGGGTTGGCTAGGTTTTGGCTCAAGGTGGCTCGGGTGTGGCTCGAGTAAATTGGGAGATGGCTCGGTAGGTTCGTTAGTGTGTCAAAAACGAAAATAATAAATCTAAAATTGAATCCATGGGTCCACGGGTGTGGCTCATGACTTGGAAGGGTATAATAAATCATAAAAAGGTTATGTTAAAAGTTTGGGATCAAAATATTGAGTTTTGGATTTATTCGGGATTTAATCGCCGCACGAAACGTTAATTAAACGAGTTAATTGAAAAGCCTAGTTTTAGGCATTATAAAATTATGAAAAATTAGGTTTAAGCTTAAATAATTATTAAAAGTTTAAGTTTTCAATTTGGGAATTTTATATTAAGGTTTGATTTAATTCGTGATTAAAACGCATTAATACGTCACATTTAAAGATTTATTTAAAAGTCATCAAATTAAGCTAAATAAAAATATGAGAAAATTCATGTAGGCTTAAATAATTATTTGGGACATGTAACAGTCAATGAAATTAAGAAAATGTCAAAGCGAGAAATTATACGTCCAGGGGTAAAACGGTCATTTTACACCTAGAAATTAGTAAACGTCATGGCAGTGTCTTGAATGATGTTTTATATGCTAATATGATTATTTGGAATATTTACGAATTTTTATATGTTAAAATATTATTTTAAATGTTCATGGATATGTATATGTTAAAATGTTATTTTTAAAAAAAGTTTATGGATTTTATGGGTTAAATTGGACATTTAAAAGATATGTTGCATGCTTGGTTTCAAAATAAAAATGATATTATGCATGTTTTTATTAAGTGATGACAACATGTTGAAGGACGTGAAGGGATTGTGACTACTACATGTTGGAAATATCGTGAGGGTTATGGTCCCAGTGGGAGCCCGACGATCGTGTTTCCTTGGATACGGATACGAATACATGATACGAATACGAATATGTTAGTACGTTGGCCAAGGCCCAGTTGACCAGTGAGAGTGTTGCTGGTATCCCCGCCACCCAGTACTGTGGTTTCTTTAGATGGATCCATCGCCCAATACGATCAAGAATACGAGTCACAATCACGATCTGAATTCAACAAACACGAACATGAACATGAATATGAATATGAATATGGACACGAATATGGATATGAATATGTTTAAGTGATATGTTTATGTCTTTTGAAAATGTTTTTATTTAAAGTTTATGCATCATGAAAATGTTTACGAAAATGTTATCACGATCTGAATTCAACAAACACGAACATGAACATGAACATGAATATGAATATGAATATGGACACGAATATGGATATGAATATGAATATGTTTAAGTGGTATGTTTATGTCTTTTGAAAATGTTTTTATTTAAATTTTATGCATCATGAAAATGTTTACGAAAATGTTATGTTTTAAATTTATGCATCTTCATGAAAATGATATTTTAAGTACAAGTATTTTTCACTGTTATATGTTAACTGTATTATGTATTAATTGTTATGAAGAATATGATGTGTTGAGTCTTTAGACTCACTGGGTGTGATTGATGCAGGTGATTTTGATGTTAATGTTTTTGGAGGTCTTGATGGTTAATTTGACTGGACTGAAGGTGCACATAACCCGAGGACCGACGCTAGTTTTCCGCACTAGTTATGATTTATGATTTTAAGTGATGTTTAAGATATTTTTTTTATGACAATTTATTTATGAGTGGTTTTTGAGAGGTTATAGGATGGGCTATACTTTTCAAATAATGTTTTTGGGTTGATAAAATAGTTGGTTGTTTTACTTTTAAAATGGTTCTAAAATATTTTATGATTCTGCCGAATGCTATGTGAGGTTTGGAAAAAAAAAATTTCTAGTGCTTTTTAAGAAAACGAATAAGCGGACGTTTCAATTCTTATGGCTGCATATTGTAGGTTCCCATCTAAAAATTTTATTTATTTATTATAAACACATAGTCATCCTTGTTTGCTGGTGCATCATGGTTACGTTTCGATCTATTTATTAAAAGAAATCAACACTTTACATAAATTACACCTACAAATTTGTCCTAACTAATTCACAGCCTCTAGAAGCTCCGATGATTACACGGATATCTTTTAAAGTTCTGATTTAGTAAACATTAAGTTTTCACCACTTGTAGTCTTCTATGAAGCGATTAAATGTAAAATGGTTCGTTCGATCTTCCACAGGATTTAGATGGTCCAGATTTAGCCACATTTGTGATTTCAAAAAAAAATAGTGGACCACATGTACTTGTGGCTAAATCTGGACCCTGGATCTACACATGGGCACTGCCCCCACATGTAGGGTGAAATATTCCATGTAAAATAATGGCATTTTAAGGGGATCCAGATCCTGAAACTATTAACCACAGTTCACTGTGGAAAATGAAAAATCAGACGAAAATATCGATTGAACAAATAAAGGAAGAACGAGAACAGACTCGAGTACATTCCTACAAACTACATATGTTGTATAAATAACCATTGGACATTTTCACCGAGCACACACCTGTCAAACTACTATCTTGTTAAAGAGCTTACAGTTACAAAAAATGATGGTTCACGGTCAGTGATGAACGCTGAAAAATACCAAAAGGGTTCATCAGAGCTCGTGTTTGCTTCCGCAATTGGAATTGGAATTGGAATTGGAATTGGCTAGTGATAGTTGCTTCACAACTTCTCTCATACATGGTCTCCGGCTTGCCTCCTTTTCGGTACATCTCAAGCCTAATAAAAGCATGAGCTTTACTTGCTGCTGTATATTTGAATCCAAGAATCCATCCAACAGGTTTGAATCTACAATCTTCTCTATATCTTCTGTTGTGTTCCACATGGATCTTACCCACTCCACAATATCCATTTCCCCACCAAATGATGGATCTAAAACCTTTTTTCTGGTTATCAGTTCCAACAAAACGACGCCGTAAGCATAGACATCAGACTCTTTGCTACTTTTGGTGGAGAAGGCAATTTCTGTAAAAAAAATCACATCAAATATTAGCATCGTGGTTCTCATGGATATGTTTATATCTTATCAGTTACTGAAATACCCCGCCAAACATCACATTATTAGATTTTTTTGATAGCTTTATGATACTACACAAAGAACTCCTCTCACAAGTTGCGGTAATCAATTTAATGCAGGAGGCTGCTATCCAGTGTTGGACTTGTGCAGGCTCGTGGTTCTAAGTCGTGACGGATACTGTAGAAAATAAAGTAATGGAATGATAAATAATAACAAAATTTAACCTGGAGCCATATAGCCAGTGGTTCCCTGGATCACGCTCAATGTAGTTGAAGCAACAGACTGATCCAAGAGCTTGGCAATGCCAAAATCTGAGATATGAGGCTCCATATCTGCATCCAGTAAAATGTTCATCGGTTTGATATCTCGGTGGATGATGGCAGGATCACAGTCGAAATGGAGATACGATAGTCCATGGGCAGTGCCAAGGGCGATCTTGTATCGAATGTTCCACTCCAGCAACGGTGGAGGACTTGTTTCATGCAAAACATCGTGAAGACTTCCATTTTTCATGTAACTATACAAGATTAACCCGTACTCCTTTCTCAACCAAAAATCTTCGAGTCTAACAAGATTACGATGTCTGACCTTCCCGATTGTCTCTATTTCTCTAACAATGCTGGTATTTTTCCCCTTGAACCCCAAAAATCCAAGCTTCTTCACAGCATACGCTTTATCCGGAGCCAGTGTCACCTTGTATACCGTTCCATTTGCTCCCCTCCCAATAATATATGTATCTTTGAGGTTCTCTGTGGCTTCCAAAATTTGATTCAGCAGTGAGGAAGCACCTTCTTTGGCGGAGACTGACAAATTCCGTTCCTTAGCTTTGTGCTGCAAACACACGTAAGAAATTCCAGAAACCAGAATCAATGCCAAGAGGAACGATACTGAAACTACCATAGCGATATCAACTTTCCTGAGGCCACCTCGTCTACTAGATTTCAGCTGACAAGATTTGATGAGGACAGGGCTGTTTCCTACGCAATTGAATTCGCGTTCAGGATGACAACTAAAACAGAGGTTTGGGTTGCCCGCAAAAGATAACGGAGTTGTGATAATAAATTTCAACATTGTAGGTGGCACGGGACCGGTGAAAAAATTGTGGGAAATATTGACCTCAAGCAAAGAATGGAGTTCACCAAGGGCGTCCAGGCTACCAGACAGATTATTAAAACATAAATCTAATTGTTCCAGTAGTGTTAATTTTCCCAGTTCCATAGGAACATGACCTGTCATTCCATTATAGCTCAAATTCAAAGATCTAAGGCTTTGAGCATCATCTTCCAAACCAATGTTAGGACTAATGGTCCCACCTAATAAGTTTGCGCCAAGATGCAAATACGAAAGCTTTTTAAGCTGAAACAAAAATTCTGGAATTCCCCCAGTGAATCGGTTCTCGCTAAGATCCAAGTTGTTTAGTTCCGTGAGGCTTCTTAGGCTGAGGGGAATCATGCCATTTAACTGATTATGCCTAACATCAAGGCTTGACAATTTATAACAATCCGATAAAGATGATGGAAGCAAACCTTCAAAAGCATTGTAAGACAGATTTAATGCCTCTAGATGCACAAGGCTTCCTAGCTGAGAGGGCATACGACCTGTGAATTTATTGATGGATAAATCTATAGAGGTTATGTTTTTGAGGTTACCTAAGCTTGAGGGTATTGATCCACTTAAACTGTTATTGCTAAGATCCATGAATAAAATGTTTGGATTCTCAACGAACTCGGGGAGGATACCCGTAAGCTTATTCTGTTTGAGAATTAATCTGGCCAAAGTAATGCAACTTCCTATATCAGAAGGGATACTTCCTTGAAAATGATTCTGACCCAATAAAAGCTTCCTCAGATGCTTATTGATGCAAAGGTTTGGAGGAATAGGGCCGGTGAAGTAGTTTCTGGTGAAGTCCAAGAGAGTCAAGTTACTATTAATCCCAAGTCCTTGAGGTAAAGCTCCAGTAAACTGATTGTCAAACAAGGAAACGTTTCTCAACTGCTTCAGCTCGACGATTTCTTCTGGTATCTCACCGGTAAGATTATTCTGATACACAATAAGATTCTGAAGACTTTGAATCTTCCACACACTGATAGGGATTCGTCCACTCAAATGATTGGTATAAAGCATGAGTGTATGAAGCTCGTTTAACATTCCTAATTCACTTGGAATCATACCCTCGAGACGGTTTCCATATAACTGCAAGTCATTCAAGACCTGGCATTTACTTAATTCAGGCGGTATTGCTCCAGATAACTGGTTAGCAGACAAATAAAGCAGCCTCAGCTCAGTTAGTTGACCCAGAGAAGAAGGGACAGGTCCGCTTAGGCCACAATTAACAGCAGCAAGACTTGTCAAACTGCTGTAATTGCCCAAGACTGGTGGAACACGTCCACTGAATGGATTGTTTGATAAGACCAGAACCTGCAATTCTTTGAAACTACCCATACCCAATGGAATCCTGTCCTTCAAATTGTTATCGCTCACATCTAAATACACAAGAACCTCGAGAAAGTTCAAACTATAGGGCAGTGAACCTTCTAGCAAATTATCATTTAGGTAGAGATCTTTCAAAGAGCTGCAGTTCCCTATGGATGAAGGGATAGTTCCAGATAACTGATTGGATCCCAGATACAGAAATTCAAGCTTACTCGTGTTCCCAACATTGTCCGGGATCGAACCACTCAGCATGTTGTTACTGAGGTAAACTGTATTCAAGAATGGACTTTGAAACAAGGCTTTAGGAATTGGGCCCGTGAGAGAATTAAAAAAAAAACTTAAATACTTCAATCTCGGCAAATTTCCCACACTTTCCGGGATTTCACCAGAAAAGCTGTTGCCAGATAGATCTAAATATTCAAGAAAACTACAGTTGCCTATCTCCTGAGGAATTGAACCCAAGAAATCATTGTTACTTGCATCAATTGCTCTCAAGCTGTTTAAATGCGCCACTTCTGGCCCCAGTTGTCCTGAAATCCCCAAGCTAGACAGGTTCAATCCAACAACAGAGCTGCGGCGATTACAATGCACCCCAACCCATGAGCAAGGAGTGGAATCAGAAGAAATCCAGGTGAGTTTGATGGATGGAGGCACTGATTTCCAGTGCCTCATCAATGACAACAAGGCTGTAGAATCCAAACTCATAGCACAAGTACAGAACAAGAATGGCATACAAAAACAGACCCATTTCATGTTAACTAAGCTGAAGTGCGAAAACACAAACCCAGAATCAAAGTGTGAAAATAGAGAAAAACAGCTTGGAATTAAGTGGGAGAGAGAGGTGACAAGACCAAATGTTGAAAGTCGGTTGACGCTTTTCAGGTTTCAGCGTGTGAACGCTGACACGATCGTTGAAAAATTTTAGTGCTGTCTTTCTTTGTAACTAATTAATGAAGGAACGCGCAGATTCCATTTCAGGATTTTTTTTATTATTTTGAGGTGGTCATAAGCATCAATTATATTTATTATTAATTTTTAACAAAATATTACCATATTTAGCTAATACTCATAGTTTTGTGAAACCAAAAATTGTTAGAGTAGATGTCTTGCAAGTCAACGGTTTACTATGGAATTTATTGACTCAAATGTAATAAACAATCTTTATTTTAATATAATTTAACTTTTTATGGTTATCAACACTTTGAAATCTTTGATAGATTCATTCAGTTGTGTTAAATTCAGTCACGCATTGTAAAAGTTTTTGTGAACTAAGAGTTTCAGTTTTGGCAGTGTTAAGTCCAAACTGAAGTGGTCAGTACAACTCTTGTATTCGATCAAAGTCTTTTAGTGGATATCCTATCTTCGTGATAGAAGGGGTGACGTAGGAGTTATTCTATTCTCCGAACATCTAGAAACAAATCGTGTGCATTTTATTTCAGTTATCATTTTGAGTCAGTTATTCTATCTCTCAGTCAGTTTACTTCCGCAACTGTTTTCTCAGTTAAACTGATTGTTATCGACTGACGAGATACCGAGTGTCAGTTTGTCACTAAACTGAACTCAATTTTCAAAAAATATACATAATCCGTGAGTGTTTATTCAACTTCCCCTTCTAAATACTTATCACCTTCTAACCGATCCTTTCAAGTGGTATCAGAGCAGTTGTATCTCGTATCAGAATATTTCTACTCAAACTGATTATCATGTCATCTTTCAATAAAATCCCTATGTTCTACAGAGAAGACTTCGATGATTGGAAAATCAGGATGCAGGCTCACTTAGCTACACAAGATGATGACATGTGGTATGTCATCCCTGAAGGTCCAATGAAAATATTGAAAGCCAACACAGCAGTTGCAATCACCGATGGGGCACCTCATAGAATTGAAAAGCCCAGAGATGAATGGACTGCTGAAGATAAAAAAAAAAGAAAATTTGGACAATGTGGCAAAGGATATACTGTACAAAACGCTGGATAAAGTAACTTTCAGCAAAATCAAGATGTGTAAGACAGCTAAGGAAATTTGGGAAAAAAGTGATCCAGCTTTGTGAAGGAAATGAATAAACAAAAGAGAATAAACTTTCTGTTGTTGTTCAGAAGTTTGACAACATTAAGATGAGAGCTGGAGAATCGATGCATGAATATGATGAAAGAGTCAATTGTATCATCAATGATCTAAATGCACTTGGAAAAGTGTATACCAACAAAGAAGTTGTATTAAAAGTGATCAGAGGTCTTCCCAAGGAGTGGGACGTTAAGACCATGGCAATGAGGGAATCAAAGGATCTAAACAAGGTTGAGCTTCAGGACCTATTTGCTGATCTGAAGGCCTATGAGTTTGAGCTACAAACTCGAGAAGGAGAACCTTCTACTCCAGCAGCCACAACTGCCTTAGCTGCTGTCAGAACAGAACCAACAGGTTCAGTCGAGAAGTCTGCTGATCAATTGAGCAATGATGCTATGTTATTGTTCATCAAAATGTTTGGAAGGTTTATGAGGAAAAATCAAGGGAACTTCCAGAAGCACTATCAGAGAAACAATTCTAAAGAGGAATCAAATGTTTGCTACAACTGTGGCAAACCCGGTCACTTCATTGTTGACTGTCCCAAACCCAAGAAGGACAGTCAAGGCTCGACTGAAAGAAGGAAGAAGTCATATGTGCACAAAAGGAGACCCAAGGATGATAAGAAGTCTTCTAGGAAGAAGCATGATGTGCTCTTAGCTGAAGAAAGTAAGTCCAAATGGGCAGAAACTGATAGCGAGGAGTCAGAGCCAGAAACCTCATGCAGTTCCAGTGATAGTGAAGAGGAAGTGAAGTGTCTAATGGCTGATGATACAGAAGTGGAGTCAAGCAGTCAACATGTATTTGACTTCAGCTCAACTGATTTCACTAGAGAAGAACTCATTTCAACTCTTCATGACATGGTAAATGAGTATCACAAGCTTGCCTTATCTTTTGAAAAGGCCAGAGCAAAGCAAACTGATCCCATAGACAATAAAACTAAAACTGATGAATCAGTTGATGTGTTGAGTCTAAAAAGGGAGATTGCTGAGCTCAATGTTGAAAGAAACATGAATCAATCAATGATTCAAAAGTTGATGCTTGAAAATTCAAAGCAAACTGAGCTTATTCAGGCGTGGAACAAATCATCTGATGCATTAACTGAAATACAGAACTCACAGAAATCAGTTACTGATAAAACTGGTTTAGGGTTCAGTAACCAAGATGAAATGTCTTCCAATGATACTCGACCAAAACTGAATATGGATAAAGGGAAATACATTCACTTTGTCAAATCAGTTGTGGTACAAGAACAAGCTGAGCTAAGTAAACTGGTTGAACAGCCTATTGAAAGTACGAACAAGGCTAGAAGATATGGTATTGGTTATAGCCCAAAAGTTTTAACTGACTCACGCAGTCAGTCGTCAAAAAGATTCAGCAGGAATTATTCAAATGGCTACTCCAATTACTATAACAACAAGCCGGTTCAGAAAAGATATCGGCTGAACAATCAGTTGAACAAAGCTAAATCACATATTATCTCATCTGCACACTACACACCAAGCACACAAATCGAGAAATACCATCTGGAATACAGCAACTGGACAGTCAGTTAGACTGATGCAAGTCTGGGTTCCTAAAAGACTAATCAGTGTAGAACCCAAATAACCAAGGGTACCAAAATTATATCTTGTGTGTGATTGCAGGTAACAGGTACAAGCAAGGAATCAATCTGGTACTTGGATAGTGGATGCTCACGACACATGACGGGAGATGCAAAATTGTTATCTCAACTGATCAAGTACACTGGACCAAACATCAGTTTCGGAGATAATTCCAAAAGTAAAACTGTGGGTAAGGGTAAGCTTATCCATGGTAATTTTATCATTAATGATGTCTTATTAGTTGAGAATCTCAAGTATAATCTGATTAGCATCAGTCAGTTATGCGATAATAGATTCTCAATTCAGTTTGACAAACATTCATGTTCAGTCAAAGACTCAACTGATGAGGTCATACTAACTGGCAAACGTTGTGGAAAAACTTACAAAGTCAGTTGGAATGATCAACCTTATGCACCAGTATGTTTTATTGCTTCAAAATCTTCTAAAAACCGGTTGAGGCATAAGAGATTAAACCACCTGAACTTTAAATCTATTGCATATCTGAGTAATCACTATCTTGTCACTGGTTTGCCCAAAATGGATTTTACCAAAGATAAAATTTAGTTCAGCATGTCAGTTTGGTAAACAAATAAAATCTTCTTTTAAAAACAAGGGCCTTAAATCTTCTTCCCGATGCTTAGAGCTGTTACATATGGATCTATTTGGTCCAATATCAGTCATGAGCTTAGGGGGAATGAAATACACTTTGGTGGTTGTGGATGATTTTTCAAGATTTACTTGGGTTATTTTTCTCAAATCCAAAGACCAAACTGCTGCACAACTGATCAAGCTTTTCAAAAGACTATTAAATGAGAAATCAGTTTGAATTGATAGAATCAGATCCGATCGAGGAATTGAATTTATCAATCAAATTCTTTCAAATTTTTTAGAAAATGCTGGAATTAAGCACGAGCTCTCAGCAGCTAGAACTCCTCAGCAAAATGGTGTAGCTGAGAGAAAAAATCGAACCCTTAAAGAAGCTGCTAGAACAATTCTTGCTAATTTTGGTATTTCTCAAAGGTTTTGGGCAGAGGCAGTAAACACTGCGTCTTATACTCAGAACAGATCAATGATTAATAAAAATCATTTGAAAACACCTTATGAGATCTGGCATGGACGGAAAAGTGTGGTTTCTTACTTCAAAATATTCAGCTGCAGATGTTTTATTCTTGACAATGGCAAAAATCATTTAAAAGCCTTTGATGCTAAATCTGCAGAGGGAATATTTTTGGGATACTCTTCAGTCAGCAAAGCTTATAGAGTTTTTAACAAGAGCACACTAAATGTTGAAGAGTCTATACTTGTTGTTTTTGATGAAACTGTACTAACTGACAAGCCAACTGATCCAGTTGAGCTAGTGGATAGATTTACAGATATCAATTTGGAAGATGATGAAGAAGAAGAAAATCATATCAATCGAGACAACCTCCAAACACCTAAACCAGAAGTGTTAGATCAAACAGTTGAACATGAAGCTGTTCCTGATAATCAGTTGGCAGAGCCTATTGAGGATATTCAATTACCAACTGATGCAGCAGCAACTGAAATTGAAGAAAACACCCAGTTGCAAACTGAAGCAGTTGCTGACTTGGATACAACAAATGCTGAATACAGATGGAAGAAATCACATCCCCCAGAACTGGTAATAGGTAACCCATCTGATCCGGTGAGAACTAGAAATCAGATGCTCAATTTATTTATTCATCCAGCTTTCGTATCGCAATTGGAACCGAAGAAAACTGATGAATCTCTTGCTGATCCAAACTGGACAAATGCAATGCAAGAGGAGCTGAATCAGTTTACCCATAACAATGTCTGGAATTTCAAAAACTGTTATAGGTACAAAATGGGTGTACAGGAATAAACTGAACAAAGATGGTTCAGTTGTGCGCAATAAGGCGAGACTGGTAGCACAAGGATACAGGCAAAAAGAAGGAATTGATTACTGATGAAACATATGCACTAGTTGCAAGACTGGAAGCTATCAGAATATTCCTTGCCTATGCATCATTCAAGAATTTCAAAGTCTATCAGATGGATGTAAAGAGCGCATTCCTAAATGGTCAGTTGCAAGAAGAATTCTACGTTGAACAACCTCCAGGTTTCATCAATCACCTCTTTCCTGATCATGTCTACCATTTGAACAAAGCCTTGTATGGTCTTAAACAAGCTCCAAGAGCTTGGTATGAAACTCTTTCAAAATTTCTAACTGATCATGATTTTTCTGTTGGATCAGTTGATAAGACATTGTTCAAATTTTCAAAGAATGATCACATTTTACTCGTTCAAATTTATGTTGATGACATTATATTTGGGTCAACTAACCCCAAATTATGCGAGAAATTTGCTTAGTTGATGCAGGATAAATTTGAAATGAGCATGATGGGCGAACTGACATTTTTCCTTGGACTACAAGTGAAGCAACTGGAGACAGGAATTTTTATCAGTCAGACTAAATACACAAAGGAGTTGCTGAAGAAATTTGGCATGGAATCATGTTCAGCTGTAAGTACTCCCATGAGCTCATCAGTCAAACTAGACACTGATCAAGGGGGAATATCAGTTGAAGCGACACTTTACAGAGGTTTAATAGGTTCATGATTGTACCTAACTGCTAGTCGTCCTGATATTATATTTGCTGTCTGTATGTGTGCCAGATTTCAAGCAAACCCTAAGCAATCACATTTTTCAGCTGCCAAACGTATTTTAAAATATTTAAAAGGCACTCAAAATGTTGGGTTATGGTATTCTAAAGACTCATCTGTCAATCTAGTTGGATATTCAGATGCAAATTATGCAGGATGTAAGCTTGATCGCAAAAGTACAAGTGGATCATGTCAGTTTCTAGGAGACAGACTGATATCTTGGTTCAGCAAGAAGCAGACATCCATTGCTACTTCCACAACTGAAGCAGAATATCTTGCTGCTGCGAGTTGTTGTGCTCAACTGCTCTAGATTCAGCAACTACTGAAAGACTATGGAGTTATTGCCAAAGAATCGCCCATATTTTGTGACAATACAAGCACGATTGCTATTACCTACAATCCAGTTCTTCACTCAAGGACCAAGCACATAAATGTCAGGCATTCACTTTATCAGAGATCATGCTTTGAAGAAGTACATAAGACTGGAATATGTCTCAACTGAACAACAAGCAGCTGACATCTTCACCAAGCCATTGCCCGAGACTAAGTTTTCTCACTTTCGCAATATACTTGGTTTAATTGATTTATCTTAATCATTTTTACTGCAAATATATCAGTTGTTAATTAATTTGTGTCATCTATCAGTCCTTAATTTTTAACTGATGACAGCTTGTCAGTTTGTTATTTGTCAGCTATTATGTTCAGTTCGTGATTTATTTATCAACTGATGAAATTAACTCTTGCAGGAAAATAAAAAACAAAGATGAACTAGATAAACATTTTATTCATTCAAAAGTAATAAGCACCGAGTACAGTGAAATATTCTTCCTCAACAGCAGACCTCCACTTGGCCAACCAACCGGTTAAAACTTCGGTGGAAGTCTTAAGGAAGCTATCTGATTCAGCAATTTGTTCTAAGATCTTCCTTTCCTTCTGGAACATTAGTAAGTAGACACCGTCATCTGCGAAGATGTCCACCTCATCAGCAACGTGCAAGAGCTGTCGATATTTCTTCATTTTTGCCACCAGTTTGGGGGTGTAGCCATTCCACACTCCTGGAGGAACTGGAGTTCTTGAAGCTTTTCCTAGTATTGGAGAAACTTGTGGAAGACCTCATCTTCCATAGCAGTCTTTCTTTTCTCCAGAGCTGAGTCCATAAATGCTTTGGCCATATCAGGAGTCTTCGAGCTACTTGCACCTGCCATTATAAATTTTGGATAAGTATTTGCTGATATGTTTGAAACTAACCGAGTTATTCTTATTTATAGCCCAGGGTCAAGGAAGCTGAAAGGACAAAATCATTACGACAGACGATTAAGCATAAGATTTACTTTAATTTGCCTTGCTTAATTTCTCGTAATTTATATATACTTTTATTGAGGGGGAATGACGATTTAAAAAGTTAACTGAGAAGACAATTGTCAGTGATTTTCAACTGAACTGACTAAGTTCTCAACTGGTCAGTCAGGAGCTAATTTAACTGATCTTCTCCGATACGTTAACTGATAAATCGAAAAATATTCTATATTAAGTGACGTGACCGATTATCAAGGCATTAAATGTTGTCTTTCAACAAATAGTAGGTTGAAACGTGGACCCATATAATCCATGTCTTCTCAACACACGCTTTTACCACACGTACACACGTCTTTTATTCAAAATTTCCTGGACTAACACGTGTCCAATAATTTGAACAGTCACGTACATAAGTACTTTGCCCGCTCCATTTCAGTTTTTCTTTCTTACGCTTACCTAAGATTCTCATAGCAAAAGCAAATTCAAGCTTTCTTTTTCGCAGAAAATCATTCAGTTCTAATGGCAAATCAGATTCCAGCTCACATCATGAACGCAATGGCTATTGACTTCGATTCAGTTATGATTGTCCCTGATGATGCAGTGAAGAACATCTTCATTAAACTAGAAGAGGCCGGACTGAAGAAATTTCTGGGTTTATCTTCCCAAGAAATTTATACCAAAGAGATTCAAGATCTCTATGCTAATGGCTTCGTCGATCAAAACGGATATCACCACCACTGTGAGTGGGCAGTTGCTGACTATCGAGGAGCAGTTCTTCGGCGACTCATTCCAGCTGCCTTCTGATGGGCTCGCAAACCTTGCTGAAGTTAAGGCATCTGATATCGAAGAGATGCAAACTCTACTTTCTTCTGATGGACAGAAAATCAAAGTTTCCGATCCAAAGAAGGAACTGGAGCCAGAAGTTCAGTTGCTGGCTGATATTGTAGCTAAGGGGCTATTGGCAAAGGCAGGATCATTTGCTACACTAACCTTGGAGAAATTTCAGGCCATTACTGCTATTATGGCTGGTCGAAGACTGAACTGGAAGCATCTTATCTTCGATATCTTGAGGAATATGTTTCAATCAACCAAGCAGTCCAAAGGATTCGCAGTGCAGCTGAGTTATTTGATGAAAGTCAAAGGACTAGTGGCTGATGATTCAGAGAGATCATCAAAACTGAAAATATTCAACGCCAAAAATGTTCAGCCGCCAAAATCAAAGTTGGAAATGTCTCCTGAACAATTCTTGAAGATCAAGAAGGAGATTGGGACTGAACAAGCTCCCAAATCAGTCCAAAAGAAGAAAGCTGTTCAGAAAAAGACAATCAAACGCAAGTTGATTATAACTGAATCTGAGAAGACTCCATCTCCAAAGATCATCAAAAAACCACGGACTTTGAAGACCAAGACTGCTGCAATAGTTCGCACTATCCCAACTGACAGGGTGACTGTATCAGTAACTCAACATCCCATCCAGGCTATCCCTTTGAAAGCAATCCCAGCTGAACTCTCAACTGAGGATTAGTTACCTCTATCCGAAATTCTGATACAGAAGAAAGTCACTGAATCTAGTGACAAGAAGAAGCTTGTTGGAGTTACGGCTCCACTGATCAAAATCTCCGGATATAGTCCTTTACCTTTTGCCAGACCAAAAGGTGTAGTGATCAGAAAAGATATCGATTCAACTACTTCAGGATTAAGCATTCCACATTTCCTGACTGATCCAAAGGGCAAAGAAAATATGCAAGAAGATCCTAGACCTACAAATGCTATACAGACACATGTTGATCTCGTTTGGCAGGAGATTAATGTATTTTCAGCAGAGAAGCTCAAAATATTTGATGAATGGGTCAGATTCAGGACTCATGTCTTTGCAAAAGAACTTCAGAAGAAATCCAAACTGAGGAGGTTTATTGATCTTGAAAAGTGGTGATGAAGATTTTAAAGGCATCGACCATTACTCAAGTTCTTGAAAGGAAGAAGTATTTCTTCGATCTTATGAGAGTACAGAGACTACAGAAGATAGTTGTTAAGCTGCAGCAAAACTTTGATCCGACCAGTCCAATCGCATTCAATGATAAAGCAGTGTATGATCAACTGGAAACGGATCTTATCAGTCTACAAATGGAAATCAAAACATTGGGAAATGGATCAAGAGTTAATCATCCCAGCAGCCACTCAAGACTTCTCAACTGAAGATTCAGTTCAAGAGTCTCCTCAGGACGTTGCTACTTCTTCTAAAAAAGCAACTGTTCCTTCAACTTCAGTTGCTCCAACTTCACCAATTTCTGCACCTCCTACTGATAATCCACAGCTTTACTCTGAAGCTGAATTGACATTGGCAAATCTAGATGAGGTCATCGAGTCAGTTACGAATGACATTCAGGTTGAAACAGTCAGAACAGCTGACGATGTTGCATCAACTGAAAAACCAGCAGATGTTCAAACTGAAGCAACTGAAGAACAAGCCGAAATGGCTAATTTTGAAGTACTTTTTGAACCAGTTCAGTCGGTAGTTGTCACTAAACAGGCAATTCATAGTTCTACAGAAGAGGCTCCACTGAACTCAGTTTCAACTGAAAATATGCAAACTGATGTACAAATAGTTCAACAAACTGAAAAACCATCTTCTTCATTGGATCCTCCTACTATCTCTTCTTTTCCTCAGAATCTAGAAGAGCTGATACATGCTGAAACGGAAGTTTCTGACAGGACTTTGGTGGTCTTTGATCAAACTACCAACGAACAAGAACCAGGGCCATCTGGACCTGTATCTCCTCATTCATCCTCAGAAATGGACTTAGTACTTGAAGAGATTCAGGACATTCAGAACACATGTCAAAGATAATGAAAGAAATTAAGGAAATTCAACTCACTCAACTTGCTCACTCTTTGAAGCTGAACTCCTCAAGTGAATTCAATTCAGAGAAACTGAAGTCAATTCAAGCTGCTGTGACCTCTATCTCCTTTACAATCGATGAACTTAAAAAGCACAGAGGCTTAGCTGAGAGTCTCTCCCTAACTCAAGACTCAATCAGCAAACGAGTTGAATCTATGGAGATATCTGTTTCAAATAAAATCGACTTGCTGCAAACCACTGTATTGTCAGCTGTCAAAGATATTGCAGCTGATGTTCGAATTTTATCTCGAAAAGTCGATGTGCTTGACAAAAAGAGGGAAGAAGCTAGATTGATGAAGGAATAAGAGAGGATCAGAACTGAAGAGACAACTGTTGTCAGTTATTAGTTGAAGGATAGTTGAAGGATATTTGTTTTCTTTGTACGAATCTGTACACTAGAAAAATTATTTTATCTACAAGGTTTTAAAGTATTCTCTTTACTTCTGCTGATCAGTTTATTAAGTTCCAAGTTTTGTCAATCACCAAAAGGGGGAAATTGTTGGAAACTAAATTTCAGTGATTTGACAAACTAAGCATCGTATTTATTGGACTAACTGATCAAGTAACCAGGCTTCGCAAATCAACTATCAGCTGCCTAACTGATGATTAATGTGCATACTATTAAAGGCAACTGATACCAGCATAACTGAATTTTCAAGTCAACTGACTGATCAGTCGTAAACCGATCAGTCGATATATTCAGTCGAAAACACACAAGCTATTGTAACACGTCATCAGTTGAAAAAGATACCAACCGACAACAGTACAAGGCAGACTGCAACTCGGAGTGAAACGCCGTGTTTCAGAATCTACAGTGTACGAATGTCAGAGAATATTGACGTGGCAATCAACGGATATAAAATTCAAGTTATATTCATTGTTACCGTTGGAAGAGAAGCCTATAAATAGGCGAGAAGAGCAGTCAAAAAACAACAACAACCAAGAACGAACAACTATTCTATTCAAGCTTACTGTTACGCTGCTAAAATCACTACTCGTATTCAAATATCAAAAGCTCACTCTTATCAGATATATCAGTAGCAATCAAGGCTACATTTACTAGCTTATCAACACTTTGAAATCTTTGATAGATTCATTCAGTTGTGTTAAATTCAGTCACGCATTGTAAAAGTTTTTGTTAACTAAGAGTTTCAGTTTTGGCAGTGTTAAGTCCAAACTGAAGTGGGTCAGTACAACTCTTGTATTCGATCAAAGTCTTTTAGTGGATATCCTATCTTCGTGATAGAAGGGGTGACGTAGGAGTTATTCTATTCTCCGAACATCCAGAATCAAACCGTGTGCTTTTTATTTCAGTTATCATTTTCAGTCAGTTTACTTCCGCAACTGTTTTCTCAGTTAAACTGATTGTTATCGACTGATGAGATACCGAGTGTCAGTTTGTCACTAAACTGAACTCAATTTTCGAAAAATATACATAATCTGTGAGTGTTTATTCAACCCCCCCTTCTAAACACTTATCACCTTCTAATCGATCCTTTCACTAGGGCTTTGCTTTGACTCGTTTACCGGCTCCAGAAGAGTTATCAGATGGCGAGAATGGGTACAGTTACGACACATTTAGGAGCAAGTGCATTGTAGTCGGAAATTCACCGCTCACCTACGGGTGTGGATATCTTATGTGATCTGATGAAATAATAGTGCGTGGAATCTCTGGCCAGAGTATGAGATGTACGTTAGAGAATGAGTTATCCAATAGTACATGCGATGCCACTATTTATATGTATTACATAGTCATCGAATTAATATGCAACCCTCGATGAACCAATGGTTGCAGATTCGATCGGGATATATGAAATAAAGGGATCGTACTGCACGTTAATCATTGATGAGGATCGGGTTGAGTTTAGAAGGGAGGGGTTGAATAAACTCAATGGCCAACTTATTAAATTCTTTTCGAATGATGTGCTAAAATCCTGTTAGAGATTTTAACGATTCTTGTTCAAGTATAAAGACCAGCAGATCACAAGATAATGTGCGGAAAACGATCTGTTGGTTAGTGGGTGAAAAATGATAAAGCCAAAAAGCAGTAGATAGCACAAGGTTTGTTTCTGGAAGTTCGAAGATGAATCTTCTACGTCTCCCCTTCTTCTGTTTCTAGAAGGTATCACTAAAAGACTTTGGTGAATACAGCACAACAATTGTACACACCCACTTCAATAGGACTTGCCCTTCGCCTATTGAAACTCTTAGCTTTACAACTCAACTTCTTGAATGATCTTAAATTCTGGAAAAGACTCTTTGCCAGTTACAAATTCTTCTATCAATGAATTGATGAAATAAATAGCTTAAGAAGATATAACTGAAGTAGCTAGCACAATATGATCTCAATGATCAACAGTATGCAATGAAGCGTGTGCTGCCTTTTTCAGTGTTGAGCTCTTTAGATAACTGAAAGTTCTAACAATGCTCGAATGATGTTTTTCAATTCAGATTTTTGTTCAATACATCATTTTTCTTCACAAAATCCTTCATCTCCATATATAGGCTCTATTTGACTTTTAGTGGTTCAGCTTTATTGCCGAAAATGGACCCTGCAGAATACATTAAAAGTAATCAGTCGCAGTTCATACCAAAAATGGTATACCGTCTTAAATGTTCTTGTATAGCATTTAATGGCATTTAATGAAGCAATAAATGCTGGTATCACGTTAATAGATCAACGGTAATATTTAGAGACTTTGAGATACGCAAGATTCTGTTAGTGTATATTTCGAATTTTGTATCCTTCTAGTTCTGGTTTTAGCTAAGAAATTATTTAAGCAGGTTTTAGTGCGATACAAGTACTTCTGGTTTACAACATCTACTGGTTCTACTGGTTTTGTACTAATCCAACATCTACTGGTTCTACTGGTTTTGTACTTAATCCAACATCTACTGGTTTTTCCTTAGCATCTCCACAATAAATTTAATTCTAACAATTTCTCCCTTTGTGGTGATGCCAAAACCTAGATGTTCTGTGTTAGTAAAATAGAGATAAGAACGGATTAGATAATCAAAACAATTTATATCCAGAGAAAATCACATAAAGCATAAATATAAAAGAGACACAAAGAAAAATTAGTTTGTTCCAATATCCCTGAAGATGGCTTCATCTGGATTTTGATCCCTTCCAGTTGGTCTGCTACTACTTGCTCCATTTCTATCGTCTTCCCCCTTTTTGGCATCATCAAGAAGGACCTTAGCAAGTAATTCATCCATTCTCCCAGATAAGTTGTGAATGCCATTTGTCAGCATCTCCAGATAAGGAGTCTGATTAGAAACTCGATCATAATAGCAGTGAGCGTTTGAGATTGAGAATCAATCTTGGCATCCATCAGGTCCATGGTGGTGGAGATTGATCGAAACATTTCATCATGCTCGGTGATCCTGGTAAATATATCAGATTGAGCAAGCGCGATCTAACTGGAACTTCTGGATATGGCCTGTCGAAAGACGATGGTCTCAGCATGCATTTTACTCAGAGATTCCGCAGTGTTCTGTATTTCCTTAGACATGTGTTCTCGGAAGAATTGAGCATCATGAAATTCAAAGGCATTTTCATAAGATATCCGCTTGACTAAGTTTGAATGATTTACAAGATCCCTTTGGAGAGCATCAATTTGGAATTCTAGATCAAATAGAGAATGGTGCAGCTTCTGCTTGAGTCGTAACAGTTGGTTCTGGTTCAGCAGAAGGTCCTTCTGAAGCAGTAGACTGTTCTGTTGGCCCTTCGTCTGGTTGCTGCAAAATAGCAGCAGGTACAGATACAGCTTGTGGCTCAACAACAGAGGGTGAAGTATGCAACAAAATTGCCATATCAGCTTGGTGAGCTTCTGAAAAATGCTCAAGTGCTGGAAGAGACGATGAAGCAGTAGTCATAACAGTAGCACTGGCAGCAGCAGTAGCACATTCTGGAGAAGGATCAGTAGTAGTAGGAATAGCTTGAAGCAATTCATCTTGTGCTGTTTGGGTCGGCATAATCGATTCGATTACCTCATCAACAGAGGCCAGATCATGTACAGAGATCAGAGATGAAGATTTAGTAGGAACTTCTACTGGTACATGAGTACTAGAGACCTTGACTTCAGGAGAAGCTTTGGTCGGTTCCTCAACTGTCTGATTCTTCAAAATTGCGGAGACAGAAGTGAGACTGAACTTTGGAGACCGAGAAAAGGCCTTTTCCTTATCAGCAATTTGTTCAGAAAGAATTGTCAGCTGCTCCGACAAAATTTGAATGACATTCTGGTCATGAAAAGCAGTAGGACTTGCAGAGTCAAAATTTTACTTTAAGGTTTTTAGAACAGGGTCCATCTTTTACATTTTGAATTTTTCCAGAATGTAATTGCGACGATTTATAGCTTCTATCACATTTCGTGTCCCGGCAGCATCAAAAACCTTTTTCTCATTTTCTACTGTTTGAGCATAAACACCAGTAGTTTTCAAAAATGTGATTGGGTGGTAGACTCGTACCTTAAGCCAATCGTCAAAAAATTTCATATCTTCTCTGGTTGAGATCTCAACTTCTTCCATATGTAGATTTATTGCTGTTTGGACTGAGGAGGGAGCCACCGGTGATTCAGACAACTCAGTAATCTTACCTTTCCCTTTTCCAGAAGAGGCAGAGACTACTGGTTTAAAAGCAGAAGAACCAGTACCTGATTCTCGAATTACCAAACTAGAAGTTGGTCTGAATTGAGCAGGTGAGGGCCCTGATTCAATAGGTTTGGCTTTGGTGGATGAAACAACAGATGGAAAAACTTGGCGGAGAGGAACATTCTCTAATTCAGCAAGAGCTGCTGTTTTCTTGATGCGGATGGTGGTGCGAAGCTTCTTCTTGGATGGGGTGGGAGGCAGTGAAGCTTGTTGAGTGGGTGCTGCTGATTCTCCAGATTCCGTTTTGTCAGAATCAGACAAAACCACAGCTCTTTTTCTTTTGATTTTCTTCTGCCCCTCAGTCTGAGATTCCCCAATCTCCTTCTTAATGGCCACAAATTCACCAACTGTTGGCTTTGGCCTTAAGGCAAGCACATTATCAGCATAAGTCATGGTGACTGAAGAGCCATCCTCTTCTGTTGTGCCAGGAAAGCCTGCATCTTTCAACATCTTACTGATTTGCACAGCAAATCCAGTACCTTTCCTTAGAATCATATCCTTCATAATTCGAAACAGAAAGCGACTCCAATCCACTTTCTTTTCTAAAGTGATGGCCACCATCACTTGAACCTTTTCTTTGGTCAGTTTGTCGAATGTTCCAGCCTTAACCAACAAGGCTTTTGCCACGATATCAGCGAGTACCTGGTGCTCAATTTTCAGTAGCTTTTTGAAGCAAGAGGGTGAAAGTTCTTCTTCAGTGGCTGAAAAATTTGTCAAGGCGATGGACATGTCTTCCTTTGAAATGTCCGAGAGCTCGGAAAAGCCAGAAATCGGTAGGAAGAAAGTGGAACCCAGAAGTGCAGCATCAATAGAGATCGATGCATCTCCCTGTGTATAGGTAATCTTACCTTCCACAACTTCTGCTTTGGCATAGAAATCCAGAAGAACAGACTTGTAGATAACAACATGCGATTCCAAGAATATTCGAAGCCCATAATTTTCCAATGATTTGAACATCTTGACAAGATTCTCATCCATAATAGTGAGAACAGAAGCAAAATTCACCTGATAAGCATTCAACGTATATGCTGCGGCCATTTCTAAATTTGAAAGAGAATAGAAGTATGCTAGCAGTAGATGCGAAAAAGCAGTAGAGACAAGGAAATAATCTGAGTTCGTAAAGCGTAGTAAAAAAAAATGAACGGTTAAAGAAAAATATACAGCCGTCAGTGAACATAGGGACACGTGTCGATATGTTAGAAGAGAGAGAGGCAAAAGTGTCAGTTACTCTACTCATTTTAAAATATTTTAAAAATTGGCGGGCTGTCCGAGGCTGTTGCTAAATAAACAGAAGCTGATTTGTCCTTTTATGATAATATCTACTGGAATTGGATAAGATGCTGAAACAAATGCAGCACTTCAACAACTTCTGGTAGGTATACTGTTTTATCGAAAGGACAAATCAGTTTCTAATATAAATGCCATAAAGATGTTCCTCAATTAATGCAGTAGTAATGGATATTAAATACTAAACGACTCTTGGCAATCTTTCAATTTAAACCGTTGAATTTGAACAGTCGCAAGGATCCTTATCTCCTTTGAATATCACTATAAATACCTGCAAGGGTTAAACAAGGTTAAGTAAACGTAAAAATCAAATGAAAGAAGAGGTAACAATTGATCCGGAAGCAGAAGCAAGAATGTTCAGAAGACAGCTTGCTGCGATTTCTAAGAAGATGTTGGAAAAATTCGTTCTGCACATAATGATCCTTGGATCATACTCCTGGAGTTGTAATATTAACAATCAAAAAGATTGTTTGCTTTCATTGAGATTGATATGTAGCATCGATCCCTTCCAGAAGCATGCTAATGCAATAAGAGAGTGCTGGTGGATCGATAATGCTAATATCATCTATAATGCCCTGTAAAGTATCTGATTATACATTAGTGCTGACAAGACCCAAGCTTGCAAGATTCTTTGCAAGACCTAAGCTTGCTGGATTCTTTTCGAAAAAGACTCTCCTTCTTCTGCTGAAGTACTTTGCAAAAATACTACAAGCTGCTGATATTACTGAAGACATAAGCTTGATTAGTCTAGAATTTCAGAAGACGTTTCGATTGTCTTGAGATTTCTGTAACTTTCGCTTTGTTTAATGTACTGGAAAATTTCTAATAAAATTTCAGTTGAAGTACTTGATGTTCCTTTATTCCTTTCTGCAAACAACTCAATGTTAGAAGAATAAAATGAATAAATGATTAAGTTCAGAAGGAAGTAAGTCGTCTTATGATAGCTTCTACTGGAAACTGAAGAAAGCCTTGTTTTGTTAATGAGACAAAATACCTTCTGCATCTGACACAAAATCACAGAAGATCAGAATAAAGTTCTACCTAAATTAGTGCAATTATTAAATGAAAATACTTGGTAACTGAACTGATGATAGCTTGATATGGGATGTTTCATATATATATATATATACTGTAGTCAAGACTTTCTCGAGCTTTGGTGCCTGATTTTCATCTATAAATATGAACATGGGGTAAACCAGATAATCATTCTTTAAGAGAAATGGCAAGAGATAACTAGTCCTGATTTGGCTGATGAGTTTATGAGGGAGGTGACCCCTGCAAGAAAGAAAGCAATAGAAGACAAAGTGCTGAAGAATACACTTGCTACCTGGACTAAAATCCAGGAGCTTAAGTCCTCCTTCGAGAGTGGGCGAGCATCTTCCACCAAGGAGTTGTTAATGATGAAAAATATTATCGACGTCTCCATAGTGCTGATAGTGCAGACATCGTATCTGATGATGGCGTCTACCTTCTCATGCTCTTAAAGGAGCAAAAGACTCTGAAAAAGATTTCTTTTTCAGAGGAGTTTCTACGTACCTCTACTGGAGAGCTGACCACTTGGTTGACATTCTGGAGAGTTTACGTTAAAACAGAAGTGAGAAATATACGCCCCCGCTTCTATTATTTTTAATGAAATTTTATGTCTACTGATTATCTCTATCGTTCAGCTTTTACCTTCTGCAAAATTAAAAACTGAATAATCACAGAGGAAAAGTTAAGCCATAATATCAGATGATGATAATTAATCAAGTTAAATCTATTAATCCAAGTGTATTTCGAAAGTAAGAAAACTTATTCTCAGGCAGAGGTTTTGTAAAAATGTCTGCTGCTTGCTGATCAGTAGGAATGTATTCCAGACGAATGTTCTTCTTTTGCACATGATCTCTGATAAAATGATGTCTGATATCAATGTGCTTAGTTCTGGAATGGAGTACTGGATTATGTGATATATCAATTGCACTGGTATTGTCACAAAATATTGGCGATTCAGAGGCTTGAACTCCATAGTCTTTGAGTTGTTGCTGTATCCAAAGTATTTGAGAATAACAGCTTCCAGCAGCAAGATATTCAGCTTCTGCAGTAGACGTGGCTATGGAAGTCTGCTTTTTGCTAAACCAGGAGATCAACCTATCACCAAGAAATTGACAAAAACCACTTGTGCTTTTTCTATCTAGTTTACATCCTGCATAATCAGTATCTGAGTATCCAATAAGATTAAACGACGAGTCCTTGGGATACCAGAGGCCTACATTTTGAGTACCCTTAAGATATTTTAAAATTCTTTTACCAGCAATGTAATGTGATTGTTTAAGGTTTGATTGAAATCTAGCACAAATGCAAACAGCAAACATGATATCTGGTCTACTGGCAGTAAGGTATAACAATGAACCAATAAAACCACGATACTGAGTTACCTCTACTGAAATTCCCTCTTCATCTTTATCAAGTTTAGTAGATGAGCTCATAGGAGTGGAAGCAGCAGAACATGTTTCCATCCCAAACTTTTTCAGTAGTTCATTTGTATACTTAGTTTGGTTTATGAAGATTCCAGTATCAAGTTGCTTGATTTGAAGTCCTAAGAAAAATGTTAATTCTCCCATCATGCTCATCTCGAACTGGTCCTGCATTAACTTAGCAAACTTTGCACATAATTTGGGGTTAGTTGACCCAAATATGATATCATCAACATAAATCTGACCTAACAATATGTGTTTGTTTTTGGCTAAGGTAAACAAAGTCTTATCTACAGTACCAACGGTGAAACCATGATTAATGAGAAATTGTGAAAGTGTGTCGTACCAAGCCCTAGGTGCTTGTTTCAGACCATACAATGCTTTATATAATTTAAAAACATGATTTGGTAACAAATGATTAGAAAAACCTGGAGGCTGTTCAACATAGACTTTCTCTTGTAGTAGACCATTAAGAAACGCATTCTTTACATCCATTTGATATACTTTGAAGTTTTTGAAAGCAGCAAAGGCTAAGAATATTCTGATAGCTTCGAGCCTAGCTACTGGTGCAAAGGTTTCATCATAGTCTATTCATTCTTCTTGTCTGAATCCTTGTGCAACCAGTCTTGATTTGTTTCTTACAACTGTTCCTTCCTCATTTAGTTTGTTTCTGAATACCCACCGAGTTCCAATGACAGCTTGGTGAGAAGGTCTAGGTACTAGAAACCAAACTTTATTCCTCTCAAATTGATTCAGCTCTTCTTGTATAGCTTCTATCCAACTGGGATCCAGAAGAGCTTCTTCAATCTTCTTTGGTTCATCTTGAGAAATAAAAGCAGCATGCATGTATTCATTTATCATCTGTCTTCTAGTCCTTAGTGGAGCTGCTGGATTTCCAATTACCAAAGATGGAGGATGAGATTTTCTCCAAATAAAAGGATTTAGATTGTCTTCATATAAGGCAGTACATTGTTTTGGAGTATCGTCTGCTGGTTATGGAATGTCAGCTGCTGGTTCTGGAGTATCAGCTGCTGGTTCTGGAGTATCAGCTGCTGGTTCTGGAATGTGAATGTCTGGTTCTGGATTTTGAATACCCTTGACACTTGCTTCTGCATCATCTTCACTGTCTAATTCTAGATAAACTCTGTCTAATCTTTTACTTAAATTAGATATGTTAGTAATCTCGGGAACACTGCTGTCTTCATCAAAGACAACATGAATAGATTCTTCAACATTAAGAGTTTTATTATTGAAAATTCTAAAAGCCTTACTAACTGCTGAATATCCAAGAAATAAACCAGTGTCAGATTTTGAATCAAAAGCAGCTAAATGATTTTTGCCATAATTGTGCACAAAGCATCTACAACCGAAAACATGAAAGTAAGATACGTTCGGTTTACTTCCTTTCCATATTTCATACGGAGTCTTATTGTTTCTCTTGTTGATCATCGTTCTGTTTTGTGTGTAGCAAGCTGTATTAATAGCTTCTGCCCAGAAGCGCTGAGAGATGTCTGCATGTGCTAGCATTGTTCTAGCAGCTTCTTTAAGTGTTCTATTTCTCCTCTCAGCTACTCCATTTTGTTGAGGCGTCCTGGCAGCTGAATATTCATGATGAATGCCCTGTTCATCTCGATATATCTCAAGAATCTTGTTAGTAAATTCAGTACCTCGATCACTTCTGATTCTAATGACAGAAACTGATTTTTCATTTTGACTCTTTTTCAGAAGTTTGATCAGGAGGTTACTGGTTTGATCTTTTCCAGCAAGAAAAATTACCCACGTAAATCTAGAGAAATCATCAACAACAACAAGGGTGTATCTCATTCCCCCTAAGCTTATGATACGGATTGGACCAAATAAGTCCATATGTAATAATTCTTAACATCTTGAGGATGATTTGCTGCCTTTATTTTTGAAGCTAGATCTTACTTGCTTACCAAGTTGACATGCAGAACATACATGATTCTTAATAAATTTTATGTCTGGCAATCCATCGACTAAGTTCTGCTTTTTGAGATTGTTGATAGACTTAAAATTTAGATGATTCAATCTTTTGTGCAACAACCAGTGTTTATTACTTAGAGATGCAACTAAACATGTAGGAGCAATGATATGATCTATGTTCCATGAGATTTTATAGGTGTTGCCTTTTCTTACTCCGGTTATAACAGTAGAATCATCAGCATTTTTAACTGTGCAAGTGTGCTTCTGGAATGCTACTGAAAATCCATTATCACATAATTGACTAATACTGATCAAGTTATAACAAAGATTTTCAACTAAGAGCACATCCTTAATAGTGATGTTACCATGGATAATCTTACCCTTACCCACGGTTTTACCTTTTGAGTTGTCCCCAAAGGTTATCTCTGGTCCAGCACAACTTACTACTTCTGATAGTAGACTTTTCTGTCCAGTCATATGTCTTGAACATTCACTGTCCAAATACAACGTTGAGCTACTGATCTTGGTTTTCCTCACCTGTTCCTGCAAGCACAAATTTTAGTATCTGGTACCCAATCTATTTGGGTTCAAGCCTTATTAGTCCCTTTGGAACCCACATTTGTACAATTTTTATACTTCGGGTATCCATGGAGGTGTGTGCAACAGAGGGTCTGTTGTTTCTAACATTGTGCATCTTAGTATGTTGTTCTTCCCTTCTGTTTCTGTTGTCTAGCCTGTATCTCTTCTGAACAGGTCTAGAATTGTAGTACTGATAGTTTTTAAACTTCATAGGAGGTTGTCTTCCTGAGTTGAATCCTCTTCTGATTCTAGAACTCTGGTCAACTTTTTCCTTAGGTTCAACATAACCCAGACCATAATGCATCCTTTTGTTCATCTGATTTACATTCCTTTCTACTGAAGTAGTAGGTACTTCTGGTTTCTGTACCACACTGGATTTCACAAAGTGAATATACTTCCCTTTGCACATATCCAGTTTTGGCTTAGTATTCGTTTCAGAAGTGCCTTCATTATTACAAAATCCGAGACCACTCCTGTCTCCAGATTGTTTTTGTAATTCTTGCATCTTTTCCAGTGAAATAGAGAACTTGATCCAAACATTTACCAGTAGTGATAACTTCTGGTTTTCAGAAAGCATCTTCTGGTATTCTGCTTTTGCTCTTTCATTCTCTGTTTTTAATTTACTCATCTCAACTTGTAAATCATTACAGCTGTCTACTTGCAAGCAAGTTAACTTACTGTTCTGATCTTTTAAGTCCTGATTTTCGATCTTAACTTCCTCGAATGATTGAGAAAGTCTAGAATACTCTTCTACCATGTCGTGTAATGCTTTGACTAACTCAGTGCGTGTAAATTCATCAGAATCAAAGTCAAATACCTCTCCATATGTCGAGGTTGAATCAGTATTTGCCATCAGATATTTGATCTCATCTTCATCACTTTCACTCGAATGGCTTTCAGAACCAGAAGATTCAGAACTTGAGTCTGCCCATTTGGACTTACTTTCTTCTGCAACCATTGCCTTCCTGTCTCTTCTGGTCTTTTTATCATTGCGTTTGACACCCTTCTTCCTCTGGTCATCCTTCTTTGGTTTTGGACAATCAGCAATGAAGTGTCCAACTTTTCCACAGTTAAAGCATGCCATATCACTAGGTGATGATTCCTTTTTGAAATTGTGGTTGGGACTTTGAAATGTTCTATGATTCTTTCTCATGAATCTGGAAAACTTCTTAAAAAATAATGACATTGCGTCATTGCTTATTTGTTCAGCACTTCTCTCATAAGTGTTCTCTAAAGCAGTAGCAGAAGATGAGCTTGGAGCAACTGTAGTAGTAGAGTTAACAGTAGCTGCGAGAGCTTTGGTTGGTGGATTTGCCAAGGGATCTTCTCCACTTCGAACTTCAAGTTCAAACTCATATGCCTTTAAATCCGAGAACAAGTCGTGTAGTTCTAACTTGTTGAGATCCTTGGAAGCTCTCATTGCTATTGTTTTGACGTCCCATTCTCTGGGTAGGCCTCTCATTACCTTTAATTTAATTTCTCTATTGCCAAAGTCTTTCCCAAGAGCTGAGAGTTCATTGACGAGGCTGCTGAATCGTTCATCAAATTCATTCATAGTTTCTCCAGCCCTCATCTTCATATTCTCAAACTTCTGCATGGCTACAGACAGTTTATTTTCCTTTGTTTCTTCGTTTCCTTCACAGATCTGAATTAATTTTTCCCAGATTTCCTTGGCAGTATGGCACATCTTGATTTTACAAGAAGGTATTTTTGTCGAGTGTCCTGTATAAAATGTCCTTCGCAACGTTGTCAAGATTGGCTTTCTTCTTGTCCTCAATTGTCCATTCATATCTTGGTTTTTCAAGCATCTGAGGTGCACCATCAGTGATAGCAATAGCTGGATTTGGCTTTAAGATCTTTAATGGACCATCAGTGATGACATACCACATGTCATCATCTTGAGCCGCAAGATGAGCGTGCATTCTGATTTTCCAATCATCGAAATCTTCTTTTGAGAACATTGGAACTTTGCTGAAATGAGCCATGTCTATTAAATATTTTTCAGAAAGAGAATAACTCTGCTCTGATACCACTTGTTGAAGGATCGGGTTGAGTTTAGAAAGGGGGGGGGGGGGGTTGAATAAACTCAATGGCCAACTTATTAAATTCTTTTCGAATGATGTGCTAAAATCCTGTTAGAGATTTTAACGATTCTTGTTCAAGTATAAAGACCTAGCAGATCACAAGATAATGTGCGGAAAACGATCTGTTGGTTAGTGGGTGAAAAATGATAAAGCCGAAAAGCAGTAGATAGCATAAGGTTTGTTTCTGGAAGTTTGAAGATGAATCTTCTACGTCTCCCCTTCTTCTGTTTCCAGAAGGTATCACTAAAAGACTTTGGTGAATACAGCACAACAATTGTACACACCCACTTCAATAGGACTTGCCCTTCGCCTATTGAAACTCTTAGCTTTACAACTCAACTTCTTGAATGATCTTAAATTCTGGAAAAGACTCTTTTCCAGTTACAAATTCTTCTATCAATGAATTGATGAAATAAATAGCTTAAAAAGATATAACTGAAGTAGCTAGCACAATATGATATTAATGATCAACAGTATGCAATGAAGCGTGTGCTGCCTTTTTCAGTGTTGAGCTCTTTAGATAACTGAAAGTTCTAACAATGCTCGAATGATGTTTTTCAATTCAGATTTTTGTTCAATACATCATTTTTCTTCACAAAATCCCTCATCTCCATATATAGGCTCTATTTGACTTTTCAGTGGTTCAGCTTTATTGCCGAAAATGGACCCTGCAGAATACATTAAAAGTAATCAGTCGCAGTTCATACCAAAAATGGTATACCGTCTTAAATGTTCTTGTATAGCATTTAATGGCATTTAATGAAGCAATAAATGCTGGTATCACGTTAATAGATCAACGGTAATATTTAGAGACTTTGAGATACGCAAGATTCTGTTAGTGTATATTTCGAATTTTGTATCCTTCTAGTTCTGGTTTTAGCTAAGAAATTATTTAAGCAGGTTTTAGCGCGATACAAGTACTTCTGGTTTACAACATCTACTGGTTCTACTGGTTTTGTACTAATCCAACATCTACTGGTTCTACTGGTTTTGTACTTAATCCAACATCTACTGGTTTTTCCTTAGCATCTCCACAATAAATTTAATTCTAACAATCATAATCGACTGGTTCTTGCAGGCTCTATCAGTGATACCTAGAGAATCATGAGACGATGCTACTAGATGCTCTTACCATGGTTCGATGGGTTTAATCAGAAATATGATTTCTGAAATTCTCATGATCAATTGCTGATGCATAGAATGGGGCAAATTAGGGTAAGCCCGAATAAAAGATTATGTCCTGAATCACAAGAAGTTATGAACCCACGGCTAGCTGTATCCCTGAACCATTGAGGGTCACACAAGCACTGGATCATTTGTTCCCGTTGAGAGAATAAATTCAAGGAGTTGAATTTATATTATTATATATTAAATTCAAGGAGATGAATTTATGATAATTAAATTTTGAGAGAATAAATTCAAGGAGTTGAATTTATATTATGATATAGTAAATTGAAGGAGTTGAATTTATGATAATTAAATTTTGAGAAAATAAATTCAAGGATTTGAATTTATGAGATAGTAAATTCAAGAAGTTGAATTTATGAAATTTGGCGAAAATAAATTCAAATAATAATTAAATATAAATTTTAAACTACAGATATAATTTTCACCATAAAAATTTGAAATATAACTAAAGAAATAAGTTTTCATAAAAAATGCTATTTTTTTTGAATTAGTTAGTTTGATTTCAAAATAAATAAATAAATATATTAAAATATCATTAAAAGTTCTAATATTTTGACAAATTCAAATCAATTATCACTATAATTTATATATATATTTAAGTATAAAATAATTTTTGTGTTTTTTAATTGCTCATTAATATCATTTTTTCATGCATTACATATTTAGTGTTTTGATTGATGATTGATTTTAACGAACAGATACATGTAACTTTTTAGTTATATAATTTAATAAAATAAGCATGCCTATAACATATACATTTGTGTCAGGATTGAGATTAGAAATTTAGAGGGGGTAAATAAATTTTTTTCAGATTATTTTGATTGTGTTAACAATACTGAAACTTTCTTCTTGTTAGTAGAATTTTCAGTAAGTCAATCAGTGTGACTGTACGGAAGTAGCTTACTGAAACTTGTTTGAATAAAATGGCTATTCAACTGGGTGGTTAAGAGAAAATAAATTAAATGATAAATGAACGCAAGAATATTTATGGATGTTCAGGAATTTCAATTCTCCTATGTCACCCTTCTTTCTCAAGGAAGGTTTGTACTAAAAGACATTGGTAATTATAAGTAATTTGAAATTACCCACCTCAGTAGAACTTAACACTGTCTAACTGAGGCTTTTTGTGAAACTGAAAAACTTAGAGCAGTAGAGTTCCTTGCTCACAACTTATACGAACTAAAGAGAAGAATTTTGTGCACGAATATGATCCTTGATATGATCAGATAAATAAAGAAATGTGTGATTTTTCTTTAATCTAACTACTTGTAATATTTTTGCAAAGAGATGTGGCTTTCTTTTCGGTCGAAGATTGTTGATGTTGGCTGGTTCAACTGATCCTATATATAGTCTCAATTTTCAACGACAACTTGTACAAAAGACATATAAAACGGCTCTACTTCTAAATTCATTTAATTTAAACTAGATTTTTTCCAAACAATATTCTTAATTCATACAACATGCATAATTAATTCATCATAAATAAACTAGCATAAAGTCAAATAAATGAATTAAATAATATGCATAATCATTAATGCGGAATAAGTAAAATAAGCAATAAAAGTCTAAAATTTAACTCAAAAAATTCTAGCATCCTAAAAATCTGTAAATAAAAGCAATAATCAATAAAATCTTCAAAATCTTTAATATATGCGGAATTTCTAGGTCCTCGGGTATGCACTGCGCCTCCTGGATGACTCGATAGTCCGCATCTCACGTGTAAGGTCCAAAGTGCGATAACGTAATCTAACTGTATGCAAATCTAGGAAACTTGGAAAATGCTTAATTAAATTATTTTAATTGCATTTATTAAATGTGATAGGTATGTTTACATGTTTAAAAAATGTTTTTAACTAGGATGCATAATACTGTGTTTTTAAAGGTTATTCAAGACACGATATAGGAACGGAGACCGGGGACCATAAATGGAAAATATTTTATTAAATGATTATTTTTAATTATTTAATATATGGTATATTTTATATGGTATTTTCAAAAATGGTACATTTAAAGATGTTACACGTTGAGTCGTATTTTAAAACGGTGATCAATTTTTGACGAAAATAAGGACTTCTTGGGAACTCAGCTAATATTTTCGAAAACTTTCCTAAATGAAATATTTTACCTACACTATATTTGGCCTAATATGTCTATTATAATAAGGTTATTGGGCCTAAACTCCTACCCAATTATTTATATCAAAAGACAGTTTTTTAAACCCAAAACACTTCCAATCACATGTTTAAAACACTAGAAACCTAAGGCTTTGTCCACTATCAACACACAAAAACACACCAGATGTTTTTTTTAAAGCTGTTCACGTGGATTTGAAGGAATTTCAGCAAGGTATTCTCCCCCGTCTCTCTATCAACATCCCTCGCGTCAAGGATCGAATTACGTTCGTGAAATACGCAAAGACACGCCTTAATTTTTTTTCAGCTCATCGTTCATACCATATTATGTGTATTTAACATGATTGCATGAAAAATATGATATACTTTCTTATATTTTCGTTTTTATGGCAAAACATGAACAAAACTTGAGTTTTTATGTTTTTAAATTCATGTTTATGATGCACAAAGTGGCTGCCATGATAGGGCTATGGGAATGGAAATTTTTCAACATATTTAAGGGTCCATAGATGCATAGATAAGGGCTGGACAAGAAGGGGTAACATGCTGAACGAAAATTTGGGTTTAAGGAACTAGGGTTTGCGTTTTTGGTCTTAGGAGGGAGAGGCTGCTAGCTGCTGTTTGGGATGTGTTCAAGGGCCCTAAGGGGTCTAGTCATGGTCATAGATAGGCTAATGAACGGCTGGTGCAAGGGATAGTGCATGGGACGCTAGTTGAGGTGACGCACAAGGCTTAGGTCACGGGTTAAGGGCTCTCCACTTGCAAGGGCTGTAGAGCCTAGTCCATTATCTTGATAATCTCTCGAGTATGGTTCTAGGGTGGTTGCATAGGGGCTGGTTGGGTCGGCCAAGGGCTAGGAACGAAGGGGCATAGGGTTTGATCAAGCTAGGGTTTCGAAAAATAAGTGCATTATTTTCAGCAAGGTTCTAGGCTTGTTCAAGGGTTTCATTCAACTTGGGCAATGTTACATAGGGTGTGGTTAGGTGTTAATAAACTATGGTTCAAGTTTGGTTAAGTTTTGAGTCGATTCAGGTTAAAACCGAGACGCACGGTTAAGTTTTAAAACGAATCGAGAAATTAGTATAAGAGCTTACGTTTACGTCTAAGGAATGTTTATGGGTGTATTTTAAGGTGTTATGTTAAGTTTGGATGGATTCAGGTTGTTTTTTAAGGTCTAAGGATAAATTGGGAAAGTTAGGGTTTCAGGGGTAAAATGATCATTTTACATCTGAAAAATGTTAGACGTCCTGGCAGTGTCCTGAATGCTGTAATAGATGATAAAATGTTTATTTTCAAAGTTTATGGGATTTTATGATGAAAAATGGTAATACTAAAAGATGTGTTGCATGTTTGGTTTAAAAGAAAAAAATATTATTGCATGTATTTTTCTGAAAGTGATGGAAACGAGGAAAATGTTTTGAAAAAAGTGATTTAATTGTGATGGTAAGGAAATGTGGATTCGTGAAGGACGAGGCCCCAGAGGGAGCCTGTTTATGTGAGAAGACCTCAGAAGGAGCCCGACGACCAAATTTCCATCGAAAGGATATGATGATATGTAAGGCCATGACTCAGTTGATGGTTGAGAGTGTCGGTGATGTCCCTGCCGACTATAGGCCAAGGCACATAACGGAAAATTGATTAATGTTGCCTCGCTGCCTGGTAACATGGTTACAGCTGAGATTGATCAATCGACCACAGGATGAAAGGATGGTCATAATTAATGAACGAAATTCACCTTAAAGGAAATGTATATGTATATGTTTATTATGATGAAAAGGAAATGATATGATGAAAGGAAAAAATGTTTAAATTTTATGCATGTTCATGAAAATCAATTTTTATTAAAAGCATTTTTCATGTCGCATGTGAACGTATATATTACTTGTTATGATGGTTAAGGATTTACTGAGTCAATAGACTCACTAGGTGCAAATGATGCAGGTCAGCATGATGTTTATGATGATATGGAAGGACTTGATAGATGAACTAGCTGGAGTGATAGTACACATAACCCGAGGACCTTCGTTAGTTTTTCCGCGTTAGTATGATCTTAAAAGATTTTATGACGTTCATGACATTTTGATGATTTTGAGTGGTTTTGAGAGGATTTAAGATGCTTATGCTATTTTGAAAAATGTTAGTTTTAGTTTTGGTTTGACGGTTTGCGATTTCAATGTTATGCACTATGTTTTTGAGATTTTAAAATAATAGGTTGGTTTGATTTATTTTGTTAACAAAAAAAATATATATATACAAGTATATTCGGCCGAAAGCCTGGTTAGGAAAAGAATTCTCTAGAACGAGTAGTGGACGTTTCAGTTGGTATCAGAGCAATGTTCTTGTAAAGGATTGTGCCACCGCCAAGTTCCGAAAAGCTCAGTCATCAAGCCTTAACTCTGTAATTTTAAATGTTTTAAATGATTTTAATGATGGTACATGCATGTTTACATGGTTTACATGCTTAAGTTACATGTTTAAATGCTTTTTGAAGTTAATTGATATTTATGCTTAAGTTGCTCGATAAAGGACTTTTATATGCTGCATGGTTAGAAGCTTAGATTTAAATACATGTTGGTTACGTTTAGAATTTGGAAAACGATCAGATATAATGCATCCTAGACGCGCACTTAGTATTGATAGGCAAGCTGATACTAATGAGGATCGTAGAGAGAATGCACCCCCACCTCCCAATGGGATGCTGCTATGCGTGTTCTAGAGGGTATGGCATGTTTCTTTGAGCAGCAGGATCTGAAGCCACAACACGATATGTATGATCAGTTCTGAAGGCTGGGTCCCAAGGAGTTTTCAGGAACCGCCAACCCATTTGTTGCCGATTGCCGAGGGTTGGATTAGATCACTTGAGGTGCACTTCCGTTACTTGAATATGGGAGATGTTGTCCGAGTTAGATGTGCTACTTATATGCTGCGAGATGATGTTTCTCTTTGGTGGGAAGGGGCTGAACATGGTATTAATCTAGCCACCGTCACTTGGGTGCAATCAAGAGCACCTTCTATGAGAAGTATTTTACTGCTGAGGTCCTAGGACGCTTGAAGAGGAAGTTTATGAGTCTTCGTCAGGAGACATGTCTGTGGCTGAATTCAATAGGAGGTTTGATAGGGGTTGTCACTTTGTGCCCCTCATTGTAGAGACACTGCTGAGAAATTAAGGCACTTCTTGGATGGCCTTCGACCTACTATATGCCAAGATGTGCTGTTGATTTGACCGACGGATTATGCAACTATCACTGCTTGTGCTTTCTAAGCTAAGCAAGCCTTGAAGGATATTGATTTTTAGTTGCAGCATAAGAGGGAGCATCACCAGCATAATTCTCAGCCGAATAAGTGTCAATTTACGGGAACTCCCGAAGCTCAATGGCGGCAAAAGCCCAAGGACAGCTGAAGAAACCGAGGCAACAGAATCCACCACAGTTTGGAGCCCCGAAACATAAAAAGAGGCCACTGTGCAAAGAATGAAATCGCCCACAATTTGGCAAGTGCATGTGGGGAACATACAAGTGCTTTATTTGCAAGGAGGAAGGACATAAAGCCATGGATTTACCAAAGAAGAAGGGACCCACTGTTGGCAGAGCTTATGTCATGCATGCTGAGGAGGATGAAGCAGAGCCTTACACGACTCTGATTATTGGTAACCGAGTTTTTTAACATTTTTATATTGCTTTTATCGCATAAAATGTTAAATTGGTTATTGGAATTAATTTGGATAATAAGAACTTAGAGGAAAATAGGTTGCAAGGTCTACTTGAGTTGGATTTAAGAGATGAGATTGAAAATTATAGAAATTGGGCATAAAAATAAACTTTAATAATGCAAAGGAATGAATTGAACCAAATATGAACTTTAGGGCATAAAAATGAAGGGTCCTAAATGTTAAAGGACCAAAGTGCAAAACCGAAAGTTTATGGATTAAATTGCACTAGGAGAGAATTTCAGGGGTCAAACCGTAAAATTTAAGAAGTCCATGGACTTAAATTGAGATGACGAAAATTCTGAGGTGAAATATGGAATTTTCGAAATTTCAGGGACTAAATTGCAATGTTTAGAAAGTTCAGGGGCTGTGTATATTTTAAATAAAAACGAGCATCATGACTCAAAATCATCATCACCTACAATCATTCAAACCTAATGAGTCTAATGACTCAGTATGCTCAACCTTGATATAGTAAGTACATATTAATACAATCACATGCGTAAAAATTACGTTTAAAATAGATTTGTCATGCAAATATGAAACCTTCAAAAATATGAGACTTTGAAATCATGCATAAATATGAACTTTTCCATTTACAGTAACATTTTTAAGTGACATCCGATCCTCGATAGTGACAACATTCAGTCGATTGATCAATCTATAAATCATAGTGCTAGGCCGCCGTGTTCAATGTCCACTTTTCGACGATTCCTCCGACTATCATAAAATAACTTCATCGTTCACTTCTTCAATGTGTCCATTATTATTGAGATTCACGCCCTCATTTTCGATGGTTCACTCTCTTTTCATTGCAAGGTCACTGTTTCCGTTTTCAACGGATCCATTACTACTTTTATGTCACGATCAATTAGCATTCCTCAAAATATTTTCCTTTACTTTATCATTTCATAATAATATGCATATCTTTCCATATTTCTTAAAACTTCCAAAAAAATAGCTTATATCATTCGTATACGTCGAGACTGCTAAAAATAGCGTAAACATGAAGATATGTTAAAACTTCTGAAAATAGCATATATCATGAATATACCTTAAAAATTCTAAAAATAATATTTAACATGATATAGAATTGTTTTAGGAAGTTGCAAATCGCCCTCGACATTCCTCGAATCGTCTGCACACGACTCAACTCAATACTTACCCGGACGACCCCGAACTTTGACTTAATGATAACGACTCAATTTCATAATTTTAAAAATACCAAAAATGTCAAGAAGATTGCTGGAAATTTCACCTCAGGACCTACGTTTCAAAAATGACTCGATTTGCTGATCGAACAACTCTTTTACCCCTGTTTTCACGTTTTCGGGCAAACAAATGACCAAACTATCCTTCCGTCTCAAACCAACCCGAGACCAGACATTTATTAACTTCCTAAGACCCAATATAAGCTGATGTAACTTCTCAAACCAAGCCCCATAGCAGCAACAGCCCGAACGATCCACACGGATCCTACTCATGAAAACTTTAAGGATCACGTGCAGAAAAATTTCAGCATGCAAATACAAGTTTTGATTCAAATATTTCCTGTAGAAAAATGTTTTTCATCCATATTTATCATCAAATAAAATTATATGACAAGATCAATGCGTCAACAAGCATTTAGAACTTGCCTTTGCGTATAAACGCTTGAATAAACGAATAATGGTATGAGAGAACGTGGAAGATGAATGAAGAATGATTGCTAAACGTTTTTCCTTGAAAATCATGCAAAAAATCACCAAAATATTGTAGGTAGGACTGCTTCGGAGCCTAGAACCCTAGGTTTTCTTTTGTGTGTGTGCGTGAGGGGGTGTGTGCATGTGTTTTATCTTTTCTTTTTTTAAAAAAACAAAACTTTGCAAATTTAATATACTAACTAAATAATTTAATTAAGACTTAAAATAATTCATAAAATATTAAACATCATGCTCAAGAATTAAATATCCTAATTTTGCTAATATGATGCTTAAAATCTTTAATTCACCAAAAAATTAAATTTGGCTTCAAAATACTAAAATTCATAAATTATTTAAATTAAATAATTCATTAGCTTAAAATAAAAATATAAATTTAATTTCAGCACTTTAATCATATCTGCTCTCCAATCACCGACCAAGCATCGAATATTCGTATGAAAAACTCAACTCGAGAAATACAATTAAATCTCATGACATAAACACATAAATTTTTAAAATAAATTAAACATTTTGAATGCATCATTTAATCAATTTAAATAATTTAAATTAACTAACTTATTAAATTATGCATGCGGCTTACGCATACTGGTTTTTTGGCACTACAATACCTCCTTCCCTTAGCAAAATTTTTTCCTCGAAATTAAGGCTTACCAAAAAATTTTGAATAGTGATTCCTCATCTCAGCTTCGATTTCCCAAGTAGCTTCTTCATCAGAAAGATCCAGCCACTTAACCTCGACCAACTTGATGTCTTTATTCCGTAACCTCCTCTCCTGTTTATCTAGAATCTGAATAGATATCTCCTCGTATGACAGATTTGGTGAAAGTTGTAACGGTTCAAAGTTCAGTACATGTGAAGGATTCGTCATGTACTTCCTTGACATAGGCACACTTGGAACACATTGTGCACCCTTGTCAGATTCGACGGTAGAGCTACACGACAAGCTAGTGTTCCCACTCTATCAAGGATTTCAAACGGTCTTATTAATATCGGACTCAATTTGCCTCTATTCTTGAATCTCATAACACTCTTCATATGTGTTACCTTTACAAAGACATGGTCTCCCACAGAAAATTCAAGGTCCCTCCTTCTCTTATCATCAAAACTCTTTTAACGACTCTGAGCAATGTTCATTCTGTCCAGGATTTTGACTACTAACTCTACAGTCTACTGAACAATCTCTGAACCAAGTTATGATCTTTCGCCAACCTCGTCCCAATAAATAGGTGATCTGCACTTTCTTCCATATAATGCAAGCTACTACTTAAATTATAATTCACACAAGTGTAGGTTGTCTGCCAATAATATACTTCGTAAGTACGAGATCAATCCACAGAGATGTTATTTTAATTTTAAATTTATTAATTTATACATTACCAAATGAAAGAACGAAGTTTACAAATTATAAATTTGTCAAGACTCAAAGATTTATTCTTGGTTTATGTAATATTGTTTAACTAAAAATAAAACAAAATAAACCACCAAAAATAATGGTTCCATGAAAAAGAAAATTAAATATTTAAACACATAAATAATATAATATAGTTCCCACTATAAAAAATACCAAATTAACTGATATTTTATATATGGCACCTATGATTATATATATAATTGTATAAATATAAAATTGCATAAAGAAAATGTTAAATTAAATTATTATATTTCATTTAGAACAACCGACAGAGCCATGCTTAGAACAACCGGCATAGCCATGCTATTGCCTTCATGAAATATATGATTTAATAAGTTAGTTGCAGTAAAGTAAAAGTTAGATGCGAAAAATAAAGGTTAGATGCGGAAAGTAAAAGTTAGTTGTAATAAGATAAATGCTAATTGCAATAAGGTAAATGTTAGTTGCAATAAAATAAATGTTAGATTGTTAGATGTTAGTATTAAATAATAATATTGCATTTAGAACCCGCAGAGCCACGCTATCGTCTAAATGAAATATATCTTTTAACTAATAATAATAATAATAATAATAATTGATGAAATATTTATTGTATCAAAACTAAACAACAAATCAACATAACCACTTCAATGGTACCAAACATGTAAATTGATAACAACAAAAAATTCATTTTTATATCTACAATAAAAAAGTTAGCTAAATGAAAAGAAATTTAGAAATTAATATACAAAATATAAACAATATTTCTTCACCAAGAATTCATCATCTTCACATTGACATATTAGATTTACCTTACCGTGAACTTACATTTGATCAAAATTAAAATCATTACTCATAGTTGGGAAAGTGAAAGAAAATATATCGGAACTTAAAACTTTTATTTCCACACTAATATATACAAACTTTATTTTACAATGAGATAGGATACTCCTCAAGCTAACACAATGCCTCTATTTATAGGCCAAATGAGATAAAAGATCAAAATTTTATTATTGCCATGTAGTTGTTATACTAGTTTTTGCCTCTTCCAACTTCAATTCCATGACCATTGTTTGAATGCTATGATCAACGACTTTAATCTCCAAATTTGACTTTGCTCAAAACAGCAAACTTGTTGGGAATTGTCTATATATGGATTTGGCATTTTGAGTCACCTCATTTGGTTAATATTAAAATAGTTATGATTTTTTTAATATAAGCTAGTTATAGTAAAAATAAATCTGTCATCCTTTTGATATTTGCACAATTTGATCACCTTAATGAAGTTTTTAGGCATTCATGTCTTCTGCAAAGTTTCAGATACTTCTCAAGGATTCCAAACATGTTTGAATCACCTCAATTTGAATTTTGTAGCTTGCGTTATCATTATTTTACGAACATGTAGAAAACCTGTAAATAAAAATATTTAGTAAGACATTTAAATATAAACAAACAATACTAAAATTACATAATTTTATAATTTTAACAAAACTTAAATTTTAAAATACAGGTTTTAACATATAATAAATTATTAATTTTAAGTTTCATCAATGCCTCACAAGGAGTAATACCTATTGATGACTGAAAGCTTTTGTTATAAGTGAACTCCACTAGAGGTAGCTTCGATTCTCAACTCCGATGGAAATCGATAACACATGCATGAAGTAAACCCTCTAAAATTTGTATCACATGCAATTTGACTATCTCCTCAATATAAAGTTCTGCGTACTGCATCATAGAGAAGATCGTTTTTATGGGCAAGAAATGCGCCGACTTCATAAGACGATCAACGATTACCCAAATGACGTTAGAGCCTCTTACTAACCTCGGTAATCCAACTACAAAATCCATAGTAATATTCTCTCATTTCCACTCAGGAATAGTAAGCGTTTTGAACATCCATGCTAGCCTCTGATGCTCTGCTTTCACCTGCTGGCAAGTTAGTCATTCATATACAAAACGTAGAATGTCTCGCTTCATACCTGACCACCAATTAAGCATCTGCAAGTCCCTATACATCTTATTAATTCATGGATGAATGGAATACAGGAATGTATGCACCTTTGACAAGATATCTCCTCTAATCGAATCAACACTAGGCACCCACATTCTCGCTCTGTACCTTACAATTCTATCGACCACTGTATGTAGCTTACAGCCTTTAGATTCATCTCTCAGTCTCAATTTCTGCATCTGCTCATCGGACGATTGTCCACTACGGATACGGTCTATCAAAGAAGACTGTATTGTTAGGGTGGATAACCTAGGAGCTCTACCCCAAGAATAAATCTCAAGATCAAATCTCTGAATCTCTAACTGCAGATATCTCTGCATTGACAGTTGTGCTGCGACTGCTAATTTTCTACTCAAGGAATCTGTAACAACATTAACTTATCTCAGACGATAACTAATGTCACAATCTTAGTCTTTCACCAACTCTGGCAGCCGTCTATGTCGCTTGTTTAACTCTTTCTACGTGAAAAAGTATTTGAGACTCTTGTCATCAGTAAATATCTTGCATTTCTCACCGTACAAGTAGTGTCTCCATAATTTCAAAGCAAAGACAACAGTGGCTAACTCAAGATCATGGGTCGGATAATTCTTTTCATGCACCTTCAATTGTTTAGAGGCATACGAAATTACTCGATCATGCTGCATCAGAACAGAGCCTAAACATAGCTTGGAAGCATCAGTATGTAACAAAAAATTACCTTGCCCTGATGGCATGGCTAATACTGACGTTGTTATAAGAGCTTGATTCAAAGTATCGAAGCTCTTCTAGCATTCAACACTCCACAGAAACTTAACATTCTTCTTTGTCAACGAGTTAAGTGGCACTGCAATATAAGAGAATCCCTGAATGAATTTTCTATAATAACCTACCAAGCATAGGAAACTGCGAATCTCTGATGCATCTTTCGGTACAATCCATTCCTTTACAGCATCTACTTTGGACGGATCAACCTCAATACCACTGGTAGAGATAACGTGACAAAATAATGCTACTTTCTCCAACAAAAACTCATATTTGCTTAATTTTGCATACAACTTTCAGCTCTGCAATACCTGCAACGATGTACGCAAATTCTGGCTATGCTCCTCCAGGATTTTCAAAGATACGAGGATGTCATCTATGAATACAATGACAAACTGTTCCAAGTAAGGCTAAAATACCTGATTCATGAGATCCATGAAGATAGCTAGACAATTTGTCAACTCGAACGACATTACTAAAAACTCATAATGCCCATAGCGAGTTCTGTAAGTTGTCTTATTCACATTTATGTCTTTCACCTTCAGCTGATGATACCCAAATCGGAGATCTATTTTGGAGAACACAGTCGCTCCCTGTAACTGATCGAGTAAGTCCTCAATCTTGGGTAATGGGTACTTATTCTTCACTATAACTCTGTTAAATTTAAGGTAATCAATACAAAGTCTCATGCTTCCATCCCGCTTCACGAAAACACTGGTGCGCCTCAAGGTGAACAACCAGGGCGTATGAATCCTTTATGTATAGCTCTTGTATCTGTTGTTTTAGCTCTTTCATTTCTGCATGCGCTAACCGATACGGTGCCTTGGAGATTGGTACGGTACCTAGCATAAGGTCAATAGAAAACTTCACCTCATGCTCGGGTGGAATACTCACAACGTCATCAGGAAACACGTCAGGAAAATCTCTGACAACTGGGAGGTCTGATACGGACTTACTGGTTGCATCAGAGGCTGAAATAATGCTCGCTAAGTATGTCTGATATTCCTTATGCATAAGCTTCCTCGCCTGAACGCCTGATTTCATTCGAGGAAAATTTCTGCATCCATTTGGCTCGAATACAAATTTCTCCATACCCAACGGTCTAACCAATACCGACCTTCGCTGAAAGTTGATTAAAAACCCATTATTCGACAACCTTCTATTCGCAAAATAATCTCACTTTGGAATCGGCAATACAATAAGATCGACATAGATGGTGTGACCCTGTAGCTCGATATCCATGTACCTACTAACTACTCTAGAAGCTGACAATTCTTCCCCAGATGGAACTGTCACCAAATAATTTACGTAGAGTCTGGTGGGCTTGAAACGCAAATAATTCACAAAATTGTCTGATATAAATGAATGGGTAGCCCCACAATCTAACAGAGCATTCGTGGTTACTCCCGCAATAAAAATCCTTCATGAGATAATCTTAACATAACACTAAACTCAACAATTCTCAAAATGACTAGACTTACTCACATGCACAGACTGAATCTACTATCCAAATTTTTTTTAAAAAATTCGAAAATCAGCATGCTGATATCCCAAAAAATTCGAACCATGCATCTCAAATTCCAATAAACTATAATGTGGTGAATTAATTATAATACCTGTAAGGAGAGTAGTTCCTGGGTTTGCCTCCTCGGCATGCATAGCAAAGACTCACCCCTGAGTCAGCTACTTCCACTCTGGGAAGCTTTTAAGCATATGTCCAAGAGCTCCACACTTAAAGCATTTGCTTATCCCCCAAAAGCAAGCTCCTTCATGCTGACGATTGCACTTCAGGCAAACAGGATAGTCATTAGGCTTCTGAGTAGCTTTTTCTAGGGTTGTTGTCCCTTGCCCTTGTATGGTCCTTGAAAAGGATTCTTATTCTACTATTGAGGCTAGTGTCGAGGCATCTAATATGGCCTTTTTCCCTGTCTATCGTTCTCAAGGCTCTAGTCACCGCAACACAAAAAGTCGTTGGACTAACCACACGAACATCACGGTGCAAAATGGGCGACAAACCATCAAGAAAATGCATCAACTTCTCTCCTAGGTTATTAACAATCATGGGCACAAAGTGACACCCCTACTCAAACTTCCTCACAAACTCCACCACAGTGCGGTCTCCCTGCCTTAGCATCATAAACTCCCTAGTCAGTTGAGAGTGGAAATCATCCGTGAAGTAATTCGAGCATAACACCTCCTTGAAGCCCTCCCAAGTAAGGGTCTCAAGGTTCACCATCACTGGCAATCCTTCCCACCACAGTCTAGCATCATCTTTTAGGAAGTAGGAGGCACATCTGACTCTGTCGGCAACTTACAATTCCATAAAGATAAATATCACCTCTATGGACTTAATTTATCTCTCTGCCACTATAGGATTTGTTGTCCCCGTGAAGTCCTTGAGGTGCATGTTGCGAAAGCGCTCATAAATTGCTTTCGACCTCATCCCTCTTCCCACCTCGGCATTGTTCATAATGAACTGCGCAAAGAACTAGGTCATGCCAGCAAGCATATAAGCCTTAAGATCCGGTGGTGGACGTGAAGGGGAAGCCCTCTCTTCCTCACGATCCCCACGATCTTGACGATCAACCAAAAGTTTAGGAGACATATTGTTCCACTATCCAACCCAACATGTAAACAACATGCATGACATTAATATTCTTATAACATACTAAATATGATTCTAAACTTAAACACGCAATTATAGAAACTTGTATTTTAATACTTATTACATTTAAAATCGTAAAAACTGACAGACTTGAGGCGTGACTTCCTGAGCTTCTCGCAACCGACAGTAAGCACAACCCTTTATCAAGACCTTACTCTGATACCAACCGAAATGACCCGTACTTACTTTACTACTTAAAATATGCATAAAATAAACTTTTTCTATTTATTTAAATTCTTAACTTTTAAACTTAATAAATACCTAATTTACATTTCCCAAAATTTCAACAAATAAACTTAAGAGATTTGAAAACTAGAGATTCAAAAATTCGAATACTAATTATTTTAAAGCATAAAAATGATTTGTGTCAAACATCCATAAAATATTTCAAAATGAACCTAATAATAATTTTTTTTACCAACAATAACTAATAAAATAAATTGAGTAATAAATAAGTTTTAACGTGCATAAAGGCTCATAAATTGCGAGGTCATCGGGCGTGCACTACCTACGATCCGAGCTCGCTCACTGGTCATCACCTCTAGCCTCCTCAACAATGTCATCTACATTAATCAAGTCTAATGAGTCTAAAGACTCAGAATGCATAAACCGCAAGTAAAAAATACTAAATAACAAAAGAAAATCATGAAATTAATACGTAAAATAACATATTCATAAATAAATATGACGTGAGTTACCTGCATAAATAATTCCATAAACGTGATTTGTGCTTGACATAACGTAAACTTAATCATTTTGCGTAGACTTCAGCTCATTGAAACGTGGCACCAGTAATATATTTCATTTGATCAAAATAACACCACAGTGCTTGGCCGGCAAGGATCACCACAACCCTAGGACTGGATATCCATTACCCATCATAAGATAAGTTTTAAAGGTGCCCGGACAAGTTCTCCAGCTTCTAGACCCGTACATGCATAATTTGGCCACAAGACAACATACATACCTCAAAAATAATATTTTTGCACGTTATATTTACTTAAAAACGTCGTGGGCCTCGTTGGATCGACCTCCGGACCTGCTGCCACAACTTATAACTTACAACTCAAACAGCACATAAACTACATCCTACCCGTATGACTCCCGAATTAAATAAACGACTTACGACTTACCCCACGAATTGGGACTCCACTCAACTTTGACCAGCAACTTAACTTTCTGTTCATACCCTTAGAACCACCTCTGGAACGTCCCCAAATCATCTCGAAACAATACAAACAACTCTAGGCCATTCTAGGCTCTATTCAGTCCCTTTTTGTCACGTTCGGGTTCCATACGACTCCAAACATACCACGGCTCGAAAAAGCCCCTAACCAAGCCTTAGACCATGACCGTATACCCTAAAAAAGACACTGGCACCGCTCTTACCAACTCAGATTGCATGTGGACATCGTAGAGCAAGTCGGACGTGACAGCGCCTTGCGTGACTTCATGTGTGCGCGCTATCCCTTCTTGTCCCCAACGACTTTCCTACCCAACCAGCCCATAAACGACCATGGCTAGATCCACCTTAACACCCTAAGACATGTTCCATACCCTAGCCACGAGCCCTAGCCCAACCCGAACTTGCCCTGACCGACCGAACCCGCGCAATAGCAGCAACACATGTTCGCTGCGGCAGCCTGCATTCCGCTTATTCTATGCGCAACCAGACCACTTATGACCTTTCAAGAACTGATAAATAATATCTAAACACACCCTAACACATACCCATACACAACATCAATAGCCCAAATGATCCACACGAAGCCTACGTATTAAAAACTCATGAAAACTTGAAGTATCATGTACATAAAACTTTCAGCATGCAAATACAAGTTTTGATTCAAATCTTTCATGTAGAAAAACGTTTGTCATGCATACTTATCATCAAATAATAGTGTATGACACTATTGATGAGTCAAGAAGGTTTAGAACATGTTTTTGCGTATAAACGCTCGAATAAACGAATACCGACGTGAGGGAACGTGGAGGATTAACAAGGAACGATTGCTAAAAGTTTTTCTTGACAAAACTTGCGAAAAATCATCAATACATTGTGAGTAGGAGTGGGAAAGGGGTGGTGGCTGCTTGGGAGCCAAGAACACGAGGTTTTCTTGTGTGTGTGTGTGTGAGTGCATTTTTATCTTTTCTTTTTTAAAAAAAAACTTTGCAAATTTTATTAAATATTAACTAAACAATTTAATTAATACATAAAATAATTGATAAATATTCAACATCATTCTCAAAAATTAAATCTTCTGATTTTTGAAATTAATAATAAGATGCTTAAAATCTTTTAGTTCACCAAAAAATTTTAAGTTTGACTTAAAAATGTAAAAAGTCATAAATCATTTAAATTAACTAATTCCTTGGCTTACAATAAAAATATAACATTTAATTTTAGCACATTAATCGTCTCTGATCTCCTATCTCCGGCCAAGCATCGAATATTCGCCTGAAAAACTCAACTCGATAAATATAAATAAATCTCATAACGTAAACACATAAATATTTAAAATAAATTAAACATGTTGAATGCATCATTTAATCATTTAAATTAATTAACTTGTTAAATTATACATGTGGATTACATATACTGATTTTTAGGGACTACATTAACCATGAATTGAAATGAACTCTTCTTTGTTTTTTGGTGTTTCCATATCATTTACCCTGCTGTAAAATGTTATTCTGCAGCTTGGACACACCTTTAGGATGCTGCTTGATGAAAGTTGCCTTGTGGCCATTCTACTTCTTTCACTTATGGTTATAAAAAGCCTAGGCATTGTGTACCTGTTCTTGAAAGAAGGAAATGGTCTGCCACACATTGGTGATTGGAAAATATGGGTCTTTTAGAGTAGCTTTAAGTTGAATACCTTATGTAGCTTTTTTTTTGTAACGAAAATTGTGGGGCGTACCAAGCACGTGATCGTGCCAAGTTGTGAAATGATCCGACTCCTTTAATCAAACGCTCTGGATCTCGATTTGATTGTAAGTTCTAACTCCTTCAAAATGACTCAAAAGAGAAAACACAAAATGAGGAATATGACAAAATTATAGGAGGAATCCATTAACAACATTAAATCTAATTATTTTGCTATGAACTTGATCAACGTTTTTACAAGAAATTTGAAGGAATATATAAAAAATTCAAATACTTGACTGCTGGAAATTGAAATAAACAGACATAGAATTGATAATAGGTGTCATTTTTACGTGTTTTATTGCATTAGTTTTGTGTGTGTTTGTATTGTGCATGCATGCATTTCGTTTACATTTTGTTCATTTTAGAATTAACATCTGCATATGTTCGTGCCTAACGTTTACGTGATGAATTTGTAGGATAAATGTCCGGAGAACTGAAATCGAAACAAAAATGTGCAAGCCAAAAGAAAGTGGCAGAAAGGCTAGCGCCCGAGCGGTAGAATCTTACCGCCCGGGCGCGAGATCTGATTTTTGAAGAGTAAAAACCAGAAGACTCGGTGCTCGGGTGGTAATATTCTACCGCTCGGGCGCGAGTGATGTCCATTCAGAAGATGAAAACAGGGGACTTGGCGCTTGAGCGGTAGGATTCGACCGCCCGAGCGCCACTTAATTTTGGAAAGATTTTATGGATGATTTCTTCCCTTATTTCTGAGGGGGGATGATATGGAAAGGATATTTGGACGTTTTTTTAGGAGGATTGAGACATCATTCAGACATTATTGAAGAGCTGCCACAAGCTTTGGAGAGGTTTTTGTGCTTGGAGTGAAGATTTGAAGATTTCCGGGCACCGTTCTTCGCATATTTCGTCGCGTTTAGTATTTTGAGTTTGTTTTCTCTTATTTAAACATTGTTTTGCTTAGTTTAATTATGTCATTGAGTAGTTAATTTACTTTATTTGTTGGGATTTAAGGGTATCCTACCCCGAAACCGAGTTTAGTTAATTCATATTTCAATTTTTGATTTATTCTTGATTGTACTATTATTTTATCGCGTTGTTAAAGCGTAGCTAACTATAATAACTATTTTATATTGCGAGTGAGTTCGAGAGAATAGCCCGTGATAAGAACGAGTAGAAAGTTTGTGGATTTACAATTTACATAGAAATATGAAGTCGGATACATGTCGATAGTCATAGTCCAGGAGGGTGAAAGTTAGGAGATTTCATTGAACAACATGCAATTCACATGTGATAAATAATTAAAGAGATTTAATTACTTCACTGAGCAGAATTAGTTTTGCATAGCTCGAGAGGGCATGTTCAATTGGATTGGAAATTTTGTCGGAAGCTTAGATCACTGTCGAACGAATTAAGTAAATGACGAAGGTTAGGTGAACCGAGATTCCCAACAAATTCATTTCTCATTGAATTTTAATTAACCATTCTAGCTTATATATTTCATCATTTAATTCTTGAACTTTTTCATTGATTTTTTTATTTAAACGTAGTAGTAGTAAACAATCATTGAAATTTCATTGCTAAAGATTTAATAACTAGAAATAATAATTTCGAAATATAGTCTATAGTAGAACAATACTTGTACTATCATACATTATATTATTACTTGATATCGAGCTCGCGAGCCTATTATCATACATTTTTGCGAGCTCACGAGCCGAATATCTTTAGGCTTGAACTTGGTTTGATTAAATTTTTGAGCTCAAAATTGAGCTTAAGCTTGGCTTGATATGATTAACAAACGAACTCAAACGAGCTTTTTATCGAACCGAGCTTCAAATAGCTCGCAAACAGTTTGGTTCATTTACATCCCTAGATATCGTGCACTTGCGATTATTTCGAGCTTGATTATTATAAATTTTTATTAAGAATTTTACAGTGCAAGTTTTGCTCGATCAAGTTTTTGGCGCGGTTGCCAGGGACTGTTAATCCACAACTTTATCTTCAGTTATTTACTTTAGCATCCCTCATTTTATTTTGCTTGAAACCATTGATTTATTTGCAGGTATCCCTCTCGGTGCATGCCAAGATCTCTAGAGTCTGAACTAGAGATTTTCGATCCCGAGATTGAAAGAACCCTACGCAGGCGACTACAACAACAGAGGTTGAGAGATATGATGAACAGAAACGAACGTGAGGAATAGCATCATGAAGATCTAAGATTCGAAGAACCAAGGCGCATAGCCATGTTGAAGTACACACAACCGTCGCTTGATGGAGAACGTCCAAGCATAGTGCGACCAACCGTCAGGGCGAACCAGTTTGAGATCAAACCAGCCATAATTCAGATAATCCAGAACACTATCCAATTTAAGGGAAATGCGCTAGATGATACAAACACTCACATCGCCGACTTTTTAGAAATTTGCGACACTTTTAAATTTAATGGAGTTTCTGATGATGCTGTTAGACTGCGTTTATTTCCGTTTGCGTGACAAAGCTAAACCTTAGTTGATTTGTTTGCCTGTAGGTTCAATCACAAATTGGGAAGATATGGCCAAGCCATTCCTCCTGAAATACTTTCCTCCATCAAAAACCATGAAACTGCGAGTGGACATAACCACTTTCTCTCAATTTGAGCAGGAGTCACTCTACGAGGCTTGGGAGCGCTACAAAGACTTATTTCGGAGATGCCCACACCATGAGTTGCCTCTTGGGTTATATAATTCCCGAGATTTTGATTTTGTTAATCTAAGATTATTGATTTTGAAATGATATGATTATAGACGGATCATTCCGAGACCAGATTGGGCAAAGCATATGAATGGTGCAATTTTTGGACAGAACTATTGGCGCCCGAGTGGTAGAAATAGACTGCCCGAGTGCCAATGTTCAACAAAGATACTTCATGGACAGAACGCCTGGTGCCCGAGCGGTAGTTTTTGACCGCCCAAGCACCAATGTTCAACACATATATGTTTTGGACAGAAAATGCCGCGCCCGAGCGGTAGTTTAGCACCGCCCGAGCGCCGACTGAAATGCTTGGAAAATGGGACACGTAGCTTTGACATGCAATGGATATATATATATATATATATGTAATGCCTTCAGAAGTCACTAGCCAAGAACGAGGAAAGCTTTATAAAATCCTTACGCCTTTTCACCTGGTAGAATCGTGATTCGTGAATGATCCGTCCGTCTGAATTTCAATCCGACTTTAGTACTGTGTTCCTATCGACGAGTGCTTCAACTGGACGTAAGTTTTATTACGTTTTGATATGATTTGAAATTATGACACTGTCAGAATCGGATATGATTCATATATGGTGTTTCTGATATGTTAGACATCGTATAATCGAAACCGGATTGAAGAACGGATACCGTACAGAATTGTTATGAATTATCAGAGTTGATTTGATTGTGATTAGACCGATTTGATATCAGAATTGTATTGTTATCGATTATGAGATGTTGAGATTGATATCTGATTTATACTGTATTGCGGGGTATATTGATATTATTCAGATTTGGATCAGATGAGTTGCTGATTTGTATATACTGATATTGTATTGCTGGTATTTCGAGATCGTACAGTAATGCCGTTAAAACAGGATTTGATTGAGTTCTGATTATATCCAGTACTGATTTGATTGAGAAGTATATTGATATCGTGTCTATTCGATATTGTCATTGCCAGATTGATATGGACAGATTTGAATTTGAGACTTCGACTTCGTCAGACCGAGAAGAGAAACGTATAAATTACTGTTGATTCGGGATTGCACAACTCGAGTTTGATTTGACTTGAGTTTCCCAAAATCACATACTTTATCTTATTGCATTGATATTTGCAATTGATAAGTTTGATATGTCTAGGCTATGGATGTATAGTCTAGTATGTGTTGTGATGAGTCAGTGGCAGGACATGCCAGGGCGGATAGGCCTAGTCTTTGGCAGGATATGCCAAGAGACCGGATGTTGGTCATATTGATAGTGCATAGGAGTGGATCAACTTCTACAGCGAGATTCAATATGGACAGGGCCAAAGTCCGTAATAAGAACGTACCGCCACCACGATCGGGAGAGTAGGTGGGAGATTGTTGCGTTCTTATTCAGATCGGGATCCCTAGATTAGGAATGAGTCGAGTCAGAGTCTTAGAGTCACAAAGCGTGATTTACCGCTTGATATTGATTCATGTTTTCTGATTTTGATACATGTTCAGAGTGTGATTTACAGTTTGATATTGATTCATGTTTCTGACTATGATACATGTTATAGATATCTGCTTCATACTTTTATATCTGTTTATATGAAATGCATGTATACATGGTTTATACTGGGAATATAATTCTCAACGGAATTATCCGGCTGTTGTCTTGTTTGTATGTGTGCATGACAACAGGTGGGACAGCACCAGGGTCAAGATGAGGACGAGAGATCTATTCATTGATAAGAAAAAGAAAAAACGTGAACGGGGGGACTAGTTTAGCGTGGAGATTTGGACCCAGAAGTAGATTTGTTTCATTACCTGACATGTAGTGAATGAATAGTAGTTGTTATGATATAATTTTGTACAGGACTTGTACTTAGATCTGGACACTGATCTTGTAAATGAAATAAGATTTATTTCATATATTTCCGCTTTTGTATTTAAAAAAAAAAATTTAGACCCTGTTTATTTAATTGTTTTAATTATTCCCAAAGATGATTAAGAACTGAATTAGCGTCCGGGTCCCCACAGCAGGTGGTATCAGAGCAGTAGGTTCCAGAGCAGTAGGTACCTAAGACTAAGATAGAAGAGCTAGTGAGCGGGGTAGAATGAGTTTTCTTTCCTTGCTTTTGATTGCTAGCATGATTTACTGCGTTAAAACTACATGTTTACTTGATTATCTGATTTGATTAATCACATGTATTATTTGAGAATGAATCAGAACCGATTCTTGATCAGCAGTAAGATGATCAGAGGAGGACTTAAACAGGTTTGTTGTATTTGGTTACTAACTCTTTTGGTAATCAGATATACCTCCTCGAAGAATTCCAGAATCAGGTGGTACTTCGGTTTATCAGATGGACGTGTCAGAAACCTCGATGGAAATAATGTTGAAGAGGATTCAGTCATTTCAACTGCCGATTCTGAAGGGTACTGAGACATTTAATGACTGTGAGAGTTGGCTGAATGATATTGAAGTGCTATTTGATTCACTTGATTACCTAGATGAACGCCGAGTTAGATTCATTGGGCACCAGTTACACGAGATTGCAAAGAGTTGGTGGATCGCAACCAAAGAAGCATTAGAACAGCATGGTACCGTGATTACGTGGAAAATATTTAAAGCTGAGTTTCATAAAAGATTTCTTCCAGTATCGTACCGACAAAATAAGAGTATAGAGTTTGCCAACTTGAAACAGGGCCAGCTGAATATTGAAGAATATGTGGCAAAATTTTCTACTTTACTACGTTTTGCTCCTCAGGTGGCTGGGGATGATAAAGCTGTAGTTGATCAGTTCATCAGCGGATTTAATCCTGAAATATCCGCATTGGTAAATGTGGAACGACACCATTATTTTGAGGACGCCTTGAACAGGGCAAAAAGAGCTGAGGCTAGTTTGATCCAACAGCGAGGACAGTCGTATGGTGCTCAATCACAGAACCAACCCCAACCTCCAGCTCAATTCCTGCCATCTCTGTCTAGATTTGATAGTGGTGGAAAGAAAGATTTCATGAAAGCTCGCGAGAAACAATTTAAGAAGTTAGGAAGTGGTTCATCTAGCTCCAGTGGTTCTAGCCAAAGTTATACCGGTGTTAATTGCTGAACTTGTGGAAGGAGACATTCCACAGAGCAGTGCCAAGGTGTGTTTGGTAGTTGCAACGTCTGTCGTCAGCCAGGATATTTTGCTAGAGTATGTCCACAGAGAGGTTCCCGAAGATCTCAGAGAGCAGAACCATCTGGATCAGTGGCACCGCCTGATAGAAAATCACCGGTTTTTCGCTTCTTCCAACCACCGACGACTCCTCAATCACAACCAAGGCAAGGACACACCTGACGAGGTAGTGGCAGGTAATTGTTCCTGTATGGTTATTTTGCATATGTATTGATAGATACTAATGCATTCCATACGATTATTCTTGAATGAATTGCATTGATATATGCTTTGGTTATCGAGTTATTATATGTTGTAGTATTGATCTCTTTTCTGTTGGGGAGATGTTTTGTATCAGTGACATCTGTTAGACCTTGTATGCTATAGTATGACAAATATGAGATTGAGTTAGATTATATTGTACTTGGGTTGTCCGATTTCGATTTTATTATCGGTACTAATATGTTGACCAAGTACAAAGCTACCGTTGATTTTTCCCTAAGATTGAAAGATTTAGATAGATATGATTGATGAACGGAAATTACGGTAAGGATTCTAGATTTAGAATTCCTTGGATATGAACGATGTTGAGGACTCGATTATTACGGAAAGGAACAGAGGGATTCCTTATGTATTCAGTTGACATACTGAAATCGAGCCTATCATTGGCTGATTTGCCAGTGGTATATGAATTTGCTGATGTTTTCTCAGATGGGATTTCAGAATTGCTTCCAGTCAGAGAGATCGATTTCAGCATTGATTGCGTACCAGGTACAGTTCTTATTTTTGAAATACTGGATAGATAGTACTGATTGAATTGAAAGAATTGAAAGACCAGTTAGAAGATTTCTAGCCGAGAGTTACATTTGATTGAGTGTTTCTATTTGGGATGCCCCAGCTATGTTTGTGGGTTGATGAACCCCGTGTTCAGAAGTATTCTGATGATTTTATGCTCGTTTTTTTTTATGATTAGTTCATCTATGATATCCTGAGATATATCTATGATATCCTGAGATATTTGAAGCATATGACTGATCAGATCGAACATTTGAAAAATTGTATTGAATATTCTGAGAATTGAAATGTTGTATACAGAAACTGTTGAGATGTGAATCTTGGCCGAGACAGATTGTATTCGGAACATGTTAGATCCGAAGATAATATATCGGTTGATCTTAGAACAGTTGAAGTCGTGATCAGTTGGCTGAGACCGATAGCATTGTCAGAAAATACAGTTTTATGAGTTTAGCAGATCAGTATCGATGAGTGATGTTTCGAATCTGATTGAATATTGCTGTTGTTCTGAATCCGTGTTTGAAACAGATAGTAGACAGTGGAGAATTTATATTGTACAATCCGAACCAGAGCTATTTTGAGAATTAAAGCAGTTCAAAAAGTTGATCAGAATGTGCAGAACTCGATATCGACAGTCAGAGCAGAGCATTGATCAGAGTAACAGGTTTGTGACAGTGTGTTATATGTTAATAATTGTTTTGTGTGCCGAATATTTCAGATTTGAAACGACAGGTATTGTCAGAAGTGCACAATAACTGAATTCAACATTTATTCTGATGATAGAAAGATGTATGATGATTGAAAAGACAGATTTTGGGTGAAACAGATGAGATCAGATATAGCAGAATTTGTACTGAGATGTCTGAATTTCCGACAAATAAAGATAGAAAGAAAGAAACCTAGAAAATTGGTTATATAGCGTATCGATTCCTGAATGGAAATGAGATTACATTTCCAGGGATATCGTGATGAAGCTACTGCATTCCTCCCGAAATTGAGCACTGATTGAGTTAGGAGTGCCAGACTGACCAAGTTTGCAGGTTCTAGTTCGTACATGAAGACGTACAGATATGACTAGATTACTGAGATTTCGGCCAAAGAAATGATCAGATTGCACGAAATGCCGAAAGTGAATTATATCAGACCGTGATTTCAGTTGACTTTGCACGTTTGGCAGAGTGTACAGCAAGAGTTGGGTATGAAGTTATATCTAAGTACCATATATCATCTACAGACTGATAAATAGTCGGAGCGGACTATTCAGACACTGGAAGATATGCTTAGAGCGGTAATGCTTGATTTAGCACTAGTTGACAGGATTTATTGTCACCCCGTGAGTTTCGTACAACACTAGCTATCAAAGGAGTATTATGATGACATCTGTCGAAGCGTTGTACGGTAAAAAAATGCAGATTCTCTCTATATTGGGATGATATCTCTGAGATATCTGAGATTGGACCTGATATGATCAGAGGTATGACAGAAAAAGTGAAGCTGATTCAGAAGAAAATGAAGGCAACTCAAGACAGACAGACCAAATATGCCAATTTTTGACGTAGACCGTTGGTATTTGAGGCAGGAGACCAAATATTTTTGAAGATTTCACCTTTCAGAGGAATTGTCATATTTGACAAGGAAAAGGAAGTTGTCTCCACGTTATGTTGAGCCGTATGAGATTCTCGAGAAAATAGGAGATCGTATCTATCGACTCGTATTACCGCCTTCTTTATCGGAGATACCTGATATTTTTATGTATTGTTACTGAGGAAATATCTTTCTGATGCTTCACATATTATTCAGCCAGACAAGGCCGAGCTTGACGAGAAACTGAGTTACTTCGAGAAACCGATCCAGATTCTCGATCGAAAAGAAAAGCAGCTCAGAACGAAGACTATTCCGGTTGTGAAAGTTCAATGGGGTCGTCATGGCATCAAAGAAGCTACGTGGGAAACTGAGTCTGACATAAGGCAGAGATTCCCAGAGTTATTTTACTGATGTGAGTTTCTATTTAGCATCTGTTACATTTCTTTCCAATATGATTTGATTGCCTGTGATTTCAGGGACGAAATCGAATCTTAGGTGGGGAGAAATGTAATGCCCGAGTTTTTGATTTTGTTAATCTGAGATTATTGATTTTGAACTGATACTATTATAGACGGATCATTCGAGACCAGATTGGGCAAAGCATATGAATGGTGCAATTTTTGGACAGAACTATTGGCGCCCGAGCGGTAGAAATTGACTGCCCGAGTGCCAATGTTCAACAAAGATACTTCATGGACAGAGCGCCTGGCGCCCGAGCGGTAGTTTTTGACCGCCCAAGCACCAGTGTTCAACACATATATGTTTTGGACAGAAAATGCCGCGCCCGAGCGGTAGTTTAGCACCTGCCCGAGCGCCGACTGAAATGCTTGGAAAATGGGACACGTAGCTTTGACATGCAATGGATATATATATATATATGTGTGTAATGCCTTCAGAAGTCACTAGCCAAGAACGAGAAAAGCTTTATAAAATCCTTACGCCTTTTCACCTGGTAGAATCGTGATTCGTGAATGATCCGTACGTCTGAATTTCAATCCGACTTTAGTACTGTGTTCCTATCGACGAGTGCTTCAACTGGACGTAAGTTTTATTACGTTTTGATATGATTTGAAATTATGACACTGTCAGAATCGGATATGATTCATATATGGTGTTTCTGATATGTTAGACATCGTATAATCGAAACCGGATTGAAGAACGGATACCGTACAGAATTGTTATGAATTATCAGAGTTGATTTGATTGTGATTAGACCGATTTGATATCAGAATTGTATTGTTATCGATTATGAGATGTTGAGATTGATATCTGATTTATACTGTATTGCGGGGTATATTGATATTATTCAGATTTGGATCAGATGAGTTGCTGATTTGTATATACTGATATTGTATTGCTGGTATTTCGAGATCGTACAGTTATGCCGTTGAAACAGGATTTGATTGAGTTCTGATTATATCCAGTACTGATTTGATTGAGAAGGATATTGATATCGTGTCTATTCGATATTGTCATTGCCAGATTGATATGGACAGATTTGAATTTGAGACTTCGACTTCGTCAGACCGAGAAGAGAAACGTATAAATTACTGTTGATTCGGGATTGCACAACTCGAGTTTGATTTGACTTGAGTTTCCCAAAATCACATACTTTATCTTATTGCATTGATATTTGCAATTGATAAGTTTGATATGTCTAGGCTATGGATGTATAGTCTAGTATGTGTTGTGCTGAGTCAGTGGCAGGACATGCCAGGGCGGATAGGCCTAGTCTTTGGCAGGATATGCCAAGACATCGGACGTTTGGTCATATTGATAGTGCATAGGAGTGGTGCAACTTCTATAGCGAGATTCAATATAGACAGGGCCAAAGTCTGTAATAAGAACGTACCGCCACCACGATCGGGAGAGTAGGTGGGAGATTATTGCGTTCTTATTCTGATAGGATCGATTAACGTATCAAGAGTGTTTAGAAGGGGGGGTTGAATAAACACTCACAGTTAAAACTGGTCTTTTCTATTTTTGAGTTCAGTTTGGTGACAAACTGATTCTCGGAATCTTGTTGGTCAATGACAATCAGTTAAACTAAAGTAGTTGCGAAAAATAACTGACTGAAAGATTGAATACGAAACTGAAATAAAGTAGGCAAGGGTTGTTTCTGGATGTTCGGAGAATTTAATTACTCCTACGTCACCCCTTCTATCTCAAGGATAGGATATCCACTAAAAGACTTTGATCAAATAAAGGAATTGTACTGACCCACTTCAGTTTGGACTTAACACTGCCAAAAACTGAAACTCTTAGTTTAACAGAATGTTCTCAGTGCGTAACTGATCTTAGCACTATCAAATTTCGACGATTATTACAACTTGCTAGTGAGCTCAAATTGTAGCCTTAACTGCTACGAATATACCAAGTAAGTGTGAGCTAAGATTTTGACAGAGTAGCAGCAAGCTTTTTTATGGTGTTCGACTCTCTTTCACTTCAGCTGTTCTTCTGTGATATTTATAAGCTTCTTTTCTCCAACGGTAACCAGAGATGAATTTGAATCTTTGTATCCGTTGATTTCTTCTTGATTATTCCTTGGACATTGTTTGCTTCATTTATTGTGATGCGGCGTCTTAATTGCTTTCGCCGAAATGTGTTTTTCTAAGCTGTATTGATTGAAGTGCGGCGTTGTAATATTCTATGTCTCTTGACGGTTGAATGTTCTTTCCCGAGACATGTTCAGTTGACGGGTGCTTAGCATACGGCTGAATATATCAACTGATCAGTTTCCAACTGATCAGTCTTCTTTATTAGATCAGCTGATTTCAGTTGTTAAGTCCAGTTGCTGAGTTCAGTTTACCCGATCAGTTGGTTCGTATTTTCAGTTGATTCATATTTTGTCAAACGTCGGAATTTAGTTCTCAACAATTTCCCCTTTTATGGTGTTTGACAAAACTAAGTAAATAATAGCTGAACATCTGAACTCATTGTAGATAAAATAAGAGATTGAATTTCTTGAACTGAAAGGGATCTTGATTTAATAACAGCTGAATCTAATAATCTGATTAACTGCTTCTGCTGTTTCTCAAGATGCTCTTTGATCCTTGATTTCTTCCCCCTTTTTGTCAAACAAATCCATCTTCTCAGATAGTTTTCGAACGTCAGTGGAAAGAATTTTGACATCTGCGGAGATACTTGAGACAGCAGTTTGTAAACAAGTCTGCAGCAATTCCATTTTATTAGAAACAGAAGTTTCCAATCGCTCAACTCGTTGACTGATTATATCCTGAGTTCTATAGAGACTTTGAGCTAGACCTCTGTTATTCTTCGTCTCAAGTACAGTTCGAGTAAGAGACTCCATGTTTGCTTGAATGGCTTTCAGTTTTGCGAAGTCATGTTCAATTGAAGAATCCAATTTGACAGTATGAGAGAATTATGTGGATTGAATTTTCTTGATTTCAGTAATCCTCTGCTGCATATTTTGCTGCATATTCTGGATTTCTTCAAGAACAAGATCCATTTCTGTGGATTGAAGATGAGGTGACTGATTAGATGTTCTTGGTTCATGTGAGACTTGATCAAAGACCACCATGGTCCTATCAGATAATATCGTTTCAGAAATAGTCTGCGCTAGATTGTCTATTGCAGCAATTTCTTCGTGAATTTGAGGTGGTGAAAGTGGATTTTGACCAACAGATAACGCTTGGTCAGTTTCCACTGGTGCCTCTTGTTGAGAGTTTACTGAACTTGGTTCTGGCTCCTTTGTTTGAGTGAGCAATGGACTCACCACATTTTCAGCAACTGCTTGACCTGGAGATTTTTCTAGTTCATCAGTTTGAGTGACTTGTTCAGCAGAGATTTCTGGCTGAACTGGTGCTTCTTGTTGTTCTCGCATTGAATCTGGGACTGGCTCTTCAGCAGCAAGTGGTCCAACTAGTTCTTCAGATGGTATCTGAACCTCTTGTTCTGGTTGCTCAGTTGAAGGAGCAACTGATTCAGAATGTATTTCTTCTAGCAGAGCTTCCAGAGCTACAGCCTGAATGATTTCATCAATGTTTGCAAAAGATAGTTCAGTTTCAGAATACAGCTGATGTTCAACCTGAGAAGATTGAGGAATATCCTGAACTGGCTTTTCAGCAGCCGGTTGTGGAGATGGCTCGTTCTGTTGGGAGGAGGATGAATCTTTTTCTGCATTTGAATTGGAGGATTTTTCAGGAAGAACCAATTCCTGATCATGTTCCCAAAATCTGATTTCCCTTTGTAGGCCACTAAGATCTGAGTCCAGTTGGGTGAACACAGCTCTATCATTATATGCAGTTGGACCTGTGGGATTGTAGTTGGATTTCAGCTTTTCAACCATTCTTGTCAGCTTTTTGACTCGAATTTGATCAAAGAAATATTTTTGCCTCTCCAATGCCTGAGCAATAGTAGCAGCTTTGACTATTTTCAGCACAATTGCTTCAAGTTTAATAAGCCTTTTCAGTTGGGATTTGTGCTTCAACTCTTTGACAAAAATTTCAGTCCTAAAACTCTTCCAGCTATCAAAAGATTTTAGTTTCGATGTGGCAAATGCATTTACCTGTTCCCAAACCAGGTCAATGTGAGTTTGGATGGTATTAGATGGCCTTGGTTCTTCAAGTAGCTTGCCCTTTCCTTTTTCAGTTGTGAGAATGTGAGGAATATCCAAACTAGAGTGAGTGGTTTCCACTGGTTCTCTCAATATAACACTTTAGATCTGGCCCGAGGCAAAATGGTAGGTCGATTTACATGAGTCAAAGGATCTCTTACCTTAGCGGGTGCTTTTTCTTTAGTAACTGAATCATCAGGTGGGACTACCTGCAAAAGGATAGCTTGAATAGGCTGTTGGGCAGTTGATTGAGTAATTTTCTCAGTTGGGATGACTTCCATCGCTGTTATTGGTTTAGTTTTTTGCGTCCTCGGTCTCTTGACAAGTTTAGGAGAAGGAGTTTTCTCCGAATCTGATTCACTGATAATCAGTTTTTGTTTTGCAGTCTTCAGTTGGGCCAAAGTCTTGGTCTTCTTGATTGGTGTTGGAGCAGATGGTTGTATTTCAACCTCCTGTTTGGTTTTCAAAAACTGTTTGGGAGAAATGTCCAGTTTGGTCTTTGGCGGTAAGATGTTCTTGGCATTGAATACCTTGAACTTTGATGATTTTCCAGCATTGTCAGCTACCAATCCTTTTAGTTTCAGAAGATAACTGATTGGAATAGCAAAGCCTCTTGACTGTTTGGTAGATTGAAGCATATTCCTCAGAATATTGAAAATAATATGCCTCAAGTTAGCTTTCTTCTCTCCCATGATGATGGTCATCACTTGGAATTTTTCAAGAGTAAGGGCAGCATAGGAGCCAGCCTTAGCCAATATGCCTTTTGCCACAATGTCGGCTAATAATTGAATTTCTAATTTCAGCTCTTTCTTTGGATCGGAAACTTTGATTTTCCGCCCATCAGCAGACAGCAAAGATTGCATTTCCTCAATGTCAGATGTTTTGACTTCAGAAAAACTGACGTACCCATCAGTTGACAAAGAGAAAATTTCTCCAAAATCCTCTTCAGATAGGATCAACAGTTGATTATTGAAGGTTACAGAGATACTTCCATCAGTAGTGACGAACCCCTTCAGATAGAATTCATTTACTTCCTTTGGGTATATCTCCTGCGAAGATTGTCCCAAAAACATCCTGAGACCAGCAGATTCAATCTTCAGAAAAACGTTCTTAACTTCTGCTTCTTGAACTGATAAAACTGAGTCAAAATCGATGGCCATAGCGTTCAACACGTGAGCTGGGATTTGATTCGCCATTTCGACAGATAAAATGATCTGAAATTCGTAAACGATAAGCTCTGGAATTAGTATGCTATTAGAAACTGATTGTATGCGTAAGAAGAGAACTGAATTGAAGCGGGCTTAGTACAGTTGTTCGTGACTTTTCAAATTCGGGACATGAGTCAGTCCATTAAAAATTTTGAGTAAAACTATGTGTACGTGTGCTGTGGGCATTTGTGAAAGATGAACGGTTTAAAATAGGCCACGTTATGAATCTGCAGTCACGTCAGTTGATTTGGAATATAATAAGTTTTAAATTTGTTAACTTATGTGAGAAGATTTGTAAAATATCCAGCTGAACGATCAGTTGGGAAACTGATTCATTTTAGTTGAAAGTTCACAAACAATTGTCTTCTCAGTTAACCTCTTCAAAACTGATATTCCCCCTTAATCGATGCATAAAATAATTAAAGCAACGATATAAATTTAAAGGTCAGAAAGATTATCGTTTGCTGAAGCTTTGACGACCCGTCATCTTCCATGACTCTTGGATATAAGTAGAAGTGACATGGTTAGTTTCAGTCATATTGAAAAACATATTCAAAGTAAAAAGAATGGCAGATGCTAGTAGCTCGAGTGCTTCGCCATTTTCTTTGGAGACTAGGAAGGCTGTGATAGAAGATAAAGTCTTCTATGAGAGTCTTCACTACTGGGAGAAGCTTCAGAAGCTTGAGTTCCTGTATAATACTGGCGAGGCTACCACTCCCGAGCTGATGGCAGAGTTGAGAAAAGTGCGGGAGCACTTGCACATAGCTGTGTGGGTGGATATCTTCACAGATAGTCATATCTATCAGCTAATGCTTCGAAAGGAGCTGAAGATCCTTAGGCGCATAGCTGGTTCTCGCAGCCTTTCCAAGACATCTACTGGACCTTTATCTGCTTGGTTGAAGATGTGGATAATTGTTGTAGAAGAGAAATATAATGATGTAATCCTAGAAAATATTTATGGTTAAATGAAACATTTATTTTGGCTTAACTTTGTTTTTTTTTTCCTGCAAATAATAAGTTCATTACGATCATAAACAGATGAACTGATGACTGGTTAAGCGTTAAGTAATAAGTGTCATACTGATATCAGTTGATAATGAACAACTGATAGTTAAGAAGCCTCGGTAAATGAGAAGGACGCTTTGGTTGATTTGAGTCTCTTCAGTTTCTTCAACATTTAAATTTCATCTGTCTATAAATAAGATGATAGAATGTGAGACAATAACAGTTCAATATGTCAGATTCAAGTAACTCTGATGCATGCAGTAGTTCGCATATTCAAGTTAATGAGCAATTAAGTCCTTATTTAGAAAAATTAAAGAAGACAATGGAAGAATATGTCTTGATGAAAGTGATGTCAACATGGTTCAAGATTCATGATTTGCAGAGGGTAAGTAGTAGTGGTGCTGTTCCTACTCGTGCTCAAGCAGCAACAGCAAGAAAATACATTGATCGTTTTGAAGTTAGGCATATTACAGATCTGATTGATGACAAATGTTTGTTAGTAGCAATGTTATGGAAGGAATGGCATGTGGTTGAGAAGATTTCTACAAATAGGTCATTTTCTAGAATCCAAATTTATGAGTTGAATAATTGGATTAGAGAATGGCAGAATTCAGTTGGTTCTATGATATCTTCTGTAAACTGGGATCGATGGTATTCTTAATAAAGTATTATTTTCAATTTGTTGTGTTCTTGTTTTCTGCAGATAATTCTATTAGTAAAGCAACATTAGTAATAATTTTAAGACAGATCAATTAAACCAAGAACATTGCGAAAGTAAGAAAACTTAGTCTCGGGTAATGGTTTGGTGAAGATGTCAGCTGCTTGTTGCTCAGTTGATATATACTCCAGTCTAATGTCCTTCTTCAAAGCATGATCTCTAATGAAGTGGTGTCTGACATCTATATGCTTTGTCCTTGAGTGAAGAACTGGATTATAGGTGATGGCAATTGTACTCGTACTGTCACAAAATATGGGCGAATTATTTGTAATTACTCCATAATCTCTCAGTTTTTGCTGGATCCAGATCAGTTGTGCACAGCAACTACCAGCAGCAAGGTATTCTGCTTCAGTTGTTGAGGTAGCTATAGATGTCTGCTTCTTGTTGAACCAAGAGATCAGCCTGTCTCCTAGAAACTGACAAGATCCACTTGTACTTTTACGATCAAGCTTACATCCTGCATAATCTGCATCTGAATATCCAACTAAATTAAAGTAGAGTCTTTAGAATACCATAACCCAACATTTTGTGTACCCTTAAGATATCTCAAAATTCTTTTAGCAGCTGAGAAATGTGATTGCTTAGGATTTGCTTGAAATCTAACACACATACAGACAGCAAATATAATATCAGGACGACTGGCAGTTAGGTATAACAATGACCCTATTAAACCTCGATATAATGTCGCCTCAACTGATATTCCCCCTTGATCAGTGTCCAATTTTACTGATGAGCTCGTGGGAGTATTTGCAGCTGAACATGATTCCATGCCAAATTTCTTCAGCAGCTCCTTTGTATATTTAGTCTGACTGATGAATATGCCAGTTTCCAGTTGCTTCACTTGTAGTCCAAGAAAGAATGTCAGTTCACTCATCATGCTCATTTCAAACTTATCCTGCATTAGCTTAGCAAATTTCTCGCATAATTTGGGGTTAGTTGACCCAAATATGATATCATCAACATAAATTTGAACTAATAAAATGTGATCATTCTTAGTAAATTTGAACAAGGTCTTATCAACTGATCCAACAGAAAAATCATGATCAGTTAGGAATTTTGAAAGAGTTTCGTACCAAGCTCTGTGAGCTTGTTTAAGACCATATAAGGCTTTGTTCAAATGATATACATGATCAGGAAAGTTGTGATTTACAAAACCTGGGGGTTGTTCAACATATACTTTCTCTTGTAGTTGACCGTTCAGGAATGCACTCTTTACATCCATCTGAAAGATCTTGAAATTCTTGTATGATGCATAAGAAAGAAACATTCTGATTGCTTCCAGTCTTGCAACTGGAGCATATGTCTCATCATAGTCAATTCCTTCTTCTTGTCTGTATCCTTGTGCTACTAATCTTGCTTTGTTGCGTCCAACTGAACCATCTTCGTTCAGTTTGTTCCTGAAAACCCATTTTGTACCTATGACAGTTTTTGAAATTGGTCTTGGAACTAAGTTCCAGACATTGTTATGAGTAAACTGATTTAGCTCTTCTTGCATTGCATTTACCCAGTTAGGATCAGCAAGAGCTTCATCAGTTTTCTTCGGTTCTAGTTGTGAAACAAAAGCTGAATGGATAAATAAGTTTAGCATTTAATTTCGAGTTCTTACTGGATCTGATGGATTTCCTATTACCAGTTCAGGTGGATGTGATTTTTTCCATCTGTACTCAGTATTTGTTGTATCAGCAATTCCTTCAGTTGGTAACTGAACACAGTTTTCAGTCTCAGTTGGTGCTTCGTCAACTGGTATTTGAATGTTATCATTATGCTCTATCAACTGATCATTAGCAACGACTTCCTGTGCATCTGATTTATCCAGTACTTCTGGTTCAGGTGTTTGAATTATGTTTTGATTATTATGACATTCATTTTTGTCATCATCTTCCAAACTGATATCTGTAAATCGATCAACTAGCTCAACTTGATCAGTTGGCTTATCAGTTAGTTCAGTTTCATCGAAATCAACATGAGCTGATTCTTCAACATTTAGGGTTTTCTTGTTGAAGACTCTATAAGCTATACTAACTGATGAGTATCCAAGAAATATTCCCTCTGCAGATTTAACATCAAACGCTTTTAAATAATTTTTACCATTATCAAGGATAAAACATCTGCAGTCGAATATTTTGAAATAAGTAATTATACTTTTTCTTCCATGCCAGATCTCATATGGTGTTTTCATATGATTCTTATTAATCATTGATCTGTTCTGAGTATAACATGCAGTGTTTACTGCCTCTGCCCAAAACCTTTGAGAAATACCAGAATCAGCAAGCATTGTTCTAGCAGCTTCTTTAAGGGTCCGATTTCTTCTCTCAGCTACACCATTTTGCTGAGGAGTTCTGGCTGCTGAGAGCTCATGCTTAATTCCAGCATTCTCTAGAAAATTTGAAAGAGTTTGATTGATGAATTCAGTTCCTCGATCTGATCTGATTCGATCAATTCCAACTGATTTTTCATTTAAAAGTCTTTTGAAGAGCTTTATCAGTTGTGAAGTAGTATGGTCTTTAGATTTGAGAAAAATAACCCAAGTAAATCTTGAAAAATAATCTACGACTACCAAGGTGTATTTCATTCCCCCTAAGCTCATGACTGGTATAGGACCAAAGAGATCCATGTGCAACAGTTCTAAGCATCGAGATGAAGATTTACAACCCTTGTTTTTAAAAGAAGATCGTACTTGTTTACCATACTGACATGCTGAGCAAAGTTTTTCTTTTGAAAAGTCTATTTTGGGCAAACCAGTTACAAGTTCATGTTTACTCAGATAGGCAATGGTTTTAAAGTTTAAATGGTTTAGTCTTTTATGCCACAAACCAGTTTTTAGATGATTTGGAAGCAATAAAACAAACTGGTGCATAAGTTTGATCATTCCAACTGATTTTATATGTGTTTTCACAACGTTTGCCAGTTAGTTTGATTTCATTAGTTGAAGTTTTGACTGAACATGAGTTTTTATCAAAATGTACTGAGAATCCACTGTCGCATAACTGACTGATGTTGATCAAGTTATACTTAAGGTTTTCTACTAATAGAACATCTTTAAAAGTAAAGTTACCATGAATAAGCTTACCCTTACCCACAGTTCTACCTTTGGAATTGTCCCCAAAACTGATATTTGGACCACTATATTTGATCAGTTGAGATAGCACACTTGCATCTCCTGTCATATGTCGCGAACATCCACTGTCCAAATACCATATTGAGTTCTTGTTTGTACCTGTTACCTGCAGTCACACACATAATATAATTTGGTACCCATATCTATTTGGGTCCTGAACTGATTAGTCCTTTAGGAACCCATACTTGGATTAATGTAACAGGCTTTCCAGTAACTGTATTCCAAATGGTTTTTCTCGGCTTTTGTGTGCTTGTGTAGTGTACGGATGATACAATATGTGTTTTAGCTTTATTCAACTGATTGTTCAGTCTATATCACTTCTGAACTGGCTTGCAGTTATAGTAATTGGAATAGTCATTCGAATAGTTTTTGTAAAATCTCTTTGATGACTGACTTTGTGAATCAGTTGAGAATTTTTGACTATAACCAATCTCATATCTTCTAGCCTTATTCATATTCTCAGTAGGTTGCTCAATCAGTTTAGTGGGCTCAATTTGTTCTTGTACCACTGCTGATTTGACAAAGTGAATGTATTTCCCTTTGTCTATTGTTAGCTTTGGTTGAGTATCATTTGGATACATTTCTCCTTGAGTGTTATACCCTAAACAAGTTTTATCAGAAACTGATTTTTGTGAAATCTGCATCTCATTTAGTGCAGTAGATGATTTGTTCCAAGACTGAATAAGCTCAGTCTGTTTTGATTTTTCAAGCATCAACTTCTGTATTAATGACTGATTTTTGTTTCTTTTTGCTTTTAATTCAGCAATTTCCCTTTTTAGACTCAACCCATCGACTGATTCATCAGTTTTCGTTTTATTGTCTGTGGGATCAGTTTGCTTTGCTTTGATTTTTGCAAATGATGATGCAAGCTTTTGATACTCATTTACCATGTCATGTAGTGTTAGAATGAGTTCTTCTCGTGTTAAATCAGTTGAGCTGAAATCAAATACCTGTTGGCTAGATGATTCTTCTGCTGCATCATTAGCCATCAAGCACTTTACTTCCTCATCATCACTAGAACTGCATGAGCTTTCTGGTTCCGACTCTTCACTGTCAGTTTCTGCCCATTTAGATTTGTTTTCTTCATCTAAGAGTACCTCATGCTTCTTTCTGAAGACCTTCTTATCTTCCTTGGGTCTTCTTTTGCATTCATATGATTTCTTTCTTCTATCATTTGAGACTTGACTGTCCTTCTTGGGTTTAGGATAATCAGTGATGAAGTGATCTGATTTGCCACAGTTATAGCAGGCATTTGGTTCATCTTTGGAATTGTTCCTTTGGTATGGCTTCTGGAAGTTCCCTTGATTCTTTCTCATGAACCTTTCGAATTTTTTGATGAACAATGACATAGCATCATTACTCAACTGATCAGCAGATTTTTCGACTGACCTGATTGGTTCAGTTCTGACAGCAGCTAGAGCAGTTGTGGCTGCAGAGATAGATGATTCTTCTTCTCTGGTCTGCAGCTCAAATTCATAGGCCTTTAAATCAGCAAACAGATCATGAAGTTCGATTTGGTTCAGATCTTTGGACTCCCTCATTGCCATGGTCTTGACATCCCATTCCTTGGGAAGACCTCTTATTACCTTCAGTGCAATCTCTTTGTTGGTATACACTTTTCCAAGTGCATTTAGCTCATTGATGATGCTGCTTACTCTTTCATCATACTCGTGCATCGATTCTCATGCTTTCATTTGATGTCATCAAACTTTTGCACTGCAACAGAAAGTTTATTTTCTTTGATTTGATCATTTCCTTCACACTGCTGGATCAGCTTTTCCCAAATTTCTTTGGCTGTCTTACACATTTTTATTTTGCTGAAGGTTACTTTGTCCAGCGTTTTGTACAGAATGTCTTTAGCCACATTATCAAGATTTGCTTTTCTTTTATCTTCAGTTGTCCATTCATCTCTGGGCTTTTATATTCTTTGTGGTGCTCCTTCTGTAATGGCAACTGCTGTATTTGCTTTTAGAATCTTCATGGGTCCATCAGTTATGACATACCACATGTCATCATCTTGTGCAGCCAAATGAGCCTGCATTCTGATTTTCCAATCACCAAATTCTTCTCTAGAGAACATGGGAATTTTGTTGAATGAAGTCATGCTGGCAAGTTTTTAGATCAAAAGTATTCAAGAACAAGATTCAACCGCTCTGATACCACTTGATAGGATCGATTAACGTATCAAGAATGTTTAGAAGGGGGGGTTGAATAAACACTCACAGTTAAAACTGGTCTTTTCTAATTTTGAGTTCAGTTTGGTGACAAACTGATTCTCGGAATCTTGTTGGTCAATGACAATCAGTTAAACTAAAGTAGTTGCGGAAAATAACTGATTGAAAGATAGAATACGAAACTGAAATAAAGTAGGCAAGGGTTGTTTCTGGATGTTCGGAGAATTTGATTACTCCTACGTCACCCCTTCTATCTCAAGGATAGGATATCCACTAAAAGACTTTGATCAAATACAAGAATTGTACTAACCCACTTCAGTTTGAACTTAATACTGCCAAAAACTGAAACTCTTAGTTTAACAGAATGTTCTCAGTGCGTAACTGATCTTAGCACTATCGAATTTCGACGATTATTACAACTTGCTAGTGAGCTCAAATTGTAGCCTTAACTGCTACGAATATAACAAGTAAGAGTGAGCTAAGATTTTGACAGAGTAACAGCAAGCTTTTTTATTGTGTTCGACTCTCTTTCACTTCAGCTGTTCTTCTGTGATATTTATAAGCTTCTTTTCTCCAACGGTAACCAGAGATGAATTTGAATCTTTGTATCCGTTGATTTCTTCTTGATTATTCCTTGGACATTGTTTGCTTCATTTATTGTGATGCGACGTCTTAATTGCTTTCGCCGAAATGCGTTTTTCTAAGCTATATTGATTGAAGTGCGGCGTTGCAATCTTCTATGTCTCTTGACGGTTGAATGTTCTTTCCCGAGACATGTTCAGTTGACGGGTGCTTAGCATACGGCCGAATATATCAACTGATCAGTCTTCTTTATTAGATCAGCTGATTTCAGTTGTTAAGTCCAGTTGCTGAGTTCAGTTTACCCGATCAGTTGGTTCGTATTTCAGTTGGTTCGTATTTTCAGTTGGTTCGTATTTTGTCAAACGCCGGAATTTAGTTCTCAACATATTCAGATCGGGATCCCTAGATTAGAAATGAGTCGAGTCAGAGTCTCAGAGTCACAAAGCGTGATTTACAGCTTGATATTGATTCATGTTTTCTGATTTTGATACATTTTCAGAGTGTGATTTACAGTTTGATATTGATTCATGTTTCTGACTGTGATACATGTTATAGATATCTCCTTCATATTTTTATATCTGTTTATATGAAATGCATGAATACATGGTTTATACTGGGAATATAATTTTCACCGGAGTTATCCGGCTGTTGTCTTGTTTGTATGTGTGCATGACAACAGGTGGGACAGCACCAGGGTCAAGATGAGGACGAGAGAGGACTAGTTTAGCGTGGAGATTCGGACCCAGAAGTAGATCTTTTTCATTACCTGACATGTAGTGAATGAACAGTAGTTGTTATGATATACTTTTGTACAGGACTTGTACTTAGATCTGGACATTGATCTTGTAAATGAAATAAGATTTATTTCATATGTTTCCGCTTTTGTATTTAAAAAAAAAAAATTTAGCCCCTGTTTATTTAATTGTTTTAATTATTCCCAAAGATGATTAAGAACTGAATTAGCGTCCAGGTCCCCAAAGGTTAGTTGTCCAAACTTTTTATTATGGTTTAATTTCGTCTAACCGTACCATGATAGATGCTGCGGCATGTGGAAATCTGTTGAGGAAAACGGCCAAAGAAGGGTACGAGTTATTGGAGGAAATGGCTGCTAGAAGTTATCACCCTCAGTCTGAGAGGAACAATCAGAGGAGGAGTGCAGGAGTTCACCAAGTAATTGAATTTTCTATTGTCACTGCACAATTATAGGCACTTAACAGAATAATAGACAGCTTGAATGTAAATGGGACAACGATGCGCCTGCAAGAGATATTCTGTGAAAAATGCGGAGGAGAACACTATGTTAAGGATTGTCAAGACAGTGGTCCTTTCTATGTGCATGAGGAGGCACCAGTAAATCAAGTGGGGATTCAGAACCGTCCTAGGAATAATCCTTATTCGAACACATATAATCCTGGATGGAGGCAACACCCAAACTTCTCATGGGGTGGTCAAAGCAGTCAGAATCAACCAAAAGAAGAACAGCAGTATGGTAAACAACCGATGTATCGACCAAAGCAGAGAAAGAAGAAGTCAAGTTTGGAGCAAATGATGTTTAAGTTCATCTTATCTACCGAAACTAGACTACAGAACCAGGATGCATCGATAAAGGGGCTAGAAAATCAGATAGGACAGCTAGCAAAGATGATTACTAGTAGAGATCCAGGCACCTTGCCAAGCATTCACTGAGATTAATCCTAAAGAGCAAGTGAATGCCATTGAGTTAAGGAGTGAAAAAATTTAGAGTCAGAGGAGGGCGCGAAAAAAGCCACTCGCAAGCGAAAAGGTCGAAACACCCAAGAGTAAGTCTTATAACTCTACACCTGCACCCACTACACAATCTAGAATTGTTATTCCTCCGCCTTTTCCGGCAGCATTGAAAAAAGCTAAAATTGATGCGCAATTCGGTAAGTTCCTTCAAGTATTTAAGAACGAGCACATTAATATTCCTTTTGTTGATGCTTTGATGTAAATGCATAGTTATGTTAAATTTCTGAAGGACATTTTAGAAAATAAGAGGAAGTTGAAAGACCATACGACGGTAAACTTAACTGAAAAATGCTGTGTAATGGTGAAAAACAAGATCCCACAAAAACTTAAGGATCCTGGGATTTTTCTATTCCTTGCATGATTGGTGATGTTGTTTTTCATAAAGTTTTGTGTGATCTTGGTGCAAGTAATAATCTTATGCCTTTATCAGTATGTAGGAAACTTGGATTGGGAGAGCCAAAGCTAACGAGGATGTCTTTGCAGTTAGCAAACAGATCTGTCAAATATCCACGAGGAGTCATAGAGGATGTATTAATTAAAGTGGGAAAGTTTACATTTCCTACAGATTTTGTGGTAATTGACATGGAAGAGGACAGGGAGATGCCTTTGATTTTAGGGAGACCATTTTTTGCAATTGGCAAGGCCGTGATTAATGTGAAAGAAGGGAAGTTGAGATTGAGAGTTGGAGAGGAGAAATCACTTTTAATGTTTTTAACGCTTTTAAACACACACTGCACGCTAATGATTGTTTAACAGTTAATTCTTTGGATTCACTTGTATGTCATTTTGTGCAAGATGCTATGAACGATCCATTGGAAACCACTCTCACCACTAAATTGAAGGATGATGAACTTGAGGAAGAAAAAGCTGAAAGAGCGGCATACTTTAATTCCAACCATCCATGGAAGAAGTCAGTAAGGATGAAAGTTGAGGATTTAGGGTATCGAAGAGACTTGAGCCCTCAAAGTCAAGCATTGAGGAACCGCTGACACGTGAGCTCAACCTATTGCCTCCACACCTGAAGTACGTGTACTTAGAGCGTACAAAGCTAGCACCCGACAAGCGCATTACACCGATGCAATTTAAATAAGGCGAACCGGTGCTCTTGTACAACTCCAAGTTGCGCTTATTTCGTGGCAAGCTCAAGTCAAAGTGGACTGACCCTTACATGATTACCAAAGTATTCCCCTCGGGAGCAATAACTTTGCGAGATGGGAAAAATGAGCTGCTCACAGTCAATGCTCAACGACTGAAGCATTATTTGGATGGCACAGTTGAGCCACAAATGGAAGTCACTCGATTCCAAAACAATCAGAGCTGAGAAGAACCTACAGTCTAGCTCTATATTATAAATTGAGAACTAAGTTCTTTCCCTTCCCACTAAATTTTATTTTATTTATTTAGTTGCGTTTTTTATTAGATTTTGATTGTTTTTATTTATTATTTTGATGCTGACTCAAAGGCCATACCACCACCTCCGTCATTCATTCCCCTATTTTATTTTCAATATGAGTATCATCATCAGGGGAATGCGTCTGGAGTGCCACCATCAGAACACGACGAGGATGAGCCTTGATCAGGGGAGTTAACTGTTTCCCCTTCTTTTCGTTTTTATTTTATGCTGCATTGTTTAGTTATCATCGTTGTTGCATTCTGTCATTTACAGTACATTGATTTTTGTGTTCTGCATCTGTGTTTCGTTCATGTTTTTAGTCTTTTGTGCAATGGGGACATTGCACACACTTAGTATGATGGTTTTGGGGGTCGTTTTTGTATTGCATGTGTTGTCAATTGATGGTGAAACTAGTAGGTTGGTTGCCGATGATGATTTTGGCCTTAATGAATTACATGTTTCTGAGTCTTGTCACTCGTAATAAATATCCCTGTAGCATAAACTGTGAGTTTTTGAATGCACATATAGTGGATTTTGGTAGTGGTTCGAATGACACTCATGTAATGCCCCGAAAATTCGAAGGTCCACGCGAACCACATGCATGCGAGTTATTGAATTCTTTGTGTATTTTAATTAAATGTTTTAATTACATTAATTATGTTATGCATATTGACATGTTTAAAATATATTTTTCTACATTGTTGCATAAAACTGTATTTTTAAAGGTTATTCGAGTTGCGATCGAGGAACGAAGACCGATGACTGAAAAATAGAAAATGTTTTTATTGGTTAATTGTTTTTAATTATTTAAAATATGGGTGATGCTTTTTCTTATTTTTGAAAATAAGGAGTTTTGAGGTGATTTAACATGCCGGGACGTAAATTTTATCGGTGTTGGTTTTCAACAAAAATACGAACTTTTTGGCAACCCGGCTAATAAGGTCACAAATTTATTTAAACAAAACAATTTTTATATTTCAATTGAATTCTAGTTAAGACTAATGGGCCTACTTGGCAAGCCTTTTTGGCCTAAGCCCTAATTAGTAAGTTAATTAGTAAATAAATTATGAAACCCTCCCCAACTTAGATTCATTCTCACAGCCACAGACTCGAAAAAAGAGCAAACTCTCCCCACCCCCTCCTTATACACGATACACTCACATATTGGTTGAGAGGAAAATATAGAGAGCTTCAAGGATCTATCAAACGTAGGCCCTCTCCGTCGCCGTTCTTCAATCGCCAACGGTTTTTCGTGCGTTTAAAACGCAAAAACGTGAAATTTTACGTCCAGGGGTAAAACGGTATTTTTACACCTAAAAATTAGTAAACATCATGGCAGTGATCTAAATGCTATTTTTATGATATTATGATTATTTTTAAATGTTTAAGAAATTTTACATGATTAAATTATGATTTTTAAATGTCTATTGGATTTTTATGATTTAATGTTGACATTTAAAAGACATGTTGCATGCTTGGTTTCAAAAACAAAAATTTTATGTTACGCATGTTTTTTTTAAAGTAATGAGAATGTAAAACGTTGAAAGAAGTGAAGTAATTGTGACTATTTAGGTTATGAGGTTTGAGGTAAGAATGAGAATATCGTGAGGGGAGAAGGCCCCAGAGGAAGCCCATTTATGGGAAAAGGCCCCAGAGGGAGCCCCGACGATCGAATTTTTATTCGATGAGGATAGGCCAAGGATCAGTTGATGGGTGAAAGTGTTGCTGATTTCCCCATCGCCCAGTAATGTGGTTACATGTAGATGGATCCATCGACTTTTTGAGGTTTGAGGAAAGTCACAATTAACGATCTGAATTCAATAAAAGAAAGGAAAAAGTTTATGATCATGATAAAAGGTTTTATGTTATGTCATGTTGAGGAAAAAGGAAAAAGGTTAAGGTTTATGTTTGCATGTCATGAAAATGTTATTTTCACGTAAAAGTATTTTCACTGTTGCATGTGATTTTATACGTATTTTTTGTTATTAAGATTATGGTGTGTTGAGTCTTTAGACTCACTAGGTGTGATAGATGCAGGTGAGTTTGAGGGAGGTCTCGATGGATGATCATACTGGACTGAAGGTGCACACAACTCGAGGACTAGCGCTTCTATTTTTCCGCATTTATGATTTATGATTCATGACTTACGTTAAGGATTTCAAAACTATTTATTTATGATTTTGAGAGATTTTGAGAGGTTTAGTATGAGCTATACTTTTCAAATTTATTGCTTTTTTTAGGTTTAGTAAAATAATTGACGATTTCATTTGTATGACTATTTCACTTGACTTTTAAAATTCTAGTTGGTTGATGTTTTATTTTAATGGGTGAAATATTTTATAAAAATATTTCTATGTAGTATATGTACGTGGCCGAAAATATAAGTGGAAAATTTTTTTTTCCTAGTACTTTTAAGCAATAAAAAGGGCAGACGTTTAAATTAAAGTTTAAAAATCTGTGGGGGGAACTGGAAAAACATGAGATGCAAGCAGAAATTGAATCAATTTCTGTTGAAAGGAGAGACTGGCCAGTAGCATGAACTCGAGTAGAAAACCAAAGTAAACATGAAATAACCTTCTTCCCAATCGTGCATTGAGCCTGAAAATTCGTCCCTAGGCCAAATAATTTGACATGCCTTATATTCATAGCCTAGGGAGTACACATGAGAAAATTATGCACGTATTCAAAAAAAAAGAAAAAGAAAACAAAGAGAACAAGTGAAAAATAAAAGGGGATGTAAGGTGTGGGGGGGCCAAAAAGGGATGAAATCCTATCCCTAGGCTAAAAAGATGGAGATGTAAGGCGTTGAGGAATGTTAAATGAAAACCCTGACAAGTGCATAATGAAAATGATCGGTGTATTCCCCATCTTTTTGGACCACTTGAACTCTTGTTGACATTACCCCCATATATATCGTTGTACAACCATGGAATTCTACTACACGATGTTTACTGGTCGGTCACGAATAGAAACGGAACTCAAGAGAGTGAAAACTTACGTTAAATTATTGATTTGGTGACTCACATGATTTGCGAATAAAAATAACTGAAGCACAAGCTAGTAGAACCCACATTACACACACAAACACATTTTATGTCCAAATAAAAAATTTTCTATGTGGTTCTTTGAAAGGGGTGTGCATGGATGCTGTGATTTGACTAATTGGATGTAGTTCAAAAAACTTGTTGAGGCATGAGATGTCGGTTTGCTGTTTCGCCATTGATTTAGTGGTGTTAGTAATTTTACTTTGTGTTTTGTATCCTGTCTTGGTTGTGGTCTATGACCTATTTTGCTCGAGGGCAAGCAAAAGGTCAGTATGAGGCGGTTGATAGGTGTCGTTTTTACGTGTTTTATTGCATTAGCTTTGTGTGTGTTTGTATTGTGCATGCATGCATTTCATTTATATTTTGTTCATTTTAGAATTAACATCTGCATAGGTTCGTGCCTGACGTTTACGTGATGAATTTGCAGGAGAAATGTCCAGAGAACTGAAATCGGAACAAAAATGTGCAAGCCAAAAGAAAGTGGTATAAAGGCTGGCGCCCGAGCGGTATAATCTTGCCGCATAGGCGCGAGATGTGATTTTTGAGGAGTAAAAACCAGAAGACTCAGCGCTCGGGCGATAATATTATACCTCTCGGGAGAGATTGGTGTTCATTCAGAAGATGAAAACAGAGGACTTGGTGCAGAGCGATGGGATTTGACCACACGAGCGCCACTTAATTTTGGAAAGATTTTATGGCCGATTTATTCTCTTATTTCTGAGGGGGGGTGATATGGAAAGGATATTTGGAAGTTTTTTAGGAGGATTGAGACATCATTCAGACATTATTGAAGAGCCGCCATAAGCTTTGGAGAGGTTTTTGGCTTGGAGTGAAGATTTGAAGATTTTCGAGCACCGTTCTTTGCATATTTCGTCACGTCTAGTATTTCGAGTTTATTTTCTCTTATTTAAACATTGATTTTATAAGTTTAATTATTTCATTGAGTATCTAATTTGCTTTATTTGTTGGGATTTAAGGGGATCCTACCCCAAAATAGAATTTAGTTAATTCATATTTCGATTTTGGGTTTAGTCTTGATTGTGCTATTGTTTTATCGCGTTGTTAAAGCGTAGCTAACTTTAATAACTATTTATATTTCAAGTGAGTTCGAGAGAATAGCCCGTGATAAGAACGAGTAGCATAGTCAGTGGATTTACAATTTACATAAAAATATGAAGTCGGATGCACGTCGATAGTCATAGTCCGAGAGGGTGAAAGTTAGAGGATTTCATATAACGACATGCAATTCACTTGTGATAAATAATTAAAGAGATTTAATTACTTCACTGAGTCGAATTAGTTTGGCATAGCTCGAGAGTGTGTGTTCAATTGAATAGGAAATTTTATCAGAAGCGTAGATCACCGTCGAACGAATTAAGTAAATGACGAGGGGTAGGTGAACCGAGATTCACAACAAATTCATTTTCTATTGCATTTTAATTAACCATTCTAGCTTATATACTTCATCATTTAATTCTTGAACTTTTTTATCGAGTTTTTATTTAAATATAGTATGGTAAACAATCATTCAAATTTCGTTGCTAAAGATTTAATAAATGGAAATAATAATTGCGAAATACAGTCTCTAGTGGAGCGATACTCGTACTCTCGTACATTATACTATTACTTGACATTGTGCACTTGCGATTATTTCGAGCTTGAATATTATAAATTTTTATTAAGGATTTTACAGTGTAAGTTTTGCTCCATCAAATTCTGCAGAGCTATGCTGTAGATTTTGTTGGATGTGTTTGTTGTTGTTTTTTTCCTGATTCTTCCTTCATGTTTTTGTTCAACTCAGCACGTTAGTTTAAGCTGTATTCCACGATCACTCCACGATCTTTCATGTTGGGTAGTGGCCTTGATTGGTCGCATCATTGTTTTCCTGGGCCAACTGCAATTCTCTTGGTCTTACATCTGTTGGACTTTTGCTTATGGGCTTCCAAGTTTTTTTGGGCTTCTTGGATTATTTTTTAGGCACAACAATTGCCCCTAGCCAATTTGGACCAATGGCCAATTTGACCCATTTTGGCTAATTTGACCAATTCGGTCCAGTGGGCCAAGTTGGCTATGTATTTACTTTGTTCGGTCTTCTAACTATTTAGAGCTCAGCGTATAATCACATGGTTGAAAGGAATGGTTTTACGGACTTGAAGAAGAATTGACACCTGAAACGCACGTTCTTCCTCCAACAGGTTAAATCTGAGTGCGCATTCCCTGAACCCTATCCTTATCTCTTTCTTCCTCATTTTCTTCCCCCAAATCTCCATCAGCGCCCACCGATCTTCCAATAGAAACTATCGATTACATCGCCTTTGTGATGCCATTCAAGTTTCTAAAAATTGACATCATCCATATCCTTCACATCAAGCCACGCCTTCTCAAGGTAGGTATATTTCACCATTTTTCTCAATCCTCCATCACAAAAATATTGTAGAATATGTCATATTTCATGCTACACTCAAGGTGTTTATGAATATGTCTGAATGAGTTTTTGATGAGTAACACTTTGAAACACCCACTGCTTGCACCTCAACAGAGCGGCTTCCTTGCTGTGCATATTCAGAGCTTGGTCTATAGCTTGTGCAACTTATGTAATCTTCCATATGCTTACAAGAAATGCACCAGCACAAGGAATTGTGATGCTCCACCAAATTCATTGAGGATGAGATACCATTTTCTGGAATTTTGGCAAGCCATAAATTCAAAATTGCAAGATTCATTCCTTCTCACAAAGAAGTGATGCGTGCCACATCAATGACAACATATATCACACGCAAAGAATAGTTTTGTTGATCAACACTCCATTATTTCTCATGTGGTCCCATTTATTTTGCAGGAACATAGTTGAAGAAATCGAGGATTTATCTCAAAGGCCAATGCAAGCATTACCTTAAATATCAGTGGAGATGGAAAATCTTGCCTCTTGGGAGTGCCGCCGGCCAATCCAAAATAAATTTCCAAGCTTGTAGGAATATCTTTGCAACCGACTGAGCATATATGTATAGAGTTTCATACACATTGAAAGAAAATAAAATACGTAGGCTAGGGACAGTGGGTGTACTTTTTTGCACTTGTTTTCCATGGTTTGGCAATTGTCATTTCTGATGTGTAAACTTGAAAAAGTGGCTTGAAAGCCAAACATATTGTTTACCTTATACTTGCTGCTCGGGATTTGTTTACATGTATTTGTATTTTTGACATTTCACATTTACAAGGGAAACTCTGGCAAAATTTTCTAAAAACTAAACAAACGGAAAAAAGCCTGTTTTCTTCAACATTGATGCAAACATGGCGGGTCAACACTGCTTACCAATCAATTGTTAAACAACATTTTTCAAACAATACTCCCCAAGGTTTCAAGATACATCATAAACAAACATAACTTTTTCATCAATTTGGCCAACCAACACAACAAATATTTCTCTCAAAATACATCAGCTACATCAAATTCCATGAGCAATCATTTTATTTATTCACAATGTTCCATCATTATTTACAAACAACTTCAGCAAGAAATGACTTAAAAGCATATTCCTCACATATTTACAGAAACTTCTTATGAGTCAATATGATAAAACTTACCAAAGTGGCAATCCAGCCTACTTTGTACATTACTTCTCATCTATTCCATCTTTATGAACCATCTGTCTCCGGCTGTCGATCTTTCATCTGAGCCGGAGCTAAGATTTAATCCTCTATTTGTAACTCTTCTTCCTCGCTACCTCTACATTCCTTCTCAAATATTACTTCAGCTCCATCTATATCCCACAACTCTTGAGACTGCACTTCAGTCACCAGCTGCTGCATTTTGGCTTTCCACTCGGAAGTTGCAGTGACTCCCATCTCTTTTTTAGTAAACTTAGTCATTAACCTCCTCGATAATAGGTCGGACCATGGGTCTAGGAGAGACCATGGCAGTAGGTTTGAGAACCTTCTCAACTGCTTCTTCAACCTTTTGTGAGTCCATGTACACTGCTCCTGGTTGTCCATGCACCTTGTAGTTACGAAACTTAATTGGACCATAATCTCCATCATAATATCTAGCTTCTACGACATTGAAATTAGATTGATACGGCTGCAAATCAGCCTGTACCACTTCCACTCATCCCCTTTCAACATCAACAATAATTGGTGCATGGAGGAGCCATACAATGATTGGAGTGAATCCAATCCCTCCCTAACAAAGTATGGAAGCTAGCACTGGAATTTACTACGAAAAAAGCTGACAGCGAGGATCGAGACCCCGCATAAAAATTTTCTGGCAACACTCCCAAAATTTTGTAGATTCTCCCAGTAAAATCGGCCACAGAGACTTCGGTAGGAATCAAGTCTTCTACATTCTTCCTCAACTTTTGAAGGATTTTTTATGGTAAAATATTCACAGCCGACCCATTATCTATCAGTACCCTAGACAACGGCTTTCCATTAACATGCGCTATGATATAGAATGGTTTGATATGTTTAGTCATCTCATTGGTAGGTCGCTTCATCCACAATCTTTTCTCTTCATCCACAAGAACACCAATGCAATCATTTTAAATATTGGTTTTAATGGATTCCGTAACACTTTAGTTTCCAATGGATACACCGGGTTCGAACATCTTTTTGCGTTTAAATTCCTCTGGCAACATTAACAAGCCAGTGGCACACTCGAATGAAACGAGAATCTATCATACCTTTAAAGTAGCCTTATTGACTTGTTCACTATCTTCTTCTGCTAACAAGTCGTCACCTTCTTCCTCATTATCTTCAGTAGCCTTCCTCCCAAATTTTTTCTTCTCTTTGAATGACTCCTCCGTCTTATACCTGCACTCAACAGCTTTTTCTCTCAACAAACTTCGTTTTTGGGTTCAAGAAAGAGGTTTTGGGAAGTTTGATGTTCTACCCGCTTCCATACGCCTTCGGGGGTTACTCTAGGAGGGACAACAAAACGGGGTTTCTTTTCATATTTTCTATCAGATTCTAGAGGTGCTGGCCTCTGTATTATCTTCTGGAATACCTGCGGGTCAATTTTTCTGTCGCCATTTGCCAACCCAGGAAACTAGCTCTTTCTGAGGTACTGGTTCTCTGGCCTTTTGGCCATAGATTCCCTATCATACCTTATATTCCTTCCACCATAATGCACACCAACCCCACTGTAATAGCAGTCATTTTCATGAAAAATTTCTATTTTCTTCTCCTTTGCCTCAAATATTATTTTCTGAGGCACCCAACACTTCTTTAAAGTAAATCCCGACTTAATGGACCTATCCTCACCTCCACTCCTTCTTCTTTCATTGATTAAGAAACGCAAGTCAGTACTGCTCACGTTCGCATTGGCTACCGGGGGAAAAGGATCTTCATCCACTATCATTGTTTCTTTTTTATCGGGAAATTTTAAGATTCCCTTGTTGATTCTTTCCTGCAAGATATTTTTGAAAGCCCAACAAGCATTAGTACTACGGTTGAAGGCATTGTGATACGTACATTAATATGTTCCTTTCATCTCCTCCCTGGTGGGTAGCTTATGATCTAGGGGAACGTTATAAATTTTTCCTTCACCAAGTGATCACATATTTTTTATGTATTTGACGCATCAAAAGTATATGGTGTTTGTAATGTACCGTAACTTTTAAACATACTTAAAATTTGTGAAAAATAAAAAATTTTCTTAAATAAGTAATCATCTTTCAAAATGCAATACAAATAAAATTTTTGACAAAATATTTGGAATGTAAACGAGCTTTCAAAAGTACTTGTTTTAAAAAACATGAAATAATTCCCGAAAAGAAATAAGAGTAAATGAAATAACATGCATAAAAATCCTTGAAAACTAAGCGGTCCTCGGGTTAGGCCTCCGCACCGTCCGAGCCAACTCACTGGTCCCCGCCTCTCGCCTCCTCATACTCGTCCTCACCTGCATCGATCAAGTCTAGTGAGTCTAAAGACTCAACATGAAAAACTGAGCATAGCAAATAATACATAATAGAACCACATGCTTTTAAAGTAGCCCATACGTACTTAAATTATGAACATACTTGCATAAACATAGACGTGCCAACATTTTATAAACTTATTCATAAACGTACTTGCATCGTACATACTTAAACATGCATATCATCATCATTTTGCATATAGATATATTTCAAAGCAAGCGACCCATAACATAGTGTGCCTGATCATACTGAACCACAGTATTGGGCTGTCAGGAATGTCCACTACCACATACATAAGATCCCCGGTCATACTTTATCTGGTGGATTGATCCCTGGTCATACTTTACCGCTTTCCAATCCTGATCAAAACCCGGTCATACTTTACCAGGGTGGAGAGGTCCTTGGACACGTTCTCCGGCTTTCAAACCAGTTCATATTTGGTCACAAAACAATTATCATACCTCAAAAACATAAAATATTTTCTTTTGCATGTCGAACATACTTACATAGCGTTGATGGATTCGTTGGATCTCTCTTGGGCTACTGCTGCACATGCTAACACGTATTTCAACCGACTCAAGTTTCATAACTTAATCATACCAATCAAACTTACCACCGAAATAAATAAATAACTTTGAATTTCTCTACCACTCTTGACTTGACCATGTCAAACATCATACTAGACCATGACATCGAACCCCGAACCAAATCCTGATGCGAAGTATGAACATTACCCAAGCAATGGAAAACCTGAACCCCGTTTAAGCCGTGACTCAAAGATTTCCATTCAAGACTTGTAACAACTAGTCTTACCCTCATCAAGCTTGGACATAATGACGTATTAATACCTAAATGAAGCAATAGCACCTAACCTGAAGCTCGAAGGCCCCTGAACAAGCGCCTAGGCACTGAGGAGTAGCGTTGCAGCGCCTAGGCGCTACCCTGCAGCGCTGCGGCGCTAACTCTGCGCGAACCAAACCTCAAAATGTCATCTTCTACCCTTTTGCTCCCCAGTGACTTCAAATGGAACCAAACCCATACCGACTCGAAACAAAACACCGAAAGATGTCTGATCGCAACACATGACATGTCCTAACGTAGCAATGACCACTCAGCGATTCCCAACGAAGCCTACAACCCAATAAACTCAAGAAACATGAAGAACATTTTTCAAAACGCCACAATTTGAGCAGTCACACAAAAATGATCATAACTCAGTCTTTTCTTGTCCAAAAATTACGAATTTACTGTCAAATCGAAGGTATCAAAGAGTACTACGTTTTATATGTTGAACGTTTTTTCAGAAAGGCGACCGAAAATTCACAGTACTCGAAATGACAGCAGGTTCGATTTTGAGATCTAAAATTTTGATCCAAAATCCTTTCAAACATTTTTGCTCACGCTTTTGCATAACATACACAGATTTTTCATACAATATGCGTCAAAATATTTATTATGACAAGATCGATGTGAAAAACGAAAGATTATACAAGCTTTTGCATCTAAACGCTCGAAGATAACGAATACCGACGCGGTGGATTGCAGGAGATGACCGGTAGACGCTTGCTACACGATTCTTGCTCGAAAAAGGGACGTAAATCTCCAGAAATTTTCAAGGGGAAAGGTGGTTGCTGAAAGAACTCAAGAACCCTAGCAAATCTCCAAGTTTGCAACGTGTGTGTGGGTATGTTGTGTGTGTAACGTGTGTGTGTTTAATTAGGTAGGAATTTTTTCTTAATTAACTAATTAAAGGGTTAAAAGTGATTAATTAAATAATTAGAATAAAACATTACTAACATAATTATTTAACCCCACTTAAAGATTTAATAAAATAATTTACAAGGTTTAAAATCCCCACCACTCAACTTAGTATTTTTGAAAATATTTAAACTCTTAAATCACTTAATAAATAAAATTAGGCTTTAAAATGCTTAAAATTTCATAAATCATTTAAAATACTAATTCCTTGACTTGAAATAAAATACCACAATTTTTAATCGTAAATCGCCTAAATCGTCACCGGTCTCTTTTCCCGATCCCGCATCGTATATTCGCCTGAAACAAAAACTCAAGAAAATATTTTAATGTGCATCGAATAAACATGTAATAAATTAAAATAATGCAAAAATCATAAATCATGCATCGTAAAAATCATGTTAAAATTAAATAAATAATTTAACAATTTAAATAAATGCATGGATTTTACGTATACTGGTTTTGGGCTCTAAAATTCCTCCTTCACTTAAATAAATTTTGTCCTCGAAATTAAATCTTACCAAACAACTCCGGGTAGCGACTCCTCATATCCACTTTGGCTTCCCAAGTGGCCTCCTCCACTTATTGATTCAGCCACTGAACTTTGACCAACTTGGTCACTTTGTTCCGGAGTCTCCGCTCTTGTCTGTCTAGAATTCGGACCAGTCTTTCCTCATATGACAGATCTGGAGCAAGCTGCAACGGTTCATCGCTCAAAACATGCGAAGGATTTTCCATATACCTCCTCATCATTGAAACATGGAATACATTGTGTAATACCGCTAGATTCGGCGGTAGAGCTACACGATAAGCAAGTGTACCAACCCTTTCAAGAATTTCAAATTGTCCGATAAATCTCGGACTCAGCTTGCCTCTTTTCCCAAACCTCATAACACCCTTCATTGGTGCTATCTTCACGAATACATGATCTCCTACGGCAAATTCGAGATCCCTCCTTCTCTTGTCAGCATAACTCTTTTGGCACTCTGGGCGGTCTTCAGTTTCATTAGAGAAGATGCAAGAATTACAAAAGCAATCAGGAGACAGGAGTGGACTCAGATTCAGTAATGATGAAAGCACTTCTGAAACAAGTACAAAGCCAAAACTAGATATGAGCAAAGGCAAATACATTAACTTTGTTAAATCTAGTATGGTACATGAAACAGTAGTACCAATTGTTCAAGTTGAAAGGTTTGTAGATCAGACAAACAGAAGTAAGCATTATGGTCTGGGTTATGTTGAACCTAAGAAAAAAGTCAGTCAGAGTACTGAATCCATTAGAAGATTCAACTCAGGAGTACAATCCTCTTTGAAGGTTAGAAACTACCAGTACTATAATTGCAGACCAGTTCAGAAGAGATACAGACCAGACGATAAAAACAGAAGGGAAGAACAACATCCTAAAATGCATTCTGTTAGAAATAATAGACCTTCAGTTTCACACACCTCTGGTAATACCTGAAGTACAAGATCACCTAGAATCGTACAAATTTGGGTTCATAAAAGACTGATAAGGCTTAGATTCAAATAGATTGGGTACCAGTTACTAAAATTTGTTCTTGCAGGAACATGAGAGGAAAGCCAAGATAAGCAGCTCTACATGGTTTCTGGACAGTTGATGTTCCAGACATATAACTGGACAAAAGAATCTACTTTCAGAAATAATGAGTTGTACTGGACCAAAGATAACTTTTGGGGGCAACTCAAAATGTAAAACCGTGGGTAAGGGTAAGATTATCCATGGAAATATCACTATAAATGATGTTCTCTTGGTTGAAAATCTCTGTTACAATTTAATCAGTATTAGTCAACTGTGTGACAATGGATACTCAGTAGCTTTTCAGAAGCACACCTGCACAGTAAAAGATGTCAATGAGTATATAACCGGAAAAAGAGAAGGCAACACTTACAAAGTATCATGGAACAAAGATCATGTTAATGTTTCTACATGTTTAGTTGCCTCCCTTAGTGATAAACATTGGTTATGGCACAAGAGATTGAATCACCTTAACTTCAAGTCAATCAATAATTTCAAGAAACAGAACATAGTTGATGGTTTACCTGATATTAGTTTCGTTAAGAATCATGTATGTTCTACATGTCAACTTGGCAAACAAATAAGATCTAGCTTCAAGAATAAAGGTATCATATCAACATCAAGATGTTTGGAATTATTTCATATGGACTTGTTTGGTCCAATCCCTGTCGTGAGCTTAGGGGGTAATGAAATATACTCTTGTTGTTGTTGATGACTTTTCTAGATTTACTTGGGTAATCTTTCTTGCTGGAAAAGATCAAACCAGTAGCCTCCTGATCAAGCTTCTGAAAAATATTCAAAATGAAAAATCAATTCCTATCATTAAAATCAGAAGTGATCGGGGCACTGAATTTACTAACAAAATTTTTGAGTTGTATTTGGATGAACATGGTATTCATCATGAATATTTAGCTGCCAGAACACCTCAACAAAATGGAGTAGCTGAGTGGAGAAACAGAACTCTTAAAGAAGCTGCTAGAACAATGCTAGCAGATGAAGACATCTCTCAGCGTTTCTGGGCAGAAGCAATCAACACAGCGTGTTATACACAAAACAGATCCATGATCAACAAGAGGCATAATCAGACTCCATATGAGATATAGAAAGGGAGTAAGCCTAATGTATCATATTTTCATTTGTTTGGTTGCAGATGTTTTGTGCATAATAATGGTAAAAATTATTTGTCTGCATTTAATTCAATATCAGATGCTGGACTATTTCTTAGATATTCAGCAGTAAGCAAAGCATATATAATTTTCAATAATAAAACTCTTAATGTTGAAGAATCTATTCATGTTATCTTTGATGAAAATAGCAGTGCTCCTGGAATTTCTAACATATCAAATCTAAGTAATAGATTAGACAGAATTCATCTGGAACTGGATAGCGAAGATGATGCAGAACCAAGTGTTAAAGATGCTCAAAATCCAGAACCAGACATTCTTCTGGTAGAACCAGTTGTTGAGACATAGGATGTACCAGAACCAGCATCTGACTTTCCAGAACCTGCTACTGTTTTAGCTGAGCATGATCCGAATCCATTAAATCAGGAAGAAATCCCTCTAAACCCTTTTGTTTGGAGAAAATCTCACCCTCCATCTTTGGTTATTGGAAATCCAGCAGCTCCATTAAGAACCAGAAGGCAAATGATAAATGAATATATGCATGCTGCTTTATTTCTCAGGATGAACCAATGAAGATTGAAGAAGCTCTTCTGGATCCCAGTTGGATTGAAGCTATGCAAGAAGAGCTGGATCAATTTAAATGAAATGAAGTGTGGTTTCTTGTACCTAGACCATCTCATCAAGCAGTTATTGGAACTCGGTGGGTATTTAGAAACAAGCTAAATGAAGAAGGTACTGTGGATAGAAATAAAGCAAGACTGGTGGCTCAAGGTTTCAGACAAGAAGAAGGAATAGACTATGATGAGACCTATGCACCAGTAGCAAGACTTGAACCAATCAGAATATTCTTAACCTTTGCTGCTTTCAAGAACTTCAAAGTTTATCAGATGGATGTGAAAAGTGCCTTCATAAATGGTCTACTGGAAAAAAGAAGTCTACGTTGAACAACCCCCAGGTTTTATTGATAATTTCTTGCCGCATCATGTTTTTAAATTACACAAAGCCTTGTATGGTCTGAAATAGGCACCTAGGGCTTGGTATGACAATCTCTCACAATTTCTTGTAAATCATGATTTTACCATCGGCATAGTAGACAAGACTTTATTCACATTAGTTAAAAATAAAAACATTATGTTAGTACAAATTTATGTTGATGACATTATCTTTGGGTCTACTAACCCCAAATTGTGTGAAAAGTTTGCTAAGATAATGCAAGAACAATTCGAAATGTGCATAATGGGAGAATTTACATTCTTCCTAGGACTGCAGATTAAGCAACTCAATACAGGAATCTTCATAAATCAGGCTAAGTACACAAAGGAACTACTGAAAAAGTTTGGCATAGAAACATGCTCTGCCGCTTCTACTCCAATGAGTTCATCTACTAAGCTTGACAAAGATGAAAATGGAATTTCAGTAGAGGTAACTCAGCATCGTGGTTTTATTGGCTCATTGTTATATCTTACTGCCAGTAGACCTGATATTATGTTTGATGTTTGTATTTTTGCGAGATTTGAGTCTAACCCTAAGCAATCGCATTATATTGCTGCTAAATGAATTCTGAAATATTTGAAGGGTACTCAAAATATCGGTCTATGGTATCCAAGGATTATTCTTTCAATCTTATTAAATATTCAGATGCTGACTATGCAGGTTGCAAACTAGATAGAAAAAGCACCAGTGGTTTTTGACAATTTCTTTGTCATAGGTTGATCTCCTAGTTTAATAAAAAGCAGACTTCCATAGCCAAATCTACTGCAGAAAAAGAATATCTTGCTGCTGGAAGTTGTTGCTCGCAATTACTTTGGATGCAACAACAACTTAAGGACTATGGAGTTCAAGCCTCTGAATCACCTATATTCTGCGACAATACCAGTGTTATAGCAATTACACACAATCCCGTACTTAATTTAATAACGAAGCACATTGACATCAGACATCATTTTATTAGAGCTCATGTGCAGAAGAAGGACATTCGTCTGAAATATGTTCCCACTGATCAACAAGCAGCAGATATCTTTACAAAACCTCTGCCTGAGAATAAGTTTTCTTATTTTCGTGATGTTCTTGGTTTAATTGATTTATCGTAACTACTGATTATTATCTTTTATTTTCTTTATGCATTTAGTAGAAAAACAGTTGATAACAAGAAGTATGAAAAAATGAACCCTTTTCATTTATAAAATCAGATGCGTTACAATAGATAAGCCGTTACAATTGTTGATATCAGCAGTACTGAGATTTACAGTAGAAACCCTAACTAAGACCTGCTGGAATCACCCCATTCTCTTTGCATGATCATGATTTGTGAACGGGATGATTCCGCAGCTTAACCCTAATAATTTAGAATAATCTAACTAATTATTCACCCTTAGATCCAGAAGATGTCTCCAGGTCTTCATCTTTTTGAGAACAATGTCTTCAAACATCTTCTTACGAGACGCTGGAAGTTGCCTTTGGAACTCTCCTGCTGTATCCGACTCCAGAGAAGACTCAGATGTATCGCCTGCACTATCCATTTGTCAAGTAACTAATATGATTTCATTTGTGTGTTTGCAGGTAATTATATTTATCCTCGGGGAAGTCGAAAAGTCAAGTAATTATTCATGTCCTACACGAATATCAAGAGTCATATGTCATTCCCTCAGATCTCAAATCTTCGCATTTAATATTTGTTTATTTGCATTAATTTAGGGGGAATATTGTTTTATTATGACCTATATTTCTGTGATATATCAAAAACAGAAGGAGATGTGTCTTTTCGATAAAATAATGTGTCTACTGATTTTTATCAAAGTGCTGGATATATTTCAATATTTTATGACTTCCAGTAGATATTATAAACGACAAATCATCTTTGGACATTGATTTTCAAAATTTTCAAGATCATTGGCTTACCTGACACTCACTGTTTAACTTTTCAAAAACTCAACCGTAGACATATTGATACGTGTTCCTATGTTTACACTGACGGCTATACATTATGAATATTTACCGCCTCTTCTCTCTCATTTCACTTTTACGATTTCAGACTCTTGCATACTTGCTACTGCTTTCTTTCAAGCTTCCTTCTACTACAGAATCTACTTCGAATCACTCTTATTTGCAGAAATGGCTGGAGCTTATACACTCAATGCCTACCAAGTCAACTTTACATCAGTACTGACCATCAATGATAAAAAACCTTGTTAAAATGTTCAAGGCCATTGAGAAATCTGGTCTTAGAAGATTTCTGGAAGCACCAGCGATCATCTACAAGACTACCCTCTTGGACTTCTATGCCAAAGGAACCGTTGAGGATGGAAAGATCAAATATTCTCAGGGAGATGCATCAATCACCATTGATGCTGCACTTTTGGGATCAACTTTCTTTCTTCCAATCTCAGGTAATTTTGAATGTTCGGTTGTTTCTAAAAAGGATATGTCTTCTACTCTTACCTCTTTCTCAGCTTCTGGAGAAAAACTCTCTCCCTCTTGCTTCAAGAAGCTTTTGAAGATGGAGTACCAAGTACTTGCCGATATTGTGGCAAAGGCGCTTCTGGTCAAGGCTGGTACTTTTGATAGGCTGACCCAGGAAAAAGTTCAAGTGATGATAGCCATCACCTCTGAAGCTAAAATGGATTAGAGTCGTTTCCTGTTCAAAATCATGAAGGATATGATTTTGAGGAAAGGTACTGGTTTTGCTGTTCAGATCAGCAAAATGTTGAAGGATGCTGGTTTTCCACTGACTTCTGAACATGATGATTCTTATGTCACAATGGCTGATGCTGATAACGTACTTGCCTTAAGGCCAAAGCCAACTGTGGCTGAATTTGTTGCTCTCAAGAAGGAGATTGGCGATGATCAAACTTAGGCTCAAGCTCCTCAGAAGAAGGTCAAAAGGAAGAGAGTGATTGTCGTGACTGATTCAAATAAGACCGTATCTGAAGAATCTGCTTGAAACGACCTCGATTTTTTTTTTCTAATTTTTAAACCATAAATTCTAAATTACTAAATAAAATAATTTAACAATTTAAATCTCAAGTGCATAAAACAAAATCCTAAATCATCACCTAACCAAAACTTCCTAAATTGACCTTTAAAAAGATCAACTAACAATAAATAAAGCATAAAAATATCTCTAATAAAAATCATGAACATAAATATTTAAATCATAAATCTAATAAGCTAGTGCGGAAACATAAAGCCTTCGGGTGTGTACTGCTGCACTCGATCGACTCAATCGTCACCGCCTCCAAAAATCATAAAATCCTGCATCATACAAACCTAGTGAGTCTAAAAACTCAACACGTTCTAAACATAGATAGCAAATAATACATATACATTTACATGCATTTAAAAAACATATTTTTATTTAAAATAATCTTTTGAACATAAATAAACCATTAAAAATCATTTAAGCATAATTAAATCATAAATAGTAAAATCATTTTAAAATAACTTTAAGCATAAATAAATCTTTAAAAATCATTTAAAAATAGCTTTAATCATCATCATAAATCATATATAAAAAAAATCATTTTTATCATAAGCTTTTAATCATATATCGTTTTAGGTGATGTTTGATCCTTGAAAGTGACTTGTTTTTATCCTTTGGTCGACTGCAGTCTTAGCCCCACATGGCCCATGGGCGTGTTCACTAGGCTCCACCATGGAAATACGATCGTCGGGGCTCCCTCGGGGGCCTTCTCCCATAGACGAGCTCTCTCTGGGGCCTTTTCCCATAAATGGGCTCCCTCTTGGGCTTTTTCCCCTCACGACATCCCCACAAAAATGTAAGTTCACCGTCCTCAACATAAACGGATCCCCCACAAATCATATATCATATCTTTTGTCACAGTAAATTTACATCCCTCAAAATATTTTTTCTTTTCTTTAAAAATCATAAAATGAGACAGCTTTCCAAAAATAGCATTTTAGACAGTATAAATTGAACAGATTTACCATAAATCGTAAAAATACATATTATCATAAAATCATCATAATAAATCATAAAATATCATTTTACATGCATTATGATCCTTCGGGACACTGCCAAGCGTTTATGAATTTTCCTAAGTGTAAAAAAACCGTTTTGCCCCTGGACGTAAAAATTCTCGAATTTATCTTTTTCTCACATTTAATGACATGGGATTATTTTAAATAATTATTTAGCTAAAATATAATTTTTCATAATTTTATGAAGCATAAAACTAGGCTTTTCAATTAATTATTTAATTAGCGTTTCATGCGACGATAAAATCCCGGATAAATCCAAAACTCAATATTTTGATCCCAAATTTTAAACATAACATTTTTACTATTTATTATACCCTTCCAAGTCATGAGCCACACCCGTGGACCCATGGATTCAATTTTAGCCTTTTAATTTTCGAAAGTGACACATTAGTGAACCTACCGAGCCATCTCCCAATTTACTCGAGCCACGCCCGAGCCACCTCGAGCCAAACCATATCCAACCCACCTAGGCACCTTCCTGACCAAGCCCAGCCCTTGACCAGCCCCTTAACTCACGAAACAGCCTGCTGCCCATGACCCTTTGTATGCGTGTGTGAGATCTAGGTGTATTAGGACTCCTAGTTAGCTTAGGTCACCTCCAGCCAAGACACCCCCGTCCCCTGCCGATCCTGACCACCCCTGGACCACACCCAGACCCTAACAAGCTGAGCCCAGCCACTTGAACTCACGTACGAACACCCCGAAGTGAACAGAAGCTGCACATAAGGTTTCCACTCACGTTATAAGACTCCTAGTCACCCTAGGACTTCTCTAGCCACTTAACCAGAGATCACCTCGGACCCTCACCGACCCTGGATCATGCCCAGACCCAACCTAAGCCTAGCCCAATCCCCGAACCCAAGCAACGAACCCCTTGAAACAAGAACAAGCTGCGCGCCTTTCTCCATATGTTGCCGCTGTTACTTTGCGTGGAGGCTCCTACCCGAGCCACCACTGCACCCAGCCCATCCTAACCCTCATTAAAACGACCTAAGCCATCACCCAGACCACCTAGATCGCCCCCAGACCGAGCCACACTCTGATAACTCTCGGCCGACACTTCATCACCCTACGGGAAGTGTCCTAAGCAACGAGGACTCCTCCCCAGCCCCAAGCTCGAACCCTAGCCGCCCTAGGACCCAACCTAGCCCTAGACCGAGACCACCCCTGCCCCTGAACCAGCCCTGGTCGAGCCACCTAGCCCCATGCATAAGAACCGAAACCTTGCACCTTGGCAAACCCAACAAAACCCACGGTTCAAATTCTGAAATTCTCCTACGGTTCCAGCATGTTCTCTTGATTAATTTATCATGTTTTGTCCCTAATCAATCATATTTTATCATGTATTGGCAGCGTGTCCGTTGGGTTCATAACGATTCTTTCAAATCAAGCGTAAAATCGTAAAAACGTTGAAAATCCGTATCGTGCCGTAAAATAATCGAACCCAATATTTTTTCATGCATAATCAATTAAATCAAGCATTTTATGATTTGTATGTTGTTTTAAAAGAGTTTATAAAACGTGCCTTTGCGTTTATAACGCTCGAATATACGATCTTCGGCGAGGGTGCGACGTTGGACAACCGGACGACGAAGAACACAAGCTTTTCTTTCCTCCAATTTTTTTGAAAATTGTGGTGTGTGCTTGAGAGTGAAATCGGCTGATGGAGGCTGAATTATGAGGTTTAGAAAACCTAAAACACTTATTTATAATTAAATTAAAATGTTAAATGGGCTTTGGTTTTGGGCTTGCAACTTAAGGGTAATTGGGCCTACCTAAATTGATTAAATCGGGCCCAATAACACTTAATTAATTAAATAATAAAAGTTTATAAAATTAGTTTCCTAAAAATAATATTTTTGTTCTTTTAAAACTCCATATTTGCCCAAAACCGGCTTCCCGGGAAAAATCGAGCTCGACTCGTAAAATAATTCGAACTCCAACATTTTTAGGAAAAATTAAATCATATTAGGAAGCCTTGCCATTAATTAATGAAAAATACATATTCTTGTCTTGGTCGTTCACGGTCTCCTTTTCCCTGCCTATTATCCAATATTCGGGTAAAATTCTTAATTTCTTGCAATCATGTCACATAATCATTTAATCATGTAATTATAATTTAGTCATTTAATAAATGTCATGCAAGCATTTAAAAGTAATTAAATAAAACAATTAAGCAATTAAAATAATTTTGCATGCATGTGATTTACGTAGGTTGATTTTTCGGACGTTACACTGCTGCTCCGACCAAAGCCTCACTCCCAACCACCCCAAGAAAAAAGAAACCTAGAACCACCATTCGTCTCAAAAAGACAGCAGCCCTTGCTGATCTTGACACTATCCCTTTGAGAAAAGTTTTTCGAGAAGTCACCTCATCAAAACCAGAATCTCTCCCCTCCTCAAAACCAGCAGCCATCCCTACTGAAACAACTTCCACTTCTTCTCAGACTTTCAAACCCTCATCTGGAGTCATTTTTAGAAAACCTCTAGCAGGGTCTTCTGCTTTAAGACCCGCGCTGCCTGCATCTTCAACAGACAAAGGAAAAGGAAAACTTATTGAAGAACCACAAATTCATGGCGCCGAGTCATCTGTTCAAACTGCTGTTGATCTTCACATGGACGAAATTGATAGATCTTCCAGTGAAGAAATAATTTTCTTGATGATTGGCTAAAGGTTAGAGTTTTCCACCCAATCACATACTTAAGAACACCAGGTGCTTACGCCAAAATGGTGAAAAATGAGAAACAGGTCTTTGCCTCCGCTAAGACAAAAAATGTGATTGAGGCTATTAACAGAAGAAGCTACACTTTTTAGCAGCTCAAATGTCAGAAGTTGGATTCAGTTTTGAAGACTTTAAAGTCCAACTTTGATTCTGTGAATCCTACTGCTGTCCAAGACCAGAGTGTGATTCAAATTTTGACTGACTGACTGAGATTAATGAACGAGCAACTTATTTGTCAAGAACAAGCTTTTGCGCAGCCTTTGCAGTACCAAGTAGGTCTTGTTCCAGACATTCTTCAAATTAAACCAGTTGAGGAAAGGACCACATCCCCTTCAAAATCTAAGGTTTCCAGTACTCCTTCATCCCCGAAATTACCTACTAAATGTTCATCATTCATCTCTGTTCATGAGTTGGCCTTAGTTGATGAAGTAATTCAATCAATTTTTCTCTCTACTACTGCACCAGAAGCACCGCAGGTTGTTGATGTAGTTCTTCCAAAAGCTCAATCAATGGTCAATGGAAGGATCGGATCCTGCTCCATCCCAATCACTGCCAAACTTGGAGAAATTTTCTGCTGAACACCAAGCAGAAATGGAATCTCTTTTGAATATTCCATCTGAATCTATTCCAGTTGTTGAGCCACTGCAAGCCTCTGAAACAGGCCAACCAGAAGACAGAGCAGAACTGGAACAAACTATTGCTGCTGAAGGAACTTCTGCAGAACCGTCTACTGCTCCATCTGCTGCTCCACCATATTCTGTCACTTCTATTGCTTTTATTATCCCTCCTACTGATTCACCTGCTCGCATCGCTCAGATTACAGATATCAAACAGCGTATGCTTCAAAGATCTCCATCACCAGAAGACCAGTTTGATCTTGAATTTCAAATAGATATTCTGCAAAGAACTTTGAACAATCTTTCAGAGATAGTTAAACAGCTGTCTTTTGAACATGTTGGTGAAGTTAGTGCCACCAAATTCTTCCATGATCGCATCTCTAAAGAGGTCACTCTCACGGCAGAATCGTTGGTCAAGCTGCATGTTGAAACCAGTGTATTCATGCAAACTATTCTCTCAAGCCAGGGTAATATCTTGATCCGACAGGCTGATATCATTCAAACTATCTCTGATCATAATTCGTCTATTGGCTCAGTCTCCAACAAAATTGAAGCTATGGATTCCAAACTTGAACTTATTGATACCAAGATTGAGTCCCAATCTCAATCTATTCAAGCTCTTAATGAACGAGTTTCGAATCAAGCACCATATCTGGAGATGCTGAATCATGGAATTATTACCCTTACTGGCCGAGTGGATGACTTAACTCAATCCAATTCAGGATAATGATGCCAAAAAAGGGGGAAGCAGAAGGCAGATCTGGAGACGGCAGACATCACGCAGAATCTTCCTTCAGAAATCAAGATCCTCAGGATGAGGAAACAATGTTCAGGGATATTGGCACTGATGATTAAACTCTTTTAAACTCTTTTGTGTATTTATTTATCAAGTATCTTGTTATAATCGCTATCTTCTTTATTTCATAATTGTTGTTCTTCATCGTTACTAACATCTAGGTTTTGGCAACACCACAAAGGGGGATATTGTTAGACTTAATTTAATTGTGGTGATTAGAGTCAAAACCAGTAGGCCGTGATAGCTAAATCAGAAGGCAGTATAATAAGCAGAAGCTCTTGTATCGCTTAAACAGAAGCAGTACTTTTCGAGTACTTAATGGCTTATATAAAGAAGAATCAAAACTTAAAAAATCAGAAGCAGAACTTAGCTTAAACAAGAAAAACTTAACGTCTTTTGTTAGATAGTTACAAGTCTTAAATGTTATCGTTACTTTAACTAATACTGGTATTAATTGCACCATTAATGTTGTACGAAGACATTTAACGCTCCTTACTAATTTTGGTATGAAACAAAGAATTACTCTGAAGTTTTCTGCAGGACCCTTTTTAGGTGATAAAGCTGATTTACTCAGAGTCAAAGAAGCCATTTTGTTTATAGACGTTGGATTCAAGGTTTCTATATATATAAGGATCAATTCTATATAGAAAACAACGCTTATCATTTTCGGAAGAACATATTCTATACCCAACGTTATTTTGAGCAAACAAGAACTACTTCTTATCTTCAAGCTCAACATATGGAAAAGCAGCACACTCGTTATAGCATTTATCTGATCTTCTAAGATCATATTGTGATTTTGTTTCGTTATCTCTTCAAAAGCTATTCACTTTACCACATCTTATTGAGAAGAGTCTGTAATCTGGAAAAGAGTCTTTTCCAGAACTTTGTTGTATTCGTCTTATTGTGTTGTGAAGCTAAGAGTTTCAGTAGGCTAAGCGTAAGTCCTACTGAAGTGGGTGTGTACAAGAATTATACTGTAGTAACCAAAGTCTTTTAGTGATACATTCTGGAAACAGAAGAAGGGGAGACGTAGAAGATTTGATCTTCGAACTTCCAGAAACAACCATTCTATACTGCCTACTGTTTTATTGTTTTCACCCTCATACCATCAGATCTTTTCCGCATTTTTTATTGTGATCTGCTGGATATTTATTTGAACAAGATAAGCTATAATCTCTAACATGATTCTAGCACCCTTTGCAAAATCATCCAACAAAGGAACGAGTTTGTTCAACCCCCCCTCTAAACTCTATATCGATCCCCTACAAATCCTTTCAGCCAACTACATTCTTATAAAATACCACACAAATTTAGGGACGAAAATCCTTATGAATTATGGAAAGGCCACAAGCCTCCCTACAAATATTTAAAAGTGTGGGGGTGTTTAGCAAAAGTTGAAGTGCCAAAACCAAAACAAGTAAAAATTGGGCCTAAGACAATAGATTGTATTTATTGGATATGAAAATAATAGTAGTGCATATCAATTTTTGGTATATAAATCTGAAATAAGCGATGTGCACGAAGGAACAATTATTGAATCAAGGAATGATGTCTTCTTCGAAACAATATTTCTTTATTTAGAAAATAAAGAAATAAGTTCTCGAAAAAGGACATGAAACTACGAGCGGTAGAGTTCAAGAAGAACAACAAGAACCACGACGTAGTAAGAGGGCTAAAATAGCAAAGACTTTTGGCTCTGATTTTCTAACTTATACGTTGGAAAATGAACCAAGTGACATTTAATGAAGCACTATCAAGTCCTGAAGCCCCCTTTTGGAAGGAGGCAATGAACAATGAGATAGAATATATCTTGAAAAATCATACATGGGAATTGGTTGACCTCCCTCTGGGAAATAAACCATTAGATGCAAGTGGATTCTTAAAAGGAAATACAAGACCGATAGATCTATTGAAAAATATAAGGCTAGATTAGTAGCCAAAGGATATAGACAAATGGAAGGTCTTGATTATTTTGATACATACTCTCTAGTGACGAGAATAACATCTATTCGTGTATTGATAGCAATTATGGCATTACATAATCTATAAATACATCAAATGGATGTGAAAACGGCATTCCTCAGTGGAGAGCTTGATGAAGAAATATATATGGAACAACTCGAAGAGATATGGTTCTTGGACAAGAGAAAAAGTGTGTAGACTCGTTAAGTCATTATATGAGCTTAAACAAGTGCCAAAACAATGGCATGAAAAATTCGATAAAACTATGTTGTCGAATGGATTCAAAATTAAAGAGTGTTATAAATGTATTTACATCAAACGCACACCTGAAACATATGTGATAGTATGCTTGTACGTTGATGATATCTTATTCGTGGGAAGCAATATTAATATAATCAAGACTACTAAGAATATGTTAACAAAAAACTTCGATATGAAAGATATGGGAGAAGTAGATGTCATTTTGGAAATAAAGTTACCAAAATATCGGAAGGACGTGTTTTGTCGCAATCTCACTATGTTTAGAAAATATTGAAAAAATATAATGCGAATGATATGTCCTTGATCAAAACACCTGTAGATCCAAGTTTGCATCTTTCCAAAAGTAAAGGTGAACCCATATCTCAATTAGAGTATTCGAAGATCATAGGCAGTCTGATGTATCTCATGAACTGTAATCGTCCAGATATTGCTTATGTTGTCAACAAACTCAGCAGATTTACAAGTAATCATGGTAATGATCATTGGAAGGCATTAATAAGGGTACTTAAATATTGCGAAGCAAATTGGACATCTTACACAAATGATTCAAAATCCACAAATGGTTACGTATTTCTCATTGCTGGTGGGGCTATATCATGGAAGTCTTCTAAGCAAACTTTCATTGCTCGATCCACAATGGAATCAAAATTTATAGCTTTAGACAAAGCTGGAGAAGAAGCCGAGTGGCTTCGAAATTTCTTAGAAGAAATCCCTTGTTTGAATAAGCTAGTGTCCTCAATAATAATTCATTGCACCAAATTCTCGTTTTATCATTTCTCTCTAATTTAGTTCTATATGCAAATTTTTAAGCATTAGCGCTTAAAGTTCAAATTTTCAAGATATAAAATCTTGAATTTGGATTTTCTAAACTTATACGCTTAAGTTCGAATTCTAAGCGTTAACATAAAATCCAATTCCAAGTGTTTATCTTGAAAAACTTGGATTTAAGCTCAAATGCTTAAAAACATCACTATTGTCAGTGTTGGATTAAAGTATTGAGGAGTGGAAGAACTTTTGCAAAAACATACATGCCATTTAGAACTTAGAATTTTGTAGTTTAAAAGTGTAAGGCGGAATTTTTTTTTCTAATGCAATTGTCATATGTGATTATGTAAAATATCAATCAACTCCAAGACTTTTTTTAATTACTAGTGAGATTGACTTGTTTAGGAAAGAGTTAAAAACAATATATTTGTGATTAAGAGATTTTAAGACACTAGCAGTTTACATGTCATGATTTTAACACGAATTTCGAGCACCTCAGCCAAAATATACGAATTTTGTGAATCAGCAAGAGGTATACAATGTCTGAGAGATGTTAGTTTTGCCTAATAACATATGTCGAGGTAAAATAGTCCAGAACGTTCACAAATATAGCTTACGAATCGAAATACGAATGAAACGTGACTTAGGAATTTTTTAGGCAGTCATCAGTAACCCTTTTGAGGTTATTTGAAAATAAATGTGTTAGGTGTTATAGCTTGACAGATGTGAGTTTATACGAAAACAGTAGTGTAAGATTATGAATTTGTGTTTTATCAAAATCAAGTGTTAAGCCAAATGTTACAACATTTGAGACAAAATGCAGCGGAATATTAAACTTTTTAACACAAATTGACTTTCAATAACTAAATGGACAAGATTAAATATGCACAAGTACAAATAATTTATACTTGTGTTATACTTGTGCGGTGCCTCAGGGCAAAATATTAATCATTAGAAAACCAAAACGTTTACAAAAACCTATCACTAGTGATTACTACTAAAATCAATTTTCCCACATATTGAGAAAATAAAACGCTTTCTAAAACAACCAATAACATTAAGACGTAATTAAGAAAGCAACAAAACTTGAGCCAAAAAAAAATAAATAAATAAAGCAAGAAAACAATCTCCAGCCAACGTCTTCACGAATGTTTTTGAAAGGGATTGATTTTAGGGTGTTCAAATGCACAACGGAAGTTCAAAATTCTTTTCTAGGGCATAAAACCGAAATTTTAAGTAAAAATTGAACACCTTTGTACTAGTGTGTAACATATACTAAACATCTTTGTCATACATAGGGTGTTAAGAAATTATACCTATCAACCTCTTGAGGTTGATGATGGCTCCAACCAAGTTATAAACAACTTGGCTCTTCAAAGGCAAGACAATCTACAAGCTTCTTTCCTTCAAAATTAGGCCCATCACCAACTAGCTACAACCCCTTTTATTTTGCACTAGAAAAATAAAAGGATTTTTCAAGGAGAAGTGTATGAATTCTTCAACAATTGAAGAACAAAATTTTGAGAGAGTTGAAACAAGAATTTTGGCCAAAGCATCAAGGGAGGGAGGAGAATGAGTTTTCTTGGTGTTGTAAAAAGTAGTGACAACCTTTAGCATGCCATGCCAATTTTTTAATCAAAAGTATTCCTCAACTCTTCACCTCCCAAGCATGCATTCTTATTTGGGCTTGTAACAATTACAAGGCCCATGAACTTTAATTTAATTATCTCAAACATATTTGAGCTCAATCAAACTTTACTTAATATTACTCAAGTCACTAGTTGAATAATTATTTTACTATTGGGCTCTACAAGACCCAATATGATTTAATTAATTCAACACTTGAATTAATTCAATTATTTGGACTCTACTAGGCCCACTAGTGTTGAATTAATTCAACACTTGAATTAATTTAATTTAGTCCATAATAATGTTTATGAAAATCACAATTTTCAAATAAATTATCTATTTGGCCAACTTTGAATTTAGGAACAATTCCATAAATTAAAAGTTACATTTCTCTCATAGAAGTCATACTTCTATTTTTCTTTACGCCTATAAACTCATTTATAAGCCGTTCAACACTTTGAACTATTTTACTTCTCAATGGGATCTAGAAAGCTAGTACTTGTGTGGCCCTCAATGGTTCATTGATACAACTAGCCGTGGGTTCACATCTCCATGTGATTCGGACTAAACATGTCCTTATACGAGCATATCCCAATTGCTTCATTCTTACTTATCAACTCTTTGATAACAAGAACGTCAGAACTCAAGTCTGATAGTACCCAACCAACCATGTTAAACGCCTAGTAGCATCGCTTACATGATTCCCTAGGTATCAAATGATAGTGCCTGCAAGAACCATTCAATTATGGTTAGCGTACAGTACTGTTCCCTTCAACTCATATATGCCGACCGATTCGACAACCATTGGTTTATCGAGAGTTGTCAATGAATCGATACTATGTGTCATGTCGTAGTTGCATCGATGGTGTAAACTATGAAACCTCTTTCATAATTACCACCATACTCTGATCAGATATTTCAACCTACATACACATGAGAACACATAGGATATCCATACCCGAAGATAAGCGGTGAATCCCCGACTACAATGCATCGACTCCTATATGTTTCGACAGAACACCCAACCTTGCCACCTGATGACCCCATGAGAGTCGGTAAACAAGTCAAAGTGTAATTCTAGCACATAGAGTCTCAATGTTGTCCCGGGTCATAAGGACTAATCGTATACAACCATAAACTAGGACTTTTCCACTCGATAAGTGAGAACCACTTGGAAAGTCCTTTATGGAGGGTTGTTCAGTGCACTCTACCAAGAACACCTATCTGCATGCTCGGACATCACAATGTCCCCTACCAATGAAACATGGTACTTACATCGCAGATACTAGTCTTGAACTCAAGCGGCCTATATCCTTTTTAGTGGCGGCTGAATCGACTAGGAACCGTTTAGAATATACAGTATTACAAATATGAGTTTCATGATGCTCATCATATGAGCATCTCATATTCTTTTTACTATTTGTATATTCAATTGCTTTATCTATGCAACTAGCATGGGTATACAGATAAAGAAGTGCCAAAATAATAATTTCAAATATTATTAAAATAAAGATTGTTCATACATAGAGTTTTATTGTGAACACTCGGCCAACACTTGGCTCGACATGCACCTACTCTAACAATCTCCCACTTGCACTAGAGACAACTACCCATATGCATCAAACCCATCGATTCGCGATGCTTCTCGAATAATGGTCCAGGTAAAGGCTTAGTTAGCGGACCAGCAACATTATCTGCGGAGCCGACTTTGTCAATCGTGACATCTCCTCTTTCCACGATCTCTCTGAGGATGTGGTACTTTCTCAATACGTGTTTGGACTTCTGATGAGACCTCAGCTCCTTTGCTTGAGCAATGGCTCCCGTGTTGTCACAAAACACCGGGACTGGAGCAACTCCATTAGGAATGACGCCCAACTCTTGGACGAAATTCCTTATCCAAACAGCCTCCTTTGCTGCAGCTGATGCAGCAATATATTCTGCCTCAGTGGTGGAATCCGCAGTACTGTCTTGCTTGGAACTCTTCCAAGAGACAGCAGCACCATTGAGCATGAATATGAACCCAGAGGTTGACTTCGAGTCATCGATATCGCTTTGGAAGCTAGAGTCGGTATAGCCTATCAATTTCAGTTCTCCACCCCCATAGACCAAGAACAACTTATTGGTCCTTCTCAAATACTTGAGGATGTCTTTCACAGCTTTCCAGTGTGGAAGACCAGGGTTGGATTGATATCTACTCACTACACTTAGTGCAAAAGCCACGTCACGACGTGTAGATATCATCACATACATGATGCTACCAATCGCAAGATGCATAAGGAATGCTTGTCATCGCCGCTATCTCTGCATCAGTCTTGGGAGACATAGACTTGGATAGGGACACTCCATGACACATTGGTAGATGTCCTCTCTTGGACTCATCCATCGAGAACCGCTTCACGATAGTATCAATGTATGTGGACTGGGTGAGACCAAGCAATATTTTTGATCTATCTCTATAGATTTGTATTCCAAATACAAAAGATGCTTCACCCAAGTCCTGCATCGAGAACTTACTCGCTAACCATATCTTAGTTGATTGCAACATCCCTACATCATTCCCAATTAGTAGAATGTCATCAACATAAAGCACAAGGAATGTCACAGCACTCCCACTGACCTTCTTATACACAGGGTTCCTCAGGATTCTTAGTAAAACCAAACTCTTTGATTGTACTATCGAATCTAAGGTTCCAACTCCTAGATGCCTACTTTATTCCATAAATAGATCTCTGAAGTTTGCATACCATATGCTCACTTCCGACAGATGTAAACCCTTCGGGTTGAGACATGTAAATCTCTTCCTTAATATCCCCATTAAGAAAGGCTATCTTAACATCCATCTGTCATATCTCATAGTCATACCATGCAGCTATGGCTAGCAAAATTCTTATGGACTTGAACATTGCAACTGGAGAAAAGGTTTCCTCAAAGTCAACTCCTTGTCTTTGAGTATATCCTTTTGCCACCAATCGCACCTTGAAGGTCAATACCTTCCCATCCGCCCCAAGTTTCTTCTTGTAAATCCATTTACACCCTATGGGTACAATTCCCTCAAGTGGATCCACGAGATTCCACACTTGGTTCGAATGCATGGAATTCATCTCAGATTCCATCGCTTCAAGCCACTTGGATGAATCGGCATCAGATAACGCTTTCTTGAAGGTCCTGGGATCACATCCATGGTTAGGCTCATCATGGCCCTCTTCAAGAAGCAGACCATACCTCATAGGTGGTCTCGAGACTCTCTCGGATCTTCTAGGAGCTTGTATCTCCTCTCTTGGCTCTTCGGGTGTGGGTTCTATAATGGTGGGTGTCTCTCGAACCTCTTCGAGTTCTATCATCTCCCCTTTTCTATCCAATAGAAATTCTTTTTCCAAAAAGGTTGCATTCCTAGAAACAAACACCTTTGTTTCTTGGGGATGATAGAAGTAATATCCAACAGAATTCTTTGGATATCCCACAAAGTAACATAAAATGGATCGACTATCCAATTTATCTCACACTACCTGCTTCACATAAGCAGGGCACCCCCATATTCTAAGATAAGAATATTTGGGTGGCTTACCCATCCATATCTCATATGGTGTCTTGTCAACTGCCTTTGAATGGACATTGTTATACAACAGTGCCGCTATCTCAAGCGCATATCCCCAAAAGGATGGCGGCAACTCCGTGAACCCCATCATAGACCGAACCATGTCCATCAAAGTCCGGTTACGAAGCTCCGAAAACACCATTCAACTGCGGTGTAGCGGGTGGAGTCCACTGCGAGAGAATCACATTCTCCCTAAGATACTCTTGGAACTCGGCACTCAAGTACTCACCACCTCGATCCGATCAAAATGTCTTGATGCTTCGTCCCAACTGCTTCTCTACTTCACTTCTGAATTCTTTGAACCATTCAAAGGTTTCAGACTTGTATTTCATCAAATACACATACCCATACCTCGAAAAGTCATCTGTAAAGGTGATGAAGTAGGCATGTCCATGCTTAGTGGTGATGCTAAGTGGACCACACACATCGGTATGGATCAAATCCAATAACCCTTTGGCTCGCTCCACATGGCCCTTAAAAGGAATCTTGGTCATCTTTCCTTTTAGACAGGATTCACAAGTCGTGAGAGCATTAATATCAGACATATCAAACATGCCCACTCCTACTAGCTTGTTCATCCTTCTTAGGGAAATATGTCCTAATCGAGCATGCCACAATTGTGCCGAATTTAAAGTATCTTGTTTGCGCTTGTTTGTTGTTGTTATAGCTTGGACATTGTTTGGGGGAATATCTTTCAATTTTAAGGTGTAGAGATCGTTTTCAAGTTCTCCAGTACCAATTAAACATTCATTCTTGTAAATGTTGCAAACACCTTTTCTAAATAAACAAGAAAATCCATCTTTATCAAGCATAGAAATGGAAATAATGTTTTTCACCAAGTCTGGTACAAACAAAACATCTCTTAAAACAAACTTAAAATCATTGTTCAAATGCAAGTAAACATCTCCCACAGCCTTGGCAGCAACCCTTGCTCCATCGCCCATCCTCAAGAAGGTCTCACCTTCCCTGAGCCTTCTACTTCTTCCCATCGCCTGCAAATCATTACAGAGATGTGAGCCACATCCGGTATCCAATACCCAAGAAGTAGAGTTAATTGAAATGTTTACTTCAATATAGAACATACCGTTTCAAGAACTCTTCTGGGCCAAATATTCCCTGCAATTACGCCTCCAATGTCCAGGCTTCTTGCAGTGATGACAGATGTCAACAGTCTTGTCAGCCTTCACTGGTGTGGCTGCCACAACGGGACCCGGAGTCTGCCTCTTCAAGGGCACGTTCTTCTTGGGAAGTTGGAAAGAACGCTTCTTTCCCTTCCCAGGTGGACCGGTTTTCGTACCACATGAAGAGCCAACAAAAAGAACCGGCTTCTCTTTCTTGATGGTGGACTCAAAGGTCACAAGCATGTTCACCAACTCCTAAAGGGTCGGCTCCATCTTGTTCATGTTGAAGTTCACCACAAAAGGATCAAATGAGCTAGGCAGCGATAACAGCAACACGTCGGTGGTCAACTCCGAAGGCAATATCAAATCCATGCCAACGAGCTTGTCCACGAGTCCAATCATCTTTAGGCCATGCTCATGGACCGAGGCCCCATCTCGCATGCGCAAAGTGATCAGCTCCTTGACGGTAGCATGCCTAAGAGGACGTGTTTGCTCTCCAAAGAGCTCCTTGAGGTGCAAATGAATGTCAGCAGCACTCTTTGCATCCTCAAAACGCCTCTGCAGCTCATCATTCATAGAAGCCTGCATATAACACTTGGCCTTCAAGTCATGGTCACACCAATCCTTGTAGGTCTGCAATTCCTCAGGAGTGCAGTCAGTCGGAGCCTTATCACGGGGCCATTCAGTCAGTGTATATGCAATCTTTTCCGAGTTCAAGACGATTTTCAGATTTCTTAGCCAAGTGATGTAATTAGGTCCGGTTAATACGTGTTTTTCGAGTATGGCAGAAAGCGGATTGCGAATTGAAGACATTGTCAATTCTTGTACTGAAAAGTAAAACAGATAAATGTTAATGACTATTTTAAAATATTTAGTAAGATATAAAGTATGGACTTTTACTTTATAAATTTTTGCTCCCACTGTTTTGACATTTTCACTACCCTCTAGTGAAAACGGGAAACTCCTTTCCTCAGTAGGTACGTAAGGTCCAATTAGCGAATTATGATCCCGAATAATATCAGCCAATCATAATCCCTAAAAGGTAGTTTCCAATTGCATCACAATGCAATCCTCTACGTAAACTTTAGTCTCATGTTTGATTAGGACCCAATAATATGACGTCGTTCATCTTCACGTGTCAAGCCTTACCCATCGATGTTGAACCTTAATGGACGGTCGCCATGAGTTCCCCCAATAATATGAGCCGAAATCATGGGAGTTCAACGTAGTTCACATCACCATGTCAATGGATGTCACAGCTTTCCGGCACCCAGGGCCCCCCCAATAATATGAGCCGAGCCCCGAGTACGGGTAGCGTTCATCATGCACCCATTGTCGATGGAAGACATGGAAATTATAAACAAATTTATAATTCCCCTTTTCGGACTTGATATTAATTTTGAATCTTATTTAAAATGAGGGTTTTTTTAATTTTGAAAGGTCTCATCATTAATTTTATTTAAAAGATCGCCATGTTTGATCGTATGTTTGCCGGATTCATGCAACTTTGTTATTATCATAATAATAACGCACATACTCATTATTTATAACATATCATGCATATATTATAAACAGTAAACAAACAAGGATGATCAATCGCCCCAATACTAATGGCCCGTGTGAGCTAAACACGGGCCTAGGTCCAATCCTAGGGAAATGCATGGGATGCAAATGCCTATTACATTAGCTTCCAATATTTACATGTCTTCGATCTTCATAATCATCATGGCCACCATCTTCCAATCTTGATCATCCACTATACTAATATTTACAAATAAATATCCATGGCAAATAGGGATACATCTCATGGGGTGGGAACGGGCCATAAACCAAGCCCACTTTATAAATTGATAATTATTACAATCATTCAACACAAAATATCCTAGCATACACCTAGCAAATTGGGCTTGGGCTTTTGATCATCCTTCATGCATAATATCACATATCATACACCATCAATTAATTATCACAATAATTAATTGATCCAATATTATATATCTAGATCCAATCACTAACCGCCACGATTATAAACTAAATTAACAAAGTATACAAACACCTTTGTCTACTTTCTAATTAATTTATTTATAACCGAGTTTCTTGTAAATCACAATTTACTATAAATAATTAAAGTCCAGCTTCAATTATTTATTTCATGAGAAAATATTTGCAACTTTTGTAAATTTAAACTTAAGGGCCCAAAAAATCATTTTTCACCAAAAACATTTTGGCCCATTTAAATTTCACAAATATGTTAGCCATCCAATGGCCCAACAACATCAAGACCCATGACACTTTGATAATCCAAAACATTTTTGGAAACCCTAGTCGTCATCGCCGTCGCCGAAGCTCCGTCGCCGGATTCCGGCCAACAAAAAAATTTTTTTTTTTTTATTTTCAATGGGGGGTTTGGGCAGCCACTCGGGCTGCACTTGCGGCCCAAAATGGGCAGTCCCTCGGGCAGCTCAGCAACAAGCTGCCCGAAATCCCCTCTCAAAAACCTTGATTTTTGTTGCAAATATTTCATCTCATGCGGTTAGAAATCGACCTCAATATAATATTATGTATATGCTACACAAACTAGTACCCTTAGCTCATGATACCACTTGAAAGGGATCGATTTTAGGGTGTTCAAATGCACAACGGAAGTTTATAGGGCATAAAACTGAAATTTTAAGTAAAAATTGAACACCTTTATACTAGTGTATAACATATACTAAAAACCTTTGTCATACATAGGGTGTTAAGAAATTATACCTATCAACCTCTTGAGGTTGATGATGACTCTAACCAAGTTATAAACAACTTGGCTCTTCAAAGGCAAGACAATCTACAAGCTTCCTTCCCTCAAAATTAGGCCCACCACCAACTAGCTACAACCCCTTTTATTTTGCACTAGAAAAATAAAAGGATTTTTCAAGGAGAAGTGTATGAATTCTTCAACAATTGAAGAACAAATTTTGAGCGAGTTGGAACAAGAATTTCGGCCAAAGCATCAAGGGAGGGAGGATAATGAGTTTTCTTGGTGTTGTAAAAAGTAATGACAACCTTTTGCATGCCATGCCAATTTTTTAATCAAATCCCCAACTCTTCACCTCCCAAGCATGCATTCTTATTTGGGTTTGTAACAATTACAAGGCCCATTGACTTTAATTTAATTGTCTCAAACATATTTGAACCCAATCAAACATTACTTGATTTTATTCAAGTCACTAGTTGAATAATTATTTAACTATTGGGCTCTACAAGACCCAATATGATTTAATTAATTCAACACTTAAATTAATTTAATTATTTGGACTCTACTAGGCCCACTAGTGTTTAATTAATTCAACACATGAATTAATTTAATTTAGTGCATAATAATGTTTATGAAAATCACAATTTTCAAATACATTATCTATTTGGCCAACTTTTAATTTAGGAACAATTCCATAAATTAAAAGTTACATTTCTCTCATAGAAGTCATACTTCTATTTTTCTTTACGCCTATAAACTCATTTATAAGCCGTTCAACACTTTGAACTATTTTACTTCTCAACGGGATCTAGAAAGCTAGTACTTGTGTGGCCCTCAATGGTTCATTGATACAACTAGCCGTGGGTTCACATCTCCATGTGATTCGGACTAAACATGTCCTTACACGAGCATACCCCAATTGCTCCATTCTTACTTATCAACTTCTTGATAACAAGAACGTCTGAACTCAAGTCTGATAGTACCCAACCAACCATGTTAAACGTCTAGCAGCATCGCTTACATGATTCCCTAGGTATCAAATGATAGTGTCTGCAAGAACCATTCAATTATGGTTAGTGTACAGTACGGTCCCTTCAACTCATATATCCCGACCGATTCGACAACCATTGGTTTATCGAGAGTTGTCAATGAATCGATACTATGTGTCATGTCGTAGTTGCATCGATGGTGTAATCTATGAAACCTCTTTCATAATTATCTCCATACTCTGATCAGAGATTTCAACCTACATACACATGAGAACACATAGGATATCCATACCCGAAGGTAAGCGGTGAATCCCCGACTACAATGCATCGACTCCTATATGTTTCGACAGAACACCCAACCTTGCCACCTGATGACCCCATGAGAGTCGGTAAACAAGTCAAAGTGTAATTCTAGCACATAGGGTCTCAATGTTGTCCCGGGTCATAAGGACTAATCATATACAACCATAAACTAGGACTTTTCCACTCGATAAGTGAGAACCACTTGGAAAGTCCTTTATGAAGGGTTGTTCAGTGCACTCTACCAGGAGCACCTATCTGCATGCTCGGACATCACAATGTCACCTACCAATGAAACATGGTACTCACATCGCAGATACTAGTCTCGAACTCAAGTGGCATATATCCTTTTTAGTGGCGGCTGAATCGACTAGGAACCGTTTAGAATATACAGTATTACAAATATGAGTTTCATGATACTCATCGTATGAGCATCTCATATTCTTTCTACTATTTGTATATTCAAGGGCTTTATCTATGCAACTAGCATGGGTATACAGATAAAGAAGTGCCAAAATAATAATTTCAAATATTATTAAAATAAAGCCTGTTCATACATAGAGTTTCATTGTGAACACTCGGCCAACACTTGGCTCGACGTGCACCTACTCTAACAGTTTTCTGTAGGTGTTTCCAACATTCAAGGCCACACGGTATCTGCACTCGTCAAAAACAACAGCGTCCCTTGAAATATTATTTCTCTGAAAATACGACATGCAAAAGTGCGTGAGTGAATGATTGATCAGAAAAACAAAAAGCCCTGCATCCATCTCCACGTTCTCTTGTTTATAGATCTTCTCTTTTTTCGAGCAAATCTATAAGATAAGGAAGTTAAGAGTTTAATTAGAAAACATACCATATCATGATAATCTTTGCTTAATTATCTCATTATCTAGAAAGACAAAATCTCATTAAACATTATACACAATCAAATCAACAAGGAAAGATAATATTAGGGAAATTATTTAAAATAAAAAATTATATTAATTAAATTACGAATTAAAATTTCCCTTCAATCTCCTCATTTTTGCCTTTCTGGACAAAATGAGATCAAAACCAATTCTTCCAATTCCACTCAACTCCCTCTGAGTTAGAGATTTTTTCTCCCCCTGAATATAACAGAGTTAGCATGAGTGTTGTTAGTAGTGTTGGCAATACTTGGGACAACACCTGCATCGATTTCATTAACAATGCATAAAGCAATTTCATCAAAGCAGGAAACATGAACAGAGACAGTAAAAACAGAAAAAACATCAACACCAGTATTAGTTTCCACCCCTTCATCTGTCTCTTCTTCCTCATCGGTTTCCTTGGTCCCAAATGGACCAGCAACTTGAGTTTGATCATCTCTATCTCCCCTTTTTTGTTCAAAAAAAACCCCTATATCCAAGAGTAGTCTGTAGTTGGCCAGGAGATCCTCATAGTATGCAATATCAGCCTTTTCCTGAGTGATCTTAGTAAGGGCATGATCAATTTGGAATTGGATCTCAGCCGTAGTGAGCTTTATGAATCCAGTGGCCTGTGAAGTAGGAGTGGAGCCTTGAGGGATTCAAGAGATAGGGCCAGTGGTGTGAGGCGTAGACCATTGGAGATCAATTTTCATGTTGCCCTTGAAGAATGCAGGGGCAATCTTAAATGGTTCACCAATGGCTGACAGTGGCTCGCTAACATCCCGAACAAAACATTGGGATATCAGCATCCCGTAGATTAAACTCGAAAAAGGGAGCTTGGACACCTTGAGACCTTCTGCTGCATACTGAAGTACCGTGTCGAAGACCAGCTTTCCGAAATTACACACTCCATTGGTCCCTATGGAGTACAGAAGCATGGGTTGGTGTCTGGTGACTATGGTGGTGTTCGTGGAAGGTGTCCAATTTCGAATGGCTAGCTTGTGGAGTACATAGTAAAATGATATTAAATTGGCAGCTGATAGCCTCTGTGGATGGATTGGAAAGTGAGTAATAATGCCCCCGGTGAGTATGGAGGTGACTAGATGAATGTCTAGGGTAATTCCATCAACATCTTCCGTTGGGGTCTGGTAATGTGAGTTTATTGCAGCAGCACTAAACTCATAAAGCCTGTCACGAACAAAGACTTTCCAGAACTTGGCAGATCGCTCATCTTCCACTCCTCGAGATAGGTTAGCATAAAACTCGAGCACGGGTCTTCGGGAAAAGGGTGTGACAGCTGAAACAGTGGAGAAAAGATAGGCTTGCTTGAGGAATGCAACCAAGTTTTGTCTGTCAAAGGCATCACCATCAATATTCTTCTCTTCTAGGAACTCTCGATTTTCATACACGTGCCACTGAGCAACAGCCGCTTCAATGTAAAAATTGTCACTGAAGGCTGTTCTCAAATCATAGTCAGCAAGGTCCGTGTTGTTCGGAAGGTCCGCATCATCTGGCACAACACTACCATTTTCAGAGGAAGCTTTCGTGCCTGCCTCAGGCATGTCATCAGTGCTTTTGGAGATGACTCAGTGAGGCTATCCTCATCAGATTCGTGCACTATCTCAGGAGTGCGTTTATCAGAAGATGGGGTTGCGGTAGTCGCAGGGGTAGATTTCTTCAAATCGGCCAGGACTTGGGCTAGAGACACTTCGTCTTCATCGTATGAAGTTGGCCCCTTTGGTTCGGCCTGTGGACCTGGGTCAGAAAATTTTGAGAGTGTCTCACCAGTTGATGTGGAGGAGGATTTTGGAGCAGCTGTAGGTGTGGGCTTCTTACGAGCCACTAACTCATAATCCGCGTCCACAGAATCATCGCCTAAGCTATTATCAGGATCAGCGAGTGAAGAACGGCTCGACCCTTCACCCTTTCGACGGAAACGCTTTGAAGTAGTTAAATCAGGGTTGTACCCTGCATGTCTCTTCGATCGGCGAACAGGTGGACGTGGTGGATTAGAAACCCGTATAATGGGTGGATTTTCAACATCGAATGCATTTCCTGGCTAGATTGGTGCAGTTACCTCCAATGGTATGGGCTGATCAGCAACAGGAACTAGTTCCATAGAGGGCTCTACATGAGATGTTGAAGATATTGTTGAAACAGGGGCAACATCTTCTCGGTGTCTCATCTCGCTTCGAATGTCGTGAGGATCAAAACCCTTTCCTACCATTGAAGTGTATATCAAGTGAAGAAAGCTAGTGAGAAAAATGAGGAATGTAGGGAAAAAAACAGAGAGAATTTGCGTGAGGAAGACACGAAAATTAGAGAAACTATTATGCAGATAATGATGAATTAGGCATCGTAAATCATGGAGATAAGCATGAAAGCACAGTGCAACGGTAACAAAAATTTAGTAACTGACTTAGTCTAACGGTAAAAAAATTAAACAGAAGAAAAATAGCCGTTATCACCTTTTTCACATACTGGGATAATTTCATTCAATGATTGTTCAAACTAATTTCCATAGATAAAACCCACATCGAATTTAACTCCCTTAAACATCAAAGAACACATGAATTCGATTTTTAGCAAAAACTGGATTTTCATCGAATTTTTCTTTGTTGAAATACTCATATCCTTAAGACACAAAAATATTCACAATGTTATGTTTATTCATGACCTGATTATGCCTAATAACAGAATGTAACATAAATAAAAACATTAAAACAAAAATGAGAGATGTTTACAAATGAAGTGTTGTCACAAATGTTGGCAACATCTTCTGACAATACGCACAATTCCAGAAAAACAATTTGAAATTCTCTTCACAATCAATGGCTTAACAACATTCTAAACATAGAAGTGGAAGCTCCCACACTAGAAGAACAGTCTTATTTGACTCCCCTAAGTAGCTTTTTCCATTTTCTTCTATTTCTGTGTTAATTTTAGAAGGGGTAGCTCCCACACTGAAAGGACAGCCTTCATTGGGCTCCTTTAGGTAGCTTTTGCCATCTTTCTTTCTAACACAGACCAAAAAGTTTTTATTCTTATGTTTCAATGTTTCTTGATGTCAAGTGATCATTCTTCAAATCTTTTGAGACTAATTTCACAAGTATGGGTGTGAGGGATTAAACTAGAACATGAAATTGTACGTGCATCAGAACATGAAGCAACACAGTTCAACACAACATGTCACAGTATGAATGTAATGTAGAAATGACTAAGTCCTAAAAATGCACATGCATGTTAGCTGTTGTCCGAGGTGTTGTAACATCTAGGACAACATTGATGAATGTTTAAGCAGAACACATGCTGAGAGATTTTCTAAGGTTGGAGAATCTCTCAAAGTCTAATGCCTTTCTGAATATGTCAGCCAATTGGTTATTTGTACCAACAAATTCGATTCGATATCCTTTTTCTACTAAATCTCGAATGAAGTGATGTCTAATGTCAATGTGTTTAGTTCGAGAGTGTTTTATTGGATTATTTGAAATATCAATTGCACTAGAGTTATCACAGTACACAACTAAGGTTTCACTATTAAGTCCATATTCTTCTATCATTTGATTCATCCACAAAAGTTGAGTACAACAACTCCCAGCTGCCACATATTCAGATTCAGCAGTTGAAAGTGAAACACAGTTTTGTTTCCTACTATGCCACGAGATCATATTATTTTCAAGATAAAAACAACCTCCAGATGTACTCTTCCTATCATCTAAGTCACCAGCCCAATCAGCATAAGAAAATCCTACAAAATTCGAAATGGTTTCATGTGTGTACCATAATCCTAAGTCAGTGGTTCCGGCTATGTATCATAGGATACGTTTTATGGCTTTTAAATGAGAGATCTTAGGATTGGCTTGATATCTAGCACAAAAGCATACACTAAACATTATGTCAGGGCAGCTAGCAATCAAGTACAAGAGGCTTCCTATGATGCTGCAGTATAAGGTGTTGTCAACATTTTCGGCGGAATCATCTTTGAACATTTTTTCACTCGATCCCATAGGTGTCTTCATGTGCTTGGTGTTCTCATTAGCAAATTTCTTTACCAAATTTTTTGCATACTTACTTTGACACAAAAAGATACCATCATGCATTTCTTTGATTTGTAAATCAAGAAAGAAACTTAGCTCACCAACCATGCTCATTCCAAATGTGGATGACATGCACTCAACAAAATCATTAGCATGCTTTTGAGATGAAGAACCAAAGATTATATCATCAACATAGATTTGACAAATAAGGATCTCACCTTTGGATCTCTGAATAAAAAGAGTTTTGTCTACCTCACCTCGTTTGAAGCCAATTTGTAGAAGATATTATGTCAGTCTGCCATACCACGCACGTGGTGCTTGCTTCAACCCATAAAAGGCCTTCTTCAATTTGTATACATGATCCAAATGGTGTGGATCCTCAAAACCCTTCGATTGTCTCACATATACTTCTTCAACCAAGATCCCATTTAAAAACGCACTTTTAACATTCATTTGAAAAAGTTTGATTTTCATGTAGCATGCAATAGCTAGCAATAGTCTGACTGACTCAATACGGGCAACAGTAGCAAAGGTCTCATCAAAATCAACCCCCTCAACCTGTGTATATCCTTGAGCAACCAATCTTGCTTTGTTTCGAATGATGTTTCCCTACTCATCAGTTTTATTTTTAAAAATCCATTTTGTACCAATAATATTACCATGGTCAGGAGGTGGAACCAAGTGCCACACATCATTTCGAACAAATTGCTCAAGCTCCTCATGCATTGCATTAATCCAAAATTCATCTTTTAAAGTTTCATCAATATTTTTAGGCTCAATATTGGATATAAAACATGGAAATCTGACATGTGAGTTTATGGAGCTCATGCATACAAGTCCAGCCATCTTGCGATAATCCACTTTTTCTTTCTTTCTAGTTTGAACATCTTCGCGCATATTTCCAATTATTTGAGATGATGGATGGTCTTTTTGAATTTCACTTGGAATATTTTGTCCATCATCTACTGCGTCATCATCGTTATTCGTTTCATTCTCAGATTCAATGACCTCAGTGTCACGTGTTGTGCTAGGTGTTGCAACATCTGGGGCAACACTTGCATTTTCCAGTGACATTGGAATTTCCAGAAGATCATCCACATCATCTTCATCTGTTTTTTTTTTGAGATCTACACAGTCATCACAAACAACATTAATGGATTCCATAATAGTCCTAGTTCGTAAATTAAACATGCGATAAGCTCGACTATTAGTGGCATATCCTAAGAACAAACACTTATCACTCTTTGAATCAAATTTTTCAAGTTGATCCATGTCATTCAAAGTGTAACAAACACAACCAAAGATATGAAAATATTTAAGATTAGGCTTCTTTCCCATGATTATTTCATAAGAAGTCACGGTTGAACCACTTCTCAAATGCACCATATTTGAAATATGACAAGCCGTATTTAGGACCTCTGCCCAAAAACGCTTTGAGATATTCTTTGAAGTCAGCATCACTCTTGCCATTTCTTGCAGTGTTCTGTTCTTGCGTTCGGCAATGCCATTTTTCTGTGGGGTTTTTGGTGCTGAAAACTCATGTGAAATTCCTTTCCTGTCACAAAATGATGAGAATGCAGAGTTTTCAAATTCCTTACCATGATCAGTCCTGATCCGTCTTACCTTCAAACTATAGAAGTTCTTGATTCTTATGACAAAGTGTTTAAACACATCAAAAGTGTCCGATTTCTACCTAATGAAACTTATCCATGAAAACCGTGAGAAATCATCAACACATACAAAAGAATACTTCTTACCTCCGAAGCTTTTCATTTCCATAGGACCCATAAGGTCCATGTGCAGTAATTCCAGACAGCGTGTTGTTCCAGATGATGGCAACATTGGGTGTGACACGCGAGTTTGCTTACCCTTTTGACAATCTCCGCACACATATGATATACCAGAAGAGAGATTAGGCATACCTCGTTGTAAGGCCCGAGAATTTGATTATCATAATCTGATATGATTTGTGGATAATTGAGATGTGATTATAGATGGAAAGGATCAGACCGGGGAAGCCGGAAAGAAGTTGGAATTATGTGCGAGGAAAAGACCTCGCGCATATGCGCGACCCCGCCGGGCGCATATGCGCGCGACAGTCAGAGAACCTCGCGCATATGCGCGACATGGATTCGCGCATGTGCGCGAGGGTACCCGAGAGTTGTGAAGTACCTCGCGCATATGCGCGGAATAGGTGCGCGCATATGCGCGAGCTGCCGAGAAGGAAGCTATCGAGACCAGTAGGTCTCGCGCATATGCGCCGGTTGAGGTCGCGCATATGCGCGAGACGAGCTGCACATAGAAGCAACCACCTAGCCTTCACATGCATGATATATATATCAAAATCAAAATTTGGCATTCAGAATTCAGAAAACGAAAAAGGCCGAGGAAAGTTTGCCAGAAATCCTTACGCCTTTATATTTCGATCCGTCCGTTAGATTTTCAATCCGACCTCAGTACCGTGTTTCTATTGACGAGAGGTTCAACTGGACGTAAGTTTTATTGAATTCTAATATCGTTTGAAATTATGATATTGGGGGAATTAGGATTTGACTGATATATTGTGTTCTGGGTATACTGATCAGTATATAATTGAAGTCAGATCGAAGAACGGACTTTTTATATAATTGTTATGATTTTTCAGAACTAATATGATCGAGATTGTACAGATTTGATATTATGACCTGTTATTATTGAAGATTATGATCCGTATTGATATCGATTATGAGTTGTGGTATTATATCTGTGATGTTGAGATTGACGGGGTTATCAAAACTGTATTGTTATGCCGTCGAAACATCAGTAGATTGATTTTGATCAGATTCAGTATTGATTGAGATTGTATCATGATATCGTTGATATGGATCAGATTATGTTTGATTTGAGTATTGATCAGAACAGGTTTTGAATTGAGTTATACATTGATACAGTGTATTCGATATTGGTATTGCCAGATTGATTAGACAGACAGTGAGTTTGAGACTTCGACAGAGTCAGATCGACAGAACGAAACGAAAGGTATAAATTGATGTTGATGCGGGATTGCACAACTCGAGTCCGATTCGACTTGAGTTTCCCAAAATCACATACTTCATCTTATTGCATTGATATTTGCAATTGATGTGATTGCTATCTTTGATCTATTGATTTATGTATTGAGTCATAGGCTGATACGCCAAGTCTTAGACGATTGATCTCGTGACAAAGGTACCCGGTAGTGATGAAATCGTCACTGGGCCATTGCACATTGTCATAGAGGTTTGGCAGGATATTCCAGGCTGATACGCCTAGATGATTGGCCGATATGCCAGGGCGGATGTGCCTAGTCTGTGACGGATAGGTCAAGACACCGGATGTTTGGTTATATCGAAGTGGATAGAATTAGAGATTCTTCTATAACTGATGTTCGATATGGAAAGAGCCAAAGTCCGCGAATAAGAACGTACCACCACCCCGATCGGGAGTGTAGGTGGGTGTATGTTCTTATGCAGATCGGGATCCCTAGATTAGGATGAGTCGAGTCAGAGTCTAGGAATCACGGAATGTGATTCGGAGTTTGTATTGATTCATGTTTCTGATTTTGATACATGTTATGAATATCTGTTTCATGCTGTTATATTTGTTTATATGAAATGCATGTATACATGATTTATACTGGGAATGTAATTCTCGTCGGAGTTATCCGGCTGTTGTCTTGTTTGTATGTGTGCTTGACAACAGGTGCGACAGGATCAAGATCAGGAAGAGGATGAGAGATTATAGTTAGCGTGGAGATCCGGGCCCAGAAGCAGAATAAGATTCAGCACTGGATGTATAGTCGTTGAACCTAGTTGAGATAGTGACATGTAGTACATGATTTGTACTTTACTCTTGACATGTATAACAGATAGATTACTGTTACGTTTCCGCATTTATAATTTAAAAAGGAAAAAAATTTAGTCCCACTTTTCTTAATTGTTATATTTGACATTAATAATGATTAAGACATGAATTAGCGTCCGAGTCCCCACACTCGTACTGCGTCATACTTACATAAGTTCTTCAGGGTCTTGAAATTCACATGTCCAAGTTTCTGATGCCATATAACAAGTTCACTAACTTTTGTGCGATTGCATGATGGTTCTTCACTGATTTGGTAGCAGTTTTCCTATGACCTTGTACCTGTCATGATGCACAAGTTAGTTTCATCAAAAACTTCACAAGTATGTTTATTAAACTTGACATGCAAGTTATCATCATACAATTGGCTTATGCTAATAAAATTCGAATTTAATCCTAAAACATGAAGCACATTGTGGAGCTTTGGAAGTCCTTCAACATTCAATGTCCCCTTTCCTACAATCCTTTCTTTTGCTCGCCCTCCATACGTTATTCTACCACATTTTTGTTCAACATAATCAACGAGATGTTCTAGTGATCCTGTTGTAGAGCCCAAACTCGGTACACGTAAAACTCATGCATTTAATTAAATTGTTAAATCATTTATTTAAATTTAAAAGGATTTTAGAGGTGCATGATTTATTCAAATGCATTATTTTTAATTAATTTTGGTTTTGTGATGCACGTTAAAATTTTTTCTTGAGTTTCATGTTTCAGACGATTATTCGATGCGGGATCGAGGAAAAGAGACCGACGATGATTTTGGCAATTTTAAAATGTGGTATTTTATTTTAAGTCAAGAAAGTGTCATTTTAAATGATTTATTTAGTTTCTAGCAGTTTTAAAGCCTAATTTGATTATTAAGTGATTTTATGAGTTTTTAAACTTTTAAATATGTGTCACTTGTGCATTTTATTTTAAATTAGCGGTGTTAGAAAAGTTAGTATTAGATTAGTATTATTTTATTATTATTTACTCATGCATTATTATCCCCTAATTAGGCTATTAATTATTAATTAAGCACAATTTTGTCCCATTATTAATTATTTACTCATGCATGATTATCCCCTAATTAGGCAATTAATTATTAATTAAGCACAGTTTTGTCTCATTATTAATTATTTACCCATGCATGATTATCCCCTAATAAGGCAATTAATTATTAATTTAGCTAAATTAATTCCCCTAATTACCTACAAACACAAGCACACACACATTATCACCCACACACAATTCTCCCTTCCATTTCATTTCATTTCATTCTAGTGTACCTGCAGCCGTCCCCTTCTCTTCAAATTTTCCAGCAATTCTCGTTGAGTTTTCTTCAAGAAAAATCGTGCCATGTTCGTCTCGGATCAACCCTCGCATCCTTCCCGCTTCGATGTCGTCGTTTTGATAACGTTAAATATCAAAAGGCATGTATATTCTTTCGTTTCTGCATCGATCTTGTCATAGTAAATATTTTGATGTTTATTGTATGAAAAACATGCGAATTTATGCAAAAGTTTGAGCAAAAATGGTTTGACCGATTTTGAAACGTTTTTGGATCTCAAAACTCAAATTTTGCTGTCATTTTAAAAACTGCGACTTTTTGATCGATTTTCTGGAAAACTTTCAACATATAAAACGTAGTACTTTTTGATACTTTCGATTTGACAGTAAATTCGTAATTTTTGGATAAGAAATGAGTGAGTTATGATCGTTTTCGTGGGACTGCTCAAAATGCACTTTTCGGAAAATGCGTTTTTTAAATGTATTCTTGAAGTTTTGGTTGCAGGCTTCGTTGGGATCTCCTGAATCCTTGATGCTATTGTTAGGGCAGCATGTCCAGAATGTTCCAACGAAGCCCTCAACGTTTTTAAGTATGTTCGACGTGCAAAAGAAAATATTTTAAGTTTTTGAGGTATGCTGAATGTTTTGTGACCAAATTATGAACGGGTTTGGAAGTCGGTGAACGTGGCCGAGGACCTCTCCACCCCGGTAAAGCATGACCGGGTTTAGATCAGGATTGGAAAGCAGTGAAGCATGACCAGGGACCAATCCACCCGTTAAAGCATGAACAGGGGATCTCATGTATGTGGCAGTGGATCTTCCCTGTCAGCCCAGTACTGTGGTTTAGTCTGATCAGGCACATTTATGTATGAGTCACTTGCTTTTGAAACATATCTCTACGCAAAATGATGTTATGTACGCTCAAGTATGTATGATGCAAGTATGTTTAAGAAAAGTTTTATGATGATGGCACGTCTACGTTTATGCTACTACGTTCAAGTTTCAAGTATGTTTATGCTATTATGTTCAAGTTTCAAGTATGTAAGCCCTACTTTAAAGATGAATGTGATTTTATTATGTAGTACTTGCTATCTCCAGTTTATACATGTTGAGTCTTTAGACACACTAGACTTGATCGATGCAGGTGAGGATGACTTTGAGAAGACCAGGGGTGCGAACCAGTGAGCTGACTTGGACTGAGTGGGAGGCTAAACCCGAGGACCGTCCAATGTTTTTAAGATTTCACGCACGACAAATTTTATTACTCTGATTTCATGTTTTGGGTTACGAGGTTTAAACAAGTGTTTTAGCAAACTCTATTTACGATCTTTTTATTGCAATCATTTTTGGATGAAGAGTTTGTTTTAAATCGTAATTTGAGAGTTTATTTCTTATGTAAGAAAATTTTTATTTTTTCACAAATTTTAAAGTAGTTAAAAAGTACGATACATTACACCTGTCATATGGCGTGAGCTTCCTGTAGAGCCCAAAATCAGTACACGTATAACCCATGCATTTATTTAATTGCTAAATTATTATTTAAATTTAAAATGAGCATTTTCCATGCATGACTTATTTAAATACATCATTTTAAATTACTTATGTTTATGTGATGCACGTTAAAATGTTTTTCGAGTTTCATGTTTCAGGTGATTATTCGAGGCGGGATAGAGGAAAAGAGACCGGTGACGATTTTGGCAATTTTTTTAAATGTGATATTTTATTTTAAGTTAAGGCTGGGGCATTTTAACTAATTTATTAAGTTGTTAGTATTTTAAAAGTCTAATTTAATCACTAGGTGATTTTATAATTTTAAAGTTTTAAAGAGTTGACACTTGTACACTTTACTTTTAAACTAGGAGATGTTATTTAAATTTAAAGAAAGTTATTGTTTGATTACCATTTTAATTAATGGTTAATTTATAATTAAGCTAAACTTTAGTCCCTAATTATCACCAAAACACACGCACCCTCACATGTTTACACACACCATTCACGCAACACACACACTCACACCCTCATTGCCTCTTCATTTCATTTTTTAAAAAAAAAAAAGAGAAAACCTAGGGTTCTCCTTCCCAAGAGAAGCCGCCCACTCCTCTGCACTTTTCCAGGGCATTTCTTTGAGTTTTCTTCAAGGAATTTAGTGCCACGTTCGTCCCGGATCGTCTCTCGCATCCTTCCCGCGTCGATATCGTCATATCGGTATTTCTAATCATCAAAAAGCACGTATATTCTGTTATTTCTTCATCGATCTCGTCATATTATGTGTTGTGTCGTTATTTATGCGTAAAAATACATGTGTGATGTGTAGGAGTTTGAGCAATGATGTTTGGATCAATTTTGAAACAAATTTTGGATCACAATTCACGTTTTCGCTGTCTTTTCAAAAACTGCAATTTTTGGTCAGTGATTTTGAGAAAAATTTCACATAAAAATTGTAGAACTTTTTGATACCTTCGATTTGATATAAAATTCGAAATATTTGAATAAAAATTGAGTGAGTTATTGCGTTTTTCGTGGGACTGCTCAAACGGCATTTTTTAGAAAATTATGTATTGATGCGTTCTTGAAGTTTTATTGTTGCAGGCTTCGTGGGGGATCGACGGGTGATCGTTGCTGCGTATAGGTATGCTTAGTATGATGTTGGGTTGGTGTTTGGGCTGCCGGGTAGTGTCGATAGGCACTTGAATTCATTAGAAGTCGTAAGAAGCGATTTTGGTGTCAAGTTCCATGTTTTGAGTTGCATCGTGTCGTAGGTTGGATGTCGTGAATTCGGGGTGTGTGTACGGGTTGTATCAAAGTAGTAGCATCCTAGGATGGGTCTCGAGGCGTCGGGTCATAGTCCGTATAATCATGTTTAGAATGTTGAGCATCACATGTATTGAATTTTTGTGGATTTGTTTTCACCGAGGGTACACGGACCCAGACCTGGACCCAGGCATGGGGTCCGTGCCTTTGTTCCTTCCGTAGTGTCATTTTGCCGAGTCTACACGGACCCTTACACACACCTAGGCACGGGGTCCGTGCCTTCCCTTTCCTTCACACGCATTTTACAGTACCTACACGGACCTGGGTCCGTGTACCTCCTGTTTGGGAATAGTTTAGGTTTCCCTTTGAGATTGTTTTGGGGTTCTATACCATGGCTTAATACGATTATTAAACTAGGTCAAGTCCCGAGGGATTTAGAATGTCATAAGCTATTTATTTACTTCGGTGGTGAGCACGAGTACCTACATCTAAGCTATGAAAGATAAGTGTTTAAACTCATGTTAGTATGTTGCAGCAACGGCCCCAAGCGAGATCCAACGAATCCCTCAACGCCAAGTAAGTATGTTCGACGTGCAAGGAAAATATTTTCATGTTTTTGAGGTATGCTAAATGTCTTGTGACCAAATTATGAACGGGTTTCGAAGTTGGTGAACGTGGCCGAGGACCTCTCTACCCCGTTAAAGCATGAACGGGTTTAGATCAGGATTGGAAAGCGTTAAAGCATGAACGGGGACCAATCCACCCATTAAAGCATGAACGGGGATCTCATGTATGTGGCAGTGGATTCGTCTCTGCCAGCCCAGTACTGTGGTTTAGTCTGATCAGGCGTATTATGTATGGGTCACTTGCTTTGAAACATGCCTCTGCGCAAAATGATGAAGTCAAGTATGTTCAAGTATGCAAGCGTGTTTAAGAAAGTTTTATGTTCATGGCACGTCTATGTATGTACGTATGCAAGTTCAAGTTTAAGCGCAAGTTCAAGTTCATGTATGTACGCCCTATTTTAAAGTTTTGTGTGGTTTTATTACGTATTACTCGTTACTTCCAGTTTATACGTGTTGAGTCTTTAGAATCACTAGACTCGATCGATGCAGGTGAGGATGCATTTGAGGAGACAAGAGGTGGGGACCAAGGAGCTGGCTTGGACTGAGCAGGAGGCTAAACCCTAGGACCGCCCAAGTTTAAGCTTTTATGAAAATGTTCAAATACTTTTGTCAAACTTTATTTTAAAATCTTTTGTTGCAACAACTTTTGAGATGTACAGTTTATTTTATCAAGTTATTTAAGAAAATTTTTAATTTTTCCGCAAATTTTAAGTAGTAAAAGTTCGGTACGTTACAGTTTGTATCAGATGCGGTGTTCTTGTAAAGGGTTACGCCTACTGCCAGTTGCAAGAAGCTCACGAGGTCACACCTCAAGTCTGTAAGTTTTAAAATTTTAAATTTATGTTATGTAGTAAGCATGAAGTTCTGATTTCAGCATGTGCATATTTTTAAGTTCAAGTACGTGCATCTTATGTTATTGATATTATGTTCATGCATGTGGGGCTTACGTAGTGGGTAAATTCTGGAACAGTATGCCTCCTAGACGTATGGTTAACCGTGAAGCTAGGGAAGAGGACCGAGAGCCTCGAGATGAGGAGAGGGCCAATCCCCCACCTCTACCACCAGATATGCAGGCACAGATGCTTGCAGGCATGACTCAGTTCTTCGCACAGTTTGCGGGGAACCATGCTGCAGTGGATACAGGGGGGAGGCCCAGACCAGAAGCAGTGTATGAGAGGTTCAGGAGGATGAACCCAAAGGAGTTTTCGGGGACCACTGACCCGATGATAGCTGAAGGATGGATTAAGTCCATCGAGGTAATCTTCGATTTTATGGAACTGACTGATGCAGATAGGGTCAGGTATGCCACGTTCTTTCTGACAGGGGACTCCAGAATATGGTGGGAGAGTGCGTCAGTGGCAGTCAACTTGCAGGTGTTGCCTTGGAATGGTTTCAAGGAGGTATTCTACTACAAGTATTCACTGAAGAAGTACAGTCCAGACTGTCCAAGGAATTCATGACGTTGCGTCAGGGGGATAGCAGCGTGGCGGAGTTCGTGAGGAAGTTCGAGACGGTGTGTCACTTTGTGCCCCTGATAGCTAACGATGCCCAGGGGAAGCTGAGGCATTTCATGGATGGGTTGTGGCCGATCTTGCGCCGTGATATTCGAGTTGCTGGTCCTACGACATATGCAGTTGCCGTGTCTAGAGCTTTGGCGGCAGAACATGATCAGAGAGATATTGAGGCTGACAGGCAGGGCAAGAGGCCCTATCAGGCTCCACAGCAGCAACAACAGCAGCGGCCTCCATTTAAGAAGCCTTTCCAGGGACACCCAGGGAAGAGGCCATATCAGAGACCGCCAAAGGGCAAGGGTCCAATTCAGCAACAGAGGACGCCGCAAAAGCTTGGTGATTTCCCAGTGTGTCAGAAATTCAATCGCCAACATCCGGGGCAGTGTCTATGGGGATCAGGGAAATGCTTTAAATATGGAGCCAGTGACCACATGTTTAAGGAGTGCCCACATTGGACACAACCGACTCAGGGCATAGTGTTCGCCATGCATGCACAGGAGGCGAACCCAGACACGACATTACTGACCGGTAAACTTATCTACCTAAGCTCAATATTATTTTGCCTTGCATGTTGAAATTTTTATTTGGGATTACTAGTGTGCTAGCAACATTTTTGAGTGACTTGGGATATTAATTTTCCGCTATGCTTGAGGTTAATGTTAGAATTTTTGGAAATATAAGTTTTGTGTTGTGCAAACGTCTCTCAGGAAATATTTTCATTAAGAGAATAGCTACTCAGGCCTTGATAGATTCAGGAGCCACCCATTCATTTATCTCAGAGACGTTCGCTAGTCACTTGGATATCAAGACCATCGGCCTTGACGTGAATTACTCCGTGACAGACCCATCAGGGGATGAGTTGTCAGCTACTAGCGTGGTCAGAGACATTGATCTCGAACTGCAAGGCCATCTAGTGTATGCAGATTTGATTGTGTTGCCGATGCCGGAATTCGATATTATCTTGGGTATGGACTGGCTGACAAAGAACAGAGTCCTGATTGATTTTCAGAAGAGATCAGTATTGGTTAGACCGTTGGGCATGGAACAGTTTCTATTTGAACCAGCAAGATGGAGGAGTTTCCCTCGCATGATCTCTTGCATGCAAGCGCGGAAACTTATTTCCAAGGGGTGTCAGCTTTCTTGGCCAGCATCATTTCAACACCTGACATACCCACTCCGTCAATATCAGATGTGTCAGTAGTCAGAGACTGCCCAGACGTCTTTCCTGATGACGTCATAGGTCTTCCACCAGAGAGAGAGGTGGAGTTTACGATTGATCTCATGCCAGGCACAGTGCCAATCTCTAAGGCACCATACCGATTAGCTCCAGCTGAGATGTTAGAACTCAAGCAGCAGATTCAGGAGCTTCTCGACAAGGAATTCATCCGCCCCAGTTTCTCACCGTGGGACGCACCAGTGCTCTTTGTGAAAAAGAATGATGGGAGCATGAGGCTGTGTATCGATTACCGAGAATTGAACAAGATAACGATCAAGAACAAATACCCACTTCCTAGAATCGAAGACTTATTTGATCAGTTGCAGGGAGCCACAGTGTTCTCTAAGATAGATCTTCGATCAAGGTATCACCAGCTGAAGGTGAAAGACACAGATGTTCACAAGACAGCCTTCAGGACCAGGTATGGGCATTACGAGTTCTTAGTGAAGCCGTTTGGATTGACGAACGCTCCAGCAATTCTCATGGACTTGATGAACCGAGTATTCCAGCCATACTTAGACCAATTCGTCATAGTGTTCATTGACGATATTCTTATTTACTCGAAGAGTCATGACGAGCATAGTCGGCACTTGAAGACAGTTTTCCAGACCTTGCAGAGTCGCAAGTTATTTGCGAAGTTTAGTAAGTGTGAATTTTGGTTGGAGGAAGTAGCGTTTTTGGGTCATGTAATATCTAGCAGCAGTATTGAGGTGGATCCAGCTAAAGTGGCAGCGGTTAAGGAATGGGTTGAGCCAAAGAATGCATCAGAAATCCGAAGTTTTCTGGGTTTAGCCGGTTACTACCGTAAGTTTATTCAGGGATTTTCTTCGATAGCAGTGCCACTCACTTCACTGACCAAGAAGAATGCTAAGTTCATGTGGAGCGACGAGTGTCAGAAGAGCTTCGATGCTTTGAAGCAAGCCCTTATTTCAGCACCAGTGCTAGTCATGCCATCCGGGCAAGGAGATTCTGTGCTATACACCGATGCATCTAAGCTCGGGTTAGGCACAGTGTTGATGCAGCATGGTCGGGTGATAGCTTATGCTTCCAGAAAGTTGAAGGTGCATGAGAAGAATTATCCAACTCATGATTCAGAATTAGCCGCTGTTGTCTTTGCATTGAAGATTTGGAGACATTACTTGTATGGCGAGAAATGCCAGATAATTACCGATCACAAGAGTCTCAAGTACTTCTTCACGCAGAAAGAGTTGAATATGAGACAGACACGGTGGTTGGAGTTAGTGAAGGACTACAACTGTGAAATTAGCTACCATTCAGGAAAATATAATGTAGTGGCAGACGCCTTGAGCAGGGAAATCGCAGTTATAGCATAGTTGTCAGTGCAGAGACCTCTTCAGTCTAAGATTCATAGGTTTGGTTTAGAAGTTTATCGCAATGGCAGAGCTCCAAGGCTGTCTAATCTGACAGTCCAGTCTTCGTTGTTTGACCGAATCCGAGCAGGTCAGTCTTCAGATGAGCAGTTACAGAAATGGAGACTGAAGGATGAAGCCAAGGGCAGTGTACTCTACACAGTGTCTGATGGTATTGTGAGATACAGAGGTAGAATGTGGGTGCCTAGTGTTGTTTCGATCAGAGAGGATATTCTGACAGAGGCACGTTCATCTCCGTACTACATTCACCCAGGAGGCACCAAAATGTACAAGGACTTGCAGATTTTGTATTGGTGGCCAGGTATGAAACGAGACATCCGCAGATTCGTGTCCGAATGCCTCACTTTTCAACAAGTGAAAGCGGAACATCAGAGGCCAGCAAGAATGCTTAAGCCACTCCCCATCCCAGAGTGGAAATGGGAGAATATTACAATGGACTTTGTGGTTGGTTTGCCGAGGTTAGTCAGAGGATTCAATTCCATTTGGGTCATAGAGGATCGACTTACTGAGTCAGTGCACTTCTTGCCAGTGAAGACGACTTTCTCCATGACGCAGTATGCGGAGCTCTATATCAGGGAGATCATTCGATTACACGGGATCCCAGTTTCCATTGTATCCGACCGGGACCCAAGATTTACATCGTTCTTTTGGAAGAGCTTACATGCAGCCATGGGGACGAAGTTGCTTTTCAGCACAGCTTTTCACCCGCAGACAGATGGCTAGTCAGAGCGAGTGATTCAAATTTTGTAGGACTTGTTACGAGCCTGTATGATCGATTTCCAGGGGACCTGGGAATCGAAGCTACCTCTAGGGGAGTTTACATACAACAACAGCTTCAAATCATCTATAGGTATGGCTCCCTACGAGGCATTGTATGGGAGGAAGTGCAGATCGCCGATTCATTGTGATGAGGTTGGAGAAAGAGCAGAACTTGGTCCAGAGATAGTTCAGCAAACTGCAGATATGGTGGTCAAGATTCGAGACAGAATGAAGACCGCCCAGAGTCGCCAAAAGAGCTATGCCGATAAGAGGAGAAGAGATCTCGAGTTTTCCGTGGGTGATCACGTTTTTGTAAAGATAGCACCTATGAAGGGTGTTATGAGATTTGGGAAGAGAGGCAAGTTGAATCCGAGGTTTATTGGACCGTTCGAGATGCTTGATAGAGTTGGGACACTAGCTTATCGTGTTGCCCTTCCGTCGAATCTGGCCTGGAGTACACAATGTGTTCCATGTCTCGATGCTGAGGAAGTATCTAGCTAATCCTTCGCACGTTTTGAGTTTTGAACCGTTACAGCTTGCTCCAGATCTGTCGTATGAGGAAAGACCTGTTCAAATCCTAGACAGACAGGAGCGTAGACTTTGGAACAAAGTGACCAAACTGGTCAAAGTCCGGTGGCTAAATCAATCAGTGGAGGAAACCACTTGGGAAGCCGAGGCAGACATGAGAAATCGCTACCCGGAATTTTTCGGTAAGATTTAATTTCGAGGACGAAATTTATATAAGTGGGGGAGGAACTGTAGAGCCCAAAATCAATACACGTATAACACATGCATTTATTTAATTGCTAAATTATTTATTTAAATTTAAAATGAGCATTTGTCATGCATGACTTATTTAAATGCATCATTTTAAATTACTTTTGTTTATGTGATACACGTTAAAATGTTTTTCGAGTTTCATGTTTCAGGCGATTATTCAAGGCGGGATGGAAGAAAAGAGACCGGTGACGATTTTGGTAATTTTTTTAAATGTGGTATTTTATTTTAAGTTGAGGTTGGGGCATTTTAACTAATTTATTAAGTTGTTAGTATTTTAAAAGCCTAATTTAATCACTAGGTGATTTTATAATTTTAAAGTTTTAACGAGTTGACACTTGTACACTTTACTTTTAAACTAGGAGATGTTATTTAAATTTAAAGAAAGGTTATTGTTTGATTACCATTTTAATTAATGGTTAATTTATAATTAAGCTAAACTTTAGTCCCTAATTATCACCAAAACACACGCACCCTCACATGTTTACACACACACTCACACCCTCATTGCCTCTTCATTTCATTTTTTTTTTTAAAAAAAGAAAACCTAGGGTTCTCCTTCCCAAGAGCAGCCGCCCACTCCTCTGAACTTTTCCAGCGCATTTCTTTGAGTTTTCTTCAAGGAATTTAGTGACACATTCGTCCCGGATCGTCTCTCGCATCCTTCCCGCGTCGATATCGTCATATCGGTATTTCTAATCATCAAAAGACACATATATTCTGTTATTTCTGCATCGATCTCGTCATATTATGCGTTGTGTCGTTAATTATGTGTAAAAATACATATGTGATGTGTAGGAGTTTGAGCAATGATGTTTGGATCAATTTTGAAACAGATTTTGGATCACAATTCACGTTTTTTCTGTCTTTTAAAAAACTGTGATTTTTCAGTTGTGATTTTGAGAAAACTTTCAACATGAAAATTGTTTAACTTTTTGATACCTTCGATTTGATATAAAATTCGAAATATTTGGATAAAAATTGAGTGAGTTATGGCGTTTTTCGTGGGACTGCTCAAACTGCATTTTTTAGAAAATTATGTATTGATGCGTTCTTGAAGTTTTATTGTTGCAGGCTTCGTTGGGGATCGACGGGTGATCGTTGCTGCATATAGGTATGCTTAGTATGATGTTGGGTTGGTATTTGGGTTGTCGGGTAGTGTCAATAGGCATTTGAATTCATTAGAAGTCGTAAGAAACGATTTTGGTGTCAAGTTCCGTGTTTTGAGTTGCATCGTGTCGTGGGTTGGATGTCGTGAATTCGGGGTGTGTGTACGAGTTGTATCAAAGTAGTAGCATCCTAGGATGGGTCTCGAGGCGTCGGGTCATAGTCCGTATAATCATGTTTAGAATGTTGAGCATCACATGTATTGTATTTTCGTGGGTTTGTTTTCACCGAGGGTACAATGCCCAGACCCGGACCCAGGCATGGGGTCCGTGCCTTTGTTCCTTCCGTAGTGTCATTTTGTCGAGTCTACACGGACCCTTACACGGACCTAGGCATGGGGTCCGTGCCTTCCCTTTCCTTCACACGCATTTTACAGTACCTACACGGACTCGGAGCCGGACATGGGCACGGGGTCCGTGTACCTCCTGTTTGAGAATAGTTTAGGTTTCCCTTTGAGATTGTTTTGGGGTTCTATACCATGGCTTAGTACGATTATTAAACGAGGTCAAGTCCCGAGGGATTTAGAATGTCATAAGCTATTTATTTACTTCGGTGGTGAGCACGAGTACCTACGTCTAAGCTATGAAAGATAAGTGTTTAAACTCATGTTAGTATGTTGCAGCAGCAGCCCCAAGCGAGATCCAACGAATCCCTCAACGCCAAGTAAGTATGTTCGACGTGCAAGGAAAATATTTTCATGTTTTTGAGGTATGCTAAATGTCTTGTGACCAAATTATGAATGGGTTTCGAAGTCGGTGAACGTGGCCGAGGACCTCTCCACCCCGTTAAAGAATGAACGGGTTTAGATCAGGATTGGAAAGCGTTAAAGAATGAACGGGGACCAATCCACCCGTTAAATCATGAACGTGGATCTCATGTATGTGGCAGTGGATTCGTCACTGTCAGCCTAGTACTGTGGTTTAGTCTGATCAGGCGTATTATGTATGGGTCACTTGCTTTGAAACATGCCTCTGCGCAAAATGATGAAGTTATGTATGTTCAAGTATGTTCAACTATGCAAGCATGTTTAAGAAAGTTTTATGTTCATGGCACGTCCATGTATGTACGTATGCAAGTTCAAGCTTAAGCGCAAGTTCAAGCTTAAGCGCAAGTTCAAGTTCATGTATGTACCCCTATTTTAAAGTTGCGCGTGGTTTTATTATGTATTATTCGTTACTTTCCAGTTTATACGTGTTGAGTCTTTAGACTCACTAGACTTGATCGATGAATGTGATGATGCATTTGAGGAAACGAGAGGTGGGGACCAAGGAACTGGCTTGGACTGGGCAAGAGGCTAAACCCGAGGACCGCCCAAGTTTAAGCTTTTATGAAAATGTTCAAATAGTTTTGTCAAACTTTATTTTAAAATCTTTTGTTGCAACAACTTTTGAGATGTACAGTTTATTTTATCGAATTATTTAAGAAAATTTTTAATTTTTCCGCAAATTTTAAGTAGTAAAAGTTCTGTACGTTACACTTCCACTATCAAAGTACCAGTGACCTGCAGTGTTAGTTTTTTATGAAGTATAGACAATATTACAGTGAGTTGTTACCTTTGGTACCCAAATTTTTCTTACTGTAGGTCGATGGTAGGAGGTGTTGTGGGAAGTGTTGGACAACATTCGGGGAAACATCCGCCTCGGCTTTTGATTCATGCGGTCATCCCTGAGTTTATAACAGTAGGGCCTGATATGTCTAGGTTTAAAATAGTAGTAACATACATACCTGCGTCTTCTTTTCTTGGGAACAGGTGCAGTAGGTTGTCTTCTTGGTGGAGAACTTTTTATTGAGGGTATGAGTTGTGGCTTTGTGGATTAATCGGCTTTCCCTTTCATGAAAACTGTTGATTTTGAACATTCACCAATTTCAAACACACTGTCTTTGAAGCCTAAGCCTTTCTTATCACCTCTTCCCATCAAAAGTATGGAATCAAGCTTGGATGTGCTCGAACTAAACTAGGACAATGTCTCAGTTGCCTTTTGAAGCTCATCCTTGGTCTTGCCTAATTCCAAATCCTTTTTGCTCAAAATTACTTCAAGTTTGGCAACTACGGCTTTAGATCGGTGTTCTCCTTCATGAGAGTTGAGTTTAGCTTGTTTCGTTTGGTCCAATCCACATACAACTCCTCATAAAGTTTTTGTACACTCTCAAGAGTGATCTCTTCATCACCAACTTCCAATTCATCATCTACACTCGAATTTCCAGAAGATGTAGATTTTAAACATACTGGTTTTGCGCATGTGTTGCGGCCAGGAGTGGAAACACCTAGGGCAACACTTAAAGGATTCACTTGCAACCAGCGTTTTCTTGTCAATAATGCAGTCAATGAGGTATGATTGTCTTCATTAGTAGATTTCTCCTCATCATCAGATTCTTCATCACTTAGAGAAACATTGTAGCCTTTATTCTTTCGTAGTATGTTGGCACATTCGTTGGCATAGTGACCAAAACCATTGCATTCTCTACACTGCACCGAATCATACTTCTTTGAATTAAATTGTCCCTTGCCTTCATTCCTTGGTTGAAATTGTTGCTTTGAAGGAAATTTTTGTGGCCTTTCAGGTGCTGGAAGACTTGGAAATTTAGATGATTGTGCATCCTTCTTCTTATCTCTAATTCTCTTCAAGTAATCCTCGAATTTCTTTGCGATATAGGCGATGGAGTCTTCACAAAGATCTGATTCATTAACTTCTGGGATATTTGAAGAAGATCATTATAGGAGTTATTTGAGACTTGGAATGCAATTGTCTTCCCTTTCTCTTTCTTCTGTATGTCCATGTTCATTTCAAATGTGCGAAGTGAACTGATTAGATCCTCAAAATCCATCTGAGATGTGTCCTTAGCCTCTTCTATTGCACAGATTTTTACGTTGAATCTTTCGAGCAAAGAGCGGAGAACCTTGCTAACTAATCGTTCATTAGAGATGGGGTCTCCAAGACTGAACGCCTCATTAGCAATTTCTCATAGGCGACGATCATAATCCAGTATATTCTCAGATTCTTCCATCCTCATGATTTCGAACTTGGAAGTAAGCATCCTTAGTCTAGTTCGTCGCACACTCTCAGAACCTTCACAGTGTCTTTGGAAGATATCTCATGCATCCTTAGCAGAAATACAATTAGTAATCAACCCGAACATATTCATATCAACCGAGGAAAAGATCGAATTCAATGCCTTTGAGTTGTAGTTACAAATTTGCACTGCATCAGTAGTCCAGTCACTTTCTGGTTTTATCAAACTCACCATTTTCGTCCAGCCTCCATAGACTGTAATTGGTTCCATCTAGGACTGGTGGTCGAAGTGCTGTGTTTGCAAGTGATGTATCCATTTAAATAATTCTGTCAAACAAAACAAAAAAAAAAAACCAGAATCAGCACTTATTATATCAAGAGTAGGCTCTGATACCACTTGTTAGGTGTTATTGCTTGACAGATGTGAGTTTATACGAAAACAGTAGTGTAAGATTATGAATTTGTGTTTTATCAGAATCAGGTAAATTGATTTTAGTAGTAATCACTAGTGATAGGTTTTTGTAAACGTTTTGATTTTCTATTGATTAATATTTTACCCGGAGGCACCGCACAAGTAACACAGAATATTAAACTTTTTAACACAAATTCACTTTCAATAACTAAATGGACAAGATTAAATATGCACAAGTATAAATACTTGTGCGGTGCCTCCGGGAAAAATATTAATCAATAGAAAATCAAAACGTTTACAAAACCTATCACTAGTGATTACTACTAAAATCAATTTTCCCACATATTGAGAAAATAAAACGCTTTCTAAAACAACCAATAACATTAAGACGTATTTAAGAAAGCAACAAAACTTGAGCCAAAAAAAAAACTAAATCAAGAAAACGATATCTAGCCAACGTCTTCACGGATGTTGTCTGTAGGTGTTTCCAACATTCAAGGCCACACGGTATCTGCACTCGTCAAAAACAACAGCATCCCTTGAAGAAGTATTTCTCTTATCTTTGCATAATTATCTCATTATTTAGAACGACAAAATCTCATTAAACATTATACACAATCAAATCAACATGGAAAGATAATATTAAGGAATTATTTAAGATAAGAAATTATATTAATTAAATTACGAATTAAAATTTTCCTCCAAGGCATCGTTTTACAATCCCAAATCAACTACCTGGTTCTATAGCTAGTACATTATCCCTTACCCTCGAGATAATGACTTTTTTTGCACCTGATATGATAAAATTCAAAATTCTCATATCAAAATCTACATATTTGTGGGAAAAAGAGAAAAAACATGTGAAAAAACGTGGAAAAGAATATAATGTGAAGGCAAAAAAGAAAAAAGAAAAAGACAATCACAAGAGAAAAATATTATATGAAAAGTTGAAAAAACGAAAGAAAGAAAAGAAGAATAAGGTGGAAAGTGGCGTAGAGAAATATATATGGTGGGTGAAATAAAAAACAAAGAGGTGTATACATGTTGAAATGGAGTATATGATGAAATGGAGAATAGACATATTTTATAGCTAGCTTACTCTCTCACTTTGAACTCATATCCGTATGTTGTAGCCATAAGATTAAGCCTTTCATTATTAAGCTTCTGAAGACCCGTTGATCGAGCTGCATTCATCCAATGTTAGTAGAGAAGGGTATAAGGTTAAGCACATGGACTATTTTGAGAAAGATACACATATTATGCCCCTGGCCCATCTACATACATTTTTGTTTCCCCTCTCTCTTATTCAGTTTTGCAGGAACTTATATGTTCTTATTTGACTGCTTTTACGACATCATCCTCAAAAAACTAAACTCAACTTGATTGACAAAACAAACGACACACTTATTACACATATTAAGCTTTGTCCATGTCCGTCATCATACTTTTTGCCCTCCCTCCTCTCATGTAAGATTTTGTGATAACTTATATGTTCTTATTTGACTGACTTTCCACTATCACCCTCAATAAACCAAACTCTGTCTGATTTTCCACTACGTGGAGGACCACAATCAATTGCACCTTCTGTTCATCATGTTCAGGAGTATTATATCCATGTCATTGGGTATACCACAGTACCAGCCTCCACGGTCATTTCGGCAGCCAATATAGCAGAGGAAAAAGGAAAAAAATTTCAAGAAAAACTCTTGATATAGTTCTTCCAGTTCCAGTATTCATTGTGAAGGTGGTTCATTTGAGTGGTTTAGCGGGATATTTTGCGACTGTTGTGGTAGAAAACATTTTAGTGCACAATGTATCGGGGTTCAGGGGACTTCCCATGTTTGTCAGGAACTTCAACATTATGCAAGGGTATGCTCTATTTATGGGAGATAATATTTTCAGCCACCACAATTCAGTGGGGTTCCCCAAGGACCGGCAGTCAGATTGTATGCTCCTTCACAATCGATCCAACAGTTCAGCTACCCACTACTCAGAGACCCCACTCAGCATCATTTCTCAAGGCCACAATAATCTCGAGTGCATGCGTTGACTCAAGATCAAGTTAACGATGTACCAAGGGGAGTGATTGCAGGTATATGTTATAATTTTTATCATTCTGCATGTTAATATGTGTAGAGCTTAATTATTTATTAAATTAATATAGCTTTGATATTCTTTATATTTGTTGATAGCCACGTATTAGAATACACGAATAAAGAGAGACAAAGAATGACAAGAGAAGAATTCTTCGAGGGATCATGTTCTAGTAAAATTATCTTTGTTTTCAATGAAAATTTGTGATGGTGTCAAGTGGACACAATCCAGACGTCGTGTATCAAAGAGTCATGTTGAATTTAAAAGCAATAGCTATTGAAGAAGGTTTGACATATGAGATCGAAAAATTTGATGGCAACGATTTTGCTTTCTGTAAAAAGTAAAAAAAAACTATGTATAGTAAAAAATTGCATATATCATTTGCATGGGAGAAACCAGAAAGGACTTCAGAATACGATTTGAATCTCCTTAACTAAGACAATTTTTTTCATCTGTTCTTTCTGGGTTAAAAAGTGTTTAAAACATTGAGGTTAAAAATTCGCTCAAAGTTGCAACAAATAAAAAAAGTTGTTTTTAGCAAAGATAGTGTTTTTGCAACAGATAAAAAACGTTGTCTTTTCCTCAACAACCAAAATATATTTTTTAAAAAAAAAAGGCTTTTGGAGTGGTTCCTAAAGCCCTTATTTTAATAAAATTAGTATACAATTTTTATTTTGTACACAATTCATATAATAATAATAATAAAATACACCTTTAATTAAATGACTAAAACTTTTACCGTGAATATCTCAATCTTCAAAATCCATGTACATTACATCATTGACAAATAAAAATCATCCATAAAAACAAAATGGTTAATTTAAGGCTAAAGATGTGTCAGAATCCGAATTTAATTAACCAATATTTGGCAAGAAATAGAAATAATTATTTTAAAGTACGAAATTAAAATAATTAGGCCAAATAAATTTAGTTGTGTGTTAAAAATATGTATTAGAAAATATCGGAATTATAGAAGATATTAAAATACATATTGAAGTTTAATAGAATACAAGTGTTGAAATGAAATGGATCAGATCACATTTTATCATTTTTTTCTAAATATAAAAAATTGCACAACACACAAAATACAAATACATGTATATATGTGTGTGTGTGTTATGAAAATAAGAAACCATTTCACCCCCTAGCCTTACGCCTTCGTGCCTGCTGCTGCCCAGCTCAGACCGGAAAAGCTTCTCCTAGATCTTCCTAAACTAGTTTAGCAGCTCAGCAGCTGATTGGCGCAACAACAAGTGAAAACCAAGCTCGTTTGCGTAGCTCCAATTTCTGCCTAGCTATCGCGCCGAGCATATGCTCGATTTCCAACCTTTCTTCTTGCTTTCCTTGTGTGTTAAAGGGCTTGAAGATCTCATGTCCAACTCTATTTCAGTTTTTAGGAGTTGATTGAAGGTAATCTCTAAGCCTAGGGTTTCAATTTTGTTCATGGAATCTAAATTAGATTATTTTGGTTCTATTATTATATTGTGATTTTCGGATTTATGTGAATTGTGCATTAAGAATCTGTGTTGTGGTTCAAATGGAACTTCTAGTGCTATTTGTTGGCTTTCTTTGACCCCTGGAATAATCAAATTCCAGCTAGTAATAGATTTTATATGAATTTTCTACCAAGATGTGTCAAAATCATATTCTGTGTTTGAGATGTTTAGCAAAGCCTATTGTATTTCTGGGATATGACCTTTGTGCACTCGGATACTGGGCTTTTGGTTCAAATGAAAGTTGTAGAGCAATGTGTTGATTTTGAAATGAAACAAGAATCGTTAAATTCCATTAAGAATTGAAATAGTTATGCTTGATTTATTGGAACTACTCAGTTGCAGATTCTGTCCGCGATTTTCGTAGTCGCAGCGTGCTCTCGTAAAATCTGGGAATAATTTATTGAGATTCTGAATATGTTTTCTTCTAGAAAAACTTATATATTTGAGTTTTTTTTCATTTTTAATTAGCGGATATTGATTTAAGTTAATATGAATTTTATGCTCTTAGGTGCCGAATCTGAAACGATTATGTAATTTTCATGGTTTCTGTTTTTCGGTGTTTGAACCTGTCAAGATGATCAAATTTCTTGTTGATGTCTTCTGATGAAATATGGGATTTTGAGATAGGATTCCAGCTATGTATGATAGCATATTTTGGTTAACTTCTAGAGGAGTTATAACCTTTAAACCAAGCTTAGGTATAAACTGAAAATGGTAACTTATATTTGGCTAAGAGTTAAGTAATTATTTGATGGAAATAATTAACCAGGAAGCATCAAGGATTTCTTACATTGTTGTGGTAATTTAATTTTAAGGTTAAGAAACGGATTGATCTATTCTTTACAGCGTCTATAGCGACGTGTAATTTAATTTATGTGAATTGACTGATTTTACTTGAATTATGTGATTAGGAGCTTTTTGTGTTATTTGAATGCATTATAAGATTATTTCCAATTTCTCAAAATAAAACATGATTTTAAATATATTGAAATAATATGTAGATTTATATGTATTGTTGAGCCCGCATTCATATTGAGCCATGACTCTATTGTTTTCGAGATTTTTGTTTACTTTTGGATGAGTTACTTAGACATCAGAGCTGAGGGCGTTTTAGCGTCACACCTCTGATGACAATCGGAAGGGCCGAGCAGTTCTGCAAACTGACACCCCTGACACATATGTGCAGGACCGATGGCGTATTTGACACGTCACATCCTGGCACGTGGCCACAGTTATTGTTATCGTTTCATTGGATCCAGTTTGATATTCGAGTAAATTTGGTATCCTAGATGCAATTCATTGCATTATATGTCATTTATATAATGCTGTAATTTATTTAATCTTCGTACTAGGGTTTGACCACTATCCCTCGGGGATGTTGTGGTCTGTTATGTGATTCTATAGCAGGTTATACAGGTACTTCTGATGCAGCTAGTGGAACATCTGCCAGTGGAGCCCAGTGAGTCGGTTTGAATTGGGAGTCCCAGGATATTTATACTATATATTAAGTCATTTTCCGAGGAGATGCCTCGTGTATTTGGTTTGATCGAGCCTGACGGTTCTGAATGCGATTGGTATTCTGTTTAGTTTATTGGACTTTATTTTCGAGTATAAACGTTTTGTTGTATTGTTTTGATTTTTCGGTATGTCCTATTTACGGGGTGGTCATACCGAAATTTTTGTAGATCGAAAAATGGAAAAAATTTATTTGTTTTCACTGTTTATGCTATTAAATTCTGGTTGTTTGATAATTATAAATTAATCAAGAGCAAGGGCCCTCACAGTTGGTATCAGAGCGTAACTTAGAGTCTAGGACACTCAAGTTAAGATACAAATAAAATGATTGTGTATTTTATTTACTACTTGCTCTTATTTGATTTACTTGCTATGTTTATTTAACTTAGTTGAGTTAGAGCTGGAAGTGAAGTAAGTTTGACATTTAATTTATTATTTTTTAGTGGACTAAGTTTAAACTTTCCTTGAAACTTTTCAATGTATATTATTATTTTTGTTTGTGGTGTAATCCTTGTGTCTTGTAAAATGACACCTAGAGGAAGAGGCAGAAAGGGGAAAAAAGTTATTCAAGAGTCCGAAGCTCATACTATTGGATTAAGTAATGGTATTCACATGGTATTGGAAGAGGTAGACGTGACCGCCTTAGAAGAAGGGCAACTCGAATATGTGAATATAGAGGTAGAGGTTGAACAGGAGCCATCAATCCGTCCAGAAAGGTATGTGGCAAGAAATGCTGAAGTTCATCGTGAGGTTCAACAATTGACCCAAAGAATGAGAAAAATGGAGTTTGTGATTGCTAAATTCCAAGATATGCGTCCTTCAAAGTTCATTGGAAATGAAGGTGGTGAAAAGACAGCAGTGTGGCTAAAGAGCATGAACTATTTAGTTAATTTTGTGGAGTACACTCTAGATTTGAGACTCAAGTTAATTGTTTACCAACTCAAGGATCAAGCACAATTGTGTTGGGAAGCTACAGAGGAAGCACTTAGGGAATATGGTCAGATAAATTCTTGGGAGGTATTCCGTACTCGTTTTATTCAAAAATACTCACCTCCGTCTTATTATTCTGTTAAGGAAGCCGAGTTCAATCAGTTGGTTCAGGAGAATATGTCAGTGGAAGAGTATGTCTCTCAATTTTCTGCTCTTCTAGCTTATGTACCTCATGTTTCTAATAATGATCAATCCAAGCTGTCGCGTTTTATGCATAGGTTGAATCGGACGACACTTACTTTAGTTATGACTGGATCACCAACTACTTATACTGAAGCAGTAGAGAAAGCAAAGAATATTGAGGCTAGTTTGCTTTGGGAAGAATCACAACAAGTTATATCTTTTACTTCCCAGGATCTAGAAAGCCACATTCAGATGTCAGTGGGCATACCTCCCTACCAACCTCCGTAGTCATACCAACCACCTAAGCAACAGAAATTCAAAGTCAGTGGAAAACAATTTAAGAAGAAGTCTTACAGAAGTTCATCTAGTTCAGGCAATACTCGTGGAGGAGGATCTGGTGGTTATATTTGAGATTCTTGTGGGAGATGTTGAGGTAGGCACCTTACTCCTCCACCCATGCGCCTTATTTCTTCTCCTTCTTCCCTTTCTTCTCAGCTTGTGTTGCTGTCCAGCTTTGACCGAAAAAGCTTCTCCTAGATCTTCCTAAGCTATTCTGGTAGGTCAGCAGCTGATTTGCGCAAGAATAAGTGAAAACCAAGCTCGTTTGCACAGCCAAATTTCTGCCTAGCTAGGGGGTGCAAGCGTAGGGCTAAGGGGGGGTGAAATGGTTTCTTATTTTCATAACACGGATATATATACATGTATTTGAATTTTGTATGTCGTGTATTTTAATATTTAGCAAAAATTCTAAAATGTGACCCGATCCAATTTATTTCAACACCCGTGTTTTATTAAACTTTAATATGTATTTTAATATCGTCTATGATTTCGATATTTTCTAATACATATTTTTAACACAGAACTACATTTATTTGGCTTAATTATTTTAATTTCGCACTTTAAAATAATTATTTCTAATTATTATCAAACATTGGCTAATTAAATTCGGGATCTTACACTGATAAAAAATCTAATCACAAAGTTCAAAACTATTTCATGAGACATCAAATACACACTAGCAGGGATAGACACACCATACCCAATAACAAGGTAGTAGCAATCTCATGCTCACCGATAAATGCAATAGATAAAAATGAATGAGATGCTCATGTGTCTATCAATATGCGTGCAGAAAGATCAAAAATAAAGCATATACATGCAATGACCCCTCCGTGCGTCTCATGAGACTGGTCATGTGTCAAAGCATGTACTTTAGCTTGCTGAGGTCTTGGAAAGTACTACTGAGAAGACCCTCTTGGCTGTGGGTAGCTAGGCTATGGAGTAAAATGTCTAGGCACCAGGGATCGCGGAAACTGGCTAAACTGTGAGGACTGATAATGTTGTCTTCCCGCATTAGGACAAACTCTCGCATAATGTCCGGTAGACCACAAGTATGGCAGTTTCCCTGAACTACTGTGCACTGAGCAGTAAGGTGTCTACCTCCACATCTCTCACAAGAATCTCGAACATAACCACCAGATTCTCCTCCACGATTATTGTCTGAACTAGATGAACTGTTGTAAGACTTCTTCTTAAATTGTTTTCCCTTGGCCTTGAATTATGTTGCTTAGATGGCTGGTATGACTGGCGAGGCTGGCAGGGAGATATGTCATTGGCATCTGAATGTTACTCCCGGACCCTTAGGGAAGTAAAAGATGTAACTTGTTGTGATCCTCCCCAAAGCAAACTAGCATCAATATTCTTTGCTTTCTCTACTGATTCAGCATAAGTAGTTGGTTCTCTAGTCATAACCAAAGTATGTGTCGTCCGATTCAACCTATGCATAAAACGCAACAGCTTGGATCGATTACTATTAGAAACATTAGCTACATAAGCTAGAAGAGCAGAAAACTGAGATGCATACTCTCCCACTGACATATTCCCCTGAACCAACTAATTGAACTCGACTTCCTTAACAAAATAATAAGATGGAGGTAAGTATTCTTGATTAAATTGAGTACATAATACCTCCCAAGAAATTATCTGACCATATTTCCTAAGTGCTTCATCTGTAACTTCCCACCACAATTGTGCTCTATTCTTGAGTTGGTAAACAACTAACCTGAGTCTCAACACTAGAGTGTACTCCATCAAATTAAATAAATAGTTCATGCTCTTCATTCACGCTATTGTCTTTTCGCCACCTTCATTTCCAAATAACTTTGGAGGTCGCATATCTTGGAATTTAGAAATCACTAACTCCATTTCTCTTATTCTTTGGGTCAACTGTTGAACCTCGCGATCAACTTCCACGTTTCTTGCCACATGTCTTTCAGGACAGATTGGTGGCTCCTGTTCCACCTCTACCTCAATTTTCACATTTCGAGTTGTCCTTCCTCTAAGGCGACCACATCTACCTCTACCAATACCATCACTTACTCCAACATTCTGAGCTTCGGACTCTTAAATAAATTATTTCCCCTTTTTGCCTCTTCCTCCGGGTGCCATTCTACAAGACACAAGGAATACACCACAAGCAGAAATAATAATAAGCACTGAAAAGTTTCAAAGAAAGTTAAAACTTAGTCCACTAAGAAATAATAAACTAAGTGTCAAACTTACTTCATTATCAGCTCTAACTCAGCTAAGTTAAATAAACATAACAAGTAAATCAAATAAGTGCAAGTTGTAAATCAAATACACAATCATTTTATTTGTGTCTAAACTCGAGTATCCTAAACTGTAATTCGAGCATACCCTAGTTAAGCTCGGTACCAACTGTGAGGGCCGTGTTCCTAATTAGTTTTTAATTATCAAACAACCATAATTTATTAGCGTAAACAGTGAAAACGAATAAAATTTTTCTAGTTTAGACCTACAGAAATTTCGGCATGACATCCCCGTAAATAGGACATACCAAAAAATCAAAACAACACAACAAAACGTTTATACTTGAAAATAAAGTCCAATAAACCAAACAGAATAACAATCGCATGCAGAACCGGTCAGGCTCGATCACACCAAATAAAATCCAACACTCAAGTATACAACCATACAATAACACGAAGCATCTCCTCATCAATTGACTCAATATTTAGAACAAATATCTGAGGACTCCAAACTCAAACCGACTCACTGGGCTTCAATGGCAGATGTTACGCCAGCTGCATCAGAATCACCTGTATAACCTAATATGGAATCACAGAACAAACCACAGCAGCCCCGAGAGACAGGAGCCGAACCCCAGTATGAGGATCAAATAAATTATAGCATATATAAATGACATATAATGAAATTAATGCAATGAAATACATGTAGAGTACCAAATTATCTGAGATATCAAACTGGATCCATTGAAACAATGGCAATAAATGTGGTCACATGTTCCAGGTGTGACGTGTCAAATATGCCCTCGGTCCTGCACATCTGCGTCAGGGGTGTCAGTCTGCAGAACTGCTCGTCCCTTCTGCTAGTCATCAAAGTGTAACGCGAAAACACCCTCAGCTCCGATGTCTAAATAACATCCAAAAGTAGACAGAAATCTCGTAAACAACGGAATCATAGTTCAACATGAATGCGTGCTCAACAATGGATATAAATACACAAATTATTCCAATATATTTAAAATCATGTTTTATTTTAAGAAATTGGGCGTAAAATCAGTTAACTCACATCAATTAAATTACACGTCGCTATAAACGCCGTAAGGAATAGATCAATCCGTACCTTAACCTTCAAATTAAATTACCATAACAATTTAAGAAATCTTTAACATAACTGATCATGGTTTTGCAGAGTCTTCAAAGCCACATGTCATGTTCCTAATTTCAACTATCCAAGTGCCAACAACAAACTAATCAACTGAATTAGACAAATTTTTTTCCCGTCAAACATAAAAATCGGAACTTTAGAAACTCGACTACATCGGTGTAAATTAAAATGTAAAGCAACATGTTGCCAATTAAACAATTAATTACCAATCAAAATGTAAATTGGAAACAAATGAAAATTGGGTTAACTTTGTACAATCTAACTACGAATGAAACAAGCCTTTATTCAATGAAAACAAAAACAACAGAACACACATGTGTTCATTGTCAGCAGAACAATTGTAATCCTGTGGAGACTCTTCCTAGATGGATCCATTTTGTATCGCTCAGAACCAATAGAAATATCTGTTCCCCTGTTCATGTAATTGTATACCAACTATTATCCACTCTGAGAAACCATAAATGCGAATCAATCCAATAAACACTTGAATCTTAGATGTATCATACGAATTAGGATCAAAGGATGAATGAATTAGAGTCCAGAAACAGGGAGATTATGCACATGGACAGTCATGGATAACTAAATTTCTTTAATTAACTCAAATTAAATAGATTTTGTATACGGATGTGCCACACCAGGATTGCACTGGACACAACTTTACAATAACAACCAACTTACGAGAAACATGATTTCTGCTCTTTTAAAGAACGGAAATAGCAGCCTTTTCTTCTTTTTTCCACTTCCCAGCTGCCGCAACTGCTCGTGTAGCTTCCTGTAGATCAGGAATTAACGCTATCATCCACATGAATAAAGACCTCAATCCAGGAGTACTTGTACTCAAGTAACTCAACAAACCTCATTAGCTTTCTTTGAGCTCCTCTCAATGACCACTTTAAACTACGGCCACAAACACTCACCATGGAAAGCTCGATGGGATTCACGATTTCAGGTCAAAATCGAAAGTTTAAAATTACGCATGCCTAGAACAATAAATAGAATTTTGGTCGAAAGAAAACCGGAAGAAATCGGGATAGAACCAACCACGCAGATGATGTAGCGATTAGGGTTCAGGTTCGAACCTATCTCGCTCAAATCGAACGAAAGGCCACAATCGAACTTGTTCTAGGTTGGGTTGAAGTCGGACGCCATTCACCGACGTTTTCCGGCAGGAATCGGTAGGGTGCTTCTGGAGTGATGAACGACTGGAACAGGGTTGGGGATGGGTCTTTGTCATTATTTTCAAATTCAATATGTGAATGTATGCGTTTAATGGGACTTTTTTTAAAATATTATAAATTAATAAAATATTTAATAAAATACTAGTAACCGTGGCACACGCGTTGCGTGTGTCCGAATACATGTGGTTAATATATTAAATATTCATGATATTACAACATAATGACGTCATAACATAAAGAAGAGAGTTTATTTTTCACGGTGGCTAGTTTTTCACGGTGGCTAGTTTGGAGATAAAATAATATTATTTTTCACGTGAGCGGTTTCCTTATGACGGTGAATATAATATTATTTGTTAAGAAAAAATATAATATAAAAAATGAGAAAGGGTAAAATAGGAAAGAAAGTTGGTGTCCTCGTAGAGCGGTTATTATTAGGGGCTCAACTATAATAAAATAGTAAATAGTAAATATAAAAAATTAAAAAGGGTAAAACAAGGAAAGAAAGTTGGTGTCCTCATAGAGCGGTTATTATTAGGGCCTCATACTTAATATAATAGTATAGATAACAAATGTGAGGGCTTTGCACAAATATTATAAATTAATAAAATATTTAATAAAATATTTCCCGAATTCATATTTTAAAATAATAAAAAAAATTGGTCACGAATTCTTAAAATCCGTGGCAGTAAGCTATGGATTCTAAGAATCCGTGCCCACCTCTTCCCCTTCTATTTAATTGCATCTTTCACTTGCTGGTCATTCGTTCCATTCGCTTTTCAATTCCATTTCAATTTGTTGGCTTCCGTATTTTCATTCGCCATTTGAATTTGTTGGTTGTTCACGGCTTTCAAATATTCTTTCATCAAACCTTCGGCACAAATATTCGGCATTCTCCTACGCAATTTTTTTTTTCGCTTGTGGTATTTTTTGTTAGTTATAATTTTTAGAATGCGTGAATCTCCTCCCTTTATAAATTGCGTCGATCGTGTGATTATTAGAATTTTTAATGTGATTTCAGGGAATTCTGTCAAATATCATAATTTTAGAGATTTGCGTCGAATCTCAGTAATTCAGAAGTTGATTTGGGAGAATTGTGCTGAGTATCAGAATTTGGGAAAATTTCGCCGAGTCTCAGTCGAATCTCTGTTTTTTCTTTTTATATTGAATTTTTTTTATATAATATTTTTGATAATGTTTGTAATTTATTGCTGATATTAAACATCGTTCGCTTATTCAATTATAAATTACGTACAACCACATTTGAAAAGGTATTTTCAATAATTTTTTATATTTTAATTGTATTATTTATGTTTTATTAATGTAATTAAAATTTTTTTCGGTTGTATTTTAATATCATGTATAATTTTGTTATATTTTATATTTTTAATATTATTATATTATATAATTACTAATATGAATACTAACAATAAAGTAATAATAAATATAAATTGTTGTTGTTTGAAAAATATTTCAAAGTTCCGTATTTTAGATGTAATTATATTATAGTATTTAAATATGAGAATGAGTTAATATTTGTGGTTTTTTCACTGTTTAGTTTATTAATTACAAAAATGTAATAAAATAAAGTGAGAAAAAAAATAATTGTAAAATTAATGTATCACAGTCTACTTGGTAAGTTTTACATATATTTATCATTTTTAAAAAATATAATATATAAATGACTCTTAATAATTATTTCAAAGTTGAACGCATCGACAGTACATGTATTAAATAAATATTAATATAATAAGAATAATAATACTAATATATTTTTATTCAATGATTTTTAATTAATTTAATTAAAACTTTTATTTTAGTAACTAAATTAAGTATTAAGGAAAAAAAATTTATCACGTGCTTATGTAGAAAAACAATTTTGAAAAATAAAACTTTATCTTGTAAATTTTTCATTTCTTTATGTTTATTATGTTTATTTTTCTTTTAAAATTTATTGATACTCTTAATAAAAGTAAACATATATTATTAATGTAATTTTTTTAAAAAAATGGATATTTAAACGTATGTTAAAAAACTGTCATTATTAATTGTCTTAAAAAAACGTAAATTAGTACAGAACTAATACTTAAAACGTATGTTAAAAAAACGTATATTACTAATGTAATTTTCTTTAAAAAATATATATTTAAATGTATGTTAAAAAAACTACCATTACTAATTGTCTCAATAAAAAAATTCAGACAATCAAATCTAGTTTAATAAATCAACGAACAATAATAAATATAATGAACAAAAATAATAATGTTACCTCTTAATATTCTGAAAAAAATGCCCAAGACGCAAGCTAATAAACAAATAAAATTTCCTGAAGACCAGTGCTGAAAAAAAAGGGTTGATCGGTGCTCGGTGCTAGGTGATCGAAAGATAATTGCTCGTGCTCGGTGCTCGGTGATGGAAAATGAATTGCTCGATGTCAATTAAAAGAATCTGTGACACACTGCCACGGATTCAGAATCCGTGGCAGTCTGTCACGGATTCTTCTAAGAATCCGTGATACACACTTTTTTTTTAATAAAATGTTGAATTCGTGAAAGATTTTCACGGATTGTTATAGTTTTAAAACCTTTTGAGTTTTGTTATATTTTAATAAATACATTTTTAATTAATATTATTTTTAAAAAAAAAACCCTGTGTTTAATATGTAGGTGTAAAAAAAATTTGAAACATATATAATAAATATTTTGAAACACAGTATTTTTAGACCACAGTTTCTGGAAAACTGTTAGTCTTTAAAACCGATCATCATAAAAATAAATGTTTAAAAAAACGATTTTAAAAAATATGTTTTTTATCATAAAAAAAACATTCATAGACTACTTTTGTCAAAATCGTTGTCTTTGAGAAAAAAATTAATCATAGATAATGTTTTTAAAAAATTGTTGTTTATGTTCCAAAAAAATCACTCTCATAGACAACGCTTTCCAAAACTATTGTCTTTAAACAAAAAAACAGGCAAAAACTTGTGTGAGACGCTCTCAGAGATCGTATTTTGTTAAACGGATCTCTTATTTAGATCAACCATGAAAAAGTATTATTTTTTATGCTAAGATTATTACTTTTTATTGTGAATATCGGTAGGATTGATTCGTCTCACATATAAATATCCGTAAGACCGTCACACAAAAAACCTACTCAAAAAAACATGCTCATAGATAATGCTTCGCAAAAATCTTTGTCTTTGACATAAAAAAAAGAAGCTAATAGACAACGATTTTGGAAAAATGTTTTCTTTGATAAGAAAAAAATTAAATAGACAACGATTTTCAGTAAAAACATTGTTAAAAAAAGACAGTTTTTACAAAAACCGTTGTCTTTTAATTGTTTTATATTTAATATTTTCTTGTAGTATGTGTGTGGCATTGCATGAGTATGTACTCAGCCACTGAGAAATGTTACATCTAGAATTGATCATTTTCTTTTAAATTAGTTAGTGACACACCTATGAAACAAGTTTCTTCATTTCATTGGTCGGTAATGTTCTTTTTTCTACATTGGCCTTTGAAGTTCTCAAATTCTCGCTTTTTCTCCAATTACCATTCATGCAAAATAAATGAGAATCGGTCGATAAATCAATTGAGTAGTGATCAACAAAATTACAAATGCTCAAATACCAATACAACATAACAAAATGGAGGAGAAAAAATCTACTAAACATGATGTGAGGCAACCAATAGATATTCTTGTTTGAAGTCTCAATAGCCAAAAATAATGGCTTTTAAATTCATCTTTTATATTTTCCCCAAGTGCAAAGGTCTTGATGATTTGTTGTGCCACAGGTTTGATAGAAGATCAACAAGATATTGAGGATAAAATTCATCATTATTAGGATATAATGATGAAATAACAACATGCATCATGAGCTTGAAAGAAGCATTGGATATTCAGGTATAAATTTTCTTAAAATAAATATTTGGCATTTTTTGTGAACATGATTGCAGACTCATATAAGTACAAAAGATATTCAAATCAAAGAAAAATGAAGTCAAGCAGAAACTCAAGCAAGCTATTGAATGAACAAAAGTTCAGAGTAAATCACAAAGCAAACATTAAACACAAAAACCTCATTCACAAAAACCTCAAACATTTTGACTGCACGAGCATGAAGAAGCCAAGGAATTGTGAAAATCCTACACGCTCCTTGAAATTATGAGACTGGATATGAAGGAGTTTAAATATCACAATTTTCTTAAAAGTTGGTCGGTGTCATGGCGGTTTTGTGTGCGGTGGTGATTGAAAAAACGACAAGATGAACATCGTAAAATAACTGGAGGAGTAGAGCACCTGGGAGAAGACGTTTGTGGATCTCGATTTTCTCGTGCCCAAAACCCAGCGGAAGTTTTAAAATTTTTTAGATCTTGACATTCAAGATATATTTGTTTGAGCACTCGTATGATTTTAACAATTAAAACATATATAGTATGTTTAGTAATTTATACCTTCAGTGAAAAGATTCATATGGCTCCAACTATTCCGGGGTTAGCGGAGATAGCTCTTGATGAATTCCCTGCGAACTTTCTTTAAATCTCATTTCTTTAATCTTCGAATCAGGTCCACGATCAGATTACTTGTTCCTCTTCTAACTTGAACTAGAAAATTAGAAGAATTTTTGCGTAGAGATCAAAAATTCGAGAGGCGGCTCAAACCCTAAACTCACTTTAGGGGTGGCCGAATTTTGAAGGAGAAGGGAGGAGTGATTTTCGAAAAATACAAGGATGGAGGCTAGGGTTATGGCTTGTTTTCCCCTTTTTATAAACAAGTCATGATCTAATATCTATAATTAACATTAAAGGGCTTGATTAATTAATTGGGCTAGTCCAACTAGTTTATTTAATTAATCAAAGTCCTATTAATAACTTTAATTATTTAGTATGTTGGACTTGTACTCCTACAAACCCATTAAACATACTTCCCACTATATTTAATTTAACTTTATTATAAATTCAACATTTGAATTTAATATTTAAATTATAAATTCAACTTTTGAATTTATTAATTTTAATTCTCAAATAATATAAATTCAACTCCTTGAATTTATTCTCCTCAAACTTTATAAATTCATAAATTCAACATTCTGGAATTTACTATTTAATAAATTCAACTCCTTGAATTTACTATATCATAATATAAATTCAACTTCTTTAATTTATTCTCTCAACGGGAACAAATGATCCAGTGCTTGTGTGACCCTCAATGATTCAGGGATACAGGTAGCCGTGGTTTCACAGCTCTTTGTGATTCAAGAAATAATCCTTTATTCGGGCTTACCATAATTTGCCCCATTCCATGCACCACCATTTGATCATGAGAATGTCAGAAACTATTTTTTGATTAAACCTATCGAATCATGGTAAGAGAGTCTAGTAGCATCGCCCCATGACTCCCTAGGTATCACTGATAATAGCTGCAAGAACCAGTCGGTTATGATTAATGTACAGTAAGGTCCCTTCATCTCATATGTCCCGATCGAATCTGCAACCATTGGTTCATCGAGGGTTGCATAATAATTCGATAACGATATGATACATATAATAGTGGCATCGCATGTACCATTGGATAACTCCTTCTCCAACATACATCTCATACTTTGGCCAGATATTTCACGCACTATTATTTAATCAGATCACATAGGATATCCACACCTGTATGTGAGCAGTGAATCCCCGACTACAATGCACTGGCTCCTATATGTGACGCAACTGTACCCAGCCTCGTCACCTGATAACTCTCCTGGAGTCGGTAAACGAGTCAAAGCACAGCCCTAGCATATAGAGTCTCAGTGTTTTCTCGGGTCGTAAGGACTAACGGTGCACAATCATAACCACGGACTTATCTTCTCGATGAAGATAACCACTTGGAAAGTCCGAGGGAGGGTAGTTCGGTATAATCATCATATGACTACACATCTGCATGTTTGGACATCTCTATACTCTTACCAAGAAACGCGGTACACAAAATCACAGATGCTAGTCTCGAGCTCAAGCGACATTTATCCATGTTTTAGGCGGCTGAATCGACTAGGAATGAATTTAGATTATACAGTGTTTAGAAATGAGTTTCAACATCGAATTACGATTCATTTGTTTTAAAGTATAATCAAGGACTTTATCTATGCTGATTGCATGGGTATACAGATAAAGTAAAACAAGACCATAAAAAGTTAAATTATATTAAAATAAAGATTGTTTATTACACTTGAGTCAATAAATTCCCTAGCCAACTGTTGGCTTGCAGGGCATCTACTCTAACAATCTCCCACTTGCCCTAGAGCCAACTACCCATAACTTTAAACTCATTGCTTCGCGATGCTTCTCAAACAATGGTCCTGGCAAGGGCTTTGTAAGTGGATCAGCAACATTATCTGCAGAGGGGACTCTTTCGACCGATATGTCTCCTCTTCCCACAATCTCCCGTATGATGTGGAACTTCCTCAGTATATGTTTGGATCGCTGATGAGACCTTGGTTTCTTTGCTTGCACAATGGCACCAGTGTTGTCGCAGTACACCGGGACTAGATCAACTCCATTAGGAATAACATCCAACTCTTGGACAAAATTCCTCATCCAAACTGCCTCTTTTGCTGCAGCAGATGCAGCAATGTATTCAGTTTCAGTGGTGGAATCCACAACGGTATCTTACTTCGAACTTTTCCAAGAGACAACCTCACTATTTAGTATGAATACAAAACCAGAGGTCGATTTTGAATCATCTACATCACATTGGAAGCTAGAATCAGCGTAACCTTCCAATTTTAGTTCTCCACCCCCATAGACCATGAACAAGTTCTTAGTCCTTCTTAAATACTTAAGAATATCTTTCACGGCCTTCCAATGCATTGGACCAGGGTTCGCCTGATATCTGTTTGTAACACTCAGAGCGTAAGCAATATCAGGACGTGTTGATATCATACCATACATGATACTACCAATGGCTGACGCATATGGAATACGTGTCATCATCTCTATCTCTTCATCAGTTTTGGGACATATATCTTTAGATAGAGCAACACCATGACACATTGGTAAGTATCCTCTCTTGGATTCTTCCATAGAGAATCGCTTCAAAATGGTATCGATATAAGTGGCTTGGGTGAGCCCCAGCATCCTCTTTGATCTATCTTTATAGATTTGTATTCCCAATATATAGGATGCTTCACTCATGTCTTTCATGGAGAATTTACTTGCTAACCATACTTTAGTTGATTACACTAATCCTACATCATTCCCAATGAGTAGGATGTGATCAACATAAAGTAGTAGGAATGTCACTACACTCCCATTAACTTTCTTGTACACGCATGGTTCCTCAGGTGGATCCATTAATGTCCAGACTTGGTTTGAATACATAGAAGTCTATTTCTGACTGCATGGCTTCAAGCCATTTGGTTGAATCAGTGTCAGATATTGCTTCTTTCAAATTTATTGGATCACATCAAACACAAGGCTCATCATGGCCTTGTTCATGAAGAAGCTTATATCTTGCAGGTGGTCTAATAACCCTATCAGACCTTCTAGGAGCTTGTACTTCAACTAGTGGTTGTTGGGGATTAGGTTCAACTTCTACAGTTGAGGGAGTATCTTGAATTTCTTCAAGTTCTATCATCTTGCCTTTCTATCTAATAGAAATTCCTTTTCAAAAAGTTCAAAAAGATGGCATTTCTTGAAACAAACACTTTTGCTTCATTGGGATGATAGAAATAATATCCAACACTGTTGGAAACTAGATTCTGGAGTTTGACAAAACATGAATCAATCGATTAACAAAATATGAATCAACTGATATGCGCAAGCAAATTCGGCAACAGAACTTATCAACTGAAATCAGCTGATACAATGATACAGAGCTGATCAGTTAAAACATTCAGCCGAATGCCTCAAAGTCTCTCAACTGAAGATGTCTCGGGAAAGAACAAAGAAGACATAACAGATTAAAAGAGCACCGCACAACAACCAAGACTACTTAAAACAACGCATTCCGGACAAAGCAATTAAGACGCCGAATTACAATAAATGAAGCAAACAATATCGAAGGAATAATCAAGTGGAAACCAACGGATACAAAGATTCAAATTTATCTCAAGATTACCGTTGGAAAAGAAGAGTATAAATATGGCAGAAGAAAAAGAAGAAGTGACGATACATCATTCAAAACTTGCTATTACTCTGTCAAAATCTCAGCTCACTCTTACTTGATTTATTCGTAGCAATCAAGGCTACAAGTTGAGCAAACTAGCACTCTGTAATATTTGTTAATTCAATAGTGCTAAGATCAGTTACGCACAGAGATCATTTTGTAATACTAAGAGTTTCAGTTTGGGCAGTGGGTAAGTCCTAACTGAAGTGGGTCTGTACAAGTGTTGTATTGGATTAAAGTCTTTTAGTGGAAATCCTATCCTTGTGATAGAAGGGGTGACGTAGGAGTAATTGAATTCTCCGAACATCCAGAAACAATCCTTGTGTATTTTATTTCAGTTCTGTATTCTATCTGTCAGTCAGTTACCTTCCGCAACTACCTCAGTTTAACTGATTGATATTGACCAACAAGATTCCGAGAATCAGTTTGTCACCAAACTGAACTCAAAAATTCGATAAGACCAATATTAATTGAGAGTGTCTATTCAACCCCCCCCCCCCCCCCTTCTAAACACTCTTGACACGTCAATCGATCCTATCAAGTGGTATCAGAGCGGTTGAATCTTGTTCTTGAATACTTCTGATCTATAAGTCTGCTAGCATGACTTCATTCAATAAAATTCCTATGTCCTCAAGAGAAGATTTCGATGACTGGAAAATCAGAATGCAGACTCACTTAGCTGCACAAGATGATGACATGTGGTATGTCATAACAGACGGACCCATGAAGATTCTAAAAGCAAATACAGCAATTGCCATAACTGAAGGGGCACCACAGAGAATTCAAAAGCCCAGAGAAGAGTGGACAACTGAGGACAAAAGAAAAGCCAATCTTGACAATGTGGCCAAAGATACTCTATACAAAACACTGGACAAAGCAACATTCAACAAAATAAAGATGTGCAAAACAGCAAAGGAAATTTGGGAAAAGTTGATTCAGTTATATGAAGGAAATGACCAAACAAAAGAAAATAAACTCTCTGTTGCTGTTCAGAAATTTGACAATATCAAAATGATGGTTGGAGAATCAATGAATGAGTATGATGAAAGGGTGAGCAGTATTGTAAATGAATTAAATGCACTCGGAAAGGTGTATACTAACAAAGAGGTTGCACTAAAAGTGATTAGAGGTCTTCCAAAGGAATGGGATGTCAAAACTATGGCTATGAGAGAATCTAAAGACTTGAACCAGATCGAACTTCATGAACTATTTGCTGATTTAAAGGCTTATGAATTTGAATTACAGAGCAGAGAAGGAGAACCATTTACTCCTACAGCTACAACTGCTCTAGCAGCTGTAAGAACTGAATCAACCAGTTCAGTCGAGAAATCTGCCGATCAGTTAAGCAATGATGCTATGTCATTATTCATCAAAAATTTTGGGAGGTTCATGAGAAAGAACCAAGGAAATTTTCAGAAGCAATACCAGATAAACAATTCCAAAGAAGAAATAAATGCTTGCTACAATTGTGGCAAAACAGGTCATTATATTGCTGACTGTCCTAAACCTAAAAAGGACAGTCAAGGATCAACTGACAGAAGAAAGAAATCATATGAGCATAAGAGAAGATCCAGAGATGATAAGAAAATCTACAAAAAGAAACATGAGGTTCTATTAGCTGAAGAGAACAAATCCAAATGGGCAGAAACTGATAGTGACGAATCAGAACCAGAAAGCTCATATAGCTCAAGTGATGAAGAGGAAGTCAAATGTCTAATGGCCAATGATACAGAAGCAGAATCTACAAGTCAACAGGTATTTGATTTTAGTTCAACTGATTTTACACGATAAGAACTCATTTTAACATTGCATGAAATGGTAAATGAGTACCAGAAACTTGCATCATCATTTGAGGAAATAAAGTCAAAGCAAAATGATCCCATGGACAATAAAACCAAAACTGATGAATCAGTTGATGGGTTGAGTCTAAAAAGGGAAATTGCTGAGTTAAAAGTAGAGAGAAAGAAAGATCAGTCACTGATCCAGAAATTGATCCTTGAAAATTCAAAACAGACTGAACTCATTCAATCTTGGAATAAGTCGTCTACTGCACTGAATGAGATGCAGAATTCACAAAAATCAGTTTCTGATAAAACTGGTTTAGGGTTCAGTAATCAAGGAGAAACGTTTTCAAATGATACTCAACCAAAGCTGACAATGAACAAAGGGAAGTACATTCACTTTGTCAAATCAGCAGTGGTACAAGAACAAATTGAGCCCAGTAAACTGATTGAACAACCTACTGAGAAGTTGAACAAGGCTAAAAGATATGGGATTGGCTATAGCCAAAAGCTTTCAACTGATTCACAAAGCGGGTCATCAAAAAGATTTCACAAAAACTATTCGAATGGCTATGTCAATTACTATAACTGCAAGCCAGTTCAGAAGAGATACAGATTGAACAATCAGTTGAATAAGACTAAAACACATACTGTATCAACTGTACACTACTCACCAAGCACACAAAAGCCGAGAAAAATCATTTGGAATACAGCTACTGGAAAGTCAGTTAGACTAATCCAAGTATGGGTTCCAAAGGGACTAATAAGTCTTGGACCCAAATAGATATGGGTACCAAATCATATTATGTGTGTGCTTGCAGGTAACAGGTACAGATAAAAATTCAATATGGTATTTGGACAGCGGTTGCTCACGACATATGACAGGAGATGCAAGTATGCTATCTCAACTGACCAAATATAGTGGTCCAAACATCAGTTTCGGAGATAATTCCAAAGGTAAAACCGTGGGTAAGGGTAAGCTTATCCATGGTAACTTTACTATTAAAGATGTTTTATTAGTAGAGAATATGAAGTATAACTTGATTAGCATCAGTCAATTATGCGACAATGGATTCTCGGTACAATTTGATAAAAACTCATGCTCAGTTAAAACATCAACTGATGAAATCATACTAACTGGAAAACGATGTGGAAACACATATAAAGTCAGTTGGAATGAACAGCCTCATGCACCAGTCTGCTTTATTGCTTCAAAATCATCTCAAAACTGGTTGTGGCATAAAAGGTTAAATCATTTAAACTTTAAATCCATTGCCTATCTGAGTAAACATGAACTTGTAACTGGTTTGCCCAAAATAAATTTTTCAAAAGAAAAACTTTGCTCAGCATGTCAGTATGGAAAACAAGTACGATCTTCTTTCAAAAACAAGGGCTGTAAGTCTTCATCCCGATGCTTAGAACTATTGCACATGGATCTCTTCGGTCCAATACCAGTCATGAGCTTAGGAGGAATGAAATACACCTTGGTGGTCGTAGTTGATTTTTCAAGATTTACTTGGGTTATCTTTCTCAAATCCAAAGACCATACGGCTGCACAACTGATTAAACTCTTTAAAAGACTTTTAAATGAAAATTCAGTTGGGATTGATCGAATCAGATCTGATCGAGGAACTGAATTCATCAATCAAATACTTTCAAGCTTTCTAGAAAATGCTGGAATCAAGCATGAGCTCTCAGCAGCAAGAACTCCTCAGCAAAAACGGTGTAACTGAGAGAAGAAATCGAACCCTTAAAGAAGCTGCTAGAACAATGCTTGCTGATTCTGGTATTTCTCAAAGATTTTGGGCAGAGGCAGTAAACACTGCATGTTATACTCAGAACAGATCAATGATTAATAAGAATCATATGAAAACACCATATGAGATCTGGCATGGAAAAAAAAATATAATCACTTATTTCAAAATATTCGGCTGTAGATGTTTTATTCATGATAATAGTAAAAATTACTTAAAAGCATTCGATGCCAAATCTGCAGAAGGAATATTCCTTGGATATTCATAAGTTAGTATAGCTTATAGAGTCTTTAATAAGAAAACTTTAAATGTTGAAGAATCTGCGCATGTTGATTTTGATGAAACTGCACTAACTGATAAGCCAACTGATCAAGTTGAGCTAGCTGATCGATTTTCAGATATCAGTTTGGAAGATGATGACAAAGATGAAAATCATAATAATCAAAACATCCTTCAAAAACCAGAACCAGAGATATTGGATCAATTAAATGAGCAGGAAGTCAATGCTGACAATCAGTTATTAAAGGAAAATGATAATATTCAAATATCAGCTGACGAGGCATCAACTGAAGCTGAAAACTGCATTCAGTTACCAACTGAAGAAGTTGCAGATGCAACGAATGCTGAGTACAGATGGAGAAAATCACATCCACCAGAAAAGGGAGAAAGACTTGAGTCACCCGTATCAGACATTTTTTATCTTGAATATTTTGGATGATATGTCTAAAACTAATTGAGTCATTTCTATTTATAGCAGAATATCAAGAAAGCTGAAGAGTCGTCAACGTTTCAGCAAAACCAATAACCTCTCTGACTCTTAAAATTATTTTGTAGCACTACTTTAATTATTATATGCACCAATTTAGGGGGAATGTCAGTTTTTAAGACGTTATCTGAGAAGACAATCGTTTGTGAATTCTCAACTGACTTGAATCAGTTTCCCAACTGATCGTTCAGCTTGAAAATTTTACAAATCTTCTCACATAAGTTAACCAATTAAAAACTTATTATATTCCAAATCAAATGAGGTGACTAAATTTTTATGACGTGGCATATTTTAAAACCGCTCATTATTATATACACACGATTACAGCACACGTGCACACATTTTTATTCAAAATTTTTCCCGGGCTGACACGTGTCCAGAATTTGAACAGTCACGAACAAAAGCATTTTGCCCGCTTCACTTCAGTTCTATTCTTCACAATTACAATCAGTTTCTAAGAGTATACAAATTTCAGAACTTATTCTCTTCAATTTGCATATCACTACACTTTCCGAAATGGCAAACCAGATCCCAGCCCATATCTTGAATGCGATGGTCATCGATTTTAACTCGGTTCTATCGATTCAAGAAGCAGACGTTAAGAATGTATTTCTAAAGCTTGAGTCGGCAGGTCTCAGGATGTTCTTGGGACAATCTTCTCAGAAGATATACCTCAAGGAGGTCAATGAATTCTATCGGAAGGGATTTATCACTGCTAATGACACTATCTATGTGACTATCAATGATCAGTTGCTACTCCTTTCTGAAGAAGCTTTCGGAGAAATCTTCTCTTTGCCAACTGATGGTTATGTCAGCTTTTCTAAAGTAAAAACTCATGACATTGAAGAAATGCAGTCTCGACTATCTGCTGATGGACGGAAAATCAAGGTTTCCGATCCAAAGAAGGAACTGAAACCAGAAATTCAGTTGTTAGCTGATATCGTGGCAAAGGGAATATTAGCAAAAGCCGGTTCTTATGCTGCTCTTACACTCGAAAAATTCCAGGTAATGACCATAATCATGGGTGAAAAGAAAGCAAATTGGAGATATATTCTTTTTAACATCTTGAAGAATATGCTCAAGTCATCCAAACAGTCATGTGGCTTCGCCATCCAAATCAGTTATCTGTTAAAACTGAAGGGTTTGGTAGCTGAAAATGCTGAAACATCATCAAAATTCAAGGTATTTACTGCCAAAAACACCTTGCCATCAAAAACCAAAATAGAGGTTGAGCCATCACCAGTCAAGAAGGTCAAAACAGCAAAAAGGAAACTGATTCTCAATGAATCAGATTCAGAGAAAACTCCTTCCCCTAAGCTTGTCAAGAGACCAAGGACTCAAAGAACCAAACCAATAATCACAGTGGAAATCATTCCACCTGAGAAAATTATTCAATCAGCTGCTCAACAGCCCATGCAGGCTATCCCTTTGCAAGTAGTCTCACCTGATGATTCAGTTACCAAAGCAAAGACACCAGCTAAGGTAAGAGCTCCCTTGACTCTTGTAAATCGCCCTACCATCCTGCCTAGAGCCAGATCTAAAGGTGTAATATTAAGGGAACCAGTGCACTCCACACATTCTGGAATGGATCTTCCTCACATTCTCTCAACTGACAAAGGAAAAGGCAAGCTGGTTGAAGAACCCCGACCATCCAATGTCATTCAAACACACATTGACCTAGTTTGGGAACAGGTCAATGTATTTGCCACATCACAATTAAATTCTTTTGATTGTTGTAAAAGTTTCAGAACAGAAATCTTTGCCAAAGAACTGAAGCATAGATCTCAACTGAAAAAGTTCATCAAGCTAGAAGCAATTGTGATGAAAGTAGTCAAAGCTGCTACAATTCCACAGGCATTAGAAAGGCAGAAATATTTCTTTAATCAGATTCGCGTCAAAAAGCTAACAAGAATGGTAGCAAAGCTGAAGTCCAACTACAATCCCACAAGTCCAACTGCATACAATGATAGAGCTGTGTTCACTCAACTGGACACAGATCTTAGTAGTTTGCAGAGTGAAATCAGATTTTGGGAAGAAGATCAGGAACTAGTTCTTCATGACAAACCCCCCAACTCAAATATTGAAAAAGATTTATCCTCCTCTCCACAAAAAGAACCATCTCCACAACAGGCAACTGAAAAGCCAGTTCAGGGAATACCTCAATCCTCTCAGACAGAACATCAGCTATATTCTGAAGCAGAACTATCCTTGGCAAACATTGATGAAATCATTCAAGCTGTTACCTTGGAAGCTCAACTAGAGGAAATACAATATGACTCAATTATCCATTCAGCAGAACAACCAGAGCAAGACATTAAGATATCATCAGAAGAACCAGCTGAGTCACTTATTGCTGAAAAATTTATATCTGCTCAAACTGAAGATCAAACTGAAGTGCCAAACCAAACTTCAGAAAAAGAAATAACTGAATCGGAAAAAGCTCAAACTGAAGCACCAGTTCAGCCAGAAACTTCTGCTGAACAAGATATTCAAACTGATGAACAAGCAAAACCCTTAGAACAAGAAACTGCTGAACATGTAGAAGGTCAGTTGCTCACTGAATCAAAGGAGCAAGAACGAATTTCAGTTAATTCTCCACATGAGGCCCCTATGTATGAACCATTCATCTCCATCATTCATCCAGACAGTCCATTTCTTGATCAAAACCAACGTTCATCATCTCAAATTCAAGAAAACATTCCAGCTCAGCCTATGGCTGGAACAATGGAAACTAATCAAGCATTAGTTCTTTTTGGACAAACATCGAAGCATTCAGAAACGCCCAGCCAGCGACCTCCAATTCAATCCACAGAAATGGATGTTGTTCTTGAAGAAATCCAGAACATACAGTACAATATGCAGCAGATGCTCACTGAAATCAAGAAAATTCAATTCGAACAACTGTCTCATACTGTCAAATTAGATTCTTCGACTGAATTTGACTCGGCGAAACTAAACGCTCTTCAAGCCAACATGGACTCTCTTAGCAGAACTGTGCATGAAATAAAGAAGGGGCTAGTTAACTCACTCTTTACAACTCAGGATGTAATCAGTCAGAGAGTTGAGCGACTGGAAACCTCTGTTTCAAATAAAATAGAATTGCTACAGACCTCCCTCACAACTGTTGCCACAAGTATCTCATCAGATGTAAAAATTCTTTCCATTGACGTTCGAAAGTTATCAGACAAAATGAAGTTGTTTGACAAAAAGGGGGAAGAACAGCAGCTGAAGAAAAATTAATCAGATTATTAGAATCAACTGATATAATATTCTCAGATTTTATGTTATCTACAAGGAATCCAGTTATTTTATGATTCAGTTGCGTAATCTATTATCTACAAAGAGCTCAGTTATTCGATCTTAAATCACTTGGTTTTGTCAAACACCATAAAGGGGGAAATTGTTGGAAACTAGATTCTGGAGTTTGACAAAATATGAATCAATCGATTAACAAAATATGAATCAACTGATACGCGCAAGAAAATTCGGCAACAGAACTTATCAACTGAAATCAGCTGATACAATGATACATAGTAAACTGATCAGTTGGAACTGATCAGTTAAAACATTCAGCCGAATGCCTCAAAGTCTCTCAACTGAAGATGTCTCGGGAAAGAACAAAGAAGACATAACAGATTAAAAGAGCACCGCACAACAACCAAGACTACTTAAAACAACGCATTCCGGACAAATCAATTAAGACGCCGAATTACAATAAATGAAGCAAACAATATCGAAGGAATAATCAAGTGGAAATCAACGGATACAAAGATTCAAATTTATCTCAAGATTACCGTTGGAAAAGAAGAATATAAATATGGCAGAAGAAAAAGAAGAAGTGACGATACATCATTCAAAACTTGCTATTACTCTGTCAAAATCTCAGCTCACTCTTACTTGATTTATTCGTAGCAATCAAGGCTACAAGTTGAGCAAACTAGCACTCTGTAATATTTGTTAATTCAATAGTGCTAAGATCAGTTACGCACAGAGATCATTTTGTAATACTAAGAATTTCAGTTTAGGCAGTGGGTAAGTACTAACTGAAGTGGGTCTGTACAAGTGTTGTATTGGATCAAAGTCTTTTAGTGGAAATCCTATCCTTGTGATAGAAGGGGTGACGTAGGAGTAATTGAATTCTCCGAACATCCAGAAACAATCCTTGTGTATTTTATTTCAGTTCTGTATTCTATCTGTCAGTCAGTTACCTTCCGCAACTACCTCAGTTTAACTGATTGATATTGACCAACAAGATTCCGAGAATCAGTTTGTCACCAAACTGAACTCAAAAATTCGATAAGACCAATATTAATTGAGAGTGTTTATTCAACCCCCCCCTTCTAAACACTCTTGACACGTCAATCGATCCTATCAAACAGAATTCTTTGGATATCCTATAAAGCAGCACAAAGTAGATCTATTATCTAATTTGTCTCCCACTGTCTGCTTCACGTAAGTAGGACATCCTCATATTCTCATGTAAGAATATTTGAGAGTTTTTCACATCCATATCTCATATGGTGTTTTATCCACTACTTTATTATGGACATTATTCAACAACATTGCCGCAGTTTCAAGCGCAAAGCCCCAAAACGTTGTAGGCAATTCAATGAATCCCATAATGGATCGAACAATGTCCATCAAGATTCGATTACGACGTTCAGAAACACCATTAAATTGTGGTGTTGCTGGTGGAGTCTACTGTGAGAGAATCTCATTCTCTTTTAGATAACCCAAAAATTCAGCACTCAAGTATTCTTCATCTCGATCAGATCGAAGTGTCTTAATACTCTTTTCTAGCTGTTTTTCTACTTCAAATCTGAATTATTTGAACTTTTCAAATACTTCAGATATGTGTTTCATCAAATAAACATACCCATACCTCGAATGGTCATCAGTAAAGGTAATGAAGTAGGATTGCTCATATTTTGTGCTAACAGTTAGCGGGCCACAAATATCTGTGTGGATCAAATCCAATAGACCATGCACACGTTTCACGTTTCCATTGAATGGAGTCTTGGTCATTTTTCCTTTTAGACAGGACTTACAAGCAGGTAGATAATTTATCTCTGACAAGTCAAACATGTCTTTTCCCACTATTTTGTGCATCCTTCTTTGGAAATTGTGACCTAGTCTAGCGTGTCATATTTGTGCGGGATTTGGATTATCTAACTTTCTTTTGTTTGTTGTTGAAATCATGTTTACTTTGGACATTCACTTATCATTTTCAAAACATTTCTGGCCCAGATAATTTCTTATGTCCATTCTTCTTGCAGTGAAACAAATATTTTCTGACTTATCAGGCTTTGTGGGCCCTTTAAGTATCCTTTAAGTTTGCCTCTTATTGGGTTTATTTATCTTGTGAGGGGCAGAACATTTCTTTCCCTTATCTTATGAGCCATTTTTCGTCCCGACGATAGGCCCATTAGAAAAACAACATTTTTCTGTTTTATGGTGATCTCATAAGTCATAAGCTTATTGACTATCTCTTCAAGGCTATCATCTATTTTAGTCAAATTGAATTTCACCATAAACCAGTCAAATGAGGAAGATAACGACAATAAATTGATGTCATCAATTAACTCATTATGAATAACGTATTCCAGGCTCACCACATTCTCAATAAGCCCAGTCGTATGTACACCACGCTCATGGGCCAAAATCACATCTTGCATGCGTGTAGTCATGAGCTTCTTGAAAGTGGTGTGCATCATTTTATGAGTTTCATACACCATGCAACTCTTGTACGTTCATTCGAATGCCAGCAGCATTCATTATTTCCTCAAACTGTCTCTACAGTTCATTTGACATAAAAGCGAGCATGTTACACTTTAACTTGCATACTATGGTCCTACCATCTTGCATGCTTTGTCAGTTCATTATGATTGATATTAGTGTGTATGCCATTTTCTTCGAATTCAGAACAATTTTCCCAAACAGTCTTGAAAATTAGATTCGGTTAGCTTGTTAATAACAGAAATGGATTTAATGACGAAATCGAAACTATACTGATATGGAAACAGAATAATGGTTGCTGATTATTTTAAAATAATTTTAAGATATAAAACATGGATTTCATTTTATAAATTTTCCTCCCACTATTTTGACATTTCCACCACCCTCTGATAAAAAAGAGAAATCATATTTTCTTAATGGACACGTAGAGTCAAATTAGTCAATTATAATCTCGAATAATATCAGCCAATTATAATTTCTAAAAGGATAGAATCCAATTGCATTCCTATGCAACCTCCATGTGTTTTGCCTCACGTTTAATAAGGACCCAATAATATGACGTCGTTTATGTTCGCGCGTCAAACCGACTCATCAATATTGAATTGTAATAGACGATCGCCATGAGTTCCCCCAATAATATGAGCCGAAGTCATGAGAGTTCCACTCAATTCACATCATATGTCCGGTGGAAATCTTAGCTTTCCGACGTACAGGCCTCCCCAATAATATGAGCCAGACACTGTCTGCGGGTAGCGATAAACAAGCAACCACGATTGATGGAAGGCAAGAAAAAATTAAACTCTTTTAATTTTTACTTTTGTAGTTTGATATAAAATTTGAATCTTATTCAAAATGAGGGATTTTAATTTTAAAATTGTCTTATCATTTTAATTTAAAATCGTGTGCCATGAGTTTGTATGTTTGCCGGATTTACTGCAACTATATTATTTAATAATATACATACATGCATACTACTATATATCACATATATATCATAATATGACATTCAACAATAAATAAGGATGATCGATCGCCAACACTATTAACAAAATGAATAATAACAGTAAAATATTCTAACATACATCTAACACATTGGTCAAGGCTCTCGATCATCCTTTATGCTTTTAATATCAAATATTAACATCAATTAATTAAACAAATTTAATTAACTGATAAATCATATATCTAATAATTTTATCATTAACCACCATAATTATTAAAGAATTTAATAAATTAAATAAACACCTTGATTTAATTTTCAATTAAATCAATAATAATTGATTTCTTGTAAAACTCACTTTTACCATAAATAATTAAAATCATATTCCAATTATTTATTTTACAAGAAAATTATTACTTTTCCAAAAATTAATTTTTCAAAAAAATAAATTTAACTAATTTTCATAAAATATCAATTTAATCCAAAGTTTTGAAAAATCAGAAAATCGCACCCTAGGCCTAAACAATTCAAGCCCAATAATCAGAACAGTGTCCGAGACCTTACCGGGCAGCTGCTCACGCCACCCGCGTTGCCCGATCGTATCGGGCACAAGGGGGGGCCCATAGCGTGCGCAGGTGTGCCTGACGCTGCGCGCTGGCGTGCCGGACGTGCGCGCGCATTGCGCGCTGGCGTGCCCCTACGCCGTGCGGGCACGCTACGCACTGGCGTGCCAGACGCTGTTCGCGCACGCTGCGCACCACCGTGTGCGGCCCTACGTGCACGGACTGCTCAGAACAGTTCCGGGCAGAGTCGAAATTTTTTTAAAAAAAATATTTCTGGAAAAATAAATTTTTTTATGGTGCATCAATTTTCTAAAAATTTTCTTGTGTGGTTAGAAACAAATTATCAATATGATTTAAACCATACGATTTAGAAAGCCTGACTCTGATACCACTGTTGGATCTCGATTTTCACGTGCCCAAAACGCAGCGGAAGTTTTAAAATTTTTTAGATCTTGACATTCAAGATATATTTGTTTGAGCACTCGTATGATTTTAACAATTAAAACATACATAGGATGTTTAGTAATTTATACCTTCGGTGAAAAGATTCATAAAGCTCCAACTATTCCGGGGTTAGCGGAGATAGCTCTTGATGAATTCTTTACGAACTTTCTTTAAATCTCATTTCTTTAATCTTCGAATCAGGTCCACGACCAGATTACTTGTTCCTCTTCTAACTTACACTAGAAAATTAGAAGAAGTTTTGCGTAGAGATCAAAAATTCGAGAGGCGGCTCAAACCCTAAACTCACGTTAGGGGTGGCCGAATTTTGGAGGAGAAGGGATGAGTGATTTTCGAAAAATACAAGGATGGAGGCTAGGGTTATGGCTTGTTTTCCACCTTTTATAAACAAGTCATGACCTAATATCTATAATTAACATTAATGAGCTTGATTAATTAATTGGGCTAGTCCAACTAGTTTAATTAATTAATCAAAGTCCATTAATAACTTTAATTATTTAGTATGTTGGACTTATACTCCTACAAGTCCATTAAACATACTTCCACTATATTTAATTTAAATTCAATATTTGAATTTAATATTTAAATTATAAATTCAACTTTTGAATTTATTAATTTAAATTTTCAAATAATATAAATTCAACTTCTTGAATTTATTATCCTCAAACTTTATAAATTCATAAATTCAACTTCTTGAATTTACTATTTAATAAATTCAACTCCTTGAATTATTTTCTCAAAATTTAATTATTATAAATTCAACTCCTTGAATTTATTATATCATAATATAAATTCAACTTCTTGAATTTATTCTCTCAACGGAAAAAAATGATCCAGTGTTTGTGTGACCCTCAATAGTTCAGAGATACAGCTAGTCAGTGGGTTCACAACTCTTTGTGATTCAGGACATAATCCTTTATTCGGGCTTACCCTAATTTGCCCCATTCCATGCACCAACATTTGATAATGAGAATGTCAGAAACTATTTTTTGATTAAACCCATCGAATCATGGTAAGAGAGTCTAGTAGCATCGCCCCATGACTCCCTAGGTATCACTGATAGTGGCTGCAAGAACCAGTCGGTTATGATTAACGTACAGTAAGGTCCCTTCATCTCATATATCCCGATCGAATCTGCAACCATTGGTTCATCAAGGGTTGCATAATAATTCGATAACTATATGATACATATAATAGTGACATCGCATGTACCATTGATGAACTCCTTCTCCAACGTACATCTCATACTTTGGCCAGATATTCCACGCACTATTATTTAATCAGATCATATAGGATATCCACACCCGTATGTGAGTAGTGAATCCCCGACTACAATGCACTGGCTCCTATATGTGTCGCAACTGTATCCAACCTCGCCACCTGATGACTCTCCTGGAGTCGATAAACGAGTCAAAGCACAGCCCTAGCATATAGAGACTCAGTGTTGTCCCAATTCGTAAGGACTAATGGTGCACAATCATAACCACGGACTTATCCTCTCGATGAATGATAATCACTTGGAAAGTCTGAGGGAGGGTAGTTCGGTATAATCATCATATGACTACCCATCTGCATGTTTGGACATCTCTATGCCTTTACCAAGAAACGCGGTACACAACATCACATATGCTAGTCTCGAGCTCAAACGACCTTTATCCATGTTTTAGGCGGCTGAATCGACTAGGAACGAAATTAGATTATACAGTGTTTACAAATGAGTTTCAACATCGAATTACGATTCATTTGTATTAAAGTATAATCAAGGACTTTATCTATGCTGATTGCATGGGTATACAGATAAAGTAAAATAAGACCATAAAAAGTTAAATTATCTTAAAATAAAGATTGTTTATTACACTCGAGTCAATAAATTCCCTAGCCAACCATTGGCTTGCAGGGCATCTACTCTAACAGTTTGGTGGCTATTGGGAGTCGGGTAAAGTAAGTGTAACCTTCGTTTTGTGATGATGAAGCATAATCTGATGGCATGGGTTTAGAAGTGACAAGATCCAGTGAAGGGTTAGCCTTAGAGGATAGGTGAGGACTTTGGTTGGAAGATATATGCTTAAGGGATTGAAAGATTGTGAGACATGGGGTCTTGGTAGCTTGAATGAAGAAAAAATATTAAATCAAAGGTTATGGAATCAAAATGTTATACGCTTACGTTTTCATGAGAGAAAGTTAAGATTTTGATTTTGGGCATTCTATTAAAACTTAATTGGGCCCAAGGAGGTGACATATGGTAATGGGAACATTTGTTGGACATAAATTCTCCAAAAAGTCCACTAGAAGACAGCCTATTAGAAATTCAATCGGTTTGAGAAGACGACTGCACGCATGATGGAGGAAGTTGACTCACGATCCACGACCGATGATTGTGGAAGCTGAGCCAAAATGCTCGGAAGAGGCGAAAAAACTGAAAGAATCATAAGAAGAATCTTTCTTGACAATTTCATCAACATTCAACTCAAAATTACAGCAAAAAACTTCTGCAAATTTCATTAATTATAGTTCATTTTAATTCGGCTAATCATTAACTTAATGTCTTTAGTTTCAGCATATATTTTCATTTTTCTTGTTTAGTTGTAAAAATGTTATTCCAATTTATAAGAACATAATCTAATTAGTTGTTGTATGTGAATTTATTCTCCAAGTTCTGTCAAATTCATCATTTAAATTCTCAATTTTGTGGCTTATCGAGAAAGTTAGAACAAACAATCGAATCGAGATCCACATAGCTTAATACAGAAGACAAATTTTCCACAACTTTGGCATAATTTTGTGCCTGTCACACCCACACAATTTTTCTGTGCAAACACACTTGACGAATTATCGAACTACTGTTGATTGCTTCCATGGAATTGTCATATTTCGGCCATATTATTGCGGTAAATGAAACTTTCACGATAATGATTCACAGTTACATATCAAGACAGTTTTTCCTCTTTGTAATGTCCAAATTTCAATTTTTTTAAATAAAAATTTTAGCTGAGTTCGGTTCCATTTATCCGGTTACTACAACAGATAATTCGACCATTCCGATATGTTCAAAAATAAAATCAGTCAAATCGAATGAACCCCCACTGTTAAAGTCATCAACGGTTTAAAATTACTGAATTTTTTAACTACTATTTAGGAATCTGAATTTTTAAAATCATATAACTCGCACATAAAAAATTATATTATAAAAGCCGTAAATTTAAAAATAATAAAAATCATTGAAAACATATTCAGCATCTCGATCACTTCATCCCGCTTTCCTCTCGACTTGTATTGCATATTTGGGGTGACACCCATAAACAACTATAACACACATATTTGTGAAGTATGTCGATCTCAATCTCAGTAATGAATTTTACTTTTGTCCCCAGCTAATATCAACTTGATGTTACTCCAGACTTGGAAGAAGGAATAGTTATATATTCGATTCAACAAATTTCAATTTGCGTTATGATAAAAACGAGAGAACAAGTAAGAATTACAAAAGTTTAGATACAAGAAATAATTCCAATACTACTTATTTTCCACTATCCATGTCTGGGATTCTATTCTTGCGGATCTTCCCCATTATGGGTCCGAACCTAATACTGACTAAGATTAGTCTGAGATATAACACGACTTAAGGTGTTGACAAAAAGAATTATGATAATTCGATAGACACCAACATATGATTTCTCAGGATAAGGTATCACATATAAATTGGGTGGTAGGATTGGACAATGAATATTTTAGAATCAATACAACAAATTCAGTCATATTTATATCTATTGTAATGCGCTATAAAAAGAATATCAACAAAACTACATCGGGATCAACTGGAGGGATACCAACATACCACCAAGAAGTATTTTATTACGCGATACCAAATACAGGCAGGGTCATAGTTTGCTCAGCAAATCCTCGTCTTGAACATCCTCGAAACCTGCGTAACATGATAAATTTTCCAAGACCCTGCACTAAGTTACTGTTCGATTCCTGGATGTTTCATGTCTCATTTTAATTAGCTTATTTTACAGGGAGGAAAAAGGAATTATGATTACTAAATGATGTCTAGTGATGAATGATAGATATGGTTGAAATCCTGATGATAAAGATACCTAGGTGTTCCATATAATAAATTATAAAATGTCATGAGATGAAACCCTCATTTTCCTAGGATGAGATGCTATGAGTGCAGGAAAATTTGATCTTCAATAAGTTAAGCGTAATGGATGGTTCTAGAGATAATGCTTCTTACTTCCAGGGGCACAAATATGTGTCGAGGAATCATTTTCCTGATATGTGAAGAAAAGCGCAGCTAATACACAACCATGTCAGCTTATAACATGTAACCATATAATTGACCACGATTAAGTTCAAAATCACTCAATATGGCATAGCCTTGAATGCATGTCTTAATGTCTAGTAAACACACCAACAAATATGTTTGCCACTGTGTGGATTCATATAATTATATAGATGACAATGATATGACTTTGATGATGAATCGATGCATGCAACAGCCGCATGATGCATCCTATCATGTAGAGCATAGAGAACAGAATACATTCCTTCCAGCTACTGGTATGTAAGTAATTGCTGCACTCCATTCACGCTTGGGCCACCACCTGGGTTGATGGAATCCTTCCTCTTCCCAAATGGATTCTTCGAATATGTTTCTTGAGGTCAAGATAAAACAATAAAATAAAACAGCGGAGAACGCAACAAAAAATTCTTCCTTAATTCCAAGTCATCTCTGTTTTCATTCTCTGTTCACTGAGTACGTGGTTGGAAACAAATCAAGGGGTAGTCATCTAACTGGGTAAAGAGAGGCAAGAGACTAAGACTGGGAAGCAAACTCCCAAAAATAATGATAGCTAGTTAAACAATGACATGAAGTGCCTTCTGCGAAATCCATTCTTGAAAATGGAAAATAGAACTAAGCAACAAAAGGTCAATGTCAAATCTCTAGGATTGCCTTCAAAACACATCAAAATTTTCAAGAGTTCAACAAAAAAAAATCCACCTAAAACATAAGGATATTGAATGCGCATGCCAACAGAACCAGAACTTGGTATTACAGCTCCCTGAAAACTGTGGTGCACATGAGCAGCACTGTTCACATCCTGTGTGAAGCAACAAAACTTCATTTGGCAGTATTGAGAAAAGCAATCAAATCACGACTGAAAAATTAGGGCCCGAGAACAAGCAAATTGACAAAGCATAAATCTCACCTCAAATTCAATGAAACAAACAGTGTGCCTTTCCTGTCTTATTATTTTCATCTGCTTGAAACCTGGTTGCCTGCATATATGAAGAGGTACATGGAAGCAGTTGATCCAATATATGAAGCTCCACGACTAAGCAATTGAAGTAAAAACTTACGCGCAGAAGAGGCCCCTCAGCTCCTCTTCATTAATATTCTCACCAAGATTTCCAATGAATAGAGTATTGCAAGGAGGATTGTCTTTGGTATTCTACAGAAAATATACTAACTATTACATGAAAATAGAGACAAATTTCTAAAAATGACAAGTGCCATGCTTTCCGGTACCAAAAAGAGATTAAGCAAATCATCAATCTGTCAAATGTGTTAACAATCAGCAACTCAACAAAGGCTAACAAACTCACCAGATCACCTACCAGAAAGATATATTAATAGCAATCTGACCCTTTCCTAAAATATTAAAATACACAGGCTACTAATACAAGCCTGCGGTGAGTTGTCCACTTGTCCCAAAGTCAACTGTCCTATGTTTGCAAAAAAATGACAATTTTCAGTCATCTGAACAAAAGTAGCATGAGATAATTGACAATCATTCAATCATCAAGAGTTTTGCTTGGAATAATTTCGTCAATTAAAATTAGTTTGATAACCAAAAGGATCCTATTCTGGAAATCCTACTTTTTGGTATGTACATTCAACCCTCCACAACAACAAAAATTACTGGCATTACTGCCAAATTCATCATATATTACCGTTAAATAAATTAAAATCCCAAAAAGCCTTTTTTTAAAAAGCCCAAAAAAAAACCTAAAAACTCAAATAGTCCATAGAGCCTAGGACGTATAGGCCGATCAGTCAGCGCCTAGGACCGTCTAGGTGTCCTTGCCGCCTAAACTGGCCGACTAGCAGTTTTTCAGTGTGGTAAGCCAGCTCCTAGGCCGGATTTTCGAACACTGGTGGATAGTTAAACAAGCTCAGAGCAATAAGCATAAATCAGAAAATTAAATATTAATTAAAAACTGAAAAGTGGCATTACCTGAACAGGTAGATAACTGCTTGCTGTAGGTACAGGAACTGGCGCAGGCATAGGCAAGGGGGGAACAGCATAACCTGCATATGGATCATAAGGTGGAGGAGCTGGAGCCATATACCTAAGCCAGGAAATCATGTTATTAATAAGGGAAACGTTTCCATCAACATCACTTCACAACCTCAGTTCCATAATTGCGATTTTCAGCCTACAGCTCCGGCTTCCAAGGAAATTTTAACCCAACTTTTAAACATAATGTTTTAAAACCAACATACCCATGTGGTCCCCAAACAGCTGCTGGGGGAGGGTGAAAAGGAGATGGACTTGCAAAGACAGTATGTGTATAATCACCACCAGTTCTCATTCGTTTGCTTTGGTCATAAACACTAGAATCAGCAACTATCCCTGCACAGGGAAAAGGGTTAGAAAATAAAATAGCAAAAAATAAGAAATAAAATGACTTGCAGTAAAAATTGGTCTCATGAATTAATTATTGGAAAAGAATTATATGCAATTGGTTATAGTTTAAACCCTAACCCAATTATCATCTATCAAATACACAAGTATCTAAAGCTAGATTTACTCCTGCCGGATAGTGTAATCAATACCTCCAAGGAGTAGGATAATCAAACATACCATAGTAAAAAAAATCACGCTCTCAGGTATTTGAAATATTCGTACAAACATAACAAAAAAAGAAAAGATTCAATGGGCAGTTAAGAAAAGATAAAAGCTCACCCCTTTTCACAAAAAGATTCTTCTTAGCCATCTCAGTGTGCAACACAGATTTCGTGTCCACATCAAAAACCATATCCTATATCCTCACAACACAAAATTAAAATGTGACATTAAACGGATCAATCTCATTGTGCTCCAACGAAAGGATGAAACAAATAAAAACTAAACCAGAAGATAAAATAACCGAAAACTAATCGAATGACCTGAAGTGCATCCCTAGCAGCAATAGCATGTTGAGGAGTTGCAAAAAGTGCAAAACCCATAGGATGCTCCCCCTTAAAATTCACCTGCGAGGCCTCGTATCCCGGCAGCCACCTCAGTAAGTTCTGAAGCTCTCTCTCCTTAACATCTTCAGGCAAACCCGTGATAAATATCGTTCGCACCTTCGCAGCAGCAAAATAAAAATATTAAATGACACAACTCATGGACTTCAATGAGGAATTAGGAAAAACAAGAAATGATAATGATTCGAAGAAGCCCTAGTATCAAAGCCTAAAACCCTAGAAAATAAATTGCACCCCATCACTCTCCAATCATCACTAAAATTAATTGCCTTATCCAAAAAGTGATAGGAAAGAAAAATAATGGATAAAACATGACTCATATGAGGAGCAACAGGTTTACCTCATCGGAGGAGAGGCGGGCGGCAGGGTTATCCATAGAAATAGAATGAGAATGCGGATGCGGAGACGGCGCGGTGGCGGTGGCGGTCGGAGGGGCAGCGGTAGGCGGCCATTGCGGGTGATAGGGATGGATTCCGTTCCCCGACATATGGAAAATCGATGAACCAGCGTATCAGTTGCTATCAAATGAAAAGTGAGCACATTTCACAGCCTGTATATTATAATATTATTATATATCTACTGATTCGACTAAATTTATATAATTTTATAATTATAATTATAATTATAATATGAACAAACTTGCAATACTCTTCTTTTCCATTCTCAACTTTTTCCTCACTCTCTATTCCTTTATTTCTTTGTTTAAACTCTTATTTTTCTAAAATTTTCAAAAATATCCATTTTCCCTTTGATTTTGGTACGTGTCATTGTTATACTTATCGAGCTTGTTCTTGAAGACATATAGCCCCAAGACATACGGCTACGCAAAGTTTCCAACCTATATACCATGCTCAAATGATCGATTTTTTTATTTTATTTTTTATTTTTTATAAATGGCACATCATGCTTCCGTATAATAAATTGAACAGTTTATCTCTTTGACCAACGTGCCGTCGGATTATATCCACCGGGTTTTACAGACTGCTTCTCACAGCCTAATCACGTAATCGCAACTGATGGTTTCTGACGCAGATTCCTTCAACAGCACTTAACACAACTCTGTTTCTTTTCCTACCTCAGGGTGTATAGTAAAAGAGTTCAACTTGAAACTAATACATGAGATGGGCAAAAGTCTTGGTACTTTTATTCAAACATTTAAATATTATTCATAGTAACCTCTTGTAGAGGAGGAGAAACTTGTTTAGCTACTTATAGTAGCTGAACTCTCAGCACACATAAACTTGAAAGAAAAAATATTACAACTTGTTTTGAAGAAAAACGAAGAGGTTGAATGATATCTTCATCTTCCTTCTGCCATCTTATTTATAGAAGCCCTTTGCGGATTTGAATCCCGGACTTCAATTCTTGGCATAACTTTTCTTTAATGCCTTTCAGCTATGATTGACATTATCTCTTGAGTGGGTCGAGTGAGTGGTTGAGTGGTCCCTCCACTTGAATTGTCTTCTTCCTAGATTATTAATCTAGAAACAGCTCGTTCTTCTGACTTTATCTCCTGGCATAACCAGTAGATATGTGTTTGTATTATATCATCTGAGATCTCGTTCTCTTCTTCTTTTAACAGTTTGTAGATCTTTAGTATTTACAAGTTGCTTTCTTATTCTCTTGATGCGTATTTTAGAAACCTTTAAAAATATGTATAATAAATTTTCTTCATGTTTCGACTTTGTTCTTGTGTATTTTTATTGGTTCCTATTTACTCTATTTATAGTTGTAATTGGGTCCAATTTTTCTTGTTCATTTAGTGGGTGAGTTACATGTCCACTATCTTTTGTCGGGGAATATTTTGCTTTTGTTATCTCCAAGGAAAAGTGATTATGTTCATATGTCCACTTATTTTTATCGAAGAATCTTAAAATTTTGATGTCCCCGAGGAAAACGTGATTGTGGTCCTTCACCACTTGGTCCTGTTTCTGCAAGATGCTTCTTATTTGACCGAGGTCTGAAACCCTTGCCAAATTCTGGCTCTTTTTGATTCGGGCACTCTGGGCAGATCTGTTCTGACCATCTTCTCACATGAGCCATATTGCAAAATTTCCGACGAGTTTCTTTACTTCCCGGCAGCTTTCCACAGAAGATTTATTTTCTTCTCGAATAGATCTTCTGCAAAACTTGTGGTTTTTCCTGTCTTAGTATTTAACAGGAATAATCCGTTTAACGAATTATGATAAAATTTAAACGGAAACTTGACTTTGTCCATCTCAGTTAGACAAACCCATAAACCTCATGCTCTTCTGGTAGAAATATCGTCTTCAGTAATTGAAGCAACAAGAGTCGTTTATTCTAACGGAGGATCCTTGATAAATTTCTGAACATTTGTATCTAGCCTCCTTAACTTGATAAAATGAAAGGCTTCGTGTGAGCTTTTTCCTGCTGGTTCTGGTGTTGTACTGAAAAAGTATAGCTCCAGAATATCTCCTCTGGACAAATAATCGTTATTTGCCCAAGTTTCATGAACAGCTTCTTGGATCCATTTCGGTAATCTTGAATTTTCTGGGAAGCTAGACGGTGTGGTATAAACTAAGGCAAAATCCCTGAATTCATACCAAACTTTGACCTCCTTTGGATATGAATTTGGTTTCATCCATACACTAGAATATTTTCCTGAAACATCAACCCTAATAGTGGCTGGGTTAATGGCTACTCTTGTTTTTAATTTCTCCCAGTTTTGTTGGTAAAACCTGAAATGGAGAAATTGCAGCTTCATTAGTATCGACCTTATATTTACCCTTGTCAGTATTAGGTCTAAGTTTGATCTTTTCCTCTTCAATCCCCGAGGTGAAGGGTTGACTTGAGGACTCGAGATAAATATCTGGAGTCTCAATTTTTGTTTCAGCCGACTCATTTGGAGATAATCCCGACTTAACACTTGTGCTAGGGGTATTTGAATCCCCTGCTCTTGGTATAGAGTCTTGTATTTGAAAACTCTCCATTTGGGAAACTAGTGGCTTCTCAATGCCTTGGAAGATAGGCCTTTGCATTAAATGTTAGAGTAGGTGCCCGTCGAGCCAAGTGTTGGCCGAGGGTTCACATAGAAACTCTATGTATGAACAATCTTTATTTTAATAATATTTGAAATTATTGTTTTGACACATCTTTATCTGTATACCCATGCTTGTTGCATAGATAAAGTCATTGAATATACAAATAGTAGAAAGAATATGATATGCTCATATGATGAGTATCATGAAACTCATATTTGGAATACTATATATTCTAAACAGTTCCTAGTCGATTCAGCCGCCATTGAGAAGGATAAAAGGCCGCTTGAGTTTGAGACTAGTATCTACGATGTAAGCACCATGTTTCATTGGTAGGGGACATTGTGATGTCCGAGCATGCAGATATGTGCTCCTTGTAGAGTGAATTGAACAACCCTCTATTAAGGACTTTCCAAGTGTTTGTCACTTATCGAGTGGAAATGTCCTAGTTTATGGTTGTACACCATTAGTCCTTATGATCCGGGACAACATTGAGACTCTATATGCTAGCATTGCACTTTAACTTGTTTACCGACTTTCATGGGATCATCAGGTGGCAAGGTTGGGTATTTTGTCGAAACATATAGGAGTCGATGCATTGTAGTCGGGGATTCACCACTTACCTTCGGGTATGGATATCCTATGTGATCTCATGTGTATATAGTTTGAAATCTCTGATCAGAGTGTTGATGATAATTATGAAAGGGGTTTCATAGATTACAACATCGATACAACTACGACATGACACATAGTATCGATTCATTGACAGCTCTCGATATACCAATAGTTGTCGAATCGGTCGGGATATATGACATGAAGGGACCGTACTGTATGCTAACCATAATTTAATGGTTCTTGCAGGCACTATCATTTGATACCTAGGGAATCATGTAAGCGATGCTGCTAGGTGTTTAACATGATTGGTTGGGTACTATCGGACTCGAGTTCTGACGTTCTTATTATCAAGGAGTTGATAATTAAGAATGGAGCAATTGGGGTATGCTCATATAAGGACATGTTTAGTCCCGAATCACATTAAGATGTGAACCCACGGCTAGTTGTATCAATGAACCTGTTGGAACTTTTCAAGTTCGCAGTCTTGATTTTTATGATAACAAAACTTGTTTATTTGTGTTACTAATAATCTAACTTAGTGTGCAGAAATTAAGATCACTCACGAGCTGTTTACATAGCAAGCTGAAGACCTAACTGATCGTACAAACTGAATCAGTCTAACTGTTACGTCAATTGAGCAGTGCAGCTGATTGTCTAGTTGATAGGTGGTTCAGCAGGAGAGCCTCAGAAGCCTGGCCAGTCGAAGAAGTGTTCAACTGATGAAGAAACCCAGCTGATCAGTCCAACTGAACAAGAGTGAAATCAGTTCAACTGACGAATCAACTGATTTCACCAGCCCAACTGAAGATCAGTTCAGCTGACCAGTTCGAAACATCAGTCATAATCTTTCAGTTATGGATAAAGACAAACTCTTTCAGTGGAGTCCAGCTATACGTGAAGGTACAAAGCCATTGTCCAGTCAAAGGACAATAATGGATGTTGAATCAAAGCATTAAAGAGAAAGCTTTTCAGAGGGGCAGTCAAAAAGTCGAGACACAAAGTCCAAGAAACGAATTCAAGATACAACAGATACAACAAATGAGTCTCACTGTACGTTCAGTTTTCCTGTCTATATAAAGGGAATATCAGTGAAGACTCAAAGATACACAACAAGAAGAAGTTGAAGAAAAAGAACGAGATACAATACAAAAATCTTCTTCAAGAGAGAAAAGAAAGGGCACGCACATTGCACATCTGCTTTCAGAAACATTCAGCCCAGAGGGGCACTTCAATGTGTTATCTGCTTAGTTTAGATCCCATTTTTCCTCAGTGTGTGAGAACATCCTTGTTCAGTTCTTACACACAAATTCTCTCAACCACTCAAATACAGTCTTGCACAAAGACGTTAAACTTGTGTATATAGTCTTTGACACATAGACGTTAAAGAAGTGGTGGCTGGAAGGTGCTATCTTCAGTCGTAGCTAGGAGTTCAGTTTAGGCAGTAGTGTAAGTCCTAGCTGAGTTGGTTTATACAAGTCTTTGTATAAATCAAATTCTTCTAGTGGATTCTACCCGAGGTGGTAGAAGGGGTGACGTAAGAGCAATTGAAGTCTCCGAACATCCATAAACATATCTTGTATATTTAACTGATTAACTGCTGTTTTCAAAATGTTTGGATCAGTTGGAGTATTCGTCAATTCATTTGTCACAATAACTGAACTGATGAATGCAAAAACTAATCTACCCTTTTTTGGTTATTCAGTTTACATAAGTTAAAACATTTTCAAATATTAACAGTTTTCTTCACGAATGATTACTTCGAGTTTCTTCCGCTTGGTTTTAACCAAACTCGATTTGATTCATCGGTGTTAATATTCTTAGAACACGAGCTATTGCAGCTCATTGGAGAATATTTTGTTTGAAGCATCCGAAAAATGCTCAGCAAACGATCCTTCAGAACCATTGAGGGCCACACAAGTGCTAACTTTCTAGATCCCGTTGAGAAGGAAATTAGTTCAATATGTTGAGCGACTTATAAAGGAGTTTATAAACGCAAAGGAAAATAGAAGTATGACTTCTATAAGAGAATTATGGGGAATGTAACTTTTAATTTATGGAAGTGTTCCTAAATTAAAAGATGACTCAAATAAATAATGTATTTGAAAATTGTGATTTTCATAAACATTATTATGGACTAAATTAAATTAATTCAAGTGTTGAGTTAATTAAACACTAGTGGACCTAGTAGAGTCCAAATAATTAAATTAATTCAAGTGTTGAATTAATTAAATAATATTGGGTTTTGTAGAGCCCAATAGGAAATAATTATTTAACTAATGTGTTTGAGTAAAATCAAGTAAGGATTAATTGGTCTCAAATTTGTTTGAGACAATTAAATTAAAGTCCATGTGCTTTGTAATTGTTACAAGCCTAAATAGAATTATATGCTTGGGAGGTGAAGGGTTGGAGGCAACTTTTTCATTAAACAAGGCATGGCATGCACATGCTACTTTTTACTTTTTCATACACCAAGAAAGTTTCCTCCCCTTCTCTCCTCCACCCTCATGGCCAAAATATTCACCCATATTCTCCTTCATTTTTGCTTCTTCAATTGTTGTTGAATGCACACTCTACTCAAAAGAAAAATCTTCTAAACTTTCTAGTGCAAAATTAGAGGGGATCTTCCTTGTTGGTGATTGGCTTGATTTTTGTGCAAGGAGTGCTCAAGAGAAGCTTGTAGATTTGTCTACCATTCAAGAGCTAAGTTGTTTAACAACTTAATTGGAGTCATCATCAATCTTTGTGATTGATAGGTATATTTCTAAACACACTATGAATGTCATTTTTGTGTTTTATGTTATTTGCTACACATCAAAGTGAGGTGCTCGGTTTTCTTCATGAAAAATATTTTTGAAACTTCCGTTGCGCATCCGTGCACCGTAACCGATCCTCTTTCAAGTGGTATCAGAGCTAAGGTTACTATTTTGTTTAGCAAATACATGATATTATATTGAGAACTATTTCTAACCGCATGAGATAATTTTCGCAACAAATCAAGGCCGGGATCCACGATTCACTTCTCACTTTTGGCACAGTCTGCAGCAGGTTTTAGGTACGACATTGCACCTGAGCACTGCTTATCATCCCCAGAGAGACGGACAGTCAGAGCGGACTATCCAGACTTTAGAGGACATGTTGAGAGCTGTAGTGCTAGACTTTGGCACTAATTGGCAAGATTCACTACCGTTGTGTGAATTCTCATACAACAACAGCTATCAAACGAGCATAGAGATGGCACCGTTTGAGGCATTGTATGGCAAGAAGTGCAGATCTCCGTTGTACTGGGATGATATATCTGAAGTACCAGAACTTGGGCCTGATATGATTCGAGAGATGACTGAGAAGGTGAAGATAATCCAGATGAGAATGAAAACAGCACAGGATAGGCAAGCCAAATATGCCAATATCAGACGTAGACCGCTCGTATTTAAAAAAGGGGACAGAGTATTCTTGAAGATTTCTCCCTTCAGAGGCATTGTCAGATTTGGCAAGCGTGGGAAATTGTCTCCTAGATACATCGGTCCATACGAGATTCTTGAGAAGATTGGCGATCGAGCATATCGACTAGCTCTTCTTCCTGCTTTATCTGGGATACATGACGTTTTTCATGTCTCGATGTTGCGTAGATATATGCCAGATATTTCTCATGTCATTCAGCCTGACGAAGCTGAGCTAGATCAGACTCTGAGTTATGTTGAACAACCGATACAGATTCTTGATCGGACAGAGAAGCAGCTCAGAACGAAGACTATTCCACTAGTGAAAGTCCAGTGGAGTCGTCATGGTACTGAAGAAATAACCTGGGAGACAGAAGCAGATATGAGACAGAAATATCCTGAGTTATTCTCATGATATGAGTAATTATTCAGCTTTTGATTTTACTGCTGTGTTTTTATACTTTGATTAATTGATTTCACGTTCGAGGACGAACTAATATCTAAGAGGGGGAGAAATGTAATGCCCTAGATGGTCATATTTAAAATGCAAAGATGAAATGCTGCTTGAAGAGAGACCGCACCCGCGCCTAGAGAAGCACCGCACCCGCGGTGCATGGACAGAAAGTTGGCCAATTTTACAGTAGGGTCACCGCACCCGCGGTCCAAGAAAGAGTGCACCCGCGGTTGATGGACAGAGAGTTGGAAAGTATTTACAGAAATGACACCGCACCCGCGGTGCAGTACTTACCGCACCCGCGGTCAACGTTTATGCAAATATGGATGGATCGCCGAAGCTTGAGCGCAGCCGCAGTTCATGAACTACCGCACCCGCGGTCATACGTGCTACTTGAAAAATATGACACTTGCCCCTCAACATGCAAGATATATATATAATGTGTCTTCATTTCCTCTCCTGGACAGCTAAGAATCGAGAGGGAGAAGGGATCAAGGAAAAGGAAAGTTCTTTCACTTTTGAAGCTAGCTTGTACAAGATTTTTACATCCAAACTTTAATCCGATTTTGGTTTTGAGTTCCTCTCATCACTAGCTACAAGAAGATGTAAGTTTCATTCAATTCCAGCACATTTTGATATATATGTGTTAGGAGAAGGATGAATTGAGTTCTATAATATGTTCTTGAGATTATTGATATCGTAGAAACGCAACCGGATCGAAGAACGGACGTTGTATGCTATAGTTATTATTTTCCAGCATGTTTAGAATTAAATATGCAGATTTTGAGTACTATCATGTGCTTATGATGATGATTATGAGTTGAGAATTATGAATTGGTGATATATGTTGAGAGATGGATTGATCGGTATCGAGAAATTACGTCGTTATGCCGTCAAATTGTACCGAGATCAAGTATTGAATTGGATATGTGTTGATTGAGATTAGAGATTGATATAATATGTATCAACATTTCCATTTCAGATTTGATAGTGACATATTCGTCTTCGAGACTTTGACTACGACACAGATTGTGCGACGAAAGGTATAATTCATGTTTTGTTTGGGGAAGACACAACTCAAATGAGATTCAATTTGAGTTTCCCAACCAAATCACATACTAGAATTGTTGTTTATCTTTTGATATGAATTTGATTTGTTTATAGATTTATATTCAAATCTCTTGATATGATGATGTCTTGTTTATGGATTTATATTCAAGCCTTTGAGATAGGAGAGTCATTGGCAGACTTGCCAAACTAGATGTTCGGTGGTATCGACGCTTCGGATCAGATTCACTCTGATTGTAGACATTCGATACAGACATGACCGAAGTCTAGGAATAAAACGTACAGTTACCCCGATTGGGAGGGTAGGTTACAGACAGTGACGTCTTATTCACACCGGGATCCCTAGAGTAGAGTCGAGTCGAGTCAAGACATGATTTGATTTGAATTGCATGTTTATATAGATTGGTTTCATAGACTATGGAGCCCATTATTATTTCTTTGATTCTTGATTTATGATTACGTATCAGCATGTATACATGTTTTATACTGGGATTTGTTCTCACCGGAGTTTCCGGCTGTTGTTATGTCTGTATGTGTGCATAACAACAGGTGGGGCAGGATCAGGGTCGCGACAGAGATGAGAGATGGACATAGCGTGGTGATCACGGGCGTATCAGATGAACTAGTAGTTGTACTTTTGATATGGACTGTATTTAATTACTGGTTTGTAGAATATGAATAAAAGGAGGCATGTATATTATGTTTGTTGTAATGAAATGAATATAGAATTATCTTGTGATTGAGTTGTAAACATTTGATTTAATGTTAAAAGCAAAATTTTGACCCGTATTTGGAACAAGGATCCGATTAATCCCGAAAAGAATTGAGTTAGAGCCCGGGTCCCCACAACAGGTGGTATTAGAGCAGTAGGTTCTGTAGACGGAGATTGAATAGAATGAGCGGGGTAGATCGAGTCTTCTTCCTTGCTTTTGATGTACTAGCATGATTTAATGCTTTCCCTATTATATGTTGTATTGTATCTGAGTTGATTTACAGCATATACTTGTAAAGACTGAATCAGAACCGATTCTGGATCAGAGGTATATGATCAGAGGAGGGCTGAGATAGATTGTATAGATTGTATCCTAATTTGTTTGATAATCAGATATGCCGCCTAGAAGAATACCACAACCAGCTGCAGGTCAAGTGCCAGAACAAGGGAGTACGTCAGGTACCCAGATGGACGTGACTGCGACACCGATGGAGACTTTGTTGAAGAGATTTCAATCATTCCATCCACCTACCTTGAAGGGCACAGAAAATGCAGTGGATTGTGAAAGCTGGTTGAATGATATAGAGATGTTATTTGAATCACTTGCCTATACAGATGAACGTAGGGTGAAGCTGATTGGGCATCAATTGCAAGAAGTGGCCAAGAGTTGGTGGCTAACGGCGAAACGAGCCTTAGAACATCGAGGTATTGATATTACTTGGAAAGTCTTTAAAGATGAATTTTATCAACGTTTCTTTCCAGTGTCGTACAGAAAAGACAAAGGGGCAGAGTTCGCCAACTTGAGACAGGGGCAATGGAACATAGAGGAGTATGTTGCCAAATTCTCGTCCTTGCTTCGATTTGCACCTCATGTAGCAGGGAATGATGAGGCAGTTTCCGATCAGTTCATAAATGGTTTGAATCCGGATATCTTCACCCTAGTGAATACGGGGCGACCCAACACTTTTTCTGAGGCGCTGAATCGAGCGAAGGGAGCAGAGGCTGGCTTGATTAGGCAGCAAGGAGCTTCCTATAGTGTGCAGGGTCAGAGACCGCCACCGTTCGCCACACAGTTTCCACCACCTCCTCCTCGATTTGATAGTGGAATCAGTAGTAGTGGGAAGAAAGATTCTTTGAAAGCTAAGGGTAAGCAGTTCAAGAGAGTAGGGAGCAGTTCATCGAGCTCCAGTGAGTCAAGACAGAGAGGTCCTGGCCAGAGTACAGATGTGACAGGTGTATATTGTACTACTTATGGAGGCCGACATGCCACAGAGCAGTGTCAGGGAGTGATGGGCAGATGTAACATATGTAAGCAACAGGGACATTTCGCCAGAGTCTGTCCCTAGAGAGGTGCACAGAGATTTCAGAGTGCAGGGTCATCAGCATCAGTGACTCAGCCTGAGAGGCAAGCTTCGTCTGTCCATTCCTTCCAGCCCACGCCTACACAGTCCCAGCCTAGAGCCAGAGGTGGCCAGATAGTGAGCCAATCTCCCAGACAACAAGCTCAGGTGTTTGCATTGACGGAAGAGCAAGCCCAAGATGCACCAGACGATGTGATTGCAGGTAACTGTTTTCTTTGCGGTTATCCTGCATATGTATTGATAGATACAGGTGCATCACATACATTCATATCAGAACGTTTCGCATTGACACATGCATTGCCTGTAGAGTCATTGTTTACTGTAGTGTCTATTTCTTCTCCGTTGGGAAGTGGTCTGATATCTGTGACTTCAGTTAGACATTGCTTACTGCAGTTTGAAGGGCATGAGATCGATTTAGAATGTGTTGTACTTGGTTTATCTGATTTTGATTGTATTGTCGGGATTGACATGTTGACTAAGTACAGAGCCACCGTAGACTGTTTTCACAAGATTGTCAGATTCAGACCTGAAATGGCAGAGGAGTGGAAATTCTATGGTAAGGGTTCCAGATCTCGGATTCCCTTAGTATCTGCTCTGACTATGAGTAGATTGTTGCAACAAGGAGCAGAAGGGTTCCTTATTTATTCAGTAGATTTACTGAAATCGAGCCCGGCATTGGCAGATTTGCCAGTAGTACGAGAGTTTGCAGATGTATTTCCTGACGAGATTCCAGGGTTACCTCCAGCTCGAGAGGTAGATTTTAGCATTGATCTTATTCCAGGTACCGTTCCTATTTCGAGAGCCCCATATAGGATGGCGCCAATAAAATTGAAAGAATTGAAAGCACAACTAGAAGATCTTCTAGCCAAGGGATATATCAGACCCAGTGTATCTCCTTGGGGCGCACCAGTGCTATTTGTGCGAAAGAAAGACGGTTCTATGAGATTGTGTATAGATTACAGGCAGCTGAACAAGGCAACGATAAAGAACAAATATCCTTTGCCTCGTATCGACGACTTATTTGATCAGTTGCAGGGATCATCTATCTATTCCAAGATCGATCTGAGATCTGGATATCACCAGCTGCGAGTACGAGATATTGATATACCAAAGACAGCATTCCGAACCAGGTATGGACATTACGAATTTATTGTCATGCCTTTTGGTTTAACGAATGCTCCAGTGGTGTTCATGGGACTAATGAACCGTGTCTTTCAGAGGTATTTAGATGAATTTGTTATTGTTTTTATTGATGATATTTTGGTGTACTCTAAGAATTTGGATGAGCATGCCAATCATTTGAGAATTGTGTTGCAAACATTGAGAAATGAAAGATTGTATGCAAAACTGTCAAAGTATGAGTTTTGGCTGAGACAGGTTGTCTTCTTGGGTCATAGGTCATATAATATCTGGAGATGGTATTTCTGTGGATCCGAGTAAAGTGGAAGCTGTGATCAGTTGGCCGAGACCGACTTCGGTGCCTGAGATACGCAGTTTCATGGGTCTAGCAGGGTACTATCGACGATTTATCAAAGATTTCTCCAGTATTGCGAAGCCGATTACCCAGTTGACGCAAAAGAATACACCATTTGTGTGGTCGAAGGATTGCGAGTCTAGCTTCCTAGAGTTGAAGAAGAGGCTGACCAGTGCACCTGTCTTGATGATTCCTTCAGGTACTGGCGATTTCGTTGTATATTGTGATGCTTCTCACAGAGGGCTGAGATGTGTTCTTATGCAGTGGGGTCATGTGATCGCATATGCCTCTAGACAGCTGAAGCACACGAGATTCGATACCCCATTCATGATCTTGAATTGGCGGCTATCGTATTTGCCTTGAAGATCTGGCATCATTATCTTTATGGTGAGAAATTTGAGATTTACTCTGACCATAAAAGCCTGAAGTATCTGTTTTCTCAGTCAGAGTTGAACATGAGGCAGCGTAGATGGCTTGATCTACTAAAAGATTTTGATTGCGAGATCAAGTACTATCCAGGGAAGTCAAATGCAGTAGCAGATGCCTTGAGTCGAAAGGTTTGTGCCCTATCCTTATCGACGATAGGTGTTTCGAATTTAGTTGAAGATTGTTGTTTGTCTGGTTTAGCATTTGACACAGATAGTAGACCATTAAGACTTGCCACGATTCAAGTTGAGCCAGATTTGATTATGAAAATCAAAGAGGCACAAAGAACTGATCAGAATGTTCAAAAGTCGATTCAAATGGTCAGATCAGGACATCAGTCTGAATATCAGGTACATGATTTTGTTCTGTATGTGAATAACCGTATTGTAGTGCCAGATGTTTCAGAGTTGAAACAACAAATATTGTCAGCAGCACACTGTAGTTGGTTCAGCATTCACCCTGGTGGCAGAAAAATGTACAACGACTTGAAGACACAGTTCTGTTGGAAACAGATGAAATCAGATATTGCCGAATATGTGTCTAAGTGCTTAAATTGCCAACAGGTGAAGGCTGAAAGAAAGAAGCCCGGAGGTTTATTTCAGAGTTTGTCTATTCCTGAATTGAAATGAGATCACATTTCCATGGATTTCGTGACGAAGTTACCTCGATCATCCCGGGGTTGTGATGCGATTTGGGTTGTGATAGACAGATTAACCAAATCAGCGTGTTTTATTCCATACAGAATGACGTACAGACATGATCAGATGGCTGAGATATATGTCCGAGAGGTAGTCAGATTACATGGTGTGCCGAAGTCTATCGTATCAGATCGGGATCCACGATTCACTTCTCACTTTTGGCACAGTCTGCAGCAGGTTTTAGGTACGACATTGCACCTGAGCACTGCTTATCATCCCCAGAGAGACGGACAGTCAGAGCGGACTATCCAGACTTTAGAGGACATGTTGAGAGCTGTAGTGCTAGACTTTGGCACTAATTGGCAAGATTCACTACCGTTGTGTGAATTCTCATACAACAACAGCTATCAAACGAGCATAGAGATGGCACCGTTTGAGGCATTGTATGGCATGAAGTGCAGATCTCCGTTGTACTGGGATGATATATCTGAAGTACCAGAACTTGGGCCTGATATGATTCGAGAGATGACTGAGAAGGTGAAGATAATCCAGAAGAGAATGAAAACAGCACAGGATAGGCAAGCCAAATATGCCAATATCAGACGTAGACCGCTCGTATTTGAAAAAGGGGACAGAGTATTCTTGAAGATTTCTCCCTTCAGAGGCATTGTCAGATTTGGCAAGCGTGGGAAATTGCCTCCTAGATACATCGGTCCATACGAGATTCTTGAGAAGATTGGCGATCGAGCATATCGACTAGCTCTTCCTCCTGCTTTATCTGGGATACATGACGTTTCTCATGTCTCGATGTTGCGTAGATATATGCCAGATATTTCTCATGTCATTCAGCCTAACGAAGCTGAGCTAGATCAGACTCTGAGTTATGTTGAGCAACCGATACAGATTCTTGATCGGACAGAGAAGCAGCTCAGAACGAAGACTATTCCACTAGTGAAAGTTCAGTGGAGTCGTCATGGTACTGAAGAAACAAACTGGGAGACAGAAGCAGATATGAGACAGGAAATATCCTGAGTTATTCTCATGATGTGAGTAATTATTCAGCTTTTGATTTTACTGCTGTGTTTTTATACTTTGAGTAATTGATTTCACGTTCGAGGACGAACTAATATCTAAGAGGGGGAGAAATGTAATGCCCTAGATGGTCATATTTAAAATGCAAAGATGAAATGCTGCTTGAAGAGAGACCGCACCCGCGCCTAGAGAAGCACTGCACCCACGGTGCATGGACAGAAAGTTGGCCAATTTTACAGTAGGGTCACCGCACCCGCGGTCCAAGAAAGAGTGCACCCGCGGTTGATGGACAGAGAGTTGGAAAGTATTTACAGAAATGACACCGCACCCGCGGTGCAGTACTTACCGCACCCGCGGTCGACGTTTATGCAAATATGGATGGACCGCCGAAGCTTGAGCGCAGCCGCAGTTCATGAACTACCGCACCCGCGGTCATACGTGCTACTTGAAAAATATGACACTTGCCCCTCAACATGCAAGATATATATATAATGTGTCTTCATTTCCTCTCCTGGACAGCTAAGAATCGAGAGGGAGAAGGGATCAAGGAAAAGGAAAGTTCTTTCACTTTTGAAGCTAGCTTGTACAAGATTTTTACATCCAAACTTTAATCCGATTTTGGTTTTGAGTTCTTCTCATCACTAGCTACAAGAAGATGTAAGTTTCAATCAATTCCAGCACATTTTGATATATATGTGTTAGGAGAAGGATGAATTGAGTTCTATAATATGTTCTTGAGATTATTGATATCGTAGAAACGCAACCGGATCGAAGAACGGACGTTGTATGCTATAGTTATTATTTTCCAGCATGTTTAGAATTAAATATGCAGATTTTGAGTACTATCATGTGCTTATGATGATGATTATCAGTTGAGAATTATGAAATGGTGATATATGTTGAGAGATGGATTGACCGGTATCGAGAAATTACGTCGTTATGCCGTCAAATTGTACCGAGATCAAGTATTGAATTGGATATGTGTTGATTGAGATTAGAGATTGATAGAATATATATCAACATTTCCATTTCAGATTTGATAGTGACAGATTCGTCTTCGAGACTTTGACTACGACACAGATTGTGCGACGAAAGGTATAATTCATGTTTTGTTTGGGGAAGACACAACTCAAATGAGATTCAATTTGAGTTTCCCAACCAAATCACATACTAGAATTGTTGTTTATCTTTTTATATGAATTTGATTTGTTTATAGATTTATATTCAAATCTCTTGATATGATGATGTCTTGTTTATGGATTTATATTCAAGCCTTTGAGATAGGAGAGTCATTGGCAGACTTGCCAAACTAGATGTTCGGTGGTATCGACGCTTCGGATCAGATTCACTCCGATTGTAGACATTCGATACAGACATGACCGAAGTCTAGGAATAAGACGTACAGTTACCCCGATTGGGAGGGTCGGTGACAGACGGTGACGTCTTATTCACACCGAGATCCCTAGAGTAGAGTCGAGTCGAGTCAAGACATGATTTGATTTGAATTGCATGTTTATATAGATTGGTTTCATAGACTATGGAGCCCATTATTATTTCTTTGATTCTTGATTTATGATTACGTATCAGCATGTATACATGTTTTATACTGGGATTTGTTCTCACCGGAGTTTCCGGCTGTTGTTATGTCTGTATGTGTGCATAACAATAGGTGGGGCAGGATCAGGGTCGCGACAGAGATGAGAGATGGACATAGCGTGGTGATCACGGGCGTATCAGATGAACTAGTAGTTGTACTTTTGATATGGACTGTATTTAATTACTGGTTTGTAGAATATGAATAAAACGAGGCATGTATATTATGTTTGTGGTAATGAAATGAATATAGAATTATCTTGTGCTTGAGTTGTAAACATTTGATTTAATGTTAAAAGCAAAATTTTGACCCGTATTTGGAACAAGGATCCGATTAATCCCGAAAAGAATTGAGTTAGAGCCCGGGTCCCCACATGGTTGATATGTGATATTATGAATGAAGGATGATCAAAAGACAAAGCCCAATTTGCTAGGTGTATGCTAGGATATTTTGTGTTGAATGATTGTAATAATTATCAATTTATAAGTGCGCTTGGTTTATAGCCCGTTCTCACCCCATGATATGTATCCCTATTTGCCATGGATATTTATTTGTAAATATTAGTATAGTGAAAAATCAAGATTGGAAGATGGTGGGCCTTGATGATTATGAAGATTGAAGACATGTAAATATTGGAGGTTTATTTAATTGTGCATTTGCATCCCATGCATTCCCTAGGATTGGACCTAGGCCCGTGTGACTTGATGATTATGAAGATTGAATACATGTAAATATTTGAGGCTTATTTAATTGTGCATTTGCATCACATGCATTCCCTAGGATTGGACCTAGGCCCGTGTTTGGCTCTCACGGGCCATTAGTTTTTGGGGCGATTGATTCATCCTTATTTTGTTTACTATTTATAATATATGCGTGATATGTTATAAATAATGAGTATGTGCGTTATTATTATGATAATAACAAAGTTGCATGAATCCGGCAAACATACGATCAAACATGACGAGCTTTAAAAAAAATTAATGATGAGACCTTTCAAAATTAAAAACCCTCATTTTGAATAAGATTCAAAATTAATATCAAGCCCGAAAAGGGGAATTATAAAGGTGCTTATAATTTCCATGTCTTCCATCGACAATGGGTGCATGATGAACGCTACCCATGCTCGGGGCTCGGCTCATATTATTGGGGGAGCCCTGAACACCGGAAAGCTGTGACATCCATTGACATGGTGATGTGAAATACGTGGAACTCCCATGATTTCGGCTCATATTATTGAGGGAACTCATGGCGACAGTCTATTAAGATTCAATATCGATGGGTAAGGCTTGACACGTAAAGATGAACGACGTCATATTATTGGGTCCTAATCAAACGTGAGACAAAATTTTACGTAAAGATTTGCATGAAGATGCAATTGGAAACTACCTTTTAGGAATTATGATTGGATGATATTATTCGGGATCATAATTTGCTAATTGGACCTTGCGTACTTATTGAGGAAAGGAGTTTCCCGTTTTCACTAGAGGGTAGTGAAAAATGTCAAAACAGTGGGAGCGAAAATTTATGAATTTAAAAGTCCATACTTTATATCTTACTAAATATTTTAAAATAGTCATTGAAATTTATCTGTTTTACTTTTCAGTACAAATTTTGACAATGTCTTCGATTCGCAATCCGCTATCTGAAATACTCAAAAAACACGTTTTAATTGGACCTAATTATCTCAATTGACTAAAAAAATCTAAAAATCGTCTTGAATTCGGAGAGGATAGCATATACACTTACTGAGTCGTCCCCTGTTGAGGTTCCGACTAGCTGCACTCCTGAGGAATTGCAGACTTACAAGGATTGGTGTGACCATGACTTGCAAGCTAAGTGTTATATGCAAGCTTCTACGAATGATGAGCTACAGAGACGTTTTGAGGATGCAAAGAGTGCTGCTGACATTCATTTGCATCTCAAGGAGCTCTTTGGTAAATAGACTCGACCTCTTAGGCATGCTACCGTCAAGGAGCTGATCACTTTACGCAGGCGAGATGGGGCATCAGTCCATGAGCATGGCCTAAAGATGATTGGGCTCTTGGACAAGCTCGTTGGCATGGATCTTACGTTGCCATCGGAGTTGACCACCGACGTGTTGCTCTTGTCACAGCCAAGTCCTTTTGTGGTGAATTTCAACATAAACAAGCTAGAGCCTACCCTTGAGGAGTTGGTGAATATGCTTGTTACGTTTGAGTCCACTATCAAGAAAAAGAAGCCGGTTCTTTATGTGGGTTCTTCATCTGATACGAAGACTGGTCCACAAAGAAGCTTTCTTTCCAACGTTCCAAGAAGAATGTGCCCTTGAAGAGGCAAGCTTCGAATCCCGTTGTGGCAGCCACACCAGTTAAGGCTGACAAGACTGCTGATGTATGTCATCACTGGAAGAAGCCTGGACATTGGAGGCGTAACTGCAGAGAATATCTTACTCAGAAGGGTTCTAGAAGATATGTTTTATATTGAATTAAACATTTCAATTAACTCTACTTCTTGGGTATTGGATACCGGTTGTGGCTCACATCTCTGTAATGATTTTGCAGGTGATGGGAAGAAGTGTGAGACTTAGGGAAGGTGATACCTTCTTGAGGATGAGAAATGGAGCAAGAGTTGCTACCAAGGCCGTAGGAGATGTTTACTTGCTTTTGAACAATGATTTTAAGTTGATTTTAAGAGATGTTTTGTTTGTACCTGATTTGGTGAAGAACATTGTTTCCATTTCTATGCTTGATAAATTGAATATTCTTGTTTATTTAGCAAAGTTGTTTGCAACATTTACAAGAATGAATATTTAATTGGTACTGGAGAGCTTGAAAACGATCTTTATAACTTAAAATTGAAAGGTATTCCACGAAACAATGTCCAAGCAATAACAACAACAAACAAGCGAAAACAAGATACTCTAAATTCGGCACAATTATGGCATGCTCGATTAGGACATATTTCCTTAAGAAGAATGAACAAACTAGTGGGAGTAGGCATGTTTGATATGTCTGATATTAATTCTCTCACGACTTGTGAATCTTGTCTAAAAGGAAAGATGACCAAAATTTCCTTTAAGGACCATGTGGAGCGAGCCAAAGGATTATTGGATTTGATCCATACCGATGTGTGCGGTCCACTTAGCATCACCACTTAGCATGGACATGCCTACTTCATCACTTTTACCGATTACGTTTCAAGGTATAAGTATGTGTATTTGATGAAATACAGATCTGAAGCCTTTGAAAGGTTCAAAGAATTCAGAAGTGAAGTAGAGAAACAGTTGGGACGAAACATCAAGTCACTTCGATCGGATCGAGGTTGTGAGTACTTGAGTGCCGAGTTCCAAGAGTATCTTAGGGAGATACAAGCTCCTAGAAGATCCAAGAGAGTCTCGAGACCACCTATGAGGTATGATCTGCTTCTTGAAGAGGGCCATGATGAGCTTAACAATGGATGTGATCCATTAACCTTAAAGGAAGCGTTATCTGATGCCGATTCATCCAAGTGGCTTGAAGCAATGGAATCTGAGATGAATTCCATGCATTCGAACCAAGTGTGGAATCTTGTGGATCCACCTGAGGGAACTGTTCCCATAGGGTGTAAATGGATTTACAAGAGGAAACTTGGGGCGGATGGGAAGGTATTGACCTTCAAGACGCGATTGGTTGCAAAAGGGTATACTCAAAGACAAGGAGTTGACTTTGAGGAAACCTTTTCTCTAGTTGCAATGTTCAAGTCTATAAGAATATTGCTGGCCATAGCTGCATGGTATGACTATGAGATATGTCAGATGGATGTTAAGACAACGTTGGAAAGGAAGTATCTGTGGAACCTCGACATCGCCCATGCTGCTGAAATCTTTGAGAATAAAGGTGTCTATCTCCTGATGCTCCTCAAGGAGCAGAAGGTTCTGAGAATAATTGCCTTCTCAGAATATTTTCTGAAGACCTTCACCGGCGAGATAAGTGTCTGAATATCCTGCTGGTTAGAGGCTGTCGATAGGGAAATAGCCACTGTAAAATCCCAATATTATCAATAAAATTTTATTATGTTTATTGCAAGTCTCTTTTTATGCTTTCTGATTATTATTTCCTGCACTTAATCTTGGAAATGAATAAACATATAAAAATGTTAAAGAGATTAAGATAAATCAATTAATCCAAGAATATTTCGGAAATAAGAAAACTTAGCTTCTGACAACGGTTTGGTGAATATGTCTGCTGCATGCTGATCTGTTGGGACATATTCAAAACGAATCTCTTTCTTCATTACATGTTCTCGGATAAAATGATGTCTAATGCCAATGTGATTTGTTTGAGAGTGCAAGAAATGATTGTATGTGATTGCTATTGCACGTGTGTTGTCACGAAAGATAGGAGATTCAGCGGTTTGAATTTCATAGTCTTTAAGTTGCTGTTGCATCCACAACATTTGAGCACAAGAACTTCCAAGATATTAGTCTATCGCCCAAGAGCTGACATGAATTACTAATGCTCTTCCAGTAAATTTTGCATCCTGCGTAATCCGCGTTTGAATATCCTACAAGATTAAAACTTGAATCTTTGGGATACCAAAGACCCACATTAGTAGTACCTTTATGATATTTAAGATTATGTTTAACAACAGTATAATGTGATTGCATAGGATTGGCTTGAAAACATGCACATAAACAAACCGGAAACATGATGTCTGGCCAGCTAGCGGTCAGATACAACAGTGAACCAATTAATCCACGGTACATGGTTCTGTCTACTGAGATTCCCCCTTTATCTTTGTCCAATTTGATTGATGAGCGTATTGGGGTAGTAGCTTTAGAGCAATTCTCCATGCCGAACTTCTTTAGCATGTCTCTTGTGTATTTAGCTTGGTTAATGAAGATGTCATTTTCTGACTGCATCACTTGCAGTCCTAGAAAGAAGTTTAATTCTCCCATTATGCTCACTTCAAAATGATCTTGCATTAACTTGGAGAATATCTCACACAATATAGGATTTTTTGATCCAAATATAATATCATTAACATAGATTTGCACAAATAATGAATTATCATCTTTTGAAACTAAACATTGTTTTATCAACCGTTCCAATCGAGAAGTCATGATCAAGTAAGAATTTGGTTAAAGTATCATACCATGCCCTTGGTGTTTGTTTTAGTCCATATATTGCTTTATCTAATTTATATACATGATCAGGATGAGTGTGACTAACGAAGCCAGGTGGTTGTTCTACGTATACTTCCTCATTAAGCAAACCATTTAAGAATGCTGACTTAACATCCATTTGATATAACTTAAAATCTTTGAATGCCGCAAATGCAAGAAATATTGTAATTGCTTCTACTCTGGCAACAGGGGCAAATGATTCATCAAAGTCAATACCTTCCTCATGTCTATAACCTAGAGCCACTAGTCTGGCTTTGTTTCTAACAATTGAACCGTTCTCATCCATCTTTTTCTAAACACCCACCTAGTATCAATTACATATAGATTAGAAGGTCGAGGAACTAAATGCCAAACTTTGCTTCTTTCAAATTGATCAAGTTCTTCCTACATGGCACTATCCAATTGGTATCATTCAGTGCATCATCGATTTTATTACATTCTAACTGAGAAACGAAAGCAGCATGCATAAATTCATCTATCATTTGTTTTCTGGTTATAAGAGGAGCGGTTGGGTTACCGATGACCAGCTCGAGTGGATGATCTTTTTTCCACCGAAGACATGGTCCATATGGATTGGGATCTGTTGGTTGAGCCTTTGCATCTTCTTGTTCCACCATTTACTCCTCCATCTGGTTAGTTTCCTGCGGGTTGATTGTTCACCTGTTCATCTGCCTAATGAAGTTGTTTTTGGACGGTTGGACTTTGTTCAGAAATTTTCTCAACCGTTCTTATTATCTATTTCATCATCACTGCTAGATTCAAGGTTAGTAGCGTCTAATTTATTAATTAAATCATGAATGATGTTACTATTATTGTAACGTCCGAAAAACCAACCTACGTAAACTACATGCATGCAAAATTATTTTAATTGCTTAATTGTTTTATTTAATTGTTTTTAAATGCTTGTATATTTATTATATGATTAAATGTATGATTGCATGATTAAATGATTATGTGACATGTTTTCATGAAATTAAAGATTTTATCCGAATATTCGATAATAGGCAGGGGAAAGGAGACCGGGGACGACCAAGACAAGAATATGTATTTTTATTTAAATAACGGCAAGGCTTCCTAATATGATTAAAAATGATTTAATTTTTCTGAAAATGTAGGACTTCGAATTATTTTACGAGTCGAGCTCGATTTTTCCTGGGAAGCCGGTTTTGGGCAAATAAGGAGTTTTAAAAGATCAAAAATATTATTTTATGAAAACCAATTTTATAAACTTTTATGTTTTAATTAATTAAGTGTTATTGGGCCCAATTTAATTAATTTAATTAGGTCCAGTTACCCTTAAGTTGCAAGCCCAAAACCAAAGCCCATTTAACTTGCAAATTAAATTATAAATATGCTACCTAGGTCCTTGAAACCTCATAATTTCTCACATCAGCAGCCGAAATACACACACTCACACACACACAAATTTTGAAAAAAAAAAAAGGAGAATAAAGCTTGTGTTCTTCGTCGCCTGTTCGTCCTTCCTCGTCGACGATTGAAAATTCAAGCCTTACAAATGAAAACGCACGTTTTCTTAATCCTTTCAAACATTAAACAAATCATAATATGTGTGTTTTAATTGTTTATGCTTGAATAAAATAGGTATTCGATAATCTTTACGGTAAAATGTTTGTTTTCAAAAATATGTTGATTTTACGCTTGTTTTGAAAAACGCTTTTGAATCCAACGTGTACGCTGCCAATACATGATAAAATATGAATTTTATTGATTAAAATATGATAAAATTTGATAAGAAAACAAGCTGGAAACCGTCGGTTATCAAGAGAAAGGGGCCGAGGGTTTTCTTTGTGCTTGCAAGGGTCATGGGGTCGGTTCGGTGCATGGGCTGGTGGGGGCTCATCCAGGACTGGTTCAGGGTCAGTGGTGGTCGTGGTCTAGGGCTAGGATGGGTCCTAGGGCAGATAGGTGCATGGGAGTGGCTAGGGAAGAGTCCTAGCGAACTAGACTCTCCCCCAAGCTTGATCACGCTGTTATGCTTCGGGAGAGGGGTGCAGGGGGGCTAAGGGCAAGATAGGTTGGTCCATCAGGGTCAAGGGAGGTTGGATAAGGGTTGGGTCATGGGTTGGTACAGGGTGGCTTGACGTGGCTTGAGCCAAACGCAGAAAAACGTGGAGAACTCCTTCAAGGGTGCCCAGGCTGCTGTCTGGCTTCAGGTGGCTCGTACGCGCGGTCTGGAGCTGGGCTAGGTCTGGGCTGAGTCTGAGCATTGTCCAAGGTCGGTTAGGATCAGGTGGGCTCATTGGTGGCTCGGCTGGAAGAGTCCTAGTGTGTTAGGACTCCATAGGCGTGAGTTCCCTTCCTTGTGCAGGTTTGTGCTTCTGTCCAGGTGAGTTTGAGCAAACTAGGTTCTGGTTCTAGGGGTTGGGCTTGGTCAGGAGGATTCCTAGATGGGTTGGCTCGGGTTTGGCTTGGGGTGGCTTGACCGTGGCTCGAGTAAATTGGGAGATGGCTCGAGTGGTTCGATAAGGGGTGATATTTCGAATTAAAAGTCAAAAATTGGAACCATGGGTCCACGGGTGCGGTTCATGGCTCACAAGGGTAGAATAAATGCAAAAAATGTTATGTTTAAAATTTTGGATCAAAATAATGAATTTTGAAATTATCCGGGATTTAATCGCCTCACAAAACGTTAATTAAAGAATTAATTGAAAAGCCTAGTTTTAAACTTTATTAAATTATGAAAAATTATATTTAAGGTTAAATAATTATTTAGAATAATCCCTTATCATTAAAAGTGAGAAAAAAATAAATTCGAGAATTTTTATGTCCAGGGGCGAAATGGTAATTTTACACTTAGGAAAATACGAAAACGTTTGGCAGCGTCCCGAAGGATCATAATGCTTGTAAAATGATATTTTATGATTTAAAATGATGATTTTGATGATATTATGTATTTTTATGATTTATGGTAAATCTGTGCAATTTTTACTGTTTAAAATGCTATTTTTGGAAAGCTGTCTTATTTTATGATTTTTAAAGAAAAGGGAAAATATTTTTGAGGGATGTGAATTGACTGTGACAAAAGATATGATATATGATTTTGTGGAGATGACGTGAGGGCCAAGACCTCAGAGGGACCCCGTTTACGGGCCAAGACCTCAGAGGGACCCCGACGATCGTATTTCCACGGTGGAGCCTAGTGCACACCCCCATGGACCATGTGGAGCTAAGACTGCAGTCGACCAAAGGATAAAAGCTAGTCACTTTTGTTGGAAACTAAATTTCGATTGTTTGACAAACTAAATGATTAATGTTCGTAACTGATCAAGAAGTTCGAGAGTAACTGAACATACACTCTAACTAACAGTTGCCTGTAACTGAAGAATAACGCGCATATTTTCTAAGGTAACTGAAACCAGCTGAACTCAACTTACGAAGACAACTGACTGATCAGTTGCTACATCCAGTTGTGAGCTTATCAGCTATTGCTTATTAGCTGATCCTTCAGCTGTACACATCAAGAAAAGGACGTTCAACCGACAATTGTACAAAAGCAGATGCAACAGATCGTGGGAACGCCGCAATTCAGATGCAGTGTACGAATGTCAGAAGAATGTTGACATGACAATCCAACAGATGAAAAGATTCAAATTTTATTAAATGTTACCGTTGAAGAGAAGCCTATAAATAGTAGAGAAGAGCAGCTGAGACAAAACAACACATCAAAGTTTTGAACATCAAAACTCATCTATTCTTTAAAATACGCTGTTACTCTGCTGAAATAAAAGCTCACGTGTATCGCATATATTCGTAGCAATCAAGTCTACACTTTCGAGCTTACTAGCACATTGTTATCAGGGTAAAATTCGATCTTGTAAAAGATCAGTTGTGCTAAATTCAGTTGTATACTATAATGCATCTTGTAAACTAAGAGTTTCAGTTTTGACAGTGTTAAGTCCAAACTGAAGTGGGTCTGTACAAACTTTTGTATCGATCAAAGTCTTTTAGTGAATATCCTATCCTTGTGATAGAAAGGGTGACGTAGGAGTGTTTGAAATCTCAGAACATCCGTAAAATCTTGTGTTCTTATTTCAGTTTTTATGCTATCTATCAGTCAGTTTTATTCCGCACTTTATTGTTAACTAATTGATATTGACTGACAAGATTTCGAGTATCATTTTATCACTAAACTGAACTAAACTTTCGAAAATTTTATAAAAGTTGAGAGTGTTTATTCAACCCCCCCTTCTAAACACTCTTTTAACCAAGTATTCGATCCTGTCAAGTGGTATCATAGTAGTTGAATCTTGTCCCAGAATATTTTTATCCACAAAACTGATAACCTTGTCTTCTTTCAATAAAATCCCAATGTTTTCTAGAGAAAATTTTGAAGACTGGATAATTAGAATGCAGGCTCATCTAGCTGCACAGGATGATGATATGTGGTACGTCATTACTGATGGACCCATGAAGATTTTAAAAGTCAACACAGTTGTAGCCATGACTGATGGGGCACCACATCGTATAGAGAAGCCCAGAGAAGAATGGACAGCTTAAGATAAGAAGAAAGCCAATCTAGACAATGTGGCGAAGGATATCTTATACAAAACGCTGGATAAAGTCACTTTCAGAAAAATCAAAATGTGCAAAACTGCTATGGAAATTTGGGAGAAACTGATCCAGCTTTATGAAGAAAACGAGCAAACTAAGGAGAACAAGCTATCAGTTGCTGTTCAGAAATTTGACAACATCAAGATGAAGTTTGGAGAAACAATGTATGAATATGATGAAAGAGTTGGTGGCATTATCAATGAGCTAAATGCACTTGGAAAATTATATTCCAATAAAGAGGTAGCACTGAAAATTGTCAGGGGTTTTCCCAAAGAGTGGGATGTCAAGACCATGGCGATGAGGGAGTCAAAGGACCTGAACAAGGTCGAGCTTCATGACTTGTTTGCTGATCTGAAGGCCTATGAGTTTGAACTACAAACCAGAGAAGGGAAACCTTCTACACCAGCGGCCACAACTGCTTTAACTGCTGGTTCAGTTGACAAGTCTGCTGACCAGCTAAGCAATGACGCAATGTCATTGTTGATCAGAAAGTTTGAAAAATTTATGAGAAGAAATCAAGGAAACTTCCAGAAACAATATCAGAAAAACTACTCCAAAGAAGAACCTTATACTTGCTACAACTGTGGCAAAACTGGTCACTTCATTGCTGACTATCCCAAACCAAAGAAGGACAGTCGGGGCTCAGCTGAAAGAGAGAAGAAGCCCTATGAACATAAAAGAAGAACCAAGGATGACAAGAAGTCATTCAAAAATAAACATGAGGTGTTTCTAGCTGAGGAGAGCAAATCTAAGTGGGCGGAAACTGAGAGTGAGGAGTCAGAGCTTGAAACCTCATACAGCTCAAGTGATGATGAAGAAGAAATTAAGTACGTAATGGCAGATGATGCTGAACTGGAGTCAGCAAATGAACATGTATTTGACTTCAACTCTATCGATTTCACCCGTTAGGAACTCACTACAACAGTACATGACATGGTAAAAGAGTATCACAAACTTGCTCGATCATTTGAGAAGGTTAGAACTGAGCAAATGATCCCAATGATAACAAAACTGAAACTGATGAGTCAGTTGAAATGTTACATCTAAAAGAGGAGATTGCAAAGAAAAAAGCTGAAATGATTGAGAACCAAACTTTGATATGTCAGTTAAAAACTGAAATTTCAAAACATACTGAACTGATTCAAGCTTGGAACAAATCTTCAGTTACACTGACTGAAATGCAGAATGCACAAAAATCACTTGATGATAAAACTTGTTTAGGCTTTAAAAGTCATGTTGAAAATTCTGCGAGCGATACACAGCCAATGTTGAATGAAAACAAAGGAAAGTACATTACCTTTGTAAAATCAACCATGGTAAATGAATTCTCAGAACCAAGTAAACCAGTTGTTCAACCGACTGAAAGTAAGAACAAAACCAAACGGTATGGAATTGGATACAGCGCTGAGAGTTCAACTGATTCAAGAAATTGGTCACCTAAACGACTCAGTTACAAAAGTCAGTACTCAAGGAATAGCTATTACAATTACGTCAACTGTAAGCCACTTCAGAAAAGGTATCAAAAGAACAGTCGGTTGAAAAAGGGTACAAATCATACTGTTTCTCCTCACACCACACACTTAACACTCAAAAATCGAGAAAGACTATTTGGAACACAACAATTGGAAAGTCAGTTAGACTGGTCCAAGTCTGGGTTCCTAAAGGACTAATCAGTTTAGGACCCAAATGAATATGGGTACCAAGATCATATACTGTGTGTGATTGCAACTAACAAGTACAAACAAGGAATCAACCTGGTATCTAGACAGTGGCTGTTCAAGACATATGACAAGGGATGCAAGTTTGCTATCCCAACTGATCAAATACAGTGGACCAAACATCAGTTTTGGAGATAATTTCAAAGGTAAAACTATGGGTAATGGTAAGCTTATCCATGGTAACTTTACTGTCAAAGATGTTTTACTAGTTGAGAATTTGAAGTATAACTTGATTAGCATCAGTCAGTTATGCGATAATAATTTCTCAGTTCAGTTTGCAAGACACACTTGTTCAGTTAGAGACTCAACTAATGAAGTCATTCTAACTGGCAATCATTATGAAAATACTTACAAAGTCAGTTGGACTGATCAACCTTATGCACCAGTTTGTTTATTAACTTCTAAATCTTCTAGAACTGATTGTGGCATAAGAGGTTGAACCACCTAAACTTTAAATCTATCGCATATCTGAGTAACCATAATCTTGTAACTGGTTTACCCAAAATATATTTTTCACAAGATAAAATTTGTTCAGCATGTCAGTTTGGTAAGCAAATAAGATCTTCATTCAAAAACAGAGGTTGTAAATCATCCTTCCGATGCTTAGAACTGTTACATATGGATTTTTTTGGTCCAATACCAGTCATTAGCTTAGGGGGAAAGAAATACACCTTAGTTGTTGTGGATGATTTTTCAAGATTTACTTGGGTCATATTTCTCAAATCTAAAGACCAAACTGCTGCACAACTGATTAAACTCTTTAAAAGATTATTAAATGAAAAATCAGTTGGGATTGATCGAATAAGTTCTGATCGAGGGACTGAATTCTAATCTTTCAACATTTTTAGAAAATAATGGGATCAAGCATGAGCTCTCAGCAGCTAGAACCCCTCAGCAAAATTGTGTAGCTGAGAGAAGAAATCGGACCCTTAAAGAAGCTGCTAGAACGATGCCTGCTGATTCTGGTATTTCTCAAAGATTTTGGGTAGAGGTAGTAAACACTGCATGTTACACTTAGAACAGATCAATGGTTAATAAGAATGATGTGAAAACACCATATGAGATCTGTCATGGACGAAAAAGTGTGGTTTCATATTTCAAAATATTCGGCTACAGATGTTTTATTCTCAACTGGAAACAAAGAAAACTGATGAAACTCTTTCTGATCCTAACTGGATAAATGCTATGCAAGAAAAAATAAATCAGTTTACACATAACAATGTCTGGAACTTAGTTCCAAGACCAATTTCTAAAACTTTTATAGGTACAAAATGGGTATTCAAAAACAAACTGAACGAGGATGGTTCAGTTGCACGCAAAAAGCAAGACTTGTGACACAAGGATACAGGCAAGAAGAATGAATTGATTATGATGAAACATATGCACCAGTTGCAAGACTGGAAGCAATCAGAATGTTCCTTGCCTATGCATCATTCAAGAATTTTAAAGTCTACCAAATGGACGTGAAAAGTTCCTTTCTGAACGGTTAGTTGCATGAAGAATTTTATGTTGAACAACTACTAGGTTTTATCAATCACTCTTCTCTTGATCATGTCTATCATCTGAACAAAGCTCTGTATGGTCTCAAACAAGCTCCAAGAGCTTGGTGTGAGACACTTTCTAAATTCCTAACTGATCATAATTTTACTGTTGGATCAGTTGATAAGAATTTGTTCAAATTCTCTAAGAATGATCATATTTTACTTGTGCAAATTTATGTTGATGATATTATTTTTGGGTCAACTAACCCCAAATTATGTGAGAACTTTTCCAAGTTGATGCAGGACAAATTCGAGATGAATATGATGGGTGAACTGACATTCTTCCTCGGTCTGCAAGTGAAGAAACTGGAAACTGGTATTTTTATCAGTCAGATCAAATATACGAAGGAATTACTTAAGAAATTTGGCATGGAAACATGTTCAGCTGCAAATACTCCAATGAGTTCATCAGTTAAACTTGACAATGATCAAGGTGGAATATCAGTTGAGACGAGACTCTACAGAGGTTTAATAGGTTCTTTATTGTACCTAACTGCTAGTCGCCCTGATATTGTATTTGCTGTTTGTATGTGTTCTAGATTTCAGACAAATCCTAAGAAATCGAATTTTTCAGCTGCCAAACATATTTTAAAATATCTTAAAAGCACACAAAATGTGGGATTATGGTATGCTAAAGACTCTTCTTTCAATTTAGTTGGATATTCAGATGCAGATTATGCAGGATGTAAGCTAGATCGTAGAAGCAACAATGGATCTTGTCAGTTTCTAGGAGACAGACTGATCTCATGGTTCAGCAAGAAGCAAACATCCATAGCTACTTCCAAAACTGAAGCAGAATATCTTGCTGCTGGAAGCTGTTGTGCCCAACTGCTCTGGATTCAGCAACAACTGAAAGATTATGGAGTCGATGCAAAAGAATCTCCTATATTTTGTGACAATACAAGCACAATTGCGATCCCATATAATCCAGTTCTTCACTCAAGGACCAAGCAAATTGATGCCAGGCATCATTTCATCAGAGATCATGCTCTGAAGAAGAAATCAGACTGGAATATGTGTCAACTGAACAACAAGCTGCTGACATCTTCACCAAACCATTACCAAAGACTAATTTTTCTCACTTTCGAAATATACTTGGCTTAATTGATTTAACTTGATTATATCATTTTTGTTGTCATTTTATTGATTATCAATTATAACTGATCAGTTAGTCTTTTATCAAGTGGTAACTGCTCAGTTAGTCAGATGTCAGTTAATAACATTTCTATTAGTTAGTGTTATTCGATTGACATCAGATTGTTTGCAGAAAAGTAAAAAGACAACGATAAACTAAATAAACTTTATTTATTGAAGGTGGTGCGTACATTGGTAATTTATTTTTTCACCGCAGACCTCCACAAGGATAACCAAGTGGTTAATTCCCCAGCGGAAGTCTTTAGGAAGCCCTCTGAAATAGCAATATTTTTCAGAGTCCTCCTCTTTTTATAAACATCAGAAGGTAGAAAACTTCATCAGTGAAGATGTCCATCTCATCAGCGACGTGAAGGCACCGCCGATACTTCCTCATCGTTGTTATCTGTTTGGGGATAGCAACTGATCCTCCCTGCTGGAAGGATTGGAAGTCCTGAAGCTTTAGCCAGAACAACAGAATCTTTTCATAAACTTCATTCTCCATTGCAGGCTTTCGTGCTTCTATAGCTGACTGCATAAATGCGTCAGCCATGTTTGGACATCTTGAACCACTTGCTCCTGCCATTATTGTTTAGATGATATTTGCTTGCTGATAATTTGTGATTAACTATAATATTTCTATTTATAGCCGATGCTCAAAGCAACTGAAGAGACACAATCATTACACTGGACGATTCATCTTCTGAGCATAAGATTTCTTTTCTTTAATTAAACGTCATTTTAACCGTCGTTTAAATTTCCAAAATATAAAATATGCATTTTTTAAGGGGGAATATCTGATTAAATCGGTTAACTGAGAAGAAAATAGTTAGATGGTTTTCAGTTGATGTGACTCAGCTCACAACTGACCACTCAGTTGTTGGCCCAACTGATCTTCTCCAGTACGTTAACTGATTAATCAGTAATGATTCCATATTAACTGATGTGACTAATTGTTTACGAATTAATTACTATCTTTCAATGAATAGTTTTTTGAAACGTGGCCTCACGTAGACCATTTAAATTTCACACGTTTCAGCACACGTACACACGTTTTATTCAAATTTTCCTGGACTGACACGTGTCCAAATAATTTGAACAGTCACGTACATATGTACTACACCCGCTCCATTTCAGTTTTTCTTTCTTACGCACATTTCATCATTCAGAGCAAATTACTACTCAAAGCTTATTCTCTTTCGAAAATTTCAAATCACTCAAATGGCAAATCAAATCCTTGCTCACATTCTCAATGCTATGGCTGTTGATTTTGATTCAATCCTGACTGTGAAGGACGAAGGGATCAAGAATGTCTTTCTCAAATTGGAAGCAGCCGGACTGAAGGGATTTCTGGGAAAATCTTCCCAAAAAATTTATCTGAAGGAGATTCAAGACTTCTACGCTAATGGATATATCACAACTAATGGTGAGATCGCTACTACTGTCAATGGTCAGCTACTGATCATTGATGAGGACTATTTCGGCAATCTATTTCAGCTGTCTACTGATGGGCTAGCACATATCTCAGAGGTAAAATCATCTGATATTGTTGAGATGCAAATCCTTCTTTCTGCTGATGGTCGGAAGATCAAGGTTTTCGATCCCAAGAAGGTGTTGAAGCAAGAGGCACAGTTGCTGGCTGATATTGTAGCCAAAGGGCTCTTAGCGAAGTCAGGATCCTTTGCTGCCCTAACTCTGGAGAAATTTCAAGCCATGACTGCTATCATGGCTGACAGGAAGATGAATTGGAAGAACATTATTTTCAATATCTTGAAAAATATGTTTCAGTCAACCAAGCAATCTAGGGGATTTGCGGTGCAACTCATCTATCTGCTGAAGACAAAAGAGTTGGTGGGTGATGATGCTGAGAAATAATCCAAATTTAAATTTTTCAATGCTAAAAATGTCAAGCCGCCGAAGACAAAATTGGACATGTCTCCTGGGCAATTTTTGAAGGTGAAAAAGGAGATTGGGATGCAGGAGGCTCCACAGTCAGTGAAGAAGGCTAAGGAAAACAGTTCAGAAGAAGACAATCAAACGTAAACTGATTGTCACTGAGTCTTTACACCTTTGAGAGCTGTACCAACTGAACCATCAACTAAGGTTCAGTTACCTCTTTCTGATGACCAGCTGAAGAAGAAGACAAAGATCACCGAATCTGGTCAGAAGAAGAAATCAACTGGAGTAAAGGCTACATTAACCTATTGCCAGACCCAAAGGAGTAGTGATTACAGAAAGAATTGATTCAACTACTTCAGGACTGAGTATTCCTCATGTCCTGACTGATTCTAAAGGGAAGGGGAAGTTGCAGGAAGATCCCCGACCAACAAACACAGTCCAAACCCATGTTGATCTTATCTGGTCAGAGATTAATGAATTTTCAACGGACAAGCTCAAAATTTTCAAAGAATGGGTCACATTCAGAATTAAAGTTTTTGCCAAGCAACTTCAGAAGAAATCATTTCTGAAGAAATTTCTTGACCTAGAAAGAGCTATTCTGAAGGTGGTCAAAGCTACTTTGGTTGTACAAGCTTTGCAACGTGAGAAGTATTTCTTTGATCAAATACCATCCAAACAGTTAGCAAAGATGGTTGCTCAGTTATGACAGAATTTTGATCCTACCAGTCCGACTGCTTTCGATGACAAAGATGTCTTTAACCAACTGGAATTGGATCTCATCGTGCTACAGACGGAGATTAAACACCGGGAAATGGACCAAGAACTGATTTTTGTGGCAGATTCCCAAGATCATTCCTCTGAATAGCAGACTGAACAATCAGTTCAAGAGCCAACAAAGGACCCAGTTGGTGAATCTTCTCAGCAAGAAATTGCTCCTTCCACGACTGAAGAACAACCATCATCGACTGCTCCTCCATCTTCAATTGCAGAACTTGTACTTTATTCTGATGCTGACTTATCACAAGCAAATCTTGACGAGGTGATCAAATCAGTAACCACTGATATCCAGCTAGATACTACTAGAGCCGTTGAAGAAATTTTTGCAACTGAAGAACCAGTTGATTCAACTGTTATTACTGAAGAACCAGTCAATCAAGCTGAAGAACCAGTCGAACAGGCTATTTTTGTAACAGAAGATCAAGTTAAGTCAGCTGCCATGACTGAACAGGCAGTTTTTGAAGAAACTGAAGAGGCTCAGCTGCACTCAGTTGAAACTGAGAGAGTGCCAGCTGAAGAGTTAGTTGAAGCTTCAGTCGTTCAACCAACTGAAGAACCAGTTTGTTAATCAGCCGCGCAACTAACTGAACAACCATCAATTGTTTCAGCTGATCAGCAAACTGAAGAGCCGTCTGGTACCTTTGTTGATCCGAATCCTTCTCCTCCTCAACAACTTCAACATGAAGCTTTACAAGAAGATAATCCACATATGGTAATGCTTGAGTCAGATACAACTAATAGAGTTTTGGTGATCTTTAATCAAGAAAAAAGGGAGAATATACCAGAATCCTCTAGAGCCATGTCTCCTGATATATCTATGGATACTGAATCTCTGTTCAAAGAAATCCAATCTGTTCAGCACAACCTACTCAGTATGATGCATGCTATTTTGAAAATCAAGTCAACCCAGCTTGCGCACACCTTTGAAGATCAACTCTTCATATGAATTTACTACGGGCAGACTACAGAAAATCCAAGAGAATGTGACTTCACTGTTTCTCCAGATGGAAGACATTAAAAAGGACAGAGTGTCGACTGAAGCTCATTTCCAAACACAAGCCTTAGTCGGAAGACGCTTTGAATTTTTGGAGAGAACTGTCACTAAAAGGATAGATTCGCTACAAGATATTGTGATGGATGCTGTGTCAGACATCGCCACGAATGTTCATATGCTATCCAGAAAGGTTGATGATTTTGACAAAAAAAGAGAAAAATGAGAAGAAAAAGATCAACAAGGAGAAGACGATATTGATAAGATTTTGGCAGATTTTTGAAGATTCTTGAAGATTATTTCATTCTTTTATTCTTTGTACGAATCTGTACATTAGAAGAGTTATTTTATCTACAAAGAGTTCGAATTATTTTATCTACATAAAGTTCAGTTGATTAGTTCATTTACTAAGTTTTGTAAAACACCTAAAAGGGAAAAATTGTTGGAAACTAAATTTCGGTTGTTTGACAAACTAAATGATTAATGTTTGTAACTGATTAATGTCTGGCTTCAGGTGGCTCGTACGCGTGGTCAGGGGCTGGGCTAGGTCTAAGCTGAGTCTGGGCGTTGTCTAGGGTCGGTTAGGATCAGGTGGGCTTGGTGGTGGCTCGGCTGGAAGAGTCCTAGTGGGCTAGGACTCCATAGGCGTGAGTTCCCTTCCTTGTGCAGGTTTGTGCTTCTGTCCAGGTGAGTTTGAGCACGCTAGGGTCTAGTTCTAGGGGTTGAGCTTGGTCAGGAGGGTTCCTAGATGGGTTGGATCTGGTTTGGCTTGGGGTGGCTTGACCGTGGCTCGAGTAAATTGGGAGATGGCTCGGATGATTCGATAAGGGGTGATATTTCGAATTAAAAGACAAAAATTGGAACCATGGGTCAACGGGTGCGGTTCATGGCTCAAAAGGGTAGAAGAAATACTAAAAATGTTATGTTTAAAATTTGGGATCAAAATAATGAATTTTGGAATTATCCGGGATTTAATCGTCTCACAAAACGCTAATTAAAGAATTAATTGAAAAGCCTAGTTTTAAACTTTATTAAATTATGAAAAATTATATTTAAGCTTAAATAATTATTTAGAATAATCCCTTGTCATTAAAAGTAAGAAAAAAATAAATTCGAGAATTTTTATGTCCATGGGCCAAAACGGTAATTTTACACTTAGGAAAATACGAAAATGCTTGGCAGCGTCCCGAAGGATCATAATGCTTGTAAAATGATATTTAATGATTTAAAATGATGATATTATGTATTTTATGATTTATGGTAAATCTGTGCAATTTTTACTGTTTAAAATGCTATTTTTGGAAAGCTGTCTTATTTTATGATTTTTAAAGAAAAGGGAAAATATTTTTGAGGGATGTGAATTGACTGTGATAAAAGATATGATATATGATTTTGTGGAGATGACATGAGGGCCAAGACCCCAGAGGGACCCCGTTTATGGGTCAAGACCTCAGAGGGACCCCGACGATCGTATTTCCACGGTGGAGCCTAGTGCACACCCCCATGGACCATGTGGAGCTAAGACTGCAGTCGACCAAAGGATAAAAGCTAGTCACTTTTGTTGGAAACTAAATTTCGATTGTTTGACAAACTAAATGATTAATGTTCGTAACTGATCAAGAAGTTCGAGAGTAACTGAACATATACTCTAACTAACAGTTGCCTGTAACTGAAGAATAACGCGCATATTTTCTAAGGTAACTGAAACCAGCTGAACTCATCTTACGAAGACAACTGACTGATCAGTTGCTACATCCAGTTGTGAGCTTATCAGATATTGCTTATTAGCTGATCCTTCAGCTGTACACATCAAGAAAAGGACGTTCAACCGTTAATAATACAAAAGCAGACTGCAACAGATAGTGGGAACGCCGCAATTCAGATGCAGTGTACGAATGTCAGAAGAATGTTGACATGACAATCCAACGGATGAAAAGATTCAAATTTTATTAAATGTTACCGTTGAAGAGCAGCCTATAAATAGCAGAGAAGAGCAGCTGAGACAAAACAACACATCAAAGTTTTGAACATCAAAACTCATCTATTCTCTAAAATACGCTGTTACTCTGCTGAAATAAAAGCTCACGTGTATCGTATATATTCGTAGCAATCAAGTCTACACTTTCGAGCTTTCTAGCACATTGTTATCAGGGTAAAACCCGATCTTGTAAAAGATCAGTTGTGCTAAATTCAGTTGTATACTATGAAGCATCTTGTAAACTAAGAGTTTCGGTTTTGACAGTGTTAAGTCCAAACTGAAGTGGGTCTGTACAAACTTTTGTATCGATCAAAGTCTTTTAGTGAAGATCCTATCCGTGTGATAGAAGGGGTGACGTAGGAGTGTTTGAAATCTCAGAACATCCGTAAAATCTTGTGTTCTTATTTCAGTTTTTATTCTATCTATCAGTCAGTTTCATTCCGCACTTTATTGTTAACTGATTGATATTAACTGACAAGATTCCGAGTATCATTTTATCACTAAACTGAACTCAACTTTAGAAAAGTTTATAAAAGTTGAGAGTGTTTATTCAACACCTTCCCCTTCTAAACACTCTTTTAACCAAGTATTCGATCCTGTCAACTTTCAAATATTAAATTTCACCCAAAATGATATATGATTGAAAGCTTATGATAAAAATGATTCTTATGATATATGATTTATGATAAGAATTAAAGCAATTTTTAAAATGAATTACTTATGCTTAAAGCTTATTTTAAATGATTTTTAAAGGACTTATTTATGCTTAAATTTATTTTAAAATGATTTTACGATTTATGAGTTAATTATGCTAAAATGATTTTAAATGGTTTATTTATGTTCAAAAGATATTTTAAATAAAAATATGATTTTAATGCATGTGAATGTATATGTATTATTTGTTATCCATGTTTAGAACGTGTTGAGTCTTTAGATTCACTAGGTTTGTATGATGCATGTTTGAATGATTTACGGGAGGTGCTGACGCTTGAGTGGATCGAGTGCAGCAGTACACATCCGAGGGCCTTTATGTTTCCGCACTAGCTAGATAGATAAATCATTTAAAGATTATTTTTATACTTAATTTTATTGTTAGCCGATCTTTTTAAAGGTCGATTTAGAAATTTTGGTCAGTCGATAATTTAGGATTTTATTTTATCCACTTGAGATTTCATATGTTAATTTATTATGAAATACGGTTGGAAATTTTAAGTTTATTTATTTGATATTTTGAATTATGATTTATGCTTTAGTATAAAAAAAATAGAGGTCGTTTCAGTTGGTATCAGAGCAAGGTTTTCCCCAAAGGGTTGTGTACTGTCACTTCGAGAAGCTCAAGAAGCCACATCTCAAATATGTGAGTTTTTACTACTTTATATTTTATATGCTTAAAATTCTTTAAATGCTTACATGATACATGATATACATGTTAGTTGCATGATGCATGAAAAATTTTAAACGCATGTTGGTTACGTGGTTTGGACGACGTATACAGAGATGCCTCCTAGAAGGATTTTGCGTAGGAATGATGAGGATAGACATGAGGAGGAGATTCCACTGCCTCCATCTGTTCAGGATGTTGTTGCCCGTGTACTAGCCGGTATGGCCCGTTTCTTTGAGCAACATGTAGGGGATGGAGTGAGGGTTAGACCAGAGGCAGCTTATGAGTGTTTTAGAAGGATGCACCCCGATGAGTTTCATGGCACTACTGATCCATTCGTTGCTAAGGGATGAATTCGATCTTTAGAGGTGATTTTTCGCTACATGGACATGGTTGACGCTGACCGAGTTCGCTGTACCATTTATCTGTTGAAGGGTGACGCTTCCTTATGGTGGGAGGGAGCGGAGCGAGGAGTGAATATGGCGACGTTGACTTGGGAGGAGTTCAAGAGGGTATTCTATGACAAGTACTTCACATCTGATGTTCGTTTTAAGCTTAAGAGGGAGTTTATAAGTCTCCGTCAGGGGGATTGGTCTATTGCTGAATTTGTGCAGAAGTTTGATAGAGGTTGTCACTTTGTGCCCTTGATTCCCAACGATGCTGCTGAAAAATTACGACACTTCCTAGATGGTTTGAAACCGACTATCCATCGTGATGTGATGCTCAGCGATCCTACTGACTACACTACTGCCGTTGCCAAAGCTTTTAGAGCCGAGCAGTAACACAAGGACATTGATTGGGAGTTGCAGCAAAAGAGGAATCGTGCTCAGCAAGCTAGTCAGAGTAACAAGAAGCCTTATGCTGGACCACAAAAACAACTAGAACCACCAAAACCACAAGGGCAAGCACTTAGAGGGAACATTCCGAAGGTTGATGAGAAACCACTGTGCAAGGAGTGCAATCGTCCACACTATGGCAAGTGCATGTGAGGCACTTACATGTGCTTCAAATGCGGAGATTTGGGACACAAGGCTAAGGATTGCCCAATGTTCAAGCAACCCACTACTAGAAGGGTCTATGTGATGCAAGCTGCAGAGGATGAGACAGAGCCAGCACTACACTGATTTCGAGGTAACCTAGCTGTTTAACATTTTTTTGATGCTTTTCTTGATGAAATGTTAAATGTGGTTATGGGAATTGTTTGGGATATTGAATAACTTAGAACAATAGGGTGCATGCACTACTTGAGCCGGATTTAGGAGTCAACTTTGGGAAATTTTTGGGTTAGAATTGCAATTTTCAAGATTTTGATGACCGAATCGAAGAATAAGATTTAAATTAGAGGTTAAGTTTGAGGTGGATAAGAGAACCTAAGCTTTGCACTCATCAAGTCAAGGAAAATTTCGAGGACGAAATTCTATTTAAGGGGGGGGGGATTGTAACGTCCGAAAAACCAACCTACGTAAATCACATACATGTGTGATTGCACGATTAAGTGATTATGTGACTTGTTTTCATGAAATTAAAGATTTTAGCCGAATATTCGATAATAGGCAGCGGAAAGGAGACCGGGGACGACCAAGACAAGAATATGTATTTTTATTTAAATAATGGCAAGGCTTCTTAATATGATTAAAAATGATTTAATTTTTCTTAAAATGTAGGAATTCGAGTTATTTTACGAGTCGAACTCGATTTTTTCCGGGAAGCCGGTTTTGGGCAAACAAGGAGTTTTAAAAGATCAAAAATATTATTTTATGGAAACTAATTTTATAAACTTTTGTTTTAATTAATTAAGTGTTATTGTGCTCAATTTAATTAATTTAAGTAGGCCCAATTACCCTTAAGTTGCAAGCCCAAAACCAAAGCTCATTTAACTTGCAAATTAAATTATAAATATGCTACCTAGGTCCTTGAAACCTCATAATTCCTCACATCAGCAGCCAAAATACAGACACTCACACACACACAAATTTCGAAAAAAATAAGGAGAATAAAGCTTGTGTTCTTCATCGCCCGTTGTCCTTCCTCGCCGACGATTGAAAATTCGAGCGTTATAAATGCAAAGGCACGTTTTCTAAACCATTTCAAACATCATACAAATCATAATATATAGGTATTCGATAATCTTTACGGTAAAACGTTTATTTTCAAAAATACGTTGATTTTACGCTTGTTTTGAAAATGCTTTTGAATCCAACGTGTACGCTGCCTATACATGATAAAATATGAATGATTATTGATTAAAATATGATAAAATTTGATAAGAAAACAAGCTGGAAATTGTGGGTTATTAAGAGAATGGGGCCGAGGGTTTTGTTTGTGCTTGCAATGGTCATGGGGTCGGTTCTGTGCATGGGCTGGTGGGGGATCATCCAGGGCTGGTTCAGGGTCAGTGGTGGTCGTGGTCTAGGGTTAAGATGGGTCCTAGGGCAGCTAGGTGCGTGGGAGTGGCTAGGGAAGAGTCCTAGCAAACTATGACTCTCCCCCTGTAATGCACATGGGCTATCCTGATTGGGCTCAAGTCCCCTCACGGTTATCCCATTACTCATTACTCATAGAACTTCTCCAGCCCAGGCACTGGAGCTTTTGCCTTCCCAGGATTAGAACCCAAGACCTCTTGGACTTATATAGATCTTGGCATCAATGCTCAATTGGTACCAGGATTGCTGCCAAGATCTATATAAGTCCAGGAGGCCTTGAGTTCTAATCCTGGGAAGGCAAAAGCTCCAGTGCTTGGGCTGGAGAAGTTCTATGAGTAATGGGTAATGGGATAACCGTGAGGGGACTTAAGCCCAATCGAGATAGCCCATGTGCATTACAAAAAAAGGCGCACTGTCAAGGCCCGTATTTCGTATTCGTAATTTTTGCGGAATTATTTAAAATTTTTCTCTTTAAATAAATAACATGCATCATTCATAAAATAAACTGATAAATAGGTTTAACTTTAAAATAACAGCGAGAGTAAACATTGTGTTCAAAACAAAAACTTAAAAATAATTCAACATGTTAAAACTGAGTTTGAACATAAAAGTAAATGATGAAATATGAGGTCCTCGGGTTCCCACTACTGCTGACCCAAGCTAGCTCACTGGTCCCCGCCCTCGGTTTCGACCTCATCAGTACCTGAAAATTTGTTTTGAATAAAACAAAGCAATACGACGAACACGGCGCGACGGAGACGGAGTTGTATTTCTTTCTTGTTTTTCTGCTGTTGGTTCACGATTCTAGCAGCTCTTTTCTGCTGATATTTTCGAAGGTAAGGGGTGTAAGGGTTCTAGGTAATGAAGGTGAAGGGTACTAGAGGTGATAAATGAGTCAAGGAATGCATTAAGGTAGGAGTTACAAGTGAGAGATTTGAATGACACAAGAATTGTTTCCTTCCTTCTTGCTGCTCGAAAATTGTGGGATTGGTAGGCTAGATTAGTGGTTTGATTAGGTGCATAATGATGTTTAAATTAATAATTATAGGTGATTTAAAGATTAGGGAATTAATATACCATGAAGGGCTATGGAAGGATAGTTAAAATGGAGAGTTGCCAAACATCCATGAATTGATCTAAGGGGGCCGAAATTTGCTAGCAATTGTAAGGAAAATGTTGTTTTAAATCTTGTATTTTAAGTCCTTAAAGTTTTAAACACCCATTATGTATTTTAGTGAATTAACAAATTAAATTAGGATAACCATTTCTTGCATGGCATGACTTGGTCTTAAAATTTAATTTGTAAAATGCTATGTTATAATTTCTTGAATATGTTAGGCCTAGATAAATTTTATCCCAATGGGTTACACCTTTTAATTTAGACTTTAATTAAATATTGGACATAAAAGAACTTATTTAATGACTTAACTCCAATCAACTTAATAAGTCTTAAAATGTTCTTTAAAATTAAAATAAATTATTTCTTGGCTTAAATTAAATTTAGGAATATTTTTTTATTATTAATTTTATTTCAATACTCCAACTCCAGTCCGGCCTCACGTATTTATTCGAAAAGATAAAACTAAACCTCTGCGTTTTAAAATAAATGATCATGACTTAACAAATTTTAAAATGAATCAAACAATCCATAAATATAAAAAAAATCATTTTTAATTTAAATAATAGTAATGCATGGCTTATACGTAATCTGATTTTTCAGGTTCTACAACTCTCCCACCTTAAAAGAAATTTCGTCCTCGAAATTAAAATTATCGAATAACTCGGGGTATCGACTCTTCATCTCTAGCTGCGATTCCCATGTAGCCTCCTCCTCCGAATGATTGAGCCATTTGACTTTCACTAACTTCACCAGTTTGTTCCGAAGCTTTTTCTCATGTCTGTCTAAAATCTGCACTGGTCTTTCTTCATAAGACAAGTTCGGATTGAGCTGCAGCGGTTCGAAGTTCAAGACATGCGAAGGATTTGCCATATACTTCCTCAGCATAGAGATGTGGAACACATTGTGTACTCCGGCCAGATTCGGCGGAAGAGCAACACGATAAGCTAACGTCCCAACCCTGTCGAGAATCTCAAATGGTCCGATGAATCTCGGACTGAGCTTTCCTTTCTTCCCGAACCGCATGACAACTTTCATAGGTGCTATTTTCACGAAGACATGGTCGCCAACGGCAAACTCTAGATCTCTCCTCCTCTGATCCGCATAACTCTTCTGTCGACTCTGAGCAGTCCTCAACCTATCACGGATCTTGACTACTACATCGGCAGTCTGGTGATTGATCTCCGGACCCAATTCTGATCTCTCCCCTACTTCATCCCAATGAATAGGCGATCTACACTTACGACCGTACAGTGCTTCATATGGAGCCATACCTATAGACGACTGAAAACTGTTGTTATAGGTGAACTCCACCAATGGCAACTTCGAATCCCAACTCCCTGAGAAATCGATGAGACATGCACGGAGAAGATCTTCCAAAATCTGGATAACTTTCTCTGACTGCCTATCTGTCTGAGGGTGAAAAGCTGTGCTAAACAACAACTTCGTACCCAAAGATGAATGCAAACTCTTCCAAAATGAGGAAGTGAATCTAGGATCTCGGTCAGACACTATAGAAATGGGAATACCATGAAGTCGGACTATCTCTCGGATATACAACTCTGCATACTGAATCATGGTGAAAGTCGTCTTAATAGGCAAGAAGTGCGCTGATTTGATAAGACGATCAACAATCACCCAGATAGCATTTGATCCTCTGACTGACTTTGGCAAACCGACAACGAAGTCCATGGTAACATTCTCCCACTTCCACTCGGGAATAGGAAGAGGCTTGAGCATGCCTGCTGGTGTCTGGTGTTCCGCTTTCACTAGCTGACACGTAAGACACTCGGATACAAAACGTCTGATATCCTTCTTCATTCCGGGCCACCAATACAATAACTTCAGATCTTTGTACATCTTTGTACTCCCAGGATGAATAGAGTACGGTGACATATGGGCCTCAGATAGAATATCCGCTCGAATAGAACTGCCGCTAGGAACCCACATCCTTTCTCGATATCTGACAATACTGTCGCTAACTGTATACAAGATACTGCCCTTGGCCTCATCTCTGTGCCCCCACTTCGCCAACTGCTCATCTGCTGGCTGTCCACTTCGAATACGGTCTAGAAGAGAAGACTGAATCATCAAAATAGATAGACGGGGAACTCTACCTCGAGGATATGTCTCTAGATCAAACCTCTGTATCTCAAACTGGAGTGGTCTCGAAATCACCAAATGAGCCATCACTGCGACTTTCCTGCTCAACGCATCCGCAACTACATTAGCTTTGCCGGGGTGGTAGCTAATGTCACAGTCATAGTCCTTCACTAGCTCCAACCAACGCCTCTGACGCATATTCAACTCTTTCTGCGTAAAGAAGTACTTGAGGCTCTTATGGTCGGTAAAAATCTGGCACTTCTCTCAGTACAAATAATGCCTCCAAATCTTCAAGGCAAATACTATGGCTGCCAACTCTAGATCATGGGTAGGGTAATTCTTCTCATGGCTTCAACTGACGAGAAGCATATGCTATCACCTTCCCATGCTGCATCAACACTGCGCCTAAACCGAGTTTCGAAGCATCGGTATACAAAACAAAATCTCCGGGCCCTTATGGCATGGCTAATACTGGTACTGAAATAAGAGCTTGCTTCAAAGACTCGAAGCTCTTTTGACACTCATCGCTGCACAAAAATTTCGCATTCTTCTTTGTCAACGACGTGAGTGGAACTGCGATAGATGAGAATCTCTGAATAAACTTCCGATAATATCTTGCTAGCCCAAGGAAACTACGGATCTCTGATGCATTATGCGGCACAACCCAATCTCTGACTGCTGCAACTTTAGTTGGGTCTACCTCAATACTGCTGCTAGAAACGACGTGGCCTAATAACACCACCTTCTCTAACCAGAACTCGCACTTACTGAACTTTGCGAATAACTTGTGCTTTTCCAAGGTCTGCAATCCTGCGGTCAGATGTCTGCTGTGATCCTCTTGATTCTTTGAGTAGACGAGAATGTCGTCTATGAATACTATCACGAACTGATCAAAATACGGCTGAAATACGCGATTCATGAGATCCATGAAGATCGCTGGCGCATTCTTCAAACCGAACGGCATCACAAGGAACTCGAAGTGGCCATAGCGAATCCTAAAATCAGTCTTGAGAACATCGGTATCTTTCACCCTCAACTGGTGATAACCAGAACGCAGATCAATCTTTGAGAATAGTGAAGCTCCCTGCAACTGATCAAATAAATCCTCAATCCTCGGAAGTGGGTATTTGTTCTTCACTTTTACTCTGTTCAATTCCCGGTAATCAATGCAGAGTCTCATCGAACCATCCTTCTTCTTCACAAACAAGACTGGCGCACCCCATGGCGAAAAACTCGGGCGAATGAACTCCTTGTCGAGTAGTTCTTGAATCTGCTTCTTGAGTTCTGTCATCTCTGTCGGTGCTAATCGGTACGGTGCTTTTGAGATTGGTGCGGTACCTAGCATAAGCTCAATAGAAAACTCCACCTCTCGCACAGGTGGCATACAAGAGACGTCATCGGGGAAAACATCTAGAAAGTCTCTGACAATTGGGACATCAGAGGCTGACTGACCGGGTGCTTCGGGAATAGATACAAAAGTTGCTAAAAATGCTCGACACCCTCTATGCATGAGCTTCCTAGCTGGGACACAAGATATCATACGCTGTAAATGAAAGTACCTGTCGGGCTCGAATAAGAACTGCTCTCTCCCAAGCGGTCGGACTAGAACAGATCTCCGCTGGAAGTCAATCAAAACTCTGTTCCTTAATAGCCAGTCTATACCCAGAATGATATCAAATTCTGGCATCGGCAATACGATAAGATCCACATAAACAAGATTACCATGAAGTTCGAGGTCTATTTCCCAGATCACATTAGTAGCTGTCATCTCTTCTCCAGAAGGCAGTACTACCGAATACGCTATATCTAGCCCAATGGTCTTGACCTTGAGGAAATTCACAAAGGTCTCCGAAATGAACGAATGAGTAGCCCATAAATCTATCAAGGCATTTGTAGCTGAACCAGCTATAAAAATTCTCCCTGAAAGGTTGGAACATCATGCTAACCAAAAATTTTGAAAGTTATAGACATGCGAAGGTCAAAGTTCTTCTACTCTAAGTTCCCGAAAGTAACACTGATTAGAACATGCAATCCTATCACCAATTCTATGTTCAAGATTTTAACCCAGACTTCTAAAACATTAAATCTCAAATATAAACTTAAAGCTTTAAGATACCTGTCAAGAGCATCGTCTCCAGGTTTGTTTCCACTGCGTGGAGAGCAAAAACTCTGCCTTGGGTAGGAAGACTCCCCTGAGGGCAATTCTTCAGTAAGTGGTCAGGACTACCACACTTGTAGCACATCTCGGAACTATATCTACAAACTCCAGTATGGCGGCATGTGCACTTGGCACATACTGGGTACTCCGAGGACCTCGGGACTACACGTCCTTGCTGCTGCTATCCTCTGCTCTTGGATGGGCTGTGGAAAGGCTTCTTACTCTGATGTTGCTGCTAAGGAGAGCGGTGCGGCGCCTGAAATGGTCGCTTACCATGGCGAACGCTCTCAATATCATTCTGATCCTGCTTTGCAGCTAGAGCCCTGGAGACCGCGACATCATAGGTAGTAGGGCCAGCCACCCTAACATCACGGCGCAAGATCAGCCACAGACCATCCATAAATTACCTCAACTTGGCTCCAGCATCATTTGCAATCAGTGGTACAAAATGACAACCCCTCTCAAACTTACGGATAAACTCCGTAACAGTCATGTCTCCCTGCCTCAGGGTCATAAATTCCCTGGTCAACCTGGAACGCACCTCGTCAGTAAAATATTTAGAGTAGAATACCTCTGTAAAGCGCGTCCAGCTCAGAGTAGTCAAATCTAAGGCTACAGATGCTCCTTCCCACCACAGGCGAGCGTCTTCTCCAAACAGATAGGTTGTACAACGAACCCTATCCTCATCTCCAAGTCCCATAAATACGAAGATAACCTCAAGGGACTTAATCCAGCCCTCTGCAACCAAAGGATCTGTCGTCCCTGAGAACTCCTTCGACCTCATCTTCATGAACCGTTCACAAATGGCCTCAGGCCCCGTCTGCCTGGTTACCACAGCATTGTTCCCCGCAAACTGTGAGAAGAACTGAGTCATCCCAGCTATCATCTGGGCGTTCATGTCCGGTGGAGGGGTGGTGGTAAATCTCTCTCCTACCTATGATCCTCACCGTCCTCATGACGATGCTCCTCATCTCTCGTGCGATCATTAATGCGTCTAGGAGGCATACTGTTCCATGCATAACCCACACGTAACCAACATGTATAATTCTATTATTTCTTTAAATTTAAATAAACAGTGTATAATCATAATCTGAACATAAAATATTTCATGAAAACATACCGTTAAAATATTTCATGATTTAAACGAAATGTGTAAATGTAGAACTTACAGACCGAAGACGCGACTTCATGAGCTTCTCGAGGTCAGTAGTAGTACAACCTTTTACAAGAACATAGGCTCTGATACCAACTGTCAAGGCCCGTACTTCTTATTCATAATTTTTGCGGAATTATTAAAATTTTTCTCTTTAAATAAATAACATGCATCATTCATAAAATAAACTGATAAATAGGTTTAACTTTAAAATAACAGCGGAAGTAAACATTGTGTTCAAAACCAAAACTTAAAAATAATTCAACATGTTAAAACTGAGTTTGAACATAAAAGTAAATGATGAAATATGAGGTCCTCGAGTTCCCACTACTGCTGACCCAAGCTAGCTCACTGGTCCCCGCCCTTGATTTCGACCTCATCAGTACCTGGAAATTTGTTTTTTATAAAACAAAGCAATACGACGAACACGGCGCGGCGGAGACGGAGTTGTATTTCTTTCTTGTTTTTCTGCTGTTGGTTCACGATTCTAGAAGCTCTTTTCTTCTGATATTTTCGAAGGTAAGGGGTGTAGGGGTGCTAGGTAATGAAGGTGAAGGCTATTAGAGGTGATAAATGAATCAAGGAATGCATTAAGGTAGGAGTTACAAGTGAGAGATTTGAATGACACAAGAATTGTTTCCTTCCTTCTTGCTGCTCGAAAATTGTGGGATTGGTAGGCTAGATTAGTGGTTTGATTAGGTGCATAATGATGTTTAAATTATTAATTATAGGTGATTTAAAGGTGAGGGAATTAATATACCATGAAGGGCTATGGAAGGGTAGTTAAAATGGAGAGTTTCCAAACATCCATGAATTGATCTAAGGGGGCCGAAATTTGCTAGCAATTGTAAGGAAAATGTTTTTTTAAATCTTGTATTTTAAGTCCTTAAAGTTTTAAACACCCATTATGTATTTTAGTGAATTAACAAATTAAATTAGGATAACCATTTCTTGCATGGCATGATTTGGTTTTAAAATTTAATTAGTAAAATGCTAGGTTATAATTTCTTGAATATGTTAGGCCTAGATAAATTTTATCCCAATGGGTTACACCTTTTAATTTAGACTTTAATTAAATATTGGACATAAAAGAACTTATTTAATGACTTAACTCCAATCAACTTAATAAGTCTTAAAATGTTATTTAACATTAAAATAAATTATTCCTTGGCTTAAATTAAATTTAGGAATATTTTCTTATTATTAATTTTATCTCAATACTCTAACTCCAGTCCGGCCTCGCGTATTTATGCGAAAAGATAAAACTAAACCTCTGCATTTTAAAATAAATGATCATGACTTAACAAATTTTAAAATGAATCAAACACTCCATAAATATAAAAAAATCATTTTTATTTTAAATAATATTAATTTTGCATGGCTTATACGTAATCTGATTTTTCGGGTTCTACACCCCCAATCTTGATCACACTGCTGTGCTTCGTGAGAGGGGTGCAGGGGGGCCAAGGGCGAGATAGGTTGGTCCATCAGGGTCAAGGGAGGTTGGCCAAGGGTTGGGTCATGGGTTGGTGCAGGGTGGCTCGACGTGGCTCGAGCCAAACGTAGAAAAACGTGGAGAACTCCTTCAAGGATGCGCAGGCTGCTGTCTGGCTTCAGGTGGCTCATGCGCGCAGTCAGGAGCTGGGCTAGGTCGGGGCTGGATCTGGGCATGGTCCAGGGTTGGTCAGGATTAGGTGGGCTCTGTGGTGGCTCGGCTGGAAGAGTCCTAGTGGGCTAGGACTCAATATGCGTGAGTTCCCTTCCTTGTGCAGGTTTGTGCTTCTGTCCAGGTGAGTTTGAGCAAGCTAGGGTCTAATTCTAGGGGTTGGGCTTGGTTAGAAGGGTTCCTAGATGGGTTGGCTCGGGTTTGGCTTGGGGTGGCTCGACCGTAACTCAAGTAAATTGGGAGATGGCTTGGGTGGTTCGGTAAGGTGTCATATTTCGAATTAAAAGTAAAAATTGGAACCATGGGTCCACGTGTGCGGTTCATGACTCACAAGGGTAGAAAAAACACTAAAAATGTTATGTTTAAAATTTGGGATCAAAATAATGAGTTTTGGAATTATCCGGGATTTAATCGCCTCACAAAACACTAATTAAAAAATTAATTGAAAAGTCTAGTTTTAAAATTTATAAAATTATAAAAAATTACATTTTAACTTAAATAATTATTTAGAATAATCCCTTTCATTAAAAGTGAGAAAAAGATAAATTCGAGAAGGATCATAATGCTTGTAAAATGATATTTTATTATTTAAAATGATGATTTTGGTGATATTATGTATTTTTATGATTTATGGTAAAGCTGTGCAATTTTTACTGTTTAAAATGCTATTTTTGGAAAGATGTCTTATTTTATGATTTTTTAAAAAAAGGGAAAATATTTTCGAGGGATGTAAATTGACTGTAACAAAAGATATGATATATGATATATGATATATGATTTTGTGGGAATGACATGAAGGCCAAGGCCCCAGAGGGACCTCATATACGGGCCAAGGCCCCAGAGGGACCCTGTTTAAGGGCCAAGGCCCCAGAGGGACCCCATATACAGGTCAAGACCCCAGAGGGACCCCGTTTAAGGGCCAAGGCCCCAGAGGGACGCCGTGTATGGGAAAAGGCCCCAGAGGGACCCCGATAATCGTATTTCCACGGTAGAGCCTAGTGCACACCCCCATGGACCATGTGGAGCTAAGACTGCAGTCGACCAAAGGATAAAAGCTAGTCACTTTCAAATATCAAACTTCATCCAAAATGATATATGATTGAAAAGCTTATGATAAAAATGATTCTTATGATATATGTTTTATGATGAGGATTAAAACTATTTTTAAAATGAATTACTTATGCTTAAAGCTTATTTTAAATGATTTTTAAAGGACTTATTTATTCTTAAAATTATTTTAAAATGATTTTACGATTTATGATTTAATTATGCTAAAATGATTTTAAATGGTTTATTTATGTTCAAAAGATATTTTAAATAAAAATATGATTTTAATACATGTGAATGTATATGTTTTATTTGTTATCCATGTTTAGAACGTGTTGTGTCTGACTCACTAGGTTTGTATGATGCAGGTTTGGATGATTTAAAGGAGGTGCTGACGCTTGAGTGGATCGAGTGCAGCAGTACACACCCGAGGGCCTTTATGTTTCCGCACTAGCTAGATAGATAAATCATTGAAAGCTTATGTTAATGATTTTTATTAGATATATTTTTATGCTTAATTTTATTGTTAGCCGATCTTTTTAAAGGTCGATTTAGGAATTTTGGTCAGTCGATGATTTAGGATTTTATTTTATGCACTTGAGATTTCATATGTTAATTTATTATGAATGGTTGGAAATGTTGAGTTTATTTATTTGGTATTTTGAGTTATGATTTATGCTTTAATATAAAAAAAATTAATAATAGAGGTCGTTTCAATTATTGTCGTGACAGATGGATGGTTCATCAACTACAATATGTATGTATTTTTCAACAGCGAGAGTTCTTTGTTTGTATACTCTATATGTTTTGCTCACTGCTGAATATCCCAGGAAGACACTATTATCGGATTTAACATCAAATGCAGTTAAATGTATCTTGCCATTGTTATATATAAAGCACTTACAACCAAATTTACAGAAGTATCCAATTTTGGGCTGCTTGTCGGTCCTGATCTCATATGGAGTCTTTTCGTGATTCTTGTTATCATGGACCGGTTATGAGTATAAAAAGCAATGTTGACCTCCTCTGCCCAAAATATATGAGAGATTCCGGATTCTGTTAGCATAGTTCTAGATGCTTTCTTGAGAGTGCGGTTTCTTATTTCAGCAACTTCATTCTTGTTGCGGTGACTTGGCAGCTGAGAGCTCATGCTTGATGCCATGGTCTTCAAGAAAGGATGAGAGGAATTGGTTCAGAAATTCTGTTCCTCTATCACTCCTGATCCTGTCCACTGCTTCAATTTTCTCATTCTGAAGTCTCTTGAGGAGTTTGATGAGCTGAGCAACGGTTTGATCCCACGTAAACCAGGAGAAGTCATCAATTACCACTAGGGTATATTTCATTACCCCTAAACTCATTACTGGTATGAGTCCGAACAGATCCATATGAAATAGTTCCAGGCATCGAGCTGATGAGTTCCTTCATTTTTTTTAATGTTGAGCGAACCTGTTTACCTAGTTGAAAAGTATTGCAGATTCTATCTTTTGCAAAATCAATGTTAAGTAAACTAGATACCAACTTAAACTTGCTAATAGTGGCAATGGACTGGAAATTAAGGTGAATGAGCCGTTTGTGCCATAGTCAATTTTTATTTCCATTTAAGGCGATGAAACAAGTAGGTGCATTTAAACTATCATCATTCCATTTCACCTTATATGTGTTCTGCACTTTAAGACCAGTTAATACAATATTGTCTGCAACAGTTTTAACAGCGCAAGTGTGCTTATGAAACTCAACGATATAACCGTTGTCACAAAGTTGACTTATGCTAATCAAGTTATAACAGAAATTTTCAACTAAGAGTGCATCTTTGATAATAATTTTTCCGTGGATAATCTTACCTTTAACCACTCCTTTACCTTTAGAATTATTGGTCCTTTGTATTCGACGACTTCTGATAGGAGATTTTTATTTCCTGTCGTATGTCTGGAACAACTTCTGTCCAAAAACCACGTGGATTCTTCCAAGTTCTTCTTCTTCAGTACCTGAATCATTGAAATGAGAACTTGGCACCCTTTTCTATTTGATTCCTGAACTAATTAGACCCTTAGGGACCCACACCTGGATTATCCTGAGGGATTTTCCATTGAGTGTCCCAAGATGGATGTGGTTAGGTGCATAAACTGGTGGTGTGTGTAGTGTTGTTTCTTTTACAGTATTTTGTCTTGGCTATCTGTCATTATCACTCAATCTGTACCTCTTTTGAACCGGTCTGCCGTTGTAGTATCAGTTATGTCTTATTTTGGAGTGATATCCGATTGAACTTAGCTTTCTGCGGGACCAGTCTGAATCGTTGTGAATGGTTGGATTTGGCCTGCGTCTTAGCCATGATCGGTTGGACTTTGCACTCTCAAATTCGACATATCCTAGACCATGTCGCCTTCCATAGTTCTCAAAGTTTACATTATGATTGATTTGGACTTCAGGCTCGTTATGTTCATGTACCGTACTAGATCTGACAAATTTAATTTATTTTAAACTGTCTTTTTCTAGTAGCGGTTGAGTTTTTGCTTCAGAGGTGCTGCATTCATTGATGTTGTAACCTTGCCCAGTTCTGTCTTCGGTCGGTTTCTGTATCTCATGCATGCTTTGAAGAGAATAAGATTATTTATTCCATAAGTTGACTGTGTTCATCAACAGTTTATTTTCTTTTAACGTGACATGGAATAATCTTCGCAAGTCATCATTTTCAAACGTTAGCAGACTTAACTTCACTTTCAAACCATCAACCTTCTTTTGCTGCGAGCAGCTGAAGTGTCTTCCCGTGTAAATTCCAGAGATTCAAAGTCAAATACCATTTCTTCGGTGGATTCTGATGCTTTATCAGCCATGAGATATTTTACTGCCTCAACGTCGCTTTCACTCAAAGATTCCTCGGAGATGGATCTTTATAAATCTGAATCGGCCCATTTGATTTTTCTTTCTTCTGCAATTAAAACTCGTTCTTTCTTTTTCGTGAACTTTTTATCATCTTTGAACCGTCTCCAATTGACCGGTCTTTTTCGTTTTTCTTTAGCCTGTTGCACTTTGCAATAAAATGCGCCTTTTTCCCACAATTAAAACAAGCTTGACCATCATCTGAATGGTCCCTTTTGGAATATGGTTTAGCAAACTGAGATTTATTTTTACGCATAAATTTACCAAATTTCTTGACAAATAGAGACATAGCTTCATTGTTCTATTGCTCGGTTTATTGCTTACTTGTGGACTCTTCTACCGGAAGAGTTACTCTGGTAACTGTCAGGGCCTTGGTTTGTTGAGAAGTGGATGGTTCTTCTTGAGTTCATATTTCGAGCTTGAACTCGTACGCTTTAAGATCGGCAAAGAGATCGTGAAGCTCCAGCTTATTAAGATCTTTTTATTCTCGCATTGCTACTATCTTCACGTCACATTCTCTCGACAGAGCCCTGATTACCTTCAAGGCAATTTTATGGTTAGAGCATTCTTTACCTAGAAAAATAAGTTCAATAATAATACCACTAAACCGTTCATAAAATTCGGGGAGATTTTCTCCTGACTTCATCTTTGCTTTGTCAACTTCTGAATTGCAACTATCAGTTTATTTTCCTTGGTCTAGTCGTTGCCTTCACACAGTTGTGTGAGTTTTTCCCGTATCTCCTTTGCTGTGAAGCTAGTTTTAATCTTGGCAAACATATTTTTATCCGAAGTTTTATAAAGGATATCATTGGCGACGTTTTCAAGGTTCGCCTTCTTCTTGTCCTCAGCTGTCCATTCGGATCGATGCTTTTCCACCATTTGAGGAGCACCTTCAGTTATAGCCACAGCTAGATTGATTTTCAAGATCTTCATAGGCCCGTCAGTGATGACATACCACATTTCATGGTCCTATGCTGTTGAATGCGCCTATATACGTATTTTCTATTCATCATAGAAAACATAGGAATCTTGTTAAATGATGCCATATTGATTATAGATATCAATGTTCAAGAAAATCCGCTCTGGTATCACTTGTTAGGATCGGGAAAGATTTTAGAGGGGGTGAATAAACTCTTTAAAAATATTTTCTTTCAAAATTTGTTTCCAATCGTTTTTAGGTGGTTGAAAGTTTTTCATGAACGGTTAGAAATATAAACCATTTGAAAAGTGCGGAAAACGATTCACAATTTCTAAAGATAGCTTCAACTGGTTGGATGGCTTGTTAACAAGAAGCGGTTCGAAATGTGAGTGCACACGAAAAGTAAAGACGTAGGATTTTTATGGATGTTCGGAGATATAAGACTTTAGCTTTAAAAACTTATTGCAACAGCTCACTCCAATCAGGACTTATCGCACCGCCTGTTTTAGAACTCTTAGTGATCACTTTATACTCATGGATTTTAAGAACCCTCGGTTCATCAGACAACACAATCAATCAAATAACCAAAAGGTTACTGATAAAAAAAAAATTGTATGTTTTGAGTAGCATGAAATTGATCATTGAATGATCAGATATATTTCTACTGAGTGTGTGCTTGATGAAAGATGAAGTATATGAACTTTAAGTACGCTTAGATCATTGAGTATTCAAGCTCTAGTAGTGTGTCAATCGCGTGGTTGAAAAGCTTAAAATGATCGAACTAGTTTCTGCATGCAACTAGATTAAATGTTCTTCGGCAAACATTTAATGTTCTCTTTGCTTGTGTAGCTTTGAATCTCGTTCCTTTGAAGAGTTTCTCCTGAGCATCCTTTTGTAGTAACTGTTAGCTCCCTCAGAACTTGTAGGATGTTTAAGCAATCTTTCTATTCTGTGATAGTGACATAAATGCATATCTTTATCGGGACTGGTGCAGGACATGGTTGACTTGCAACGGTGCAAAACCATTGAATGTCCTGAGCTGGTCAGATAATATCTTTCATTAAGTGAGCAATGAATTGGATCTTAAATAAAGCGGTTTGAAGACTTTGAACAGCCGGTTGAAAGTCTTCTAACGGTTCAAACTTCTTCAAACTGTAGGCAATTGTGCTTCAAGCGGTTTTGAAGTTTTCCTGTTATATAGAATAAATTGCGGTTGTTTTCCTGAAACAGTTAGGTGCTGTTTTGATTTTATCAATCACCAAAACTTTGAGATAATAGTAATTTCTTAACATGATATGTCACTATGATTGCTCAAAGATACATCACCGTTATTTTATTCATATGGAACCATCGATATAACATTACTTTCAAATTCGACTGAGATCCAGCAAATCAATTATTTTTTTCACGAAGTTTAGTACACTTTTTCCCAATATCCCATACCTTAGTATTTTCCCGAACCTAACCATTTTTCAAGAAATCAGCTAAAGAGTTTTTTTTCACTATGTTCAATACACTTTTTCCCAATATCCCATACCTCAGTATCTTGCTGAACCTAACCATTTTTCAGGAAACCAGCTTTAGCTAGTTAGTCTCAGCTGAAGTATACTTTTCAAAAAATAAATCTCATAATTTTTGTAAGTGATTATTCACCTCTCTCTCTCTAAACACATTTTTTATCCAAACAAATTTGTTTTCTGATTCCTTGAGAGTCATAAGATGTCAAGTTCAGTGTAGCTGTAAATTAGAGAGGAGCTTATACGTTGTAGTTCAGAATTCAGTCTCTTGATAATATCAGTTGATGTCCTATGAATTCGATCAAGTGAATATCTTGACACCTCCCTCTCTAAACACATTTCATATCCTAACAAATTTGTTTTCCGACTCCTCGAGAGTCATAAGGTGTCAAATTCAGTGTAATTGTATACTATATAGAAGCTTGTGCATTGTAGTTAAGAATTCAGTCTCTTGATAATATCAATATGAATTCGGTCAATTGAATATCTCGATGAATATCTGGAAAATGAGATATGAAACTTTGGAACATACACATATTTATTGAAATAAATTGGGGCATCGACAAACCATACCCTAGATCCAATTGGGATATATAAGATAAAATGATTGTACTGCACGCTGACTGTAACTGAGATATGAAACTTTGGAACATACACACATTTATTGAAATAAATTGGGGCATCGACAAACCATACCCTAGATCCAATTGGGATATATAAGATAAAATGATTGTACTGCACGCTGACTGTAACTGAATGTTCTTTAATGCACTATTTGTTTTTATCTAGGAGGTCGTGACGCGATGTCACTAGGCACTAATCTGATTCATTGAGTTAAACCAAAACGAGCTCGGCTAGTAATAATTAAAAGAATTTAACAAATTAATTGAGACAATTGGTTTGTCCACAAAATATTAAATGTGTTTGGTCTAAAAATAAAAAAGATTTGTGATCCCACTAATATACATCTGAACTATTTAGGGTCATACAAAGACTGATTGTGATCTACCCAACATGATAATTAAATTCAATAAGTTGAATTTAAGAAGTATAAATTTAATGTGTTTAAATTTATAAGCTTATAATATTGATTATTAGCTAATTCTAAGTTGATTGGAAATCGAGTAAAATTTTTAAATCAGGAAAATTTCTATTTTTGGAAATTCCGAAAATGAAAAACTGGACATGGATACTGTAATAACGAGCTTGTCACGCTTGTTGCGAAAGTAAATTTGATTTACGGTTTGAGAGTTACGAAATATTTTATGTAACACTTTATTGTATATTTTTTTTAAAGCCTAATTAAATAAAAATATTCCGTATAATTTCTACTCAAATATAGTAAAATCTAAAAAAGATTTTGAAATAATTTTAAGTATTTTAAAATATTTATTTTGTTAAGATTAGACGAGATAAATGATCTCATCTCATCAAATAAAAGTTCAAATTTCAAATTAATATAAATTAGTAAATTAGAAAAATTATTGTTATCATTATTATTATCATTATTATTAAGTATGCTTGCTTTCGTGAAATGAGAATCAGATTTTAAAATATTGAATTGAAATTCGGCCGAAGAGATTTACAAAATAACAAAAAATGATTTTTCGTGCTTTCTAATAATCTATATATCATTATAAATGTGGTTTCGAATTGGTATTAGATTTTTTGTTTGTGTAAACCGTAAAGTTATTAGGCAAAAATTTGTGTGACACGGTTTCACATGTCGTATTTTGTGAGACAGATCTCTTATTTGTGTCATCCATGAAAAAATATTACTTTTTATGCTAAGAGTATTACTTTTTATTGTAAATATCGGTAGGGTTGACCCGTCTCACAGATAAAGATTCATGAGATCGTCTGAAAGATAAAGATTCGTAAGACCGTCTCACAAAAGACCTACTCTAATTATTATCATCTAGTTCTGACTATTCGAGATAGATTTGTCAGTTAGCGGTAAGTCTACCATTGGAGCAAAGAGTGAGACAAAGACAAAAGTATTAATCAACGACATAGGTAGTACGGTAACTTCTTTTCATACATTTGATTTTTATTATTTACATTTTTTATTTTATGAATCAAGTCGATCGATCGTCTCCGGATCTATTGTTCGGATCTATTGGATTAAACAATTTTTATTATTCCAATGCGCTTTCGATGTGAGATCCGGGGAAGCCTGCAAACAAAAGGTTTTGATAGGTATTTATCGGTAATTTAACCTTTTATCAATACATATTTTTAAATACATTTTTGGCTTTTGGCAAATAATTATTTTAATTTAAATTCCCAATTCCTTAATTATTGTCAAATGCGAATGATAAACTCCGGTGCCTTACAGAAATATAAAAATATTTCTTTTCCAAATTTTCATTCAAATCCTACTCCTTAATCCAATTTTTCGTTCTTTTTTCTTTCTAATTCCTAAATCCCAAATTAATTTTCTTGATTTATGTCATTCATTTATTATTGTTATTATTATTATTATTATTTTCCGATTTAGGTCTTTGATTCAAAATTCTGAAAGCTAGTGATATATAGTAGGTAATATCTATTATTTTTATTTTTAATTTTAAGAACTTTGAACCTAAATGATGATGTTTTTTATTATTAATGTTTTGTTTCGTAAATTTCAGTATGAAATTCATTATATTTTTGAATTTTTGTGTTTTATTAATTATGGTGTTTTGGCCTAAAGTTGAGAGTTTACGCTAAGAATCATTATTTTTTTATTTTTCTTTTAAATCCTTATTGTGTTAAAATAATATTATGTTTTATTATAATTTTTTGTAATATATGTTAAAGATAGTATATATTGTACGATTAATTTGTGAGTAAATATCAAACACTATACTTTTATTTTAAATTTTTGATCATAAGTTAATTTGAAAATTTTATTTTTGTCCTCCAAATAAAAACGTTTAAATCCACCCCTGTACATTGTTATCCTTGGAGCCCTTGAGGCTAAGAAGACTCGGGAAGAGTGTTTGGCTAGCTTGGAGACCTCGAGGCCAAAATTTAAGCTGTTATAGAGGTTTGACGATAAATATACTTGCATCTTTATTTATATTCCAAATTACATTATGACTCTTTAAATTTGGGATGAATTGACTATAACTCTCACTATAAGAATTTCATTTTTAAATGATCTAAAAAATAGATAAATGTCAAAGTAGACGCATGAGAAGTAAAATGATATTTTTTAAAATTCCCTTTAAAATAGATCCCCAATGAGGTGTCTGAGTTGGTAGAGCAGATGAGTGTTTCATCAATGGTCATGTACGTACAGGGCTTACCTAATATCGTTTACCTAACTAGTATGATTTGCAAGCTAGTCCGAGTTCTATATGGAGGTTAGCTTTTCCATATATTTCAAGGAATAAAATAAATGATCGAATGAATATGCACTTCGATATTTCACAATGCGTGACATCAAAAGACCATCTTTATGGTAGTCTTATACTATAAGATGGTGTAGATTTATATATACGTAAGAGTTCTACATGCATGTTTCAAAAAAGAGTTCTACATGCATCCACTGGTCACTCCCCTGCCCTACAATGAATATGCTTCGTTAGGAGCTTGAGATGGCAATCACTCAAGGTTGTTATCCGTAACATCGCAAGCCATGAATGTTTCTATCAGATTGTTGTTGTTGTAAAGCTGCATACTGGTTGGATTATGATACGATCGAATCATGGCCTCCACTTCTGCCTCTAGGGTTCCCTCATTTGAGCATGGAACTTGACCATTATTCCCTAAGAAATTGATGTGGGAATCGTCTAACTTTGAATGATGTGTTCCATCATCTTGATAACTGAGTAGCTGCTCATGGCTTTGTGTTATCGAGTTGATATCTACTTGCAATTGATTCAGCACTCGAACCGGTTCTTGGATACCAGCATTTCCCTCTGGAAGATCTTTCCCTAGATCCCAAACCGTTGTATTATTGTCAGCTGATTGAGAAGGGTAATTCATAGCTATAACAACACAGTAGAAGAGAAAATTGGTGACAAGTTAATTCATACATGTGTTGTTGCAACTTACTGCTTTGAAACTGAATAATGTAGTGAACGATACATACCTGGAACTGTTGAATTTGGAGATGGTCTAATAAATGTGGATTCGAATCCCAATCGACTTCCATTTAAACAGAGGGAATGTTGTGGTGGATTTGTATAGAAAAAAGGGCATTCTGGGTCTGGGAATGGTAGCTGGTTTAAAGCAGAGAGTCGTTCATCACACTTCAAAAGTTGTTCATAGTGTTTATCAAGGAGTCCGGGAGGGAATACCACCAAATGCCTCCTGCAAAAGAAGGGAAGGTGAAATAGAAATGATAATCATCTGTTCTCCAAGTCTGATGACATTGATTATTGCGTTTTTTAAGAAATATAAATTCCCAACACGTTGACAATAATGTGAAATTAATTTAAAATTTTCTATATATTCGATTATGAGCAATTTGGATATCATAAAAACGAGCTGATAGGATATAATAGATCCAATGGCCATCATTGTCACAAAAAATTCTTTCACGTGAGGTCAAACATTGACCCAACGTGTTGAATTTTGAATAAACTATATATATATATATATATATATATATATATATATATAAAATGATATCTACGATACCTTGTGATGGTAGCTTGACCTCCAGTGAAATCAGACACCGGTGCCCAAGAGGTAAGCCTTCTGGGTTGAGGATTGGTCTCTCTAGAGAACGAAGGCGGTTTATTCAACTACATGAACAAAAAACGTCAAGTTACTTAATTCATTGGTTGAAATATTGTAAACATAAAACATATAGTAGAACAATATATGAAGTCTCTTCGATTTAAAGTATCACTCGATGGTCATGAATCTGATATAAGGTCATATAGTCAGACGAGCAAAAAGGTTAAACCTGGATTTCCAAAATCCCTGGTTGATCAGTCTCCCCCACGACGGCCCTAATGGCCATGATATCGGACCATTTTATTTCGATCTTACTTTTCAATATTCCTTCCAGAATCTCCCACACCATTCTACGCTTGGCATAGTAAAATTTGGCAGTCAAATCACCTCTATTTGAACTGTGTTTCTGGAGACGTGCATTAAAAATATACATGTCAGAGTAATAGGGAATCAAGATATATTTTTATTAACTTGAAATATAATTCAAGAAAGGGCTTATACATGTGCACCTGCCAAGATCCGATTTTTAAGAGATCCACAGCCAAATTCGAAGCTTTTATTTTTTGTTGAGAAGACCCCGAGGCATCAAATCTTGTTTTACGCCTATTATTAAGGTATAAACCATGGATTTGATGATATGAAAAATGTACTTGCTTCCCTTCACACAACTTTTTATTCATCAAATCCAGAAAAGAATCTGATATCTCAAGTTTCAACCCAAAAAGGCTTGATTCTTTGCATCCTGCGAAATCTCCATTCTGCAGAAATACAAGATTTTAATGACATTAAACAACGATAAAGTCGAAAGAGAGACAAATTCGTGATTGTGATTACGTCAAGTACTCATGTTCGTGTTTCACTTGATCGATCGAAGACGATACTGAATTGTATATATATTAGCTATAACTCGACATGTACACGAAATGGATACAGGAGAATCGAAAACTAAATTTTGTCATGTATATAGGGAACATAATTCATTTGTATTTTATGCGTTGTAGACGGAAAAACAAACAACAAAAATGGCGTACCCCACCATTCTCCGTAAAATCGTATACAAGATCTGTACACCAAAATCCAAACAGAAATATCGCATGCAAATCATCGAACCACCCAGAATCTAACCCAACTTTTCGCTTATCCGGAGTTTTTTCATGCAACACAAAACTGAAAAAACCGATGACCAAACAAAAACAAAAAAGAGTCTTTAGAAGACGAGGGAAGTGAAAAAGAAAAAAGAAACCTGCAAATTTACAAACTCTGGTGAAACCCTAGCTCTCTTCGAAGCAGATGATACATCGAAACTCTGATCAAATCCACCTTCAAGAAGCTTACGTTTTCCAGATTCCGAACATCGCTTCCTCTGGAAATCCTTGAAGAAAATCATGTTGTTGTCACTCATTATTTCCCACCAACGGGTACCCTTTCTTGTTGGAATTCGATTATTTTCACAATCTAATTTATCGTCTTCCAACTGGGAAAAAAGTTGCAAATTAAATAGGCGCTCAGTCTCTTTGAATATTTTTTGTTTTTAGAGATAATATGTACAGAGAAGAAGAGAGGCTTAAAAATAGGAGCAAATTATAATAAATAATTTAGTTCCCACACGTCGCAATAATCGGGCTTTTAGCTTAAAAGATTCCAAACATCTTCGGGGTGAATCTATAAGTTGGTTACGGCGCAAACAAATATGAGAATCTTTATAAAAAAAAAAATTGGGAATTCATTAAATATTTAAAATTTAGTTTTTATATTCTAACTTTATCTATTTAATTTTTTTCTTTAATTATATTTTGACCCAGAAAATAATAACATTTTCGATACTAATTCAGCCGTTCGACGAAAATAGTCGGAAATTACTAATTTGTAAACAAACGCTGAACATTGATAAATTAATAGACCAAAATATAACTAATTATACACTAGCAGTGGCGGAGCTAGGAATCCGATTCTACACGGGCTAGAATTTTAAACTCTATAATTCTTTAATATTTTAAATTGATCTACCCGGGCTAATATCAAATTATCAAAAATTATACAAAAATTTATATAAAAATTTTTTAAAAAATTTTGGACCACCCGGGATAAAGCCCGGGTGAAAGTACTGTAGCTCCGTGATAGACTTAATTTAATTGCGGTGATGATAGTCAAAACCAATAGATCTCGTTAAGTGAAACCAGAAGACTTTAGAAAAACAGAAGTTCTCTTGTCGCCTTAACTAAGCAGTACTCTTCGAGTACTTATCAGTTTAAGAAAACAGAAGAAGAACTTGACTATCTACTAGAAACAGAACCTATCCTGCTTATATTAAATGTTACCGTTATTTTACCAATTACGGGTATTAAATGCTTCATTAATGCTGAACAAAGTCATTTAATACGCATTACCTATTTTTAGTATGAAACAAGACTGATTGTTCTGAAGCCTTTTTGCAGGAACTATTTTTGGCAATAAAGCTGTTTCTATCAGAAATCAAAGAAGCCGTTTTGATTATAAACGTTGGATTCAAGTTATCTATATATATGGAACGAATCCATTTGATGTAACAACGCCGATTCTTTATCAAGAAACATATTATCTATCCAACGTTATTTTTTAGCAAACCGCGAACCAATCGTTATCTTCAAGCTCAAGTTGTAGAAAAGCAGTACATGCTTAAAATCTTACATCTGATATTTGATATCATTTTGTACTGCTGTTTCTTCACCTCTTCTAGTAAAACACCCTACGATATTCTTTTGAAGAAGAGTTTGTAAACTGAAAAAGAGTCTTTTCTAGAACCTTGTTATATTGAATCATATTGTGTTGAGTTACTAAGAGTTTCAGTAGGCAAAGGATAAGTCCTGCTGAAGTGGGTGTGTACGAGTGTTGTATTGTAAAATCCAAAGTCTTTTAGTGATACCTTCTGGAAATAGAAGAAGGGGAGACGTTGAAGATTTTATTTTCGAACTTCCAGAAACAATTACTCTTGTATTGCCTACTGCTATTACTGCTTTTTCACCCTATTCCATCGGATTATTTCCGCACTTATTATTGTGATCTGCTGGATGTAATCTTGAACAAGAACAACTAAAATCTCTAACAGGATTCTAGCATCCTTTGCAAAATCTATCGGTAAAGGAAAGAGTTTATTCACCCCCCCTCTAAACTTCACATCGATCCCCAACAAGTGGTATCAGAGCAGATTTCTCTTGTTCTGAAAAATTCACAACAGTTATGGCACATTTCAGCAAGGTTCCTATGTTCTCAAAATAAGACTTTAATGATTGGAAGATTCGTATGCAAGCTCATCTTGCAGCCCAAGATGATGACATATGGTATGTCATCACAGATGGTCCATTAAAGATTTTAAAGCATAATACAGCTATTGCTGTTACTGATGGAGTGCCGCAAATGGTTGAAAAACCAAGAAGCAAATGGACTGGTGAAGATAAGAAGTAAGCCAATCTCGACAACGTCGCGAAGGACATTCTTTACAAAACTCTTGATAAGAACACTTTCAGTAAAATCAAGATGTGTTCTACCGCGAAAGAAATCTGGGAAAAGCTCATTCAAATATGTGAAGGAAATGAGGAGACAAAGGAAAACAAACTGTCTGTAGCAATGCAGAAATTTGAAAATCTGAAAATGAAGGCTGGTGAAACTCTAAATGAGTTTGATGAACGTTTCAGCAGCCTGGTCAATGAACTAGCAGCTCTTGGTAAAGAGCATGGCAACAGAGAAATAACACTCAAGGTGATGAGAGCTTTACCTAGGGAATGAGACTGTCAAAACAATGGCTATGAGAGTCTCTAAAGATCTAAACAAGTTGGAGCTACATGACTTGTTCGCTGACTTAAAATCCTATGAGTTCGAGCTAGAAGTGAGAAGCGGAGAAGAACCCTCAGAAAATCTGCCAACCAAGGCTCTTGCTGCTACTGCGGTTACTACTTATACTACTGCTGCTGCTGTAGTTATTCCACAAGCAGTACATGCTACCATCATTGAGAGCACTTCTGAAAAGACTGCTGAAAAGATCAGCAATGATGTTATGTCTCTCTTTGTGAAGAAATTCTCCAGATTTATGAAAAAGAATCATCGAGCTTACCAAAGCCCTAATCGGAATTTCAAGAAGGATTCACCACCTGGTGATATGACGTGCTTTAACTGTGGAAAAATCGGTCACTTTATTGCTGATTGTCCAAAGCCCAAGAAGGATGACCAGAAGAAGAAAGAATACAAAAAGAATGACAAGAAATTCAGAAGAGACCGCAAAGCGATGATTGCTGAGGAAAGCAAGTCTAAATGGGCGGATTCTAGTTCTGAGTCCTCTGACTCAGAAAGTCATTCTAGCGAAAGTGATGCAGAAGAGATCAAGTGTCTTATGGCAGACATTGAACCAACCTCGATATCTGGAGAGGTACTTGACTTTGACTCTGACGAATTTACACGGACTGATTTGATTAAAGCATTGGATGACATGGTGGAAGAGTACTCAAGACTTTCTCAGTCATTCGAGGAAGTTAAGACTGAAAATCAAAACTTAAAAAATCAAGTCAGTAAGTTCACTTGTTTACAAGAGAATAGCTGCAATGATTTAAAAGTTGAGATAAGTAAGTTGAGAACTGAGAATGAAAGAAGTAAATGCAGATTACCAGACAATGAGATCTGAAAATCAGAAGATGTCTGTTCTGGTAAATGCATGGAATAAGTCGTCTGTTTCTTTAGAGAAGATGCAAGAATTGCAGAAGCAATCCGGTGACAGAAGTGGTCTCGGATTCAGAAATAATGTAAGCAATTCTGAAACTAGTACCAAGCCAGAACTGGATAAAGGCAAAGGGAAATTCATTCACTTTGTCAAATCCAGTGTGGTATATGAACCTGAAGTACCAACTGTTCGAGTTGAAAGGAATGTAAATCAGATGAACAGAAGAAAGCGTTATGGTCTGGGTTATGTTGAACCTAAGGGGAGAGTTCACCAGAGTGCTGTATCCAGTAGAGGATTCAACTCAGGAAAACAACTCTCTATGAATGTAACGCCCCAGATTTGACGACTGTCCTCACTGTATCAAGACGAGTCGAAACTTCCCAGGAGGTCACCCATCCCAAAATTGTCCTAAGTCAAGCACGCTTAACTTTGAAGTTCTTATGTGATGAGCTACCGAAAAGAAGATGCACCTTCGTGATATGAGTAGTAACAATCAAATCTTTTAAACCCTCTTCAACTGTACAGTCCATTACATTGAACAGTCTCGGAATCCCTCTCATTCCGGTGTGGGATCGGTTCACTCATGTTCCCTCCACATAGAAGCCTGCCAGGAGCCGCTCATTGTCCGTGCAACCTCATGGTACCGGCGATCACCCCCCGCCCTCTTCGGCCCCGGGCCTGACATGCCCACCAGCTTCCGTTTGGTTCGTCCCCGAACCACACCGTACTAAGAGAGGTCGGCTCTGATACCAACTGTAACGCCCCAGATTTGACGACTGTCCTCACTGTATCAAGACGAGTCTTTCCAGCGTGCTTATGTCTTCACTCACACGCACCCTGGGAAACTTCCTAGGAGGTCACCCATCCCAAAATTGCCCTAAGTCAAGCACGCTTAACTTTGGAGTTCTTATGTGATGAGCTACCGAAAAGAAGATGCACCTTCGTGATATGAGTAGTAACAATTAAATCTTTTAAGCCCTCTTCAACTGTACAGTCCATTACATTGAACAGTCTCGGAATCCCTCTCATTCCGGTGTGGGATCGGTTCATTCATGTTCCCTCCACCTAGAAGCCTGCCAAGAGCCGCTCATTGTCCGTGCAACTTCATGGCACCGGCGATCACCCCCCGCCCTCTTCGGCCCCGGGCCTCACAATGAAGGTTAAAAACTACCAGTACTATAATTCTAGACCTGTTCAGAAGAGATATAGACCAGACAACACAGACAAAAGGGAAGAACAACATCCCAATATGCATACTGTTAGAAATAACAGACCTTCTGTTGCACACAACGCTTTGGATACCCGAAGTACAAGGTCACCAAGAATTGTACAAATGTGGGTCCCTAAAGGACTGATAAGGCTTGGACCAAAATAGATTTGGGTACCAGATACTAAAACTTGTGTTTGCAGGAACAACAGAAGAAAATCAAAATTAGCAGCTCCACATGGTATCTGGATAGTGGATGTTCCAGACACATGACTGGACAGAAAAATCTGCTATCAGAAGTAATGAGTTGTATTGGACCAAAGATAACTTTTGGGGACAACTCAAAAGTTTTTCAGAAGCACATATGCACAGTTAAAGATTCTGCTGAGTCTACTATATTAACTGGAAAGAGGGAAGGCAACACCTACAAAGTTTCATGGAACTTAGATCATGCTACTGTTCCTACATGTTTAGTTGCCTCTCTTGCTGATAAGCATTGGCTCTGGCACAAGAGATTGAATCACCTGAATTTCAAGTCAATCAATAATCTCAAGAAGCAGAACATAGTTGATGGACTGCCCGATATTAACTTTGTTAAAAATCATGTATGTTCTGCATGTCAACTCGGAAAGCAGGTGAGATCTAGCTTCAAGAATAAAGGTAGTAGTTCAACTTCAAGGTATTTGGAATTATTGCATATGGACTTGTTGGTCCAATCCTTATCATGAGCTTAGGGGGAATGAAGTATACACTTGTTGTTATTGATGACTTTTCTAGATTTACATAGGGTAATATTTCTTACTGGAAAAGATCAAACCATGTAGCCTTCTGATCAAGCTTCTGAAAAAGATTCAAAATGAAAAATCTATTTCCATAATTAAAATCAGAAGTGATCGGGGTACTAACAAGATTCTTGAGTTGTACTTAGATGAACAGGGTATTCATCATGAATATTCAGCTGCCAGAACGCCTCAACAAAATGGAGTGACTGAGAGGAGAAACAGAACTCTTAAGGAACCATGATCAACAAAAGGCACAATCAGCGCTTCTGGGCAGAAGCAATCAACACATCATGCTACACACAAAACAGAACCATGATCAACAAAAGGCACAATCAGACTCCATATGAAATATGAAAAGGGAGTAAGCCTAACGTATCTTATTTTCATGTATTTGGGTGCAGATGCTTTGTTCACAACAACGGTAAAAATTATTTATCTGCATTTGATTCAAAATCAGATGCCAGAATATTTCTTGGTTATTCAACAGTAAGCAAAGCTTTTAGAATTTTCAACAATAGAACTCTTAATGTTGAATAATCTATTCATGTTGTCTTTGATGAGGATAGCAGTGCTCCTGGAATTTCTAACGTATCAAATCTAAGTAACATGTTAGACATGATTCATCTGGAACTGGATAGTGAAGATGATGCAGAACCTAGGGTTAAAGATGCTCAAAATCCAGAACCAGACATTCCTCTAATAGAACCATTTATTCAGACACAAGATTTATCAGAACCAGAAGTGAACATTCCAGCTACTGCTCCAGTTGAGCCTATTTAAATTATATCAAACCAGGAAGAAATCTCTTTAAACCCTTTTGTTTGGAGGAAATCACATACTCCATGCTTGGTTATTGATAATCATGCAGCTCCATTAAGAACTAGAAGGCAAATGATTAATGAATATATGCATGCAGCCTTTGTCTCCCAGGATGAACCAAAGAAAATTGAAGAAGCTCTTCTGGATCCCAGTTGGATAGAAGCTATGCAAGAAGAGCTAAATCAATTTAAGAGAAATGAAGTGTGGTTTCTTGTACCAAGAACATCTCATCAAGCCGTTATTGGAACTCGGTGGGTATTCAGAAACAAAATAAATGAAGAAGGCATGTGGTAAGAAATAAAGCAAGATTGGTAGCTCAAGGTTTTAGACAAGAAGAAGGAATATACTACGATGAAACCTTCGCACTATAAGCAAGGCTTGAAGCCATCAGAATATTTTTGGCCTTTGCTGCTTTCAAAAATATCAAGGTTTATCAAATGGACGTGAAAAGCGCATTCCTAAATGGTCTACTGCAAGAAGAGGTCTACGTTGAACAACCTCCAGGTTTTATCGATCACTTTTCATATCATCATGTATTTAAATTACACAAAGCTCTGTACGGTTTAAAATAGACACCTAGAGCATGGTATGATACCCTCTCACAATTCCTTGTCAATCATGATTTTATCGGCACAGTAGATAAGACTCTATTTACTCTAGTTAAGAATAAGCATATTTTGTTAGAACAAATTTTTGTTGATGACATAATTTTTGGGTCAACTAACCCCAAATTATGTGCTAAGTTTACTAAGTTAATGCAGGATCATTTTGAAATGAGCATGATGGGAGAATTAACATTCTTCCTAGGACTGCAGATCAAGTAACTCGATACTGAAATTTTCATAAATCATGCTAAGTACACTAAGGAGCTACTGAAAAAGTTTGGCATGAGCATGCTTCCACTCCAATGAGCTTATCTACTAAACTTGATAAAGATGATAGTGGAACTCTAGTAGAGGTAACTCAGTATCGTGGTCTTATTAGGTTCTCTATTATATCTTACTGCCAGTAGACCTGATATCATGTTTGCTTTTTTCATTTGTGCAAGATTTCAATCTAACCCTAAGCAGTCACATTACATTGCTGCTAAACGTATTCTGATGTACTTAAAGGGAACTCAAAATGTCGACTTATGGTATCCCAATGATTCATCTTTTAATCTTATTGGATATTCAGATGCTGATTATGCAGGTTGCAAGTTAGATAGGAAAAGCACAAGTGGTTTTTGTCAATTCCTTGGTGATAGGCTGATCTTCTGGTTCAGTAAAAAGCAGACTTCCATAGCTACGTCTACTGCAGAAGCAGAATACCTCGCTGCTGGAAGCTACTGCTCTAAAATACTATGGATGCAGCAACAACTTAAAGACTATGGAGTTCATGCTTCTGAATCACCTATCTTCTGTGACGATACTAGTGCCATTGCAATTACGCAAAATCCAGTACTTCACTCCAGAACAAAGCACATTGACATCAGACATCAATTTATTAGAGATCATGTGAAGAAGAAGAACATTCGTCTGGAATACGTTTCTACTGATTTATAGGCAGCAGACATCTTTACTAAACCTCTGTCTGAGAATAAGTTTTCTTATTTCCGTAATATACTCGGCTTAATTTATTTAACTTTATTATTATGGTAAAATCAATTATATGACTATTCGACTAACATTGATTTATTTGCAGAAGAGTAAAGAAACAGCAGGTCACAACTACTGTTATTTTATTTAGTATGTAATCGAAACCAGGTTACACTGTCTAATTCATTTCCTACAGAGTCTTGCCACTCAGAAATCCAGTTATTCAACTCTTGACTCCTAATCCTTTTAAAGGATTTTGCACTGGAAATATTTTCTAGCTGATGTCATTCATTCCAGAGCATCAAGTGAAGCAGAACTCTATCAGTAGCAAGCTCAGAAACATGATCAACCTCAAACTCCCATTTGTACTTCCTTGCTGTTGCTCTTTGGGTAGTATTAGAAGCCAAACCATTTTGATACACATTCTGAAGATCTTGCACCTTGAACCATGAAGACATGACATTTATCCAAACATATTCTTCAATGGTATTCTTCGAAACTTCCAGATGAGGAAGTGTCTCTGGTGTTATCAAGACATGAGTATTGCTACAGGCATCCGAGTCACTTGAGTTCGACATATCAAATCGTTATTTCTTTAACATTTGTTATTATCTTATTTATAGACATGTTGCATTTAATGTTGAAGGAGTTGAAGAGTCTCAAGTCAACCGAACCGGTTCTACTGATTCACACAGACTGAGTTTCTCTTATCCATTATTTATTTATTCAATCAATAAAAGCAGTAGATAAACAAAGACATGATAAAAAGAGATTTTTCAGTTCATAAAACCAGAAGCATTACACAACGTCTATCTACTACATTTCAGTAGCTTGAAGTACTTCAGTGCAAAGTACTTCAGCAGAAAACTATCTAAGGACTGCTAGGAACCCCTCTCCTTGAATGATTGTGGTTGTGGAAGAGGTGATTCCACAGCCTTAATCCTAATAATTTTGAACAATCTTACTGATTGTTCATATTATAAACTGATGATTTTCTTCTCAGCCCTCTTATCTTGAAAAAGGATGTCTTCAAACATCTTCTTACGAGACGCTGGAAGTTGCTTCTGGAAATCCTCTGCTGATTCAGACTCTGGAGAAGACTCCGAGAGATTACTTGCTCTACCCATTTGATTTTATTTGGTTTGATAAACGTAAATGACTTATTTTGTGAACTTGCAGGCACTTATATAGAATTTTAGAAAGCTAAAGAGATGGCGATCTGACTACTCGAATACCAAGAATCATCCGTCACTTCCCTAAATTTCGTATCTTCACATTTATTAGTTGCATTAATTTAGGGGGAACAGTATCGTTTTCAGAATGTCACTTCCGTACTTTGTCAGAAGCAGAAAGGATGTTTGTATTTTCGATAAAACAAGTGTCTACTGGTTTTGTATTAAAGTGCTGGAAATATTTCAGCACCTTATGACTTCCAGTAGATATTATCATAAAACGACAAACCCTCTTCTTATTATTTTCAGTAACCAATTGGACAGCCCGCTCTTTTTGTTTTACCTTTCAAATTTTGAAATCATTAGTTTGTCTCTGACATCCTCTGTTTAACTTTTCAAATACTCAACCGCAAACATATTGACACGTGTCCTTGTGTTCACTGACGGCTGTACATTTTCTTTTGAATATTAACCGCTCTTTTCAGTTCCTTTCACTTTTTACGTTTCCAGAATCTTGTTTTCCAGCTACTGGTTTCTCTTGCTCATCTCTCTTACAGACCTTATCTCAAATTTATTTTGCTTACAGAAATGGCTGGAGCTTACAATTTGAACGCTTATCAAGTCAACTTTGCTTCCGTCCTAACAATCAAGGATGAACAACTTGTCAAAATATTTCAATCTATTGAGAAATCCGGACTAAGAAAATTTTTGGAATCACCTGCCGTTATATACAAAAATGCTCTTTTGGATTTCTATGCCAAGGCAACTATACAAGAAGGAAAAATCACCTACTCTCAAGGAAACACATCTATCTCCATTGACAGTGTTCTATTGGGATCAACTTTCTTCCTGCCTTGTTCTGGTTTGTCTGAATTTTCTAGCATTTCTAAGGAAGACATGTCTACTGCTCTACTTGGTTTCTCAGCTTCTGGAGAGGAACTCTCTCCATCCTGTTTTAAGAAGCTTTTGAAGATGAAATTTCAAGTGCTCGCTGACATTGTAGCAAAAGCACTGTTGGTGAAGGCCGGAACGTTTGATCGGCTAACCAAAGAAAAGGTTCAAGTGATGATTGCCATCACTTCTGAGTACAAAGTGGATTGGAGCTCTTTCTTGTTTCGAATAATGAAGGATATGGTGCTACGGAAAAGTTCTGGCTTTGCTGTTCAGATCAGCACAATGCTCAAGGATGCTGGTTTTGCTTTTACCACTGATCAGGAAGCCTCTTACGTTACAATGGCTGATGCTGACAACGTGCTTGCGCTAAGGCCAAAGCCAACTGTCCCTGAATTTATTTCCATGAAAAGGAGGTTGGAGATGCACAAACTGAGGCTCAAGAACCTCAGAAGAAGATAAAGAGAAAAGAGTGGTTATCTCCACGGACTCTGATAAAACAGTCTCAGAGGAGTCTGCTGCTCCTATTCAAGCATCTGTCCCTGCCACCCCCACCAAGAAGAAAGCCTGCATTCTCCTTCGCCTCAAGAAAACAGCAGCAATTGCTGATCTAGACACTGTCCCTTTGCGGTAAGTATTTCAAGAAGCCGTGTCTTCTGTGCCAGTAGTCACCTCTGTTTCTAAACCAGCTCCTGTCTCTGCCGCCACAACTTCTTCTGTTCCTATTCTCAAACCCTCATCTGGAGTGGTCATTCGTGAATTTACTGCAGGGTCTTCTGCCTTTCGACCCGTTTTGACTGCCTTATCTTCAGGAAAAGGCAAAGGTAAACTTGTTGAAGAACCACCGGTTCATGCTGTCAAATCATTTGTTTCTACTGGCGTTGATCTTCATCTGGAAGATATTAAGGATTCTACAAATGAAGAAATGACCTTCTTTGATGACTGGCACAAGGTTCGAGTATATCATCCTCTTACCTTCTTCAGGACAAAAGGTGCTTTCAGAAAAATGGTCAGAAATAAGGAAAAAGTGTTTGCACTTGCCAAAACTGAGAATGTGGTTGAAGCAATTAAACGCCGAGGTTTCATTTTTGAGCAACTTAAGCGACAAAAATTGGAATCAATATTAAAGACTCTTCAGTCTAACTTTGATGCCAGAATTCCAAGTGCTGCTCAGGATTAGAACGTGATCCATATTCTCTCGGAACACTTGAGATTGATGAATGAGCAACTTCTTGCTCAAGAACAGGCATTTGGTTAGCCCGTTCAATATTCAGTAGGCCTTGTTCCAGAACTTGCTCAGAATAAGCCAGTTGAGGAAAGAACCATGGCTTCTCCAAAAGCTAAAGTTTCTAGTACTCCTGCCTCTCCCAAATTGCCTACTCACTCTTCTTCTCTCATCTCTGTCCGAGAACTAGCTTCAGTAGATGAAGTCGTTCAATCCATTGTTGCTGATATCTCTGCTGCACCAGAAGCAGCCCTGGCTGATGAAGTGGTCCAACCGGTACCTTCTCCAGTAACTCAACATTTAGAAGAATCAGATGCTGCCAAATCTCCGTCACTGCCGAATTTGGAAATCTTCTCTTTTGACCATCGAAGAGAAATGGTAGCTATTTCGATTGATCAAAATACAGTTGCTGAACAGACGGAGGCCATCGAAGCAATGCAACCAGAAGAAAGACAAATTCCGGGAACCTCTGCTGCTGATAGATCTTCTACTGAACATATTACTGCTGTCTATACTGGTCCATCCGATCCCTCTACCTCTACTGCCTTAGTTGCTCTTCCTACTGAGTCACCTACTCGTGCTGCTCACATTGCACAACTAGCTGAAATATCTGCGCGCATGCTTGCTAAATGTCCATCCTCCGATGAAGAACATTTTGATCTTGAACTTGAGATTGATTCGCTTAAACGGAACATTGAAAGAATCTCCGAGATCATCAAAAAGATGTCTTTTGAACATGCTGGCGAAGTCGACGCTACCAAATCCTTCCAAGATCGCATAACGAATAATGTCCTTAAAACGGCAGAATCGTTAGCTAAGCTTGAGGTTGAATCTGAACTCTTCAGGAAAAATGTTTTGACCAGTCATGCCAACATAGTTCTTGGACAATCCGATGTTCTACGAACAATTGCTGATCATGAGTCATCTCTTTATCGATTTCGACTAAAATGGAGGATACTGATTTGAAACTGGAATCCATTGACACCAAGATTGAGTCTCAATCTCAGTCTATTCAGATTATGAATGATCGTGTTTCGAATTAGGTCTCATTTTTGGAAATGATGAATGATAGTATTATCAGTCTGTCAGGCCGCATGGATGAAGTGCTAACTCGCCTTGATGCCAAAAAGGGGGAAGCACTAAGCAGAACATAAGTAAGAAAAGAGGAAGGTAGATCGGATAGACATCATCTAGCAGAATCATCCCTCAGAAGCCAGAAACCTCAGGATGATGATGACGCACTTTTCAGAGACATTGAAACTGATGATTAATCTTTTCCTTTAACTCTGATTTACTGTTTACTTAACCTTCAGTTTTTAATTGTTATCTCTTGTGATTTAATTGTTCTCTTCTTACTCACTTCTAGGTTTTGGCATCACCGCAAAGGGGGAAATTGACAGACTTAATTTAATTACGGTGATGATAGTCAAAACCAGTAGATCTCGTTAAGTGAAACCAGAAGACTTTAGAAAAACGGAAGTTCTCTTGTCATCTTAACTAAGCAGTACTCTTAGAGTACTTATCAGTTTAGAAAATAGAAGCAGAACTTGACTCTCTACTAGAAACAGAACCTATCCTGCTTATATTAAATGTTACCGTTATTTTACCGAGTACGAGTATTAAATGCTTCATTAATGCTAAACAAAGTCATTTAATACGCATTACCTATTTTTAGTATGAAACAAGACTGATTGTTCGGAAACCTTTTTGCAGGAACTATTTTTGGTAATAAAGCTGTTTCTATCAGAAATCAAAGAAGCCGTTTTGATTATAGACGTTGGATTCAAGGTATCTATATATATGGAACGAATCCATTTGATGTAACAACGCTGATTCTTTATCAAGAAACATACTATCTATCCAGCGTTATTTTTGAGCAAACCGCGAACCAATCGTTATCTTCAAGCTCAAGTTGTAGAAAGCAATACACGCTTAAAATCTTACATCTGATCTTTGAGATCATTTTGTACTGCTGTTTCTTCACCTCTTCTAGTAAAACATCCTACGATATTCTTTTGAAGAAGATTTTGTAAACTGGAAAAGAGTCTTTTCCAGAACCTTGTTATATTGAATCATATTGTGTTGAGTTACTAAGAGTTTCAGTAGACAAATGATAAGTCCTGCTGAAGTGGGTGTGTACGAGTGTTGTACTGTAAAATCCAAAGTCTTTTAGTGATATCTTCTGGAAACAGAAGAAGGGTAGACGTAGAAGATTTTATCTTCGAACTTCCAGAAACAATTACTGTTGTATTGCCTACTGCTATTACTGTTTTTCACCCTACTCCATCGGATTGTTTCTGCACTTATTATTGTGATCTGCTGGACGTAATCTTGAACAAAAACAGCTAAAATCTCTAACAAGATTCTAGCATCCTTTGCAAAATCTATCGGTAAAGAAAAGAGTTTATTCGTCCTCCTCTAAACTCTACATCGATCCCCAACACTCCGCCCCTGTATACTAGACCAAAAAAATTATTTTCCCAAATATTTAGTTGTTCTATGATGTAGAAGAGCTAAATCATTTTAGAATTTAGAACTAGGATAGGTGCATGGTTATATACTTATATTATGTGGGAATTTTTATTGATGGTTTATTAGTGTCTTTTCTCATTGCAAAATCATTTGAATAATTTTCATTAAATATTTCGGGATTTCAGTCAAACAATGACGATACCCAATTAAGTAAATGAGATAAAAGGAAATCATGCAACTTTTGCATTCACTCATCAAAAAATTTCTAAAAAGCATAAAACGTAACGAACGACGAGGTCAAGTTTCAAGATTTACAAACTTAAGCGAGTTTAGTACGAGATTAAGCGTGGAAAAAATATTTTTTAGTTTTATTATAATTTTAATTATATCATGTAAATAAATTGATAAAAAAACACATAACATACAACATTTAAGAATAAACATATAAATTTTAAAACTTTATCAAAAGTAACCACTAAAAGACATTTAGGCATATTTAAGGTTTTTTTAAAAAAATTCATATTATTAAATATAAAATTTTATATAAAAAAATTTAACTTAAAATTTTATATAAAAAAAACTCACACTTAATCACGTTTTTTTACGCTTTATTCTATCCTTTTCACTTTTAATGCAATTGAGATACTAAGATTTCATTTAAATAGAATACTAATAAAAATATAATCCTAATAAAATATTAATCTTGTCCTTCATAAAAAATAATTTATTTTATTAATAAGACCCATTATATTATGTTTCAAATCATATTTCTTTAAAATAAACGGTATATTATATTATGTTAATATATATCAAATTAAATTTTTTACGTGAATGAGCGTATTATTGATTGAGTATAAATTTTAAAAATAAAAAATATTTGAGTAATTTCATTTATAAAAATTTAGAACAAATTAAGTAGCCAAAAATAAAATGTAATAAGTAATTTTAGACATAATACGTTTTTAAAAAAGTTAGAATGAGTTTTAGAGATGAATCATATATTATGTTATAAAAGTGTTTTTGGATAAAAAAAATTTAATAAACTGTTATGTAACTCTGTTGGGGATCGATATAGAGTTTAGAGGGGGGTGAATAGACTTTTTCTTTCTTTGAAGTTTTTGCAAAGGTGCTAGAATCCTGTTATATATTATAGCTTATCTTGTTCGAATATATTTCCAGCATATCACAATAACTTGTGCGGAAACGATCTGATGGTTTGAGGTGAAAACAATAAAACAGTAGACGGTAGTTGTTTCTGGAAGATGAAATCTGCTATGTCTCTCCTTCCTCTGTTTCCAGAAGGTATCACTAAAAGACTTTGATTTTTACAGTACAACTCTTGTATACACCCACTTCAGTAGGACTTACCATTGGCCTACTGAAACTCTTAGTTTCACAACACAATATAATGAATACAACAAGGTTCTTGAAAAAACTCTTTTCCAGATTACAAACTCTTATCAATAAGATGTAATAAATTGAATAGCTTATGAAGAGATGAAGAAACAGCAACACAAGATGATCTCAGGAGATCAGATATCTGCTATAAAGAGTGTGCTGCTTTTCTATATATTGAGCTTGAAGATAAATAGTAATTCTTGATTGCTCAAAACAACGTTGGAATAATAGACAGAGAATGTGTTGCTTGTTAATAATAATTGTCGTTAACTATATTGGATTGATCATTTCATATATAGAAACCTTGAATCCAACGTTTATAAACAAAACGGCTTCTTTGACTCTGAGTGAATTAGCTTTATCACCGAAAAAAGGTCCTGTAAAAAGCTTCAAAATAATCAGTCTTTGTTTTATACCAAAAGTAATAAGACGTGTTAAATGTCTTCGTACTGCATTAAATGGTGCAATTAATACTAGTATTATGTAAAGTAACGGTAACATTTAAGACTTGTAACGATCACACGAAAGACGTTAAGTTCTGCTTCTGTTTTTGCTAACCGTTTAGCTAAGAAATACTAGATAAGTTCTGCTTCTGTTTTAGTGATACGAGTGCTTCTGCTTTTTATAATCTCCTCTGTTTTTACTATCACCACCTACTGATTTTGATTCTCATCATCACAATTAAAGTAAGTCTAACAATTTCCCCCTTTTGGTGATGCCAAAGCCTAGATGTTAGTAAAGATAAAGAACAGCAGTTATAACGAAAAGCAGATAGAGTTTATAACAAGATAATCGATTAAGCAAATAAGAAATAAAATAATTCGATGTAAAGAGCTCAATCGGTGCCAATGTCTCTGAAAATAATTTCCTCATTCTTAGGATCTTGATTTCTGAAAGATGACTCTGCATGATGTCTGCTATCTCCAATTCTGCCCCCTGTTATGCTTTCTGGTTCCCCTTTTTGGCATCACTAGCCTGAATTCAAGTGAGCAAATCATCCACCCGGATAGTAAGGGTATGAATTCCATCATTTAGCATCTCTAGATACGGTGCTTGGTTCGAAACACGTTCAGTAAGAGCATGAAGAGATTGAGATTGAGACTCAATCTTGGCATCAATAATTTCGAGCTTCGAATCCAAAGCTGCAACGTTGTTGGATACTTAGAGAATAGAGGAATCATGGTCGGAGATAGTTTTGGTTAACTTAGCCTGACCGAGCAAAATGTTATTTTGATTTGTGAAAACAGATGTCTTGAAGATACTGGTTTCAACATTCAGCTTGGCCAAATATTCTGTCGTGCGAGCGACTTCCTTAGAGATGCGGTCACAGAAGAATTTAGTAGCACTTACTTAACCAGCGTGTTCACGAGACAACTGTTTTACTATCTCTAAGAGATTGTTAAGATTTCTTTGCAGAACATCTATATCAAATTCAAGAGCAAATTCTTCTTCTAGGGATGGAGATTTCTCTTGAAGACGTTGCTTGATGTCTGCAACTTGAGCAATGTGAGCAGCTGAGCCAGAGGGAGGGACAATCAATGCAGTAGAGGGGACAAATTCTGGTTGAGCACTAGATGGAGCTGTTGCTGGTGCTGCAGAAGTTCTTTCAGAAGCAGTAGATTGTACAAGTGCTGCACTATCTTCTGGTTTGTGCGAATCAGTAGCTGTTTCGGTGGTTTCCATGGGCTCAACAGCTGGATTTGGTTCATATGGAACATTCAACAGATCTTCCATTTCTGCTTGATGTTCTTCAGAAAATTTGTCCAAATCCGGTAGTGAAGAGGATAGAGCAGCATCTGATTCTTTCTTAGATTGTTCTGCTGGTTGTGCTTCTGGGTTTCCTTCTGGAAGTACCAAGTAGACAATCAGAGATGCTTTTGATGCAGTAGGAGTTGGAACAATCGATTGAATCACTTCATCAACAGACGCCAGGTTATGAACAGAACTTAATGATGAAGATTTAGTAGGCATTGTCGGAGATGCAGGAGTACTGGAAACTTTAGCTTCAGAAGGAGCTGTAGTCTTTTCCTCAACTGGATTTATCTTGAGAATATCTGGGACTTGACCTACTCTGTATTGCAGAGGTTGTGCAAAAGCTTGTTCCTGAGCAAGAACTTGCTCATTCAGTAATCTCAACCGGGCAGTCAAAAGTTGGATGACATCTTGATCATGAGCAGCAGTAGGATTCGTGGAATCAAAATTTGACTTAAGAGTCTTCATAACAGAATCCAGATTCTGAAGCTTGAACTGATCAAGAATGTAGTTTCTTCTGTTTATAGTTTCAATGATGTTTCTGCTCTTAGCAGAAGCAAAGACTTGCTCTCATTCTTCACCATTTTAGGCCTAAGAACGTGGAGTTCTTAAATATGTGATGGGGTAGAAAACTCAAACCTTGAGCCAATCATCGAAGAAAATCATATCCTCACTGGTAGATTTTTCGATTTCTTCAGGTGAAGATCAAAAGCTGTTTGAATAGATGATTTGGCACCATGATCTTTTGGTTCTTCAACGAGTTTACCTTTGCATTTGTTTGAGGAGGCAGGTAGCACGGGTCGAAAAAGCAGAGCAACCTGTGAGAGGTTCTCTAATTACAACTCCAGTAGAGGGTCTGAGGGTTTGAAATGAAGCTGAAGTGGTTGCAGTAGGAATGACTGCGGTGTTAGAAGTAGGGATATAGACTAGTTTAGATGAGGTGACGGTTGGAAAAACTTGTCTCAAAGGAATAGTATCAAGGACAGTAAGGGGTGCTGTCTTCTTGTTACAAATTGTGGTTCGTGGTTTATTTTTGGTTGGAGTGGCTGGGAGTGAGGCTTCGGTGGGGGCAGCGGATTCTTCAGATATGGTTTTATCGGAGTCAGTCACGACAACAACTCTTTTCCTCTTGACTTTCTTCCGAGGTTCTTGAGCCTCAGCTTGAGTATCACCAATCTCCTTTTTATGGCAAAAAATTTTGCCAAGGTCTGTTTTGGCTTTAAAGAGAGAACATTGTCAGCATCAGCCATGGTAACATACGAACCATTATGTTCCGACGTAAGCGAAAATCCATCATTCCTTAAAAAACTTCCTGATTTGGAAAGCAAAACCAGTACCCTTTCTTAAAATCATGTCCTTCATGATTTTGAATAAGAAGCGACTCCAATCAATTTTTGCTTCATAAGTGATGGCTATCATCACTTGGACCTTTTCCTTGGTCAATTTATCAAAGGTGCCAGAAGTGCCTTCGCAACAATATCAGCGAGTATTTGGTACTCCATTTTCAGAAGCTTCTTAAAACAGAAGGGATAAAACTCCTCTCCATAAGCCGAGAAGGTGGTAAGAGCAGTAGACATTTCCTCCTTAGTAGTAACAAAACTTTCAAAGTTACCTGATAATGGGAGAAATAATGTTGATCCCAGAAGTGCAGCATCGATGATTTTTGACGCATCTCCCTGAGAGTATACGATCTTTCCATCCTCAATGGTTGCTTTTGCATAGAAATCCAGGAGGGTGGTTTTGTAAATGATTGCGAGTGATTCCAGAAATTTTCTAAGACCAGATTTCTCAATGGCCTTGAACATTTTAACGAGATTATCATCCTTGATGGTGAGTACCGATGCAAATTTGATTGGATAAGCATTTAGTGTATAGACTCCATCCATTTTCCTGTAAGTTAAAAGGATTCGAAGTAGATTTTTTGTTGTAGAAATAAATTCAGAGAAAGCAGTAGAATGTATGCAACAATATTTAATCGTAAAAGTGAAGTGAGAGAGAGAAGGGGCGGTTAAATTCAAAATGTACAGCTGTCAGTGAAAACATAAGGACATGTGTCAATATGTTTACGGTGAGATTGAAAAGTTAAAAGATGAGTGTCAGTTGAACCAATGATTTTTTTAAAAAAAAAATCATTGGAAGGCAGGCTGTCCAAAGCGGTTACTAAAAATTCAGAAGAGGATTTGTCGTTTTATGATAACATCTACTGAAAGTGATAAAGTAATGAAATATATCCAGCACTTTTGACAAAGTCCAGTAGACACATTGTTTTATCGAAAAGACAAATCTCCTTCTGTATATGACTTGAAACGGAAATATCAGTCACAATTAAAAAACATTCAACCTAAATTAATTCAAATAAACAAATATTAAATGCGAAGAATGAAGATCGGAGGAAATAACAGATGACTCCTGATATTCTTCCAATAGGAACAAGCAGGAGGTGAATAGTCAAGTGACTATTCAACTAGCCCGAGGATAATTATAAATACCTGCAAAGACACAAACTAATTCATTTTAAACATTTAACAAATGGATAAAGCAAGCAGTTCATCAGTGTCTTCTCTGGAGTCGGATAAAGCAAGGGAGTTCCAAATACAACATACGGCGTCTCGTAAGAAGATGTTTGAAGACATCGTTCTTAAAAGGATGAAAACTTGGAACAAACTTCTGGATCTGTAGACTAAATAACCAGTTAGATTTTTCTATAAATTATATCTAAGCTACGGAATCATCCCTTTCACAAACCATGATCATGCGAAGAGAGGGGGATGATTTCAGTAGGTTCTAATTATGATTTCTACTGTAAATCTCAATACTGCTGATATCTAAAATTATAATTGCTTATCTAGTGTAACACATATGATTTTATGAATGAAACAGTTCATTTTGTTATACTTCTTGTACTACGTTATCTACTGTTTCTACTTAATGCATAAATATCAGAAGATAGTAATCAGTAGTTACGACAAGTCAATCAAACCAAGAACATTTCGGAAATAAGAAAACTTAGTCTCCGAAGAGGTTTTGTAAAGATATCTGCTGCTTGTTGATCCGTAGGGACATATTTCAGACGAATGTCCTTCTTCTGCACATGATTTATTATAAAATGGTGTCTGATGTCAATGTGCTTCGTTCTGGAATTAAGTACTAGATTGTGTGTAATTGCTATAGCACTGGTATTGTCACAAAATATAGGTGATTCAGAGGCTTGAACTCCATAGTCCTTAAGTTGTTGTTGCATCCAAAGTAATTGAGAGCAGCAACTTCCAGCAGCAAGATATTCTGCTTCTGCACTAGACGTGGCTATGGAAGTCTGCTTTTTACTGAACCAGGAGATCAACCTATCACCAAGAAATTGACAAAAATCACTGGTGCTTTTCTATCCACTTTGGAACCTGAATAGTCAGCATCTGAATATCCAATAACTGAACCAGGAGATCAACCTATCACCAAGAAATTGACAAAAACCATTGGTGATTTTTCTATCCACTTTGCAACCTGCATAGTCAGCATCTGAATATCCAATAAGATTGAAAGAGGAATCCTTGGGATACCATAGGTCGACATTTTGAGTACCCTTTAAATATTTCAAAATTGTCATTTCCCTTATGGAAACTTTATAGATTAGATGATGCTTTCTGTTTCTTAGGTCAAGACTTCCTAAGAATTTTTGTACCTGTCCTGCAGATAATCCTTGATATCTCTGTAGACTAGGATTTTCTCTCATAATTCTTTGAATCATATTATGAGGTATTTTTGTCTGGACTAAAGAATCCAGACAAATATTCATGTTTTTCGTGTCGAAACACCTCGTCTTCAGTCAGATTCCGATTCTGTTCCATCAGATTATTCCTGACTCAAGACTTCTTATTCTTCATATATACTTTCATCTGAGGCAATGTCCCTCAAATCTGTATATCTGAATAAGATCTTCGTAATAAATTGCTTCTTCAATATCCGGGGTTGGATCGAAGCATTTAATACCTCTTTTTTAATTTTCTGGACAATTGGTCGAGATATGACCTCTTGCTCCACATGTCCAGCAATTACAGTCTTTAACACTTTCATTAGCTCGAGTATGAGCTCTTCTGAAAGTTTTCTTTGTAGGTGTTCTTCCTGTGCTTCGAGATGTACTCGATGCTTGGGATGATATCCTACTTCTTGATGGTCCACTTCTTTGTCCAGATTTGTAAGATCTGGCTTTCTGTCTAGACCTAAATTGTTCTTGGTTTCCAAGAACTTCTTCCACTTCTAGCATAAGGATGAGTTCTAAAACTTTTCCCCTTATGCTTTTGTGGTTTACTTCCAATAATCGTTAGAAGATCATTTTCCTTACAACACAAAGGAGTACGTTTGTTAATACCCCTTAGTCTTTTGTAATTCTTTTGTAATGGTGCCAAATGACACCATTCTGCCAATTTTCCTTTAAGAAAAGAGGCTCTTTGTGCCAATGTATATGGATCGCCAGAAACATATTCCCTGATTAACATTTCTCTCCAGGAACTTGGCATCTTGGCGAAGAAGAGCTGCATTGCTATGTCTTCTTCGACTCCTGAATTCATCTATATTTAGTGAATAACATAATGTATTCATCCACTAAACATATATCATGTAATTCAAGACTATACAGAGCTTGGGTATATTTCTTTTTCTTCTCTATATCTTGACTGTTAAAATAGTATATCCCTATAAATTGAGCTTTAAAAAGGGTAGTCATTCTTCCTGCTATCTCGCTAAGATATTCTCCAGCTATGACTGATTCTTTGGTTTCTACCGAAGTCATGTCCCAAGAAATTTTCACTGATCCCATAAGACTCATTTCCAGAAGTTTAATGAATCCTTCTCTGTTGAGATCAAGCGTTCCTGCTGCGATTCTCATAGCTGATGTCCAATCATCTATGACATCTTCTCTGTTTTTGAAATCTAATACATCTAGGTTAAGCATAACCCCATAAGGATGTATTGGTTCTAAAAAATATTTTCCATAGGGTGTTTGATGCAAAGGAAATATTATTCTTCCTTGATCTTGTTCCCGCTGGGTGTGCTTCTCCACCAGTGTAAAAGTCTGATTGGGATTATCTCATATTTATATTTTATGATCCCACACTTTCTCTGGGTGGTTCCTGCGAAGATGACCATGTTATAGAAGGTTCACCTCCCGTCGTGTTCATCTTCAAATCTACGACTTTGAGATTTTCGAAAGATTCCCCAAGCTCTTGTAGATCGTCTAGACCAATCCTTTCTAAAGTTGTCATCGGATTAATTTCTTTTCTGAGACAGATTTAATTAGATTGATTGATAGAATCGATAGGGGGGATATCTGAAAGGGGATCGGTTACGGTGACCGGAAGCGCAACAGAAGTTTAAAAATCGAAATTTTGCATGGAATTTTCGGTCACCTCATGAAATTGTGTAGCAAATACAATAAAACACAAAAATGACATTCATAGTGTGTTTAGAATTTTACCTATCAATCACAAGGATTGATGTATGGCTCCAACTAAGGTGTAAACACCTTAGCTCTTCAATAATAGAAACTATCTTCAAGCTTCCTTTGAGCACTCCTTGCTCAACTATTAAGCTCATCATCAACTAGGTAGATCCCCTCTTAATTTGCAATAGAAAACTAAGAGGATTTTTCAATGAGAATTATTTTCTTTCCTCAACACTTGAAGAAGAAAAATGGAGAAAATTTTTGGAGAGAATTTCCACAAATTTCGGCCAAGGAGGGAGAGTAATGGGGGGAAGGGAGACTTGTCTTGGACTTGCAAAAAAGCTAAAAGCAAAAACACCTTTTTGCATGTCATGCCTTGATAATCCAAAAAAGGTAGTCTCCAACCCTTCACCTCCCATGCATGCATATATATTATATGGTTTTTTAACAAATTAAAAACCCATGGACTTAATTTAATTATCTCAAACATTTTGAGACTAATTAAACTTTACTTGAATTTACTCAAGTCCACTAGTTAAATAATTTATTTAAATTGAGCTCTACGAGACTCACTATAATTTAATTAATTCAACACTTGAATTAATTTAATTATTTGGACTCTACTAGGTCCACTAGTGTTTAATTAATTAAACACTTGAATTAATTTAATTTAGTCCATAATAATGTTTATGAAAATCACAATTTTCAAATACATTATTCACTTGACCAACTTTTAATTTAGGAACACTTCCATAAATTAAAATTTACATTTCTCTCATAGAAGTCATACTTCTATTTTCCTTTACGCTTATAAACTCATTTATAAGCCGTTCAACACATTGAACTAATTTCTCCTTTATAGAAGTCATACTTCTAATTTTCCTCACGCTTATAAACTCCTTTATAAGCCGTTCAACACATTGAACTATTTCTCTTCTCAACGGGATCTAGAAAGCTAGTACTTGTGTGGCCCTCAATGGTTCATTGATACAACTAGCCGTGGGTTCACATCTCCATGTGATTCGGACTAAACATGTCCTTATATGAGCATACCCCAATTGCTCCATTCTTACTTATCAACACCTTGATAACAAGAATGTCAGAACTCAAGTCTGATAGTACCCAACCAACCATGTTAAACGCCTAGCAGCATCGCTTACATGATTCCCTAGGTATCAAATGATAGTGCCTGCAAGAACCATTCAATTATGGTTACCGTACAGTACGGTCCCTTCAACTCATATATCCCGACCTATTCGACAACCATTGGTTTATCGAGAGTTGTCAATGAATCGATACTATGTGTCATGTCGTAGTTGCATCGATGGTGTAATCTATGAAACCCCTTTCATAATTACCACCATACACTAATCAGAGATTTCAACCTACATACACATGAGAACACATAGGATATCCATACCCGAAGGTAAGCGGTGAATCCCCGACTACAATGCATCGACTCCTATATGTTTCGACAGAACACCCAACCTTGCCACCTGATGACCCCATGAGAGTCGGTAAACAAGTCAAAGTGTAATTCTAGCACATAGAGTCTCAATGTTGTCCCGGGTCATAAGGACTAATGGTGTACAACCATAAACCAGGACTTTTCCACTCGATAAGTGAGAACCACTTGGAAAGTCCTTTATGGAGGGTTGTTCAGTGCACTCTACCAGGAGCACCTATCTGCATGCTCGGACATCACAATGTCCCCTACCAATGAAACATGGTACTCACATCGCAGATACTAGTCTCGAACTCTAGAGGCCTATATCCTTCTTAGCGGCGGCTGAATCGACTAAAAACTGTTTAAAATATACAGTATTCCAAATATGAGTTTCATGATACTCATCATATGAGCATCTCATATTCTTTCTACTATTTGTATATTCAAGGTCTTTATCTATGCAACTAGCATGGGTATACAGATAAAGATTTGCCAAAACAATAATTTCAAATATTATTAAAATAAAGATTGCTTATACATAGAGTTTCATTGTGAACACTCGGCCAACACTTGGCTCGACGGGCACCTACTCTAACAATATCACCGTTGAGTTACAATAGCTCGGTTCTTGAAATATTGAACACCGATGAATTAAATCGAGTTTGGTGTTCAAACCAAACGGAAAATACTCGAAATAATCCTTCGTAGAAAACGATTAAATATTTTGTAAACCATTTAAAATATATGCAAGTTGAATGAATAAAAGTATTTTAGGTGAAGCATTTTATCAAACATTTGGTATGCAATATTTGGGTGTTTGAAGAACATATAAAATGCTTCAACATTGCTTCTTTAAAACTATTAAAATGATAAGTAAATGCAATAAACAAATAGACACGAATTTGTTTATGGATGTTCGGAGACTTCAAATGCTCCTACGTCACCCCTTCTTCCCCTTGGGAAGGATCACTTGAGAACTTTGATTTATACAACTCTTTGTACAAACTCATTCAGCTAGGGCTTACCCACTGCCTAAACTGAACTCATAGCACTCAAGATTGTAGGCATCATCTCACAATCAACATAATGTTTAACGTCTCTTATGCCAAGATTACATACACAAGTTTAATGTCTTTGTGCAAGACTCACTCAATTAATCTTTTCAGCTCAAACTCTCTGTATATGTGTGAGTGATTGTGTGTGAGGAAATTTATCATTTACAGTGTACATCTCAAATGTATCCTCACACAAGGGCTTGTGCTCTCAACTAGCTGATTTCTTTATGCCAAGTGCCCATGCTTTGAATCCCCTTCAAAAGCTCTTGTTTGATCTTCAAGATGTTGTATTTATATGCTCCAACAATGATATATACGTTAGACACAAGAATATGACCGTTTAGAAAGTTTCTGTACTGTTTCTGGAATTGCAACGGTCAAATTCTCCTTGCTGGACATTTTCCCGACTGGTCAACTCTTGTCAACTCAACTGGTCGTTCAGTTCAACTGGTCAGCAGCTGGTTCAGTTCAGTTCAGCTGGTCAGCAGCTGGTTCAGTTCAGTTCAGTTCAGCTGGTGTGCTGAAATCAGCCTAACCGATTTCAGTTTGTGCAGAACCAGTAGTTTCATCGTCATTTATCAGCATCTTAGGCTTCGATTCAGACTTTGACTTCTGAAGATGATTTGTAGATCTTCGTCTTATCTTTCCAATGCATACTGAATCGCTTCATTTAGATAATTGAGTTTTCTAATCATTGTAGTTCGCGGATTGTCATTTGGATCATCCAGCTGGGAGATATCATTAAAACACCGAAGATTGCCAGAAATTCAGTTTGTGCAGAATTCAGTTTCGGCTTGTTTCTTGTTTTAATAACTTCACACTTGAGTAAATATGTTAGAAACATAATAACAAGTTTTGTTAACATCAAAATCAAAATTGCGAATTTGAAAAGTTCAAACAATCTCCCCCTTTTTGATGATCACAAACTTGGATAAACAATCAACTCAACTAACATATTTCTCCCTCTTTTTGTGTGAATCAAAAACTCATATTTTCAAAATATTTTAAACAAAATTTTCTCCCCCTCAATATCTAAATATAATCTACTCATTAAAATTATAAGTGAGTTCTCCCCATCTATTTTTGAAAATATGAAAATTATAAAAGAAGAAGGATAACTAACAAATTTTCTCCATAGCTCATTTTCTGCTTCAGCACATATGCTCTGCCTTCACCGAATAAACTGTATTTTCTCGAGCATAATTAGGCTACAAATTTTATACCGCTGTAAACCTCTATGAGCCTAGTTTGCAACGCAAAAACCAGTTCGTCATTTGGACATTCGAGCAAGGAGATATGCCATTTTTCCTACGATCGCTACAAGCTGCGCGGAAATTCAGTTTTGCATATATGTAAGGCTCGAGATTTATTAGTCTTCATTGATGTGATATTCGGAAGATATGAGTATGCATGACATGTAATGAGAGGCACTGAATGAGATTATGAATGGTTGCATAAAGACTAGACCGCACCCGCGCTACAAATAATACCACACCCGCGGTTGATGGACAGAGAGTTGGAGATTATTTACAGAAGTGACACCGCACCCGCGGTGTAGAAGTACCGCACCCGCGGTGCATGGCCAGTAGGGTATGAAAGTGCTACTGGAGATTGAGCGCACCCGCGGTGCTAGACAGACCGCACCCGCGGTGTTGTACCAGTAGGGTCAGCGCACCCGCATTAAAAAGACAGAGCGCTACCCGCGGTCCAAGCTTCGGGGAAAGTTGATGCATATCAATACATGGAGCGCACCCGCGGTGCAAAAGTGAGCGCACCCGCTGGTGCGACGTGCAGTATGAAGGTTTAGGCCATGTGTTTGACATGCAATTGAGATATATATATATATGTATTGATGCTCACGATTTCAGCAGAAGAAAACGTGGGTTTTCCTTCAACAAATTTCTTAAAGCTTTTCATATCTTCAAATAGTGATTTTGAGATATCCGTGTATCAGAAGTTGAATCCGAACGCAGTATCGTACTCCTCTCGCTACGAGCTATACAAGGACGTAAGTTTTATTAAGTTTTGAGATGATTTGGAAACATGATATTGTTCGAATTGAATATGAACCAGATATGGTGTCTCTGATATAGTAAGCATCGCATAATTGAAGTCAGATCGCAGAACAGACTGTGTATGCAATTGTTATGATTTTCGAAAGATATTGATTGAGATTTGATATCAGAGTAGTGTTGTTACTGATGTTAAGTGTACCGATATTGAGATTATGAATTGTATTGATACTGATTATGAATTCTGGTAGTATCTCTGTGATGTTGAGATAGACGGGGTTATCGTGACTGTATTGTTATGCCGTCGAAACATCAGTAGATTGATATTGATCAGATTCAGTAATGATTTCGATTGTATCGTGATATCATTGATATGAATTAGATTGTACCTTGTTCAGATATGGATCAGATTATATACCGATTTGAGTATTGATCAGAACAGGTCTTGAATTGAGTTATATACTGATATGGTATTTATATGATTGTCATTATCAGATTTGGATATGGACAGATTGGAATACAAGACTTCGTCTTCATCAGACCGAGAAGAGAAAGGTATAAATGGATGTCAATTGGGAGATTGACTTGAGTTAGATTTAACTCGAGTTTCCCTAAACCACATACTTGTATGGTATTGTTTTTATACCTTTGTGTTTTAATGAGTACGTATATTCTATTGAATTAGAAGTAGAAAGCAGAGAGCTATTAAGTAAGAGTCACTGACAGAGGGGTTAGATTTTGACAGACTTGTCACTGACCCATTGCACATTGTCAGAATAGGCTTAGTCTTGGTAGATACGCCAAGGCACTGGACATTTGGTATATCGTTATGCTTCAGATACAGATAGCATTCTATTCGATATAGATTAGACCAAAGTCCAGAAATAAAAACGTACCGCCACTGCGACTGGTAGTAGTAGGTGGGAGACTTGTTACGTTCTTATTCACCGGGATCCCTAGATTAGAATGAGAGATGAATCGAGTTTTAGATATTGAGACTAGAATTTGATTTACAGATCCGTATTGAATTATGTTTCGTAGATTACGATTCATGTTTTATTTACAGACTGGTATGGATACATGTTGTTTGATTATGCTACATGTGATAAGATATAATTCATGCTTTTATGTTAATTCAGTTAACTGCATGTATACATTATTTATACTGGGATTATTTCTCACCGGAGTATCCGGCTGTTGTCTTGTTTGTATGTGTGCATGACAACAGGTGGGACAAGATCGGGGTCAAGAAGATGATGAGAGATCGAGATTAGAGTGGTGATTCCGGACTTGGATGTAGACTTGGTTTAATACTTGAAATTTAGTAGTTAAACCTTAGACTAGTTTGAACTAGAAGCATGTTGTACAAGATTTGTATTATTATACTGGTTTGTATAATAGATTGATTCCATTACCTTCCGCATTTTAAAGAAAAATTTTTAGACCCTGTTTATCTTAATTGATAATTAACTCCCAAAGATGATTAGCGTCCGGGTCCCCACAATATATATGTCTAAAAAATCTGAAATTTTCGAATTTTAAACATCAAAATCAGTTTAAATGTTCTTTCAAGAACACCCCGCTCTGATACCACTTGAAAGGATCGGTTAGAAGGTGATAAGTGTTTAGAAGGGGGGTTGAATAAACACTCACGGATTATATATATTTTTTCGAAAATTGGGTTCAGTTTAGTAACAAACTGACACTCGGTATCTCGTCAGTCGATAACAATCAGTTTAACTGAAAAAACAGTTGCGGAAGTAAACTGACTGAGAGATAGAATAACTGACTGAAAATAATAACTGAAATAAAATGCACACAGTTTGTTTCTGGATGTTCGGAGAATAGAATAACTCCTACGTCATCCCTTCTATCACGAAGATAGGATTTTCACTAAAAGACTTTGATCGAATACAAAAGTTGTACTGACCCACTTCAGTTTGAACTTAACACTACCAAAACTGAAACTCTTAGTTCACAAAAACTTTTATAGTGCGTGACTAAATTTAACACGATTGAATGAATCTAACAATGATTTCAAAGTGCTAACAAGCTCGTAAATGTAGCCTTGATTGCTACTGATCAATCTGATAAGAGTGAGCTTTTGATATTTGAATATGAGTAGTGATTTTAGCAGCGTAACATCAAGCTTGAATAGAATAGTTGTTCGTGTTCTTTTTCGACTTCTTTTCTCGCCTATTTATAGGCTTCTCTTCCAACGGTAACAATAAATAATATTTGAATCTTTATATCCGTTGATTGCCACGTCAATATTCCTCTGACAACCGTACACTGCAATCTCTGAAATGCGGCGTTCCACTAAGTAACAGTCTGCTGTGTACCACTGTCGGTTGAATATCCTTTCCCGATAGCTGATGACGTGTTCAGCTGAAGAATCAGCTGCTGAGCAATAGCTGGTAAGGTTTACAACTGTTTTGGGTTGAATGTTCGTTCAGTTGCGTAAATCAGTTGCGTAGTTCAGTTGTGGCTTCACGCGTTCAGTTATTATAATCAGTTGGTTCGAGCTTTTGTCCTTAAGTTTGTCAAACGCCGAAACTTAGTTTCCAACAATTTCTCCTTTTTAGGTGTTTGAAAAAACTAAGCAAATAATAACTGAACAACTTAACTCATTGTAGATAAGATAAGAATTCGATTAACTGAACTTCTTCTTAGAGAATAATAATCTTCAAACAATAAAAAATGCTACTCGAAACAGTTAACTTCTGACTGTTCTTTAACGAGATTCTGACTGGTTTTGCTGTTGATCTAGCTGAGCTTAAACTCTTCCCCTTTTTTGTCAAATACATTCATCTTATTTGATAACCTCCGAACATCAACTGATAAGAGGCCGACAGTAGTGGACACGTTTAAGATTGCATTAAGCACCGTGGTTTGCAGAAAATCTATTTTCCTCGAGACAGACGTCTCCACAAAGTCAACTCGTTTGCTGATTGTGTCTCGAGTTAGGGAGAGACTCTCAACTAAGCCTCTGTTCTTTCTAAGTTCCTCTATTGTAACAGAGATAGAGGTCACAGCAACTTGAATTTTCTTCAGCCTCTCTGAATTGAATTCAACTGAAGAGTCTAGTTTCAGAGAATAAGCAAGTTGAGTGTTTTGAATTTTCTTGATATCATCCATCATCTGTGACGTGATTCTGGATGTCCTGAATCTCTTCAAGTACTAAATCCATGTCTGAGGATGGATGAGGAGATACAGGTTCAGTCATCCTTGGTTCCTGTTCCCTGGTAGTTTGATCAAAGACCACCATAGTCCTGTCAGATACTACCGTTTCAGCATGTATCAGCTCTGGAACTGTCTTGCATACTGGATTCCTCTTGAATAGGAGGAGATGAAGAGTGATTCGGAGCAGCAGAGGAACTGTCCTGCTGATTAAGTTGATGATCTATGGGAGTTTCAGTTGGAGGGTAAGTGACTGGTGCTTCTGATTGTTGGTCAACTGAAACTTGTTGCGGCTCGTCAGTGGGAAAATTTTCAATAGCATGCAGCTGAGCCTCCACAGTGTCAACAGTTTCTTGATTTGTCACGACAGGTGATCGACTGGGCACATCAGTTTGAACACTTTGCTCAGCAGAGACAAAAGGCTGAACTGGTTCCTCAGTGAAAGAGATAGGAGCATCTGTAGCTGCTTGATCTGTTGGGAGATCAATTGATTCAGTTGAAGGCACATTTGTCTGAAGTTCTTGGGCTACTGACTGAATGATCTCATCGATATTAGCAAGTGTCAAGTCAGCATCCGAATATAGTTGAGGATCAGCAGCAGAAGAAGATTGTGGCACATCCTGAATTGGCTCTACAGTTGTAGCAGCAACTTGTTCTGGGGATGGCTCTTTGTGCTGTGATGAAGGTTCGTCTTCTTCTTCTTCTAAAAGGCCTTCATGAATGACTAATTCCTGATCCATTTCCCAGTACTTTATCTGCATTTGCAAATTCATAAGATCTGTGTCTAACTGAGTAAGCACAGCTCGATCATTGTAGGCAGTTGGATTTGTAGGAATGTAGTTGCTCTTGAGCTTCGCAATCAGTTGAGCCAACTTTTTGGCTCTTACTTGATCAAAGAAATATTTTTTCCTCTCCAGTGCCTGAACAATGGTAGCAGCTTTGACCACTTTGAGAACAGCTGCTTCCAATTCGATAAATTTATTCAGTTGAGACTTCCTTTTCAACTCTTTGGCAAAGATGTGAGTTCTGAAACGCGTCCAAGCATCATAAATTTTCAGTTTGGATTCAGCAAATGCATTGACCTGTTCCCAGATAAGGTCAATGTGAGTTTGAATCGCGTTTGTTGGCCTGGGCTCTTCGATCAACTGGCCCTTTCCTTTCTCATCAGAGAGAATGTGCGAAATGTTCAGTCCAGAACGAGTAGTATCTACCAGTTCCTGAATTTTGATTCCTTTGGGTTGAGCAGGAGCTAAGATGGTAGGTCGATTGATATGGATCAATGGAGCTGTAACTCTAGATGATTCCTTCTTTTTACTAGCTGTGGTGATGAATTTTTTGGATGGATCAATTGATGGAGGTAACTTATCTTTTGCTGAAACTTCAGCTGGAATGGCTTTCAGAGGAAGAGCCTGAATAGGCTGTTGAACATCTGATTGCTTTACACTTTCAGCCGGGATGAATTCCAACATTGCTGCCGGCTTGGTTTTCTGTGTCCTTTGGTTCTTTGAAATCTTCGGAGAAGGTGTCTTCTCAGAATCTGATTCACTGACAATCAATTTTCTCTTGATTGTCTTCAGCTGAGCCAAAGTTCTGCCCTTTTTTACTGACTTGGGAACATCCTGCTGCATCCCTATCTCCTTTTTGATCTTTACAAACTGATCAGGAGAGATGTCAGTTTAGTCTTGGATGGCTGAACGTTCTTGGCGTTGAAGATTTTGAACTTGACTGATTTTTCAGCATTATCAGCCACTAGCCCCTTGGCCTTCAAAAGATAACTGATTTGAACTGCATACCCCCTTGACTGCTTGGTTGATTTGAGCATGTTGCGCAGAATGGTTAAGATGATATGCCTCCAATTCACCTTCTTTTCAGCCATAATCACAGTCATCACATGAAATTTTTCAAGAGTAAGGGCAGCAAAAGAACCGGCCTTAGCTAAGATTCCCTTAGCCACAATATCAGCCAGCAGTTGGATTTCTGGCTTCAACTCTTTCTTGGGATCGGAAACTTTTATTTTCAGACCATCAGCTGACAACAACGATTGCATCTCCTCAATATTGGATGTATTAACCTCAGAAACGTTGTTGAGCCCATCAGTAGGCAATAAGAACAGTTCTCCAAAAGATTCTTAGAAATTGTCAACAACTAACCATTGATAGTAGTGATGACGTTTCCATCAGAATTGACATACCCATTTGAGTAGAAATCATGAAGTTCCTTCGGGTAGATTTCCTGAGAAGATTGTTCCAGAAACATCCTCAAACCAGCTGCTTCCAATTTCAGAATTACGTTCTTGATATCTGCCTCGTTGACTGATAGAACTGATTCAAAATCAATAGCTATAGCATTCAAAATGTGTGCTGGAATTTGATTTGTCATTTCTGAGAATACGAAAACCTGCAAGTTTGCAAGATATAATCTTTGAGTATGAATTTGCTCTGAAAATTGATATTCGCGTAAGGAAGAACTGAATTGGGGCGGGAAAGGTACATATTTAGGTGACTGTTCAAATTCTGGACATGTGTCAGTCCACGAAAAATTTGAATTAAAAACGTGTGTACGTGTGCTGCAAGCGTGTATACAATTTCAAATGGTTCAAATGAGGCCACATTTTAAAGATGCTATTTAGCAAAAAAAAAAAAAACAGTCACATCACTTGATTTGGAATATAATGTGGTTAATTAGTTAACTTATGTGAGAAGATTAGTAAAATAATCAGCTGAATGATCAGTTGTGAAACTGTGTCTTTTCAGTTGAGGATTTACTGACTGCTGTCTTCTCACTTAACCTTTTAAAACCAATATTCCCCCTTAATAAATACATATAAAAATTACGAGAATTTAGGCATGATATAAAATGAATAATTAAAGTAAATCTGATGCTTAGTAGGTTAATCGTCCGCCGTAATGATTTCATCCTTTCAGCTTCCTTGACCCTGGGCTATAAATGAGAATAGTTTGGTTAGTTTCAATCATATTAGCAAATAATTATTCAAAGGCTATAATGTCCAGGTGCAAGTAGCTCGAAGACTCCTGATATGGCCGAAGCATTTAAGGACTCAGCTCTGGAGAAAAGAAAGACTGCTATGGAAGATGAGGTCTTCCACAAGATTCTCCGATACTGGGAAGAGCTTCAAGAACTCCAGTTCCTCCAGGAGTGTGGAGCGGCTACCACCCCCAAACTGGTGGCAAAAATGAAGAGAATATCGGCAGCGCTTGCACGTTGCTGATGAGGTGGACATCTTCGCAGATGAAGGTGTCTACCTACTAATGTTCCAGAAGGAAAGGAAGATCCTAGAACAAATTGCTGAATCAGATGTATCCTCACTCTGATACCAATTGATAGGATCGATGGGGGGATATCACCGTTGAGCTACAATAACTCGGTTCTTGAAATATTGAACACCGATGAATTAAATCGAGTTTGGTGTTCAAACCAAGTGAAAATACTCGAAATAATCCTTCGTAGAAACCGATTAAATATTTTGTAAACCATTTAAAATATATGCAAGTTGAATGAGTAAATAATTTTAGGTGAAGTATTTTATCAAACACTTGGTATGCAATATTTTGATATTTGAAGAACATATAAAATGCTTCAACAATGCTTCTTTAAAATTATGAAAATGATAAGTAAATGCAATAAAAAAATAGACACGAATTTGTTTATGGATGTTCGGAGACTTCAAATATTCATACGTCACCCCTTCTTCCCCTTGGGAAGGATTCACTAAAAGACTTTGATTTATACAACTCTTTGTACAAACCCATTCAGCTAGGACTTACCCACTGCCTAAACTGAACTCCTAGCACTCAAGATTGTAGGCATCACCTCACAATCAGCATAATGTTTAACGTCTCTTATGCCAACACTACATACACAAGTTTAATGTCTTTGTGCAAGACTCACTCAACTAATCTTTTCAGCTCAAACTCTCTGTATATGTGTGAGTGATTGTGTGTGAGGAAATTTATCATTTACAGTGTACATCTCAAATGTATCCTCACACAAGGGCTTGTGCTCTCAACTAGCTGATTTCTTTATGCCAAGTGCCCATGCTTTGAATCCCCTTCAAAAGCTATTGTTTGATCTTCAAGATGTTGTATTTATAAGCTCCAACAATGATATATACGTTAGACACAAGAATATGACCGTTTAGAAAGTTTCTGTACTGTTCCTGGAATTGCAACGGTCAAATTCGCCTTGCTGGACATTTTCCCGACTAGTCAACTCTTGTCAACTCAACTGGTCGTTCAGTTCAACTGGTCACCAGCTGGTTTAGTTCAGTTCAGTTCAGCAGTTCAGTTTCAGCTGGTTCATTTTAGTTCATTTTGTGCAGAATTCAGTGTCGGCTTGCTTCTTGTTTTAATAACTTCTCACTTGAGTAAATATGTTAGAAACACAATAACAAGTTTTGTTAACATCAAAATCAAGATTGCGAACTTGAAAAGTTCCAACATTGATCATCTTTTCTTCTTCAGTCAAAGGTTTTTGCACTACTTTGGCCTTTCCTTATTGATGTAACAAGGGTTCAGTTCCAAAGGATAGTGGTAACCTTCCTTCTGAAGCTCTCTTACTAGGACTTTGTTATAGTATTTGAATTCTTGTTCGAATATCCTTTAATATTCCAAGAATTTCTTCTTGGTTTTCAAGGATTTTTTTTCACATTTCGTAGTACATAATACATCATATTGCCATAATCCGTCTTTTGAATTTCTCTAAGATCTCCCGATAGTTTAGAGGAATCCGGTACTATCTCTAAGAACCTGTTATTTTGAATCATAAGTTTACCTTAGGACTCTGATAAGTTCCTTCTTGATATCTAACCTTAGTTAGATCTTCCTGCTGCAAATATTCCGGAGTTCTGGAATAATTCCTGTAAATAAATAATCTCGAACCTGGGTTCGGATTCATGTAATTTGAGAAAATTCTCCTCCTCAAACATTTAATTACTCGATAATAATAATTTTGTATGTTTAAAATAATTTTACCTAGGCTTTGATATCATTTTCGGCCTAGAAAATCAATCAATTGAATATGAGGATGTTTTTGTCACATTTTGGCTTTTTAGGGAGATTGGGCAAAGTTTTTGAGGGGTAGAGAGTTAGGGTAAAGTTGACTTTGGGTTTAGGGATTTAAAACCAATTTTCTCTTATTTGTATTCAAAAAAATGGAATTCAACAGTAATAACTTTTTTAGTTTCATATTAATTTTTCTCAACCGAATCGAGTTTTATTGTTTTGTTCATCCTTTCGATTGCACCAAAAATGACATCAGAGTCAAATTTTTCCTAGATTCGATGACCGGTGATGATACTAGTGAGAAACAACATATTGACTACGAACGAGGGGTCAACATAGTTGAACAATGGCTCGATCGGGTCGAACCACAACTCAATAATATGGAAGAATCACTTGGCGATCTCGTGCAGATGATTGTACAAGTGAGGTCCAATTCTATGCTACTCCGGGTGGGTGGGTTTAGTTACATCCCCATTTCAAATTTTTATACAAGTCCTATTTTTTGTTTTTATAATGGTTGATTTATCCATTAGAAACAAAAACAAAAACATTTTTTCCCCTTTATATTATTATTGTTATTCACAATTTTGTGATTCTCTAACCACGATTAGAAAATTTTATTTTTAAATGATATCATTAAAGATTTTAAAATTCAATATTTTATATTTAAAATCTATATTCGAGGGTAAAATCTTCACGTTGATATCTACAATTTTAACTTCTATTATTCCTATTTTTTTTAGTAAAATCCAAATTTTAGAATCAACTAAATTTAAATTAGTAATTATTGCAAATATTTATTTTACTCATTTGTAGATGATAATAAACTTATTCTAACCATTTGTAAATGCCACAATAAATGCAAAGAAACAATTTCTTATATTTAACTAAAAATTGCATAGTTTGTGTATATATTTAGTTATGTGTATACATTTAGTTAACCAGTAGATCTATTCACCAGGGTTTAAAACGGAGAATAAAAAAAATGGCACGTTTCAATTTTTTGATACGAGGGATTAAATTTTTAATGTTAAGTACATATATTAATTTTCTAATGGTTAAAGTAACATTATAATAATGAAAAAATAGGGAACATGTAAAAAAAATGAAATGTGAGTATTTTTTTTAATATCATATCTATTGCAAGTTTTGCACAATTTTTGGATCAATTTGAGACATACATTTTTTTTTTATGTGAGGCCCACTAATATGGGTGGTATACCGTATAATTTCGATATACCATACAATTTCGGTATAATCGGTATGATATCTGTATATACCGTTTTATACCGAAAAACCTTGCATTTTAAATTTTTTATAAATTTATTGTTTTAAAATATTATATATTTAAAAAATTTTATATAAATTTTTGTACTTCGGTATTCCGATATATATACCGAAATTTTCAAATTGCATACCATTACCATATCCAAAATTCGATATTGTTACCATACCAGTACCGAAATCTTCGGTATACCGAAAATTCGATAAATTCGGTATTTTTTCGATACGATAATCTCGGTATACCGAAAATTCGATATTTTTTCTACCCCTACCCACTATTTCAAGAGCCGTACTCCCGTCGATAAGTGTCAACATTCTATAACGCCCCGAAAATTTAAAGGTCCACGCGAACCACACACATGTCATTATTAAATTCTTTGTATTTTAATTAATTGTTTTAATTTCATGAAATTAATTATGTTGTGCATATTTGCATGTTTAAAATATAATTTCTACATTGTTGCATAAAAATGTATTTTTAAACGGTTATTCGAGTTGCGATTGAGGAACAGAGACTGAGGACTGAAAATTAGAAAAAAAATTTATTGGTTAATTGTTTAAAATATTGTTGTTGATTTTCCATTTTTTTGAAAATAAGGGGTTTTTAGGTGATTTTATACGTCGAAACGTAAATTTTATCGATGTTGGTTTTTCGACAAAAATACGAACTTTTTGGCAATCCGGCTATTAAATTCACAATCTTATTTTAACAAAACTATTTTAAGATTTTAATTAAACTCTAACCAAGCACTAGTGGGTCTAATTAGGGGGCTTAATGGGCCTAAGCCTAATTAATGAAATACTTATTATTTAAATATGTTAAACTCAACCCAATCCCTACACTCTTACACGCCACTTTTCAGAATTTTGGCACTCCAAAATTCTCCCCAACCAATACACGGCACACACTGTAAAGGCCCGTATTTCGTATTCATATTTTAGCGGAATTATTAAAAATTTTCTAAATAAATAATTATCTTGCCTCATTTATAAAATAAACATGTAAATAATTTTAACTTAAAAATAACAGCGTAAGCAAATATTGTTTTCAAACAACAATTTAAAAATAATCCAACGTAAACAACAATATAAAAATAATCCAACGTATTAAAACTGAGTTTGAATAATAAAAGGTACATAAACTAAAACATGATGTCCTCGGGTTTACTACTGCTGCCACAAGATTGCTCACTGGTCTACGCCCTCCGTCTCGACCTCATCAGTACCTACAACAATCAAGTCTAGTGAGTCTAAAGACTCAACATGTATATATCGTGAATAACAAGTAAATATATATCATAAAATCGCATGCAACGTAAAAATATGGTATCGTAAAGCGTACAGTAAAAATCGTATCATGAATAATTATAACTACGTGCATATCTGAAAATCATACGTAAAAATTTTGCTCAATAGAGCTCTGTCATATCATATCATAATTTTCTGGTAGAGATAATGTTTCTAAGCAAGTGGCCCATAACATAACGTGAGTGCCTGATCAGACTAAACCACAGTATACTGGGCGGTAAAGATCACCACAGCCCTTGGACTGGATATCCGTACCCATACATAATCGTAAAACGGTCGTAATTCACCGGGCGGAGAGGTCCTCGGTTGCGCCTACCGACTTCCAAACCCATAAACATAAGGTGGCCACAAGACATATCGCATATATCTCAAAAATAAACATTTTATATTTTTTTTATGCACGTAATATAATTATAACCTTATTTTTACCGGATGAGTTGAATCGTTCCCAGGCTTGCTGCGACTTAATTCTAATATGTGACACATGCAATAAATCTTAACTTGACAAAAACTTAACAATCGAACTAAAAACGAGACGATTAGAGCCAATAACTTGATTTTTTTAATCATGGCTTCGTACCACCCCGAACCAACATTAAACCGATGTTTAACCATGATTAAAAATATCCCTAACCTACTGAAAAATATGCATAATAACTGTAAAACACGAAAATGGGTGAAAGGAATCCAAAAACATAAAACACTCTTTCGAGAGTCATTTTGGCACCTTTCACCGTAAATTCTCGTACGACCTCTAAACTCGACCAAATCACGAACGGCCAAAAACACTGACTTTTCTAACTCATTAAGGTAGTGTCCAGTCCAAGGCAATAGGCTAAAAGCCAACCAAGAACTCATACAAGCCTTCTGAACCGGACTCACAGTTGCTGTCAAAGAATGAAATTGCAGCAGCAGCTATGTTACTGTTTCGGGGTGAAACTCTGAAACAAATGGAAGTGGGCTAGAACCACCAAGTAGAGACTCTTACCAACATTCTAATACATGGCTTGGACCGTGGCTAAGGGCTAAAAGCCAACCAAAACCCAAGAAAACAACTAGGACACTCACAGCTCCATATCGAGAGCATCACTTGATGTGTAGTGTGCTGAAATGAAATATTTGGGTGTCTTGTGACGTTCCAGTGGCCATTTGATCGACCATGGCTCGATCTAGATAGGATGGAGGGTTGTATGAACCATGGCTATGGTCTAGAAGCCAACCATAATCCATTCAAACATCCAAAACCCGAAACACACTCACACTGAAAATCAGAATTTTTTTTTTTAAAAAACCGATGAGCACCTTACTCTGCTGTTTAAAAATCTTGTGGATCCGTGAACCAAATCTTGAAAGGATGATTTGGTCACGTCCTAGACATGTTAAGGAAGGATTCTCACCATAGCTACAGTCCTTAAAATAGCCATGATCCGAATACTCCCTTAAACCATTCAAGGGACCAAAACCGTGACTCATTTTGCTGCTAAAAACAAACTTGCTGTCATTTCTTTGTGTTTACGTGTGTGGACTTGAACCATTGAACCAAAAACACCCTAACACATTCTAATTCATGCCTAGCAGCAGCCATGTGAGCCTGGAACCGAGCAACCACCTGGATTCAGTAAAAACAATCCAACCGTAAAGCTGAACATAAAGGGCCGAGAAGGCTGTGCATAATTTCCGAAAGTTTGCTGTCAAAATTTCGAGTTGCTGCTTATCACATGAATATATAATGGTTTAAAATATCTAATATAACTTGATTGAAGAGACAAGAAACCATATATACATGCCTGAAATTTGTTTTGACAAAAACAAATCAAAACGACAATACGACGCGACGGAACCGAGTTGGATTTCTTCCTTAGTTTGCTGTTGTTTTCACGATCTAAGCTGCTATTCTTTCTGATGTTTTTCGAGCATATGGGTGTAGATGATGTTAGGGACGAAGGTGTATGATATAGGAGGTGTAAGGGGTCATAATATGCATTTAGTTAGGAGTTACAAGTCAAGAAGTGGAATGGATTTTGAAATACATTATGATTCCCTTTGCTACCGATCCCTTGCTCTTATTCTTGCTGTTATCCACGTTTTCAATAGTACATTTCTGATATTTTTTTCAAATGTGAGAGTGTGGGTTTGTTAGACAATGAAGGTGAGTGCATTAAGGTGGGAGGTTAAAAGTGAAGAAATTTTTGAATGGGTTTTGAAATGATCTTCCTTCCCTACTGTCGAAGCTTCTTACCTTTCTATTCCTACTACACGTTGATTTGTTATGGAAATGGTTTGATTAGAAATAAGGTGTATTATAGTATTTGAATTTACCAATAACTTATTGAATTAAAGATGAGTAATGGTATTCATTTTTAAAGGCCATTGAGGTGACTAACATGAATTTACTACTCTTTTGAATTGTCTTAACCAAATTTATTACTCATTTGCATGGTATGTTATTATTTAAACCTTGTATTTTAAATTCTTAAGATTTTAAATACTCATTATACATTTTAATGAATTAACACATTAATTTAAATTAAACTCTTGCATGATTTTGCATGGATTCAACTTTAAGTATTTAAATACTATGTTTAATTTCTTGAATATATATTATACCTAGATTAATTCATCCCCATTTATTCAACTTATTTAATAACTTAGCTCTAATTAATTTAATAAATCCTAAAACATTCTTTTTCTTAAATTAAATTATTCCTTGACTTAAGTTAAATTTAGGAATATTTTCTTATTATTAATCTTATCTCAAATCTCAAAACTCCGGTCTGACCTCGCGTATTTATCCTGAAAAGATAAAACTAAACATCTACTTTTAAAATAAAAAAAACACTTCATATATATATAAAATATTCATTTTTAATTTAAATAGTAGCAATTATACGAGACTTATACGTAATCTGATTTTTCGGGTTCTACACACACAATAAAAATTCAAGAGGAAAAGCTTTGGTTTTTGGAGGAAAATTCAGCCTAGGAGTCTACGTCGTCGTTCTTCGCATCGTCGTTACGTTTACGTGCGTAATCTACGCAAAGGCACACCATATTTCTTCATTCTCTCATCTTTCACACCATAGTAATTATTTAAAATTGTGTTGCATGAAAAACAAGCCACACACATTATTATTTTCGTATATGCATATTATATGGTTTTAAAAACATGTAATTTGATCCAAAATTCATGAAATTCATGTATCTAAGGTGCTGCCATGATTAAGAAGGGTTAAGGGTATGTTGTTACACAAGTTTGAAGAGTCCTAATCACCTCCAAAACGCTGCAAGCATGGGTAGAAAAAAGATGGAACCGTAGGAATTTAACAGAACAAAGAACCGTGAGTGGTTTGTGTGCTTGTTGGGTTCAAGGGACTCGTTCTTATGCATGGGGCGTAGGGGTGCAACCAGGTCTCGAGGAGGGCTCATGCTGGACATGGGTCAGGGTCAAGAGGGTCCTAGATGGGTTGGCTAGGTTTTGGCTCAAGGTGGCTCGGGCATGGCTCGAGTAAATTGGGAGATGGCTAGGTGTGTTCGATAAGGTGTCTATTTCGAAAATTAAAAGCCTAAAAATGAATCCATGGGTCCACGGGGGTTGCTCATGACTTGGAAGGGTAGAATAAATCATAAAAATGCTATGTTTAAAATTTGGGGATCAAAATAACGAGTTTTGAATTTATTCGGAATTTAATCACCGCACGAAACGTTAATTAACTAATTAATTGAAAAGCCTAGTTTTAAGCTTTATAAAATTATGAAAAATTATAGTTAAGCTCAAATAATTATTAAAAGGCTAAGTTTTTAATTTTAGAATTTTATATTAAGGTTTGGTTTAATACGGGATTAAAAGCCGTAATATGTTTTATTTAAAGATTAATTTAAAAGTCCTCGATTAAGCTAAATAAAAATATGAGAAAATTCATGTAAGCTTAAATAATTATTTGGGACATGTTAGAGTCAATGAAATTAAGAAAATGACAAAAACGTGAGAATTTACGTCCAGGGGTAAAACGGTTTTTTACACCTAGAAATTAGTAAACGTCATGGCAGTGTCCTGAAGGTTGTTTTACATGCTAATATGATTATTTCAAATGTTTACGCATTTTTATGACATGAAATAAATGTTTATGATTTATTATGTCAAAATTTTATTTTAAAAGATTATGATTTAATATGTTAAAAAGTTTATTTTAAATGTTTATGATTGAAATGCAGATTTTAAATTTTTATGATGTTGAAATGTTTATTTAAAAGACTTATGGATTTTATATGTTAAATGGTTTCTTTTAAAATGTTTACGGAATTTTATGAGGAAACGGTAACGTTAAAAGAAATGTTGCATGCTTATTTTTAAAGGAAAATGATATTAATTGAGTGATTTTTATAAAGTAATGAGAATGTAAAACATTGAAGGAAGTGAAGTAATTGTGACTATTGAGGTATGAGGTTTGAGGTAAGAATGGAAATGTCGTGAGGTAAAAGGCCCTAGAGGGAGCCCATGTATGGGAAAAGGCCACAGAGGGAGCCCGACGATCGTATTCTATTCGAAAGAAGATAGGCCAGGGCCCAATTGATAGTGTTGCTGGTGTCCCCGCCACCCAGTACTGCGGTTTCATGTAGATGGATCCATCGACTTTTTGAGGTTTGAGGAAAGTCACAATTAACGATCTGAATTCAATAAAAGAAAAAGAAAAATGTTTATGATCATGAAAAAGGTTTTATGTCATTTCATGTTGAGGAAAAAAAGAAAGAAAAAAGTTAAGGTTTATGTTTGCATGTCATGAAAAAGTTATTTTTACGTAAAAATATTTTCACTGTTGCATGCGATTTTATACGTATTATTTGTTATAAAGATTATGGTGTGTTGAGTCTTTAGACTCAGGTGATTATGATAAGAATGTTATGAAGGTCTTGACGGTTGACTTTGCTGGACTGAAGGTGCACATAACCCGAGGACCGACGCTAGTTTCCGCACTAGTTTATGATCTATGATTTTAAGTGACATTCAAGATATTTTTACGACAATTTATTTTTGAGTGGTTTTTTAGAGGTTATAGTATGAGCTATACTTCTCAAATGATATTTTTATGTTTAGTAAAATGTTGGACGATTTTATGTTTTAAACTATTTTCCTTTGACTTTTATATGTAAGGTGGTTGTTTTATGTTAAAATGATGTCAAAAATATTTTATGGTTCGGCCGAATGCTATGTGAGGTTTAAAAAAATTCTTGTACTTTTTAAGCAATAAAAAGGGCAGACGTTTCAGTTGGTATCAAAGCAAAGGTCCTGTATAGGGTTGTACCACCATCAGCACCGGAAAGATCAGTCGTCAAGCCTCAAATTGTAAGTTTACATGCTTTATATGATTTTATGATGTTATCTGCATAATTATATGGATTATGTGTTTACGTCACATGTTTAATAGCATTATGAGAATATATGTTTTATATGCTTTGAGAATTTTTTTTATATGTGACACGATATGAAATAAGAAAATATTTGATTTCAACGCATGTTGGCTTCGTGGTGGAATTTGACTATGTTGATTTTTGGGTTTTAGTATTGACATTCTATTTTTTTTGGACTATAAGTTAATCATGAATATTATGAATGCTTTTGGGACACGTAAATTTTCTAAGAAAATATTAATGATTCATGGTTAATAGTTGAATTAATTTTTGGGAATCAATCATAAGAAATAATGATTCGAGGATTTGTAATGACTTGAGAGTAAGAAAATATATTAATTGGGATTTTAAGTTTTGATGGAAGTGTAATATTGGTTATATGAATTGATTTTTGGGTGAATAAGTTTAAAATTATTGAAATTATGTTATGGAAAACCCGTAGAAGAGACTTAAGAATGACAAGAACTTATGGGTTAATCATAGGATTTTTGAAAGTAAGGATCAATTGGATAATTTTTGAGAAAATTAAGAATTAATTTTTGCAATTGTTAAAGAATTTGGGGACTAATTTATCAATAAGTGATAATTGAATGGGTTAAATGATAAGAATGTTGATGATTTGGGCTCGAAAGGATATTTGGAACCTTGGGATATCTTGGGTTATAAAGTTATAAGAAATGTTAAACAAGGTAGTGTAAGATGAATCGATATTAAGCTTGAAAATCTAAACGTTAGCGGGAGTGTTTGAGATTTTAAGATTGAAATTGGATATGTTGATGAACATTTTGGGTATAAAATAAGAAAAATAATATACGATAAGTATGGTCATCCATCTTTAATATTGGGAATTGTAAGAAAAATTGAAATTTGAGGTTATAATAGTAATAGCACTAAGTCATTATGGGTCTTTTTAAGTTGCGATTTGAAAATAAGGATTTAGAAGGAAAATTTAATTGGGATCAAGGAGACGTAAGAACATTATAGAACTTAAGTTTGATCAGAGTAGCGCAGCGGAAGCATGGATTTTGGGATACTAGAACTGAATCTAAACGTTGGGTTATTAAGGATAAGCGAATTTCGAGGACGAAATTCAATTTAAGGGGGGAATATTGCAACGCCCCGAAAAAAGGTCCACGCGAACCACACGCATGCCATTATTAAATTCTTTGTATTTTAATTAATTCTTTTAATTGCATGAATTAATTATGTTGTGCATATTTGCATGTTTAAAATATACTTTTCTACATTATTGCATAAAAATATATTTTAAAAGGCTATTCGAGTTACGATCGAGGAACAGAGACCGAGGGCTGAAAATTAGAAAAAAATTTTATTGGTTAATTGTTTTTAATTGTTTAAAATATGGTTGTTGGTTTTTCATATTTTTGAAAATAAGGGGTTTATAGGTGATTTTATACGCTGAAATGTAAATTTTATCGGTGTTGGTTTTTCGGCAAAAATACGAACTTTTTGGCAACCCGGATATTAAATTCAGAATCTTATTTTAACAAAACTATTTTAAGATTTTAATTAAACTCTAACCAAGTACTAGTGGGCCTAATTAGAGGGCTTAATGAGCCTAAGCCTTATTAATGAAATACTTAGTATTTAAATATGTAAAACTCACCCCAATCCCTACACTCTTGCACGCCACTTTTCAGAATTTTGGCACTTCAAAATTCTCCTCAACCAATACACGGCACGCACAATAAAAATTCAAGAGGAAAAGCTTTGATTTTTGGAGAAAAATTCAACCTAAGATTCTACGTTGTCGTTCTTCGCATCGTCGTTACGTTTTCGTTCGTAATCTACGCAAAGGCAAGCCATTTTTCTTCATTTTCCCATCTTTCATACCATAGTAATTATTTAAAATTGTATTGAAGGAAAAACAAGGCACACACATTATTATTTTCGTATATGCATATTATATGGTTTTAAAAACATGTAATTTGATCCAAAATTCATGAAATTCATGTATCTAAGGTGCTGTCATGATTAGGAAGGGTTAGGGGCACGTTTTACACAATTTTAAAGAGTCCTAATCACCCCCAAAACGCTGCAAGCATGGGTAGAAAAAAGATGGAACCGTAGGAATTTAACATAACAAAGAACCGTGAGTGGTTTGTGTGCTTGTTGGGTTCAAGGGACTTGTTCTTATGCATGGGGCGTAGGGGTGCGACCAGGTCTCGAGGAGGCCTCGTGCTGGACGTGGGTCAGGGTCAAGAAAGGTCCTAGCGTGGCTAGGACCCCTGGAGCGCAGCTTTGGAGGAGTCCCATGCTGTAGGGACTCCTCGCGCGAGCAGGTAAGGGGCAGCCAAGGGGAGGGTCTCGCTGCAGCGGGGCTAAGGGCGAGATAGGAGGTCCATCAGGGTCGAAGGGTCATGGGCAGGGGTCGGGCTAGGTGCTGGTGCGGCTGGGTTGCTGCTGGCGTGAAGTAAAAGATGGAACCGTGAGGGAGCATGGGGGGTTACGAGCGTGACTTGTTCTGATTCAGAAGCTTCGTACTTGGGGTCCAGGGGTTGGGCTGGTCTGGCTGGGGCTAGGGCGTGGTCCAGGTTCAGTTAGGGTCATGGTGGTTCGGTGGTGGCTTGGCTGGAAGAGCCCTAGGCTAGCTATGAGTCCTAGTGCAACTAGAACACCTCACACACACTTGGGCAGATTTTGGGTCAAGTTCCAGGAGGTTTTTGAGCGGGCCAGGGCTGGCGTTTCGGGTTGGTCTTGGTCAAGAGGGTCCCTAGATGGGTTGTATATGTTTTGGCTCAAGGTGGCTCGGGCGTGGCTCTTATAAATTGGGTGATGGCTTGGTGTTTAAGATAAAGTGTCTATTTCGAAAATTAAAAGGCTAAAAATGAATCCATGGGTCCACGGGGGTGGATCATGACTTGGAAGGGTAGAATAAATCATAAAAATGCTATGTTTAAAATTTGGGGATCAAAATAACGAGTTTTGAATTTATTTGGGATTTAATCGCCGCACGAAATGTTAATTAACGAATTAATTGAAAAGCCTAGTTTAAGCTTTATAAAATTATGAAAAATTATAGTTAAGCTCAAATAATTATTAAAAGGCTAAGTTTTTAATTTTGGAATTTTATATTAAGGTTTGGTTTAATACGGGATTAAAACGCCGTAATAAGTCTTATTTAAAGATTAATTTAAAAGTCCTCGATTAAGCTAAATAAAAATATGAGAAAATTCATGTAAGCTTAAATAATTATTTGGGACATGTTAGAGTCAATAAAATTAAGAAAATGACAAAAACGTGAGAATTTACGTCCAGGGGTAAAACGGTCTTTTTACACCTAGAAATTAGTAAACGTCATGGCAGTGTTCTGAAGGTTGTTTTACATGCTAATATGATTATTTCAAATCTTTACGCATTTTTATGACATGGAGTTTAAATGTTTATGATTTATTATGTCAAAATGTTATTTTAAAAGGTTATTGTTTAATATGTTAAAAGGTTTGTTTTAAATATTTATGATTTAAATGCACATTTTAAATGTTTATGATGTTGCAATGTTTATTTAAAAGATTTATGGATTTTATATGTTAAAAGGTTTCTTTTAAAATGTTTACGGATTTTTAGGAGGAAACGGTAACGTTAAAAGAATTGTTGTATGCTTGTTTTTAAAAGGAAAAGGATATTAAATGAGTTATTTTTATAAAATAACGAGAATGTAAAACATTGAAGGAAGTGAAGTAAATGTGACTGTTGAGGTATGAGGTAAGAATGGAAATGTCGTGAGGGAAAAGGCCCTAGAGGGAGCCCATGTATGGGAAAAAGGCCACAGAGGGAGCCCGACGATCGTATTTCTATTCGTAAGAGGATAGGCCAGGGCCTATTTGACCGGTGAGAGTGTTGCTGGTGTTCCCCGTCGCCCAGTACTGCGGTTTCATGTAGATGGATCCATCGACTTTTTGAGGTTTGAGGAAAGTCACAATTAACGATCTGAATTCAATAAAGGAAAAAGGAAAATGTTTATGATCATTAAAAAGCACTACAACAATAAATGGCTATTGTGACACTTTTTTGTAGACACTTTTAATTAAATGTTGTTACAAATACTTAATAATGACACATGTAAAAAATTAATAATGTGTAAAATAAAAAAACATATTAGATTAGTTATCCTGACATTTTTTATTGATGTCATTATTTATATGGAATGAAACAATTATTTTCCCTCCTCCAATATTTATTAAACCCAAATATTCCCACCTTTATTTTATCTATTTTGCTCACCAAAATCTTCATCATGTCATATAATAATTTTTTTATTTAATATGGCACACCCGTTCATGAGCGCTTTTAATATTATTTTAGCTCATACAAACAACGGCGTGCAAAAAATACACGTCGTAAATAGTTATTTCAACGGCGAGCTATATGTATGCTGTTAAAATTTAATATTTTCGACGTGCGTCACACGCTGTTAATAGTCTTATAATTTTTTTTAATAGTAGAAAATTTATTTCGTACAGCACACGATCAACGCTGTTGATAAAGATGGAATAATTATACAGTGCGCGCTCTTCTCCCAAATCTTTCGCGCCCTTCTTGTTTACCCTCATTCATTCAGCCACGCCCCTTCTTTTTTTCCCTCATTCAGCCGCTATCGCCACCCTCATTCATCTAGTGCTATAGATTTATTTCCATCTTCAGAATCCTTATTTCTATTTTCTAGTCAAATCTCTCGCGCCCTTCTTATTTCATTCATTGCCAAATCTCTTTCGCCCTTCTTATTTCTATTTTCTAGCCTCACGGTTTCAGATTCGTCTTCTCATCTCCGGCCGGTAAGTTCCAAATCTATCCCTTTTTTCTCAAATTCATGGTACTAAAATAATAATCTGTAACAAATCCTTTGTTTTCTGGATGATTGAATGTAATGTAGGCTTCTGGAAAATAAGTAGAAATGAGATGTGTGTACTCTAAGCCGTAGAAACTCTATACCAGGAGATGTCGCTATGGTTTTTAATCTTATCAGGGAATTAAGAAGAATAGTATGTATAAAGTGATTCATTGATCATTAAATTGCCCTGGCACTCCGTACTTGGTATATGTTGATGTTGTAGATTACATAAATAGGGAAATAATAGAGAAGAATTCACTTAGTAATTGGTTGATTTTTCTGCAATTGGAATCACCTTCAGCTGTCAGAATGATTCAAATTTAGGATAAATTATCGAAGATACAATATATTTTCATCTTCAGTACTTCTTTAAGAATCAATACTTTGTTAGTCATTTTCTCTAAAACAGGTAACTACTCATCAACTTGTGGACCAGTAATGTTAAGTTCCATGTATTTCCGTTTTGGGTTGAGCCCATTCATAATGCCCTCTGGAATGTGGTGATTTAGGATGATGCACTGATTGGTTTTTGCTGATCCCACCATTTGAACTTCCTACAGTTCAGATTTATACCTTTTGTAAACTGCTGCAAAGCAGCGGAGAGAACTTTTGCTTGATTTGGTGAAGGCAATCTTTCATTCTGCCCATAATTTTAGTTACAATGATTGAAATGGCGTATACACTGTTCTTGATTATTGAAACTTGACTGTCTCAGAGCATTCAATTGTATGGTTAGTTTTTCTAATAGCTTTTAAACTCAGTTTGCTTTGCCGAGTTTAAACTTTGTCAAGTGATGGAGTCTGCTTTACGTTTCCTCTAAGATTGCAGGAAGGTTTGCATTATATTGATCTATGAATGATTACCGGATCTTATAGAAAATTTTCATATTGATATTATTTAGATTTTTCCTTGTCCATGATGTTAAAGCTGACATAATCATTTTTCTGTGTTACAGACCTCAAATGGTGGTGGGTTGGTAATCATTCACATCCTGGTTTTGGGTGTTGGCTTTCTGGTGTTGACATCAATACTGAGCAGGTTTTGCTCTTCATTAGACATCTCCTAGCAGCTTCATCGAGTTCTTGAGGTCTTTTAGTACTTGCACCTGCTTTAGTTTAGTACACATAGCTTAAGAAAGATCAACCTAGTGCAGCAGTCTAAGTAATTGAGCCAGGTAATACAAATTATTATTAACATATTAATCATGCTTATTGTTTCGTAGGATTTGTTTTATATTTTTATTTATAATTATAATTTATATTTATTAAAATTAATTTAAATATATTTATTAGAAATAAATTTGTAAATATTAAATAATTATAAATATTCCTAAAATAATTTGATAGATAATTAAATAGATCTTTTTACCAGAATTGTGATGGGTGATGTCTGATGATATGTTGCTCGTGAAAGTGTTTTGCGTGAGTGTTAAGCTATTAGGTAAACTACGGCACTGCAACATGTGGATTACGATTTACGTGTCTTACAAAGTGAAAACTAGTAGGTATGGCAGTGTAAGAATGAGGCATGTGAGGGGCATTATATATTTGCATTACTGCTGGAAGGATTTCTTATTTAGCTGATGCTTGAATGTTACACGAGCTGATATATTTGCATTATTGCTGGAAGTAATTTCTGATTTCCGATAACTAGAATCACAGTCATTGTAAAATTAGTACTTTTCTTTCATGATCAATGCTCTTCTTGAATGGCTTATGTTAAATTCTTGAAGTTGTGCATATATGTATTCTTAGCTGCTAGAATCAGGCCTCAATTTGAGATGATATCGTAGAATTTTATAACCTTGATATTATTTATTATTTGATGTGGCATAATGAGTTGGAGTTTGCTTTTTTGTAAGCTATGTTTTGTGTGAGCTTATAATTATCTCGAATTAGTCATTTATTGATTTAGATAGTATATTTTTGTTGAGAATATATATTACATGAATATTTACTGTCATGAGTTAACTAATTTGAATGATGTTTCTTTATGCTTTTTTTGTTTTCTGGCTAGCTGGACATTCTTATTAGCATAATGTTTGTTGATGATTGTACTTTAAAATTGTTTTTATCAAAACCTTCTCTTTTGCACTTCACGTAGATTGGATGTTCTGTCTCAATAAAAAGTCTATTTGATTCGACGAAAATTGTGGCAAAAGGAGTGGTTCGTAGCATGGATCCAAATACCGAAGTAGGAAGACAGACGTTGGGACCAAATTGGTGTGAAATAAAAGTTTTAGTTGTCCTAGAACGGGAAGAAAGTTTGATTAGGCCATATGATCTTTACAAAAGGTTGGGGATATACTTGGAGGAATGATAGCTTGGCTTTGTCATTTGGTATTATATTCAACTTTTCAATTAACTAGTAATTATTGTTATGTTCGTCATGTTATTATTTTTTTAAACCAATATCAATTATATTTGCAGTTGACAGTTCATGAGGAAGATTTCTACTAGGTGCATTTGGATAAATAATAATTTTTCAGTTTATCATTTGGTATGATATTCACTAGTTTGAATTAAATTTTAATCTCTTTATTTTGTGTTTCTTTAATTTTATTCAATTAATACAAATATATGAATTTTATTGAAGGTGACAAGAATATTGGATTTTGATTGAGATGAGATGGTTGAATAATGAAGATGCGTCACAAGTTTGCTTATGTTTTGTTTTACAGGACTTAATTGTTTGTTAGTTCTTAAACTAAATACATTTGGTACATTTGTTGGGATATAGATGTTTTTCAAGATAACAAATTTGTCAGTCTTATACATTAATGATTGCAAAATTAATGACAATTATTGATTAGCAATTTTATTTCTATTTTAAAATTTTGTATTTGTATTTATGTTAATTTGTTATATCTTTGAATATTATATCATGAAAATATTGAAAATCGATGACATTTCATAAAATATAACATTTTTTATGTCACAATAGAACATTAAATCATGTACATAAAAAATGTCATTGTAAAATTCATATGGAGACATTTCAAAAAGTCATTATAAACAACTATTAATGACAATTTTCAATATCCTTATATACTAGTATATAAGACATTTATAAATGTCATTACAGATTACATAATGAGACATTTTAAATTAACCTTATAACATATCATTAGTGACATTTTTTATTGTCACTATAAATAATATACACAACACTTTTAGTTGTCATTATAAATTATGTTAACTGACATATAAATTTGTCATTATTGTTATAATAACAAGGCATGTATAAATGTCTTTAAAACATGAGTTTTCCTGACATTTAAAATTGTCATTATATAAATAATTAGTAACACGTATGAAGTTGTCATTAACATCTTATAATGGCATTAAAAAATGTCAGGAAGTTTAAGACGACATTGGAATAGACGACATTTGTTGGAGGTGTCACTAAAGCTTAAATGTCACTAAATATTGAATATGATGACATTTATGAATGTCACCATAAGCATTTATTCTTGTAGTGAAGGTTTTATGTCATGTCATGTTGAGGAAAAAAAATAAAGGAAAAAGTTAAGGTTTATGTTTGCATGTCATGAAAAAGTTATTTTTTACGTAAAAGTTATTTATACGTATTATTTGTTATAAAGATTACAGTGTGTTGAGTCTTTAGACTCACTAGGTGTGATTTATGCAGGTGTATATGATAAAAATGTTATGGAGGTCTTGACGGTTGTCTTTGCTGAACTGAAGGTGCACATAACCTGATGACTGACGCTAGTTTCCGCCCTAGTTTATGATTTATGCTTTTAAGTGACGTTCAAGATATTTTTACGAAAATTTATTTATGAGTTATTTTTGAGAGGTTATAGCATGGGCTATTCTTCTCAAATGGTATTTTTATGTTTAGTAAAATATTGGACGATTTTATGTTTTAAACTATTTTCCTTTGACTTTTAAATGTTAGGTGGTTGTTTTACGTTAAAATGATGTCAAAAATACGAAATTCCAGTGCCTACCCGGACCCCTACCCGGACCCATACACAGGCTCCGTGTACCCCCCTTAAAAAAAACTTTTTTTAAAAAAAATTTGGATAGATGTCAACATTCAATTTTAATTCAGTCAAAAATCGAACCGAGTCAACAAATTTGTTGGGGATCGATATAGAGTTTAGAGGGGAGGGGTAAATAAACTCGTTCCTTTGACGGTCGTTCCTTTGGTTTTTACAGTACAACACTTGTACACACCCACTTCAGTAGGACTTATCCTTTGCCTATTGAAACTCTTAGTTTCTCAATACGATAAAACGAATACAGCAAAGTTCTGGAAAAGACACTTTTTCAGATTACAAACTCTTCACAAAGATATAGTAATGTGAATATGATTGTAGAGAGAGTAAGAAACAGTAAGCACAATATGATCTCAAAAAGATCAGATAAATAATGTGAAGCGTTTGCTGCTTTTCTGTATATTGAGCTTTGAAGATGATAAGTATGTCTGAGTGCTCAAATCGACGTTCGTATATAATAGAATGTAAATGTTGTTTCGGTAACCTATAAACGTCGTTGATCTTGTGTATTTATAGAAGTCTTGAATCCAACGTCTATAAACAAAACGGATTCTTTGACTTCTGATAGAATCCGCTTTATTACCTAAAAGGTTCCTGCAAAAAGCTTCAGAACAATCAGTCTTGTTTCATATCACATTTGGTAAAACGTATTAAATAACTTTGTTCAGCATTAATGATTCATTTAATACTCGTACTTGGTAGAATAACGGTAACATTTAATAAGATCGATAAGTTCTGATTTAGCAAAAGTCAAGTTCTACTTCTACTTATCTAAGTCGATAAGTACTCGAAGAGTACAGCTTTGTTAAGGCGAAATAAGAACTTCTGCTTTTATACTATCTTCTGGTTTTACTAACGCGATCTACTGATTTTGTCTATCATCACCACAATTAAATTAAGTCTATAAATTTTCCCCTTTGCGGTGATGCCAAAACCTAAAAGTTAGTTTGATGAAGAAACCAGTTAAAAGCAGAAACAGATAGCAATTATAACCAAATAATTGAAAAGTAAATAAACAGTAAATCAGAGTTCAAAAAGAATATTAATCAAAACGATTAATCATCAGTCCCAATATCTTTGAATAGTGCATCATCATCATCCTGAGGATCTTGGCTTCTGAAGGATGATTCTGCTTGATGATGTACCTTCCTCTGTCCTTTCATCTATCCTTTCATCTGTACCGATCTACCTTCCTCTGTCCTTTCATCTTTCGTACATTCTACTGCTTCCCATTTTTTGGCATCAATTCGAGTAAGCAGTTCATCCATTCGTCCAGAATGACTGATAATGCTATCATTCATCATCTCCAAAAATGGAACTTGATTCGAAACACGATCATTTAGGGCCTGAAGAGATTGAGATTGGGACTCAATCTTGGCATCAATGGATTCCAGTTTCAAATCAGTAGCCTCCACTTTAGTTGAAATGGAGCGTAGAGACGACTCATGATCAGCGACAGTTCGTAGAACATTAGATTGACTGAGAATGATGTTGGCATGACTAGACAAAACATTCTTCCTGAAAAATTTGGATTCAACTTCAAGCTTAGCCAATGATTCTGTCGTTTTAACGACATTGATCGTTATGCGTTCTCGGAAGAATTTTGTGGCGTCGACTTCACTAGCATGATCAAAGGATATCTGTTTGAAGATTTCTCTGTCAATATTTCGTTTCAATATGTCAATCTCAAATTCAAGATTAAAGCGCTCTTCGTCTGAAGATGTACTTCTTGCGAGCATACGTTCTGAGATTTCAGCAATATGCGCAACATGAGCAATGCGAGACGGTGAATCAGTAAGACGGACAACTAAGGCAGTAGAGGAAACGAGATCTGCTGGGGTAGTAGAAACAACAGTAGTCTGTCCAGCAGAACATCCTTCAACAGTAGAGGGTTCAGGAAGTGCTCTTTCTTCTGCTGGAATTTGATCACTCAAGATGGCTACCATTTCTGCTTTATGTTCAGCAGAGAAAATATCTAAATTGGACAAGGATTGAGATGGGGCAGCATTCGATTCTGCTAAATGGTGTTCTGCTGAGAGAGCTGCTGGTTTGACCAAGTCATCAGCCTGAATTGATTCCGGTGCAGCAGAGACATTAACAACGATAGATTGAATGACATCATCCACTGAAGCCAATTCTCGAACAGATAGAAGAGATGAAGTCTGAGTAGGTTGCTTCAGAGATGCAGGAGTACTAGAGACCTTAGCTTCTGGTGGAGCTGTAGTCCTTTCCTCAACTGGCTTAATCTGAGAAAAATCGGGAACGAAACCATTATGATATTGAACAGGTTCTCCAAATCCTTGTTCGTGAGCAATGCTCATACATTGATCTCTCGGTCAAAAAATGGATCACATTCTGATCCTGGGCAGCAGTTGGAATCATAGCATAAAAATTGGACTGAAGAGTCTTCAAAACTGATTCCAGCTTTTGTCGTTTCAGCTGCTCAAGAATTAAACTTCGGCATCTCATAGCTTCAATCACATTTTCAGTCTTGGCAAGTTCAAACACCTTCTCTTCATTCTTTACCATTTTATGGAATGCACCTTGTGTTATGAAGAATGTGAGAGGATGGAAAACTTGAACCTTATGCCAATAATCAAAGAAAAACATTCCTTCATTGGCAGATCTCTCAATCTCTTTTAAATGAAGGTCAATACCAGTTAAAACAGATGATTTGGCGCCGGGAAATTGTGGTTCTGCAACGAGTTTCTCTTTGCCTTTATATGAAGATGAGGCAGGCATCACGGGTCGAAAAGCAGAAGACCCTGCAGAAGATTCACGAATAACAACTCCAGACGAGGGTCTAAAGGTCGGAGTAGTAGAAGAGGTGGTAGCAGAAGTAGCTGCTGGCTTAGTGACCGGAACAGATACTTGCAAAGAAGACGTGGCTTCTGGAAACACTTGTCTCAATGGGACAGTGTCTAAATCAGTAATTGCTGCTGTTTTCTTAATACGAAGCACCGTGAGAGGGACGGATGCTTGGGTAGGAGCAGCAGACTCCTCAGAGACTGTTTTATCAGAATCATTGGAGATAACCACTCTTTTTCTCTTGATCTTCTTCTGAGGTCCTTGAACCTCAGTCTGAGCATCTCCAATTTCCCTTTTTAGAGCAACAAATTCCGCCACAGATGGCTTTGGCCTCAAGGTGAGCACATTATCAGCATCGGTCATGGTCACGTAAGAAGCGTCCTGTTCAGTAGTGAAAGGAAAACCAGCATCCTTAAGCATATTGCTGATCTGAACAGCAAAACCAGAACTCTTCCTCAGAAACATATCCTTCAGGATTCTAAACAAAAATCCACTCCAATCCACCTTAAATCCAGAAGTGATGGCCAACATCACTTGAACTTTCTCCTTAGTCAATTTGTCAAAAGTACCAGCTTTGAACAACAGTGCTTTTGCAACAATATCAGCAAGCACTTGGTATTCCTGTAAAGTCCAAAATTAAGACGACGTAATCCAACTGCATGCAAATCTAGGGAATATGAAAAATGTCTAATTAATTGATTTTAATTGCTAATTGATTATGTGACATCATTCTTAAATGTTAAATAAGATTTTATTGTCATCGTGTATAAAACTGTATTTTTACGGATTATTCAAGTTGCGATCGCAGAACGGAGACCGAGGGTTGAAAAACGTAAAATGTTTTTATTAAATAATTATTTTTAATTGTTTAAAATAGGGTTGATGGTCTTTCATATTTTTGAAAATAAGGGGTTTTTAAGTGATTTTATACGCTGGGACGTAAATTTTATCGGTGTTGGCATTTCAACAAAAATACGAACTTTTTGGCAACCTGACTAATAAATTCACAAACCTATTTTAACAAATCTAATTTTTATATTTTAATTATGCACCTAATGGGCCTATTTACCTACCTAATGGGCTTAAGCCTTATTAGTAGCTAATTAAAAGTATTTAAAGTGTTAATCACCTCACCCCAACCTACATACACACGGCCACACTTTCAATCAAATTAAAACTCTCTCCACCACACAAACACATGACAACACACGCCAAAGGCAAGGAGAGAAATCGTGAATTTTTTCTAGGAAAAGTCTAGCCAAGATCTTGCCCCGTTCTTCGCGAATCGTCAACATATTTTCGTGCGTTTAAAACGCAAAGGCACGCCATATATCTCCTTTTCTCGTCTATCACATCGTATTAATGTTTTTAATTATGATTGTATGAAAACATGGTGTTCTTGTTGCTATTTTTGGATTTATTCATATGCATGATATAATCTAACGGTTTGATGCTTCGATTCATGTTTTTCAAGTACTTAGGGGTTGCCATGATGTTAAGACATAATCAAGTGATGATTTTACATGTTTTAAAGGATTCCTAGACACACACCCAACACTACACATCAAGGAAAAAGAGGCGGGATCGATAGTTGCTGTCATGGGGTTTTGGGGTTCGATTTTCTTGTTAAGGGGCTGGTTTGGTCTTGGCATGGGATCAAGGCTGGCCAGGGGCTTTGTTGAGTCAAGGGTAGAGTCCTAGCCAAGCTAGGACTCGGGTTAGAGGGCTGGGAGGAGTCCTTGTACACAAGGACTCCTACCCGAGAATCTGGTGCAGAATCGTGCATGGGGTGCGCAGCTTGTGTTTGGGGAGGGGCTCGGTCCAGGGCTCAGGGGCTGGGCTAGGGTGTCACACTAGTGTCCTAAGAGGGTGCACGACAGGTTGGTTCAGGGGCTGGGGCGTCGGCTTGGGTCCTAGACACCAAATCGTGGAGTCCATCCACCTTGGGAGTTCTCGGCCAATAAGGGGTGGGTGTTGGGGGCTTCGTTTTTGATTTGGGGTTGGTTCCTAGTGGTTCCTAAGGTCCAGTAGGGTGTCTAAGAGTGTTGGTCAGGGTTTGGTTCAACTTGGCTTGAGGGTGGCTCGACAAAATCAGGACATGGCTCGGGTGGGACTTTTGTAGGTCACTCTATGGTTTCCTAACTAAAATAAATTGAAAAACATCTCATGGGGGCTGAGTCTTGGTTCATGAGGGCTAAAATAATATAAAAGACTAAGTTTTGAATTTAGAAATTTTATATTAAAGTTTAGGATTTTTCGGGATTAAAACACCGTCAAAACGATTAATCACGAATTAATTAAAAACCCTAGGATTTAAGCTAAATAAAATTATGGGAATTTTAATTTGAGCTTAAATGATTATTTGGGACATGTTAGAGTCAATGAATTCAAGGAACAGTAAAAAACGTGAAATTTTACGTCCAGGGGTAAAACGGTCTTTTTACACCTAAAAACTAGTAAGAGTAATGAAAGTGCTCTAAAGGTTGTTTTTATGATATTATGATTACTTTTAAATGTTTATGAAATTTTACATGATGAAATTATGAGTTTTAAATGTCTATTTGATTTTTATGATTTAAGGAAGACATTTAAAAGACATGTTGCATGCTTGGTTTCAAAAACAAAAGGTTATGTTATGCATGATTTTTATAAAGTAATGAGAATGTAAAATATTGAAGGAAGTGAAGTAATTGTGACTATTGAGGTATGAGGTTTGAGGTAAGAATGGAAATATCGTGAGGGAAAAGGCCCCAGAAGGAGCCCATTTATGGGAAAAGGCCCCAGAGGGAGCCCCACGATCGTATTTCTATTCGAAAGAGGATATGACAGGGCCCAGTTGACCGGTGAGAGTGTTGCTGGTGTCCCCCGTCGCCCAGTACTGCGGTTTCATGTAGATGGATCCATCGACTTTTTGAGGTTTGAGGAAAGTCACAATTAACGATCTGAATTTAATAAAGTAAAAAAGAAAATGTTTATGATCATGGAAAAAGTTTTATGTCGTATCATGTTGAGGAAAAAAAAAGAAAAAGTTAAGGTTTATGTTTGCATGTCATGAAAAAGCTGTTTTTACGTAAAAGTATTTTCACTGTTGCATGCGATTTTATACGTATTATTTGTTATAAAGATTATGGTGTATTTAGTCTTTAGACTCACTAGGTGTGATGGATGCAGGTGAGTTTGAGGGAGGTCTTGATGGATGAACTGACTGAACTGAAGGTGCACATAACCCGAGGACCAACGCTTCTACTTTTCCGCATTTATGATTCATGATTTACGTTAAAGATTTTAAGACTATTTATTTATGCTTTTGAGAGATTTTTAAAGGTTTAGTATGAGCTATACTTTTCAAATTTATTGCTTTTTAGGTTTGGTAATCGTTTGTTGATTTCATTTTTATGACTATTTCACTTGACTTTTAAAATGCTAGTTTGTTGATGATTTATTTTAATGGGTAAAATATTTTATAAAAATATTTTTATGTGGTATATGTACATGGCCGAAAATATGATTGAAAAAAAATATCTAGTACTTTTAAAGCAAATAAAAGGGCAGACGTTTCAGTTGGTATCAGAGTAAAGGTCCTGTGAAGGGTTGTGCCACCATCAGCGCCGGAAAGATCATTCGTCAAGCCTCAAATTTGTAAGTTTTTACATGCTTTATATGATTCAATATGATGTTACCTGCATGACGACTTGAATATTATGTTTACTGTACAAGTTTACTAGCTTTTTGAGTATTTATGTTTTGTATGAATTGCTAAATGAGTTAGGATATATCACAAGATTGGAGAACTTAGATTTAAATGCATGCTGGTTACGTTAGAATTTGGAAAAACGTTCAGATAAAATGCCTCCTAGACGTGCCCCTATTATTGAGAATCAGGAAGAGAACAGCGTGAATCATCAAGGGAATGCACCACCACCACCACCACCAGGGGATGCTGCTACTCGTGCTTTAGAGGGGATGGCTCGTCTCTTCGAGTGGCAGATACCGCAGCAGCAGTTACAGCAGATGCAGCAGCTGCTGCTGCTGCAACAGGCACCTAGGCCGCAGCATGACATTTATGATCAGTTCCAGAGGCTAGGGCCGAAGGAATTTTCTGGCACCACCGATCCCTTTCCTACTAAGAGTTGGATCCGTTCACTGAAGGTACACTTTTGTTATCTAGATATGGGGGATGCGGATCGTGTGAGGTGTAATACTTATCTATTCAGGGATGATGCCTCTTTATGGTGGGAGGTAGCCGAGCACAGTGTTAATCTTGCTACTATTACTTGGGCTCGTTTCAAAGAAATACTCTATGAAAAACACTTTACTGCCGATGTTAGAGGGCGACTGATGAGTGAGTTTATGACCCTCCGCCAGGGGGACGCGACTGTTGCCAAATTTGTGAAGAATTTTGACAGGGGTTGTCATTTTGTACCTCTCATTTTCGGGGATCCTGCAGTGAAGCTTAGGCATTTCATGGATGGCCTATGACCTACCCTTCGCAACAATGTTATGATGATGCGTCCATTGGATTATGCTACCGCTACTGCTTGTGCTTTTCAGTCTGAGCAGTCGTTGAGGGACATCGATTTAGAGAATCAGCGCAAGAGGAAGCACTTTCAGAACAACAATCAGCCAAATAAAAAGCCATACACGGGTCCTTCTAGACTTCAAGGGCCTCAAAAGCCCCAAGGTCAAGTCAAGAAACAAGCACCACAAAAGCCACAGAATCTGGAGCACCAAAGCCTATTGAGAGGCAACCATACAAGGAGTGCAACCGTCTACATCTTGTCAAATGTGAATGGGGATAATTTAAGTGTTTCTACTGCAAGGAGGCTGGACACAAAACTGCTGATTGCCCAAAGAGGAAAGCAGCTACTATGGCACGAGCTTATGTTATGAATGCCGAAGAAGCTGAGGAAGAGGCAGACACTACATTCATTACGGGTAACCTAGTCATTTAACATTTTTATATTGTTTATTATTGCATGAAATGTTAAATTGGTTATTGGAATTAAATTGGGATCAAGCTTAACCCAGTGAAAATTAAGTTGCATGTTCTACTCAGTTGGATTTAAGTTATGATTTTAGAAATCATAGAAATTGGTATGGAACTTTGTGCCTTTATGTGGAAGATGTAATATTCCAAATAAAAAGTTTGAGAGGCAAAATTTAAATAAAATCATAACTAAAGGATTTATAGGGGTTTCGAAATCTTGGGGTCAAATGTGCAATTTTCGAAAACTGGAGGACTAAAAAGTAATTTTCGATAAATAAAGGACCAAAGTGCAATTACCGAATTCTTAAGAGCCACAAATCCAATTTTCGGAATTTAAGGGATTAAAATAAGAATTTTCGTAAAATATAAGGATTTAATTGCAATACTTCGAAAATTTGAAGGGCTAAAATGCAATTTTTCAAGAAATGCTTAATTTCAACGCGTAATCTTCATATAACTTTGGGAATTAGTGATAGTAAATCTTTAAGCATCAACATGAAAATATTTAAAAGACATTTTTCGTCGCAGGGAGAATCATCATTCTAGGTGTAGCTACCTATGCATTACTAGATTCAAGGGCTACACATTCATTCATATCTGAACCTTCATCAAATGATTGAATATTTCTCCTCAAGATATGGGTTTGGGTTTCAAAGTTTCTATTCTTTCTGGTGATCAAATGATCACGTCTAAGATTGTCAAGAATCTGGAGCTTCGTTTATTCAAAAATGTTGTGCGGGCAGATCTTATTGTGCTTCCTATGCCCGAATTTGATATTATACTAGGTATGAATTGGTTATCAGCAAATGGAGCTTCTATTGATTTTCGTCGGCGAACAGTGTCTATTCGACCTCCTAGTGGTAAATCTTTTGTCTTTGAGGCGGCTAGAAACAAGCAAATGCCGCACATTATCTCTTGTCTATGTGCGAGGAAGCTTATTAAGCGGGGATGTCAAGCTTTTCTAGCATGTGTCACTACCGCACATGCACCTATCAGTCAGAAGTTAGAAGAGGTTGATATTGTCAGGGATTTTCCTAGAGTCTTTCCTGAGGACGTTTCTGGTATTCCACTCGATCGTGAAGTGGAATTCTCTATTGATATAATGTCAGGCACTGTTCCTATATCTAAAGCGCCTTATCGTCTAGCACTTGCCGAAATGAAAGAACTAAAAGATCAAATCCAAGAATTGCTAGACAAGGGTTTCATTCGCCCTATTTATTCTCCATGGGGCGTACCGGTATTATTTGTGAAAAAGAAAGATGGCAGTATGCGTCTTTGCATCGATTATCGAGAGCTTAATAGGGTTACTATCAAAAATAAGTATCCATTGCCAAGAATTGAAGATTTATTTGATCAGTTGCAAGGAGCATCGATATTTTCAAGATTGATCTGCGATCTGGATACCACCAATTGAAAGTAAAAGAGTCAGATGTTCATAAGACAGCATTTCGCACGAGATATGGGCACTATGAGTTTATGTTCATGCCATTTGGGTTGACCAATGCGCCAACGATCTTCATGAATCTCATGAATCGCGTATTTCAGCCGTTCCTGGATCAGATTATTATAGTTTTCATTGATGACATATTGATTTATTTCAAGAGCAGAGAGGAGCATAGCCGTCATTTGAGGACAGCACTGCAAGTACTGCAAGACAGAAAGCTCTACGCTAAATTCAGCAAGTGCGAGTTTTGGCTTGATAGAGTGGCATTCATAGGCTACATCATTTCTAGTGATGGCATTGAAGTTAATCCGAGTAAAGTGGAAGCAGTGAAAGAGTGGCCAGCACCAAAGAGTGTTACCGAGATTCGCAGTTTCTTGGGACTAGCTGGCTATTATCGCAAGTTTATTCAGGGGTTCTCATCTATAGCAGTACCTATGACCGCCTTGACAAAGAAGAATGCAAAGTTTGTTTGGGGACCCTGAGTGTCAAGATAGTTTTGACAAGTTGAGACAAGCCTTGATTACAGCGCCACTATTGTCTATGCCATCAGGGCAATGGGAGTATGTTCTTTATACCAACGCTTCTAAACATGGTTTAGGCGCAGTTCTGATGCAAAATGACCAAGTCATAGCCTATGCGTCGAGACAGCTGAAAATTCACGAGAAGAACTACCATACTTATGATCTTGAGCTTGCAGCAGTAGTCTTTGCACTAAAAATTTGGAGACACTACCTATATGAGGAGAAGTGCAAGATATTCACCGACCATAAAAGTTTAAAATACTTCTTCACCCAAAAGGAATTGAATATGAGACAATGCAGATGGCTTGAGTTAGTAAAGGATTACGATTGTGACATTAGCTACCATCCGGGAAAAACTAATGTAGTGGAAGATGCATTAAGTAGAAAAGCAGCAGTCATCACTCATCTATCACTCCAAAGACCGTTGCAGTCCGAGATGCAGCGGTTTGAGCTTACAGTGTATGCTAGGGGCGAGGCCCCAAATCTTGCCACATTATCAGTACAGTAGACTTTGAGAGATAGAATTCGTGATGGACAGTCCACTGTTGAGCAGTTGAAAAAGTGGAGAGCTAGAGATGAAGCCAAGGGTCGGAAATTATATTCAGAATTGGATGGTATAGTTCGTTACCGAGATCGGTTATGGGTTCCTAGTGACGATTCTTTGAGAGATCTTATTATGAAGGAAGCCCATGACACCCCTTACTCCATCCATCCGGGAAGTACGATGATGTACAAAGATTTACAGTTGTTATATTGGTGGCCAGGCATGAAGAGGGAAATTTTGAGATTTGTATCCATTTGACTTGTAAGAAAGTTAAAGCAGAGCATCAAAGACCATTGGGGAAATTGAAGCCACTCCCTATTCCCGAGTAGAAATGGGAAAATGTCACTATGGACTTTGTTGTGGGATTGCCAAAGACTGTTAGGCTGCGTTTGGTTTGGAGGATAAAATAAACTAAAAATTAGTAAGTAAATGATAAAGAAAATGATTGTTGTAGGAATGTAATATATGGTGTTATGTTTGGTATGATTTTTAAGTGTAGGATAATTTTGAATTTTTTTGATGAAAAGACAAAATTGCCATTTCTTCTTTTTTTTTTCTTCTTCCACTCCGACGGCGGCGGCGGCGGCGGTCCGGCGGCGGCGACGATGACGGCGACGTTCCGGCAACGTCGGTGCGGCCAGCAGTCAACGGCGTCGACGGCTGCCGGCCGGCCGGAAGTTATCGGTCGGCGGCGACGGTCGGTAGTCCGGGGTCGGCTGGTTCTTGGCGGCTGCCGGCGGCGATCGGTCGGCATTCGGCGGTGGTTGTCTGCCGATGGCGGTGGCGGCGGTCGGTGGTCGGTGGCGGCGGTCGTGGCGGGAAGTGGTGGTGAGTTTGGATATAGGAGAAGGGTAAAATTGGAAAAATAGTAAGGATTAAGAGTTGGATAAATAATCCTAGGGGGTGAGGAGGTTTTATTTTAACCCAACTAATATAACCTAATCATTCATAGGAGGTATTGACTTGGTTAAATAATCACGCGTACCAAACGAGGGATAAGGTGGGTTAAAAAAAATAAACACACCTTATCACCCAAACCAAACACTCCCTTAAGGGATTAAATGCCATATGGGTGATAGTGGATCGTCTTACGAAATCAGCACATTTTCTACCTATTAAGAGGATATTCACCATGCTTCAGTATGCAGAGTTATATATTCGGGAGATAGTTCATCTGCATGGGATTCCAGTGTCTATCATTTCTGACCGAGATCCTAGATTTACGTCATCTTTTTGGAAGAGTCTGCATGCAGCGATGGGGACCAAATTATTATTCAGTACAGCATTCCATACTCAAATCGATGGTCTTTCAGAAAGCGTTATTCAAATTTTGGAAGATATACTGAGAGCATGCGTTATTGATTTCCAAGGCAGTTGGGAACCAAAATTACCTCTTGTGGAGTTCACCTACAACAATAGCTATCAATCATCTATCGGGATGGCTCCTTTTGAGGCACTTTATGGAAGGAAATGTAGATCTCCTATTCATTGGAACGAGGTTGGAGAAAGAATAGATATTGGTCCGGATGTGATTGAAGAGACTGCCGAGCTTGTAGTCAAAATTCTTGAAAAAATGAAGACTGCACAAAGCCGACAAAAGAGTTATGCGGACAAAAGACGAAGAGACTTAGAGTTTGCAGTGGGCGACCATGTATTTGTGAAAATAGCACCTATGAAGGGTGTTATGCGTTTTGGCAAGAAAGGTAAGCTTAGTTCAAGATTTATTGGTCCGTTTGAGATTTTGGAGAGGATACAGGACACTAGCTTACAGAGTGGCATTGCCACCAACGCTTTCTGGAGTTCACAATGTGTTCCATATTTCTATGCTGCGGAAGTACATGTCGAATCCATCACATGTACTAAATTATGAACCTCTACAATTGACTCCAAATATGACTTATGAAGAAAGACCTGTCCAAATCTTAGCAATAGAAGAAAAGACTGCGAAACAAAGTCATTCTAATAGTCAAGGTCAAGTGGCTGAATCACTCAGAAGAGGAAGCTACTTGGGAAACCGAGAGGGACTTGAAGAGTCGCTATCCAGAACTATTCGGTAAGTTCTAATTTCGAGGACGAAATTTTATTTAAGGGGGGAGGGAATTGTAAGGTCCAAAATTAAGACAACATAATCCAACTACATGCAAATCTAGGAATATGAAAAAATAGCTAATTAATTGATTTTAATTGCTAATTGATTATGTGACATCATTCTTAAATGTTAAATAGGATTTTATTGTCATCATGCATAAAACTGTATTTTTAAGGATTATTCAAGTTTCGATCGGAGAACGAAAACTGAGGGCTGAAAAACGTAAAATGTTTTTATTAAATAATTATTTTAAATTGTTTAAAATAGGGTTGATGGTCTTTCATTTTTTTGAAAATAAGGGGTTTTTAGGTGATTTTATACGCCGGAACGTAAATTTTATCGGTGTTGGCTTTTCAATAAAAATACGAACTTTTTGACAACCCGAGTAATAAATTCACAAACCTGTTTTAACACATGTAAAATTTAAATTTTAAATATGCACTTAATGGGCCTATTTACCTACCTAATAGGCGTAAGCCTTATTAGTAGCTAATTAAAACTATTTAAAGTGTTAATCACCTAACCCCAACCTACATACACACGGCCACACTTTCAATCAAATTAAAACTCTCTCCACCACACAAACACATGACAACACACGCCAAAGGCAAGGAGAGAAATCGAAAATTTGTTCTAGGAAAAGTCTAGTCAAGGTCTTGCCCCGTTCTTCGCGAATCGTCAACGTATTTTCGTGCGTTTAAAACGCAAAGACACGTCATATATCTCCTTTTCTCGTCTATCACATCGTATTAATGTTTTTAATTATGATTGCATGAAAACATGGTGTTCTTGTTGCTATTTTTGGATTTATTTATATGCATGATATAATCTAACGGTTTGATGCTACGATTCATGTTTTTCAAGTACTTAGGGGTTGCCATGATGTTAAGACATAATCAAATGATGATTTTACACGTTTTAAAGAAGTCCTAGACACACACCCAACACTACACATGAAGGAACAAGAGGCGGGATCGATAGTTGCTGTCATGGGGTTTTGGGGTTCGGTTTTCTTGTTAAGGGGCTGTTTTGGTCTTGGCATGGGATCAAGGCTGGCCAAGGGCTTGGTTGAGTCAAGGTTAGAATCCTAGCCAAGCTAGGACTCGGGTTAGAGGGCTGGAAGGAGTACTTGTACACAAGGACTCCTACCCGAGAATATGGTGCAGAATCGCGCATGGGGTGCGCAGCTTGTGTTTGGGGAGGGGCTTGGTCCAGGGCTCAGGGGTTGGACTAGGGTGTCTCATTAGGGTCCTAAGAGGGTGCACGACATGTTGGTTTAGGGGTTGGGGCGTCGGCTTGGGTCCTAGACACCAAATCGTGGAGTCCATCCACCTTGGGAGTTCTCGGCCAATAAGAGGTGTGAGTTGGGGGCTTCGTTTTTTATTTGGGGCTGGTTCCTAGGGGTTCCAAAGGTCCAGTAGGGTGTCTTAGGAGTGTTGGTCAGGGTTTGGTTCAACTTGGCTTCAGGGTGGCTCGACAAAATCAGGACATGGCTCGGGTGGGACTTTTGTAGGTCACTTTAGGGTTTCCTAACTAAAATAAATTGAAAAACGGCTCACGGGGGTCGAGTCGTGGTTCACGAGGGATAAAATAATATAAAAAGACTAAGTTTTGAATTTAAGAATTTTATATTAAAGTTTGGGATTTTTCGGGATTAAAACACCGTCAAAACGATTAATCACGAATTAATTAAAAACCCTAGGTTTTAAGCTAAATAAAATTATGAGAATTTTAATTTAAGCTTAAATGATTATTTGGGACATGTTAGAGTTAATGAATTCAAGGAACAGTAAAAAACGTGAAATTTTACGTCCAGGGGTAAAACGGTCTTTTTACACCTAAAAACTAGTAAGCGTCATGGAAGTGCTCTAAAGGTTGTTTTTATGATATTATGATTATTTTTAAATTTTTATGAAATTTTACATGATGAAATTATGAGTTTTAAATGTCTATTTGATTTTTATGATTTAAGGAAGACATTTAAAAGACATGTTATATGCTTGGTTTCAAAAACAAAAGGTTATGTTATGCATGATTTTTATAAAGTAATGAGAATGTAAAACATTGAAGGAAGTGAAGTAATTGTGACTATTGAGGTATGAGGTTTGAGATAAGAATGGAAATATCGTGAGGAAAAAGGCCCCAGAAGGAGCCCATTTATGGAAAAAGGCCACAGAGGGAGCCCGACGATCGTATTTCTATTCGAAAGAGGATAAGCCAGGGCCTAGTTGACCGGTGAGAGTGTTGCTGGTGTCCCCCGCCACCCAGTACTGCGGTTTCATGTAGATGGATCCATCGACTTTTTGAGGTTTGAGGAAAGTCACAATTAACGATCTGAATTCAATAAAGGAAAAAGGAAAATGTTTATGATCATGAAAAAGGTTTTATGTCATGTCATGTTGAGGAAAAAGAAATGAAAAAGTTAAGGTTTATGTTTGCATGTCATGAAAAAGCTATTTTTACGTAAAAGTATTTTCACTGTTGCATGCGATTTTATACGTATTATTTGTTATAAAGATTATGGTGTGTTGAGTTTTTTGACTCACTAGGTGTGATGGATGTAGATGAGTTTGAGGGAGGTCTTGATGGATAAACTAACTGGACTGAAGGTGCACACGACCCGAGGACCAGCGCTTCTACTTTTCCGCATTTATGATTCATGATTTACTTTAAAGATTTTAAGACTATTTTTTTATGCTTTTCAGAGATTTTGAGAGGTTTAGTATGGGATATACTTTTCAAATTTATTGCTTTTTAGGTTTTGTAATCATTTGACGATTTCATTTTTATGACTATTTCACTTGACTTTTAAAATGCTAGTTGGTTGATGTTTTATTTTAATGGGTAAAATATTTTATAAACATATTTTTATATGGTATATGCACATGGCCGAAAATATGATTGGGAAAAAAAAATTTCTTGTACTTTTAAAGCAATAAAAAGGCAGACGTTTCAATTCTATCTTCAGTATCTTCTTGAAGCAAGAAAGAGAGAGTTCCTCTCCAAAAGCTGAGAAAGTAACGAGGGCAGCCAACATCTCCTCTTTAGAAGTATCAGAAAAGTATGAGATACCTGCGCATGGAAGGAAGAAGGTTGATCCAAATAGGGCAGTATCAATTGAAATAGATACATCTCCCTGGGAATATATGATTTTCCCTTCGTCAACTTTAGCTTTTGCATAAACTCCAAGAGAGCTGTTTTGTAAATAACTGCTGGTGCTTCCAGAAACCTTATAAGACCAGACGTCTCGATGGCTTTGAACATGTTGACCAGATTTTCGTCCTTGATTGTCAACACTGAAGCAAAATTTACTTGATAAGCATTGAGTGTGTAAGCTCCAGCCATTTTTCTGCAAGTAGAAAAGAGTTCGAAGTAGATTTTGCAGTAGACTGTGAATACGAAAGAAAATAGTAGCTAGTATGCGAAAGATCTGAAAGCGTAAAGATGAAATGACTGAGAAAGGACGGTTAAAATCTAGAATGTACAGCCATCAGAGAAACACTAAGGACACGTGTCAATATGTTTACGGTTGAATTTGAAAATTTTAGCAGAGAGTGTCAGATACGCCAAAATTTTAAAAAGTAACTAAAATAGCCGGGCTGTCCAAAGCGGTTACTAAAAATATCAGAAGAGGGTTTGTCGTCTTATGATAATATCTACTGAAAGTTATGAAGTACTGAAATATTTTCAGAATCTTGATAGAAACCAGTAGACACACTGTTTTATCAAAAAGACAAACCTTTTCTGCTTCTGATAAAGCACAGAAAAGGAAAAGACAGAATAAAATAATATTCCTCCTTAATTAATGCAACTAAAAAATGCAAAAGATACGATATCCAAGGGAATGATAGATGACTCTTGAAATTCGTGCAAGATGTGACCGGTTGGACGTCTCTTTAGCTTCCCAATACTCTATATAAGTACCTGCAATCTCACAAGTAAGGTTATGTATACAAATAATAACAAATCACAAATGGATGATGCAAAATTGCTCTCGGAGTCTTTTCCAAAGACTGATTCAGTAGAGGAATTGCAAGGACCATTTCCAGCTTCTCGTAAGATGATGTCTGAAGACATCCTTTTTCAAGATATGAAAACTTGGAAGAAATTCCTTAGCCTGTAATATGAACAATCAGTTAGATTATTCGTTCTTAGAAGGACTAAGCTGCGGAATAACCCCTTTCACAAACCATGATCACGCAACGCGAGGGGATTCCAACAGAGCTTAGTTAGGTTCCTGCTGAAGTACTTTGCAGTACTTCAAGCTGCTGATATAAACAAAATGTAATATATTGGACAATGTAATGCATCTGGTTTTATGAATGAAATATTCCTATTTTTGTCATATCTCTGTTTGTCTACTGCTTTTTACTTAATGCAAAATAAATAAATAAATAACACGAAATAAACAGAAGAAAGGATGAGAAAAACTTAGTCTGGATAATTAAATGCTCGATGACTCTTCGTCTTCCTCAAATCTTGTCTATAAAAGAAGATAACTTCTGCTCGTAATACATTTGTATTCCAATGGATTGTGAAAGCAGCACTCATGTTCATCATCCTTCATGGACACCTCAACGTTTGCAAGAATTAAAACAAGGTGCAGAAGACTTCATCTTTGCAGAGGTTATGTCCATTTGGACTACTGCTCATGACCTTCAATTAATCAATACCGGAGAATTTCATGCTTCGGCTAAACAGAGGTCACTTGCAAGGAGGTCCAAGAGGCTTGCTCGAGTTGATCACATATCCGATCTGGTCAAGGATGATGTGCTGAACCACATGCTGCTGTCAAGGGAGTGAGAGTTGCTTGACCTAGTTGCCAATGCCAAAAACTTTCGGAATATTAGGAGTCATGATTTGAACAACTGGTTTACAATGTGGCAAGATGCTGTAGAAAGAAGTTTGAGTCAAGTTGTAAGGCGTCGATTTGATTCTTAATAAAATATCAGTAGTTGCCACAAATTGTCTCTTTTTTCTTATAAACAAACTGATATTAGTTGAGTAAAAGGCAACTGGTAATAATCAACAAACTGATATCAACAATACTCAAGTTAAATCCCAAGAACATTGCGAAAATAAGAAAACTTATTCTCAGGCAGATGCTTTGTAAAGATATCTGCTGCTTGTTGATCAGTAGAAACGTATTCCAGACGAATGTCATTCTTCTGCACATGATCTCTAATGAAATGATATCTGATATCGATGTGCTTTGTTCTGGAATGAAGTACTGGATTTTGTGTGATTGCTATAGCACTGGTATTGTCACAGAAGGTGGGTGATTCAGAAGCTTGAACTCCGTAGTCTTTAAGTTGTTGTTGTATCCAAAGAATTTGAGAGCAGCAACTTCCAGTAGCAAGGTACTCTGCTTCTGCAGTAGACGTAGCTATGGAAGTCTGCTTTTTACTAAACCAGGAGATTAGCATATCACCAAGAAATTGACAAAAACAACTTGTGCTTTTCCTGTCTAATTTGCAACCTGCATAATCAGCATCTGAATATCCAATAAGATTGAAAGATGAATCATTAGGATACCATAAGTCGACATTTTGATTGCCCTTTAAATATTTCAGTATGCGCTTAGCAGCAATGTAATGTGACTGCTTAGGATTAGATTGAAATCTTGCACAAATACAGACATCAAACATAATATCAGGTGTAATGCCCGAGATTTTGATTATGATAATCCGAAATGATTTGGGGATAATTGATATGATTATAGACAGAAAGGATCGGACCGGGAAAGACGAGATAATGCATGAAAATGTGCGAGGAACAGTAGCCCTCGCGCATATGCGCGACGTGGGCAGAGGACCTCGTGCATATGCGCGAAGTAAGTCGCGCATATGCGCGAGACGTGTAATAGGCGGAATGAGCCACTCATCCTCTTGCATGTACGTGTATGTATATATATATATATATGCACGAATTCTTCAGAAATTTAGGAATGAAGAATCCAGAAAGGGCCGAGGAAAGAATTGAATTATTCTTACGCCTTTTGTGAGAAATCCGTCCGTCTGTTTTTGAATCCGACTTCAGTACTGTGTTCCTATCGACGCAGGCTACAACTGGACGTAAGTTTTACTACGTTTTGATATGATTTGAAATTATGGTATTGTCAGAATCTGATATGATTCTTATATGATGTTCTGGTCATGTTAGACATCGTGTAATCGAAACCGGACTGAAGAATAAATACCATATGAAATTGTTATGATTTTCGGAAGTTATTTTGGAATCGATTTGATATCAGAATTGAATTGTTATCAAATATGAGATGTTAGAATTGATATCTGACTGAGATGATATTACTGGGTATATTGAGACTATGACGTTGTGCTGTTGAAACAGAATTTGATTGAATTCTGATTATATCCAGTGTTGTTTGAGTGGTGTATTGATACGTACCCTCGATATTGTTATTGTCAGATTGAGTATTGACAGGCTTTGAGTTCGAGACTTCGACAGAGTCAGAGTATCAGAAAGAAATGTATAAATTAATGTTGAGTTGGGATTGCACAACTCGAGTGAGGTTTGACTCGAGTCTCCCTAAATCACATACTTAGTTATTACATTGATATTTGTAATTGATGAGATTGATGTTTGTAGTTTATTGATTTATAGCCACTGCATGTATTGACTACTGATACGCTAGTCATCGGCTGATTCGCCTAGTTACTGTATGCATGTATTGACTGCTGATTCGCTAGTCATTGGCTGATTCGCCAAGTCACCGGCTGATTCGTCTGGTTATTGGCTGATTCGCTTAATTACTGACTTATTCGTCTAATTATTGGCTGATTCTCTTAATTACTGGCTGATTCGTCTAGTTATTGGCTGATTCGCTTAATTCTTGACTGATTCGTCAATTCTGCGGCTGTTTCGCCCAGACACTGGATATATGAATTATATCGATGCCGTTTAGGGTTGATTCATTCCTATCGACTGAGATTCGATATAATTATCAATATCCAGACATTGGGATCCCTAGATTAGGAATGAGTCGAGTCTGAGACGACGCGTTGTTTGAGTCAAGTCTGATACGACTAGTTGATTTACAGTTTTGATATCATACATGTTTGTTGATTGGCTGCATGTGAATGATATTTGTTATATGCTTTTGTATATGTTTTTATATGATTGCATGTTTACATTGTTTATACTGGGATATTTATATCTCACCGGAGTTATCCGGCTGTTGTCTTGTCTGTATGTATGCATGGCAACAGGTGGGACAGGTTCAGGGTCACAGAGGTGAAGAAAGATCGAGTTAGAGTGGAGACTACGGACTTGGACTAGAGTCAGGGTTTAAACACTTGTTATATAGTTGTTAAACCTTAGTTGAGACTGATTGTATATAGTGCAAGATTTGTACTTTTAATACTGACGTGTATGTTAAGATGTATGCCATTACGTTCCGCATTTTAAAAAAAAATTTAGACCCTGTTTATTATAATTTATTAAATTAGTCCCAATGACGATTAATAAGATGATTAGCGTCCGGGTCCCCACATCAGGTCTACTGGCAGTAAGATATAACAATGACCAATAAGACCACAATACTGAGTTATCTATACTGAAATTCTAATTTCATCCTTGTCAAGTTTAGTAGATGAGCTCATAGGAGTAGAAGCAGCAGAGCATGTTTCCATGCCAAACTTTTTCAGTAGTTCCTTAGTATACTTAGCTTGATTTAAGAAGATTCTAGTATCAAGTTGCTTGATCTGTAGTCCTAGGAAGAATGTTAATTCTCTCATCATGCTCATTTCAAATTGTTCCTGCATCAATTTGGAGAACTTTGAACATAATTTGGGGTTAGTTGACCCAAAGATAATGTCATCAACAGAAGTCTGTTCTAACAGAATGTGCTTATTCTTAACTAAAGTGAACAGAGTTTTGTCTACTGTTCCGATAGTAAAATCATGATTAACAAGAAATTGTGAGAGTGTGTCATATCAAGATCGAGGTGCCTGTTTTAAACCATACAGGGCTTTGTGTAATTTAAATACATGATTTGGTAAGAAATGATCGATAAAATCTGGAGGTTGTTCAACGTAGGCTTCTTGCAGTAGACCATTTAGGAAGGCTCTTTTCACGTCCATCTAATAAACTTTGATATTTTTGAAAGCAGCAAAGGCTAAAATTATTCTAATCGCCTCAAGCCTTGCTACTGGTGCATAGGTTTCATCATAGTCTATTCCTTCTTCTTGTCTGAAACCCTGAACTACCAATCTTGCTTTATTTTTGACCACAGTGCCTTCTTCATTTAGTTTGTTTCTAAACACCCACCGTGTTCTAATAACAACTTGATGAGTTGGTCTAGGTACAAGAAACAAACTTCATTTTTTTTAAATTGATTCAGCTCTTCTTGCATAGCTTCAATCTAACTGGGATCCAGAAGAGCTTCTTCAATTTTCTTTGGTTCATTCTGAGAGATAAAAGCAGCATGCATATATTAATTAATCATTTGCCTTCTGGTTCTTAATGGAGCTGCAGGATTACTAACAACCAAAGATGGAAGATGTGATTTTCTCCAGACAAAAGGGTTTAAAGAAATTTCTTCCTAGGTTTGATGGATTCGAATCAGGCTCAGCTAAAGCAGTAGCAGGTTCTGGAATGTTCACTTCTGGTTCTGGTAAATCCGGTTTTTGAGCAATTGGTCCTACCAGAGGAATATCTGGTTTTGGATTTGAGCATCTTTAACACTAGGTTCTGCATCATCTTCACCTATCCAATTCCAGATGAATCCTGTCTAACCTGTTACTTAGATTTGACATGTTAGAAATTCCAGGAGCACTGCTATCTTCATCAAAGACAACATGAATAGATTCTTCAACATTAAGAGTTCTATTATTGAAAATTCTAAAAGCTTTGCTTACTGCTGAATATCCAAGAAATATTCCAGCATCTGATTTTGAGTCAAATGCAGACAAATAATTTTTACCGTTATTGTGAACAAAACATCTGCAACCAAATACATGAAAATAAGATACGTTAGGCTTACTCCCTTTCAATATCTCATACGGAGTCTGATTGTGCCTTTTGTTGATCATTGTTCTGTTCTGTGTGTAGCATGATGTGTTGATTGCTTTTGCCCAGAAGCGCTGAGAGATGTCTGCATCTGCTAGCATTGTTCTAGAAGATTCTTTAAGAGTTCTGTTTCTCCTCTCAGCTACTCCATTCTCTTGAGGCGTTCTGGTAGCTGAATATTCATGATGAATGTCCTTTTCATCCAAGTATAATTCAAGAATCTTGTTAGTAAACTCAGTTCCCCGATCACTTCTGATTTTAATGAAAAAAATAGATTTTTCATTTTGAATCTTTTTCAGAAGCTTGACCAGGACACTACTAGTTTGATCTTTTCCAGCAAAAAATATTACCCAAGTAAATCTAGAAAAGTCATCAACAACAACAAGTGTATATTTCATTCCCCCTAAGCTCATGATAGGGATTGGACCAAACAATTCCATATGCAATAATTCCAAACACCTTGAAGTTGATTTACTACCTTTATTCTTGAAGCTAGATCTGACTTGCTTACCAAGTTGATATGCAGAACAGACATGATTCTTAACGAAGTTTATATCAGTCAAACCATCAACTATATTCTGCTTCTTGATATTATTGACTGTCTTGAAATTCAGATGATTCAATCTCTTATGCCATAGCCAATGTTTATCACTAAGAGAGACAACTAAACACGTAGAAACGTTAACATGATCTATATTCCATGAAACTTTGTATGTGTTGCCTTATCTTTTTCCAGTTAATACAGTAGACTCATCGGCATTTTTAACTGTGCATGTGTGCTTCTGAAAAGCCACAGAGTAATCATTATCGCACAGTTGACTGATGCTAATCAAGTTGAAACAAAGATTTTCAACCAATAGTACATCATTGATAGTAATGTTACCATGGATAATCTTACACTTACCCAAGGTTTTACCTTTTGAGTTATCCCCAAATGTTATCTTTGGTCCAGTACAACTCATTAATTCTGATAGTAGATTTTTTTGTCCAGTCATGTGTCTGGAACATCCACTGTCCAGATACCATGTGGAGCTGCTGATTTTGGTTTTCCTCTCCTGTTCCTGCAAACACAAATTTTAGTATCTAGTACCCAATCTATTTGGGTCCAATCCTTATCAGTACTTTAGGAACCCACATTTGTAAAATTCTAGGTGACCTTGTACTTCGGGTATCCAAAGTGGTGTGTGCAACAGAAGATCTGCTATTTCTAACAGAATGCATCTTAGAATGTTGTTCTTCCCTTCTGTTTTTGTTGTCTGGTCTGTATCTCTCCTGAACAGGTCTAGAATTATAGTGCTGGTAGTTTTTAACCTTCTTAGAGGGTTGTCCTCCTGAGTTGAATCCTCTTCTGGATCCAGAACTCTGGTGAACTCTTCTCTTCAGTTCAACATAACCCAGACCGGAATGCTTCCTTCTGTTTGTCTGAACTAGAGTCCTTTCAACTCGAACAGTTGGTACTTCAGGTTCATATACCACACTGGATTTGACAAAGTGAATGAATTTTCCTTTGCCTTTATCCAGCTCTGGCTTAGTACTTGTTTCAGAAGTGCTTTCATTATTGCTGAATACGAGACCACTCTTGTCAGCAGATTGCTTCTGCAATTCCTGCATCTTTTCTAAGGAAACAGAAGACTTGTTCCATGCATTTACCAAAACAGATAGCTTCTGGTTTTCAGACCTCATTGTTTGGTAATCTGCATTCACTCTTTCATTCTCAGTTCTTAACTTACTCATCTCAACTTTTAAATCATTGCAGCTGTTCTCTTGCAAGCAAGTGAACTTACTGACTTGATATTTTAAGTCTTGATTTTTAATCTTAACTTCCTCGAATGATTGAGAAAGTCTTGAGTACTCTTCCACCATGTCATGCAATGCTTTAATTAAATCAGTTCGTATAAATTCGTCAGAGTCAAAGTCAAATACCTCTCTAGATATCGAGGTTGGTTCAATATCTGCCATGAGACATTTGATCTCTTTTGCATCACTTTCGCTAGAATGACTTTCTGAGTCAGAAGACTCAGAACTAGAATCCGCCCATTTAGATTTGCTTTCCTCAGCAATCATCGCTTTGCGGTCTCTTCTGAATTTATTGTCATTCCTCTTGTATTCCTTTTTCTTCTGATCATCCTTCTTGGGCTTTGGACAATCAGTAATAAAGTGACCGATCTTTTCACAGTTAAAACACGCCATGTCACCAGGTGGTGAATCCTTCTTGAAGTTCCGGTTAGGGCTTTGGTATGCTCGGTGATTCTTCTTCATGAATCTGAAGAATTTCTTCACAAAACGAGACATAGCATTATTAATGATCTTTTCAGCAGTCTTTTCAGAAGTGCTCTCAATGATGGTAGCAGGTAATGCTTGTGGAACAACTACAACAGCAGCATGAGGAGTAGTAGTAGCAGCAAGAGCCTTGGTCGGTAGATTTGTTGAGGTCTCTTCTCCGCTTCTCACTTCCAGTTCGAACTCATAGGCTTTTAAGTCAGCGAACAAGTATGTACCTCCAACTTGTTTAGATCTTTAGAGACTCTAATAGCCATTTTTTTAGCGTCCCATTCCCTAGGTAAAGCTCTCATTACTTTGAGTGCTATTTCTCTATTGCCATACTCTTTCCCAAGAGCTGCTAGTTCATTGACCAGGCTACTGAAACGTTCATCAAACTCATTCAGAGTTTCTCCAGCTTTCATTTTGAGATTCTCAAATTTCTGCATTGTTATATACAGTTTATTCTCATTCATCTGCTCATTTCCTTCAAAGATTTGGATGAGTTTTTTCCAAATCTCTTTAGCAGTAGAACACATCTTGATCTTGCTGAAGGTATTTTTGTCGAGGGTTTTGTTAAGAATGTCCTTCGCAACGTTATCAAGATTGGCTTTCTTTTTATCTTCGCCAGTCCATTCACTTCTTTGTTTTTCAACCATCTGGGGTGCTCCCTCAGCAACAGCAACAGCAACAGCAGTGTTACATTTTAAGATCTACAAAGGACCATCTGAGATGACAAACCACATGTCATCGTCTTGAGCTGCAAGATGAACTTGCATCCGGATCTTCCAGTCATCAAAGTCTTCTTTTGAGAACATGGGAACCTTGCTGAAATGTGTCATATCTGTTGTAAATATAGAACAAGAAAAATCTGCTCTGATGCCACTTGTTGGGGATCGATATAGAATTTAGAGGGAGGTGAATAAACTCGTTCTTTTGACGGTCATTTTTGCAAAGGGTGCTAGAATCATGTTAGAGATTATAGCTAATCTTGTTCAAGAGTAAGTCCAGCAGATCACAATAAATTGTGCGGAATCGATCCGATGGAGTACGGTGAAACACAATAAAACAGTAGGCAGTAGACAATGGTTGTTTATGGAAGTTCGAATATAAAATATTCTACGTCTCCCCTTCTTCTGTTTCCAGAAGGTATCACTAAAAGACTTTGATTTTTACAGTACAATACTTGTACACACCCACTTCAGTAGGACTTATCCTTTGCCTACTGAAACTCTTAGTTTCTCAATACGATAAAACGAATACAGCAAAGTTCTGGAAAAGACTCTTTTTCAGATTACAAACTCTTCACAAAGATATAGTAATGTGAATATGATTGTAGAGAGAGTAAGAAACAGTCAGCACAATATGATCTCAAAAAGATCAGATAACTAATGTGAAGCGTGTGCTGCTTTTCTATATATTGAGCTTTGAAGATGATAAGTAAGTCTGAGTGCTCAAATCGACGTTCGTATATAATAGAATGTAAACGTTGTTTCGGTAACCTATTAACATCGTTGATCTTGTGTATTTATAGAAGTCTTGAATCCAATGTCTATAAACAAAACGGATTCTTTGACTTCTGATAGAATCAGCTTTATTACCTAAAAAGGTTCATGCAAAAAGTTTCAGAACAATCAGTCTTGTTTCATACCACATTTGGTAAAACGAATTAAATGAGTTTGTTCAGCATTAATGATGCATTTAATACTCGTACTTGGTAGAGTAACGGTAACATTTAATAAGATCGATAAATTCTGATTTAGCAAAAGTCAAGTTCTGCTTCTGTTTATCTAAGTCGATAAGTGCTCGAAGAGTACTGCTTTGTTAAGGCGAAACGAGAACTTCTGCTTTTATACTATCTTCTGGTTTTACTAACGCGATATTTGATACTGATTTTGACTATCATCACCACAATTAAATTAAATCTATCAAAATTAATATAAACTAATTTAACCGAATTTTTTTGGAAGTTAGCTGAACCGAACCTAACTGAATCAAATTGATTTATCATAAAATCGAAATCGATTATTTCGGTGGTAGCCAAATTAACTATTTTTTTTAAAAAATTTATCTAACCCACATCAGAAAAATCCTATTCCCCGAAATATATATTCCATTATACCAAACGTCGACTCTAATTCATTATATTTCAGTTACTTTTTTTAAATTTAAAAAGTGAAGTAGACTTTTCCACCCTTTGAATTGCTTCGATGATAAGTCTAAGCTCGAACTGATTTGTTGTTACGTACGTAGTTGTTGGGATCAATTCAGGAAGAAATTTATGGCGAAGATGACGATTGTTCAGAAGAAGAGGATTCAGTTCCTCCTCTTCGTTGTTGCCATCATTGCTCTCAGCATCGCAGGTAATCCAGTTGTTGCTTCCTTTTCTCTGTGTTTTCCCCTTTCTTGTTTGTCGAATTGAGAATTTAAGAAACTTTTTAGAACCCTAATTGGATTCGTCTTATTTTATTTTGTGTTTTAGTATATCGATTTCAGGTGTAATCGATCGATCTGACAATGATTGAAGCTGTTTTGTTTGATTATGAGAATACTTGAACCATGCTTGTTGAATTGAATCTTAATATTAATCACAGCCTAGTAGCATGTTGTGTTAGTGCTATATTTCGTACAAACGTTTTTGAAAAATCTCACCTTTTGAACTAAAAACTATATATACTCAGAAAAGGGCCGACTGTTCTTTAAGATTCGCCAGTTTTTAAGTAATTCTGCTTATAGTTGCTGAATCGCGTTTCATGTATCCAGACTGTTAAATTAAACAGCCATGTGAATTCATCCCCAGAGAAGCAATTTGCTTACGTAATGAGTAGAGTAGAAAACTAATATTTTCAGATTTAGTAATTCGCAACACATGGGCTGATGATGTTCATTTTGATCATATGACATATTTTCAGCATAACAGATTTGTGGGGATGTGATTTTCATTTTAATAAATAAATGTAATAAGGTGATCTGAGAATGCATTCAAATCTGTGATTTTTTTGTTACACGCCTCATAATATTTGATTATTCTCCCGAGATCCACAAAACATCAAATTATATGTTATTAACCTTCTATCTTAGTCTACTCTCCAAGTTTTCAGGTTCCAAACAATTAACCAATTAATTGCGTCGGAAAGCAAATCAAAAGCATTACAGCCAATTAATATAAATTACTTGGACAAATCAAAACATCAGAATTCAAATTATCAGTTGAGATATGGGCTGAACTTATACTAGCAAGTTAGTCAAATGAAATATCGAGATTTTATAAAGTAAAAAGAAATGTAGTGTTTGACAATGTTTTCACCGTTTTCTCCGTTGTTTTGTCTATTTCTACTCCCCAAGCCATAGTTTTTTAATTGGCTAAGATGTGTAACCCTTAACGTCTGATGAGTGGAAATATGGAAGCGATTATATGATTCCAAATGGTGCCTTAACATATATAAGTAAAGTTCCTTCTGTACCTAAGTACGCCGCAGGTTCACTGGAAATCTGAAATAAATATCTCATCATGTCCTAATGCAGGTCCTTTGGACTTTCTTTATTCGTATGTTTCTACAGGTCCACTGGAAATGTAAAATAAATAGTCTTCAGGTGCCGTTAGATAAAGTCCTTTGGACTTTTTCTTTATTCTTCTGTTTCTACAAGCTGGCTCACGTACTTCCATGTTTGGGTGAGTATTGTACTGGATTTTATCTTAAAAATTCTTCACATTTTTTAAAGATGTCCGCACTTTTAACATGGCTGGTCTCTCGATATTCAATACCTATTAAACCTCAAACAACAACCAAAACAATTAAAATGTGGTAAAAATTAACAAAAGACTTAATTAAGTTGCGAGTGCAAAGCTGACTATCATTGACCCCACGTATCTATTATTAAACTGATTCATCTTACTGTACTGTGGTAAATCAAATTAGGTCCCCATTTCTTAACAGGGATTTAGGAGTGCTTTCCATTGAAAACACCAAACAACATGTATTTAATTTGTCCCATGGATATAATATGACATATTTAATCCGTTCTTCTCTAGTCTGCTTTGAGACATATCTCCCTTTTTCCATTATATTCTACCATGCATTCCGAGTTCCAATAGCTCCATTCTTATGTTCTCTTGCCGGTATCTTCTGTTGCCCCACCATTGACAGATTCGTGATGTGCTTGAGAACATGCTCCATTCCCGATATGGAGTAAAAAACTTACCGTTGAAATTTTTTTTATTCTTGATGGAAATTACTTTTCCTAAAAGTTTGAGCTCGCACGAAGAGGCCCAGCAATATTTTTTACTTTATTTGCCTCCTCACGTTTATGCTGGAGATTGGGAGTGTTAGAACCATAAGTTTCTTTCAATATACAACCATATTCAACTAAACAAAGAAGAAATGAAGCTTGAATTTAATATCATAAACTTTAAATATAGTTCCCAGAGGAGATCCTCTGTACAAAGAGATTTCACTCTCTTTTCCCTAGTCTATGATAGTACACAAACTCGAGAAAAGAAAATAACTGAATGCCTAACTGTTGTCCCATCCTTCACGTTTTATATCTCTTTCCCCTTGGGCTTTTCCCAAACCCTCTAGAATAAACGTTTCTATTAATGGGCTTCTATCCAATTTTTCCCTTCTAAGCCCAATTCCCGAGTCTGTAACAGGGAGCATATGTCCAGACTTATTATGCATTTGGTCGGTTATTGGGTAACCAAGGCCTAGAAGCAACCACCTGAAAGGATGAGACCAATTCATTGAAAATATCAGGTAGATCGCACTCCCAAGAATCTTGAACTTGTGACCTCCGGATTCTAATACCATGATAAAAAACCTACTAGTCTACTACTCCCAAAAGTTCAAGATTATAGAATGTCTTCAAACCATAGTTTTTATATTTTTAACAGTATCATATAGGATACAATATCTTGAATGATGGGTTAATCTGGTTCACCAGCAGATGGCACTCTAGTTTCTGTCTGTCATTTGCACTAATCCTGAACATAAACAGTAGCATCGTATTTCTAAAAAAAAAACAATAGTAGCATTTTAGGTTACCTCGACAATCTTGGGATTTATGTAGTTGATGATTAACTACACAATATTTATAAGTATTGTCTTAATCGTATATCATGCAATTCTGGAAGCTCCAGAGGATCTAAGAATGTTATTGATAGTAAAAAAATTGTATTATACTCTCCTCTTCGTTGTTTGAAAATAACATTGTTCACTACCAAAAACGTTGGGTCCAGCTACGACCAGAAACGTTGTTAAACCCATCAAAAATATGGTTTTTGCGATGTTTCCGGGAAGCGTTGCAATTTTTACCGTCACTGACTCCAGCAATGGCTACGACCAGAAACGTTGTTAAACCCATCAAAAATATGGTTTTTGCGATGTTTCCGGGAAGCGTTGCAATTTTTACCATCACTTACTCCAGCAATGGCTAAAACCGTTGCTGAATCAGCGATGGTAATAAACAGCTGTTGAATATTAGCCATTGCTGAAGTCAGTGACGGTAATAAACAGCCGTTGCAATATTCACAACGGTCTTCTTTGAAAAAGCCATTGCTAACCCTTGCTAAAAATTGCAATGGTTTGCTACAAATCTTCGCTAAACCCGTCTAGTTCAATTGGAAAAGGAAAGACATTTACAATTGTTTAACAAAACCGCGACTACCATAGTCAAAACCGTTGTTAAAGCAACGGTTCTGATAAACCGTTGCTATTGTAGCAACAGTTCTGATAAATCGTTGCTAAATATTGCAACGGTTTATCATAAACATCATGAAAACTAGAACAATGCCAATAGAATTGGATCAGTTTTGTGACGGTTTTTGGCAAATCGTTGCTATTTTTAACGATTAATATCTTATAATGCTGGATATTATTTTTTATAATGTTATATATTCTTATGTAATTGTATTTGTTTAGTAAATTATAATATATATTTGTTGTAAATTATTTTTTAATAATAAATATAAATCAATAATAATAAAATAAGCATATAATAATAAAAACACAATTTATTAAATAATCACATACATAATACTAATAGCATATCTAACATACAACCATAAAAATATTATATCTAACAAACAACAATAATTTCGCTCAAATGTTTAACATACAACAGGTAAAACATAAACATATTTAAAAATACAATATCTGAAAACAGTAGCAACACTTTACAAAGCAATTGTGCCGCAAATGTTGGATCTGCGTTAATATGTAAAAAACATGAAAAGATATGTTATTCTGTACAAAGATCACTTAAAAAATGTAAAAAAGGAAAAAAAAGGCTTCTACCGGAGCACCGAGGCGAAAAATGCCAAGGAAAATGGCGAGTGGAGGGTTTATATAAGTAATTAGTGATGGTTTTAATGCAACCCTCTGCAACGGTTTTGTTATAATACCGTTTGGCCCAATTGGTTGTGGTTGACCGTCACTAAATATTGCAACAGTTTTACCAAACCGTCTAAGTTTAACCGTTGCTAAATTGGGCCAAACGGTAAAAAAAAACTGCACAGATAGGAGGTCGTTTTTTTTTTTGAGTGTCCTTGGTTTGTTAATGTCGATAAAAAAAGGGATTGTTTGCTATTTTCTTGATTGGAATAAACTTGGAAGTTACCATAAATCAAAATATCTGATTTTATGGTCCTGAAATCAACCATTGATTGCTATCTAGTTTCCTATGTATTTGTACATGCTATAATCCTTAATCCTTTAATCGATAAGAAAAATTCAGTTTCTTGTCTCTATTTTTCTTCTCTCTTTTTACTGCAGTTATCTTTATGTACCTTTTGTAGCTATGTACCTTTTGTAGCGTTTAGCATTACAATATTTTGTTTATTTTTTTTATGAAGCTGAAAAGTGTAGACAATTGGTTGGTGAAGAGGCTGCATCGAAAAGTGGAAAATTTACAGTCTTGGATTGTTTTGATGGTAGCTCTGGAACCCTTTCATGTTTGGTAAAAGAAGGTGTAAAACTCTATTTCTACAGCATTAGGGTTGTTCATGTAGAGAGCCGAAGGAACCAAGCAATCGAGACTGCCTTGGCTGATGCACTTAACCAAGGCATGACTGCTACAGACGCAGCCAAAGTAGCCCAGAAAGAAGGAGCAAAGGCAGCAAAACTAGCAACACGGAAAGCCAAACGCATTATTGGCCCTATCATTTCTTCAGGATGGGATTTTTTTGAAGCTATTTACTTTGGGGGAACTGTAACAGAAGGGTTTCTTCGGGGAACGGGTACATTGGCCGGAACCTACTCAATTGGTTTTGTTGGAGAGCAAAGATTTGGGAGATTCGGTTATTTGGTTGGAAGTCATTTGGGAAGTTGGATTGGAGGAAGGATTGGGCTGATGGTGTACGATGTGGTCAACGGAGTTCACTTCATGCTGGAGTCTATCAGATCGGTAGAAACTCAAGTTTACGATGATCCATCAATTGATAAAATTATTGAACCTAACGAATTTGAAACTTCAGAAGCAGTTGAAGATTCCCGTGTAGATGAACAGAGATGGAGCGCTTCTGATGAGTCTAACAATTATGAGACTCCAGCTGCTGATGAGAGCTTCAGTGTCGATGAAGAATTATAATCACAGTTTAAACAATATTATTGATTACTTTTTTCTTTTCCTTTTTCTTTTTGGTTTAATAGTGTTATATAGATGGAAATATACGTATTCTTTTCCCATCGTTTTATGAGAACCAGATAATACTCTATTTCTAGTAATCTTATTCACGGTGGTGTTCAGTTCAAATTCTCGCAAGGACGTCCATGTTGGTTCTTGTATTTGATTGAGCAAGATGCTGTCAAGAACAACCAACTTATGCAGAGAGGAAATGAAATATATCGAGTTTTAGTTTGAGCTTGGTAACTAAGGAGTTATTAAATTTACAAGAGGAAATGAACGATATTATTGATGAAGCTCGAGCATCGTCGTGAGAGCCGGTAGTGGTTGAGTTCAGTGTTAGTATAATGGTGATTACTCTAAATGCAAAATCCAAAGATCCAAAATTGATGTAGGACATGGGGGGATTATAAAAATATATGTCCTTACATAATCAAATTAAAATTGGATTATTTAATGTAGCGTCGAAGGTGTTACATTTATGCTAGCATCTCATTATGGATTTAGAACAAAACCCCCATCTAAGTCTTAAAATGCCCAAATCAAATACACTTTGAATCCTTTAAAATGTCTAAATTAGTCACGAGTCACATAGATTTTTCTGAGAAAAATCATCGTATTGAGCTAAAAACACCCAAAGGAAGGTTTAGTAGAAACTTGAATAACCTTTATGATTATGAATAAAGTTAAGAGCCTCAATCAGTGATGAAAATGGATCGGATTTTCGCGACCCGTCTGAAATTAAAATCATATCCAAAGTTAAACGAGTTTTACTCAAAAGGGTAAAAAAATTAATAAACTGCTTAAACTTTACTTTAACAACTTTTAAGTTAGAGTATCGCAGTCATGCGTACTTCCTTGGACATACTCCGTGCTGTGTGACACCTACTATTCATGCTATTTGGCGACGAAATTTTACTCGAATACTCTACAATAACAAGATTCTTAGTACATGCAGTTTCACACTAAAGTCAGACGACATCAAGGAGGAGTTAACAATCAAGAAATTGATCCATGTGAGCAATACTTGCTTGTTAAGGAACTCTCTCTATATAGACACATTGCAAATTCATTTTCAAGGATTGTATTATTCGACGATGTCGTGTGAATTTGGCTGAGATTGATTGATTGATGTATCGACAGACTTGTGCCGCGCGTGAGCATGCCACGGGTTCAAATTTCTTAGCCAAAATGATGAACAAAGGATGAAAGGGAAGCCCAGTTTGGATATTGATGGTGTTGAGATTATAGATTATATAAAAGTCTAATGGGAAAAGACTGGTGAGCTATGGTGATACATCAAACAATGTTGAAACCTTTGGTGGCCACCCAAAATCGAATACGATCGACCTCATAATGCATTGGAAGAAGTCTGATTCACGTCTCTAATAAATGCATCACTCCAAGGGAAATTTCATTTCAGAAAACGACTATATTTTGCTGCTCGATCGTATTTTCTTCAGGTAAAATATTTCGAAAAATATCATTCGACTTAGATGGAAATATAGACGTGTGATTAAGGGGTTTCTTGATGGTGCCATCCTATAGATTTTAGTGAAGAGTGATTGTACGTGTATTATACAATATTTCAAGTGGCAGGAATTGGAAAATTAATAATTTACATGCTCATAAAGCCAAATTTGTTGCATATCATCCCTCTTGTTGGTGATGTGCCGGAAGGCCTTCCCTTGTGGATTTTAAATCCTCGAACGACGGTAACCTCATCTTTTAAAAACCAACAAAAAAGTGCTTCTGAAAATATATATATATATATAGATATTCTCCATCCATACCGTTTGCAACTAAGATTATTTTGGTACTACCTTATTAGAGTAGACCCTTTGATTAACGGTTTTCCAAATAATTGGTGTAGCTCGAGATGAAATTACGATTATTTCCTAATTTCATTTATTACAAAAGCAAAACTATTAGGTAAATTAGTCATTTAATATGACCTTTTTTTTTAACCATGAGATGTTTTCTTATTAACCGAAATAACATTAACTTTGTGTCATTTGGTGTTTTTTTATTTACGAAAATATCACTCGTCTTTGTAAAATAATAAAGTTATGTATATGTGACGTTTTGCTGAATATTAGTTTACGAAAACACTACATTTTTTATATTTTTTAGTCTTACAATTCATTTTTTTATTTTCGTTTAAAAAAACAAACTGTACTAGCACGCAAAACATATACGGGAGTACAAGTATTTATAATTATACAAGTTGTAAAAGTTTCCACTTTTGATTTCTCCATTAATGTGCAAGATTATTTAACGTTGGGAACCGAAAGAATCAATTTACAAGTTGATGGATTTTTGGCATATCATTAGGAAAAAGAAAAACTATTTCACCACAAAATTATGATTCTCCTTCAAAAAAAAAATTATTCTCCCAAAATATTGGACTAGAGAGATATATTTTTTTTTAAAAAAAAAAAACGAAATAGAACTTCATTTACTTGAGTTTGAGATATTAATTTTAAAAAAAGGAAATAGAACGTCATTTACTTGAGTTTGATCGTCCTGTAACTTGTAACTCAATGAGAGTGATAAAATAATTATATAGGAAACGTGTGAAGTATTACATTAGCAATCTTGATAAAAAAACGACAAATTATTAAAAATTAAAATATACAAGACTATGACCCAATTTTAATAATATAGAAAATCAAAATTACAGTGACAAACATATATAATAAAACTTGCAATTTTACCACTAATATATGCATGCATAGTCTCCGAGTGTTGTACAAAATTTGATGTCTCGCCAGCAAGCTCCATGAACAAGTTGGGACAATAGGAGCACTTGATGATCGTGTTGCATCTGGGTTTTCTACACGCCCAAACGCAGCGGAAGTTTAAAAATTTTGTTTATTTTGACAATCAAAATATGTTTTGCTTTGGACGCTCGTATGATTTTAACAAAACATTCATAGGGAGTTTAAAAGTTATACCTTTGGTGAATAAATCACGTGGCACCAACTGATCCGGTATGACGGATCTAGCTCTTGATGAATCCCTACGAACTTTCTTCGATGAACTCCTTTCTTTTCTTCTAATTAGGTCCACGACTTGATGATCTAATTCTCTTCTAATTTGCACTAGAAAATATGGAAGATATTTTGCGTAGGAGAGAAAATAATTGAGAGACGACTCAAACCCTAAAAAACTTCAAGGTGGCCGAAAATTTTTCCCTTTTGAAATGGAGGTTCACGTGAGTTTGGTGGTGGTGGGGCTAGGATTTCACTTGCATGCTTTATTTATAGTAAATCCATAGCCTAATTACATAATTAACATTAATGGGCTTGATTTAATTAATTGGGCTAGTCCAACTAATTCAATTAATTTAATCAAGGTCCATTAAAATTTTAATTATTTATTATGTTGGACTTGTACTCCTACAAGCCATTAAACATATTACCCACCATATTTAATTTATTAATTAATCAACTCAACTTTTGAGCTTAATAAATTAAATACATTATAAATTCAACATTTGAATTTATTATTTAAATTATAAATTCAACTACTTGAATTTTCATGTAAATGCCCGTATTTCGTATTCATAATTTTGCGGAATTATAAAAATTTTTCTAAATAAATAATTATCTTGTCTTGTTTAATTAAAATAAACATGTAAATAATTTTTAACTTTAAAATAACAGCGGAAGCGAATAATGTTTCAACCAACAATTTAAAAATAAAATAACGTAAACATCGATTTAAAATAATCCAACGTATTAAAACTGAATTTGAATAATAAAAAGTGCATAAACTAAATCATGAGGTCCTCGGGTTTACTACTGCTGTCTCAAGATCGCTCACTGGTCCACGCCCTCCGTCTCGGCCTCAACAATACCTACAACAATCAAGTCTAGTGAGTCTAAAGACTCAACATGTATATATCGTGAATAACAAGTAAATATATCATAAAATCGCATGCAGCATAAAAATAAAGTATCGTAAAGCGTACGGTGAAAAGCGTATCATGAATAATTATAACTACGTGCATATCTGAAAATCATACGTAAAAGCTTTGCTCAACAGAGCTCTGTCATAACATATCATAATTTTCTGGTAGAGATAATGTTTCTAAGCAAGTGGCCCATAACATAGCGTAAGCGCCTGATCAGACTAAACCACAGTGTACCGGGCGGTAGAGATCAATCACAGCCCTTGGACTGGATGTCCGTACCCATACATAATCATAAACCGGTCGTAAGTCACCGGGCAGAGAGGTCCTCGGTTGTTCCTACGACTTCCAAACCCATAAGCATAAGGTGGCCACAAGACATATCGCATATATCTCAAAAATAAATATTTTATATTTTTATGCACGTAATATAATTATAATCTTATTTTTACCGGATGAGTTGGATCGTTCCCAGGCTTGCTGCGACTTACTACTAATATGTGACACATGAAATAAATCTTAACTTGACAAAATCTTAACAATAGAACAAAAACGAGACGATTCGGACTAACAACTTGATTTTTAACCATGGCTTCGTACCAACCCGAACCAACATTAAACCGACGTTTAACCATGATTAAAAATACCCCAAACATACTGAAAAATATGCATAATAACTGTAAAACACGAAAATGGGCGAAAGGAATCCAAAAACATAAAACACTCTTTCGAGAGTCATTTTGGCACCTTTCACCGTAAATTCTCGTACGACCTCTAAACTCGACCGAATCACAAACGTCCAAAAACATGACTTTCCTAACTCATTGAGGTACTGTCCAGTCCAAGGCCATGGGCTAAAAGCCAGCCAAGAACTCAAACCAACCTCATGAACCGAACAGCAAGTTGCTGTCAAATTTCAGCAGGAGCAGCTTGTGTATTTGAGGGGAAATTCTGAAATTTAGTGACCAAGGGCTTGAACCACCACCCAAAGACTCTTACCAACATCCTAAGGCATGGCTTGGACCATGGCTAAGGGATAAAATCCAACCACACACAGAGCCAACACCTAGGACAATGCACAGCTCAAACCGAGAGTACCCAGAAATTCTGTGTTGTAGTATTCGAATGAATTTGTTGTCTTATTTCGTTCCAATGGCTATATGATCGACCATGGCACGATCTAGACATGAGGGAGTGTTGTATGAACCATGGCTATAGGTTAGAAGCCAGCCACAATCCATCCAAACCTCACAAACCGAAAGTTACTCGCACAGAAACATGATGAAACCGAAATGTGCTTGTGATGTTTTGGTGAAATTTTGATAGATCCGTGAACCAATCCTTGAAGGGATGATTTGGTCACGTCCTTGACATGTTAAGATAGAGTTCTAACCATGGCTATAGTCCTTAGGACAGCCAAGATTCGAACACCACCATTAAACACCAAATGACAGAAAACGTGCACCAAATCTGTAGCTTGTGGAAATAGTTGTTGTCATGCTTTTGTTTTAAACGTTTGGACTCAAACCAATGAATCAATAACACCATAACATACTCTAAATCATGCCTAGCAACAGCCGTGGGTGCCTGGAAAACGATCCAAACTCCTGAACCACAAAGCAAGCCAGAAACCGTGAGACACAATGAGGAAATAAAATTCTCTGCAGAAAAATTGGGTGGTTGCTGTCCAAATTTCGTGATGCTGCATGAATATTGATTATATATTGGTTTAAAAATATCTATAGGACTTGATTGAAGAGTCAAGAAACAATATATACATGCCTGAAATTTGTTTTGAAGAAAAACAAATCAAAACGACAATACGACGCGACGGAACCGAGTTGGATTTCTCTTCTTGTTCTCCTACTGTTTTGCTCTTGCTTTCATGATTATTAGCTGCTGTTTTCTGCTAATTTTCGAGGGTCAGGGTGTTGCTATGATAGACAAGGAAGGTGGGTGTTATAAGAGGGGTTAAAGTAGCCATAATATGCATTAAGGTGGGAGGTTACAACTCAAGAATTTGAGTGGTTTTTGATTCACTTTTCTCCTCTTGTTTGCCGATACTTTAGCTGCTGAACTTCCGGTATTTTTTTGAGTACATAGGATGTAGAATATGTAGGTAAGGAAGATGAATGTTAATAGTGGGGTAAAAGGGTTCATAATATACATTAAAATGGGAGTTACAAGTGAGAATTTGAATGTGTTTGCATTGTTTCTCCTTCCTCTTGCTAGCCGATTCTTGTTCTTCATTTTTTTTTTCTGCCTATTCACGTTAATAACTTGAGGAAGGAATAAGGTGTATTCTTGTATTTGATTATAATTAGTGCATTAAAATGGGGAGATGATTACACCACAAAAATAAAATTAGAGATGGCTTGAATAGGGTGTTATTAACCATTTGAATTATTTTATATATTGGTCATTAGTACTAATTTGCATTGTATATTTTTGTTTAAACCTTGCATTTTAATTGTTTAGGATTTTAAACCTTCATTATATATATTTAAAAGCATAAATAATTTAATTTAGTTTAGAATCTTGCTTAGAATATTGCATGGCATACATGTCCTCAATTTAAATGTTTAAATGCTATGTTTAATTTCTTGAATATATTTACCCTATATTAGTTCATACCCAATTGTTTACCCATTTTACTTAAACTTTAATTAAATATTGAACCTAATAGAATTTATTTACTAATTTGACTCCCATTAATTTAATAAATTCTAAAACATTCTTTTTCTTCAAATTAAATTATTTCTTGACTTAAATTAAATTTAGGAATATTTGTCTTATTATTAATCTTATCTCAAATCTCCAAACTCCGGTCCGGCCTCGCGTATTTATCCTGAAAAGATAATACTAAACATCTACCTTTAAAGTAAATAATCACGATTTAAAACTTCATATTCAATTTAAATAATAGAAATTATGCATGGCTTATACGTAATCTGATTTTCGGGTTCTACATTTCATTACCTCCAAAATTTAATATTTAATAAACCCAACATTTGAGTTTAATAAATTAAATTCTCAAATTTTATAAATTCAACTCCTTGAATTTATTCTCTCAAAATTTAATTATCAAAAATTCAACTCCTTGAATTTACTATAATATAAATTCAACTTCTTGAATTTATTCTCTCAACGGGAACAAACAATCAAGTGCTTGTGTGATCCTCAATGGTTCAGGGATACAGCTAGCCGTGGGTTCACAACTCTTTGTGATTCAGGACTTAATCCTTTATTCGAGCTTACCCTAGTTCGTCCCATTCTTTTCATCAACACCTTGATCAAGAATGTCAGAACTCATTTATGATTGCACCCATCGGATCATGGTAAAAGCGTCTAGTAGCATCGCCCCATAATCCACTAGGTATCACTGATAGTGCCTGTAAGAACCAGTCGATTATGATTAACGTACAGTACAGTCCCTTCATCTCATATATCCCGATCGAATCTGCAACCATTGGTTCATCGAGGGTTGCATATTAATTCGATCATAATGTGATAACTATAATAGTGGCATCGCGTGTACTACTGGAGAACTCCTTCTCCAACGTACATCTTATACTCTGGCCAGAGATTCCATGCACTATTATTTCATCATATCACATAGGATATCCACACACGCAGGTGAGCGGTGAATCCCCGACTACAATGCACTGGCTCCTATATATGTCGCAACTATACCCAACCTCGCCACCTGATGACTCTCCTTGGAGCCGGTAAACGAGTCAAAGCACAGCCCTAGCATATAGAGCCTCAGTGTTGTCCCGGGTTGTAAGGACTAATGGTGTACAATCATAACCACGGACTTATCCTCTCGATGAATGATAACCACTTGGAAAGTCCGAGGGAGGGTTGTTCGGTATAATCATCATATGACTACCCATCTGCATGTTTGGACATCTCTATGCCCTTACTAAGAAATGCAGCACAACATCACAGATGCTAGTATCGAGCTCAAGCGACCTTTATCCATGTTTTAGGCGGCTGAATCGACTAGAAACGAATTTAGATCATACAGTGTTTACAAACTAGTTTCAACATCGAATTAATATTCATTTGTATTAAAGTATAATCAAGGTCTTTATCTATGTTGTTCACATGGGTATACAGATAAAGAAATCACAAACCATGAAATAATGAATTATATTAAAATAAAGATTGTTAATTACAACTGAGTCAATAAAATCCTATCCAACAGTTGGCTTGCAGGGCATCTACTCTAACAGATCGAACGAAAAAATGTAAAATTTTATCTTTACTTTTCAAAAATATATGATAGATATTATGTTTCTTCTATCTTTTGAACACAAAGGATTTTTTTTTGATAATGCTACGGTCAAAGACAAAGGAATAAAGAAACAAAAAATGAGGAAAGATAATACATGATCACATAAGATTTATAGTCGTTCTCGATGTGAGAGCTTCGTCCACTTATCACAACTGCAAATTATCACCATAATGAAACCAAGAGAACAAAGAGAATTTTTACAAGAAAATGTCTGCTCTCAAAACTATTTTCTTATCACTGTATGTCTCTCTTTGTATATAAATAGTTAACGCAATGATGACTACCAATACATATAAATAGTAATAAGGTTACATCAATATATGTAAAATAGATAAAATACTCTTAATTAATAATTAAGGTCCACATATATTAACAATTTTCCACTTGGAGACTAATCTACTATCATCGACCGTTTCCACATGTGGCGGTAGCGACTTCACTCTTTAGTGTAGAAGTTCAACTGAAGTTACACACAACTTCAGTTTCTCAATTATCATAGCCTTCGTCAGTATATCAACTAGATTACAACTTCCTTCAATCTTCTCGAGAGGCAGAATTTCATTATACAACGTTGATCTTATGAAATGATATCGAAAATATATATACTTTCTCTTAACATGATGAAGAGGATTCTTTGCCAAGATAACACTCATATTGTCACAATATAACACACTATTTTCATATTTATGACCCAACTCTTCCAAAAAAGACTGCAATCAGATCATTTCTTTACTAGCTATTACTATTGCAACATGCTCAGGCTCAGTTGTAGAAAGTGCAACTCTCTTTTGAAATTTCGAAACCAAACTAACCGTAGTACCACCCCGAGTGTAAACAAATCTAGCAGTACTCTTTCTACCATTTCAATCACCATCAATGTTAGCATCAACATTGAAACGTCCACTACTCGTTTTTCTTAAAAATACTAGAAATTTTTTTTCTTTCTATAGTAATTCTAGGCCGATACCTATTTTATATATATATATATATATATATATATATATATATATATATATAAAATATTTTGAAACCATTTTAAAATAAAACATACCAACTATATTTGAAAATTTTAAAAAAGAATTCAAAATGTAAAATTGTAAATCGTTTTACAAAACCTAAACTTACCATTATTTCAAAATATAAACTAACTCTAACATCCTCTAAAAAACCACTCATAAAGCATCATAAAAGTAGTAAAAATATTTAACGTAAACTTAAACGTAAATGGAAAAACTAGCGCTGGTTCTCGGGTTATATGCACCTTTAGTCCAGTAAAATCAATCATCAAGTCCCTCAACATCAATATTATGCTCACTTGCATCGATCACACCTAGTGAGTCTATTGACTCAGCAAACCATAACCATGATAGCAAGTAGTACATATACAATCACATGCAACAGTAAAACTACTTTTACATAACATAACATTTCATGAATACGCATAATTGTAAACATTTTCCTTTTAACATAAACATTATCATTTTCATCATAAACATATATGTATACATTTTCCTTTTCGTTGAATTCAGATTGTTAATTTTGACTTTTGTATCAGCTGAAGGTCGATGGATCAATCTACGTGCAACCACAGTACTGGGCAGCGGGGACATCAGCGACACTCTCACCCGACAACTGGGGCTTGGCCTTACATATCATCATATCATCATAATCATCGTATTAATCACAATTACTTCACTTTCTTCAACATTTCATATTTTCATCACTTTATAAAAATTAACCATGCATAAATCATTTTTCTTTTAAACCAAGCATGCAATATATCTTTTAACGTTAGCGTTTCATCATAAAAATTTTAATATTATTTACAGCATTCAGGTTACTGCCAGGATGTCTAACATTTTTCAGGTGTAAAATGAACATTTTACCCCTAGACGCATAATTTTCCATAATTATCCCTAGACCTCGAAACGACGTCCCAAATCAATCCAAACTTAACATTTAACCTTAAAACCATTACATAAATATTCTTTAGGCTTAAAACTTAGCTTTTCGATAGATTACTCGACTCGTTTTTAAACTTAGATGTATATCCCGGTTTTGACTCTTATTGACTCGTAACTTTCCCAAACTTTACCAAATTTGCACCAAAGCTTAATAATACCTAAACAATTCATATTTAGCCCAAATCAAGTCATTTAAGACCCTTGAACAAGCCTAGGAAGCTACTGAATTTTCTAAACTTAATTTTCGAAGCCCTAGTTTGTTCGAACCTTATCTTGCCTCGACCTAGCCCTTGGCCGACCCAACCAGCCCTTGTGTAACCTTCCTAGGACCATGACGAAGCTCTTAACCACCTACTGGAGCAGCCTCTACAACCCATGCAAGCACAGCCCTACCCGCACCCTTCTATGCCATCCATGACACCAAAAAGGCTAGCACCCTTCACCCTTCCCTTCCAGCCCTTACACAGCCCGTATAGGACCATGAATAGACTTTCTTAGGACCATTGGACACATCCCAACAGCAGCTAAGAGCTGTGTACTTCTAAGAACCCTAGCCGAAAAACCCTAGCCCATGAAACTCAATCTTTTCGTTCATATTGCTACCCTATCTTGTCCAACCCTAAACATGCACCTAAGGACCCTTAAACATGTGCAAAAACGTCCCTTCCCATAGCCCTACCATGAAAGCCCCTTTGTGCATCATAACCGTAAATTTTAATGCATAACAATCAATGTTTTGATACGCACAATCCATAAAAACTAAAATACATGAAGGGATTCATATTTTTCATGAACACATGATTAAAAATTCATGATATGGTGTGAAAGATGAGTAAAGGAAGATTAAGGCGTGCCTTTGCATTTTAAAATGCTCGAAATACGAATACCGTAGCGGTAGGAACGTCGGTGACGAACGGATGACGATATCTATTTTTTTAACCTATGTTCTTGTCAAAATCCCACCAAAAATCCACCTTGGGATATGAGGGAGTCGGTGATCATTGTTGGAAAGAAGAACGAGGAAGAAAACCGAAGAATGAAGAACGAAGGAGGGAAAAAAAAATCGAAAACTCCCTTGCCCAAGACTCCTACGGCCACTCCACTCTTTCCATTCTTTTCAATTTTGTTTACGTGATTGTGTGTGTGTTTCGTGGGGTGTGTGTGTAGGTGTTTAGGGGTGTGTGTGTGTGTGTAGCTATTTAGGTGTGTATAGAACTCTTTTAAAAAGAATTTAAAAGGGTTTCCTAAACACTTAATTAATGGGCTTAATTAAGCCAAGCTTTTTAAATAATTAATTAATCCCATTAAGACTAATAAAATTAGTAGGCTTGAATTAAAAGGATTTAAAAATATCTATTTCCAAAAAAAAAATCCTTGATAAATTATATAAAATTCCTTATTCCTACTAGTTAATTTAAATTTGACCTTAAAAATGTAATAATTTTTAAAATATTTAAAATAAATATTTTCTTAAATAAAAATTTAGCTTTTAATTCTTTAAAAACTTAATCGTCTCCGGTCCTTCGTTCCGGCCAACCACCGATATTCGTTTGAAAACTTTAAATTATGAATTCCAGCAAAATTACACAATTAATCATTTAGTTACTCAAAATATATCACTCATGCATCCAAAATAATTTAATTAAAATATTTTAGCAATTTAATAATTTTCATACATACGGTCTGCGTGGATTGATTTTTGGGCGTTACAATCTTCCCCCATTAAATTGAATTTCGTCCTCGAAATTGACGAAATTCGATTACCCTAGATAATCAAAAAGTTTAGACTCTTAATTCTAGTATCCTAATAATCCACGCTTTCGCTGCACCACTCTGATAAAAAATAAGTTTTAGGATGTCGTTATGTCTCATCAATCCTAATTAACTTTGCCTTCTAGATCCTTGTTTACGAATCATGACTTAACATGGCCTATGTTGACTTAGTTCTATTTTACTATTACCTCAAATTTGGACTTTTCTTACAATTCCCAGTATTAGGAATGGAGACCCAAATTTATCGTATCTTACATTCCTTATACTATACCCAAGATGTTCATCAACTTATTATATTTCAACATTAAAATCCCAAAAGCATCATTTCTTAAATTTATTGAACTTAATGTATGCTAAGACTTTAAATCCAAATATTAACATTTATGCGGTTCAACTTAAGATATCTTAGCACCCAAAATTTACTAATCGACTTCTATCCTGGTAATGCCCTTAACAATTAATCCTTATCTCAACCCCATCATAGTATTAGTTTAAGATCCTTGAATCGAATCTTTATCTTACGACACCAAACTAACGTAGTTTAACTATCTACAAGTACACCCCAAATATAAAGTTGTTGCAAGTCTTAATATCGCCCCAAAATTTTCATATAAACACACATCTCATAACTTGTAATTCAAACTTACAAAACCCATATGGTCTTTAGAAAACCTAATTTCAACCCACACATCCACTTCATTCAAAATTTCTAAATGACTTTAAAAAAAATATTCCGATTTTGACTTTCTCTTACCTTTATTGACTCGAACTTATCCCAAATCATCCTGTAAGCTTAAATTTGACTTCTAATATTTTTCTTAGACGTAAAACCGAGCCTTTCGATTTAATTACTTAATAACTAAACCATGAAGCGTTTTTAACCCGAATAAATTCAAAACTTAATATTTTATTCCCAAATTTTAAACATAAACTTTTCATCCCTAAACTTAACTAATTAATCAAATTTACCTTAGATGGTCCTTAGTCTAAATTCTTAATTTGCCACAACATTATTACACTAACTGTTAGATTTTCAAACCTAATATTGATTCATTCTACAAGACCATTGATTACCATTCCTTACAACATTATAACCAAGATATTTTAAGGTTCTAAATATCCTCTCAAGCCTAAATCATCGGAAATTCCTATCATTTAAACAATTCAATTCTCAATTATTGCTAAATTAGTACCCATATTTCTTAACAATTGCAAAATAATTTCCTAACTTCCTCGAATATTATCCAATTGGTCCTACATTTCCAAAATTCTACAATTAACTCATAAGTTCTTGACATTCTTAATTCTATTCTATAGGTTTCCCTTAACATAAATTTCAATAATTTTAACCGTATGTAACCCAAAATCGATTCTCATAACCAATCTTACCTTTCCGTCAAAGCCTAAAACCCCCAAATTATACATTTTCATACTTCTAAAGATCATCGCATTTTTTGAATCATTATTCCTTATGTGTAATTCCAAAAATTTTACTCAACTAGTAACCACGAATCATCAGTATTTTCTTAGAAAATCTACATGTCCCAAAAGCATTCATAATATTTATGATTAACTTATGACCCCACAAGTAGAACATCAGTACTAAAACTCAAAAATCAATATAGTCCAATCATTTTCAACCTTTAATAAGGCCCATTAACCAAATTCTTAAACATGTCCAATTCCACCACAAGCCAGCATACATGAAATTCATATAATTTCTTATTTCATATCGTAATATGCATAAAAATTCTAAAGCATCTAATCTTTTACCTAGAAAAATCTTGCAACGATAAAAGTTTAATCATAAAAATCATTTATCTTGCAAACTTAAACATAACTTCAAAAATTGTTTAACCATGTAGCTTAAACGTATAAACCATGTAAAATGCATGTGATAACATTAATAACATTTAAATTTACAGAATTGAGGCTTGACAACTTATCTTTCCGGAACTGACGGTGGCACAACCCTTTGCAGGAACGTTACTCTGATACCAACTGAAACGTCCACTACTCGTTTTTCTTAAAAACACTAGAATTTTTTTTCTTTTATACTAATTCTAGGCTGATACCTATAATATTTTGACACCATTAAAAAAAAACACCATTTTAAAATAAAACAAACCAATTATTTTGACACCATTTTAAAATAAAACATACAAATTATATTTGAAAATTTAAAGAAAGAATTCACAACGTAAAATCATAAATCGTTTTGCCAAACCTAAACTTACAATTATTTCATAATATAAATTAACTCTAACAATATTTCAAAAATCACTCATAAAGCATCATAAAAGTAGTAAAAATCTTTAACGTAAATGTAGAACCCGTATAGACTACGTATAAGCCATGCATAATTCTAGTGTTAAATATGATTTTATTGCATGAGAATTTAAATTCTTTTTTCTTTAAAGTTAATTATTTTATGCAGTAGTTTAACTGTTATCTTATCAGTTAATTAAGTGAGGCCGGACTGGAGTTGGAGTTTTGAAATAAAATTTAATATTAAGAAAACATTCCCAGAATTTATTTTAGCTAACTAGTAAGTTAATTTAAGGTAAAAGAATGTTTAAGGAATTATTTAAGTAACTTGAGGTAAGTAGAAAATAAGTTCATTTAGGTTCCATAATTAATGTGTTAATTCACTAAATTATTTAAAGGATAGATGAGGCTCTAAAGATTTAAAATACACTAACTAAGCAATATTTCCCCTCCACTTAATAGCATGATTCGGCCACCCCATAGGTGATTAAGCATTTCTTTGACAACTCACCACCTTTGACCCTTTCCTTATTATTTCTTAGTATGATAACCCTTTCACTTTTAATCACCATTAATTAATAATAAATCATCATTCTTGCCTTGTTTTAGCATGGTAGAATCGGTCATGCCTCCATTATCCCTCCAAATATCTTTTGAATATCAAACCACTTCCTCATCCAACAATTCAAAGGGAGCAAAACTTGGTCATGCCATTTGAATCCCATTTATATTGCAACTCTCCTTCATCTCTCCTAACCATTATTCCCCCTTCTCATTACCAAAAATCAGAGGAAATTTCAGTGCAAAAATCGTGCGAAAACCATAGAGAAACTAGAGTGAAAAATCGAGTAGAAACAAGAAAAAAAGATCACTCCGTCTCCTCCGCGTCGCGTCGTCATATTCGTTCGTTTTCTTTTCAAAACGAAACCAAGGCATGTCTATATTTCTTTCACTCCTCAATCAAGCCATATTAATATTTTAAAACATCATACTCATGACTTTTTTGAAGCAAAAACCGAAATACATAAGAAGCATTTTTCGAAAATTCATGTGCAGTTTTTCTGATTTCTTTCATACTTCACGGGTTCTGTGTTTGTGTGGTTTCAGGAGGTTGGCTCATGTCCAGGCTCCCGAGGCTGCATCTAGACATGTACTAGGACATGTTAGGATCATATTGGTCCAATAGTTCAAGTCCATGCATGCTGGAAATCGGATATGACAGCAACTCCCTTCTAGTGTCACTTGTGGTTCGATTTTTTGTCACCTTGTTGTCAAGGGGAGAGTTTCTGATCTTGGATGCATTAAGGGCCTATAGCCATGGTTAGAACACCTCTCTATCATGTCTAAAACGTGACCAAGTTGCCCTTTCGAGGCTTGGTCTATGGTAGAATCGGGTTTCAAATAAAAGAAACAAGAACAGCCCCCTCCCCTTCGGCCCTTTTGAATTCTGCTTGTGTCCCTCGGTTTTTGGTGGTTTGGAGTGGACCTTGGTTGGCCTCTGGCCCTTAGCCCTGGTTCACACCATATCCCATGATGTCTAGATCAAGCCATGGTCAACCATATGGCCACTGGTATGATGCATGACAGTAACAAGATAAAATTTCAGAAACATCACAGTACAGATTTTGTGTTCTCGGTTGAAGCTTGGTGTTGTCCTAGGTGTTGGATTGGATTGTGGTTGGCCTAGGGCCCTTAACCATGGTTCAAGCCACACCTTAGGATGTTGGGAAGAGGCTCTGGTCGGTGATTCAAGCCCCAATGACCAATAGTCTCGCAAACGAAGCGATGTAAGTACATGTGCGGTTGCTGGAATTTCTGGACAGCAACTTGCTGCTTTGTTTCAGAGGCTCGTTCGAGTTCTTGATTGGCTTTTAGCCTATGGCCTTGGACTGGACAGTGCCTCATCAAGTTAGGAAGGTCATGTTTTTGGCCGTTTGTGATTCGGTTAAGTTTAGAGGTCGTACGAGAAATTACGGTGCGATGTGCCAAATTGACTCTCGAAAGAGCGTTTCATGTTTTGGCCTCAATTCACCAAAATTTCGGCTCTTACCATTTTAGGAGCATTATTTCATCATTTTAAGTGTATTTTAATCATGACTAAATGATGGCTCGGTGTTGGTTCGGGTTGGCACGGAGTCATGATTAAATACGAAGTCGTTGGGCGTAATCGTCTCGTTTTTTTTATCCAATTACAAAGTTTGGTCAAGAAAATCATTTGCATATTTTTCATGTTAAATTTAGGTCGCAGTGAGCCTGAGAACGGTCCTAACCCATATGGTAAATATAATACAGGATATTTAATTATGCCATTAAATTATATTACGTGCATAAAAATATAAAATATTCATTTTTTTGAGATTTATGCGATATTGCTTGTGGCCATTTCACTATCATGGGATTATTGTATCACCCGGTGGTCACTTACCGGTTCAGTTCAGTTCCACCCATTATACTGTGGCATTAGTCTGATCAGAAGATTATTACATCACCCGGTGGTCACTTACCGGTTCAGTTCAGTTCAGTTCAGGGGGCCACTTGCGTAGAACATAATCTCTACAGAAAATCATTACATGCTATTTTATGACAGGGCTCTGCGGAGCAAACATTTCACTTACGACTTTCAATTCAGTTTTGCACGTATTTATAATTATTCATGATACGCTTTTCAGTTCAGTTCAATTATACACGTATTGTAATTACTCAAGACATGATATTTTCACCTTGCATGCGATTTTATTATTACTACTTGTTATTTACGATATATGCATGCTGAGTCTTTAGACTCGCTAGACTTGATTGTTGTAGGTACTGATGAGGACGGGACTGAGGGCGGGGACCAGTGAGCCAGCTCGGGTCGGCAGTAATGGAACCCGAGGACCTTATTTTCAGCATTTATCATTTTTATGATCAAATATTTTTATCAGTTATTGGATTACTTTGACTTGCTATTTTGCAAACAATAATTTCTTCCGCTGCTATTTTGAACATTAAACTTGATTTATCAGTTTATTTTATGAATGAGGCATTTTGATTATTTTAAAAAGAAAATTTTAAATTTTTCCGCAAATTTTCAAACACGAATTTTCGAGCCATTATAGCTGGTATCAGAGCCAGGTTCTGTAAAGGGTTGTACTACTACTGACCACGAGGAGCTCATGGAGTCACGTCTTCGGTCTGTAAGTTTTACATTTATGCATTTTATTAAAAGCATGAATTATTCGGACATCATGTTTTCATGAAATATTTTACGTCCAGATTTTTATTGTTCAGTATTTAAATTTAAATAAATTATGGAATTATGTATGTTAGTTACGTATGGGTTATGTATGGAACAGTATGCCCCCTAGTCGCATCCTCGAGCGCACTAGAGAAGATGAGCCTCGCTAGGAGGACGACATGAACCAGAGGCAGGAGAGGGACTTACCACCTCCACCTCCACCTCCACCTCCACCTGACATGAATGCACAGATTCTAGCTGGGATGACTCAGTTCTTCGCACAGTTTGCGGGGAACAATGCTGTGGCAGCCAGGCCGACAGGGCCCGAGGCTACTTATGAGCGCTTCATGAAGATGAGGCCGAAGGAGTTTTCAGGGACGTCTGATCCCATGATTGCCGAGGGCTGGATGAAGTCCCTCGAGGTTATCTTCGAGTTCATGGAGCTTGGAGATGCAGACAGAGTTCGATGTGCCACCTATTTATTCGGAGGAGATGCCCCTTATGGTGTGAAGGAGCGTCGGTAGCCCTGAACTTGGCTACGCTGAGCTGGACACGCTTCACGGAGGTATTTTACTCCAAATATTTTACTGATGAGGTGCGTTCCACGTTGACCAGGGAGTTCATGATCCTGAGGCAGGGAGATCGGACTGTTACGGAGTTCATCCGTAAGTTTGAGAAGGGTTGCCATTTCGTGCCCCTAATTGCGAATGATGCTGGAGCAAAGTTGAGACACTTTCTGGACGAACTACGGCCGATCTTGTGCCGTGATGTTAGGGTGGCTGGCCCTACTACTTATGATGTTGCCATCTCCAGAGCTCTAGCTGCAGAGTAGGACCAGCGTGACATTGAGAGGGATCGCCAGGGGAAGCGACCGATTCCAGTACCACACCGCCCTCCTCCTCCTCCTCAGTAACAGCATCAGAACAAGAGGCCTTTTCACGGCCCGCCTAGAAATAGAGGTCAGCAGCAGCAGCAGCAGCAGAGACGCCCAGCCCCGAGGACTTTTGAGCATCCAGTCTGTCCCAAGTGCTCACGCCGCCATCCTGGAGCATGTATGTATGGTTCCGGGAAGTGTTACAAGTGTTGTAGCCCAGACCACTTGCTGCCGCAGTGCCCTCAGAGGAATCTGCCTACCCAAGGCAGAGTTTTTGCTCTCCATGCTACGGAAACGAACCCGGAGACCATGCTTATGACAGGTACCTTTACGCTTTAAGTTTATATTTGGGAGTTAATGTTTTGGGTTAAGATTTTGAACATAGAATTGCAGTAGGATTACATGCTCTACTCTGTATTATTTTGGGAATTTAAGTTAGAAGAACTTTGACCTTTGCATGTCTATAAGTTTAGTTCTTGTAACTATTGGGTTCAACTTAGAGTTCCGATCTTTCAGGGAGAATATTTATATCTGGTTCCGCTACGAAGGCCTTGATAGATTCAGGGGCCACTCACTCATTTATTTCAGAGGTCTTTGCTAATTTCCTCAAGGTCAAGACCGTTGGGCTAGATGTAGCCTATTCAGTATTATTGCCTTCTGGTGAGGAGATGGGAGCTACCAATGTGATCCGAGACTTAGATCTTGAGCTCCATGGCAACCTCGTTTATGCGGATCTGATCGTGTTGCCGATGCCGGAGTTTGACATCATACTAGGGATGGATTGGCTATTGAGGAACAGAGTTTTGATCGACATTCAGCGGAGATCTGTCCTAGTCCGACCACCTGGGATGGCGCAGTTCTTATTTGAGCAATACAGGTACTTTCCCTTACCGCGCATTATTGCTTATGTCAAGGCTAAGAAGCTCATGCATAGAGGGTGTCGGGCGTTTTTAGTAACTTTTATATCTGTCCCCGAGGCACCAAGTCAGTCAGCCGCAGATGTTCCTATTGTTAGAGATTTTCCTAACGTTTTTCCTGAGAACGTCTCTGGTATGCCACCCGAGCGAGAGGTGGAGTTTTCTATTGAGCTTATGCCAGGTACGGCTCCGTTATCCAAAGTGCCGTACCGACTAGCACCGACAGAGATGGCAGAGCTTAAGAAGCAGATTCAGGAACTTCTTGACAAGGAGTTCATTCGCCCGAGTTTTTCACCATGGGGCGCGCCAGTCTTATTTGTGAAGAAGAAGGATGGCTCTATGAGGCTTTGCATTGATTACCGGGAGTTGAACAGGGTTACAGTGAAGAACAAATATCCACTTCCGAGGATTGAGGATTTGTTTGACCAGTTGCAGGGAGCTTCGATATTCTCCAAGATAGATCTGCTTCCGGTTATCACTAGTTGAGGGTGAAAGATGCTGACGTTTCCAAGACTGCATTTAGGACTCGTTATGGCCACTACGAGTTCCTTGTGATGCCGTTCGGTCTGACGAATGCGCCAGCGATCTTCATGGATCTCATGAATCGCGTATTTCAGCCGTATCTTGACCAGTTTGTGATAGTATTCATAGATGACATTCTCGTCTACTCCAAGAATCAAGAAGATCACAGCACACATCTGACCACAGTGTTTCAGACCTTGCAGAAGCACAAGTTATTCGCAAAGTTCAGTAAGTGCGAATTCTGGTTAGAGAAGGTGGCATTCTTAGGCCATATTGTTTCTAGCAGCGGTATTGAGGTAGACCCAGCGAAGGTTGCAGCAGTCAGAGATTGGATTGTGCCGCAGAATGCATCAGAGATCCGCAGTTTTCTTGGCCTAGCAGGATATTATCGGAAGTTCATTAAGGGATTCTCCTCTATTGCCGTTCCACTCACATCATTGACCAAGAAGAATGCTAAATTTGTGTGGAGCGAGAAGTTTCAGAAGAGCTTCGATACTTTGAAGCAAGTTCTTATCTCAGCACCATTTTTGGCCATGCCGTCAGGGCCCGAAGATTTTGTGTTGTATACCGATGCTTCGAAGCTCGGTTTAGGCGCAGTGTTGATGCAGCATGGGAAGGTGATAGCATATGCTTCTCGACAGCTGAAAATCCATGAGAAGAATTACCCTACCCATGATCTAGAGTTGGCCGCCGTAGTTTTTGCCTTGAAGATTTGGAGGCATTATTTGTATGGAGAGAAGTGCCAGATCTTTACCGACCACAAGAGCCTCAAGTATTTCTTTATGCAGAAGGAGCTGAACATGCGTCAGAGGCGTTGGTTGGAGCTTGTGAAGGATTATGACTGTGACATTAGCTACCACCCGGGTAAAGCTAATATAGTTGCGGATGCATTGAGCAGAAAAGTCGCAGTGATGGCTCATTTGACGATTCAGAGACCTCTTCAGCTTGAGATGCAGAGGTTTGATCTAGATTCATATCCTCAAGGTAGAGTTCCCCGTCTATCTACCTTGACTATTCAGTCCTCTCTTCTAGACCGTATTCACAGTGGTCAGTCAGCAGATGAGCAGTTAGCAAAGTGGAAGCAGAGATATGAGGCCAAGGGCAGTGTCTTGTATACAGTGAGCGACGGTATAGTGAGATACCGAGACAGGATGTGGATTCCTAGCAGTGATTCTCTCCGAACAGATATTCTATCAGAGGCCCACATGTCGCCGTACTCTATTCACCCTGGGAGTACGAAGATGTACAGAGATCTGCAGTTATTGTATTGGTGGCCTGGAATGAAGAAGGACATCAGACGTTTTGTATCCGAGTGTCTCACTTGTCAGTTAGTGAAGGCGAAGCATCAGAGACCAGCAGGTTTGCTCAAGCCTCTTCCTATTCCCGAGTGGAAGTGGGAGAATGTTACCATGGACTTCGTGACCGATTTGCCGAAGTCAGTCAGAGGATCAAATGCCATCTGGGTGATTGTAGATCGTCTTACCAAATCAGCTCACTTCTTGCCTATTAAGACGACTTTCACCATGATTCAGTATGCAGAGTTGTATATCCGAGAGATAGTCTGACTGCATGGCATTCCCGTTTCTATCGTGTCTGATAGAGAACCCAGATTCACTTCCTCGTTTTGGAAGAGTTTGCATTCGACCATGGGTACGAATTTGCTGTTCAGCACAGCTTTCCATCCGCAGACAGATGGGCAGTCAGAGCGTGTTATTCAGATCTTGGAGGATCTTCTCCGTGCTTGTGTTATTGACTTCTCAAGGAGTTGGGAGTCGAACTTGCCATTGGTAGAGTTCACCTATAACAACAGTTTCCAGTCGTCTATAGGTATGGCACCGTATGAAGCACTGTATGGTCGCAAGTGCAGATCTCCTGTTCATTGGGATGAAGTAGGGGAGAGATCAGAGTTGGGTCCGGAGATTATTCAGCAGGCTGCCGATGTAGTAGTCAAGATCCGTGATAGGATGAAGACTGCTCAGAGTCGACAGAAGAGTTATGCGGACCAGAGGAGGAGAGATCTAGAGTTTGCCGTTGGCGACCATGTCTTTGTGAAGATAGCACCTATGAAGGGTGTCATGCGATTTGAGAAGAAAGAGAAGCTCAGTCCGAGATTCATTGGACCATTTGAGATCCTCGACAGAGTTGGGACGTTAGCTTATCGTGTGGCTCTTCCGCCGAATCTGGCCAGAGTACACAATGTGTTCCACGTCTCTATGCTGAGGAAGTGTATGGCAAATCTTTCGCATGTCTTGAACTTTGAGCCGTTGCAGCTTACTCCGAACCTGTCTTATGAGGAGAGACCAGTACAGATCTTAGACAGACAGGAGAAGAAGCTTCGGAACAAGCTGGTTAAGCGAGTGAAAGTCAAATGGCTCAACCATTCAGAGGAGGAAGCTACGTGGGAGTCTGAGCCAGATATGAGGAGTCGGTATCCCGAGTTATTCGATGAGTTTTAATTTCGAGGATGAAATTTCTTTTAACGGGGGGAGGGTTGTAGAACTCGTAAATTAGACTACGTATAAGCCATGCATAATTCTAGTGTTAAATATGATTTTATTGCATGAGAATTTAAATTAATTTTTTCTTTAAAGTTAATTATTTTATGCAATAGTTTAACTGTTATCTTATCAGTTAATTAAGTGAGGCCGGACTGGAGTTGAAGTTTTGAGATAAAATTTAATATTAAGAAAACATTCCCAGAATTTATTTTAGCTAACTAGTAAGTTAATTTAAGGTAAAATAATGTTTAAGGAATTATTTAAGTAACTTGAGGTAAGTAGAAAATAAGTTCATTTAGGTTCCATAATTAATGTGTTAATTCACTAAATTATTTAAAGGATAGATGAGGCTCTAAAGATTTAAAATACACTAACTAAGCAATATTTCCCCTCCACTTAATAGCATGATTCGGCCACCCCATAGGTGATTAAGCATTTCTTTGACAACTCACCACCTTTGACCCTTTCCTTGTTATTTCTTAGTATGATAACCCTTTCACTTTTAATCACCATTAATTAATAATAAATCATTATCCTTGCCTTGTTTAAGGATGGTAGAATCGGTCATGCCTCCATTATCCTTCCAAATATCTTTTGAATATCAAACCACTTCCTCATCCAACAATTCAAAGGGAGCAAGACTTGGTCATGCCATTTGAATCCCATTTATATTGCAACTCCCCTTCATCTCTCCTAACCATTATTCCCCCTCCTCACCACCAAAAATCAGAGGAAATTTCAGTGCAAAAATCGTGAGAAAACCATAGAGAAACTAGAGTGAAAATCAAGTAGAAACAAGAAAAGAAGATCACTCCGTCTCCTCCGCGCCGCATCGTCATATTCGTTCGTTTTCTTTTCAAAACGAAACCAAGGCATGTCTATATTTCTTTTACTCCTCAATCAAGCCATATTAATATTTTAAAACATCATACTCATGATTTTTTTGAAGCAAAAACCGAAATACATAAGAAGCATTTTTCGAAAATTCATGTGCAGATTTTTTGATTTCTTTCATACTTCATGGGTTCTGTGTTTATGTGGTTTCAGGAGGCTGGCTCATGTCCAGGCTCCCAAGACTGAATCTAGACATGTACTAGGACATGTTAGGATCATATTGGTCCGATAGTTCAAGTCCATGCATGCTGGAAATCGGATATGACAGCAACTCCCTTCTAGTGTCACTTGTGGTTCGATTTTTTGTCACCTTGCTGTCAAGGGGAGAGTTTCTGATCTTGGCTGCATTAAGGGCCTATAGCCATGGTTAGAACACCTCCCTATAATGTCTAAGACGTGACCAAGTTGCCTTTCGAGGCTTGGTCTATGGTAGAATCGGTTTTCAAATAAAAGAAACAAGAACAGCTCCCTCCCCTTCGGCCCTTTTGAATTCTGCTTGTGTCCCTCGGTTTTTGATGGTTTGGAGTGGACATTGGTTGGCCTCTGGCCCTTAACCCTGATTCACACCATATCCCATGATGTCTAGATCAAGCCATGGTCAACCATATGGCCACTGGTATGATACATGACAGTAACAAGATAAAATTTCAGAAACATCAAAGTACAGATTTTGAGTTCTCGGTTGAAGCTTGGTGTTGTCCTAGGTGTTGGATTGGATTGTGGTTGGCCTAGGGCCCTTAACCATGGTTCAAGACACACCTTAGGATGTTGGGAAGAGGCTCTGGTCAGTGATTCAAGCCCCAATGAACAATAGTCTTGCAAACAAAGCGATGTAAGTACAGGTGCGGTTGCTGGAATTTCTAGACAGCAACTTGCTGCTTCGGTTCAGAGGCTCGTTCGAGTTCTTGGTTGGCTTTTAGCCTATGGCCTTGGACTGGGAAGTGCCTCATCAAGTTAGGAAGGTCATGTTTTTGGACGTTTGTGATTCGGTTAAGTTTAGAGGTCGTACGAGAAATTACGGTGCGATGTGCCAAATTGACTCTCGAAAGAGCGTTTCATGTTTTGGCCTCCATTCACCAAAATTTCGGCTCTTACCATTTTAGGAGCATTATTTCATCATTTTAAGTGTATTTTAATCATGACTAAATGATGGCTCGGTGTTGATTCGGGTTGGCACGGAGTCATGATTAAATACGAAGTCGTTGGGCGTAATCGTCTCGTTTTTTTTATCCAATTACAAAGTTTGGTCAAGAAAATCATTTGCATATTTTTCATGTTAAATTTAGGTCGCAGTGAGCCTGAGAACGGTCCAACCCATATGGTAAATATAATACAGGATATTTAATTATGCCATTTAATTATATTACATGCATAAAAATATAAAATATTCATTTTTTTGAGATTTATGCGATATTGCTTGTGGCCATTTCACTATCATGGGATTATTGTATCACCCGGTGGTCACTTACCGGTTCAGTTTCAGTTCAGTTCAGGGGGCCACTTGCGTAGAACATAATCTCTACAGAAAATCATTACATGCTATTTTATGACAGGGCTCTGCGGAGCAAACATTTCACTTACGACTTTCAGTTCAGTTTTGCACGAGTTTATAATTATTCATGATACGCTTTTCAGTTCAGTTCAGTTATACACGTATTGTAATTACTCAAGACATGATATTTTCACCTTGCATGCAATTTTATTATTACTACTTGTTATTTACGATTTATGCATGCTGAGTCTTTAGACTCACTAGACTTGATTGTTGTAGGTACTGATGAGGACGGGACTGAGGGCGGGGACCAGTGAGCCAGCTCGGGTCGGCAGTAGTGGAACCTGAGGACCTCATTTTCAGCATTTACCATTTTTATGCTCAAACATTTTTATCAGTTGTTGAATTACTTTAACTTGTTATTTTGCAAACAATAATTTCTTCCGCTGCTATTTTGAACATTAAACTTGATTTATCAGTTTATTTTATCAATGAGGAATTTTGATTATTTTAAAAAGAAAATTTTAAAATTTTCCGCAAATTTTCAAACACGAATTTTCGGGCTATTATAGTAAACTTAAACGTAAATGCGGAAAATTAGAGCTGGTCCTCGGGTTATGTGCACTTTCAGTCCAGTAAGATCAACAATCAAGCCCCTCAACATCAATATCTTGCTCACCTACATTGATCACACCTAGTGAGTCTATTGACTCAGCAAACCATAACCATAATAGCAAGTAGTACATATTCAATCACATGCAACAGTGAAAGTACTTTTACATAACATAATATTTCATGAATACACATAATCGTAAACATTTTCCTTTTAGCATAAACATTATTATTTTCATCATAAACATATACGTATACATTTTCCTTTTCTTTGACTTTTGTATCAACTGAAGGTCGATGGATCTATCTATGTGTAACCATAGTACTGGGTGGCGGGGACATCAGCGACACTCTCACCGTCAGTTGAGCATTGGACTTACATATTATCATATCATCATAATCATTGTATCGTCGTATTATTCATAATTACTTCACTTCCTTCAACATTTCATGTTTTCATCACTTTATAAAAATTAACCATGCATAAATCATTTTTCTTTTAAACCAATCATGCAACACGTCTTTTAGCGTTAATATTTCATCATAAAAATTCATAAACATTTAAAATAAATATTTTAACATTATTTACAACATTTAGGGCACTGTCAGGAAGTGTAACATTTTTCAGGTGTAAAATAACCATTTTACCGCTAGACGCATAATTTTCCATAATTATCCATAGACCTCAAAAAGACGTTCCAAATCAATCCAAACTTAACATTTAACCTTAAAACATTCCCATAAATATTCCTTAGGCTTAAACTTAGCTTTTTGATAGATTCCTCAACTCGTTTTTAAACTTAGACGTACATCCCTGTTTTGACTTCTATTGACTCGTAACTTTCGCAAATTTTACCAAATTTGCACCAAGTTTAATAACACCTAGATAAACCATAATCAACCCAAATAAAGCCATTTAAGACCCTTGAACAAGCCTAAGAAGCTACTGAATTTTCTAAACTTAATTTTCGAAGCCCTAGTTTGTTCGAACCATATCTTGCCTCGATCCTAGCCCTTGGCCGACCCAACCAGCCCTTGTGTAACCTTCCTAGGACCATGACGAAACCCTTAACCACCTACTGGAACAGCCTCTACAACCCATGCAAGCACAGCCCTACCCGCACCCCACTATGCCATCCATGACACCAAAAAGGCTAGCACCTTTCACCCTTCCCTTCCGGCCCTTACACAGCCCGTATAGGACTATGACTAGACTCTCTTAGGACCATTGAACACATCTCAACAGCAGCTAAGAGCCGTGTACTTCTAGGAACACCTAGCCGAAAAACCCTAGCCCATGAAACTCAATTTCTTTCGTTCATATTGCTACCCTATCTTGTCCAGCCCTTAAACATGCACCTAATGACACTTAAACATGTGGAAAAACGTCCCTTCCCATAGCTCTACCATGGCAACCCTTTTGTGCATCATAACCATAAGTTTTAATGCATAAAAATCAAAGTTTTGGTATGCACAAGCCATAAAAACGAAAATACATGGAGGTATTCATATTTTTCATGCACACATGATTAAACATACATAATATGGTGTGAAAAATGAGTAAAGAAAGATTAAGGCATGCCTTTGCATTGTAAAATGCTCGAAATACGAATACCGTAGCGGTGGAACGTCGGTGACGAATGAAGGACGATTTCTATTTTTTTCTACCCTTTTTCTTGTCAAAATCCTACCAAAAATCCACCTTGGGATGCGAGGGAGTCGGGTGATCGTTGTTGGAAAGAGGAACGAGGAAGAAAAGCGAAGAACAAAGGAGAAAAAAATCGAAAACTCCCTTGCCCAAGACTCATGCGGCCGCTGCACTCTTTCCATTCTTTTCAATTTTGTTTACGTGATTGTGTGTGTGTTTTGTGGGGTGTGTGTGTAGATGTTTAGGTGTGTGTGTGTGTTTAGGTGTTTAGGTATGTGTAGAACTCTTTTAAAAAGAATATAAAAAGATTTCTTAAACACTTAATTAATGAGCTTAATTAAGCCAAGATTTTTAAATAATTAATTAGGCCCATTAAGATTTATAAAATCATTAGGCTTGAACTAAAAGGATTTAAAAATATCTATTTCAAAAAAAAATCCTTTATAAATTACATAAAATTCCTCACTTCCACTAGTTAATTTAAATTTGACCTTAAAAATGCAATAATTCTTAAAATATTTAGAATTAATATTTTCTTAAATAAAATTTAGCTTTTTAAATCTTTAAAACCTTAATTGTCTCTGGTCCTCCGTTCCGGCCAACCACCGATATTCGTTTGAACACTTTAGATTATGAATTCAAGCAAAATTACACAATTAATCATTAAGTCACTCAAAATATATCATTTATGCATCCAAAATAATTTAATTAAAATATTTTAGCAATTTAATAATTTTCATACACACGGTCTGCGTTGACTGATTAGCAGGCGTTACACGTTCACTACTCATTTTTCTTAAAAAGTATTAGAAATTTTTTTTCTTTCTAATTCATTCGGCCGAAAACTAAGCATTTAAAATATGAATATTTTCCACCATTTAAAAATAAACCAACCAACTATTATTTGAAAATCCAAAAAGAAGTAATTCAAAGCATAAAATCGTAAACGTCAACGAACCTAAACTAACATTATTTCAAAAATAAACTTAAGTCTAACATCATTTTAAAAACATCTCAAAACCGTCATAACTCATAAAAATCTTTAAGTAATCATAAATCATAAACATAATTTTTGTAACGTCCCGAAAATTTGGAGGTCTACGTGAACCACATGCATGCAAGTTAGTAAATTTTTTTTGTATTTTATTAAATTGTTTTAAAGCATTAAATGCATGTTTATTTCATGAATTTGTGTTTTAATGCATGGTTTATTAAGTTTCAAGTATTAGGATTTTAAGTTGCATTTCGCGCTCGAACGAGGAACAGAGACCGGTGATATTCAGGAAAAATATTTGTATGGACTAATTATTTTTAATTAATTAATATGAGGTATTTTTAAGTATGATTTTTGAAAATAGGCCTTGGTTGAGTATTTTTACCTGCCGGAACATATTTTTAATTGGTACGTAAATTTTATCGAATCGGGAGACTTTTTGAGGGTTCGAGTAATATATTCAAAAAGTTACCAGAACATAATATTTTTCGGGTGTGTGTTTGGGCTTGATGGACCTATTTTTGAGCTTATTGGACTCAAAACTCTTTTAATCCCCTTTAAATTAAAGTTAGGGCCCGTTAGCTTAATTTTTATCTATTTAAATAATAACTAATCACCCAATAAACCGAAATCTAAACTTCATCAGCCGACACCCCTTCCCCAACCACTCTTTTCTCTCGGTTTCAGCACCCATTTCAGCAGCAAGGCTTCGGCCATATCATTTTCTTGCAAGAAAAATTCCTCCGACGCTTCCCCGGCACTCGTTCTTCGACGTTCTTGCATAGAATTCTTCAAGGCAAGCTTGTATCTCGTTTTCTCTTCACGCACGCTGTATATATACTGAAATACACAATTATGCATGTTCATCTTTTGATCTTGTGAAAGGTTTGACATGAAAAATTTGAATTCCCTTGCATGAATCTCACGTTTTTTGGTTGTGCAAGGGGCTTCCGGTTTTTGTGTTTCTAAGGGCTGTACACGATGGTGAGACGATGTCAATAGGCCGGAGTCAACGGTTAGATGGGTTAAGTCGAGGGTCGATCAGTTTTTTTTTTGTTTAAATGTATCACAAAACCTGTCACCCTTGGTTATTTAAAATTCTACAACTTATTGGTTGGTTTTCTGGAAATGTGTTCAATATATGATTTTTTACATTCTATGTTATATACGATTCGATAGAAAATTCGTAATTTTATGATAAGAAACGAGGGGGATATGATTTTTTTTGTAAAGTCGCTCAAGCTGTGGAATATCTGTGTCTCAAAACCCATCACCCTCTGTTATTTCAAATTCATCGACTTATTGATTGGTTTTCTGGAAATGTGTACAACATATGATTTGTAGCACTCTATGTTATCTTCTATATGATAGAAAATTCGTAATTTTTTTATAAGAAACGAGGGGGATATGATTTTTATCGTAAAATCACTCAAGATGTGAAAATTGTGTGCATACGCTGGATATTTCCAGCTACCTTTGGGATTGTTTCGTGGGTCATAAGTGGTCTGGAATGAGTTGTTTATAGGCTGGTCATCTAGGTTTAGGTCTTATTTCAAGTTGGGAAAAATTTGGTTAAGTTTCGGGTTGAAACCAGGACCCCGGTCCAAGTTTTAAAACTAATCGATTAAGTTTTGAAACGGGCTCGAGTTTACGTCTAAAAAATACTTTTTAATATGTTTTGGGGTGTTTTAAGGTGTTTGGTAAGCTTCGGGTCGGAATGTTGAGGTCCAAGGGTAAAGCGGTCATTTTGGGTTTCCAGGGGCAAAATGGTCATTTTACACCCGATTCGAGATTTTTGTCCTGGCAGTGCCCCGAACACAAATTTGTCATGAATTTAAATGTTTATGCTTCATGAATATGATTTTTATGAAATTATGAAAATACGTTGCATGCTTGATTTTAAAGAAAATTTACGTATATGCATGATTTTGATAAATGATGAAAATGATAATGTTTTTGAAGGATGAGAGTTGCTTGTTACTGACGATGTATATGTATATGATGACATGAGATATGATGAGCTGAGGTCAAGGCTCGGTGGACGGGTAATGTTGTCGCTGATATCCCCGCCGTCTGGTACCGTGGTTATACATTGATAGATCCATCGAATAAAGCTGATACGAAAGTCACTATTAATAAACTGAATTCAATTGAAATAAAATGTATACGTATATGATGACATGAGATGACATGTTTTGACACGTTATGATTTTACACGACACATTTATGTTCATGCTTTTAAGTTCACGAAATATATGTTGAGTATGATATTTTTCACTGCTATGTGCCACGTATATGAACTTGTTATTCCCTGTACAAGTAATTTAGTCTTCAGACTCACTAGGCGTGTGTGATGCAGGTGAGCTTGACGATGAGGGGATTGGAGGTGCCGAACTCTGAGTAAGCAGACCTGGTGCGGTGACACGACCCGAGGATCGCATGTTTTCCGCATTACAAGTTACGAGTTTTGAGAGCATATGAACATTTTAATACGTTGATGATTTTAAGATTTTTATACGTTTATGTTTACGTATGATTTTGAATGAGTTTGGTTATTTTAAACTGCACTATTTTTACTGTCAAATATTTAAGATTATTTAAATGTTATATTTTTCTGTGGGGAGCATGCATGCGAAACGTTTAAATGTTGTTTCGAAAATGCGAGCTTTTAATAAAAAAAATATTTTCATACTTTTAAAATAGTAGACGTTACAGTTGGTATCAGAGCCAGGGTCCTGTATAGGGTTGTGCCACCGTCAGCTGCTGCAGCTCAGTCTTCAAGCCTAAAGTCTGTAAGTTTACATGTTTTAAATTTTTTGAAAGTTTTAATGTTGTCAGCTGCATGTTGACATGAAATATGCTTTACAGTACATGTTTAGCTTTTGTTATGTTTTGGAGATTAAACGTTTTAAAAACTAGATTGGATTGTATGGTGGTTACGTTTGGAGTTTGACATGTCTAAGAATTCGGTTACTGGGTGTTAGTAAAGGTTGAAAATGTTTTGACTATATTGATTTCTGGGTTTTAGTACTGATGTACTACTTTATGGGTCATAAGTTAATCATGAAGATTCTGAATGATTTCGGTCATGTAGATTTTTTTAAAATACTGATGATTTGTGGTTACTAGTTGAATTAATTTTTGAGAATTTCGTATAAGGAATAATGATTCAAAAACTACGAAAATCTTTAGAAGTATAAAAATGTAGAATTTGGGATTTTAAGTATTGATGGAAATGTAAGATTGGTTATAAGAATTGATTTTGGGTTTAATAAGCTTAAGATTATTGATCTTTATGATACGTGAAACCTGTAAAATGGAATTAGGAACGCCAGTAACTTATGGGTAAATGAGGAATTTTCGGAATTGAAGGACCAAGTGGTTAATTTTCGAGGAAATTAGTAATTAATTTTGCAATTTTTAAGAAATTCGAGGACTAGTTTGGCAATAAGTGAGAACTGAATGGTTTAAATGATAAGAATTTTTGGTGATTTGAGCTTGAAGAGATAATTAGAACCTTGTTATATCTGGGTTATAATGTAATAAGGAATGACAATCAAGGGCATTGTAGGATAATTCAATATTGGGTTTGAAAATCTAACTGTTAATGGAATAAGGCAGTGGAAAATTAAGAATTTAAAATGATAACAATTTAAGGTAAATTGATCATTTAGTAAAGGTATAAGATTAGAAATTAAGTTAACTTATTTTTGGGAACTTAATGTTTGATGTATCATAAGTTTTAATCGTGATCTTAAGAGTTAAATTTATACATTTGTTGGGGTTAAATTTTTCTAGAAAGTTGAGTATGATTGATGGTTAGGTTACTTGATAGACGCATGTAAGAATTGAGGTAGACACCTTGTCTTGAGGAATTTTTTATTAAAGTCATTAAGAAACTTGAGAATAAGTGAATATGTGTGTTGGAATTATATTATCTAATATTATTTGGGTTGCATAAGCTTGAATTTCAAGATTTATAAGATAAGTGTTCATACAAAAATTTTGGGTGAAATAAAAACAAAAAGGAAGTAGTGATGTTCAACATAGGTTACCCATGAATGGATATTAAGATTTTTAGTCGAATAAGTAATTTAAAATCTCGAAATGTGGATTCTAGAATGCTATGGGGCATAAGTGAAGTTGAATTACTAGAATTAGTCTAATAATAACATGGGATAACTTATTAAGTTTTGTATGCTATAATTAATTAAGTATTAAGAATACGTAAGAACGCGATATTCGTTACAATGAGGAAAGTCCAAGGGTCTTAGGCCTAAAGAATATTGTAATTGGGAGGAAAATAGTTTAAGCATGTAATTAGTGCTAGAATGGTTTTAATATTTAGGTAGAAGATCGGTATCGTACATTTTGTGTTTTATGGATTAACGCTACTCGAATTTAAGGTATGCAACAATTTGATATTTTAGATGTGCTTGTAAATAGTAAGCTACGTAAGTTTGGTGCCGTAAGATAAAGATTCGATTAATTGATCTTAGGCTAATATTATTATGGGATTGAGATAAGGTTTAACTTTTAAGTATGTTGCCGAGGATAGAAGTCAATCAGTAACTTTTGGTGCTAAGGTTTCTTAAGTTGAACTACATAAATGCTAATGTAATAGGTTGATGAACATTATGGGTACAATATAAGAAAAGTAAGGTGCGATAAGTTTGGACATCCATCTCTAGTATGAGGAATTGCGAGATAAGTCAAATTCGAGGTCATAGTAGAATAGAACTAAGTCACCCTAAGTCGCTTTAAATTGCGATTCGCAAACGAGGATTTGGGTAGGCAATTTAATTAGGATTGAGGAGACATAAGGACAACGTAATACTTATTTTATCAGAGTGGCGCAGCGGAAGCGTGAATTATTGGGATATTAGGATTAAGAGTCTAAACATTTGATGATCAAGGATAAGCGAATTTCGGGGACGAAATTAAATTTAAAGGGGGTAGATTGTAACGTCCCGAAAATTTGGAGGTCCACGTAAACCACATGCATGCAAGTTATTAATTTTTTTTGTATTTTATTAAATTGTTTTAAAAAATTTAATGCATGTTTATTTCATGAATTTGTGTTTTAATGCATGATTTGTATAAAGCTTCATGTATTAAGATTTTAAGTTGCATTTCGTGCTCGAACGAGGAACGGAGACCGGGGATATTTAGGAAAAATATTTTTACGGACTAATTATTTTTAATTAATTAATATGAGGTGTTTTTAAGTATGATTTTGAAAATGAGCCTTTTTACCCGCCGGGAACATATATTTAATTAGTACGTAAATTTTATAGAATCTGGAGACTTTTTGAGGGTTCGAGTAATATTTTCAAAAACTTGCCAAAACGAAATATTTTTCGGGTGTGTGTTTGGGCTTGATGGGCCTATTTTTGAGCTTATTGGACTCAAAACTCTTTTAATCTCTTTTAAATTAAAGTTAGGGCCCATTAGCTTAATTTTAATCTATTTAAATAATACTTAATATATGACGTACCGTATTTTTGAACTAATTGAATTTTGCGAAAAAATATAAAATTTCTTAAATGAATAACAATTTCTCAAAATACTCTCGTAAGTAAAATGCTTGAACCAATATTTGAAATGTAAAAAACTTGCTACAAGTACTTGTTTAAAACAATATAAAGTAATTCGTTAAAATCAGAGTAAAATAGTTCAACATGTATAAAAAGTTTTCTTGAATCTTAAGCGGTCCTCGGGTTAGTCCACCACACAGTCTGAGCCAGCTCACTGATCCTCTCCTCTCGTCTCCTCAAACTCGTCCTTACCTGCATCGATCAAGTCTAGTCAGTCTAAAGACTCAACATGTATAAACTAGGAATAACAAGTAATACATAATAAAACCACATGCATTTTAAAGTAGGACATACATACTTGAACATGAACGTACATACCTAAACGTAGACGTGCCATCATATTGTAAAACATTTCATAAACATAATTGCATCGTACATACTTCAACATATATAAACATAATCATTTTTTTTGTGAAGAGATATGTTTCAAAGCAACTGACCCGAACATAAATGCGCCTGATCAGACTAAACAACAGTACTGGACTGGCAGGGATGTCCATTACCACATACATGACATCCCCGATCATGCTTTACCGGGTGGATTGATCCCTGGTCATGCTTTACCGCTTTCCAATCCTGATCTAAACTCGGTCATGCTTTACAGGGGTGGAGAGGTAGTGCACATCCCTGCCAGCCCAGTACTGTGGTTTAGTCTGATCAGGCGCATTTATGTATGGGTCACTTGTTTTGAAACATATCTCTTCACAAAAAAAAGATTATGTTTATGTATGTCCAAGTATGTACGATTCAAGTATGTTTATGAAAGGTTTTACGATATGATGGCATGTCTACGTTTAGGTATGTACGTTCATGTTCAAGTATGTATGTCCTACTTTAAATGCATGTGGTTTTATTATGTATTACTTGTTATTCCTAGTTTATACATGTTGAGTCTTTAGACTCACTAGACTTGATCGATGCAGGTAAGGACGAGTTTGAGGAGACGAGAGGCGGGGATCAATGAGCTGGCTCGGACAGTGCGGTGGACTAACCCGAGGACCGCTTAAGTTTCAAGAAAACTTTTTATGCATGTTGAACTCTTTTACTCTGATTTTAACGAATTACTTTATGTTGTTTTAAACAAGTACTTGCAGCAAGTTTTTTACATTTCAAATATTGGTTCAAGCATTTTACTTACGAGAGTATTTTGAGAAATTGTTATTCATTTAAGAAATTTTATATAGTCCAATCATATACGGAGAGAAATGATTAAGAAAATGAATTAGAATTGGAGACACTACATGTACGGAGACACTACATGTACGGAGATTTGGAGACACTACATGTACGGAGAGAAATGCCAGATATTTACTGATCACAAGAGTCTCAAGAATTTCTTCATGCAGAAAGAACTGAATATGAGACAGAGACGGTGGTTAGAATTAGTGCAAGAGTACGATTTTGAGATTAGCTACCATCCGGGGAAAGCTAATGTTGTGGCAGATGCCTTGAGCAGAAAAGTTGCAGTCGTAGCACATTTGTCAGTGCAGAGATCTCTTCAGTCAGAGATTCAGAGTTTTGGTCTAGAGTTTTATCCCAAGGGCAGAACTCCTAAGCTGTCTAATCTGACAGTCCAGTCTTCTTCACTAGACCGTATCCGTGCAGGTCAGTCTTCATATGAGCAGTTACTGAAATGGAGACTGAAGGATGAGGCAAAGGGCAGTGTACTCTACACAGTGTCTGATAGTAATGTAAAATACTGAGGAAGGATGTGGGTGCCTAGTGTTGATTCGATCAGAGAGGATATTCTGACAGAGGCACATGCATCTCCGTATTCCATTCATCCAGGAGGTACCAAGATGTACAAGGATTTACAGATCCTGTATTGGTGGCCAGGTATGAAGAGAGACATCCGCCGATTTGTGTCTGAATGTCTCACTTGTCAGCAGGTGAAGGCAGAGCATCAGAGGCCAACAGGGATGCTTAAGCCACTCCCCATCCCCGAGTGGAAGTGGAAAATATCAGCATGGACTTCGTTGTTGGGTTGCCGAGGTCAGTCAGAGGATCCAATGCTATTTGGGTTATAGTGGATCGACTTACTAAGTCGGCACACTTCTTGCCAGTAATGACTATTTTCTCCATGACGCAGTATGCGGAGCTCTATATCAGGGAGATAGTTCGATTGCACGGGATCCCAGTTTCTACTGTGTCCGACATGGACCCGAGATTCACTCGTCCATTTGGAGGAGTTTACATGCAGCCACAGGGACAAAGTTGCTATTTAGTACAGCTTTCCACCCTCAGACAGATGGCCAGTCTGAGTGAGTGATTCTGATTTTGGAGGATTTATTGTGAGCCTGTATAAACTATTTTCATGGGACTTGGGCATCTAAGCTACCTCTAGTGGAGTTTACCTACAACAGCAATTTCCAATCATCCATTGGTATGGCTCCCTACGAGGCATAGTATGGGAGGAAGTGCAGATCGCCGATTTATTGGGATGAATTCGGTGAGAGATCAGAACTTGGTCCAGAGTGTAATGCCTGAGATTTTAGTATTGTAATCAGACATTAATTAATTGACAGAATTGAGATTACAGGGGCTAAGGTAAGACGTGAAAGGAGAAACCGGGCATCGGTGCATTATAAGCCAAGATGTTGGACAGAACATCTGGCGCCCGAGCGGTAGAAAATGACCGGCCGAGCGCCAATGTTGAACGAGCTGAAAAATTGGACAGAAGGTTCGGCGCCCGAGCGGTAGTTTGTAACCGCCCGAGCGCCAGTGTTGCACAAAGTGAGGGCTCGGACAGAATATTACGCGCCCGAGCGGTAGTTCTCGACCGCCCGAGCGCCGAACGAGATGCAAGAAAAATAAGACACGTTGCTTTAACATGCAGCTTGGAATATATATAACTATACACTTCATCCTTCAGGTTTTAAAAGAAGAAAGAACGAGACACTTCAGGTAAAGCTTCAAGTTTTAACTCCAGAATTTGATTTGTGGTAAATCCGTCCGTTCGATGTTCAATCCGACTTCAGTACAGTGATCCTTTCGTTACAGGATTCAACTGGACGTAAGTTTTGTACGTTTTGATATGATGTGAAATTATGATACTACCAGAATCGAATATGATTCATATATGATGCTTCTGATATGTTAGACATCGTATAATCGAAACCGGATTGAAGAACGGATACCGTATAGAATTGTTATGATTTTACGAGTTGATTTGATTGAGAATTGGTATCAGATTTTTATTGTATCGACTATGAGATGTTGGAATTGATATCTGACTGATATGGTATTGCTGGGTATATTGAGACTGTACCGTTATGCCGTTGAAACAGAATTTGATTGAGTTCTGATTATATCCAGTATTGATTGAATGGCGTATTGATAGTATACTCCTCGATATTGTTATTACCATATTGAGTATGGACAGATTTGAATTCGAGACTTCGACTTCGTCAGACCGAGAAGAGAAAGGTATAAATCAATGTTGATCTGGGATTGCACAACTCGAATTTGATTTAACTGGATTTTCCCAAAATAACATACTGAATTGCCATTGTCTCGATATGTTGCAATGTTTGAGATTGATATGCTTATTCTATTGAATTATAGTTAAACATATGTTATGTGAGGAGTCAGGGGCGGATAAGCCTAGTCCTTGGGCTGATGTGCCTGATATTTGGCGGAAATGCCAATTGGCAGGATATGCCAAGTCTGTGGCGGATATGCCAAGACACCGAACGTTTGGTCATATCGATGTTGCCTAGGAGTAGAGCAACTCCTATTGTCGAGATTCGATATGGACAGGACCAAAGTCCGTAAATAAGAACGTACTGCCACCGCGATCGGGAGAGTAGGTAGGAGATTGTTGCGTTCTTATTCAGATCGGGATCCCTAGACTAGGAACGAGTCGAGTCAGAGAGTATGAGTCAGAGTTTGATTTACAAATTAGAGATGAGTCGAGTCTGAGATGATGAGTCCAGAGTTTATTTACAGCTTTATATCGATTCATGTTTTTCAGATTTGATACATGTTATTGATATCTGTTTCATGCCTTTATATTTGTTTATATGATTGCATGTATACATGATTTATACTGGGAATGTATTTCTCACCGGAGTTATTCGGCTGTTGTTGTGTCTCTATGTGTGCATGAAAACAGGTGGGACAAGATCAGGATCAGGAAGAGGATGAGATTAAGGTTAGCGTGGAGATCCGGGCTCAGAGGTAGAATAGGATTCAGCACTTGATGTATAGTTGTTGAACCCTAGTTTGAGATAAAGAGATGTTGCACAAGACTTGTACCTTTATGTTGACATGTATATCAGATTAAATACATTACGTTTCCGCACTTCTATTTAAAAAGAAAAGAAAAAAATTTATGTCCCACACTACTTAATTGTTATATTGAATCTTAATAATAATTAAGAAAATGAATTAGCGTCCGGGTCCCCACACAGAGATTGTTCATCAGACTGCAGATGTGGTGGTCAAGATCCAAGACAGAATGAAGACCGCCCAGAGTCATCAAAAGAGTTATGCTGACAAGAGGAGAAGGGATCTAGAGTTTGCCGTAGGTGATCACGTTTTCGTGAAGATAGCACCCATGAAGGGTGTTATGAGATTTGGGAAGATAGGCAATCTTAGTCCGAGGTTTATTGGACCGTTTGAGATTCTTAACAGAGTTGGGACACTAGCTTATCGTGTAGCGTTACCCCCGAATCTGGCCGGAATACACAATGTGTTCCACGTCTCGATGTTAAGGAAGTACCTAGCTAATCCTTCGTATGTTTTGAGCTATGAACTGTTGCAGCTTGCTCAAGACCTGTTGTATGAGGAAAGACCTATTGCTCAAGACCTCTTATATGAGGAAAGACCTGCATCAATCAAGTCTAGTGAGTCTAATGACTCAACATGTATAAACTCGACATAACAAGTACTACGTATCAAAACCACATGCATCTTTAAAATAGGGCGTACATAATTGAAACTTGAACATTCATATAAAAGCTTGAACTTACATACATAACATAGACGTGTCATCAATGTAAAACGTTTTTTAAACATGCTTGCATCATACATACATGGACATACATAAACTTCATCATTTTTCGTAGAGATATGTTTCAAAGCAAGTGACCCATACATAAATACGCCTGATCAGACTAAACCATAGTACTGGGCTGGCAAGGAAAGTCCACTACCACATACATGAGATCCCCGTTCATGCTTTAACGGGTGGATTGGTCCCTGGTCATGCTTTACCGCTTTCCAATTCAAATCTAAACCCGGTCATGCTTTACCGGGGTGGAGAAGTCCTCGGCCACGTTCGCAGACTTCCAAACCCGTTCATAATTTATTCACAAAACATTTAGCATACCTCAAAAACTTAAAAATATTTTCTCTTGCACGTCGAATATACTTACTTGGCGTTGAGGGATTCGTTGGGTCTCGCTTGGGGCCACTGCTGCACATACTAACATGATTACATGCACATAATATTTCATAGCCTAGACATAATCGTTGTGCTTACCACCCTTATGACAATTTCTTATACAATCTAAAATCACTCGTGACCTGACCTCGTTTAATCAATGTACTAAACTATGACATAGACCCCCGGAACAAATCCTAATATGATGTGTGAACATTTCCCAAAACATAGGAGACATGAACCTAAATAATGATTTAAAAATTAATGTTCAAGCGCCTAGGCGCCAGGCACTAGCGCCGCGGCGCTGGCAGTGCCGCAGCCTTAGCATTGCGGCGCCCCAACGTAAAACGTTTCTTAAACATGCTTGCATCATACATACATGAAAATACATAAAATTCATCATTTTTCGTAGAGATATGTTTCAAAGCAAGTGACCCATACATAAATACGTCTGATCAGACTAAACCATAGTACTGAGCTGGCAGGGAAAGTCCACTACCACATACATGAGATCTCCGTTCATGCTTTAACGGGTGGATTGGTCCCTGGTCATGCTTTACCGCTTTCCAATTCTAATATAAACCCGGTCATGCTTTACCGGGGTGGAGAAGTCCTCGGCCACATTCGCAGACTTCCAAACCCGTTCATAATTTAGTCACAAGACATTTAGCATACCTCAAAAACTTAAAAATATTTTCTCGTGCACGTCGAACATACTTACTTGGCGTTGAGGGATTCGTTGGGTCTCGCTTGGGGCCACTGTTGCACATACTAACATGATTACATGCACTTAATATTTCATAGCCTAGACGTAATCGTTGTGCTTACCACCCGAATGACAATTTCCTATGACAATCTAAAATCACTCGTGACTTGACCTCGTTTAATCAAAGTACTAAACTATGACATCGACCCCCGGAACAAATCCTAATATGATGTGTGAACATTTCTCAAAAAATAGGAGACATGAACCTAAATAATGATTTAAAAAGTCATGTTCAAGCACCTAGGCGCCAGGCACTAGCGCCTAGACGCCAGCGCCTTAGGGCTGCGGCACCCCAAGGGCAGCGCCGCGGTGCCATGCTTGCGAGAATCGGGCGCTGCGGCGCTAACCCTGCGCAAACTCGACCCCAAATGCACAAATTCATTGCAAACTCTAACCCACGCCTTATCGACTAGAACCGACACCTCGACACCCATTTTAGGATGCTATGGTAGTGATTCAAACTCACACAAATGCCCCAAAACAACGATGTAAGCCATAAAATGCAACTCAAACTGTGAACACGACAATTCGACACCAAAATGTTTCATAAGACTTCTAATGCAACCAAGTGCCTATCGACACAAGACGAAGCACCAAAATTCATCCCAATATCATACTCAGAATACTTAAACGCAGCAGCGATCAACCAATGGTTCCCAACGAAGCCTACAACAAATAAACTTCAAGAATTCGTCAAGAACACATTTTCAGAAAGAATACATTTTGAGCAGTCCCACAAAAACGATCATAACTCACTCATTTCTTATTCAAATATTTCGAATTTACTGTCAAATCGAAGGTATCAAAAAGTACTACGCTTTATAAGTTGAAGGTTTTCCCAGAAAATCGATCGAATAGTCGCAGTATTTAAAATGACAGCAAATTCGATTTTTCAGATCTAAAATCGTTTCAAAATCGATCCAACAAATTTTTTTTTGCTCAAACTTTGTATAACATACATGAATTTTTACACATAATAAACATAAAAACAAATACTATAACGAGATCGAACCATAAACAGAAGAATATACATGCCTTTAAATCTTTAATGTTACCGAAACGACGACACCGAAGCGGGGAAGATGCGAAGGTTGATCCGGGACGAACGTGGCACGATTTTCTTGATGAAAACTCAACGAAAATGTGCTGGAAAACTGAAGGGGAAAGTGGCGGCTGCTCTTGCTAGAAGAACCCTAGGTTTTCTAGCTCTCAAAAATAAATTCTAAAATGTGATAGAGTGTGTCTGTGTGTGTGTGTGTTCGATTTGTGTGTGTGTGCGCATGAGTTTAGTGTTAATTAATAAATAAATATTGCTTAATTAATAATTAGCAAACAATTACAAATGTTAACCCATTTTTAACTTAATAAAATCCCTTAATTTAAAATAAAATGCACACTTGCTAAACTTTAAAAGTTTTAAAATCCTAAAATCACTAAATAAATAAATTAGGCTTTTAAAATGTTAAAAACTAAATAAATTATTTAAAATGTCCCAACCTTAACTAAAAATAAAATACCACATTCTAAAATTACCAGAATCGTCATCGGTCCCCTTGTCCTCGATCCCGCATCGAATAATAACATGAAACATTAAACTCAAAAAGCAATTTAACGTGCATCTCTATAAATAATTTTAAACTTAAATAAACAATTAACAATTTAATAAATGCATGGTTTTTACATGTACTGATTTTGGGCTCTACAAACACACTCACCACCACCCAAATACAGTCTTGCACAAAGGCTTTAAACTTGTGTATTTAGTCTTTCTCACATTGACGTTAAAGAAGTGTTGGCTGGAAGGTTCTGTCTTCATGTTAGACTAGGAGTTCAGTTAGGCAGTGGGTAAGTCCTAAGCTGGGTGGGTTTGTACAAGTAGTTGTATAAATCAAAGTCTTCTAGTGGATCCTACCCGAGGTGGTAGAAGGGTGACGTAGGAGCAGTTGAAGACTCAAAACATCCATAAACATATTTTGTGTATTTAACTGATTAAATTATGTTTTCAAAGTGACTTGATTAGTTAGAGCATCCGTCAGTTCAGTTCTTGCCATAACTGAACTGATATATGCGACAACTGATCCCCTGCTTTTCAGTTATTCAGTTTACATAAGTTAAATTTTTTTCTAATTTAACAGTCTTCTTAACGAAGGATTACTTCAAGTTTCTTCCGCTTGGTTTTTAACCAAACTCGATTTAATTCATCGGTGTTAACATTCTTAGAACACGGTTATTTCAGCTCATTGGAGAATACTTTATTTGAAATGCCTTCCAAGATCCTTCATAATGTTAAGAAAATCAATTAAAGCAAGAATATTTCGATAATAAGAAAACTTAGTCTTGGGTAATGGCTTTGTAAAGATGTCAGCTGCTTGTTGTTAAGTTGAAACGTAATCCAGCCTGATTGCCTTATTTAGAGCATGATCTCTAACAAAATCATGTATGATGTCATTGTGTTTGGTCCTGGAGTGAAGAACAGGATTATATGTAATCGCAATTGTGCTTGTATTGTCACAGAAGATTGGTGATTCTTCTGCAATGACTCCATAATCCTTCAGTTGTTGCAGAATCCAGAGCAATTGAGCCCAATAGCTTCTAGCAGCTAGATATTCTGCTTCAGTTGTGGAAGTTGCTATGGATGTTTGCTTCTTGCTGAACCATGAAATCAGTCTGTTTCCTAGAAACTGACATGATCCACTGGTGCTTTTACAATCACGCTTACATCCTGCATATTCTTCATCTGAATAGCCAACTAAATTGAAAGATGAGTCTTTAGCTTACCATAAGCACACATTTTGTGTGCCTTTAAGATATTTCATTATTCGTTTGGCAGCTGAAAAATGCGATTGCTTAGGATCTGCCTGAAATCTAGCACACATACAAACAACAAATACATTATCAAGATGAATAGGAGTTAGGTATAACAAAGAACCTATTAAACCTCACGAGAGTACTTACAGCTGAACATGTCTCCATGCCAAATTTCTTAAGCAGTTCCTTCGTGTATTTGGTATGACTGATAAAAGTACCAATTTCCAGTTGCTTCACTTGCAGAACGAGAAAGAATGTCAGTTCACCCTCATACTCATCTCAAATTTTTCCTGCATTAACTTGGAAAATTTCTCATATAATTTGAGGTTAGTTGACCCAAAAATAATATCATCAACGTATATTTGCACAAGTTAATTATGATTATTCTTTGAAAATTTGAACAAAGTCTTATCAACTAATCCAACACTAAAATCATGATCAATTAGAACTTTTTAAAGTGTTTCATACCAAGCTCTTGGAGCTTGTTTAAGACCATATAGAGCTTCGTTCAAATGATAAACATGATCAGGAAGATTGTGATTAACAAAACTTGGTGGTTTTTCAACATATACTTCTTCCTGCAACTGAAGATTTAGAAATGCACTCTTGACATCAATTTGGTAGACTTTGAAGTTTTTGAATGAGGCATAAGCAAGGAATATTCTGATTGTTTCCAGTCGTGCAACTGGTGCATATGTCTCATCGTAATCTATCCCTTCTTCTTGCCTATATCCTTGTGCTACAAGCCCAGCTTTTTTGTGCACAACTAAACCTTCTTCGTCCGGTTTGTTTCTGTAGACCCACTTTGTACCTATAATAGTTTTAGAAATCGGTCTTGGAACTAAGTTCCAGACATTTTTTTGGGTAAACTTATTTAGCTCTTCTTGCATAGCATTTATCCAGTTAGGGTCAGCAAGAGCTTTATCAGTTTTCTTTGGTTTCAGCTGGAAAAAAAAGCTGAATGAATAAATAAATTAATCATTTGATTTCGAGTTCTTACCAGATCGGATGGATTACCTATCACAAATTCTGGTGGGTGTGATTTCTTCTATCTGTATTCAGCATTGATTGGATCGTTTTCAGTAACTGGTTCAGTTGGTAACTGAACGTTTTCTTCAGTTTCAGTTGCTGCTGCTTCAGTTGGTATTTAAATTTCATCATTTTGCTCCACCAACTGATGATCAAGAACAATTTCTTGTTCAACTGATTGATCTAGTATCTCCGGTTCAGGTGTTTGAAGGAGATCTCGATTGATATGAACTTCTTCTTCACTATCATCATCAAAACTTATATCTGTAAAGCGATCAACTGGCTCAACTGGATCAGTTGGCTTATAAGTTAGTACAGATTCATCAAATACAACATGAATGGACTCTTTTACATTCAAAGTGCATTTGTTAAATACTCTATAAGCTTTACTAGCTTATGAATAACCCAGAAATATTCCCTCTATAGATTTTGCATCAAATGCTTTCAAATGATTTTTGTCATTATCGTGAATAAAACATTTGCAACCGACTATTATGAGGTAAGATACCACACTTATATGTCCATGCCAGATCTCATATGGTGTTTTTAAATGATTTTTGTTAATCATTGATCTGTTGTGAGTGTAACATGCAGTGTTTACTGCTTCTGCCCAAAATTTCTGAGAAATACCAGAATCAGCAAGCATTGTTCTAGCAGCTTTTTTAGGGTTCGATTTCTTCTCTCAGCTACACTATTTTGCTGAGGAGTTTTTGCTGCTGAGAGCTCATGCTTGATTCCAGTATTTTCTAAAAATTGGGAAAGATTTTGATTGATGAACTCAGTCCCTCAATAAGACCTTATTCTATCAATACCAACTGATTTTTCATTTAATAATCTTTTGAAAATCTTAATAAGTTGTGGAGCAGTTTGGTCTTTTGTTTTAAAAAAGATAACCCAGGTAAATCTTGAAAAATCATCAATGACTACCAAGTTGTATTTCATTCTCCCTAAACTCATGACTGGTATAAGACCAAAAAGATCCATATGTAACAGTTCTAAGCATCTGGAGGAAGATTTACTACCCTTGTTTTTAAATCAAGATCTTACTTGTTTACCAAACTAGCATGCTAAACAAATTTTATCTTTTAAAAACTCGATCTAAGGCAGACCAGTTACAAGATCATGGTTACTCAGATGAGCAGTAGACTTAAAATTTAAGTGGTTCAACCTTTTATGCCACAACCAGTTTTTAGAAGATTTTATAGCTACAAAACTTACTGGTGCATTAGGTTGATCAGTCCAACTGACTTTGTAAGTATTCCCACAACGATTTCTAGTTAAATGATCTCACCAGTTAAGTTTTTACTGTGCAAGTGTGTTTGTTGAACTGAAATGAGAAATTATTGTCGCATAACTGACTAATACTAATCAAGTTATACTTCAAATTCTCAACAAGTAAAACATCTTCAATAGTAAAGTTACCATGGATAAGCTTACTCTTACCCACAGTTCTACCTTTAGTGTTGTCTCAAAAACTGATTTTCGGACCAATGTATTTGATCAGTTTGGATAGCAGTTCAGCATCCCCTGTCATATGTCTTGAGCAACCAGTGTCCAGATACCAAATTGATTCTTTTGATGTACATGTCACCTGCAATCACACACAATGAATAATTTTGGTACCCATATCTATTTGGGTCCTAAACTGATTAATCCTTTAGGAACCCAGACTTGAATTAGTCTAACTGACTTTCCAGTTGTATTCCAAATGGTCTTTCTCGGCTTGTGTGTGCTTGGTGTGTTTTGTGCAGATGAAACAATATGTACTTTAGCTTTGTTCAACTGGTTGTTCAGCCTATATATATTCTTAACTTGTTTACAGTTGTAGTAATTGAAATAGCCATTTGGGGAGTTCTGATATTTATAGCTGAAACTTTTAGGTGACCAGCTTCGCGAGTCAGGTTGAACTCTTAGGGCTATAACTAATTCCATACCTTTTAGCCTTGTTCTTATTTTCAGTAGGCTGGTCAACTGGTTTACTCCACTCAGGTTGTTTTTGTAGCATAACTAATTTGAAAAAGTGAATATATTTTCCTTTGCGCATTTTCAGTTCTGGCTTTGTATCATTGGTAGAAGTTTCATCTTGGCTGCTAAAGCCTAAAACAGTTTTATCGGTAACTGATTTTTGCATATCCTTCATTTCAGCTAGTGCAACTGATGATTTATTCCATGCCTGAATAAGCTCTGTTTGCTCTGAATTCTCAAGAGTTAACTGCTGAATTGTGGATTGATTCTTGCTTTTTACAGCATTCAGCTCAGCAATCTGCCGTTTAAGACTCAACAATTCAAATTATTCATTAGTTTCAGTTTTATTATCTTTGAGATCAATTTGCTTTGCTTTGGCCTTCTCAAATGTGAGGGCAAGCTTGTGATACTCATTGACCATGTCATGTAGAGTAGAAATAAGTTCTTCACGTGTAAAATTAGTTGAACTGAAATCGAATACCTATTTGCTGGTTGATTCCAGTTCTGTGTCATTAGCCATTAGACATTTTACTTCCTCGTCATCGCTAGAGCTGCTCGAGCTCTCATTTTCTGATTCACCGCTGTAAGTTTTTGTTCATTTGGATTTATTTTCCTCGGCTAGAAGAACTTTGTGTTTCTTTTTGAATAATTTCTTATCATCCTTAGCTCTTCTCTTGTGCTCAAATGATTTTTTTCCCTTTTCAGCTGAGCATCGACCATCCTTATTTGGCTTAGGATAGTCAGCAATAAAGTGTCCAGTTTTGCCACATTTGTAGCAAGCATTTGGTTCTTCCTTAGTATTATATATCTGATATTGTCTTTGGAAAGAACCTTGACTTCTCCTCATGAATCTTCCAATTTTTTTGACAAATAATGACATAGCGTCATTACTTAACTGATCATTAGTTTCTCAACTGAACCAGTTGGTTCCAGTTTGACAACACTAAGAGCAGTTGTAGCTGCTGGTGTAGAAGGTTCTCCTTCTCTTGTTTGCAACTCAAACTCACAGTCCTTTAGATCAGCAAATCAATCGTGTAGTTCGACCTTATTCAGGTCCTTTGATTCTCTCATGGCCATGGTCTTAACATCTCACTCCTTTGGAAGACCTCAGACCACCTTCAGCGCGATTTCTTTGTTTGAATACACTTTTCCAAGTGAATTTAGTTCATTTATGATGTTGCTGACTCTCTCATCATATTCGTTCATAGATTCTCCAGTCTTCATTTTAATATTATCGAACTTCTGAACAACAACTGAGAGTTTGTTTTCTTTGGTTTTATCATTGCCTTCGCAGAGCTGAATTAACTTCTGTCAGATTTCTTTTGCAGTCTTGAACATCTTTATCTTGTTGAAAGTAATTTTATCCAGCGTTTTATACAAGATGTCTTTAGCCACATTGTCCAAATTGGCTTTTCTTTTGTCTTCTGCTGTCCATTCTTTTTTGGGCTTTTCAATGCGGTGTGGTGCACCATCAGTTAAAGCAACATCAGTGCTTGCTTTCAGTATTTTCATAGGTCCGTCAGTGATAACGTACCACATATCATCATCTTTTGCAGCTAGATGAGCCTGCATTCTAATCTTCCAATTGTCAAATTCTTCTATGGAAAACTTTGGGATTTTGTTGAAGAAAGACATGGTGATCAGTTTTGTAGATAAGAATATTCAGGAACAAGATTCAACTGCTCTGATACCACTTGTTAGGATTGGTTGGGAGTGAAAAAGTGTTTAGAAGGGGGGGTTGAATAAACACTTGACAAATTTCACAACTTCTTCGATTTATGAATCAGTTTAGTGATAAACTAAATTCGTGAATCTTGTTGTCAATGTCAATGAACTAATAGAAGTGTGGAAATAAACTGAATGACAGATAGAATAAAACTGAATTTAAGGGACACAAATTTTGTGGATGTTCGGAGATTTCAAACACTCCTACGTCACCCCTTCTATCTTGAAGATATGATATTTACTAAAAGACTTTAATCTATACAAATATTTGTACAAACCCACTTCAGTTTTGACTTAACACTGTCAAAACTGAAACTCTTAGTTCAATACAATATATCAGTTACTCAACTGATATGTAACTTTCTTAGCACAACTGATCTCTACAAGATCGAATAATACAACAGTGAGTTTTTGTGCTTTTAAGCTCAATGTATAGCCTGAAAACTATGAATGTGTATACTAAGCGTGAGATTTTGAATTGAAAGAGTACGCATAGAGTTCAGCTTGTTAACTTGAACAATTTCGCAGCTTGATTACTTGATTACTCGATTGCTCAAAAATTATTATTCTTTAGCTGATCTTCTCGGCTATTTATAGGTTTTGCTTCCAACGGTAACAATGAATGCATTTGAATCTTTATATCCATTGTATAGCCACATCAACATTCTTCTGAAAATCATACACTGTATCTTTTATGAAAATGTGGCGTTCCTACTACATGTTGCAATATGCTCTTGTACAGTTGTTGGTTGACAGCTACGTTCCTTAACTGATGACGTGTCAAGCTGATTTATCAGCTGACAAAGCCGATAGGATTATCTTATTGCTCTCAACTTATTGTAGTGTAGCTGATCAGTTCCGACTGATCATCCAGTTGACTACATAGTTCAGTTAGCTCAATTCAGTTGCTTTTGATTATATGCGCACTAATCTTCAGTTCGGACAACTATTAGTTTACGAATGTTTCAGTTCAGTTACCTTTAGTTTTCTTGATCAGTTGTTCAACCTTCTCAATTTCAATTTGTCAAACTCCGAAATTAAGTTTCCAACAAAGTACATCCCAAATATTAAATTGTTGCAAATCTTAAATTCGAGTAGTGTTAATCCATAAAACCCAAAATATACAATATCGATCTTCTACCTAATTAGTAAAACCCTTCTAGCATAAATTGCATGCTTAAACTATTTCCTTCCCAATTGAAATATAGCTGAGGCCTAAGACCTTTGGACCTTCCTCATTGCAACAAATGTCGCATTCTTACGCGTCTTTAATGCTTAATTAATACTAGAGTATAAAACTTAATAAGTTATTCCATGGTAGCATTAGACTAACTTTAATAAATCAACTTCACTTATAAACCATAGAGTTCTAGAATCTCCATATCAAGATTTTAGATTTTTTACTTGATAAAAATCTTCATATTCGTTCATTGGCAACCTATGTTGAATACAACTAATTCTCATTTGCTTTTATTTTACCCAAAATTTTCCGTATGAACACCTATTTCATAAACTTGAAATTCAAACTTACACAACCCAAGTAGTCTTAGATAACCTAATTCCAACACACATATTCACTTATTCCCAAGTTTCTTAATGAATTTCAAAAAAATTCCTTAAGACATGATGTCTAACTCACTTCTTACATGCTTCTATCGAGTAACCTAACCATCAATCATACCCAACTTTCTAGAAAAATTTAAGTCTAACAAAGGTGCCATCTTAACTGTTACGATCATGACTAAAACTTATGATACATAAAACTTAAGTTCCCAAAAATATGTCAACTTAATGTCTAATATTGTATCTTAACTGATTGATCAACTTTACCTTAAATTATTATCAGTTTAAATTCTTAATTTTCCACAGCATTATACCATTAACACTTATATTTTCAAGCTCAGTATTGATTCATTATACAAGGTCCTTGATTATCATTCCTTATAACAACATAACCCAGATGTTTCAAGGTTCTAAATATCCCTTAAAGCCTAAATCATCAAAAATTTCTATCAATTAAACCATTTGATTCTCCCTTACTGCTAAACTAGTCCCCAAATTTCTTAAAAATTGCAAAATTAATTCTTAATTCCCTCGAAAATTATCCAAATTGTTCCTTAATTACAAAAGTTCCACAATTATCCACAAGTTCTTGACGTTCTCAATTCCATTCTATAGGTTCTCCATAACATAAAGTTCAATAATTTTAAGCTTATTAATCACAAACTCAATTCCCGTAACCAAATCTTAAATTTCCATCATTATTTAAAATCCCAAGTTATTATTTTTTATACTTTTAAAAATTGTCGTATTCTTCGAATCAGTATTGCTTATATAAAATCCTCAAAAACTAACCCAACTAGTAACCACGAACCATGAAAATTTTCTTGAAAAACCTACATGTCCCAAAAGCATTCATAATTTTCAAGGTTAACTTATGACCCATAAGTAGAACATCAGTACTACGAACCCAAAAATTATTATATTCGAATCATTTTCAACATCTCTAAACGCCCGATAGCCAAAATCTTAATCATATCCAATTCTACCACAAAACTAGCATGCATGAAAATCATATAATTTCTAATTTCATGTCGTAACATGCATAAAAATTTTAAAGCATCTAATCTCAAAACATTACGAAAGATAAACATGTAGTGTAAAACGTATATCATGTAAACATGCAGTGATATCATAAAACTTTCATAACATTTAAAACCTTTAAATTTACAGACTTGAGGCTTGAAAACTGAGCTGCAGAAGCTGGCGGTGGCACAACCCTATACATGACCCTTGCTTTGATACCAACTGAAACGTCTACTAATTTAAAATGCTGCTAAAATAAATTTTTTTTATAAAGCTTACATTTTCGAAATAAACACTATGTTTTTACATGCAATGCAACCATACTAAAAAAATATAATGTTTAAAAATAATCGTAAATATTTGACAATTACAAATATAGTAGTTTAAAATTGCCAAACTCATGCAATAAAATAAGCGTAAGATAATTGAGTAAAATTCTAATAATCATCAACGTGTCAAAAACAATGTAAAGAAATATTCATGTCCTCACTAATATCATAAAATCATAATATGCGGAAGAAATGTAGTCCTCGGGTTGTGTGCTCACATCCAGTCCTGCCTACTCAGAATTCATCACCTCCAGTCCCATCATCGACATGCTCACATGCATCATTCATACTTAGTAAGTCTAAAGACTCAACACACCTGTACATGAATAACAAGTATATATACATAGCACACAGCAGTGACAAATATATTGTAATCAACATACCTTTCATGAACTTAAAAAACGTAAATGTAAACGTGTCATATGAAATCATAACATGCCAAAACAGCTCATCGTATCATCATATACTTATACATTTACTTTATTTAAATTCAGTTCATTAGTTGTGACCTTCGTATCAGGTTTATCTATTCAACATTATACGATGGATTCATCTACATAAAAACGTGGTACCCGGTGGCTGTCGGACATCAGCAACAGTATTATCCATCCATTGTGCCTAGACCTCATCATTAGCATTACATATACATCATTAGCATTTACATATAAATCATTAGTGACAACTAATTCTCATCCTTCAAAACATAATCATTTTCATCACTTAACAAAATTGTGCACACACGCAAGTTTTTCTTAAAATCTAACATGCAACATATTTTTCATAATTTCATAAAAATCATATGCATGAGGCATAAACATTTAAAAGCATGATAAATAGGTGCTCAGGGCTATGCCAGGACAAAAAACTCACTCCGGGTGAAAAATGATCATTTTGTCCCTAGAAACCCGAAATGACCGTTTTACCCCTGGATCTCTAAATTTTGACCCGAATCTTACCAAACTCCTTAAAACATCAAAAAACATATTTATAAGAATTCCTTAGACGTAAACTCGGGTCTGTTTCAAAACTTGCACGAATCGTTTTAAAACTTGGACCGGGTTCCCGTTTTGAACCCGAATCAACCCAAATTTCAACCAAACTTTTCCCAACATGAGATATGATTTAAACCTACATGTCCAGCATAAAAACCACTTATTCCAGCCTACTTATAAGCCCCGAACCAACCACGATACGCTGCTGGAATTTTACTGAACTTGCTAACTCAAGACCCTAGTGCACCAAATGTTCTACACTTTCAATCCTAGCTCGAAACAACGCGGACCAGCACCTCACCAGCTATACTGGGACCATGATCGAACCCAAGAAGCTCTCTTGGAACGACCCTAGCTAACCCTACTACCAAAAGCACCAGCCCCGTGCGTCACTTCCCTCCCGAAGCCACGCCGCAACAAGACACCGAGCCACCCCTAAACCTAACCCCTTCGACCAACTCCTTAACTACAACCAGCAGTCCCTGGCCCTTTTCCATCCTTGTCACAGACCCAAGAGGGTCAGCTCCTTTTCTGGAAACAAACCATGCAAGACCACGCAGCCCACATCCCTCAATCTCGCCCAACCCGAGCCAATAGGTGTTAAACCTCGATTGGCTCTCCATGCTCGCCCTTTAGCTACTCCAACCCCTTACTCCCTTGGCCCCTGACATTCCCCGCCCCTTAACACAAAGAGTAGCAGCCCCCTTCCACGATGGTAACCAAAAACGTGAGTTACAAACACATGTATGAATTTATTTTCATGTAAACCGTGCAAAAATGAAGCTACAAGATGGACCAACGTTTTTCCTCATGCAATAACACATACATCAGCATCTAAACATGGTGTGAATGATGATAAAGGAGACACATGGTGTGCCTTAGCATGTATATGATCAAAAGCTTGAAGATACATGTAAGGTCCAAAATTAAGAAGACGTAATCCAACTGCATGCGAATCTAGGAAACATGAAAAACGAGTAATTAATTGGTTTTAATTTCTAATCGATTATGTGGCATACACGCTTATGTGTTAAATAGGATTTTATTATCATCATGCATAAAACTGTAATTTTAAGAAATATTCAAGTAACGATCGAGGAAGGGGGACCGAGGGCTGAAAAACATAAAATTTTTTTATTAAATAATTGTTTTTAATTATTTAAAATATGACTGTTGGTTTTTCTTATTTTTAAAAATAAAGGGTTTTGAGGTGATTTTATACGCCGGGATGTAAATTTTATAGGTGTTGGTTTTCAATAAAAATGCGAGCTTTTTGGCAATCCGGCTAATAAATTCACAAATTTATTTAAACAAAAACTTTGTTAATATTTTATTAAATCCTAATTAAGACTAATGAACTTAATTTAGTGGCTTAATAGGCCTAAGCCTAGATAGTAGTTTAATTAGTATTTAAAAGGTTAAAACCCTACTCCTTGCAACACTAACTCACGGCCACACACTCCACAAATTTTGAAACACTCCCCACCACCCCCTTACACGATACACACTTGCACACCACAAAGTAGAAGGGTTCTCGCAGAGGCTCAAGGGGATTCAATGCCAAGGTTCATGCCCGTTCTTCGTCGTCAACGTTAATTCGTGCGTATAAAACGCAAAGGCACGTCATATATCTCCTTTTCTCGTCCATCACATCGTATTAAAATTTTTAATTATGATTGTATGAAAACATGGTGGTCTTATTAATTATTTTTGGATTTACTCATATGCATGCAATAAATTATTGATTTTATGCCCAAATTCATGTCTTATACGTATTTAGGGGCTGCCATGATGCTAGGTTGTGACCAGGCAAGGTTTACACATGTGTTAGAGTCGCACACACTCACCCAAATCACCACCAAGTCGAAGGAATAAGTGACAGCGCAGGAGATGTGTTCTTTTGTGCTGTTTTTGTGCTGTCATGGCTTGGGGAGATCGGCTTTCATGTTCTAAGGGGAGGGCTTGCTTGGGCTTGGGTTTAGTGCTGGCCTGGGGTCTGGTTGAGTCTAAAGGAGAGTCCTAGCCAAGCTAGGACTCGAGCTAGAGGGTTGGAAGGAGTCCTATCCACCATGGACTCCTATCCGAGAGATATTAAGGAGGGGCGCGCAGGTTCTGTGATTTGCGCAGGCTTGTGGGCTTGGTCCAGGGGGCCTGTGCTGGGTCAGGTCGTGACTTTAGAGTCCTAAGAGAGTGCACATCAGGTTGGTTCAGGGGTTGGGCTCGCTGGTAGGGTCATGGTAGCTAAAAAGAAGAGTCCTAAATCAAGTGGGGTTCTCGGCCATGCATGGGGTTAGGTTTAGGGCTTTTGTTTTTGATTGGGTGAGCTTTCTAAGGGAACTAAAGGTCCAGTAGGGTACTCTAGATCAACATGGTTCTAGAATGACTCGAGAAAATCAAAAGATGGCTCGGGGTCGAAGTTTAGGTGTAATAGTAGGGTTTCTAAACTAAAATAAATTGAAATATGGCTCACGGGGGTCGAGTCGTAGTTCATAAGGGCTAAAATAATATCAAAAGACTAAATTTTGGGTTTAGGAATTTTATATTAAATTTTGGGATTCTCGGGATTAAAACACCGTCAAAACAATTAATTAAAGATAAATGAAAAAGTCTAATATTTAAGCTAAATAAAATTATGAAAAAATTAAATTAGACTTAAATAATTATTTGGGATATGTTAGAATCAATGAATTCAAGAAAAAGTCATAATCTACGTCCAGGGGTAAAACGGTCTTTTTACACCTAAAAACTAGTAAACGTCATGGCAGTGCTCTAAATGCTATTTTTACGATATTATGATTGTTTTCAAATTATTATCAAATGTTCATGATTAAATTTTGTTTTTTAAATGTCTATGGGATTTTTATGATTTAAGGAAGACATTTAAAAGACATGTTGCATGCTTGGTTTCAAAAACAAAATTATATGTTATGCATGATTTTTATAAAGTAATGAGAATGTAAACGTTGAAGGAGGTGAAGTAATTGTGACTATTATGTGTTTACATTGGAGATATCGTGAGAGTTATGGTCCCAGTGGGAGCCCGACGATCGTATTTTCATTGTTACCATAGAGGATATGAGGTAACGGTAAGAATGGGAATATCGTGAAGGAAAAAGGCCCCAGAGGGAGCCCATTTATGGGAAAAGGACCCCAGAGGGAGCCCCGACGATCGTATTCTATTCGAAAGAGGATAGGCCAGGGCCCAGTTGATCGGTGAAAGTGTTGCTGGTGTCCCCCGTCGCCCAGTACTGCGGTTTCATGTAGATGGATCCATCGACTTTTGAGGTTTAACAAAATTCACAATTAACGATCTGAATTCAACAAAGGAAAAGGAAAAATGTTTATGATCATGTTAAAAGGTTTTATGTTATGTCATGTAAAGGAAAAAGGAATAAGTTAAGGTTTATTTATGCATGTCATGAAAATGTTATTTTCACGTAAAAGTATTTTCCTTGTTGCATGTGATTTTATATGTATTATTTGTTATAAAGATTTTGGTGTGTTGAGTTTTTAGAATCACTAGGTGTGATGGATGCATGTGAGTTTGAGGGGAGACTTGATGGATGATTTTGCTGGACTGTCGGTGCACACAACCCGAGGACCAGCGCTTCTACTTTTTCCGCATTTACGATTTATGATTCATGATTTACGTTAAAGATTTTAAGACTATTTATTTATGCTTTGGAGAGATTTTTGAGAGGTTTAGTATGAGCTATACTTTTCAAATTTAGTGTTTTTTAGGTTTGGTAAAACATGCGACGATTTCATTTTTATGACTATTTCACTTGATATTTAAAATACTAGTTGATTGATGTTTTATTTTAAAGGGTAAAATATTTTATAAAAATATTTTCTTGAGGTTTAGGTTTATGGCCGAAAATTGAGTGTTTTAAAAAAAAAATTTCTAGTACTTTTTAAGCAATAAAAAGGGCAGACGTTTCAATACACGCGTGGGACGTGAAACAAAGAAGCGGGGATGAGTTTTCTTGAAGAACAATCAATGGCCGAGACTTGCTGGAGTTTTTTGCTGAAGAATACGTGAGAGAAGCTGCTGAAAGGTGGGGTGGCGGCTGCTAAGTGGAGGAATAGGTTTAGGGTGGCTTAATGGGGCTTTTAAAATGATTAATTAAGCACTATAGGGCCCTATTATGAAAATTAAAGGATAAAAATAGTTTTGAGCCCACTAAGCTTAAAAATAAACCCATCAAGCTCAATAACACTCCCGAAAAATATTTTGTTTTGATATGTTTTAGAAAATATTACCCGAGCTCTCAAAAAGTCATCTAGATCGTTAAAATTTGCATACCGGCAAAAAATATAACCCGACGGGTGGAAAACCCCAACCAAGGCCTATTTTCAAAAAGCATACTTAAAAACAACTCATATTAAATAATTAAAAATAATTATTCAATAAAAATAATTTTCCCGAATATACCCGGTCTCCGTTCATCGTTTGAGCGCGAAATGCAACTTAAAATCCCTATGCAAGAAACTTTAAATAAACCATGAATTAAAACACAAATTCATAAAATAAACATGCATTTAATGTTTTAAAATAATTTAATAAAATACCAAAGAAATTTAATAACTTGCATGCATGAGGTTTATGTGCACTTTCAAATTTTCGGGACGTTACATTTACGATTCATCAGTTGAACTGGTTCAGTTCGATTAATCAATTGGTACTTTCAGTTTTCATTTTACTGATCAGTTCGAGTCCTGATCAATTTCAGTTTTTGTGCACTTATGTAGAATAATTAGAAACACAATAACAAGTTTTGTTAACATCAAAATCAAGATTGCGAACATGAAATGTTCCAACAGTTTGTTTTAGTGCTTAATGGGCCCAAAACTTTTTTAACCCCTCTAATTTTTATATTAGGCCCATTAGTGCATATTTACTCAACCTAATCACAACTAAACTAAACCCTAACCCTAGCCCTTATACACGGCCGCCCCCTCCCTCATTCACCAGCCTTCATTTTAAAGAAAAACCAGCAGCCCCTCGACGTTTCTTCATAATTTTCAAGAGAATTTTTTTCCCCGCTTCTCTGGTGCAAGCCCTATGCCCATAGCTTCACGTTTTTGAGCTCGTATATATTAAGGCACACCTTGTATCATCCTTTTGCTCATCATTCACGCTACGTACGCTGATATTTGTTTATTTTCACGAGACACTCTTTGATATAGCATGTACTATCGTTTTTGTGTGGTTTTACATGGATTAATGCATACCTTTTTTTGTTATCATACCCAACGTTTTCTAGTGTTTATGCAAGGGGCTGATGATTTCATGTTGATAAGGGGCTGTATACGTCGAGGATTATGGTGTCAAGTGGCTGGAGTCGGGTGAGGCTCGAGTTCTAGCGTAGGCTGAACGAGTTTCTTGGGTTTGCGGCTTGGTTGCGAGTAGATTGGTTGTTGGGGCCGAGCCAACGGTGCAAGGGTTGATCCAAGCCATGGACCAGACCTTGGTGTGTCTGAGACATGGCCTAGGAGGGCTCGAACACTGCTGGATCTAACCTCGAAGCCGATCGATCGAGTGGAGGGAAGATTGGCTCGGTTGGGGCTCTTTTGGGTAGTTCGCGAGTGTGTGCATCGTGCAGTGTGCATGGGGCTGAGTGCAGTGGTTAGGACGTCCAGGAGGCTCCAGAGGTGGGCTGGGAGGGGCTGGTTTGTAGTTGGCCCAAGCTAGTTAGGTGTAGGGCCGATGGTTTGGTCCATAGTCGTGATTAGGGTTACGGCTAGATGGTGCAGAAAAATTCCAGCATGCTTTTGTGCATGTTTCGTGGGTCATAAATTGGCTGGAGTGAGTGGTTTTGAGGCTGGACATGTAGGTTCGAGTCATGGTTCGAGTTGGGAAAAATTTGGTTAGGTTTCGGATTTATTCACATTAAAACCGGGACCCCAGTCCAAGTTTTAAAACAAATTGTTTAAGTTTTGAAACAGACTCGAGTTTACATCTAAGAAATGCTTATTATTATGTTTGGAGGTGTTTTGAAGAGTTTGGTAGGCTTCAGGTCAAAATTCTGAGGTTCAGGGGTAGAAATGGTAAGTTAGGGTTTTCCAGGGACAAAACGATCATTTTGCACTTGGGTCTAGTTTTTAGTCCTATAAGCGCCCTAAACACGTTTTGACATGTTTTAAATGCTTGTGTTATCATGAATATGAATTTTTATGTAAATATATAAAATACGTTGCACGCTTGATTGTAATAAAATTTACGTATATGCATGGTTTTCTTAAGTGATGAATATGATGTCATGTTTTTGAAGGATGAGAGTTGGTTGTGACTAACACGATGACATGATGAAATGTAAGGTCAGGGCTCAGTGGACGGGTAATGATGTTGCTGATGTGCCCGTCGCCGGGAACCACAGTTACACGTAGATGGATCCATCGACTCACATGATAATACGAAAGTCACAACTAATGAACGGAATTCAAATTAAGAAAACAAACACGTATATGATGATATAAAGTGATATGTTATGAAAATATTTATGCTTCGACAGGTTATGATAGTGCATACAATTTTTACCATCATGAAATGTATTTTCATTACAGTATTTTTCACTGTTGGTTGTTATGTATATGTACTTTCTATAACGTTATAGGTGTGTTGAGTATTTAGACTCACTAGGTGTGAATGATACAGATGATCAAATCGTTGAGGAGACTGGAGGCGCCGAAGATTGAGTAGGCGGGCTGGATGCGCGAACGCTAACCCGAGGACCTTATTTTTTCCGCACATCATGTTTATGAGATATGAGTGTTTTTGATATTTCCTTACTTTGTCTTTTAATATGTTGATGGTCCGACAAGAGTTTTGGAAATATTTTTGACCGCACTAATTTTTCAGTATGTAATTCCTCTTATTTTAAAATGTATGAGTTTCAACAGTTACTGCATGCATGCTTGTAAATATTCATTTTCGAAAATTATTTTTTTTTAAAAAAATAAAATAAATTTTTTGTAGTATTTTAAACATCAGACGTTTCAGTTGGTATCAGAACAAGTGTCCTGTGTAGGGTTGTGCCACCGCCAGCCTCTGCAGCTCAGTCTTCAGGCCTCAAGTCTGTAAGTTTACATGTTTTAAATGTTTTAATGTAATCACCTGCATGATTACATGATTTATGATTTACAGTACATGTCTAGCTGCTTTCATGATTTAAGAATTGAAATATTTTGAAACTAGATTAAATTGCATGATGGGTTACGTTTAGAATTTGGACTGTATTCAGATATCATGCATCCCAGATGCGCCACTAGCACATATCATCATGATGATACTCCTGGAGGCGATAGAGGCTTTCCACCTCCACCACCACGGCCATTGGATGTAGCTACTCGAGTTCTCAGGAGAATGGCCAGACTTTTGGAGCAGGCACAGCAGGCTCCTCGACCACAGACAGACATTTATGAGCAGTTCCGACGGCTCAACCTGAAGGAGTTCGGGGGTACTACTGACCCTTTCGTAGCAGAGGGTTGGATTCGGTCTTTCGAGCCAGGCTGATTGAGGACTTAGGGATCCTTCCGGAATCCTCATCTTCACTCACCAAATTCAAAGTGTACAATGCTCAAAATGTTCAGCCAAAGAAGCCCGAAGTTGAGGATTCAGCTGCTAAATCCAAGAAATTTGCAAAAGCAAAATCGTTGCTGCTCCAAAATCTAAGAGGAAACTGGTTCTATGCACCAGTGATTTGAAGAAGACTTCCTCTCCTCAACTGATCAAGAAGTTGAGGTCTCAGAAGACCAAGCCAGCTGCCACTCCAGAATCTTTACTTTAGCTCAGATTACTGCCATCCCGAGATGAGAACCACTTCATGTAGTTTCGAATCAATCATTTCAACCAGCAGCATAGCTCCGGACCAAAACCAAGACTGACTACCCTTCAACAATAATAACCGAGTCTGGGGGGAAATTGAAGCTGACTGGGATTTTAGCTCCCCTTAACACAGTTGTCCGCCCTGTCATTATATCCCAGGCACAGCCAAAAGGAGTGCTCATCAGAGAAGTGGTAAACACAACTCGGTCTGGGCTGGATCTGCCTCATGCCCTAACTGATCCGAAGGGCAAGGCTAAGATGACTGAAGAACCAAGACCCAACAATGCTATTCAGACACAGATAGATCTCAATATGGACGAGATCAATGAGCATGCTGAGCTGAAAATAGAGCACTATGATGAATGGGTGTAGTTCAGAACAGTCACCATTTCCTAGAAAATCAAGAAGAAAGTTCTTAATTCCTTAATCTCACTGGAGTCAGTAGTGATGAAGGCTATGATGGCAACTTCAGTCGCCTGAGCCATGGAAAGAAGGGCATAATTCTTTGATTTGATGAGAATCAAGAGGCTGACTTGAATACGAACTATGATCCAGGTGGTCAGACTACAATCCAGGTGGTCAGACTACATATGTTGATCGAGAAGACTTCCAACAACTGGACTCCGATCTCATTACTCTCCAGATGAAAGTTAAGAATTGGGAAATGGGACAGAAGTTTCGTGTTCCAATGGAAACCAGCAGTCTGCAACAGCTGAGGAGTTTCCTCAAACTGAAGTTGCTGAGGAGCAGTTAACCGTTCCACCTGAAATTGTGTCAGCTTTGATACAACCGATGGAACTGATTCCAGAAATTCCTCCTCCATCCTCCTCTGAAGCTCAACCCTCCTCCTCAACAACAATAACTGTTTTACTAGCTTCTGAACTAACAGCTCAGCCGTCTACCTACACTGAAGAAGAGCTATGCTTAGCAAATGTAGATGAGTTGTTTCCATCTGTTGCTAAAGATATTCAGCTGGAGTATAAAGATGATCAAGCTGCTGATGAAATTATTGTTGAACCAATTGCAGAAGAAGAATTTGCATCTACAATAGAAGCTGAAGTTCAAACTGAAAAAGTTATGTAGTACCCAAAAATCAGTACACGTAAACCGCATGCATAATTTAATAGGTTAATTAATTTAATTGATTTAAAAAATTAAATGATGAATTCAAAGTGTTTAATTTATTTTAAATATTTATATGTTTATTTTCATGAGATTTAAATGCATATATTGAGTTTGAGTTTTTCAGGCGAATATTCGATGATGATAAGAGACCGGAGACGATTAAGGCGATGAAATTAAATATTATATTTTTATTTTAAGCTAAGAAAATTAGTTATTTTAAATTATGTATGATTTTTAGGAGTTTAAAGTTCAATTTAAATTATTAGACGATTTATAAGATTTTAAGCGCTTTAAAGGTAAATTTGGAATTTGAGGATTTAATCTTTAAATTGGGTGTAAATATTTATAATAAATTATTTAATCAGTATTTAAGTTAAATTAGGATTTCAAGTACTTCAATTCGCCATTTTGAAAATTGGAGATTTTAATCTAAAAATTTGGTACTGGAATATTTTATTAAATTTTTGAATGAGTCTAAATAATTAAATTAGTATGAGATTAGCCTATTAATTTATTTTATTAGACTTTTCCTAACCCTAATTACTTATACTGATCACACACACCTACACCTAAACACCCACACACCACCGCACACACACAACCACGTTACTTTTGGAGGAAAAAGCTAGGGTTGTGCCCCTTGAGTAGCAGCCTCTTGAACACCCATCCAAGCAATATTCTGGAGATTTTGGTGAGTTTTTGTCAAGCAAAACATAAAGGAATCGTCATCCGTTCATCCTCCATGTACCCTCGCATCTTTATTCGTTTATTCGAGCGTTTAGACGCAAAGACATGTATAAACTTTTTTTTTACGCATCTCTCTCGTCATATTATGTATTTTGATGTATATTATGCATGAAAATTTGTTCATTATATGCAAAGTTTGATGGATTATGGTAAAAAATATCGGGAAAATTTTGAATCACAAAACTCGCCATTTGCTGTCATTTCTATTCCTGTGGTTTATTTGTCTATTTTCTGGAATTGTTTTCAACATATGATATGTAGTACTCTGTGTTATCTTCAAGGCGATAGAAAATTCGTAATTTTTTGATACGAAACGAGGGATATATGATTTTTATCGTAAAACCACACAATCTACGAAATTTCTGTGTCACAAAACCCGTCACCCTCTGTTATTTCAAATTCTACGACTTCTAGGTTGGTTTTCTGAAAACGTGTTCAACATATGATTTGTATCACTCTGTGTTATCTTTTATTCAATAGAAAATTCGTAATTTTTTGATAAAAAAAACGAGGGCAATATGATTTTTTTCGTAAAACCGCTCAAGTTGGGAAAACTTGTGCATGTTCTTTATGTTTTCTCAAGTTTTTGGTTGAAGGATTTGTTGGCATCTCCTTGATATTTGTTGCTGTGTTTGTCTATGATTTAGGGTGTGTTTAGATGTTGTTAAGTGACCTGTTAGGGTCGGAAAGTGGTATGTTACAGCAGGAGCCGTGGGATGAAGTCTTGCGCATGTTACATGATGTAAGCGTTGTTCTTGGGTTTAATCGTGCGGCTCACTGTTCGGCTTGAGCAGGGTTCTTGGATATAGTTTGGGACATGTATTAGGGTCCTAGGATGAGTCTTGCTATGATGGTTCATGGCCTGGAGTGGGATTTAGTTGGCTAGAACCAGGAAACCAGTAGCTGTACAGAATTGTCCTTCATGAGTGCATGGTCACGACTATGGGCTTGGGTCGGTCCAGGGCTAGGGGCATTGGCTAGGATCGTACCTTAGGGTCCTAGAGAGGGTCTTGTGGTGTTGGTTCATGGATGGGTTGGTCGAGAAGGTGGCTGGACCCAAACTGACAGCAGCTGCGCTTGGTGCTTCTCGGGTGGGAGTTGCACGACTGCTGCGTTTTCGTGGCATGGGTACTGCTTTTGAGTTACAAAGGGCTTGAGAGTCGGCTTATGTCATGTTTAATGGTCGAGTTTAGGGCTTGGTTCGGGTCCTGTTTGAGTGGTCTAAGCATGAAATCGTTAGAAGCGTTTATGTGTGGAAGCATTCCTCTTTGGGCAGTTTTATTGCATGGGCGGTTGGTCCATGTTTTAAGGTGGTTCGATCATGATTCGGGGATAATTTAGGCTCCTGGACAGTAGGTTTGGACATTGGCTAAGTATGGTTCAAGTCCCGAGTCATTCGGTAGGTCGTAAGCTATTTTATTTAATTCGGGAGTCGTACGGGTACATTATGAAATTTTAGGTTGTTATGAATTAATTATTTAGAATGTTCCAGCAGTTGAACAAGTGAGAACCAACGAAGCCTACGACGTTTGTAAGTATGATAGACGTTCAAAATTATTTTTATTTTGGAGGTATGTTATTTGTCTTGTGGCCACCCGATAAAACATGACTGGGGATTTATGATAATGGGATTGGAAAGAGATAAAGCATGATCTGGGACCTCTCCACCCGGTTAATAAAGAACAGGGATTTATGTATGTGGGATTGGACATCCAGTCAAAAGGATGTGGTGATCCCTACCATCCCAGTACTGTGGTCCAGTCTGATCAGGCGATTTATTTTATATGCCACTTGCTTTGAACATATTTCTACGCAAAATTAAGTTTGATTATGTATGTTATGATGGAAGCACTTTTATGAAAAATTTTATGCATTTGTGACACGTCTATGTTTATGTATGTTCAGTTGTTATTTCGTACACGTTACTTTCAAATGCATTTGATTTTATTAAATACTATTTACTATTCACGATTTATGCGTGTCGAGTATTTAGGCTCACTAGACTTGATCGATGCAGATGTTGATGCTTTTGAGGGGAAAGGAGGTGCTAACCAATGAACTTGATCGATATAGATGTTGATGCTTTTGAGGGGAAAAGAGGTGCTAACCAATGAGCTTGCTCGGACTGTGTGCAGTACAAACCCGAGGACCGCTATTGTTATGAAAGGATTTTATACACATTCAACTTTTTACTCTGATTTTATTTATTCAAAATTTTGTTGGCAAAAAAGTATTATCAAATGCTCGTTTTGGATAACGCTTTTACATTAGTGATGAATGATTTTCTTTTATGTCATGGAAATATTTTGTACTTGGATTATTTTCATTAATTTAGTCGATCATTTTACTTAAATTCAGAAGGTGAGTGTTTACTATTTAAATAATAAATTTTTTTATTTTTTGCAAATTTTAAGTAGTATAAGAAAGTACGTTTCGTTACAGTTGGTATCATAGCGGTGTTCTATTAAAGGGTTGTGCCTACTATCGGTTGCGAGAAGCTCATGAAGTCACACCTAAAGTCTCTAAGTTTTTACGATTTTAAACGTAATAAGCATTAAAGTATGAGTTTCTTTAGTGGCATGATTAAAGATTTGAATCACATTTAGCATGCTATATGAATATTATTGTCATGCATGTTGGTTACGGGTTATATTGGGATGAGAATCACATTTAGTAAGCGTTAGTCACTACTTTGTATGGTTTGGAATCGTTTAATTGGGATATGTATCATGTTTTTTCTTTCTTTATATGGTTGAAATGGGAAATTTTTTTTACCTTATAGCGAAAATGTTATTAATTTTGGGAATTAAGTGTACATTTCACAAATTTTATTAGTTTAAGATTGAAGATATCATAATAGTTAGAGTTATTCATTAAGATTTTTTCTTTGATAGTAAAGTATGAGCATTTAAATTATTTGGGAAAATAATTCTTTGAGTTAGTTTTGAAAATGAATTTGAATGATCTTTGGTATGAGGTAATAATTCATTTATCAAGCTATCAAATTAAGTTAATGGAATTTGATGTTTAAGTTAGCATATTTTGTGAACTTAAGTTTTGATTCACATAGGCCATGAAATTTGAGATGAACAAAATAAATTATACAAGCATGTGTTTGTGATTGGATTCTAGTTTGACACAGTATTGTTTGGAGTTTTTATGTCCAGTCTATCTATTAAATAAGTTTTTGCTATGACCTTAACAATTAATCTTATATGGTTGTTAGAGTAGAGTTTTTTTTAGATATTAATAGTATATTATTGATTAATAGATTTCTTTGGATATTGATATAAGAAATTGAATAGTTTTCAGGTTTTGGAAGTGTGAGAATATTTGTCTTTGAAGATCTTTTAAGAATTATGGTTTTTGGAAGTAAACAAGTATTGTATAAAAATAATAGATGCTATACTTTATAAGAAATGAAGACGCTCGAGGAATTGTTTAAGGTTATTTAGAAATATTGGTAATAGTGATTTTGATGAGAAATTAACATTTGTCAAATTAATAATTTTTGGGTATTATTGTGGATTATACAGATATAAAGTTTTATTACGTGTGGTATGAGTGTATGTCGTTAAAAACAAATGATATAAGTGTTAAAAATAAGATTTAATCAACAATATTTTTATTTGGGTTTTATCGTAAAACATAAGAATTTTGATTCAGCGGTTACTATTATTTGAAAGTGTGGGGAGTCTATATTTTATATTTTTAAAATTTTAGATATACATTTGAATGATCAGATGACGGAAGGAGAGAAACGATAAATGAAATTTGCTTATGCTAGAGCATTAGGCTCACGACTTTGCAGAGAAAGTAAAAATTTAGCACTAGAATGACTTATTTGAGATTTATCATTATAGACATTTGAAGTGATTTTTTTTGTGTTTAACGAATTACATATGTTGGGATAAATGAATAAAGTTTAAGATATGTACAAAGACTCATCTATATATTGGATTTATTATACATAAAACTATTGAATTTATGGTATGAAAAATCATGGAATACAAACTAAGAATACAGAAGTTCGTATAATTTTTGTAAATTTCAGTTTATATGATTTTGAAAAAATATTATGTGAGGATATTTATATGAGTTAATTGCGAAATTTTGGAATTAGGTAAAATAATTATAAATTAAGTTTAAATTGATTGATACTTGGGATTGCTATGATTTTTATGGTTCAGAAATCTCCATTTTATAATTTGGTTGTTAAGCATTATAAAGATGAGGACACTTGGAGAATAGTCTAAAATTATTAAGAAATAATTGGTAGTGTCATAAATTTTTTTTTTTGGAGATTATGAAAATTTGAATCCAGATTCTAATTGATGATTAAGAGTATAGTTGTTTTCGGGAGACATTTATTTTGTATTATGGGAATTATTAGAAATATGCATTGGGATTTTGTAGTAGTTTTTATTAAGTAAATAATATATGATTTTATAGATGCTAGGTTATGTGTACTATGAGATTTATAGAATTAGATGAAACTAAAGTTTCATTGATTAATGAAATGACGATGGTCTTAACATAACAAATTTTAAGTTTCTTTTAAAAAAAATATTTGTTATAGTCAATTGGGTATTTATATTTGGTATATTGTTAAGCTATATATAATGGTGTTACTAGAAAATGAAGACAGCATTTTTCTTAAGGGATTTAAGTGTTTTATTAAGATGTTCGTTCAAATGGGAAACTCTAGCTTAAACCCTCGATTAAATTCATACGTAAAAAATAAAAACTTACACATATTTTTGTGATTGGTAGATTTTTATGTTCTCTTCTGCGATTTTTATTTGATTTTTTTTGGAATTTATGGGTTAGTATTACTTATTGAACATGATTCCAAGTATGTTCAAGGTTCAGTCAATGGCTGGAAACAGTAGCGCAAGTCTCCTTTTTTGGGCCGGAAAAATCCATAGTAGACAAACCTAAAAATATACAATCTGGATTGAATGAGTTTAGAATTTAAAAAAACTTTCTATACAAAAGTTATAGCACCTTACAAAATACATCTACAAAGGTATATCTCCAAAAATAACATTTTTAGATTGCATGTTCATGCACTTGAAAGTCACATGCACTTGAAAGTCTTGTTTAACGCTTTGTTTAGGTTTCGGTTATAACAAAAATATTGTTCTTTGTGTTGAGTAAAATCCACGCATGTCGGTAAAATGGTCGGAAAGTCACCGGAAGCAATTATTTTCCGGTAGCAAATTTGCTTGATGAATGGAGTCTATACGAGAAATAACAGCCATGCGTGGCGTCGGAATCTTCGTCATGCGCGTATTACACGCGCCGCTTCGATGACTAGAATTTTTGTGTCCGAAGGTTTTTTCACTTTTTCAATACTATAATTGTAACATCTACTAATTTAAAATGCTGCTATATTGTAAAGCTCACATTTTGAAAATAAACACTTAAATATTTTGCATGCATACAACCCTACTAAAGAAAAATACCATAAAAAATAATCGTAAACATTTGACAACTAAAAGAAATACTATAGTTTAAAATGATCGACCTCAATCAAAGAATAAACAATTAAAAATACTAGTAATCATCAGTATATCGAAACCAGTGTATAAAATATCCATGTCCTCTCATCTCTCCTAAAATAGTGATGTGCGGAAAGGTGTGGTCCTCGTGTCGTGCGCACATCCAGGCCTGCCTATTTAGAGTTAGGAACCTCCAGTCCCCTCAATAACATGATCACCTGCATCATCACACTTAGTGAGTCTAAGACTCAACACACCTGTACAGTGATAACAAATATATATACATAACAAGCAGCATTGAAAAATAACGTAATCAACATACATTTCATGCCTGATGTAAAATTGTATGCATAATCGTGACATGTCAAAGCATGTTAATAATCATAGCACATATCATCCTAAAAAATATACTTGTTCAATTTATTAATTTGAATTTCTTTCGTCAGCTGCTACTTTCGTATTATCAGGTCATTCTATGGATCCATCTACGTGTAACCGAGGTACCCGGCGGCAGAGGAAACTGCGACGGCATTACCCGTCCACTGAGCCCCAACCTTTCATGTCATCATGTCATCGTGTCATCGTATTAATCATAACCAACTCTCATCCTTCAAAAACGTGTCATCATATTCACCACTTAAATAAAAGCATGCATATACATAATTTTTCTTTCAAACCAAGCATGCAATGTATTTATTATATTTTCATAAAAATCATAACCATGATGCATAATAAGTTAAAAATATGATAATATTGTGCTCAGGGCACTACCAGGACTAAAACTCATCCCGGGGTGCGAAATGACCATTTTACCCCTGGAAACCCAAAATGATTATTTTACCCCCGGACCTCAAAATTTTCACCCGAAGCTTATCAAAATTTTAAAACGTACCAAAAAATATTTAAAATTATTTCTTAGATGTAAAATCGAGCTCGTTTCAAAACTTAATCGATTCGTTTTAAAACTTGGACAGGAGCCCCGTTTTTAACCCTAATCGAACCGAAACTTAACCAACTTTTTCCCAAGCCTTTACCACACCTTAAACACAATCTAACAGCCCTTAAAACTCACAGAGAAACTCACTAAGCCACACGAACAGCCCCTCAAAGTTGCTGAAAAAATAATTCTGCACGTGTACCCTCGAACCCTAGTCGCCTTAATTCGTAGTTTGCCAACCCTAGACCTAATGCTAGCTTACCAGCCTAAGACCAGCCTCACCTTGACCACCCTAGGACCCCTCTGAACCTTCTGAACCCATGGCCCCAGCCACATGCTCACCGAGAAGCGCCCACACTTACTAGCCACCCAACAACACACCCACAGCCAACCCCGTTTCCCCCGACCCCAAGGGGTTCCAAGGGCAAGACCAGCAGGTGGTGGACCTCCCGTAGCCTTGGTTGCACCCTCTTGGATCATGCCTCGGCGTGGTTAAGCCCTTGCTCGACCGAACTCACCCCAACCCTACACTAAAGTCACCCGAAACCCTAGCCACACGCATGACCCCATCGGCTTTCATCAAGAGTTGAGTGTTCCCTAGACTCCCTTCACCATATTGTCTTAAACACAGCATGTTCATCCATAGACAACCAAAAATCGACAGCCCCCTTGCAACCTTTCAACAAAAACGTGAGTTGTACACCAAATATATGCAAGTTCATGTCAAAACTTTTGTAATATGATGCTATATACAAGACCAACGAAATTTGCATGAAAAAACTAAAAATGACAGCATACATCATGGTGTAAATGATGAGAAAAGGAGTACATAGTGTGCCTTGATGATAAGATACTCGAAAACTATTAGAACCTTGCGATGGGAGGGCACCGGAGGAGCGGAGGATGACCTAGATTGAACGAAAATGAAAGAGGAGTGTTGGCTTCTGTTTTTTGCACGTAAATGTGCTGCTGAAGGAGGTGTGGGTGGTTGGTTTGAGAGGAATTAGGTTTAGGGTTATTAGTGTGTTAATTAAGTAGTAAACAAAATGCTAATGGGCCCTAATTATATTTTAAAATGTTTTAAAAGGGCCTTGAGCCCACTAGCTTAAAAATAAGCCCATAAAGTCCAAACACACTCCCGAAAAAAATATATCGTTTAGGTGAATTTTTGAAAATGTTGCCCGAACACTCAAAAAGTCCCCCGATTCGATAAAATTTGTGTATCGGATAAAACTAAATTCCGGGGGGTAAAAATACCCAATAAAGCCTATTTTTGAAAAATAAACTTAAAAACACTCCATATTGATTAATAAAAATTAATCCCTGCATAAAATAATTTTTTTCATAAATCCCCAGTCTCCGTTTCTCGTTCGAGCGCGAAATGTATCTAAAAACCCCAATGCACGAACTTTTAAAATATATTGAAATAAATTCCTCTCATGCAATAATTATGCATTAAATGCATAAAAATAATTAAACATATATTTCAAATAAAACCCTAGATTGCTTGAATCTAGGTTATGTAAATTAAATTTCCTTGACCCTACAACTCTCCCCCCTCCCCCTTAAATAAAATTTTATCCTCGAAATTAAAACGTATTGAATAACTCCGTGTTGCGACTCCTAATCTTGGTCTCTGTCTCCCATGTGGTTTCTTCCTTAGAATGATTCAGCCACTTGACTTTGACCATAAGGATCACCTTGTTTTGTAGCCTCCTCTCACGTCTGTCTAAAATCTGAGTGGGTCTTTCCTCAAATGACAGGTGCGGTGTTAGCTGTAGTGGCTCATAGTTCAGCACATGCGAAGGATTCGACATGTACTTCTGCAGCATAGAGACGTCGAAAACATTATGAACTCCCGCCAGATTCGGAGGTAATGCAAATCTGTAAGCGAGTGTCCCAACTCTCTCTAGGATCTCGAAAGGCCCGATGAATCTAGAGATGAGCTTACCCTTCTTCCCAAACCTCATCACACCCTTCATCGATGCAAACATCACAAATACATGATCCCATAATGCAAACTCAATATCTCTGCGCCTCTGATCCGCAAAACTCTTCTGACGGCTCTGAGCGGTTCTCATCATGTCCTGAATCTTGAACACCAACTCTGTTGTCTGTCTGACAATATTCGGACCTAACTTTGCTCTCACTCCTACCTCATCCCAATACACTGGCGACCTACACTTCCTCCCGTACAGTGCCTCGTATGGAGCCATACCGATCGTTGCCTGATAACAGTGGTTGTATGATAAATCCACAAGAGGTAACTTTGGCTCCCGGCTGCCCTAGAAGTCGATAATGCAAGCTCCGAGTAGGTCCTCTAGAATCTGAATCACCCTCTCTGACTGACTGTCTGTCTGAGGATGGAAAGAAATACTGAATAGTTGCTTATTACCCAACGCCTTATGGAGACTCTTCCAGAACGGAGACGTGAACCTCGGATCCCTGTCTGACATAATGGACACTGGAATCCCATGCAGTCTGACTATCTCTCTGATATACAGCTCTCTGTACTGAGTCATGGTGAAATTCTTTCTGATCGGTAGGAAGTGAGCAGATTTAGTGAGCCGATCAACTATCACCCAGATGTCTTTGAATCTTCCAGTAGTCCTCGGAAGCCCCGTCACGAAATCCATGGTGATGTTCTCCCATTTACACTCGGGAATAAGGAGTGGTCTCATCTTCTCTGCAGGTCTATGATGCTCACCTTCTGACAAGTTAAACACTCGAAAAAGAATCGCAGATTATCTCGCTTCATGCCCGACCACCAATAGAGCGACTGAAGATCCTTATACATCTTCGTAATCCCTGGATGGATGGAGTACGTGGTTCTGTGGGCCTCGCTCAAGATAGTCACTCTCAGAGAATCACTATCAAGAACACATAGACGGTCCCTATATCTGACTATGTCGTCCACAACTGTATACAGTCTCTGGCCCTTAGCCTCATCCCTCTGTCTCCACTTCTGCAACTGCTTGTCAGAAGTCTGCCCTGTCAGAATTCTGTCTCTCAATGTCGGCTGTACTGTCAGAGTAACAAGATTTGGGGCATCGCCCTAGCATACACTGCAAGCTCAAACCTCTGAATCTCCTCCCGTAGCGGTCTCTGTACCGACAAATGAGCAATCACTGCATGCTTCCTGCTCAGAGTATCTGCAACCACATTAGCCTTACCTGGATGGTAGCTAATGTCACAGTCATAGTCCTTCACTAGCTCTAGCCATCTCGTCTGCCTCGTGTTCAACTCTTTCTGTGTGAAGAAGTACTTCATGCTCTTATGATCAAGAAAAATCTTGCACTTCTCCCCATACAAATAGTGACTTCAAATCTTCAGAGCAAAGACCACTGCTGCTTGCTCGAGGTCATGAGTCGGATAATTCTTCTCACAGACCTTCAGTTGTCTGGACACGTGGTCTATAACTATGTCCTTCTACATCAGAATTGCGCCCAAACCGAGCTTCGATGCATCTGTATATACTACGAACTCTCCATGCCCTTATGGCATGGCTAGAATTGGTGCAGTGGTCAAAGCCTGCTTCAATCTGTCAAAGCTCTCCTGGCACTCAGATCCCCATATAAACTTGGCATTCTTCTTCGTCAAGATGGTCATGGGCACCGCAATAGAAAAAAAGCCCAGAATGAATTTCATGTAGTACCCAGCCAACCCCAAGAAGCTACGGATCTCTATCAGGCTCTTAGGCACTGGCCAATCTCTGACTTCCTCGACCTTGCTAGGGTCGACCTCAATACCATCACGCGAAATAATGTCGCCCAAAAATGCCACTCTGTCAAGCTAGAACTTGCACTTACTGAACTTGGCATACAGCCGTCTGTCCTATAAAGTTTGCAGTACGATCCTCAGATGCTGACTGTGCTCCTCTCTGCTCTTCGAATAGATCAGAATAACATCAATGAAAACTTTGACAAACTGGTCCAATTAAGGCTGAAACACGCGATTCATGAGATCCATGAAGATCGCTGGCGCGTTCATCAAACCGAAGGGCATCACCATAAACTCATAGTGCCCATAAAGCATCAGGAATATTGTCTTGTGCACGTCAGCCTCTCTCACTTTCAGCTGATGGTAACCAGATCAAAGATCTATATTTGAGAACACTGATGCTTCTGCAGCTGATCAAACAAATTCTTGATCCTTGGCAATGGATACATGTTCTTAACTGTGACTCTGTTCAGCTCTCTGTAATCAATGCATAGTCTCATGCTGCTATCCTTCTTCTTGAAAAACAGCACTGGCGCGTCCCATGGTGAAAATCTAGGGCAAATGAATCCCTTATCTAGCAGTATCTGATCTTTCAGTTCTTTCATCTATGCAGGTGCTAGACGGTAGGGTGCCTTAGAGATCGACACTGTACCTGGCATGACCTCAATAGAAAAATCTACCTCTCTGTCTGGTGGAATGCCTGAAATCGTCAGGGAAAACACTGGAGAACTCCTTGACCACATCAACATCCTATATCCTCTGACTGACTGGCTCAGACACTGATACAATACTGGCTAGAAATTTCTGGCAGCCTCTCTTCATAAGCTTTCTCACACAAATGCAGGAAATGACGTGGGGCATCTGCTGATGTCTGGCTGCCTCGAATACAAATGGCTTACCGCTGGGCAGTCGGACAGACACTGACCTCTGTCGAAATTCTTTGACTGCTCCATTAGAAGAAAGCCAGTTCATACCCAGAATAATGTCGAACTCTGGCAACGGTAGCACTATCAAGTCTGCCTGCACTGTACGCTTCTGTGGTCGAAGCTCCAATTTCCTCACTATCAGGGAGGTAAACATCTAATCCCCGGATGGAATCAATGCTCTGAATCCTGAATCCATCGCCACTCGTATGATTCCTAGTCGCTTTATGAAAGATTCAGATATAAATTAACGTGTAGCCTCTGAATCCATCACCACTGCTATGATTCCTAGTCGCTTTATGAAAGATTCGGATATAAACGAATGTGTAGCCTCTGAAATAGATATCCTTCCTGCGACAAAACATACCATCAAATCTGATCGCGATGAAACTTAAGAAATTCCTTACCAGCAATTATCCCAAAATCCTCAAAATTCACTAATTTAACCCCATGCGTTCCTCGAAAATTTCGAAATTAGCCTCCAAAAATCTTGAAATTTTCATTTTAGCCCCTAAAGTTTCGAAAATATTATTTTGGCCCTTAAAATTCTCAATTCAGGCAAATTAATCCTTAATTCCAACTACGTAGAGCATGCACCCTAATTCTTCTATTTTTCAATCCCATAAATTAATTCTCATAATAATAAAATAATCCAGTGCAATTAAAGCGGTAAACACATAAAACTTAAGCATAAAAGTTATTTGTGATCAAAGTAGTATATGGCTCCTCCTCAGTCTCCTCGGCATGCATCACATATGCCCTTCCGATAGTGGGACCCTTGTTCTGAAGGCAATCTGCCGCCTTGTACCCCTCCTGTTTGCATACAAATCATCTGAAGGTGCCCCCACATGCATTTTCCATAGTGATATTTGTTGCACTGCTTGCATGTCGGTCCTCCATCCGGCCTGGAAGCACCTGGTGCCTGAGGTGGCCGCTGCTATCCTGGCCCTCTATACTGTCCTTGGGACTTCTGCTGCCCCTGTTGTCTCGGTGGCCCCGTATACTGCTTCTTTTGCCGCTGAGAACTGGACTGGGCCTAATGTTGCTTCCTCTGCATCTCGAAGTCTATGTCCCGAAGAGCCTGCTCCGCCTGAAAAGCGCAGGTGAATGACAGATAGAATAAAACTGAAATTAAGGGTCACAAGATATATGGATGTTCAGATATTTAAATCACTCCTACGTCACCCCTTTCTATCTAAAAATTAAGAATTACACTAAAAAACTTTGATCAATACAAGACTTGTACAGACCCCCTTCAATTTTGGACTTAACAATGCCAAACTAAAACTCTTAGTTTCAATACAATTTATGAGTTCACAACTGATCTGAAACTACTCAGCACAACTGATCTCTATAAGATCGAAAATTACAACAATAAGTGTTTGTTCTTTTAAGCTCGATGTATAGCCTTGAATGCTATGAATGTATATGCTAAGTGTGAGCTTTTGAAATCTTTTGAATGTAAACCGAAAGTTTGTGAGGAGATTTTAGCAGAATAACAACTTCGTAGTTTTGTTCGTTGTTTGTCTCAACTGCTCTTCTCGGCTATTTATAGGTTTTGCTTCCAACGGTAACAATGAATACGTTTGAATCTTTCTATCTGTTGTTTGCACGTCAATACCCTTCTGACAATCGTACACTGTAGTATTGCTGAAATACGGTGTTCCCACTACATGTTACAGTCTGCCTTTGTATAGTTGTCGGTTGATAATTACATTCCTTTACTGATAACGTGTCACACTATCTCATCAGTTTGACACAGCCGATAGAATTAGCAGATAGCTCTCAACTGATTTTAGTAAAACTGATCAGTTTCCAAGTGATCATCCAGTCCACTACATAGTTCAGTTAGCTTAGTTTAGTTGCCTTAGCTGCGCACTAATCTTCAGTTAGGCATCAATTCTATTTAGTCTTCTTGATCAATTAATTCAATATTTATACGCTTGGTTTGTCAAATTTTTCGAAATTAAGTTTCCAACTATTTCTCCCTTTTTGGTGTTTGACAAAACTTAGAAAATGTGAACTAATCAAGTTGAATATTTCTTTAGATAAAATAATCTTTTATTAATCAACTCTTACAATGTACAAATTCGTACAAAGAATGAATGAATAAAAGAATCTTCTGCTGACACCAAACTCTTCAACTGAATAAGAAAATTGAGAATTTCTTCTAACTGATCTGGATCTCTTTATTTCTTTTCTCTTTTATCAGCTGGTCCTTGATCAGTCAGTTGACTAGGTCTTTTCTTGGAATGCGTCTTCTGATCTTCTTCTTTTTTTCTTCCCCCTTTTTTTCAACCCTGCTGGATGGAGCACGAACTTCCGAAGTGACATTTGATAATGTGTGCACTATATGTTCTTGTAACAAATCCATTCTCTTTGTAACCACGTTCTTGAGGAAATGCATACAGTTTGTGAACACTTCTTGAGCTTGGAAATGAGCTTGAATAGTCACTCGGTCCTTCTTGAACTTGTCTATTTTGAAAAATAGTGAAGTAATGTCCTTCGTGACTTGTTGTAAACACTTGAGAGTGTTTTCCTTTATAGAATCAACCTTTAAGGTGTGCAGCAGCTATGTTGATTTGATGTCAGAGATGGAGGAGATCACATCATGAAGGTTGGACTAAATATCTTCGATCATAGATTCAGTGGCCATTGGTATATTAGGAGACAAAGCTGCAGAGGATTCAGGTTCCGGCTCCTTGTCTTATTGATGAAAGATTACCAAGGCTCTATCATTTGATTCAGTCGCAACAGTAACCATATCTGAAACATCATATGTTATTGCTTCATGTTGAGGTTTCGGAGGAGAACTGAGAATTTGAGCAGCAAGTGAGCTGGAAGGCTCGTCATTTTGTTTATCAGCTAACACAATAGTTGTATCTTCAGTTGGTGGATCAGCTGATACTGTAGTTGGCTCTTCAGTTTGAACTTCTTCAGTTGGTTCCTATTGCAACTGAGCCACTTAAGTTTCAGGTAGAACAGCTTGTTCAGTCGTGGCAGGCGACTGAACTGGTTCTTTTGTTACTTGCAAAATAGCCTCTGAGGCTAGTTGTTCAGTTACGCTCGGTTCTTCAGCTGCTTTTGTAGTTATAATATTCAGCTGGATATCAGTGGCGACTGATTGTATGACTTCGTCTATGTTTGCCAATGATAACTCAACATCATTGTAGACTGAATATCTACAGTAGAAGATTGAGGAACTGAAGGAGATAGTTGAGCATCCTTTGAGGAAGGAGCAGTTGCTGCCTCAGTTCTGAATCTGGCCCATTTAGTGTAAGTCTTGAGCTTTGATTCAGAAAACTCATTGCTCTTTCCATATCAGGTCGATATGAGTTCGATTGCGTTTGTCGGTCGGGGCTCTTCATTCAACTTGCCCTTTTTTCGGGTCAGTTAGAACATGAGAGATACTCAGTCCTGATGCAGTCGCATCCACTTTCTCCCTTATGACTACTCCTTTTGGTCTGGCAAATGGTAGAGCAGTTGGAGCAGTGATGGTGATCAGTGGAGCTTTGACTCCTGTCGGTTTTTACTTATCACCAGATTTGGTGATAATCTTCTTAGATAGATCAGCTGGAGATGGTGACTGACCTTTCAGTTGAAGACTCGACTTGAACTGCCCTCAAAGGTATGGCGTTGATTGGCTTTTCGGCTTCAGTCAGTGTCAATCTCTCAGCTGGGATTGTTTCCAAAACAACTGCTGGTGTGGTTTAGAGAGTTCTCGGCTTTTTTGTGATTTTACGAGATGGAGTTTTCTCTGAATCAGTCTCACTAACAATCAGTTTCCTTTTGATTGTCTTTTTATGAATTGTCTTCTTGATTTTCTTGACTGATTTGAGAGCTTCCTGCGTCCCAATCTCCTTCTTCACTTTAATGAACTGCTCTAGTGATATGTCCAGCTTTATTTTTGGAAGCTGAACAATCTTAGCATTGAAAATTTTGAATTTGGATGACTTCTCAGTAGAATCACCCACCAAACCGTTGGTCTTCAACAAATAGCTGAGTGGTACAGCAAATCCCTTGGACTGTTTGGATGATTGAAGCATGTTTTTGAGGATGGAAAAGATAATGGCTAACCATTTCAGTCTTCGTCCTACCATAATAGCAGTCATTACTTGGAACTTTTCCAAGGTGAGAGCAGCAAATATGCCTGCTTTGGCGAGTAGTCCCTTGGCCACAATTTCAGCCAGTAACTGAATTTCTGGCTTCAGTTCTTTCTTAGGATCAGACACCTTTATTTTCCGTCCATCTGCAGATAAAAGCGTCTGCATCTCCTCTACATTAGACTTCTTGACTTCAGATATATTGGCCAAGCCATCAGAAGGCAATAAAAAGAAATTGTTGAAGGAGTCTTGATCAATGATCAGCAGTTGACTGTTGATGGTTGTAGTGATTTCGCCATCAGAAGAGATAGAGTCATTGGAATACAGATCCTAAATCTCTTTAGGATAGATTTCTTGAGACGGAAATCCCAAAAATTTCTTCATTCATGTCGCTTGAAGTTTGAGAAAGACATCCTTGAAGGCTTCGTCCTTGACGGTCAGAATTGAATCAAAATCAATAGTCATTGCGTTGAGAATGTATGCAGCGACTTGATTTTCCATTGCTGATAGTTTGAATATCTGAGAAAAAAAGCTCTGTGTATTTGATTTTCTCTGAGAATTGTATTGCGCTTAAAGAAACTTAAATGAAGCGGGTTCAACTTCTTATGTTTGTGACTGTTCAAATTTTTGGACACGTGTCAGTCCAAGATAAAATCGTGTGTATGTGTGGTGAAAACGTGAACAGAAGTCTAATGAATCACATGGGGCCACGTTTCAAATTACTATTCATGAATGATATTAATTAAATGCATGATTTTAATAGTAACATCACTTAATATGAAATATTTATCGAATAATTAGTTAACTTATTGGATAAGATCAGTTAGGTCAATAACTGAGTGATCAGTTGAAAACTGAGTCAATTCAGTTGAAGACCAGCTGACTAGTGTCTTATCAGTTAACCATTTAAATTCGACATTCCCCCTTAATATATGCATATCAATAAAAGAGGGTAGAAGAAACTCAGTCTGAATCAGTTAAGTGCATTCTCTTAACTGATGTCTCTTCGTCTTCTTCTACTTTTCAATACGTGTATGTCTATAAATAAGAGCACTGTCATTAGGTAATAACAAACAACAATTAAGCACAGATGGATAGAGCAAGCAATTCCAACGTCCCTCCTTCTCCAGCAACGCTTCGTCGTTTGGAGAGATTGAACGAAGCTATTGAGAGCTTTGTCTTTGAAAAAGTCATGTCCACCTGGACCAAGATACATGACCTCCAGACCATTCAATGGGATAGATTGTTTCCTAATGATAAACAGTGGGCAATTGAGATCGATTATAAGAGGCCTCTCGACGTTATCCATACTTCAGTCTTCACATGCTGCTATTGAAGGAGCAGAGAGTGCTGGAGAAGATTGTCTTCTCTGAAGGCTACAGAAGATTTTTCTGTAATGAATTGTCTAATTGGACGTCCCAGTGGTGAGATGCTGTAGAAAGGGAAATAACTCGTGTAATCTGTGAAAGATATTATCAAGAAAATTGATGTTTTGATTCATTACTATTTCTTTTCTACATACTAACTGATATCAATTGCCTAAATAACAGTTGGCTAACTAGCAATTGACTAACTGACAAATAATTAACTGAATAATAATGAGAAATAACTGACATATCAGCATTAAAACACATATAATTAAGACAGATCAATTAAACCAAGAATTTTGCGAAAAAAAAAGAAAACTTAGTCTCGGGTAATGGTTTGGTGAAAATGTCAGCTGCTTGTTGATCAGTTGGTATGTATTCCAGTCCGATTTCCTTCTTTAGAGCATGATCTCTGATGAAATGATGTCTGACATCGATATTTTTGGTCCTTGAATGAAGAACTGGATTATATATAATCGTAATTGTGCTTGTATTATCAAAAAAGATTGGTGATTCTTTAGCAATTACTCCATAGTCTCTCAGTTGTTGCTGAACCCAGAGCAGTTCAGCACAGAGGCTTCCTGCAGCAAGATATTCTGCTTCAGTTGTGGAAGTTGCTATGGACGTTTGCTTCTTACTGAACCATGAAATCACTGTGTCTCCTAGAAACTGACATGATCCAATTGTGCTTTTACGATCAAGCTTACATCCTGCATAATCTGCATCTGAGTAGCCAACTAAGTTGAACGATGAGTCCTTAGCATACCATAAGCCCACATTTTGTGTGCCTTTAAGATATTTCAGTATACTTTTGGCAGCTAAAAAGTGCTATTGTTTAGGATTTGCCTGAAATCTGGCACACATATAAACAACAAATACAATATCATGACAACTAGCAGTTAGGTATAATAAAGAACCTATTAGACCTCTGTAGAGTGCCGTCTCAACAGCAGTATTTGCTTTCAGTATTCTCATGGTTCCGTCAGTAATGATATATCACATGTCATCATCTTGTGCAGCTAGATGAGCCCGCATCCTAAAAGTCATCGAACTCTTCTCTTGAGAACATTGGAATTTTGTTGAAAGAAGACATGGTAATGAGATTTTGTAGGTAGGAATATTCTAAAACAAAATTCATCTGCTCTGATGCCATAGGTTCGGTTGGTACGTGAAAGGGTGTTTAGAAGGGGGGAGGGTTGAATAAACACTCTAGAATTTTACCTCCTTTTCTAACAATGATTCAGTTTAGTGATAAATTGAACTCGAGAATCTTGTTATGTCAATGTCAATCAGTTAACTAATGAAAGTGCAGAAATAAGCTGAATGATAGATAGAATAAAACTGAAATTAAGGGACACAATATATATGCATGTTCGGATATTTCAATCATTCGTACGTCACCCTTTCGATCTAAAAGATAGGAAATACACTAGAAGACTTTGATCAATACAAGACTTGTACATACCCCGTTCAGTTTTGAACTTAACAATGCCAAACTGAAACTCTTAGTTTCAATACAGTTTATCAGTTCACAACTGATCTGAAACTAATCAGCACAACTTATCTCTATAAGATCGATTATTACAATAGTAAGTGTTTGTTCTAGGAGCATGTCTGGGAGGCATGATATCTTAATACAGTCCAAATTTTAAACGTAACCCATCAAGCAATTTAATCTAGTTTTTTTTAAAAAAAAAATAATAAGTCCTTAAAGCATAAAAGCAGCTAATCATGCGAACAAAATCATCGTAAAACGTATACCATGTTAACATGCAGGTGATAGCACTAAATCATTTAAAACATTTAAAACATAAAAGCTTACATACTTGAGGCTTGAAGACTGAGTTGCAGAAACTGGTGGTGGCACAACCCTATAAAAGACCCTTGCTCTGATACCAACTGTAACATCTACTAATTTAAAATGTTGTTATATATATATATATATATATATATATATATATATATATATATATATATATTCTTTAAAGCTCACATTTTGAAAATAAACACTCAAATATTTTGCATGCATGCAACCCTACTAAAATAAATACCATAAAAAAATAATCGTAAACATTTGACAACTAAAAGAAATACTCCAGTTTAAAATGATCGATCTCAATCGAAGCATGAACAATTAAAAATACAAGTAATCATCAGTATATCGAAACCAATGTATAAAATATCCATGTCCTCTCATCTCTCCTAAAATCGTGATGTGCTGAAAATTGTGGTCATCGGGTCGTACGCACATCCAGGCCTGTCTACTCAGAGTTCGGCACCTCCAGTCCCCTCAATAACATGCTCACCTGCATCATTCACACCTAGTGAGTCTAAATATTCAACATACATGTACCGTGATAACAAATATATATACATAACAAGCGACAGTGAAAAATATCATAATCAACATACATTTCATGTTTGTGGTAAAATCGTATGCATAATCGTGACCTATTAAAGCATTTAATAATCATAGCACATATCATCATAAAAACTTATATATGTTCAATTTCTTAATTTGATTTTCGTTCGTCACCTGTGACTTTCGTATTATCATGTCATTCGATGGATCCATCTACGTGTAACCGAGGGACCCGGCGGCGGAGGCATCAGCGACGGCATTACCCGTCCACTGAGCCCCAACATTTCGTTTCATCATGTCATCGTGTCATCGTTTTTGTCACAACAAATTCTCATCCTTCAAAAACATGTCATCATATTCACCAGTTAAATAAAACCATGCATATACATAATTTTTCTTTCAAACCAAGTATGCAACATATTTATCATATTTTCGTAAAAATCATAAACATAATGCATAAACAGTTGAAAACATGATAATATTGTGCTCAGGGGGTCAAACTCTTTAAAACGTCCCAAAAAAAATTTAAAATTATTTCTTAGACGTAAAATCGAGCCCGTTTCAAAACTTAATCGATTCGTTTTAAAACTTGGACCGGAGCCTCGGTTTAAACCCGAATCGAACCAAAACTTAACCTACTTTTTCCCAAGCCTTTACCACACCTTAACCACAATCTAACAGCCCTAAAACTCACAGAGCAACCCACTAAGCCACATGAACATCCCCTCGAAGTTGCTGGAAAAATAATTCTGCACTTGTACCCTCAAACCCTAGTCGCCTTAATTCGTAGTTTGCCGACCCTAGACCTAATGCTCGTTTACCAGCCTAAGACCAACCTCACCTAGACAACCCTAGGACCTCTCTGGACCTGCTGAAACCCACGTCCCCAGCCCCATGCTCACTGAGAAGCGCCCACACTTACTAGCCACCCAACCAAACACACCCGCGGCCAACCTCGTTTCCACCGACCCCAAGCGGTTCCAAGGGCAAGAACAGCAGCTGGTGGACCTCATTTTCCTCGGTTGGACACTCTTGGATCGAGCCTCGGTGTGGTTCAGCCCCTGATCGACCGAATTCACCCAAACCCTACACAAAAGTCACCTGAAACCCTAGCCACACGCATGACCCCATCAGCTTTCACCAAGAGTTGAGTGTTCCCTAGACTCCATTCATCATATCGCCTTAAACACAGCATGTTCGCCCCTACACAACCAAAAATCGGCAGCCCCCTTGCAACCTTTCAACAAAAACGTGAGTTGTACACCAAATATATGCAAGTTCATGTCAAAACCTTTGTAATATGATGCTATATACAAGACCAACAAAATTGGCATGCAAAAACCAAAAATTACAGTATACATCATGGTGCAAATGATGAGAAAAGGAGTACATAGCGTGCCTTGATGATAAAATACTCGAAAACTATAAGAACCGCGCGAAGGGAGGGCACCGGAGGAGCGGAGAATGACCTATCTCGAACGAAAATGAAATGGGAGTGCTTGCTGCTGGTTTTTGCACGTAAATGTGCTGCTAGAGGAGGGGTGGGCGGCTGGTTTGAGATGAATTAGGTTTAGGGTATTTAGTGTGTTAATTAAGTAGTAAACAAAATGATAATAGGCCCTAATTATATTTAAAATGTTTAAAAAGGGTCTTGAGCACACTAAGCTTAAAAATAAGCCCACAAAGTCCAAACACACTCCCAAAAAAAAAAATATTGTTTAGGTGAGTTTTTTAAAATGTTGCCCGAACCCTCAAAAAGTCCCTCGATTTGATAAAATTTGCGTAGCGGTAAAAATAAAATATTGCGGGTAAAAATACCCAATAAAGCCCATTTTTGAAAAATACACTTCAAAACACTCCATATTGATTAATAAAAATTAATCCCTTCATAAAATAATTTTTCTGATAGATCCTCGGTCTCTGTTCCTCGTTCGAGCGCGAAATGCATCTGGAAACCCCAATGCATGAACTTTTAAAATATCATGAAATAAATCCCTATCATGCAATAATTATGCTTTAAATACATAAAAATAATTAACATATATTTCAAATAAAACCCTAGATTGCATGCATTTAAGTTACGTAAATTAAATTTCCTGAACCTTACAATAATTTCAAAATTCAAAGCTTTCGGACTAGTCTATAAATTTATATGAATTTTTGAAGGAAAAACAAAATCAATTTCCTCAAAGTTTTTGGATGGTTAACCTTAATTTTGATGCTTCTGGATTTCAATCATGCATACTGTTTTTGAACTTAAGTATGGAAAGGAAAATGTTGAATATGATGCTAAGTATGCAAGGTTTATTCAATGGCTGGAAATAGTAGCGCAAGTCTCCTGTTTCAAGTCGGAAATACACATAGTAGACTAGCCTAAAAATATACGACCTTGATAGAATGAGTTTAGAATTTGATAAAACATTCTATACAAAAGTTATAGCATCTTACAAAATACACCTACTTTGAAAATTTAAAACTTTTTGGAATTAATTTCAAATTATTACGATTTTTCTTGTAATTTTAAAGTTTGTCCAAACAAAAAATTTAATCAAAATCTGAATTTAGACAAATAAATTATCGATGAATCTTACTAAGACATGAATTATCAAAAATTGACGAATATAAGAATATTGAAACAATTGGATTGTCAACGTAAATCACTGAGTACGATAGGAAGGTGAGATTTATTATCAATTTAATTTAAAATGATCTGTTTGGCATTTGGTCTGAAATTTATCATAATTCTCTCAAACATCAAAATTTTCAATAAATTGCAATATATTGAATAAATCGAACTATATATGATCACCTTGATTTATCTTTAACTTTTTTGACTTGATTATTGGTAAAATACATGAAATATGATAGAAACGAACGATTGAATGGAGCCGAGAAAACAGTCATTGTACCGGATTTCTAGTCCACTTGACAACGTGGCTTAGTCCCGAAAAGTAAATCCAATGAACAACGAGTTCAAATCCTAGTATATGGTTCATTTGAACAATGTGCCTTTTGAAATGTCTGCTTCTTAAAATACACACAACAAGAAAAACACAAAACGACAACATATAGGTGGTCAAAAACTGTTGTAATTGATGGTGTTGTTGAAAGTGCGTTCAACGACAACGGTTAAAAACCCTTATCGTAGATATCATATTGCGACGGATTTGAAAAATCGTCGCTTTTACCGTCGCCAAGAAAAACACAAAACGACAACAGATAGGTGGTTAAAAACTGTTGTAATTGATGGTGTTGTTGAAATTGCGTTCAACGACAATGGTTAAAAACCGTTATCGTAGATATCATATTGCGATGGATTTGAAAAATCATCGCTTATACCGTCGCTAATTTTAGCGACGGTTTTTTACAAAGTCGTCGCTAAATTTAGCGATGGTTTTTGACAAAGCCGTCACTAATTAATGACAGTTTAAGATATACCGTCGCTAAAATTAGCGATGGTTTTAGACTAAGACATCACTAACTAGCGACGGTTTTTGACTAAACCGTCGCTAAAGAGAAACACCTTCGCTAATTAGCGGCGGTTTAAACATAATCCTTCGCTAATTTTTTAAGTAAAATAAAAAAATTACTATTATAATTTAATAAATTTACCCAAAATACTTACAATCTGACTAAGCTAATATTATTCATGACCTTAACTAACACTTAAAAATTTACCAAGAAATTGACCGAAAAAACTTACCATAAATCGAAACTAAAATCGTCTAAGAGAGAAACATTTATCATAGATGTGAAGCGTTGTGGAGGGAAATGGACCGAAAACACGGATATTTATAGACAGTTTGCCACGATTTTTGATGAAACCATCTCAATTAGCGACAATTTTTTATTAAACCGTCATTTAAACAAAACCGTCGCAATTAACGACGGTTATTGTATAAACCATCGCTATTTAAAATATTGCGACGGTTTTTTAATAAACCGTCGCTATATTTAGCGACAGTTGTTTATAAAACCGTCGCTATTAGCGACAATTTTTGTTTAAACCGTCGCTATTTAAAATATCGTGACGGTTTATTGCGACAATTTTAATAAACCGTCGCTAAAATCGTCGCGCTATATTCAAAACTGTCGCTAAATATAGCCACAATTTTAACAAAATCGTTGTTGTTTGTCCAAAAAACGCTAATCCACAACGGTTTTCTAAAACTGTTGTCGTTTGTCCAAAAAAACACGCTAAAAGACAACGGTTTCTAAAACTGTTTTCTTTGACCCCCAAAAAAACGCTAGAAGACAAAACTGTTTTCTAAAACCGTTGTCTTTTAGTGTTTTTTTGGGGGTAGCTTAAAAAAATGCTTTTAACAACGGTTTTCAGTAAAACTGTTGTTAAAAAGTAAAAGACAATGGTTTTTCAAAAAAAACCGTTGTCTTTTAAGTGTTGTGTATTCAGTATTTTCTTGTAGTGAAAACTGAAATATTTTTTTTAAAGCTATGACCGAAAATACACACAATCATAAACATATAAATAAGTTAATCATGCATTTTAAAATTCATCCAATCACTGAATAAAAATAACTGCAGTTACACAAAATCTTAAAATGTGACTTCATCGAGGAGTAATTGTTTAAAAACCATCAAATATCTATAATTCTGACAATCACCAGAGCATAAAAATCATGAACATGTGAAACTACTGTTTATAACCCCTGACTCCTAATCATAATATGCAGAAGAAGTGCAAGGTCCTCGTGTTATCAAGTGTACCCCCAGTTTCTCCTACTTAGTCTTCAGCGCCTCCAGTCTCCATATCCTCGTGATCACCTCCATCAATCACACCTAGTGAGTCTAAAGACTCAACACACCTGAACCATAATAACAAGTACATATACATATCAAGAAACAGTGAAAAGTACTGTTATTAAAATAAGTTTCATGATCTTCAAAAGTATAAACATAAGCGTAAACATATTCATTTCAAATCATGTCATATCGTATCAACATATACGTATTCATTTTTTTCCTTATTGAATTCAGATCATTAGTTGTGACTTTCGTATCAGCTCTAAGTCGATGGATCCATCTACGCATAACCGCGGTACCCGGCGGCAGGGACATCGACGACAGTTATACCCATCCACTGAGCCTTAGCCTTACATGTTCGTGTTCGTGTTTGCATTAATCACAACCAACTCACCTCCTTCAAAACATATCATCATATTCATCACTTGTAAAATTCATGAATATACATATCTTTTCTTAAAACCAAGCATGCAACGTGTTTCTAACATTAACGTAAAAATCCATGTTCAACATCAACGTATTCAATTTAAATATGCATAAACAATTTTCAGAGCACTGATAGGAGTGCTAACATAACTCGGTTGCAAAAATGACCGATTCACGTTTATCGAACGCCTTAAATATTTGTAACTATTTCTTAGACGTAAATTCGAGCCCATACTTTAACTTTATACAATCCAATTAAAACATAGATCTCAATCCCGGTTTTAACCCGCTTAACCATAGTACAGAGACTCCTAACAAAACATCGTATGACCCAATTAAACCCTCGATAACCTCGAACACATTGATATATCAACACCCAAAACGAACCATGCTCATCAAAATCATCAACCCTCAAGTGCACGACTAGCGCCTAGGCGCTGGCTGAGTAGCGCTGCAGCGCTTGTAAGCACCTAGGCACCATGCATCAACGCTGCGGCGCTACATGAGCCGAAGCTCAAGCGCTGCAGCACCACGGTGCAATACTTGCGGGGAAAAAGCCTAAATTTTCACCTCGAAGCCAAACCTTCCTACGCTCACTCGGCCTGGACAAGGCACGACCCAACCTATCCTAGACCACATCCTAACCTTCCTGCACTGCCATAGCCATGACCTTCAATCCCATGCCCTCGAATACACGTGAACCACCCGTACGCCCCAAAACCGAGCCACAAACAAGAAATTTTGATCTACCTCGTACCAACCCAATCCACCTCTGAACCTAGCGCTTAACATCATCAACCATATGTGATTTGAGTCCTCTAACCCTTGATCCTGGCATCCCCTTGCAAGACATGTCAAAAACGATATATACATTAAAGCAAAAATCATATACATGAAGATAAACGTGTAAATCCCGAGCTGAATTATTTGATCGTGAAAGACGAGAAAGTAAAGGAATCAAGCGAGCCTTAGTATAACAACACTCAAAGAAATCGAACCAACGAAGCGAGGGACGAGCACCGGGGAGACGGGACAAGTTTCTACTGAAATTTTTTGCAAAAAGAGAACCAAAGCTACTGCTATGCTTTCTTGAGGTGGGCGGCCGAGAAAGGGGAGGTGGAGGTAGGGTTTTGGGAGTGAAAATTTTTCATAATTGTTAATTAGGATAATGGGCCTATGTCTAAAATATAAAAGTGTAGAGATCTAGGCCCAAAATCCCAATAAAAGCCCATTAGGCCCAATGACACGTACGTAAAATGTTTCATTTAGGTACATTTTTAAAAATATTATGCGAACCCTCAAAAGGTCCTCCGTTTTGTCAAAAATCGTCTACCAGTTTAAAATATGGCTCGATGCGTAAAAATGCCTTAAAAAAGGCCTATTTTAGAAAATTCAATATAAATTTACCATGTATTAAATAATTGAAGTTAGTTAATTAAATAAAACATTTTTCTTAACTGCCTATGGTCTCCGTTCCTCGCTCGCGCGTAAAGTAATGCTAAAAGCCCGTATAAATGAATCTAGTAACTCATGAAATAAAAACATATAATCATGTCCTAATCGTATTAATTCATTAAAAATAATAATTCAGACATTTTAATAAAACCCTAGCATGCAGTTAGATTACGTCGTTCGAATTTCTAGATCTTACAATTCATCCCCTCCTTAAATTGGATTTCGTCCTCGTAATTTAAAACTTACTGGAAAGCTCGGGGTATCGACTCCTCATCTCCAATTTGGTCTTCCAAGTAGCTTCCTCCTCGAAATGATTCAACGACTTGACTTTTACCATTCTGATCACCTTGTCCGGAGTCTCTTCTCATGTCTGTCCAAAATCTAGGTAGGTCTTTCCTCGAAAGACAGATTCGGCGTCAAGTGCAGAGGATCATAATTCAGCACATCTGAAGGATCCGACATGTACTTTCGCAGTATCGAGACATGAAACACGTTATGAACTCCCGCCAGATTTGGCAGTAATGCAAATATGTAAGCTAGTATCCCAACTCTCTCGAGAATCTCAAATGGTCCTATAAATCTAGGACCGAGTTTATCTTTCTTGCCAAATCTCATTACACCATTCATAGGTGTAACTTTCACAAAGATGTGGTCACCCACTGCAAACTTTAGATATCTGCGCTACTTATCTGCATAACTCTTCTGTCGGCTCTGAGCAATCTTTATCATATGCCGGATCTTGACTACTAGCTCTGCAGTCTGTCTGACGATATCTGCACCCTACTCTGCTTTTTCACCTAATTCATCCCAATAGAGAGGTGATCTACACTTTCTCCTGTAAAGTTCCTCCTATGGAGCCATACCAATAGATGCTTGATAACTGTTGTTATATGTGAACTCCACGAGGGGTAACTTCGGCTCCCAGCTACCCTGGAAGTCAATCATGCAAGCCTTGAGTAGATCCTCTAAGATCTGAATCACTCGCTCGGACTAACCGTCGGTCTAAGAATGGAAAGCCGTATTGAATAGCAACTTGATACCCAATGTCTGATGCAGGCTCTTCCAGAATGCGGATGTAAACCTTGGGTCCCTATCTGACACAATTGACACTGGAATCCCATGCAATCTGACTAACTCTCTGATGTGAAGTTTATGTGTACTGAGTCATGGTGAAAGTATTCTTGATCGGTAGAAAATGTGTTGGTTTAGTGAGCCGATCGACTATCACCCAAGTGGCATTATATTCTCCAACTGTCCTTCGCAGCTTGTCACAAAATCAATAGTGATGTTCTTCCATTTCCACTCAGGAATAGGGATTGGTCTCAGCTTTCCTGCAGGTCACTGATTCTCTGCATTAACCGGCTGATATGTCAAGCACTCAGACACAAAGCGCAAAATATCTCGCTTCATGCCCGGCCACCAATAAAAGGTTTGCAGATACTTGTGCATCTTCGTACTCCCTAGGTGAATAGAGTACGGGGTGATGTGGGATTTCTTCATAATGTCTTCACCCAGTGAATCACCACTAGGAACCCACAGTCCGTTGCAATATCGGACTACACTATCCTTGACAGAATACAATTTCAAACCCTTGGACTCATCCCTCAGTCTCAAATTTTGTAACTGCTCATCAGAAGACTGAGCTGCTCGAATCTTGTCCTTCAGCGTCGACTGTACTGTCAGGGTAGAAAGATTAGGAGCATCGCCCCTAGCATAAACTGCAAGCTCAAATCTCTGAATCTCTTCCTACAAGGGCCTCTGAGCTGACAACTGAGCAATCACTGCAGTCTTCCTACTCGGTGCGTTGGCTACCACATTAGCCTTACGCGGATGGTAGCTAATGTCGCAGTCATAGTCCATTACCAGCTCTAACCATCTCTGTTGTCTCATATTTAGCTCTTTCTGTGTGAAGAAGTACTTCAGACTCTTATGATCTGTGAAAATAGTGCACTTCTCCCCATACAGCTAGTGTCTCCAAATCTTCAGAGCGAATACTACTGCTGCTAGATCGAGGTCATGAGTCGGGTAATTCTTCTCGTAAACCTTCAGCTATCTGGACGTGTAGGCTATCACTATGTCATGCTGCATCAGAATTTCACCCAAGCCAAGCTTCAAAGCATCCTTGTATAGCACATACTCCCCTTGCCCTGATGGCATCGCTAGAACTGTCGTTGAAGTCAATGCTTGCTTCAGCTTCTCAAAACTCTCTTGACATTCTAGTCCCCAAATGAATTTGGCATTTTTCTTTGTCAAAGCTGTCATGGGTACCGCCATAGAAGAAATCCATGTATTAACTTCCTGTGTTCCTCATCTAGACACAAGAAATTACGGATCTCGGTCACACTCTTAGGCACTGGCCAATCTCTGAATACCTCAACCTTGTTGGGATCCATCTCGACTCCATCCCTAGAAATAATTCGGCCCAAGAATGCCACCCTGTCGTGGCATATAATTGCATGTCTTTCAATGTCTGCAGTGCGGCTATCAAATGTTGATTGTGCTCCTCTCTACTCTTCGAATAGATCAGTATATCATCAATAAAATCTATGACGAACTGATCCAAAAATTGCTGAAACATGCGATTCGTTATATCCATGAATATTGTTGGCGCGTTAGTCAAAATGAAGGGCATCACCATGAACTCGTAGTGCCTATAACCATGAAGATTACTGGCACGTTAGTCAAAACGAAGGGAATCACCATGAACTCGTAGTGCCTATAACGCGTCCTGAAAGTCGTCTTGGGCACATCAAACTCTCTCACCTTCAGCTGGTGATATCCTGATCGAAGGTCTATCTTTGAAAACACTGAAGCTCCCTGAAGCTGGTCAAATAAGTCTTTGATCCTAGGCAGATGATACTTGTTCTTGATTGTGACTCTGTTCAGAGCTCTATAATCGATGCAGAGTCACATGTTGTCGTTTTTCTTCTTCACAAACAGTACCGGTGCGCCCCATGGAGAAAAACTTGGGTGAATAAAACCCTTGTCCAACAAATTCTGAATCTGATCTTTCAATTCTTTCATCTCAGCAGGTGCTAGACGATAGGGTGTCTTAGAAATCGGACTGTCCTCAGTATCAGCTCAATAGAATAATCCACCTCTCGGTCTGGTAGAATACCAAAAACGTCCTCAGGAAAAGCGCTAGGAAAATCTCTGACAATATTGACATTCACTAGTCTCAGACTGACTGACTCAAATACTGAAACAATACTCGCCAAAAATGCTTGGCAGCCTCTCTTCAACAGTTTTTTTGCACAGATGCAAGAAATAATGTACAGCATCTTCTTGTTCCTTGCTGCCTCAAAAATAAAAGATTTTCCGTTGGGCGTTCGAACACATACTGACCTCTATCGGAAATATATCGAAGCTCTATTCGACGAAAGCCAGTCCATGCCAAAGATGATGTCCAATTCAGGCATAGGTAGAATGATCAGATCTGCATGAACAACATTCTTCTAGCAATCGAAGCTCCAAATTCTTCACTATCCTCGAAGTAAACATTTGATCCTCGGAAGGAATCGAAACTTTGAATCTCAAATCCATGGCCTCTGGTACTATTCCTAGTCGTTTGACAAAAGTCTCGAATATAAATGAATGTGTAGCTCCTGAATCAAGTGTGTATAGGTGGCTACACCTAAAATAAATATCCTTCCTGCGACAAAATTTACCATCAAATCCTTTCAAGCCTAATAAATTCGAGAAACTCTTTCGATAAACCAATAATTCTCGAAAACCCACAATTTAACTAACCAAAATTCTTAAATTAATCAATTCACCCTTAAATCCAACTAATTAGAGCATACAACCTATTTTATTCTAAGTTTTGGGTTCCAAAAGTAGTTGTACTAACCAACTTAACATTTCATGAAGTCAAGGAAATTTTTAAAAGAAATGCTAAACAAATAGGTTACCGGTGATCAAAGTCGAGTCGGGCTCTACTTCTGCCTCATCTACATGCATGACATAGTCCCTACCAGTAGTAGGCCCCTTGTTTCTTGGGCAGTCTGCAGCTTTTAAACCCTCTTCCTTGCAGATGAAGCACTTAAACATCCCCCACATGCATTTACCGTAATGAAAATGGTTTCACTGATTGTAAGGCTGCCTCTGCTCCTGTCTCGAGGCACCTGGGTTCTTATGGGGTTTCTGCTACTCCGGCTTCTTAAACTGTCCTTGCGGCTTCTGCTGCCCCTGATTCCTGGGAGGCCCTGTAAACAGCTTCTTCTGGGGATGTGAACTCTGTTGGGCATGGTGCCTCTTCCTCTGCATCTCCACATCTATATCTCTCAAGGCCTGCTCTGCCTAAAAAGCACAATCAGTGGTAGCATCATAAGTAGTCAACCTCATCAGCATGACATACGGGCGAACGGTAGGTCTGAGGCCATCCATGAAGTGCCTCAACTTCACTGCTCTATCCCTTGCAATAAGGGGCAAAAATTTACAGCCCCGATCAAACCTCCTGATTAACTCAGCAACAGTCAAGTCCCCCAGTCGGAGACTCATGAACTCTCGGGTCAGACGCCCCCTGACGTCTGCAGGAAAATACTTATTGTAGAAAATTACCTTGAACTGGTTCCAGGCGAGAGTATCCAGATTCACCCCATTTGCTGCTCCCTCCCACAATAGAGATGCATCATATCTCAGCATATACATAGCACTTCTGATCTGTCCCCCTCTCTCATGTCCAAGTACTGAAAGTGCAACTCCAGTGAACGAATACAACCCTCTACCACAAACGGTTCAGTGGTGCATCCAAACGCTTTCGGATTGAGCCACCTGAACTGCTCATAAACATCCGCCTGTAGTCTAAGAGCCTTTGGAGCATGCTCCATCAAACGTGCAATACCCTCCAGAACTCGGGTAGCAGGGTCTCCTGGTGGTGGTGGTGGAAAACCTCTGTCACCCCCAGGATTATCATCCTGCCCGTTTGTACTGGGAGCTATTCTGGGAGGTATATCTTAATACAGTCCAAATTCTAATGTAACCAACATGCAATTGAATCTAGTTTTTAAAGCATTTAACCTCAATGCATATAAACATCTAAACATATACTATAAAACATATATCGTGTAAACATACAGGTGATATCATTAAAACTTTCAAAAGATGTAAACTTACAGACTTGGGGCTTGACGACTGAGCTTCGGAAGCTGACGGAGGCACAAACCCTCTACAAGAACCCTTTCTCTGATAACAACTAAAACGTCTGCTTTTTAAAATACAAGTGAAATATTTTCCATTTTTTTTTAAATAAGCTATGACCGAAAATAGACACACTCATAAACATATAAATAAGTTAATCATGCCTTTTAAAATTCATCCAATCACTGAATAAAAATAACTGCAGTTACACAAAATCTTAAAATGTGACTTCACTGAGGAGTTACTGTTTAAAAACCATCGAATATCTATAATTCTGACAATCACCATAGCATAAAAATCATGAACATGTGAAAATACTGTTTAAAACCCTGACTCCTAAACATAATATGCGAAAGAAGTGCAAGGTCCTCGTGTTATCAAGAGCACACCCAGCTTCGCCTACTCAGTCTTCAACGCCTCCAGTCTCCACATCCTCATGATCACCACCATCAATCACACCTAGTGAGTCTAAAGACTCAACACACCTGAACTGTAATAACAAGTACCTATACATATTAAGAAACAATGAAAAGTATTGTTATTAAAACAAGTTTCATGATCTTCAAAAGTATAAACATAAGCGTAAACATATTCATTTCAAATCATGTCATATTGTATCATCATATACGTGTTCATTTTTTTCCTTATTGAATTAAAATCATTAGTTATGACTTTCGTATCAGCTCTAAGTCGATGGATCCATCTACGCATAACCGCGATACCCGACGGCAGGGACATCAGCGACAGTTTTACCCATCCACTGAGCCTTGGCCTTACATATTCGTGTTCGTGTTCGCATTAATCATAGCTAACTCACCTCTTTCAAAACATGTCATCATATTCATTAATTGTAAAATTCATGCATATACATACCTTTTCTTAAAACCAAGAATGCAACGTGTTTCTAACATTAACATAAAAATCCATGTTCAACATCACCGTATACAATTTAAATATGCATAAAAAATTGTCAGAGCACTTCCAGGACTCCTAACATAACTCGGTTGCAAAAATGACCGATTCCAATTCATAATTATCTAATGCCTTAAAAACATATTTGTAACCATTTCTTAGACGTAAACTCGAGCCCATACTTTAACTTCTATAATCCAATTAAACTTAAACTGGATTCCCGGTTTTAGCCTGAATCTTAACCATAGTTCAAAGACTTCTAACCAAACCCCGTGTGACCCAATTAAACCCTCAATAACCTAGGACACATTGACCTATCCACAGCCAAAACAAACCATGCTCATCAAAATAATTAACCCTCAAGTGCAGGACTAGCGCCTAGGAGCTAGCTGAGTATACTGCGGTGCCTGTAAATGCCTAGGCGCCATGAATCTCGCTGCGATGCTACAAGAGCCAAAGCTCAAGCGCTGCAATGCGAACTGGGCAGCGCCACGGCACCATACCTGCGGGGAAAAAGCCTAAATTTCCACCTCGAAGCCAAACATTCCTACGCTCACTCGGCACAGACTAGGCACGACCTAACCTATCATAGACCACAACCAAACCTTCATGCACTGCCCTAGCCATGACTTTCAACCCCATGCTCTCGAATACATGTAAACCACCCGTACACCTCAAAACCGAGCCACAAACAAGAAATTTTGATCGGCCTCGTACCAACCCAATCCACCTCTGAGGCTAGCGCTTAACATCATAACAAGACATGATTTGATTCCTCTAACCGTCGATCCTAGAATCCCCTTGAAAAACATGCCAAAAACGATATATAAATTAAAGCACAAATCATATACATGAAGAAAAGCATGTAAATACCGAGCCGAATCATTCGATCCTACTTGTATCATTCATAATCACTCCAAAACATGTATTATGGTGTGAAAGAAGAGAAATTAAAGGAATCACGCGAGCCTTAGTATAACAACGCTCAAAGAAATCAAACCAACGAAGTGATTGACGAGCACCGGAGAGATGGGACAAGTTTCTACTGAAATTTTCTTGCAAAAAGAGAACCAAACCTGCTTCTATGCTTTCTTGAGGTGGGCGGCCGAGAGAGGGGAGGTGGGTGTAGGGTTTTGGGAGTAAAAATTTTGCATAATAGTTAATTAGGATAATGGGCCTAGGTTTAAAATATTAAAGTGTACAGATCTAGGCCCAATAACTAGCCCATTAGGCTCAATGACACGTACGTAAAATATTTCGTTTAGGTATGTCTTTAAAATATTACCCAAACCCTCAAAAAGTGATTCGTTTTGTTAAAAATCGCCTACCGGTTTAAAATATGGCTCGATGCGTAAAAATTCTTTAAAAGGTCCATTTTCGAAAATTCAATAAAAATTCACCATGTATTAAATAATTGTAGGTAATTAATTTAATAAAACATATTCCTTAAACGTCACTGGTCTCTGTTCCTCATTCGCGCGTATAGTACTGCTAAAAGCCTGTATAAATGAAATCTAGTAACTCATGAAATAAAAGCAAATAATCATGTCCTAATCGTATTAATGCAATAAAAATAATAACTCATACATTTTAATAAAACCCTTGATTTGCATTGAAACGTCTACTAAGAAGATAAATCTAGAAATAATTTTTTTTAGGCTCTTCTCAAAACTAAAAAAAACCACGCACTGAATAAAAGCTGTCAATCCATCATTTAAAAAGTCACTCGACTACTAAAAGAAAATACTACACTTAAGTAAAAATCTAATTATCATCAAATTCCTAGACTACTGTTTTAAAAGAACTTCAAGGCAATATTCGAACTCCTGTCAAATCCTCAACATATAAAACGATGCGAAACGTGAAAACATAATGTATCAACCTTGACTAATAAGCATAAAGTGCGGAAAAATGCAAGGTTCTCGGGTCAACGTGCACACACCCAGCTTCACTTACTCAATCTTCATCGCCTCCGGTCTCCACATCATCATGCTCACCTGCATCATTCACACCTAGTGAGTCTAAAGATTCAACACACCTGTATCGTTATAACAAGTACATATACATAACATGCAACAGTGAAAATTACCGTAATTAGCATATATTTCATGATCTTAAAAGCATGAACTTAAACATAGAATGTCAAAGCATAACGTGACCATAACATATCTCATCATATCAACATAAACGTGTTCATTTTCTTTATTTGAATTCATATAATTAGTTGTAACTTTCGTATCAGCTCTAGTCGATAGATCCATCTACATATAACAGCGGTACCCGATGACGGGGACATCAGCGACATTATTACCAATCCACTGAGCCTTGGCCTTACGTAGGGGTGTCAATCGGGTCAAGTTGGTCGGGTTTCGGGTCAACCAGCGAAATTTTTTTATTTTTTTTTCAACCCGAACCCGAAGCAACTCGAAAACCCCCAACCCGAACACAAACCCGACTCAACCCGTCTAACTCGCATAACCCGAATTTTATTTATTTTTAAAAAAAATTTAATGAAAAAATTCGAAAAAATAAAAAAGAATAATAATATTTTAATTTAAACACATAATAACAAAATTTCCTATTTAAATTTGAATTTTTAATTGTAAAAAATTAAAATATATTTACTAAATCAAATAAACAATTGTTATAAAAACAAAAAATATACAAAATAAATATTAAATGATGAAAATTTATCATATAAATATACAATAAATTTTGTTCAAACATATAATATATAAAAATATAGGTAATATTTTCAAAAAACAAAGAAAAAAATTTTCGGGTCAACCCGCGACCCAACCCGACCCAACCCGAAACCCATCTAACCTGGCACTAACTCAAACTCACCCAACCCGAACCCAAAAGCACCACCCCAAACCTGATTTTTTTCGTGTTAAGTCGTGTTGAGTTGACGGGTCGTGTTGCATTTTGACACCCCTAGCCTTACGTGTTCGTGTTCGTATTAGTCACAACCAACTCACATCTTTCAAAACATATCATCAAGTTCATCACTTATAAAAATCATGCATATACGTAAAATGAGCATTTTGCCCTTAGAAGCCCTAATTGACCATTTTATCCCTGTACATCAAAATTTCGACCCGAAGCCAACCTGACTCCTTAAAAAACCTCAAAACATAATTAAAAGCATTTCCTAGACATAACCTCGTGCACGTTCCATAACTTTTACGATTCGTTTTAAAATTTTAACCGGTGGCCCGGTTTTAACTATAATCAACCTGAAACTTAACCAAACTTTTCCAAATTTTAACCACCTATTAATAACACCCTACCAGCCCCTAAACAACAAAATTCCAGCCATTTTCAACCACCTAAAACCGGAAGCCACTTGCTGGAAATTTCTGCAATCCTTCAAACCCTAATGCGCCTAGCCTCAAGAACTCGATCCTAGCCCAAACCAGACCAGACCAGCCTCGAACAAAACACTCCAACCCCACCACTGGACCCTCCTGGACCGACCTAACCACTGCCCTCATCCCCATGCACGCAGGGAAGGAAATCCACATGACGCAAGCTCGAAACCTTATCATGCAACCCTAAATCATGGCTAGCCCCTTCGGGCTTCCTTCTTCCCAAGACCAGCCATGCATGGACCTCCATAGACCACGGTTTGGACCCACTAAGGTCTGCACCACGGCTTGGTTTAGTCCTTCATGGCCGTGCCTTTCTTTTCCTTCGCCCGATCTACCCAAAATCCCTAGCTCCTCAAAGATCCAATCTGCCTTGACCAAAGCTCGACTCCTAACCGACTCCAGCTCATTGACACCTTATCCCTAGATGATGAAACTTAAAATTAATAATTTATTATATGTTAAAACCTGTATTTTAAAATTTAAGTTTCATTAAAATTATAAAATTATGTTATTTTAGTATTGTTTGTTTATATTTAATTGTCTTACTAAATATGTTTTATTTTCAGGTTTTCTACGTGTTGGTAGAATAATGATAACTCAAGCTAGAAAATTCAGATGGAGGTGACTCAAACATGTTTGGAATCCTTGAGAAATTATCTACAACTTTGCAGAGACATGATTGCCTAAAAAGATCCTTAAGATGATCAAATTGTGCAAATATCAAAAGTAGGACAAATTTACTTTTACTATGACCAGCATATAGTAAAAATATCATAACTATTTCAATATTTAACCAAATGAGGTGAACCAAGTGGCCAAATTCATCTACAGACAATTCCCCACATGTTTGCCATTTTGAGCAGAGTCAAATTCGGTGATTAAAGTCATGGAACAAAGCATTGAAAGAAGGGACATGGAATTGAACTTGGAGGAGACAAAGAATACTATTGCAACTACATGGCATTAATAAAAATTTTGACCCTTTCTCTCATTTGGCCTATAAATAGAGGCCTTGTGCTAGCTTGAGAATCATTCTATCTCATTGTAAAATATAGTGTGAGTGTGTATCAAAGTTCTAAGTTCCAATATATTTTCTTTCATGTTCTCAACTATGAGTGATATTTTAGTGTTGATCAAAAGTAATCTTATGGACAAGCTAAATCTATTATGTCAAGGTGAAGAGGATGCATTCTTGGTGAAAGTAAGATTGTTTATAATTTGTATATTCTTTCTTTATTTCTTTTCATTTAGCTAACTTATTTTTATTGTAGGTATAAAAATGAATTATTTGTTGTTATCAATTTACATCAAATGCTTAATACTATTAAAGTGGTTATCTTGATTTGTTGTTTAATTTTGATACAATAAATATTTCATCACTTATTATTATATATATAGATATATATATATATTTATATAATAATATCATAATATTTCATTTAGACGATAGCGTGGCTCTGCCGGTTGTTCTAAATGAAATATTATGATTTAATACTAACATCTAACAATCTAACATTTACTTTATCGCAACTAACTTTTATTTTTCGCATCTAACTTTTACTTTCTCGCAACTAACTTTTACTTTATCGCAACTAACTTTTAATTACCGCAACTAACTTTTACTTTACCGCAACTAACTTATTAAATCAATATATTTCATTTAGGCAATAGCGTGGCTCTGCCGGTTGTTCTAAATGAAATATAATGATTTAATTTAACATTTACTTTATGCAATTATTTATTTATATAGTCATAATTATAATCATAGGTACCATATATAAAATATCGGTTAATTCGGTATTTTCTATAGTGGGAACTATATTATATTATGTGTGTGTTTAATTTTTTGGAACCATTATTTATGGTGGTTTCTTTTGTTTTACTTTTAGTTAAACAATATTACATAAACCAAGAATAAATCCTCAAGCCTTGACAAAGTTTATAATTTGTAAACTTAATTCTTGCATTTGGTAATCTATAAATTAATAAATTTAAACTCAAAATAATCTCTCTGTGGATCGATCTCGTACTTACGAATTATATTACTTGCAGACAACCTACACTTGGGTGAATTATTATTTAAGTAGTAGCAAGTTTTTGACGCCGTTGCCGGGGAGGTATAAATTAAGTTTATATTTGTTAATTATGTTTTATTTATAAGTATTGTGTTGTTTTTTTTTTTGTATGAGTATTTGGAGTCGAAAAAAAAGTGGTAGACTTATTCGAGTATCTGAAAATAATTTAAACATGGATGATAATTCAAATAATTAAGATAATAATAATAATCAAGAACATGATCAATTAAGAACACTTAGGCACCATATGAACCCTATTAGAACTAGTGCCCCATCTTGTTTAATTTTTCCTCCTGATGCATCTAATTTCAACTTCAAACCTCAAATTATTCAACTTTTACCAAATTTTCATGGTTTAGATTCTGAAAATCCATATTTGCATCTAAGAGAATTTGATGAAGTTTGTAACACTTATAATGATCAAAATTGTAGCATGGATATAGTTCGATTAAAGCTTTTCTCTTTTTCTTTAAAAGATAAAGCTAAAGCATGGCTACAAAATTTAAGATCAAGTTCAATAAGATCATGGGAAGAAATACAACAACAATTTCTCAAAAAAAATTTCCCTTCCCATAGAACAAACTCTTTTAAAAGACAAATTACAACTTTTTCTCAAAAACAAGGAGAAACGTTTTATCAATGTTGGGATAGATATAAAGAATTACTTAATACATGCCCACATCATAGTTTTGAAACATGGAGAATAGTTTCTCACTTTTATGAAGATCTAATACCTAAAGATAGGCAAATGAGAGAATTCATGTGTAATGGAACTTTTGAAGATAAAAACCCAAATGAAGCTATGGAATATTTGGATTCATTAGCAGAAAATGCTCAAAATTGGGATAATATAGGCACAATAGAACCACCAACAATTAAAAACAATAATTCAACAAATGGGGGTGATATCTATAATCTTAAAGATGATATAGATATTCAAGCTAAACTTGCATCTTTAGCAAGAAAAATTGAGTCATTAGAAATGGAAAAGAGTGGTCAATTAAAAAGTATTAAAGAAATTGTTTGTCATATATGTGATACACAAGATCATGCTACAAAAGATTGTCCAACATTACCTTCATTTAAAGAATGTCTCCATGAACAAGCAAATTATGTTAACAATTATAAAAAACCAATACTAATGAAAATTATGGAAAATTATGGAAAATTTCCATCTCAACCTCAACCTAATCCTAAAAATCAAAATCAAGAATTAAAAAATGGAAAATTATAACAACCTCAACCTAATCCTAATCCATCTCAACTTCAACCTAATCCTAATCCATCTCAACCTCAACCTAATCCTAACAATTATAACAATTATGGAAAATTTCCATCTCAACCTCAACTTAATCCTAAAAATCAAAATCAAGAATTAAAAAATGAAAAAACTGATCAAATAAAATCTGTTATTACCCTTAGAAGTGGTAAAATAGTTAATGATCCATATAGTAATGAAAACAAGGATCATTTAAAATCAAAGAGTAAGGATGATAATCCTGATACTTTTGATAATAATGATACCTTAAATTTTAAGAATAATATGGTGAAGGATAAATCATCTGAAATAGTAAATAAGTCAAATAAACCTCCACCATTTCCTCATATATTAACAAATCATGAAAAACAAAAACGTGATTCTGATATCTATGAAGTTTTTAAACAAGTGAAGATAAATATTCCATTATTAGATGCTATTAAACAAGTACCTTCTTATGCAAAATTTTTAAAAGACTTATGTATTGTAAAGAGAAAATTGCATGTGAAGAAAAAAGCATTCTTGGCTGAACAAGTAAGTTCTATTCTTCAAAATAATTCTAGTTTAAAATATAAAGATCCTGGTTGTCCAACAATTTCATGTATTATTGGAGAAAATAAAATTAAAAAAGCTTTGTTGGATTTGGGAGCAAGTGTGAATTTACTTCCTTATTCAGTTTATGAAAAACTTAATTTAGGAGAATTAAAACCCACTTCTGTTACTCTCTTACTGGCGGATAGGTCAATCAAAATACCTAGAGGTATTGTAGAAGATGTGTTGGTTCAAGTTGATAAATTCATATATCATGTAGATTTTATTGTTTTGGATACACAACCAATAGAAGTACATAATGAAATTCCAGTAATATTGGGACGACCATTTCTAGCAACTTCAAATGCTATAATTAATTGTTGAAATGGAATAATGAAATTGTCTTTTGGAAATATGACTCTAGAACTTAATGTGTTAAATTTATGTAAACAACCAAGTATTAATGAAAATGAATATGATAATGAAATTGAACCAATTGTGGAAGAAAATATACAAGAAGAAAACTTAAATCAACAATCTGAAGTTTTTTCAATAGAAAGTTTTGAGTCTAAAAATAATTTTAAAGAAGATGATAATACAAAACTTGAATTAAAAGTTTTACCATTAGAATTGAAATATGTATTTCTTGGTGAAAATAAAACATTTTATGTTGTAATTTCTTCCACTCTTTTGCCAAATCAAGAAGAAGATTTGATTAAATTACTCAAAAAATATAAAAATGCAATTGGATGGACTTTGAAAGATATAAAAGGTATGAATCCTTTAATTTGTACACATAAAATTCACTTGGAAGAAAATGCTAAAACATATCAACAACCACAAAGAAGGTTAAATCCACATATGAAGGAAGTTGTTAAGAATGAAGTATTAAAACCATTAGATGCTGGAATTATCTATCCAATTTCAGATAGTAAATGGGTAAGTCCAACACAAGTAGTACCTAAAAAGTCCGGCATCACTGTTATAAAAAATGAAAAGGGAGAGTTATTACAATCTAGGATTCCATCTAGTTGGCGTATGTGTATTGATTATAGAAAATTAAATGATGCAACTAGAAAAGATCATTTCCCACTACCATTTTTAGATCAAATTCTAGAAAAAGTTGCAGGAAATTCTTATTACTGTTTTCTTGATGGTTATTCGGGGTATTATCAAAAACCTATATCATTAGAAGATCAAGAAAAAACTACTTTTACTTGTCCTTTCGGAACTTTTGCATTTAAAAGAAAGCCATTTGGTTTATGTAATGCTCCGGCTACTTTTCAAAGATGCATATTAAGTATTTTTAGTGATATAATTGAAGAATATGTAGAAGTTTTTATGGATGATATAACTGTTTTTGGAAACTCATTTGAAAATTGTCTTAAAAATCTAGAAGGAGTATTAAAAAGATATGAAGAAATAAATCTTGTTTTAAATTGGGAAAAATGTCATTATATGGTTAAATCTGGGATTGTTTTAGGACATGTGATATCTGAAAAAGGAATTGAATTTGATAAAGCCAAAGTTGATGTTATTGCTAATTTAACATCACCAAAAACGGTCAAAGAAGTTCGATCATTCTTGGGTCATGCAGGATTTTATAGAAGGTTTATAAAAAATTTCAGCATAATATCTAAACCAATTTCAAATCTTTTAACAAAAGATACACAATTTGAATGGACTCAAAAATGTGAAAATGCTTTTAAAAAAATTATTAATCTTTTAGTTACATCACCTATTTTACAACCTCCAGATTGGTCTTTACCATTTGAATTAATGTGTGATGCAAGTGATTATGCTATAGGAGATGTGTTAGGACAAAGAAAAAAAGGAAAACCTTATGCAATCTGTTATGCTAGTAGAACCTTAAATAGTGCCCAAATAAATTATTCAACTACTGAAAAAGAATTACTTTCAGTAGTATTTGCATTAGATAAGTTTCGATCTTATTTAATTGGTTCTACTACTATTGTTAACACCGATCATTCTGCCATAAAATATTTATCAAATAAACAAGATGCTAAGCCAAGATTAATACGGTGGATTTTATTGTTACAAAAATTTGATATTATAATTAAAGATAAAAAAGGAAAAGAAAACGTTGTAGCCGATCATTTATCTAGAATAATGACTGAATCATCTCATAATGAAATACCAATAAATGAAAATTTTCCAGATGATCAGTTGTTTTATGTCACTATTATGCCCTGGTTTGCTAACATTGTAAATTTTCTTGTGACAAATAAAATGCCTTCTCATTGGAATTCACAGGATAAGAATAAATTTTTGATAGAAGTTAAAAAATTTTATTGGGATGATCCTTACTTATTTAAGTATTGTCATGACCAAATTTTTCAACGATGCATACCCGACAATGAAGTAAGTAATGTTATTAAATTTTGTCATTCTGAAGCATGTGGAGGTCATTTTTCATCCAATAAAACAGCTACAAAAATCTTACAATGTGGATTTTATAAGCCGTCTTTATTCAAAGATACGCATTTATTTTGCAAATCTTGTGAAAACTGTCAGAAGGTGGGATCAATTTCAAAACGAAACACGATGCCTTTAAATCCAATCATAATTATTGAAATATTTGATAGTTGGGGGATAGATTTTATGGGTCCATTTCCATTATCTTTTGGATATAAATACATTTTAGTCGCTGTTGATTATGTTTCAAAATGGATTGAAGCAATTGCATGTAGAACTAATGATCATAAAGTTGTTATAAAATTTTTAAAAGAAAGTATTTTTAGCCGATTTGGAATACCTGGAGCAATAATTAGTGATGGGGGAAGTCATTTTATAAATAAATCATTTTCCTCTTTGTTAAGAAAATATGGCATTACACATAAAGTTTCTACCCCATGTCATCCTCAAAGTAATGGTCAAGTTGAACTTGCAAATAGAGAAATAAAACAAATTTTAGAAAAAACAGTTAATCCAAATCGAAAAGATTGGTCTTTAAGATTAACTGATGCATTATGGGCATATAGAACTGCATTTAAAACATCATTAGGGATGTCACCATATAGGTTAGTTTTTGGTAAGCATTGTCATTTACCGGTTGAACTTGAACATAAAGCTTATTGGGCAATTAAAGCATTTAATATTAATTTAGGTGATGCATCTAAATTAAGAAAATTGCAAATAAATGAACTTGAAGAATTAAGAAATGATGCATATGAAAATTCAAAGATTTATAAAGATAAAACTAAAGCCTTTCATGATAAAAATATTATGAGAAAGTCATTTGAAATTAGACAAAAAGTTTTGCTTTATAATTCTCGTTTGCATTTATTTTCAGGTAAACTAAGATCAAGGTGGTCAGGACCATTTATAGTCAAATTTGTTTATCCTCATGGTGCTGTTGATATTAAAAATCCTAAAAATAATGACGTGTTTAAAGTTAATGGGCAAAGACTTAAGCCTTTTATAGAAAATGAAATTCTTAATAATGAGTTTATGCCTTTATATGATCCACAATAGTTGTTTGATATTTTCATTTTGTTTTGATGATTCTAGTTCATTTCCCGGTTAAGTGGCGGATAACGGTACTCCGTGACTGTTTAAGTCGGTTTCTTCAGTTTTCCCAAAATAATTGAAATATATATAATAATAATAATATGGATGTGTGTATTATGAATCTTCGTAAATATTTTGCTTGTTTACCTGATAATGCGTTGAAAAAAATTTATAAAGCTAGATGTGAGCGGCTAAGGTTGATGATTTCATATGGCATACCGAATGATGTCCGTTTGATAATTGAAGCAAAAGTCCGATTGGTTGGGGAAGCAAGTGAATTAATAATAATACATATGCCAAGATTTGGTAAAAGCATATATGCCAAAAAGGGAAGAGCTAAACGTATAGGCGGATGTCATAAATGTGCAAGGTGGACTTGTAAAGGAAAATGCAAAAATGTTGGAATGATATCAATGAATAGAGAATATAAAATTTTATTCATTAAGAATGGTCTGAGGAAAGAGCCTTTGGATAATTTTCTAGAGGTTCTTGATACGCATTCTAGTGGGTACGTGCAAAATGAACTTCTTAAACTATGGTGGCAATTTCAACAGGAGGAATATCAATATGGACGGTGGAATCAGCCTTACAAAGATCCTACTGTAGTAACGCATATCTATTTAGATAAGTAAATATATATACACAATTTCGTCTTGGGAATCTGACGTTAAAAGACCATGTTTGCCAATTTATAAGAAAATTGGATGGGAAGCATATCCTCGACTCATAGAAGGCGTTGAAGCCGTTACTGAACGTAAAATCAGAGGAAGATGTGAGCTACAATCACAACTACGCTGTATATATTTGTTTTAATTTTGTCATTTTTATTTTCTTTTAATAATAATAATTTCCTGTTCAAATATTGACTTTTGGCATGTTACGCTTATAAATTCATATGCTGTGATCTAACAATTACAGAAAACATATTTCTCAACATGTCAACGTCCACGGTAAGTAAAATAAAAAATATTTGTGTATTTTGTGGATCTAGTGCAGGAAAAGATTTAATTTATGAAGAAGTAGCAGAAAATCTTGGAATAACACTTGCTAAAAAAAATATTCATTTGGTATATGGTGGTGGTGAAGTTGGCCTCATGGGAAAAGTTGCAAAAGCTGCGCATGCAGGTGGAAGTGAAGTTTTAGGCATTATTCCGATTACCTTAGCCAATCTTACAGGACCAACAATAGGAGAAGAAATGAAAGTGGACAACATGTATGAACGAATCACTCAAATGATTGAACATTCAGATGCTTTCATTGCTTTGCCAGGAGGCTTCGGTACTTTGGAAGAAATATTTCATACTGTTTGTTGGGCACAATTAAATATCCACAATAAGCCAATTGGTTTGTTAAATGTTAACAATTATTATGATAAACTGTTATCGTTTCTTGATGATGTTGTGGAACATGGATTTATTTCATTAGCTTCGCGAAGGATGTTAGTTTCTGCTACATGTGAATGTGAACTTATTGATTTATTGCAAGGATTTAGTCATGAACCAGATCCATCCTTATCTCAATTTAATTGGCCAACATCCAAGAGTAAGAAAAGAAAATTCATGTGATGCTAAACTTGTGATTCAACGGTATGTTTTAATGTTTTTCTTTAAGGTATGAATAATTTCTTCTTCTTCTCTTAGTTTTTTTTATATAAAAAATTAAAATATATACTTATATATAGTAATAATAATAAATTTTTAGTTCAATGTCGAGTAAGGTGTCAGTAAAATGCACCTGAGACGCATTAGTTAATAATTATTGGAAAATCACAATACACTAGATTTTAATATTCATTATATTCAAAATACAGACTAAAAAAAAAATTAGTTTTTCATATGTACCAATTTATATATATATTTTGATCAATTAATATAAAATATATAATAGATGTGTTCATATATATATATATATAATTGTATGTGTTTTCAAATATAATAATTTCTAAAATTTTTATGAGAATATAGTTAAAAGATATGGTTTGTATAGTTGTTAACATGTATAATTGAAAGAATTCTTTTGTAAAAGTATAATATATACTCACACATCTTTTGTGAGTGAGTGGTGAGAAATGAGAAAACAATTAATAAACTTTTATTGATTATTAAAAATGGTTAATTACAAGAATATAACTCCCTTAAAAAAATATTTATTGAAAAAAGAAAAAAAAAAGAAGTAAATATATAACGGACTGCAAAATACTTTATTCATTGTAATTTTTTAGATTTGATTGATGTACTATCAATGTGTTCTAAAACATCAATATTGTGTTAAAAAAAAAAAAAACAAACAAACAAAAAGATTTGTTTGTGCTAGATAAGTTTCAAAGGTAGTCGGATGTATCCGTTATATAAATGTTTATATACATAAATATATATATATATATATTATATATATATATATATTTATGGTAGAATGTTTGGATAAAAAAATTTTATGTTATTGTAAAATTTTGCAGTCACGTTATTTAAAAAAAAAACAATAAGCTAAAAAAAAAAGATTTTATTCTTTGTAAATGTTCCTATTTTGTTTTCAATATTAGTTTAATTAATTGTCTGCTTTAATACTTAGTCTTTTTCAATGAGAGTTAATATTCATTCCAACTCCATGAGTGAAAACTAGCTATTCCTTAAACATTTTGACCTGAAAGAATATATGGAGTAGAGGCTTTTACAATAATATTCCTGATATTATACATGTTATGGTGGGTGGTGTGAATTATCTTTTTGACTATATTATTATAAAAAATTTAGAAATTTAAAAAAAAAATTATATATATATATTGTTACTTATATATTATGTGAAAATAAAAATAATAATAAAAACACATCTAATTATATATTATTATATTAAACGAAAATATATATATATATAAATCGGTATATGATTTTGTTTTTAATGAATATGTTTGTATTTGAATATATAAAAGGAATAAAGAATCTAGGTTGTGATTTTCCGATAAATTTTATTACTAAGGGACTAGTAATAAGATAGTGTGGGGGTGTGATGAAACTTAAAATTAATAATTTATTATATGTTAAAACCTGTATTTTAAAATTTAAGTTTCATTAAAATTATAAAATTATGTTATTTTAGTATTGTTTGTTTATATTAAATTGTCTTACTAAATATGTTTTATTTTCAGGTTTTCTACATGTTGGTAGAATAATGATAACTCAAGCTAGAAAATTCAAATGGAGGTGACTCAAACATGTTCGGAATCCTTCAGAAATTATCTACAACTTTGCAGAAGACATGATTGCCTAAAAAGATCCTTAAGATGATCAAATTGTGCAAATATCAAAAGGAGGACAAATTTACTTTTACTATGACCAGCATATAGTAAAAATATCATAACTATTTCAATATTTAACCAAATGAGGTGAACCAAGTGGCCAAATTCATCTACAGACAATTCCCCACATGTTTGCCATTTTGAGCAGAGTCAAATTCGGTGATTAAAGTCATTGAACAAAGCATTGAAAGAAAGGACATGGAATTGACTTTGGAGGAGACAAAGAATACTATTGCAACTACATGGCATTAATAAAAATTTTGACCCTTTCTCTCATTTGGCCTGTAAATAGAGGCCTTGTGCTAGCTTGAGAATCATTCTATCTCATTGTAAAATATAGTGTGAGTGTGTATCAAAGTTCTAAGTTCCAATATATTTTCTTTCATGTTCTCAACTATGCGTGATATTTTAGTGTTGATCAAAAGTAATCTTATGACAAGCTAAATCTATTATGTCAAGGTGAAGAGGATGCATTCTTGGTGAAGTAAGATTGTTTATATTTTGTATATTCTTTCTTTATTTCTTTTCATTTAGCTAACTTATTTTTATTGTAGGTATAAAAATGAATTATTTGTTGTTATCAGTTTACATCAAATGCTTGATACCATTAAAGTGGTTATCTTGATTTGTTGTTTAATTTTGATACAATAAATATTTCATCACTTATTATTATATATATAGATATATATATATATATATATATATATATATAATAATATCATAATATTTCATTTAGACGATAGCGTGGCTCTGCCGATTGTTCTAAATGAAATATTATGATTTAATACTAACATCTAACAATCTAACATTTACTTTATCGCAATTAACTTTTATTTTTCGCATCTAACTTTTAGTTTCTCGCAACTAACTTTTACTTTATCGCAACTAACTTTTATTTTTCGCATCTAACATTTACTTTCTCGCAACTAACTTTTACTTTATCGCAACTAACATTTACTTTATCGCAACTAACTTTTACTTTACCGCAACTAACTTATTAAATCAATATATTTCATTTAGGCAATAGCGTGGCTCTGCCGGTTGTTCTAAATGAAATATAATGATTTAATTTAACATTTACTTTATGCAATTATTTATTTATATAGTCATAATTATAATCATAGGTACCATATATAAAATATCGGTTAATTAGGTATTTTCTATAGTGAGAACTATATTATATTATGTGTGTGTTAATTTTTTGGAACCATTATTTATGGTGGTTTCTTTTGTTTTACTTTTAGTTAAACAATATTACATAAACCAAGAATAAATCCTCAAGCCTTGACAAAGTTTATAATTTGTAAACTTAATTCTTGCATTTGGTAATCTATAAATTAATAAATTTAAACTCAAAATAATCTCTCCGTGTATCGATCTCGTACTTACGAATTATATTACTTGCAGACAACCTACACTTGGGTGAATTATTATTTAAGTAGTAGCACTCAACATGTACAACCCCCTAGGACCGTGATGTAGCAGCCCATTACACGAACTGTTGGAAACTTAATTTCGGAAGTTTAACAAATCAAGCGTAAAAATGTTGAACAAACTGATCAGGAAGACTGAAAAGAACTGATCTAAAAATACGCAAACTATTGGTTGCCTAACTGAAGATTAGTACACAGATAAGGCAACTGGACTAAGCTAACTAAACTATGTAGTCGACTGGATGATCATGTGGAACTGATCAGTTTTACTACAATCAGTTGAGACTGATAAAATAGTTTGACACGTAATCAGTTAAGGAATGTAGCTATCAACCGGCAATTGCACAAAAGCAGACTGCAACATGTAGTGGGAACGCCGCATTTTTTCAATGCTACAGTGTACGATTGTCAGATGGATATTGATGCGGCAAACAACGGATAAAAAGATTCAAACACACTCATTGTTACCGTTGGAAGCAATGCCTATAAATGGCCGAGAAGAGCAGCTGAGAACATATAACAAACCGAACTACCAAATTGTTATTCTGCTAAAATCTCTTCACAAGCTTTCTGTTCATATTCAAAAGATTTCAAAAGCTCACACTTCGCATATACATTCATAGCATTCAAGGCTATACATTAAGCTTACAAGCACAAACATATATCGTTGTAATATTCGATCTTATAGAGATCAGTTGTGCTAAGTAGTTTCAGATCAGTTGAGAACTGATAAACTATATTGAAACTAAGAGTTTCAGTTTGGCATTGTTAAGTCCAAAACTGAAGGGAGTCTATACAAGTCTTGTATTGATCAAAGTCTTTTAGTGAATTTCCTTCTTCTAGATAAAATGGGTGACATAGAAGTGATTGAAATCTCAAAACATCCATAAATCTTGTGTCTCTTATTTTATGTTTTATTCTATCTGTTACTCAGTTTATATCCGCACTTTCATTAGTTAACTGATTGACATTGACATAACAAGATTCCCGAGTTCAGTGTATAACTAAACCGACTCATTATTTGAAAAGATGGTAAAATTGTCAAGTGTTTATTCGATCCCCCCTCCCCTTCTAAACACTCTTTCACCTACCAACAGATCCTATCAAGTGCAATCAGAACAGATGAATCTTGTTCTTGAATATTCCTACCTACAAAATCTAATTACCATGTCTTCCTTCAACAAAATTCCAATGTTCTCAAGAGAAGAGTTCGATGACTGGAAGATTAGAATGCAGGCTTATCTAGCTGCACAAGATGATGACATGTGGTATGTCATTACTGACGGAGCCATGAGAATACTGAAAGAAAATACTATTGTTGACATAACTGATGGCGCACCACACTGTATTGAGAAGCCAAGAGAAGAATGACAGCAGAGGACAAAAGAAAAGCCAACTTGGACAATGTGGCGAAAGATATCTTGTACAAAACTCTGGATAAAATCACTTTCAGCAAAATAAAGATGTGCAAGACTGCAAAAGAAATCTGGGAGAAGTTGACTCAGCTCTGCGAAGGCAATGAGCAAACCAAAGATAATAAACTTTCAGTTGCTGTTCAAAAATTTGATAATATTAAAATGAAGATTGGAGAATATATGCACGAATATGATGAGAGAATCAGCGGCATAATAAATGAATTGAATGAACTTGGAAAGGTGTACTCAAATAAAGAAGTAGCGTTGAAGGTAGTCAAAGGTCTTCTGAACGAATGGGATGTTAAGACAATGGCCATGAGAGAATCAAAAGACCTGAATAAGGTCGAATTACATGATCTATTTGTTTATTCAAAGGCCTATGAGTTCGAGTTGCAAACGAGAGAAGGAGAACCTTCCACACCAGCAGCTACAACAGCTCTTAGTGCTGTCAAACTAGAACCAACTGGTTCAGTTGAGAAAACTGCTGATTAGTTAAGTAATGACGCAATGTCATTATTTGTCAAAAAATTTGGAAGATTCAGATAATATCGAAGGGATAACAACAAGGAAGAACCAAATTCTTGCTACAACTGTGTAAAAACTGGACACTTCATTGTTGACTGTCCTAAGACAAAGAAGGATAGCGAGTGTCAGCTGAAAAGGGAAAGAAATCACGTAAGCACAGGAGAAGAACCAAAGATGATAAGAAATCATTCAGAAAGAAACACAAAGTTCTTCTAGCTGAGGAAAGTAAATCCAAATGGGCTGAATCTGACAGCGATGAATCAGAACCTGAGAGCTTGAATAGCTCCAGCGATGATAAGAAATTCAAGTGTTTGATGGCTGATGACACAAAACTAGAATCAACCAATGAACAGGTATTCGATTTTAGTTCAACAGGATTTACAAGTGGTGAACTTATTTCCAAATTACATGACTGTTATAGTAGGTTCCCATTGAGCCAAGTTTTGGCCGAGGGATCAGGTTGAAACTCTATGTATAAACAATCTTTATTTAATAATATTTGAAATTATTGTTATGACACATCTTTATCTGTATACACATGCTTGTTGCATAGATAAAGACCTTGAATATACAAATAGTAGAAAGAATATGAGATGCTCATATGATTAGTATCATGAAACTCATATTTGGAATAATGTATATTCTAAACAGTCCTAATCGATTCGGCCGCCATTAAGAAGGATAAAAGGCCGCTTGAGTTTGAGACTAGTATCTACGATGTGAGTACCATGTTTCATTGGTAGGGGACATTGTGATGTCCGAGCATGCAGATAGGTGCTCCTTGTAGAGTGCACTGAACAACCCTCCATATAGGACTTTCAAAGTGGTTCTCACTTATCGATTGGAAACGTCCTAGTTTATGGTTGTACACCATTAGTCCTTATGACCGGGACAACATTGAGACTCTATATGCTAGCATTGCACTTTGACTTGTTTACCGATTCTCATGGGTTCATCAGATGGCAAGGTTGGGTGTTTTGTCGAAACATGTAGGAGTAGATGCATTGTAGTAGGGGATTCATCAATTACCTTCGGGTGTGGATATCCTATATGATATCATGTGTATGTAGTTTTAAATCTCTTATCAGAGTGTTGGTGGTAATTATGAAAGGGGTTTCATAGATTACATCATCGATACAACTACGACATGACACATAGTATCGATTCTTTGACTGTAACGCCCCAGATTTGACGACTGTCCTCACTGTATCAAGACGAGTCTTTCCAGCGTGCTTATGTCCTCACTCACACGCACCCTGGGAAACTTCCCAGGAGGTCATCTATCCCAAAATTGCCCCAATTCAGGCACGCTTAACTTTGGAGTTCTTATGTGATGAGCTACCGAAAAGAGAAAAGAAGATGCACCTTCGTGATATGAGTAATACAAATCAAATCTTTTAAGCCCTCTTCAACTGTACAGTCCATTACATTGAACAGTCTCGTAATCCCTCTCATTCCCGTGGGGGTCGGTTCATTCATGTTCCCTCAACCTAGAAGCCTGCCAGGAGCCGCTCATTGTCCGTGCAACTGATGGCACCGGCGATCACCCCCCGCCCTCTTCGGCCCCGGGCCTCACATGCCCACCAGCTTCCGCTTGGTTCGTCCCCGAACCACACCGTACTAAGAGAGGTCGGCTCTGATACCAACTGTAACGCCCCAGATTTGACGACTGTCCTCACTGTACAAAGACGAGTCTTTCCAGCGTGCTTATGTCCTCACTCACACGCACCCCGGAAAACTTCCCAGGAGGTCACCCATCCCAAAATTGCATCCTGTCAAGCACGCTTAACTTTGGATTTCTTATGTGATGAGCTATCGAAAAGAAGATGCACCTTCGTGATATTAGTAATACAAATCAAATCTTTTAAGCCCTCTTCAACTGTACAGTCCATTACATTGAACAGTCACGGAATCCCTCTCATTCCTGTGTGGGTCGGTTCATTCATGTTCCCTCCACCTAGAAGCCTGCCAGGAGCCGCTCATTGTCTGTGCAACTGATGGCACCGGCGATCACCCCCCGCCCTCTTCGGCCCCGGGCCTCACATGCCCACCAGCTTCCGCTTGCTTCGTCCCCGAACCACACCGTACTAAGAGAGGTCGGCTCTGATACCAACTGTAACGCCCCAGATTTGACGACTGTCCTCACTGTACCAAGACAAGTCTTTCCAGCGTGCTTATGTCCTCACTCACACGCACCCCGGAAAACTTCCCAGGAGGTCACCCATCCCAAAATTGCCCCCAGTCAAGCACGCTTAACTTTGGAGTTCTTATGTGATGAGCTATCGAAAAGAAGATGCACCTTCGTGATTTGAGTAATACAAATCAAATCTTTTAAGCCCTCTTCAACAGTACAGTCCATTACATTGAACAGTCTCGGAATCCCTCTCATTCCCGTGTGGGTCGGTTCATTCATGTTCCCTCCACCTAGAAGCCTGCTAGGAGCCGTTCATTGTCCGTGCAATGATGGCACCGGCGATCACCCCCCGCCCTCTTCGGCCCCGGGCCTCACAAGCCCACCAGCTTCGCTTGGTCCGTCCCCGAACCACACCGTACTAAGAGAGGTCGGCTCTGATACCAACGGTAACGCCCCAGATTTGACGACTGTCATCATTGTACCAAGACGAGTCTTTCCAGCATGCTTATGTCCTCACTCACACGCACCCCGGAAAACTTCCCAGGAGGTCACCCATCCCAAAACTGCCCCCAGTCAAGCACGCTTAACTTTGGAGTTCTTATGTGATGAGCTACCGAAAAGAGAAAAGAAGATGCACCTTCGTGATATTAGTAATACAAATCAAATCTTTTAAGCCCTCTTCAACTGTACAGTCCATTACATTGAACAGTCACGGAATCCCTCTCATTCCTGTGTGGGTCGGTTCATTCATGTTCCCTCCACCTAGAAGCCTGCCAGGAGCCGCTCATTGTCTGTGCAACTGATGGCACCGGCGATCACCCCCCGCCCTCTTCGGCCCCGGGCCTCACATGCCCACCAGCTTCCGCTTGCTTCGTCCCCGAACCACACCGTACTAAGAGAGGTCGGCTCTGATACCAACTGTAACGCCCCAGATTTGACGACTGTCCTCACTGTACCAAGACAAGTCTTTCCAGCGTGCTTATGTCCTCACTCACACGCACCCCGGAAAACTTCCCAGGAGGTCACCCATCCCAAAATTGCATCCTGTCAGCACGCTTAACTTTGGATTTCTTATGTGATGAGCTATCGAAAAAAAGATGGACCTTCGTGATATGAGTAATACAAATCAAATTTTTTAAGTCATCTTCAACTGTACAGTCCATTACATTGAACAGTCTCGGAATCCCTCTCATTCCCGTGTGGGTCGGTTCATTCATGTTCCCTCCACCTAGAAGCCTGCTAGGAGCCGCTCATTGTCCGTGCAACTGATGGCACCGGCGATCACCCCCCGCCCTCTTCGGCCCCGGGCCTCACAAATAAGGTCTGATCGATTGATTGAATTCATCAGTAAAAATCTTTCACAATTTTTAGAAAATACTGGGATCAAGCATGAGCTCTCAGCAGCTAGAACACCTCAGCAAAATGGTGTAGCTGAGAGAAGAAATCGAACCCTTAAAGAAGCTGCTAGAACAATGATTGTGGATTCTGGTATTTCCCAGAGGTTTTGGGCAGAAGCACTAAACAATGCGTGTTACATTCAGAACAGATCGATGATTAATAAAAATAATTTGAAAACTCCTTATGAGATCTGGCATGGACGTAAAAGTGTTGTTTTTTATTTTAAAATATTCGACTGCAGATGTTTTATTCTCGATAATGGCAAGAATCATTTAAAAGCTTTTGATACTAAATCTGCAGAGAAAATATTTCTTGGTTATTCATCAGTTAGTAAAGCTTATAGATTATTTAACAAATGCACTTTGAATATCAAAGAGTCAATTCATGTGGTATTTGATGAATCTGTACTAACTGATAAGCCAACTGATCCAGTTGACCTAGTTGATCGCTTTACAGATATAAGTTTGGAGGATGATAGTGAAGAAGAAAATCACATCAATCAAAATATCCTTCAAACACCAGAACCAGAAGTGCTGGATCAATTAGTTGAACAAAAAATTGTTCCTGATAATCCGTTGGCAGAGCAAAATGATAATATTCAAATACCAACTGAAGCAGTAGCAATTGAAAATGAAGAGAACATTCAGTTGTCAACTGAAATAGTTGCTGAGATCGATGCAACAAATGCTGAATACAGATGAAAGAAATCTCATGCACCAGAATTGGAGATAGGTAACCCATCTTATCCAGTAAGAACTCGAAATCAAATGATTAATTTATTTATTCACTCAGTGTTTGTTTCCCAACTGGAACCGAAGAAAACTGATGAAGCTCTTGCTGATCCTAACTGGATAAATGCTATGCAAGAAGAGCTAAATCAGTTTAGCCATAACAATGTCTGGAGCTTTTTTCCAATACCAGTTTCTAAAACTGTTATAGAAACGAAATGTGTGTACATCAACAAACTGAACGAAAATGGTTCATTTATACGCAATAAATCGAGACTTGTAGCACAAGGATATAGGCAAGAAAAAGGAAAATATTACGAAGACATATGCACCAGTTGCAAGACTGGAAGCAATCAGAATATTCCTTGCTTATGCTATTAGAGTATGTGCCCGTCGAGCCAAGTGTTGGCCGAGAGTTCATGTTTAAACTCTATGTATGAACAGTCTTTATTTTAATAATATTTGAATTTATTGTTTTGGCACTTCTTTATCTGTATACCCATGCTAGTTGCATAGATAAAGTCCTTGAATATACAAATAGTAGAAAGAATATGAGATGCTCATATGATGAGTATCATGAAACTCATATTTGGAATACTGTATATTCTAAACAGTTCCTAGTCGATTCAGCCGCCGCTAAGAAGGATATAGGCCGCTCGAGTTCGAGACTAGTATCTGCGACGTGAGTACTATAATTTCATTGGTAGGGGATATTGTGATGTCCGAGCATGCAGATAGGTGCTCCTGGTAGAGTGCACTGAACAACCCTCCATAAAGGACTTTCCAAATGGTTCTCACTTATCGAGTGAAAAAGTCCTAGTTTATGGTTGTACACCATTAGTCCTTATGACTCGGGACAACATTGAGACTCTATGTGCTAGCATTACACTTTGACTTGTTTACCGAATCTCATGGGGTCATCAGGTGGCAAGGTTGAGTATTCTATCGAAACATATAGGAGTCGATGCATTGTAGTCGGGGATTCACCGCTTACCTTCGGGTATGGATATCCTATGTGTTCTCATGTATGTGTAGTATGAAATCTCTGATCAGAGTATGGTGGTAATTATGAAAGGGGTTTCATAGATTACACCATCGATGCAACTACGACATGACACATAGTATCGATTCATTGACAACTCTCGATATACCAATGGTTGTCGAATCGGTCGGGATATATGAGTTGAAGGGACCGTACTGTACGCTAACCATAATTGAATGGTTCTTGCAGACACTATCATTTGATACCTAGGGAATCATGTAAGCGATGCTGCTAGGCGTTTAACATGATTGGTTGGGTATTATCAGACTTGAGTTCTGACATTCTTGTTATCAAGGAGTTGATAAGTAAGAATGGAGCACTTGGGATATGCTCGTATAAGGACATGTTTAGTCCGAATCACATGGAGATGTGAACCCACGGTTAGTTGTATCAATGAACCATTGAGGGCCACACAAGTACTAGCTTTCTAGATCCCGTTGAGAAGTTAAAATAGTTCAATGTGTTGAACGGCTTATAAATGAGTTTATATGTGTAAGGAAAAATAGAAGTATGACATCTATGAGGGAAATATAACTTTTAATTTATGGAAGTGTTCCTAAATTAAAAGTTGTCCAAATAAATAATGTATTTGAAAATTGTGATTTTCATAAATATTATTATGGACTAAATTAAATTAATTCAAGTGTTGAATTAATTAAATACTAGTGGGCCTAGTAGAGTCCAAATAATTAAAATAATTCAAGTGTTGAATTAATTAAACTACATTGGGCCTTGTAGAGCCCAATTAGAAATAATTATTAAACTAGTGGGCTTGAGTAAAATCAAGTAAACTTTAAATGGACTCAAATGTGTTTGAGACATTTAAATAAAGTTCATGGGCCTTGTAATAGTTAGAAGCCCAAGTCACATTGCATGCTTGGGAGGTGAAAAGTTGGGGAATACTTTTTAATTAAAAAATTGCATGGCATGCAACTTTTTTGCTTTACCTTTTTCCACAACCAAGAAAAGTCTTCCCCCTTGTCTCCCACAAGTAGAGTTGGCCGAAATTTTGAAGGGGAATTCTCCTCATTTTCTCTCCACTTTGTTCTTCAATTGTTGGAGAAACAATTCTCTTCTCAAAGAAAAATCTTCTTATTTTTCTAGTGCAAAGTAAGAAGGGTTCTAGTTAGCAAGTGGTGGGCCTAATTTTTGAAGGAAAGGAGGAGAGCTTGTAGAAGGTCATCCCATCAAGAGCTAAGGTGTTTACACCTTATTTGGAGCCATCATCAATCCATTGTGATTGATAGATAACGATTTCTCAACACCCTATGAATGTGATAGTTGTGTTTTGTATATGTTACATGCTAGTACATGAGGTGTTCAAATTTTTCTTTAAAATTTTCGGTTTTCATGCCTTGAAAACATTTTTGAACTTCCGTTGCGCATTTGAACACCATAAAACCGATCATCTTTCAAGTGGTATCATGAGCTAAGGGTACTAGTTTTTGTAGCATATACATAATATTATATTGAGGTCGATTTCTAACCGCATGAGATGAAATTTTTGCAACAAAAATCAAGGCATATTTGGGCGTTTTTTGGGCAGCAACATTTCGGGTAGGCTGCCCGAAACAGGCAGCAAGGGCAGCCCCTTGGGCTGCCCGAACAGCTCCTTTGAAAAATTAAAAAAAAAAATTTAGCCGGAATCCGGCGACGGCGATGACGACTAGGGTTTTCAAAAGGTGTTTTGAAATATCAAAGTGTCATGGGCCTTGAGTTGTTGGGCCATTGGATGGCTAACATATTTGTGAATTTTAAATGGGCTAAAATATTTTTTGGTGAAAAATGTGTTTTTGGGCTCTTAAGTTTAAAATTACAAAAGTTGCAAATATTTTCTCATGAAATAAATAATTGAAGTTGGACTTTAGTTATTTATAGTAAATGGTTATTTACAAGAAATTCGATTATAAATAAATTAATTGGAAAGTAGACAAAGGTGTTTGTATACTTTGTTAATTTAGTTTATAATCGTGGCGATTAGTGATTGGATCAAGATATATAATATTGGATCAATTGATTATTGTGATAATTAATTGATGGTGTATGATATGTGATATTATGTATGAAGGATGATCAAAAGCCCAAGCCCAATTTGCTAGGTGTATGCTAGGATATTTTGTGTTGAATGATTGTAATAATTATCAATTTATAAAGTGGGCTTTGTTTATGGCCCGTTCCCACCCCCATGAGATGTATCCCTATTTGTCATGGATATTTATTTGTAAATATTAGTATAGTCGATGATCAAGATTGGAAGATGGTGGCCATGATGATTATGAAGATCGAAGACATGTAAATATTGAAAGCTAATGTAATAGTTGCATTTGCATCCCTTGCATTTCCCTAGGATTGGACCTAGGCCCGTGTTTAGCTCACACGGGCCATTATTTTTGGGGCGATTGATCATCCTTGTTTTGTTTACTATTTATAATATATGCATGATATGTTATAAATAATGAGTATGTGCGTTATTATTATGATAATAACAAAGTTGCATGAATCCGGCAAACATACGATCAAACATGGCAAGCTTTTAAATAAAATTAATGATGAGACCTTTCAAAATTAAAAACCCTCATTTTGAATAAGATTCAAAATTAATATCAAGCCCGAAAAAGGGAATTATAAATTTGTTTATAATTTTTATGTCTTCCATCGACAATGGGTGCACGATGAACGGTACCCGTGCTCGAGGCTCGGCTCATATTATTGGGGGGGCCCTGGGTGCCGGAAAGCTGTGACATCCATTGACATTGTGATGTGAACTACATGGAACTCCCATGATTTCGGCTCATATTATTGAGGGAACTCATGGCGACCGTCCATTAAGGTTCAACATCGATGGATAAGGCTTGACACGTGAAGATGAACGACGTCATATTATTGAATCCTAATCAAACGTGAGACAAAAGTTTACATAAAGGGTTGCATGGTGATGCAATTGGAAACTACCTTTTAGGAATTGTGATTGGCTGATATTATTCAGGATCATAATTCGCTAATTGGACCTTGCGTACCTACTGAGGAAAGGAGTTTCCCGTTTTCACTAGAGGGTAGTGAAAATGTCAAAACAGTGGGAGCAAAAATTTATAAAGTAAAAGTCCATACTTTATATCTTACTAAATATTTTAAAATAATCATTAACATTTATCTGTTTTACTTTTCAGTACAAAATTTGACAATGTCTTCGATTCACAATCCGCTATCCGCAATACTCGAAAAACACGTGTTAACTGGACCTAATTACCTCACTTGGCTAAGAAACCTAAAAATTGTCTTGAATTCGGAAAGGATAGCATATACACTGACTGAGTCGCCCCCTGTTGAGGCTCCGACCGACTGCACTCCTGAGGAATTGCAGACTTACAAGGAATGGTGTGACCATGACTTGAAAGCCAGGTGTTATATGCAGGCTTCTATGAATGATGAGCTGCAGAGGCGTTTTGAGGATGCAAAGAGTGCTGCTGACATTCATTTGCATCTCAAGCTCTTTGGTGAGCAAACACGGCCTCTTAGGCATGCTACCATCAAGGAGCTGATCACTTTGCGCATGCGAGATGGGGCCTCGGTCAATGAGCATGGCCTGAAGTTGATTGGGCTCGTGGACAAGCTCGTTGGCATGGATCTGATGTTGCCTTTGGAGTTGACCACCGACGTGTTGCTCTTATCGCTGCCTAGCTCATTTGATCCTTTTGTGGTGAATTTCAACATGAACAAGCTTGAGCCGACCCTTGAGGAGTTGGTTAACATGCTTGTTACGTTTGAATCCATCATCAAGAAAGAGAAGTTGGTTCTTTATGTGGGTTCTTCATCTGGTACGAAGATTGATCCACATGGGAAGGGAAAGAAGCGTTCTTTCCAACGTCCCAAGAAGAACGTGCCCTTGTTGAGGCAATCTCCGAATCCCGTCGTGGCAGCCACACCAGTTAAGGATGACAAGACTAGTGATGTTTGTCATCACTGCAAGAAGCCTGGACATTGGAGGCGTAATTGCAAAGAATATCTTGCTAAGAAAAGTTCTGAAAATGGTATGTTCTACATTGAAGTAAACATTTCAATTAACTCTACTTCTTGGGTATTGGATACCGGATGTGGCTCACATCTCTGTAATGATTTGCAGATGATGGGAAGAAGTAGGAGACTAAGGGGAGGTGAGACCTTCTTGAGGATCGGCGATGGGGCAAGAGTTGGTGCCAAGGCTATTGAAGATGTTTACTTATTGTTGAACAATAATTTTAAGTTAATTTTTAAGAGATGTTTTGTTTGTACCTGATTTGATGAAAAAACATTGTTTCCATTTCTATGTTGATAAAGATGGATATTCTTGTTTCTTTAGCAAAGGTGTTTGCAATTTTTACAAGAATGAATGTTTGATTGGTACTGGTGAACTTGAAAATGATCTCTATAACTTAAAATTGAAAGATATTCCACTAAATGTCCATTCAAAGGCAGACACCATATGAGATATGGATGGGTAAGCCTCCCAAGTATTCTTATCTTAGAATATGGGGGTGCCCTGCTTATATGAAGCAGGCAGTGGGAGATAAATTGGATAGTCGATCCATTTTATGTTAATTTGTGAGATATCCAAAGAATTCGGTTAGATACTACTTCTATCATCCCCAAGAAACAAAAGTGTTTGTTTCTAGGAATGCAACATTTTTGGAAAAGAAATTTCTATTGGATAGGAAAGGGGAGATGATAGAACTCGAAGAGGTTCGAGAAACGCCCACAATTATAGAACCCACACCCGAAGAGCCAAGAGAGGAGATACAAGCTCCTAGAAGATCCGAGAGAGTCTCGAGACCACCTATGAGGTATGGTCTGCTTCTTGAAGAAGGCCATGATGAGCCTAACCATGGATGTGATCCAAGGACCTTCAAGGAAGCGTTATCTGATGCCGATTCATCCAAGTGGCTTGAAGCGATGGAATCTGAGATGAATTCCATGCATTCGAACCAAGTGTGGAATCTCGTGGATCCGTCTGAGGGAATTGTTCCCATATGGTGTAAATGGATTTACAAGAGGAAACTTGGGGCGGATGGGAAGGTATTGACCTTAAAGGCGCGATTGGTGGCAAAAGGATATACTCAAAGACAAGGAGTTGACTTTGAGGAAACCTTTTCTCCAGTTGCAATGTTCAAGTCCATAAGGATATTACTAGCCATAGCTGCATGGTATGACTATGAGATATGGCAGATGGATGTCAAGACAGCCTTTCTTAGTGAGGATATTAAGGAAGAGATTTACATGTCTCAACCCGAAGGGTTTATATCTGTCGGAAGTGAGCATATGGTATGCAAACTTCAGAGATCTATTTATGGTCTAAAGCAGGCATCTAGGAGTTGGAACCTTAGATTCGATAGTACAATCGAAGAGTTTGGTTTTACTAAGAATCCTGAGGAACCCTGTGTGTATAACAAGGTTAGTGGGAGTGCTAAGACATTCCTGGTGCTGTATGTAGTTGACATTCTACTCATTGGAAATGATGTAGCAATGTTGCAATCAACCAAGATATGGTTAGCGAGTAAGTTCTGGATGCAGGACTTGGGTGAAGCATCTTTTGTATTGGGAATACAGATCTATAGAGATAGATCGAGAAGATTACTTGGTCTCACCAAGTCCACATACATTGATACCATCGTGAAGCGGTTCTCGATGGATGAGTCCAAGAGAGGACATCTACCAATGTGTCATGGCGTGTCCCTATCCAAGTCTATGTCTCCCAAGACTGATGCAGAGATAGAGGCGATGACACGCATTCCGTATGCATCTGCGATTGGTAGCATTATGTATGGGATGATATCTACACGTCCTGACGTGGCTTTTGCACTAAGTGTAGTGAGTAGATATCAATCGAACCCTGGTCTTCCACACTGGAAAGCTGTGAAAGACATCCTCAAGTATTTGAGAAGGACCAATAAGTTGTTCTTGGTCTATGGGGGTGGAGAACTGAAATTGGAATGCTATACCGGCTCTAGCTTCCAAAGCGATATCGATGACTTGAAGTCAACCTCTGGATTCATATTCATGCTCAATGGTGTTGTTGTCTCTTGGAAGAGTTTCAAGCAAGACAGTACAGCGGATTCCACCACTGAGGCCGAATATATTGCTGCATCAGATGCAGCAAAGGAGGTTGTTTGAATAAAGAATTTCGTCCAAGAGTTGGACGTCATTACTAATAGATTTGCACCTGTTCCGGTGTTGTGTGACAACACGGGAGCTATAGCTCAAGCAAAGGATCCAAGGTCTCATCAGAAGTCCAAACATGTATTGAGAAAGTACCACATCCTCCGAGAGATTGTGGAAAGAGGAGATGTCTCGATTGACAAAGTCGGCTCCGCAGATAATGTTGCTAATCCACTAACTAAGCCTTTACCTGGACCATTATTCGAGAAGCATCGCGAACGCTGGGTTTGAAGCATATGGGTAGTTGGCTCTAGTGCAAGTGGGAGATTGTTAGAGTAGGTGCCCGTCGAGCCAAATGTTAGTCGAGGGTTCATGTTTAAACTCTATGTATGAACAGTCTTTATTTTAATAATATTTGAATTTATTGTTTTGGCACTTCTTTATCTGTATACCCATGCTAGTTGCATAGATAAAGTCCTTGAATATACAAATAGTAGAAAGAATATGAGATGCTCATATGATGAGTATCATGAAACTCATATTTGGAATACTGTATATTCTAAACAGTTCCTAGTCGATTCAGCTGCCGCTAAGAAGGATATAGGCCGCTCGAGTTCGAGACTAGTATCTGCGATATGAGTACCATGTTTCATTGGTAGGGGACATTCTGATGTCCGAGCATGCAGATAGGTGCTCCTGGTAGAGTGCATTGAACAACCATCCATAAAGGACTTTCCAAGTGGTTCTCACTTATCGAGTGGAAAAGTCCTAGTTTATGGTTGTACACCATTAGTCCTTATGACCCGGGACAACATTGAGACTCTATGTATTAGCATTATACTTTGACTTGTTTACCGACTCTCATGGGGTCATCAGGTGGCAAGGTTGGGTATTCTGTCGAAACATATAGGAGTCGATGCATTGTAGTCGGGGATTCACCGCTTACCTTCGGGTATGGATATCCTATGTGTTCTCATGTATGTGTAGTATGAAATCTCTGATCAGAGTATGGTGGTAATTATGAAAGGGGTTTCATAGATTACACCATCGATGCAACTACGACATGACACATAGTATCGATTTATTGACAACTCTCGATATACCAATGGTTGTCGAATCTGTCGGGATATATGAGTTGAAGGGACCGTACTGTACGCTAACCATAATTGAATGGTTCTTGCAGGCACTATCATTTGATACCTAGGGAATCATGTAAGCGATGCTGCTAGGCGTTTAACATGATTGGTTGGGTATTATCAGACTTGAGTTCTGACATTCTTGTTATCAAGGAGTTGATAAGTAAGAATGGAGCACTTGGGATATGCTCGTATAAGGACATGTTTAGTCCGAATCACATGAAGATGTGAACCCACGGTTAGTTGTATCAATGAACCATTGAGGGTCACACAAGTACTAGCTTTCTAGATCCCGTTGAGAAGTTATAATAGTTCAATGTGTTGAACGGCTTATAAATGAGTTTATATGCGTAAGGAAAAATAGAAGTATGACATCTATGAGGGAAATGTAACTTTTAATTTATGGAAGTGTTCCTAAATTAAAAGTTGTCCAAATAAATAATGTATTTGAAAATTGTGATTTTCATAAATATTATTATGGACTAAATTAAATTAATTCAAGTGTTAAATTAATTAAATACTAGTGGGCCTAGTAGAGTCCAAATAATTAAAATAATTCATGTGTTGAATTAATTAAACTACATTGGGCCTTGTAGAGCCCAATTAGAAATAATTATTAAACTAGTGCGCTTGAGTAAAATCAAGTAAACTTTAAATGGACTCAAATGTGTTTGAGACATTTAAATAAAATCCATGGGCCTTGTAATAGTTAGAAGCCCAAGTCACATTGCATGCTTGGGAGGTGAAGAGTTGGGGAATACTTTTTAATTAAAAAATTGCATGGCATGCAACTTTTTTGCTTTACCTTTTTCCACAACCAAGAAAAGTCTTCCCCCTTGTCTCCCACAAGTAGAGTTGGCCGAAATTTTGAAGGGGAATTCTCCTCATTTTCTCTCCACTTTGTTCTTCAATTGTTGGAGAAACAATTCTCTTCTCAAAGAAAAATCTTCTTATTTTTCTAGTGCAAAGTAAGAAGGGTTCTAGTTAGCAAGTGGTGGGCCTAATTTTTGAAGGAAAGGAGGAGAGCTTGTAGAAGGTCATCCCATCAAGAGCTAAGGTGTTTACACCTTATTTGGAGCCATCATCAATCCATTGTGATTGATAGGTAACGATTTCTCAACACCCTATGAATGTGATAGTTGTGTTTTGTATATGTTACATGCTAGTACATGAGATGTTCAAATTTTTCTTTAAAATTTTCGGTTTTCATGCCTTGAAAACATTTTTGAACTTCCGTTGCCCATTTGAACACCATAAAACCGATCCTCTTTCATATGCCTCATTCAAAAACTTTAAAGCCTATCAAATGGACGTGAATAGTGCATTTCTGAATGGTCAATTGCGGGAAAAAGTATATGTTGAACAACCACCAGGGTTTGTTAATCACTCTCTTCCTGATCATGTTTATCATTTGAACAAAGCTCTATATGGTCTTAAACAAGCTCCAAGAGCTTGGTATGTAACACTTTCAAAATCTTTAACTGATCATGATTTTACTGTTGTATCTGTTGATAAGACTATGTTACAATTTTCAAAGAATGATCATATTTTACTTGTGCAAATATATGTTGATGATATTATTTTTGGGTCAACTAACCCCAAATTATGTGAGAATTTTTCCAAGTTAATGCAGGAAAAATTTGAGATTAGTATGATGGGTGAACTGACATTCTTTCTCGGTCTGCAAGTGAAACAACTGGAAACTGGTACTTTTATCAATCAGACCAAATACACGAAGGAATTGCTCAAGAAATTTGGCGTGAAAACATGTTCAGCTGCAAATACTCCCATGAGTTCTTTGATTAAATTAGATAATGATCAAGGAGGAATATCAGTTGAGACGGCACTCTACAGAGGTCTAATAGGTTCTTTATTATACATAACTGCTAGTCGTTCTGATATTGTATTTGCTGTTTGTATGTGTGCCAGATATCAAGCAAATCCTAAGTAATCACAGTTTTTAGCTACCAAACATATATTGAAATATCGTAAAGGCACACAAAATGTGGGATTATGGTATGCTAAGGACTCATCGTTCAATTTAGTTGGCTATTTAGATGCAGATTATGTAGGATATAAGCTTGATCGTAAAAGCACCAGTGGATCATGTCAGTTTCTAGGAGACAGATTGATTTCATGGTTCAGCAAGAAGCAAACATACATAGAAAATTCCACAACTAAAGCAGAATATCTTGATGCTGGAAGCTGCTGCGCTCAACTGCTCTGGGTTCAGCAACAGCTGAAAGACTATGGAGTCACTGCAAAAGAATCACCAATCTTTTATTATAATACAAGCACAAATGCAATTACATATAATCCAGTTCTTTACTCAAGAACCAAGCATATCGATGTCAGACATCATTTCATCAGAGATCATGCTCTAAAGAAGGCAATCAGGCTGGAATACATACCAACTGATCAACAAGTAGCCTGACAACTTCACCAAACCATTACCCGAGACTAAGTTTTCTTATTTTCGCAATATTCTTGATTTCATTGATATGTCTTAATTATATGTGTTTCAATGCTGATATGTCAGTTATTTCTAATTATTATTCAATTAATCACTTGTCAGTTAGTCAACTGATATCAGTTAGTATGAAGAAAAAGAAACAGCAATGAATCAAAACAACAACTTTATTGATAATATATTTCACACATTACACGAGTTATTTCCCTTTCAACGGCATCCCTCCAAAGGTACATCCAACTAGACAAAGCATTACATGAAATTATTTTGTAGCCTTCCGAAAGGATAATCTTTTCTAGCACTCTTTGCTCCTTCAAAAGCATCAACTCTATAAGACCTTCATCAGTGGCAAGATCTGAAGTGTGGATAACATCGAGACGCCTCTTATACTTTATCTCAGTTGCCCTCTGTTTATCAGTAGCAACTAATCTATCTCGCTGAATGGTCTGGAGGTCATGTATTTTAGTCCAGGTGGACATGACTTTTTCAAAGACAAAATCCTCTATAGCTTGTTTCAAACTCTCCAAACAGCGACGCGTTGCTGAAGGAAGAGTGGTGTTGGAACTGCTTGCTCTATCCGTATTTGCTTAATTGTTGTTGTTATTATCTAATGATGATCTTATTTATAGACAGATTTGCATTGAAGAAGTAGAAGAATACGAAGAGACTTCAGTTAACAGACTGCACTTGATTGATTCAGACTGCTTTTCTTCTACCCTCTTTTATTAATATTCATTTATTGAGGGGGAATGTTGATTTAAATGGCTAACTAATAAGACAATAGCCAGTTGGTCTTCAACTGAACTGACTCAATTCTCAATGATCACTCAGTTCCTGACCTAACTGATCTTATCCAATAAGTTAACTAATTATTCGATAAGTATTCCATATTAAGTTACGTGACTGTTAAAATCTTGCATTTAATAAATGTCATTCATGAATAATAATTTGAAACGTGGCCCCATGTGGTTCATTAGACTTCTGTTCACGTTTTCACTGCACATACACACGATTTTATCTTGGACAGACACGTGTCCAGAAATTTGAACAGTCACAAACATAAGAAATTGAACCCACTTCACTTTAGTTTCTTTATGCGTATTACAAATCTCAGAACAAATCAAATACACAGACCTTTTTCTCGCAGATATTCAAACTATCAGCAATGGCAAATCAAGTCCTTGCATACATTCTAAACGCAATGGCTATTGACTTTGTTTCAGTTCTGTCTGTCAAGGACGAAGCTATCAAGGATGTCTTTCTCAAGCTTGAAGCAGCTGGACTGAAGAACTTTCTGGGGTTATCATCTCAAGAAATCTATCCTAAAGAGATTCAGGATCTGTATGCTAATGACTCATATCTGCTGACGGCAAAATCACTACAACCGTCAACAGTCAACTGTTGATCCTTGATGAAGACTCCTTCAGCAATCTCTTCCAACTACCTTCTGATGGCTTGGCTAATATCTCTGAAGTTAAGACGTCTGATGTACAGAAGATGCAGACGCTCTTATCTGCAGATGGGCGGAAAATCAAGTTGTCTGATCATAAGAAAGAACTGAAGCCAGAGATTCAATTAATGGCTGACATTGTGGCTAAGGGACTACTCGCCAAAGCAGGCTCATTTGCTGCTCTCACCTTGGAAAAGTTCCAGGTGATGACTGCTATCATGGCTGGACGAAGACTGAAATAGTCAGCCATCATCTTTTCTATCCTCAAAAAACATGCTTCAATCCTCCAAACAGTCCAAGGGATATGTTGTACCACTCAGCTACTTGTTGAAGAAAAACGGTTTGGTGGATTATTCTTCTGAGAAGTCATCCAAATTCAAAATTTTCTATGCCAAGAGTGTTCAGATACCAAAAATCAAGCTGGACATGTCACCTGAGCAGTTCATTAAAGTGAAGAAGGTGATTGGGACGCAGGAAGCTCCCAAATCTGTCAAGAAAGTCAAGAAGATAGTTCAGAAAAAGAAAATCAAAAGGAAACTAATTGTCAGTGAGACTTACTCAGAGAGAACTCCATCTCCAAAAATCACGAAGAAGTCAAGAACTCTCAAAACCAAACCAGCAGCAATTCTAGAAACAATCCCAACTGAAAGATTGAAACTGACTGGAGATGAACAGCCTATCAGCGCCATACCTTTGAGGGCAATTCCAGTCGAGTCTTCAACTGAAGGTTAGTCTCCACCTCTGACTGATCCATCTAAGAAGATTATCACCAAATCTGGTGATAAGCAAAAACTAGCAGGAGTCCAAGCTCCATTGATCTCCATCACTGCTCCAACTATTCTACCATTTGCCAGACCAAAAGGAGTAGTCATAAGGGAGAAAGTGGATGTAACTGAATCAGGACTGAGTATCTCTCATTTCCTAACTGACCCGAAAGGAAATGGAAAGTTGATTGAAGAGCCCCGACCGAAAAACTCAATTCAAACTCATATCGATCTGATATGGAAAGAGGTCAATGAGTTTTTGAATCAAAGCTCAAGACTTACAATGAATGGGTCAGATTTAGAACCGGAGTTTTTGCAAAGCAATTGCAGAAGAAAGCAGTTCTGAAGAAATTCATTGCTTTAGAAAATGTAGACTTGAAGGTAGTCAAAGCTGCCTCGATTGTTCAAGCACTGGAAAGGAAGGCAAACTTCTTTGATCTGGTGCGTGTCAAGAAACTTGCACAACTGATCGCTCAGCTCTGCCAAAATTATGATCCAACCAGTCCAACTATTTTTGATGACAAAACTGTTCATAATCAGCTGGACACAGATCTACGCTCACTACATATGAAGATCAAAAGTTGGGAAATGGATCAAGAGTTGATTATTCCAACAAATGCTCAAAGTCCTTTATCTGAAGAGCTAGCTGAACAATCAGTTTAACACCCTGAGCCATCCCAGGAACCAATTACTGATTCAACTAAGCCAGCAACTGCTCCTCCCTCAAAAGATGTTCAACCATCATCTTCAGTTCCTCAATCTTCTACTGCAAACCTTCAGCTCTACACTGATGTTGAGTTATCATTGGTAAATATTGACGAAGTCATACAATCAGTCGCCACTGATATCCAGCTGAATATTCTATCTACAGAAGCAGTTGAAGAACCGAGCTTAACTGAACAACCATCCTCATAAGCAATTTTGCAAGAAACTGAAGAACCAGTTCGGTCGGCTGCCACGACTGAACAAGCAGCTCTAGCTGAAATTGAAGTGGATCAGTTGCACCAGGAATCAACTGAAGAAGTGCAAACTGAATGCCAACTACAGTATCAGTTCATAAACAAACTGACGAGCCTTCCAGCTAAACTGTTTTTCAGTTTCTCACTCCTTCCCTAGAACTTCAACAGGAAGCAATACCAGAAGATGTTTCAGAAATGGTTAATGTTGTGACTGAATCAACTGATAGAGCCTTGGTAATCTTTAATCAAGAAGACAAGGAGCAGGAACCAGAATCCTCTGAAGTTTTTTCTCCTGAGATAACAACGGGTACTAAATCTATGATCGAAGCAATTCAGTCCAACCTTCACAATGTGGTCTCATCCATTTCTGACATCAAATCAACTCAATTGCTGCACACCTTAAAAATTGATTCTATAAGGGAGAATACTTTTAAGAGTTTACAACAGGTCACGAAGGTTATTACTTCACTATTTTTCCAAATATATCAATTAAAATAGGACCGAGTGATGATTCAAGCTCATTTCCAAACTCAAGATGTGTATGGATTTCCTCCATAACGTAGTCACAAAGAGAATGGACTTGCTGCAAGACCATATAGTACATGCCTTATCAAATGTCACTTCAGATGTTCGTGCCTTATCAAGCAGGTTGATAAGTTTGACAAAAAGGAGGAAGAAGAAAAATAAGAAGATCAACAGAAGCAATCCAAGAAAGAGACCTAGTCAAGTGACTGATCAAGGACTAGCTGATAAAAGAGCAAAGAAATTAAGCCTAAAAAACACTCCCAAAAAATATCTCGTTTAGGTACGTTTTTTAAAACATCGCTCAAACCCTTAAAAAGTCCTCCGACTTGCTAAAACTTACGTACTTATTAAAAATATGATATGGGGCGTACAAATACCCTACCAAGGCTCATTTTCAAAAATCACCTTTAATTACACCATATATTAAATAATTAAAAATAATTATTTAATAAAAATATTTTTCTTTAATTATCCCGGTCTCCGTTCCTCGTTCGAGCGTGAAATACTATAAAAAAGCCTTAATGCATGAAACCTTAATAAAACATAGAATAAAAAACATATTCACGCAATAATCATGCATTTAATGCATTAAAATAATTAAACACATATTTCAGTAAAACCCTCGATTGCATGCAGTCAAATTACATAGCTCGAATTTCCTAGACCTTACATGCATGCAGTCAGGTTACATCGTTCGAATTTCTAGATCTTACAACTTTAGTCTGGAATCTTAAGTTCACCTTGACTCGTAGTAATCAATTGTACAGATTCTACATGAGTATGTGGGGAAAAGTGCTACATCGAATAATGATGGGAGCCACCTCTTTAACCTGCATATTCATTCTTGAATAAGGACAGTCATGACATGATACTTCATTGTCTCTTTCATTTCAAAGAAGTCTAACCTATTAATATAAGTCGGGATATCATCATGATTATTTGTTATATATGTATGAACTCTGGATTATTATCTCACCAAGTCCTCAAAACCTTAATCTATGTTTTTTCTATTTAATATAAGTTCTAGACACAGGAGAATCGGAGCCACAACCGGAGGAAAAAAAAGGGTTAATTCATCGGAGTGTACTGCATTGCAAAATTTAAAAAAAAAAGTATGATTATGTAGAAAAACGTTTGTTTGACAACAGGCTATGAATTAACTTAAATAAATTGTGGTAACGCTTTCGTTATTATATTTATATTATATTATGCCTTCAGCATTTGGGGCTCAACTGGTGTTCAACTGTCGCATGCGTTATCATCTTTGGACCAAATCCGATCTCGTGGAGCTCAAACAAGAGGAAGTATGTCATTCTTTTTCTCCACTGAAGCGGAGTACAAAGCTATTGCCTCTGGTGCCACTGAAATCACTTGGATAGGCTCTCTCCTTCAAGAACTTGATGTCTCTCTCTCCTCGACACCAGTCATCTACAACGATAATATTGGAGCGACATACCTTTAAGCCAATCTTGTGTTTCGCTCTCGTATGAAGCACATTGCATTGGACTATCAATTTTTGTCCTGGAATTTGTTCAGAAGTCGAAGTTACGGTCAGCTTGCTGATGCACTCACCAAACCGTTGTCCACTCCTCGTCTGCGTGCATTAACTTTCAAGATTGGTCTCACCTGAACCACCATCTTGAGGGGGCCTATTAGCAAATATCGATCTCTACCAATTCACACAATATTTGTATTATATATACATGCTTGTGAGATTAATAATATTAATTCAATTCCTACAAACTCTATACCTTGAAGTAACTTTAAGGAAGTCCCAAAATTATCCTAACAATCTATGTTTAACTCCTCTGAATTAATTCTACATCGAATTGCACCCTTTTCTTATCTCATCTCCTCACTGAAAAATCCTAGGTTCATCTTGGATGCTGCAAAACCTAATTTATAAACTAGTAAAAATATAAAATGAATGTTAAGCAAAAAAATATGTAAAGTAATTAAAAGGTATTATGTTGCCAAGTTTGAGCATGTGTCAAGAAAATTATTTGTTCAAAATTGGAATTGTGGTTTATATATTGTTAATTTTCAATTTTAATTAGCTAACCATTTTTCTTGCAATTTTAATATAGGCATTGATATGACACTAACCTAGTGTTGACACGTGTATATTGTCACATCAACATTCTCGTATATATATATATATATATATATATAATGTATGAGATAAACATTACAAATTTCCCAATTATTTGGTCGTCCAAATAAAGTTTGAACCAGAAACTTGGTGCAAAAAAAACAAAACAAAACACCACTTTGACAACTTATAAAATGAATATATTTAGGGTGGACCCAAATTTGTCCGTATTTTTCAAGGGTTCCTCTTAAAAGTTGATAAAATATAAAGTGCGTGATGCTGATTTCTCGTTGTCGAGTAGTCGCATTAATTCTTGCTACTTTCGTAATGGGAACAGTTCAATTTGGGAAAGGGAACAAATTTGGTGGGGAGATATGTTTGTTTTTCTGAAAAAAATTTATGGACCGCATTAATATAATATATATTGCATCTCTTATTCCAGTCCAGATATTCTATTTTACCTGATAATTTTGATATTTTATTTCGTTAATATCATGTATGTCTCATGTGTACAAAAAAAATAGGAATATAGCGAGTAAGTAGATTAGATGAGCGTTTGATAAATGGTTACTAAAACCACAAGATATTGCTTGTTTAGCATCCATATATTTTACTGGATCATACGGAGAAAATATATATATTAAAATACACTTAAGCAAAATCAAAGGAAATTTAAATAATAAAATAGCCACTTAACATTCTAAAATTGGAGGAAAAAAATCTTGTTGTTTTCCTTTATTTTTGCTTAAATGAATGTTAATAGGTAGTATAAGACTTTTTCTCAACACATGAACAATGTAATGGAGCACCGATGTAAAATAAATAATATCTAGAATGTTTAATGGTTTTTTCTGAAAAAATACCCCAAAAAAATTATCAAAACTACTAACTTATTATATAAACACCAAATTTTGATTAAATATATGAATAAAATCAAAAACATATCAACTAATGTAACTAAAATTACAATTTTTTATGTATATAACGAATTTACTCTAATAACTTTTCCAGCCAACAAAGGTTGAAAACGCGAACAAACAAGCGAATGGTAAAGCTCATACGATTCTCAAATTAGAGAGAGTGCATGTAAGAATATGAGAAAGTATAAAGGTTAGAATAATACGTACGCAAAGGCTGAAAAATAACTTGGATTTTTTTAAAAAAACAAAAATAACTTGGATTTACATGTACCATACGCAAAGTTATTATAGAAAGTTTCTTAATTTTGGTAAGGTATTCCACTAAAATTGGTCACCCCACGGATATATATCGGTCACTCACACACAGGCATATATATTTATGAGACAGTGAGACGGCTCGACTCGATCTATACCTAGAATGAAAATAATATTTTTTGCATAAAAAGTAATAAGTTTTTAATGGGTCAGGTTAGAGATTTGTCTCATAAAATTATTCCGTGAAATGATCTCATAAATTTTTTGTATCCAACTTATCCTAAGAGTAGAATCTTATTACCTGATTATGAGAATAAATTGAATTAACCCTAGATATTTAGGACACTGACGGTCGTCTAACTATCTAGAATAAGCGGAAAGCTGAGTAGTAGGCGACCTCTGCGGTGGAAATTTTCTCCTTCGCCTGCCTTTTTATGTATTATTACTACGTGGCTCGGATTATAATTTTCACAAGTTATTTATTACTTCATCTTAAAATCTAGTTTATGTTATTATTTCTGTTATTGTAATGGACGACGTCGGTTTTCTTGAAATCATGTCTTTATTCCATTTTTAAAAAAAATTTGAGAAAGGTTTATGGCATTACAATACAAATATGCTGACTTGTAAATCTTATTTACAAAAACAAGAAAAATAAGGTTATCATAAAAGGACATCAATCTTATAACTTTCAAATTAAGGTCATAAACTCGTCTGTTTTTAATCTCTCTTTTATTTTGTGAAATTTTTTGAATTTTTTTTTCTTTTTGTAAAACTACATTTTAAATTCTCTAAACTACTTGCGTGAACCTATCCTATACCCCTAATTATTTGGTGGCTAAGTTCAATTAAATTTAATTAAATCATGATAACTTTTAGGCTGAATTTACTAGATTTTTTTGTTTTTGTTTTTGAAAAAAAGTTCAATAATGTGTGATATGGAGACATATAACACTTTCAACTTTTAAAGTTTAACAAAATTAAAGTAAAGATCAATTTGATGGTAAGCACTAGCAAAAAGCTAAAGAGAATTATAGATATCTCTTGTTTTGAGCCATTGAAATCGAAGGGAGGAATTAAAGGCGAATAATATTTTATAAAAATAATCAGAAAAGCAATAATTGTATCTTAAGAAGTTGAATTTTAATAGATGCATACGTGATCCCATTCGTCCATGATGTGAAATGTCAACATAATTACAATAAGCCTTGTATGGCCATTCAAGTGTCATAAAAGCCAAAGGTGAAAATTTGTATAGGAAAATCTAAAAACCCATTTCCCAGGTGTATGTATATTTTGACCCTTGAGTTGAATAGATGTTACGCGGGAGCGAATGATTTTTATTTAATATGTTTTTCAATATCATTAGATCATACGAATCTCGTGGTACGAAGTTTCATGCTACACGAGACGTAGATCACTCCATGTAACTTTAATTTCAGCTAGCTAGGTAGCTAATCTTGTTTGTCCTTAACTGAGCCACAACAATTGCTTTTGACTTTATACCAATGACTATACGATTAACGTTGATTCATCGGTTCTAACTAAATTGATCTCTTGATTTGGAACCAATGTATATCCATGACTAATATTTAAATTTTTTTTTTGTTTTCATCAAAACTTAATGTCCTATCTTTTTTTCTCCAGTCGTGGACAAATTTAAGCATATTTCATTGTCACAAATAATAAAAATGACAAAAGATAACAGAAAGGATGATGAAGGTGACACCATTATTCGACATTTGTGGCTACAAATAAGTGATAGCCACTTTGTCTTCTTGTTATTTATTTTATTATAATTAAGACTAAGGGTTTTGTTTTTAACTTCGATTTGAATCCGAGTCTTTTTTCTATTGAGTGAAATTTATATCGTTATTACAACATAAGAGTTGCCGCGTCTTGTTGCTATTCACTCGTGAATGTAACTCCTTGTCTCCACCAACAATGTCTAAAACAATTAAGAGTAAGATGTACATTTTGATGGATGGATACACATAATGATATTGTCTTTTTCAAGGTAATAGGAAAAAAAAAAGAAGATATAATTGAATTCAATGGTAGTTTTTTAACTTTTTTTGCAAAATTAAACTTGAATGTAACTTTAAATGTACATCCGGAATTTTCCAACAGTTAATCTCACTTTCTTGTAAAGAAGCATTACTAAACTTTGTCGACAAAACTAAGGTTTATCTAGATTTATTAAATAATATATTCAAAAAATTGGTGATGATTATTATTATTTTTTTTTTATTATTATTATTATAAAATCACTAAGGTTGAAATTAGGAATTTTAAATCAATTTAATTGTTTCGACAAATTTCAAATTCACCTCTCTCTTAATTTATGTAAATACAATAATAATTACGATGAATTTAAAATTCAACCAAAATAGTTTCTATCCAAAATGTAACATAAGATCAATATTAAGATCACAGATTAAAAATAGTGCCTTAAAGAATAAAACTATTCATATTCATGTTACATGATTAAACTCGAGTTTTTGAACAAGATTCCAACAAATTATGTATTCGATTTTGCCGTGAAAATTAAGTGAGCATCTATCCTTGTGCTTCAGTTTCTATTTCATTATTATTATTATCATTGATATCCTGGAAAGAAATCACAACCCGAGTTATCTTAAGACTCGGGCAAAGACCAGCTTAGGTAAGAGAAGCGCCCTCTGATGAACCATCCTGGGGAACAGATTAGACCGGCACGTGCCCAGATGAACTAGGATTCTAAGCTTCGCCCGGGTAGTAGGATTTAAGAGATTAAAGGTCATGTCCTCATTATCACACCACCATCATCTACCTGAGCACCTCAGTACGATATCGTTTTTGGGTCCACAGATATGAGATACCACAATATGGAATCATGGGTTGTCAGAAGTGGCAGTGGCAGATGGCAAGATATGGGCATTCATCTTGCCATGAGTAGCAACCGAGCACCAAAAACAAGGTCATCATTATTTGTATCTCTATAAATATTCAAGTTTTATTAATGGTAAACCATTCAATTTACTTACTATTTGCTAATAAATGCTCAATATACATTCTCTACATTGGATTTTCCTTCGCAAGAAACACGTGATTGACTTGAGTGTCAGAGTGGCCACCCCGGAAGGTTAACATTTTTTGTTCTCTGAGTGTGCAGCTTGTTCAACCCGAGAACCACCAGTCTGGCTTACCATGTTCCCGAGTAGTATTCACCCAGTCCGATAAAATCGCCTATTTAATTCACCCGATTTACCCGACCATCCTCATTGGTGTTGTCTATGAGAAATCAGTTCTAGTTTCCACCTGAAAATCAGTTCAAATGGAGGATTCCAGAAAGGATTCCTCAGACTCAGAGGTTGCCCAAAGGAATATACTCCCTCAACAAACTTTTACAATCAATCCAAACAGCTGACACAGTTGATAGCAGTGGTTGTCCATAAAGTCATGGCAGAAAGTTACCTCTCGATAGTAGTCGCTTGAATCGTGAAAAAGGGTCGAAGGATGAGTCCCCCCATCGAGACAAAGCAAAGTAGGAGGAAATCTCTCGGAAATGTTCTAAGGACCTTACCATGGCCGAGGAACTGGAAGACATGAGAAAGAAGGTGAAGAAGTTGGAAAGAAGGACCAGGTCATCTCGAGCTCCCCGAATCCAACCGAAAGGGTGTCCTTTCAACACCTAGATAGTGTGTGAGCCCTTGCCTACCCATTATAAGTCAGCAAAGGTCGAGGAATATGAAGAGAACACAGATCCTAAGGAAATTTTGGCTCGGTTCGAGGATATGTCCATGTATCACTGTTACGATGACAAAATTAAGTGCAAACTTTCTTGAACATGTTGGTAGACTTGGCCCAATGGTGGTTTGACAAGCTCGAACCACAGAGCATATGATCTTTTGATGACTTCAAAACCATTTTCCTGCATCACTTTATCAACAGCAAGAGACACAAGAAAATTGCTTTCAGCCTATTTGAAGTAAAACAAGGAAATTTCTTTCAACAAGGCGGCTCCGGAAATACCTTCTTATGCCCCCGAGACCAAGGTTAGTGCCTTCATGCAAGAACTCCAGGAAAGGGATTTCTTCCGATCATTAGTGAAAAGCAGCCTCGAGATTTTGAGGATCTGTTTTCCAGGGTAGAAAAGTACATCAACAAGGAAGAGTCCCAAAGATAAAAGAGAGAGGTCGTGAAGAAGGAAAAGGGTGATTGGTTAGGAAGGATCGAAGGCTGATCTTAGAAGGGAAGCCCCTTGGGGTGGTTTTCTCATTACACTCTTCTGAATGTGCCAAAAGACCAAGCAGTACACCTTTTTGAGGAGGAAAAGGTTTTGTCCCAGCCCTCGCTGTCCTCTCAGGACTCAAGGCCAACCTTCAAATTCTATGTCTATCACCCAATAATGTTATCATGATACAAGTTAGTGTAAGCAGTTGAAAAGGAGTCATTCCCGACAGTATCCTATTGAGACATGTCCATCAATGAAGAAATCTAAAAGACTCTCGTGGGCTCCCAGGAACTCAGGACCCATCCTACTACCATAACCCTTAGTTTAAAACATAGACTATAAATTCATGACAAGCCTACTCCATCAGACAGGGCCTGAAAAAAGAAAGGTCGAGGAAAATCCCCTGCTCTAGGCATATTCAAATTGATATCAAGAGGCACTATTTATGGAGACTCTAATCAGGCACGGAAGACGTGAAGTCAAAGAGAAAGTTTGGTGTGGACAACACCAGGAGGGAGGACGAACCAATCATCAGTTTCGGCCCCCTTGATTTACAAGGTGTCAGTTTACTCCATAATGATGCATTGGTCATCCAGACCAATATTTCTAACTATGATGTTAGGCGATTGTTTGTTGATTCAGGAAGCTCAGTCAATGTTATATTTCAAGAAACCCTGAACCATATGGACTTAAAAGATTACATTCTAGAACCAGTTGAGACTGCTCTCTTTGGTTTTGCTGGTCACACAGTATACCAAGGGGAGATTGTGCTGCCCTTGACAGTCGGGACTTGGGAGCTTAGGAAATCAGTTATGACCACCTTCACTGTGGTCAGTGTGCCTTCCTATGTCATTCGATTTGAGGAATGCAGGAGCCACTTATCAACAGTTGATAGATAAGATATTTGAGAAGCAGGCCTGGAGAAATATCGAGGTGTATATGGATGATATCCTTGTCAAGTCCAAGGAAAAATCTTGTTTCAACCCAGATCCTGAGGAAACATTCTCGACCCTTATAAATTATGGGTGAAGTTAATCCCCTTTATGTGTACACTTGGGATCAAAAGTGGTAAATTTCTTTTTTTTATGGTCAACGAGAGGGGAATCGAAGTTAACCCGGATAAAGTTCAAGCCATCTAAGAAATGACTTCCCCTATGTCCGTTAGAGAAGTGCAAAAGCTTACAGGCAGCATTGCTGCTCTATCCCGCTTCATATCAAGTTTGGCACATCATATTTATTATCCCTTTTTTCAAGCACTAAGAAAAGTTCAAAGATTTAGATGGGATGATAAGTCTGAACAAGCCTTCCAAAACTTAAAGAATTACCTAGTCTGGCCCCTCTATCTTGGTAAAAACTGAGGTAGGCAAAAACTTGTGGATTTATTTATTTGTTACCGAGCAGCTGTCAGCTCGGTACACATCTGAGAAGAGGGAACTGATCAGAAGTATGTCTACTGTGTAAGCCATGCCCTCAGAGGACCCGAGCTGAGATATACTGAGCTCGAGAAGATAGCCTTGGCTCTGGTCATATCTATGAGGAAATTGAGAACCTACTTTCTGTCTCATCCTATTATTGTCCTCACAAATAGCTCGCAGGGGAAAAATATTGATCAATCCATATATATCAGGGAGATTGATAACATGGACAATAGAGTTCGGGTAATGAAGTTGAGTACGAATATGTTATAATCGTAATGAAAGCAGGTCGAGAACCAGGGGCCATCCAGGTCATCATCTACTTAGATTCATAGTTGCAACAAGTGAAGATTCTTATGAAGTCCGAGAAGAGATACTGGTGAGGTACTTGCGAGTTATTCTAGAGCTGTCAAAAAATTTTACTGATTGGAGTGTGGAGCATATCTCGAGGGAAAAAATAAAATGGCCGATACACTTGTCAAAATGGCATCTTCTTTGACAGAGTGTGAGTGAAACACACCAAGCTAGTATCTTTGATAGAGATTGATCCAATGGCCGCCCAAGAAAACACATGGATAACAACCTTGCTCCAGTATATTTTGACAGATCAGCTACTTGGGGACCAGAAACATGCTCAAAAATTTAAGAGATATTCTCCTAGTTTCATGTCACAAATAGGGCGTTGTATCGATGGTTGTTTCAGGGCCCGATGCTCAAATGTTTGATCGAGGAAGAGGCCCAATATGTACTTAGAGAAATTCATGAAGGGTGTTATGGGGATCATCTCAGTATTGTGACACTCACTCGAAAAGCATTACTGACCGGATTCTGGTAGCTTACTATGAACTCGGAAGCCTTTCAAATAATCCGATCATGTGAATGATGCCAATAGCATGGCAAATTTCATCATAATCCTGCCTCAGTCATGAAGCTTGTCCGAGCTTCTTTCCCAATAAGTCAATGGGGCATGGATATTATAGGACCCTTTCCAATAGATCAGGCATAGAGGAAATTCCTTCTTGTGGCAGTTGATTATTTGTCTAAGTGGGTTGAGGCCGAGCCCCTAGCTAGGATTGCAAAAGAAGAAGTATTGAATTTTTTATGGAAAAACTAGTTTTCCGATTCGGGATACCGAGAAAGTTGATATCTGACAAAGGCTGGTAGTCTCAAGGACGAAAAATTACAGCCTGATGTGAGGAAATGAAGATCGTTCAATCTTTTACTTCAGTTTCCTACGCTCAAGTTAAAGGGAAAACTGGATTGTTATTCTTATTATAGCTTGAAGCGAAGGAAAAGCTTCTGATCTTTCCCATCAGAACACTGCCAATGCATCCATTCTCTTCCTCCCAAAACTCAACACTCACTGGTTAACTCGCTTGGAGTCACTAATCGCATAATAGTTCAAGCTTCATGAGCTAGGCTGCAAGGTGTTTGGAAGGATTGGGTTAAAGAAGTGCCAAGTGTTTTATGGGCTTATCCAACTACACCCAAACTACTACTGGAGAAAATCTTTTTAGTTTGGTGTATGGCTCTGAAGTTGTCCTTCTGGCCGAGATTGGGCAAACACCAGCTCGAATCGAAGCCTACCCAGAAGAGAATAATGCATCCCTGGCTAAAGATTTAGAACTTGGGGAAGAACAAAGAGAAAAGGTTGTCATCCGAATGGAAACCTACCGGAGCCGATTCACGCAAGCATACAACCAAGGAGTCCGACCTTGAGATTTTCAAGTCGGTGATCTCGTCCTAAATAAAGCAAATCCAGCTGAGGATATTGGCAAATTGAAGGCCCGGTGGGAAGGAACTTACAAAGTCATTCAAAAATTTCGTTCAGGAACATTGTATTTAGAAGATAACCAAGGCCGATATCGTAAAAGAACCTGGAATGTTTTTGTTTAAATAAGTATTATGCTTAAATTGTACCTATTATTGGATTATTAAATAAGCTACTTTTCCACCTCAAAATATTTCTTTTATCTTATATACGTCCGGGAGGCATGAGGCCCTGACTTCCTATCAAAGCCCGGGAGTTTTGAGGCCCCATAATTTTATCTTATATAGGCCCAGAAGGCATGAGTCTCTGGATTTTTATCAAAGTATGTGAGGCATGAGGCACCGGATTCCTATCAAAGCCCGCGAGTTTTGACACTCCGATATTTTATCTTATATAGGCCTGGAATGCATGAGGCCCCAGCTTTCTATCAAAGCCTGAGAGTTTTGATGCCCTGACATTTTATCTTATATAAGCCTGGGAGGCATGAGGCCCTAACTTCTTATCAAAGCCCTGGAATTTTGATGCCCCAAAACTTTAGCTTATATAAGCCTGGAAGGCATGAGACTCTGGCCTCCTACCTAAACTCAGGAGTTTTTGAGGCCCCGATACTTTATTTTACCCAAGAAGCATGAGGTTCGAACACCTTATTTTACCACGGCCTCTTTAGGTGTATCACAATTTGATGGATCGGTTCTGATACCTACGAGTGTGTTTCAAACACAATATTCTCAATGAGCTGCAATTGCTCATGTTCTAAGAATGTAAACACCGATAAATTAAAACGAGTTTGATTTTAAACTAAGCGGAAAATATTCGAAATAATCCTTCGTTAAGAAAGCTGATTAATTTGAAAGCTTTTTAACTTGTGTGAACTAAATAACAAAAATGAGGGGGATCCGCTCTTGGTTGTATCATTTCATTTATGGTGAGAACTGAACAGATATCAGCTCGAACTGATCAAATCAATTTAAAAACAATAGTTACATTTAAGTACACAAGATATGTTTATGAATGTTCGGAAACTTCAACTGCTCCTACGTCACCCCTTCTACCACCTCAGGTAGGATCCACTAGAAGATTTTGATTTATACAACACCTTGTACAAACCCACTCAACTTAGGACTTACACTACTGCCTAACTGAAATCCTAGCCTAGATTGAAGACAACACCTTCCAGCCAACACTTGTTTAACGTCTATGTGTAAAAGACTACATACACAAGTTTAACATCTTTGTGCATGACTCACTCAGCTATTCAATAAGCTTAACTCTCTGTATTTGTGAGTGATTGTGTGTGAATGTGTGAAAACTGATCTATACATATAACAAAAAGTGTTCTCACACACTGAGAGGATTGTGCTTCTTATCTAAGCTGATAACAAGTTAAAGTGTTCTCTCAAATCTAGGCGGATTGCTTCTTGTAAGATGATATACGTTAAGTATGCCCTTCTTCTTTTCTCGTAATTTTCACACACTTGTTTTTTGATATTCTTGATCTTGTATTTATAGAGGCTTCGTGACCGTTCTTCAAGACTCGTCAAATATGTCTGTTTCAGTTTGAATCTATTCCTCGATATTTGTGTCTTGTCCTTTCTGACAGCCATTTTGGAGCGTCTTGAATTTAAGCTCTGTTGAAACATTCAATTTTGTCCTTTGACTGGACAATTGCTTTCCTTAATACACACATCTGGATTCCATTTAGATAAGCTTGTCGTGTTCTGCAAAATTCTCGGTCCCTAACTGATGTTTCGAACTGGTCAGTTGAACTAGTCTTGAACTGGTGTGGTGCAATCGGTTGGCTCGTTAGCCAAACTGATTTCACTACTTCAGTTGAATTGGTCAGCTGAGCTCTTCATCAGCTGGCTGGGCTTCTGAAGGTCTTCTGCTAAACTACCTATCAGCTGGACAATCAGTTGAACTGGTCTTTGATATATCAGTTGAGCTGGTTCAGTTTGGGCAATCAGTTGGTGCTTTCAGTTTGTATCTTGATAGCTTCAGTTTAGGTCGGTAGCTTTCTGCGCACTTAGATAAATTCATTAGAAACAAAATAACAAGTTTTGGCAACATCAAAATCAAGATTGCGAACATGAAATATTCTAACACAATTGATTGGTTTGATTGCTTCGTATGTTCGCTTGTTTTGAGTCCCAACCATCTTCAACTGATTCGATCATCTATTGTTGGAACATTTCATGTTCGCAATCTTGATTTTGATGTTAACAAAACTTGTTTTGTTTGTCTCTAATAATCTATCTTAGTGCGCAGATAGCTGAAACGGAAATAATTAGTTACGAGCCAAAACTGAAGCTGTCGAAGATGCAAACTGAAAGCATCAACTGATCAACCAAACTAGACCAGTTCAACTGATGTATCGTAAATGAGTTCAACTGATTGTTCAGATGATAGGAGGATCGGCAGGAGAAACTCAGAAGCCCGGCCAGCTGAAGGAGTGTTCAACCGATGAAGAGCCCAACTGAAACCAATTCAACTGAAAAAGAGTGAAATCAGTTCAACTGACGAGTCAACTGATTTCACCAACCCAACTGAAGACTAGTTCAACTGATCGGTTCAGAACATCAGTTAGGAGCAATCAGATGTAGATCAAGACAAGCTGAACTAAGTGGAATACAGCTGTGCGCAAAGGTACAATAACTTTTGTCCAGTCAAATGACAATAATGGACGTTGCATCAGAGCTTAAAGACAAAAGTGTTCCAGAAAGAATAAGACAAATCTCGAGGAATAGATTCAAAAATGCAATGGATACTATAATTGAGTCTCACCGTACGATCAAACTTCGCGCCTATAAATAGAAGGTAAAGATCAGTGAAGACAAAAAGAACAACAACAAGAACAAGACATATATAACACAAGAGAGAAAAGAGAAGGCTCGCTTCAAAGTTATATCAGCTTGAGAAAGAGGCATTCTGCCCAGTCAAGGGAACACTACAACGTGTTATCAGCTTAGATTACAAGCATATTTCCCTCATTGTGTGAGAACACTTTCGGGTAGTTCACAGAGATCAGTTCTCACACACGCACACACCACCACTCAAATACAGTCTTGCACAAAGACGTTAAACTTGTGTATGTAGTCTTTCTCGTATAGACATTAAAGAAGTGTTGACTGGAAGATTCTGCCTTCAGTCTAGTCTAGGAGTTCATTTTAGGCAGTAGTGTAAGTCCTAGCTGAGTGGGTTTGTACAAAGTGTTGTATAAATCAAAGTTTTCTAATGAATCCTACCCGAGGTGGTAGAAGGGGTGACGTAGGAACAGTTGAAATCTCCAAACATCCATAAACATATTTTGTGTATTTATTGTTTTAACTATTGTTTTAAAACTGATTTAACTATTTAGAGTGTTCGCTGGTTCAGTTCTCACCATAACTGAACTAATGAATGCAAAAACTAATATAGTCTTTTGGTTATTCAGTTACACAAGATATACAAATATATCAGTGTTTCTTAACGAAGGATTATTTCGAGTGTTTTCCGCTTGGTTTTAACTTCAAACTCGATCTAATTCATCGGTGTATATTTTCTTAAAACACGAGCTATTGCAGTTCTTGGAGAATATTTTGTTTAAAGCACCTCAATGTGCCTGGCAAACGATCCTTCAATTGGTATCAGAGCTAGTTGTTCTAAGAATGATATTTGAAAACTGATATTTCAAAACATATTTTAAAATGTTATTTAAAATGAATTTCAAAATCCTCTTAAATATTTTATGTGTGTTATGAGAAGAGAGAAGGTTTTTAACTCTAGAACTAACATTGTAGCTACTTCTCTCGACTCATTAACATTGTTGTTTTTAGTAGCTTGCAGGATTTTGAGTTCAGTTGACAGCAGTTCAACTAAACGGCTCTTCAGACAAGATTTAAATTGCAAGTCTACCAGTTCAACTGATCAACAGACGAAACCCAACTGCCAGCTGAAACTGATGAGTTAATTGGAGCTTAATCATCAGCAGTACCAGCCAGCTTAATTGCCATATCAGATCAAATATAGATGATCAATGCGGTTCAGCACCAGTTGAGTCCAGTTTGAGTCAGCTCGACCAGTTAAACAGCACAGAGATCAAGTCCAAAGGCAAATTAACTGATCTTCTGGAAGAAGAAACTCACAATTCTTGCAACAGTCAAAGCATTCAAGGCGACCAGTTGTTAGTATATTCAGTTCTATTATGTATAAACTAACTGATGATTGATGTTATTTAAAATCTGCTAGTGGTGTAGCAATTTCTCTTACATTGGTTGATATGCGCAGATGTGTAATATAAGGGACGCTTATTTGATTAAATAAATATCTTGTTCATCCAGTTAGCCTTTACACAACTGAACTGCTATTTTAAGATTTGTTGCCTAAAGTGCTTGATTGATACTAAAATTTCATTAATCGCATAAATGATTATATTTTTGAAGGGGAGTTTTTCATTCAGTCTCTGAAGGGGAGTTTTGTCAAGAATTATCCCTTGAACTGAAAAATCTGTTTTCAAATTATTTCATTCAGTTGTTGAGGGGGAGCATTTCTTTCTGCTATTCCTCGAACTGAAAAACTTTTCTTTTAAAAGCTTTTCTTTATTTCTTTGATTCTCTTTTGAGAGAACTTCTTTTAGCTTTAATTGCTCAAGTTTTGTTATCGTCAAAAAGGGGGAGATTGTTGGAACATTACATGTTCGCAATCTTGATTTTGATGTTAACAAAACTTGTTTTGTTTGTCTCTAATAATCTACCTTAGTGCGCAGATAGCTGAAACTGAAATAAACAGTTACGAGCCAAAAATGAAGCTGTCGAATATGCCAACTAAAAGCATCAACTGATCAACCAAACTAGACCAGTTCAACTGATGTATCGTAAATAAGTTCAACTGATTGTTCAGTTGATAGGAGGCTCAGCAGGAGAAACTCAGAAGCCCGGCCAGCTGAAGGAGTGTTCAACAGATGAAGAGCCCAACTGAAACCAGTTCAACTGAACAAGAGTGAAATCAGTTCAACTGATGAGTAACTGATTTCACCAGCCCAACTGAAAACCAGTTCAACTGATCGGTTCAGAACATCAGTTAGGAGCAATCGGTTGCAGATCAAGACAAGCTGAACTAAGTGGAATACATCTGTGCGCAAAGGTACAATAACTTTTGTCCAGTCAAATGACAATAATGGATGTTGCATCAGAGCTTAAAGACAAAAGTGTTCCAGAAAGAATAAGACAAATCTCGAGGAACAGATTCAAAAATGCAACGGATACAATAATTGAGTCTCACCGTACGATCAAACTTCGCGCCTATAAATAGAAGGTAAAGATCAGTGAAGACAAAAAGAACAACAACAAGAACAAGACATATATAACACAAGAGAGAAAAGAGAAAGGCTCGCTTCAAAGTTATATCAGCTTGAGAAAGAGGCATTCTGCCCAGTCAAGGGAACACTACAACGTGTTATCAGCTTAGATTACAAGCATATTTCCCTCATTGTGTGAGAACACTTTCGGGTAGTTCACAGAGATCAGTTCTCACACACGCACACACCACCACTCAAATACAGTCTTGCACAAAGACGTTAAACTTGTGTATGTAGTCTTTCTCATATAGATATTAAAGAAGTGTTGACTGGAAGATTCTGCCTTCAGTCTAGTCTAGGAGTTCATTTTAGGCAGTAGTGTAAGTCCTAGCTGAGTGGGTTTGTACAAAGTGTTGTATAAATCAAAGTTTTCTAATGAATCCTACCCGAGGTGGTAGAAGGGGTGACGTAGGAACAGTTGAAATCTCCAAACATCCATAAACATATTTGTGTATTTATTGTTTTAACTATTGTTTTAAAACTGATTTAACTATTTAGAGTGTTCGCTGGTTCAGTTCTCACCATAACTGAACTAATGAATGCAAAACTAATATAGTCTTTTGGTTATTCAGTTACACAAGATATACAAATATATCAGTGTTTCTTAACGAAGGATTATTTCGAGTGTTTTCCGCTTGATTTTAACTCCAAACTCGATCTAACTCATCGGTGTATAATTTCTTAGAACACGAGCTATTGCAGCTCTTGGAGAATATTTTGTTTGAAGCACCTCAAGGTGCCTGGCAAACGATCCTTCATCTATGTATAGTCTTTGAACTTCAACGTTCATATTGAATGAATTTTAGTGTCCATTTAATGACAAATATCCGTGGAATCGTCATGTATTAGCTTTATCTGACAGTAGTACTATGTTTTCAGATTGTTCTGTTCTGATACAGTTGTTCTGCTTTGGTACGATCTGTCAGACTGTCTGCTGATCTTTTAATTGAAGTCGAGGCCAACTGATTATAAGTCAACTGATCAGCCGATCAGTTCAACTGGGCATTATCAGTCATTATCAATTGTAACTGATTTCCTATCAGTTACGGACTTTAGTTGAGAATGTTTTTCATTTCAGCTCAAAACGAAGTCTTTAATTGCGTCTATTCAATCAATTGGATTCTTTAGTTCCTTTAAAATTAATTTGTCAAACTCTGAAACATATAATATTCCAACAAATACTCCATTTTCGGTGTTTGACAAAACTTAGATTTCTTGAACTGATGATAGAGAATGAAAATGATTGTACGTAAAATAATGTACAGATTCGTACATATTCATCAATAACAATATTTATCGATTTGAAAGATTTAAGTACATATTCGTAATAACATTTCAAATAAAAAATAAGCCTACGGACTAATCAACTTATTTAGGACACTTAGAAATTATTTCTACGACTTCTTCTCAGCTGGTCCTTTATCAATTGGCTTGTCTGGTTCAGCTCTCTTTTTGCTTGCGTGCTCCTGATGCCTCTGTCTTTTGTTCTTCCCCCTTTTTGTCAACACACGCCACTCTTGTGAAGAGGAGGAATGCTGACCAACAGTTTTTTTTCATTGATTCAATCTGCATAGATAGACTAGTATGAACAAATTCAATCTGATTGCTGAGTTGGTCTTGTGAGGAGAACGTAATAGGGATTGTAACTAATTCTCTTTTAATCTTTTCAACTGAATCAAAGAGAGCAACCCCATCCTTTTTCGAGTTCATTTAAGTCCTTCGTTGTATGTTCTTTTAAGGAGTCCAAACTTAAAGAATGCAGCAGCTGAGTAGATTTTATTTGACTGATGCTTGAGCCAAGATTGTTTGGTTCGGAAACTACAGTCTCTAGCATTATATCAGCATCTAGTGGTATTTTAGGAGAGAGTTCTTCAGTAGGTACTTTTTCTTTCCCCTTTCCCTTCTGAGAATATTCCACAACCGCAAGCTATTCTGGAGCAGTATCTTGGTCAATATTAGCTGCAAATTCTTCTACTATTGTTTCTTGAGCTGACTAACTGGAAGGGTGATCCTGATGATCAGTTGAAGAGCTAGATGCCTTGGCTGTCTTCTGAACAGTAAATAACTGAATGGTGGCTTCTGTCATAAAGAAAGTCTCAGGAAGCAACTGATTGATAGATTGCGGAGTAGTTGCAGCTATTTGTTCCTGGACTGAGAGAGGAGATATTTGTTCAGTTATCAGTTTGTGCTTTTGCATCTTTTGTTTATATCATAACTTGAACTTCAATAGGTTCAACAACGTCATCAGCACCAGAGTCATCTTCGAACTCCATTTGAATATCCTCGGTAACTGATTGTAGCATATCATCTACATTTTCCACTGTCAGAACTTCTTCAGAATATGTAGATGACTGCAATGTTAGATCTGAGATCGCTAGGATAATCAATGCAGTAGATGATGAGGGTTGTTCATTGGTGGAGAGTGGATGATGGACTTCTGAAACTGGTTCAACTGGTTGAACCACAATTGATTCTTCTTCGGCTGGAGCCATCGGTTGCTCCTCTGCTGTTTCAATTGGAAAGTCATCTTCATCTGATTGTGAACCATTGGCCCTTACTGAAACATGCAATTATTGTCATATCTCCCAATTCTTCACTTTCATATGAAGGGAGATGAGAACAGAGTCCAGTTTTTGAAAAACTGCTCTGTCTTCATAAACAGTAGGACCAGATGGATCATAGTTGGATTTCAATTCAGCTGTCACCACAGCCAACCTTTTGATTCTCATTAGATCAAAGAGGTATGATCTTCTATCCATGGCCTGGGCGACTGTAGTGGCTTTGTTAACCTTCATGACAGCTGATTCTTAGGGGATGATTTCTTCAAAACCTTCTTCCTTCCTCAGCTTCCTGGCAAGGGTAACTGTTCGAAAGTTCACCCATTCATTGAAGAGTTCCAGCTTCAATTCAGCATGCTCGTTTATATCTTGCATGAGAAGATCAATTTGCGTCTGAAAGGCATTGTTGGGTCTTGGTTCCTCAATTATCTTAGGTCTTTCCCTTCGGATCAGTCAGGGCATGAGGCAAGTCTAGTGCCGAACCAGTTTTTTCCACAACTTCTCTAATAATTACTGTCTTTTCAGCGTGCTGGAGGCTGAGTTTGTGGGATAACCAACTGTCGTGAGAGAAGTTGGGACTGCTGCCAGTTTCATCTTTTCGCCAAAATCAGTTATGATAGTGGAGGGATGATCAGCTGCAGTCTTCTGCTCTGGTGGGGTAGCTCGTTGAACCGACTGAATAGGAATAGCTAGAAGCGGTTGTTGAGCTTCGGAAGGAAATAATCTAAGCTCAAGAAGAGCTACAGAAGTAGCAGTTGGTTCTATCATTCAGCGCACGTGGGATAGTGTGACTAGAGCAAAGGCAATCTGGGTCATCAAAAATTGCAGTGTCAGAGGGCAGGGCAGGCGTAGCCATATTGCCATTAGTAGCAACCGAGAACTAAAAACAAGATCATGATTACTTGTGTATCTATAAATACCCATGTTTTATTAATGGTAAATCATTCAATTCATTCACTATTTCCCATAAATTCTCAATATACATTTTCTACATTGCATTTACTTTGCAAGAAACACATGACTGACTTGAGTATCGGAATAGTCATGCTGAAAATTCTTCCGACGTCCCACTAACGTTCTTTGTTCTCCGAGTGTGCAAATTATTCAGCCCGAGAACCACAAGCCCGGTCTAACATGTTCCCATGAAGAATTAACCCAGCCCGGTAAAATCGCCCACTTAGTTCACCCGATTTACCTAGTCATCATCAGACCATCTCTCGACCCGACCAAGTCATGAAAAAATATTACTTCTTATTGCAGTTATAACTTTTATGTTAAAAGTACCATTTTCACTGCAAATATAGATCAGTTCGACCGTCTCATAGATATAGATAGACCGTGATATATTTATGCATGTACACACACATATATTCTAAGGTAAAATCACTAAACTAGGCGAGTTTAATTAGAGACAAATGTTATATTTTTTTGTTCGTTATATTTGCTTATTCGTGATTTTGGTCTTTTATAATATCAAATTTATGTTTTTCATTGGATTGATGATGTGACATGTCAACGATGTATTGGTGTCATATCAACGTTAGATCAGAAAAAAAACTGCCAGAAAAAAAGAAGATAAAGGATTAAGACTAAAATTTGACAATATAGAGAAATAAAATCACAAACAAAAAAATATATCGGACGAAAAATACAATTCCAGAAGTACCAGAGTACTACTTATAGATCAAGGTTATACTGCAAAAAAATATGTTGAAGATGTGAAAGCAAATGAAAACACATTCGGCAATATATGTATTTGTTAATCTTTGATTGAAAAAAACATAATTATAGTGAATAATTAAGATTTGATGGTGTTTACATGGGGGAAGTCTCTTCCGTTGGTTGACCCAAACTATAATAAAGCTCAAGACAAGTGTGAATTCGATGATTCCTAAAGAATGCTAGCTCATCGAAGTTTAATCGTAATTTATCGAATAAATAGTTTTAAAATCGTGGAGGATATCATCTTTTGGTGTGAAAGCATAAGAATTTCGAGAATCTAATGCTTGGGAAAATAAATTAAATACTCATTACATAATTTAATTAGTCATTTGAAAAAAGTTGTACTAGGTCGTATGAAAATCTCTCACATACATATATATATATATATACACACATTTGTATGGCAATAGATTCCTGTACGTAGCATGCTTCATGCCATTCATTATGGCCCGTCTCAACATGGATTATGGATACAAATTGATTCCCTAGTTAATCAACTTTGGTATTAAAACAGAGACAAAGACAAAAAAACATAGAGCTAATGCAAAATTTTAAGGAAAAAGGAAAAATTGGTCAATCATTTAATTTTTTGTTCGATATATATTTTCGATCTTAGACTCGTTTCGACAAAAAAACTGACATAATATCGAATATCACTAACATGATGTATATACACACCCGATAGGAAAAAACTTGTGTGAAACGGTCGTACGGGTCGTATTTTGTGAGATGTATATCTTATTTGGGTTATCCATAAATAAATATTACTTTTTATGCTAAGAGTATTACTTTTTATTGTGAATATCTGTAGGATTGACCCGTCTCACAGATAAAGATTCGTAAGACTGTCTCATGAGAGACCTACTCTACCCGATATCTTAGACGTAGTTGATGTATCCAACTCCACAAAAATCCAACCGCAGTGCAAAAATACGAGTAATGAAAATTGACTGATTAAAATATCAAAAGCTTATATAAGGTAAATTAGGAGACTGTTTTTGTTTTTGTTTTTGTTTTTTCCAAAAAATTTAAACTACAAAATAATCATTATTTTATTTTCCCGGTCAAAAATTCGAAAATAATAATGATAAATAAAAAAAAAAAACATTATCATAATCACCCAAACCAATGCAACCAAAGAGAAGACAAAATTTCAACCCCCACTCCCACAAATTCATTTTTTCTTAAAAAAATAAAAATAAAACAAGGAGAATCCATCAATCAATAAAAAAACGCAGCAAGTTTCATCCCTCATCACACCAAGATTTGCCTTTAAATACCCCAACACTCACTCCCTAATCTCAAGCAACATACAAATATTTTCAACATGGTTTGCCTCAAAGATCCTTTGATCCAACAAGTCTGCGAACTGTATAACCAAATCTCCAAGCTCCAAAACCTTAATCCCTCCAAAGAAGTCAACTCCCTCTTCACACAGCTCGTCGATGCCTGCATCCCACCCTACCCCATCGATGTCACCAAGCTCTGCACCAAAATCCAATGCATCCGAATCAACCTCATCCACCTCTGCGGCCAATCTGAATCCCTCCTCGAGAAACACTACTCCACCATCCTCGGATCCCTCGAATACCCCCTCCATCACCTCCAATTATTCCCCTACTACTCCAACTACCTCAAACTCAGCAAGCTCGAATTCGACCTGCTCAGCCAGCATGCATTGAACCCTGCCCGTGTTGCATTCATCGGCTCCGGCCCGCTCCCTCTCACCTCCATTGTTCTAGCCACTCATCACCTCACCTCCACCGTCTTCCACAACTACGACATCGATGAATCAGCTAACTCGTTGGCGTCACGTCTCGTCGAGTCCGACCCCGACTTATCGAAACGAATGATGTTTCACACGAAAGATGTCATGAACATGTCGGGACCCGAGCTCGGGGAATACGACGTTGTTTTCTTGGCCGCGTTGGTGGGGATGGATATGGAGCAGAAGATGCTTGTCATCGATCATTTGTCAAAGAATATGACGCCGGGGGCGATCCTTATGCTCCGGAGTGCGCATGGGGCACGTGCGTTTTTGTATCCGATGGTGGAGCCTCAACATCTTCAAGGTTTTGAGGTGGTATCGGTGTTTCATCCGACTGATGAAGTGATCAACTCGGTCGTCATCGCTCGGAAGTGCGCGATTCCGGCCGTCCATTCCATCGATCATCAGGGGTTTGGATCAGTGCCGTTGATGAAGTGTAGCAAGTGCTGTGAGATTCGATCATTTAATCCTCTGATGAGTCCGATGAACATGATTGAAGAATTGGGGTTTGAAGATCAACGTTTCTGAGTAAAGAGTCATTATTGATTAATTATATGATATATGATGAAGTTAAATAACTTATTATTAATTGGCCGTTTGCTATTATCCTTGTATTACTGATGTTTCTATAAGAATATGTCTACTTTGTGTTGTTTTTGTGATCATTTCAAGAAATTTATAATTTGTCTCTTTAAATTATTTTCTCAGTAAATTAATTATATATTAATTATTCAACTGATTAATTGATTATTTATTCTGAATTTACGATTCAATGAATGCATATTTAGTCAACAAAACAATTATATATGCCTTTGGTAAACAGAGCAACTAATTAATGTAAAGTAATTTAAGAAATATGACATTTGATCACGGTACAAGTAAAATAGTATTATTTGTACTAAAATTATTTTAAACTCAATAAAATGGCACAAGCCCAAGAAGACGAAAAGTCCATGATATATTTACGACGGTTTGAAGGAGTCTAAAACGGACAAATAGTCTAACTGCAAAAATTGTGGGTTACGAACTGAGAAGTTGGACCAGGGAGTGGGAGAAAGTTCTAGAAACTGAACAAAAGAGCATCGACAGAAAGAAACGACGACTCAACACCACCACTCAACAGCAGAAACTCTTGCGAATTTACATAATTTCAGTTTTCATTTTCATGCGCTTTTTTTCACTCGATTGATGCTCCAATAGAAAATCTACAAAGTTTCATAGCTTTATGTTAAGATAAAATTTTTGAATCTAAAACTGGTTATCACAAATTAAATTGATAACGACTCAAGCTAAATTTCTAAATCACATGAACAAATGAAATAAACTGGCAAAAATTATTATTGAAATAACATTACGTGTGCTGATCAACTTCGCTGACAAAAGAAAAGACGAACGAAACTTTTATACACAAATCAAGTTGTCCAACTCAACCGGTCTGCTATGCATTCTTCAACAGCTTGAATATGATCAAGTTGGAAACATTTAAATTGTAAGTAGAACGGACCATTGTTAGACTGATTTGACGGTACTCTTTGAACACAAAAGTTATCTCCTTGCTGTTACATTAATCTTCGTCATACATTCTCAACTTGCACAACTTTTCTTTCAAGACTTATCTTCAAGTTGTTATTGCACAAACAAATAGCTATATCCGATCAATTAAGGATCATGTTGTGCACATTTTTGTTCTCACTTATATCTTGTTTACACGATCTATATTATATTGTGAAAATCACTGTAACTATTAGAAACTTTTTTATGGACAAATTGAGTTAAGAAGACTATGCTAAGAGTTCCAATTAGGCAAGAGAAAAATCCTAAGCAGGAGTGAGTTTGTACAAAAAGTTGTACCGATCAAATCTTCTAGTGAATCTTTCTTGAAACAGAAGAAGAAGAGACGTATAAGCTAAGCCTTCTAACTTCCATAAGCAAACCATAGCATCTTTTATTTACAGTCATTTTATTATTATTATCTATCTCATCTGCTATCATTCGTGTTGTTAAGATTCTAATATGAGCTGATCTGATGCATTTACGTATATTATATTCACTAAGTAATTTGAGATGTTTCCGCTCTTAGAAATTTGTTTTAGTATCTTAGATTCCTCAATGTTAATGGAATATTAACTTGAGATGTTAACACTGCATAAGTTTTGCATAATTTGTGATAATAGAATAACAGTTATTTTCCTCACCTCTAATATGTTATCTTCGATCTTAACAAGTGGCATTAGAACGGTTCATTTCAATCTCTGAATATCTGATATATCTAATGCCCTCTTTTTACAAAAATCTCATGTTCTCAAAAGAAGTAAATGAAGAATGAAAAATCCGAATGCAGGGGACATCTATCAGCTCAAGCGATGATATGTGGCATGTCATCACATATGGACCGATTAAGATTATGAAAACAAACACAACTGTTGCTCAATCAGATGGTGCTCCTCAAATGGAAGAGAAACCAAAGATGGAGTGGACTGCCGAAGAAAAAAAGAACTCAAGCTAAATTTCTTAATTACATGAACAAATGAAATAAACTGACAAAGACTATTCTTATTAAATTCACTGACAAAAGAAGAGATGGACAAAACTTTTATAGACAAATCAAGTTGTCCAATTCAATCGATCTGCGATGCATTCTTCAACAGCTTTAACTGAATCAAGCTGGCAACATTTAAATTGTAAGCAGAACAGACCAGTTGTTAAGATTGATTTGATGACACTCTTTGAAGACAAAAGTTATCTCCAAATTTATTCTGAACATTGTCAGCAAAGACGTAATAAGGATCTACTGGTTACCCTTTTCCACTATTGTCCAAAGAATTTGAATTAAATAATGTTATATTTGGAAACATGACAAGGGCACGTGGCATTCTCTGCTCAAATGTCGTTTACCTAGTACATATGTGAGTACCGTATATATTTATTAGCGTTGAGGATCAACGCCTATAAATGGAAATGAATCAATAAATGAAAAAACTATTTGAAACGTCTGCCCTTTTTATTGCTTTAAAAGTACTAGAAATTTTTTTTAAACACTCAATTTTCGGCCATATACATAACCCTCATGAAAATATTTTTATAAAATATTATATCCTTTAAAATAAAACATCATCCAACTAGCATTTTAAAAATCAAGTGAAATAGTCATAAAAATGAAATCGTCGCATGTTTTACCAAACCTAAAAAGCAGTAAGTTTGAAAAGTATAGCCCATACTAAACCTCTCAAAAATCTATCAAAAGCATAAATAAATAGTCTTAAAATCTTTAACGTAAATCATGAATCATAAATCGTAAATGCGAAAAAAGTAGAAGCGCTGGTCCTCGGGTGGTGTGCGCCTTCAGTCCAGTCAAATCATCCATCAAGCTCTCCCTCAACCTCACCTGCATCCATCACACCTATTGAGTCTAAAAACTCAACACACCATAATCTTGGTAACAAGTAATACATAATACAATCAACATATAACAGTGAAAAATACTTGTACTTAAAATATCGTTTTCATGAAGATGTATAAATTTCAAACATGAACATTTTCGTAAACCTTTTATAATGCATGAACTTTAAATAGAAACATTTTCATAATGATGCATCAACTTTAAGCATAAACATTTTTATGACATGCATAATGTAAACCTTAGCTTTTTTTTTTCCTCAACATGACATAACATAAAACATTTTTCATGATCATAAACATTTTTCCTTTTCCTTTTCCTTTATTGAATTCAGATCGTTAATTGTAACTTTCCTCATCATGACATAACCTCAAAAGTCGATGGATCCATCTACATGTAACCACAGTACTAGGCGGCGGGGACATCAGCAACACTCTCACCCGTCAACTGAGCCTTGGCCTATCCTCTTTCGAATGGAAATACGATCGTCGGGGTTCCCTCTGGGGCCTTTTCTCATAAATGTGCTCCCTCTAGAGCCTTTTCCCCTCATGATATTCTCATTCTTACCGTTACCACATAACCGTTACCACATATTCGTAATGATGAAAATACGATCGTCGGGCTCCCACTGGGACCATCACCCTCACGATATCTCCAACATTATTGAATTAGTGACAATTACTTCACTTCCTTCAACGTTTTCCATTTCCATCACTTGTAAAAAAAATCATGCATAACATAACATTTTTGTTTTTGAAACCAACCACGCAACATGTCTTTTAAATGTATTCCTTAAATCATAAACATCCCATAGACATTTAAAAAAATAATAATTTAATCATGAACATTTCATAAACATTTAAAATGACATTTTAACCTCAAAACATTTACAATAACATTTTGACATATTAAATCATAAACATATAAATTTCCCTAAACATTTAAAATATCATTTTAACATAAAATTCCATAAACATCCATAACTATAGAAAATAATCATATTAGTACATAAAACAGCATTCAGGGCACTGCCGTGACGTTTACTAATTTTCTAGGTGCAAAAAGACCGTTTTACCCCTAGACGTAAAATTCCTCGTCTTTGACTTTTTCTTGAATTCATTGACCCTAACATGTCCCAAATAATTATTTAAGCATACATGAATTTTTCCATAATTTTATTTAGCTTAAATATTAGACTTTTTCATTTATCTTTAAATAATTGTTTTGACGGTGTTTTAATCCCGAAAAATCCCAAACTTTAGTATAAAATTCCTAATTTCAAAATTTAGTCTTTTTATATTATTTTAGCCCTTATAAACCACGAATCGACCCCCCGTGAGCCGTTTTTCAATTTTTCTTAATTAAAAACCCTATTTTGACACCTAAATTTCGACCCCGAGCCAACTTTCGATTTTCACGAGTTATCCCCCGAACCATGTTGATCCAAAACCTGACCAACATCTTAAAGTACCCTACTGGACCCTTAGACCACTAAGAACCCAAGCCAAAAACCCAAAACGTGGCCCCTCTAATGACCCCCATGCTTGCCGAGAGTTTGATGAAGTTTGGACACTAAGTTTGGTGCATTCAGGAACCTAGCCGACGACTCTATCCAAAAACCAGCGTACCTTTCCCTCACCTAAGACCCTTAACCCTCGACCTATCCCATGCTAAGCCCCTTAAACCAACCCCGGACCCCAGGCGAGTTGTTGCACACCTGCGCGCATGGGCGCGATTTCTCGGGTAGGAGTCCTAGTGGGTTAGGACTCCTCCCAGCCCTCTGGACTCGAACCCTTGCGTGGTTAGGACCCTTTCCTGGACTCAACCCACCTCTCACCGAGCCCTGGCCCCAAGCTGTGGCTCCCCTGCCCTCACACCAAGGAACCCGATCACCCCAAGCTTTTGACAGCAAAAATCGGCTTCCTTGGTGAGTTGCTTGTCTTGCTTGTTCTTGCTTCGACTTTGGTGATTATGGTGCATACGTTAGGGCCTTAATTCATGTATAGACGCCACTAGTTCCAACCTAAGTTCATGGCAGCCCCCTTTTTCATAAAAACTTTAAGAATTTGCATCAAAATATCATGTTTTCGCAAGTGCATGCAATAATCCGAAATTTCTGAAAAATAAATCATGTTGTTCATGCATACAATAATTAAAACAATAATATGATATGATGGATGAGAAAAGGAGATGTATGGCGTGCCTATATGTTTTATACGCACAAATTCACGTTGACGATGAAGAACGGATCGAAACCTTGGCTTGTTTCCCTTTGAACCTTCGAAAAAACCTTCTACCTTGTGTTGTGTGTATCGTGTAGGGGTGGGGAGTGTTTTCAGAAAAGTGGGCGAGAGTTGAGTAGGGTTTTGGGTGGAGTTTTGTATATTATATAGTAAATAAAGTTATTAACTCAAGCTTAGGCCTATTAAGCCAAGTTTAGGCCCATTAGTGCTTGTAAGCCAAGTTTAGGCCCATTAGTGCTTGTTTAGGATTTAAATACAATTTTATCATAGCTTTGTTTAAATAAATTTGTGAATTAAATAGCCGGGTTGCCAAAAAGTTCGCATTTTGTTGAAAAACCAATAACGATAAAATTTACGTCACGGCGTATAAAATCACCTCAAAATCCCTTATTTGCAAAAATATGAAAAACCATCAACTATATTTTAAATAATTAAAAATAATTATTTAATAAAAACATTTTACGTTTTTCAGCTTTCGGTCTCCGTTCCTCGATCGCAACCTGGATATTCCTTAAAAATACAATTTTATGCATGATGATAATAAAATCATATTTAACATGTAAGCATGTATGTCACATAATCAAATAGCAATTAAAATCAGTTAATTACTCATTTTCCATTATTTTCTAGATTTGCATGCAGTTGGATTACGTCGTCTTAATTTTGGACCTTACAATTCCTCCCCCCCTTAATTAGAATTTCGTCCTCGAAATTAAAACTTACCGAATAGTTCTGGATAGCGACCCTTCAAGTCTCTCTCGGTTTCCCAAGTAGCTTCCTCTTCCGAGTGATTCAGCCACTTGACCTTGACCATTATAATGACTTTGTTTCGCAATCTTCTTTCTTGTCTTGCTAAGATATGGAGAGGTCTTTCTTGATAAGTCATATTTGGAGTTAATTGAAGAGGTTCATAGTTTAGTACATGTGACGGATTCGACATGTACTTCCGCAGCATTGAAATGTGGAACACATTGTGAACTCCTGAAAGCGCTGGTGGCAATGCCACTTTATAAGCTAGTGTCCCAATTCTCTCCAAAATCTCAAATGGACCAATAAATCTTGGACTAAGTTTGTCTTTCTTGCCAAATCGCATAACACCCTTCATAGGTGCTATTGTAACGTCTGCCCTTTTTATTGCTTTAAAAGTACTAGAAAATTTTTTTTTTCTATCCCTTTTTTTTTCCCAGCCATCACATAAAAAATTTTTTATAAAATATTTTCTCCTTTGAAATATAACATCACCCAACTAGCTTTTTAAAAATAAAGTGAAATAGTCATAAAAATTGAAATCGTCTACTGTTTTACCAAACCTAGAAAAGCAATAATTTGAAAGTATAGTCCATACTAAACCTCTCAAAAATCCCTCAAAAGCATAAATAAATAGTCTAAAAATCTTTAACTGAAGTCATATTCATAAAACGTAATGCGGAAAAATAGAAGCGCTGGTACTCGGGTTGTGTGCACCTTCAGTCCAGTCAAATCACCCGTCAAGACCTCCCTCAAATTCACCTGCATCCATCACACCTAGTGAGTCTAAAGACTCAACATACCATCATCTTTATAGCAAGTAATACGTAATACAATCAACATATAACAGTGAAAAATATTTGTACTTAAAATATCGTTTTCATGAAGATGTATAAACTTCAACCATGAACATTTTCGTAAACCCTTTTATGATGCATAAACTTTAAATAGAAACATTTTCATAATGATGCATCAACTTTAAGCATAAACATTTTCATGACATGCATAACATAAACCTTAACATTTTCCTTTTTCCTCTACATGACATGACATAAAACATTTTTCATGATCATAAACATTTTTCCTTTTCCTTTTTGTTGAATTCAGATCGTTAATTGTGACTTTCCTGACATGACATGAACATGAAAAATCGATGGATCCATCTACATGAAACCACAGTACTGGACGGCGGGGACATCAGCAACACTCTCACCGGTCAACTGAGCCTTGGCCTATCATGATTCGAATAAAATACGATCAACGAGGCTCCCTCTGGGGCCTTCTCCCATAAATGGGCTCCCTCTGGGGTCTTCTCCTCTCACGATATTCTCATTCTTACCTCAAACCTCATAACCTCATATTCGTAATAATGGAAACACGATCGTCGGGCTCCCACTGGGACCGTCACCCTCACGACATCTCCAACATTAATGAATTAATCACAATTACTTCACTTTCTTCAACGTTTCTTATTCTCATCACTTTATAAAAGTCATGCATTACATATAATTTTGTTTTTGAAACAAAGCATGCAACATGTCTTTTAAATGTTTTCCTTAATTCATAAAAATTCCGTAGACATTTAAAAATCGTAATTTAATCATGAACATTTCATAAACATTTAAAATGACATTTTAACCTCAAAACATTTAAAATAACATTTTGACATATTAAATCATAAAAATATAAAACTCCCTAAACATTTAAAATATCATTTTGACATATAAAATCCATAAACATTTAAAATATCATTTTAACATAAAAAATTCATAAACATCCGTAACTATAGAAAATAATCATATTAGCACATAAAATAGCATTCAGGACACTGCCATGACGTTTACTAATTTTAGGTGCAAAAAGACCGTTTTACCCCTAGACGTAAAACTCCTCGATTTTGACTTTTTCTTGAATTCATTGACTCTAACATGTCTCAAATAATTATTTAAGCTTACTTGAATTTTCTCATATTTTTATTTGGCTTAAACATTAAACTTTCTCATTTATCTTTAACTAATTGTTTTCACGGTGTTTTAATCCCGAAAAATCTCAAACTTTAATATAAAATTCCTAAATTAAAAACTTAGTCTTTTAATAATTATTTGAGCTTAAATATAGTTTTTCATAATTTTATTAAGCTTAAAACTAGGTGTTTCAATTAACTCGTTAATTAGCGTTTCGTGAGGCGATTAAATCCCGATTAAATCAAAAACTCATTATTTTGATCCCAAATTTTAACCATAGCATTTTTATCATTTATTCTACCCTTAGGAGTCATGAACCGCACCCGTGGACCCATGGTTCCAATTTTTGACTTGTAATTTTCGAAATTGACCCTCACATGAACACCCCGAGCCATCTCCCAAATTACTGGAGCCATGGTCGAGCTGCCTCAAGCCAAACCCTAGCCAACCCACCTAGGAACCCTACTGACCAAGCCTAGCCCCTAGAACAAGCACCTAAGCCGCTCAAAGTCGCTTGAAACTGGACCTAAAATTCTGCATTCTGTGCGTGAGTCTCATTGGTACAAAAAGGACTCCTATCTAGTCTAGGCTCCTTCCAACCGAGCCACCACCGAGCCCGGCACACCCTAACCTCCCTGGACCACACCCAAACCCTGCCCAGACCAGGCCAAGCCCTGGACCTCGCTCACGAAGCACCTGAATCAGGAAGCAACCTGCGCGCACAAGCTGCCTTCATGGTGCCTCTCTCACGTTTTCTGTTTTTCTCGAGCCAGCAGCCAGCCCACCACTCCAGCCCCTATCCCGACTCATGCACATCATCCTAGGACCCTGATGAACCCCTAGCCCAGCCCCAAACAGAGCCAACCCCCTGAAATTCTCGGCCACCCTGAATTCTTACGCATGAAGAGTCCCTTCTCGCAAGGGCTCTTCCTCACCTGCCTCCCTCGACCCTAGCCACCCTAGGACCCTGACTAGCCTTCAAACCTGACCTTGGCCAAGCCCCCAACCAGCCCTGGCTAGCCCCATAACCCCATGCAAGGAAAACGAGCCCCATACATGAACAACACACTCTCGGCCCTTCAATATAGCATACAGTTCCATGTTGCTTTTATGTGCAGCGTGTCGTGAGTTTTCTAGGACCCCATAGGACGTGTAAATCATGCTTGATCATTACCTAAATCATGGCAGCCCCTCAACACATATTAAACATGTTTTTGGAACAACAATTCACAAGTTTACTTCATGTACATGCAATATTTAGAAAATATTCATAAAAACCTCATGCTTTTCATTCAAATATAATTTAAACAATAATACGATTTGATAGACGAGAAAAGGAGATGTATGGCGTGCCTTTGCGTTTTAAACGCACGATAAACCGCTGTCGACGAAGAACGGATTGAAACCTTTGGCATGAATTCCCTTAAACCTCTTCGAAAAACACCCTACAACCTGCTCTGTGTGTGTCGTGTGTGTTGTGTCTTTTGTGGGAGAGAATTTTCTGAATTTCAAAGAGTGTGGCCGAGAGTTTTTGTTTGCAAAGTAAAGGGTTTTTAGCACTTTAAATACCAATTAACTACTAACTAGGCTTTAGGCCTATTAAGCCTCTAAATTAAGCCCATTAGTCTTAATTAGGACTTAATAAAATATTAACAAGGTTTTTGTTTAAATAAATTTGTGAATTTATTTGCCGGGTTGCCAACACGTTCGAATTTTTGTTGAAAAACCAACACCGATAAAAATTACGCCCCGGCGTATAAAATCACCCCAAAACCCCTTTTTATCAAAAATAAGAAAAAGCACCCCCCTTAATTTAAATAATTAAAAATAATTATTTAATAAAAACATTTTCTATTTTTCAGCCCTCGGTCTCCGTTCCTCGATCGCAACTCGAATAATCTTTAAAAATACATTTTAATGCAATCATGTAGAAAAATATATTTTAAACATGCAAATATGCACAACATAATTAATTCATGCAATTAAAACATTTAATTAAAATACAAGAGAATTTAATAATTGCATGCATGTGGTTCGCGTGGACCTTTAAATTTTTCGGGGCGTTACAGCTATTTTCACAAATACATGATCTCCCACTGCAAACTCCAAGTCCCTTCGTCTCTTGTCCGCATAACTCTTCTGTCGGCTTTGTGCAGTCTTCATTCTATCCTGAATTTTGACTACAAGCTCGGCAGTCTCCTCACTTACATCCGAACCAATCTCTCTTCTTTCCCCAACCTCGTCCCAATGAATAGGAGATCTACATTTTCTTCCATAAAGTGCCTCAAAAGGAGCCATCTCGATTGATGATTGGAAACTATTATTGTAGGTGAACTCCACTAGAGGTAACTTTGGTTCCCAACTGCCCTGGAAATCAATAACACATGCTCGCAGTAGATCTTCCAAAATATGTATAACTCTTTCTGACTGACCATCAGTTTGAGGGTGGAACGCTGTACTGAACAATAACTTGGTCCCCATCGCTGCATGTAGACTTTTCCAAAAAGATGACGTGAATCTCGGATCCCTGTCAGAAACAATAGATACAGGAATTCCATGCAAACGAACTATCTCTCGAATATATAAGTCGGCTTACTGAATCATGGTGAAAGTCGTCTTAATAGGTAGACAATGCGCTGATTTGGTAAGACGATCAACTATCACCCATATAGCATTGAACCCTTTAACTGTCTTTGGCAATCCCACAACAAAGTCTATGGTGACATTTTCCCATTTCCACTCGGGAATAAGGAGTGGCTTCAATTTCCCCGCTGGTCTTTGATGCTCTGCTTTGACTTGCTGACAAGTCAAACACTCGGATACGAATCTCAAAATGTCCCTCTTCATGCCTGGCCACCAATATAACAACTGCAAATCTTTGTACATCTTTGTACTTCCCGGATGGATGGAGTAAGGTGTGTCATGGGCTTCCTTCATAATAAGATCTCTCAAGGAATCGTCACTAGGAACCCATATACGATCTCGATAGCGAACTAAACCATCCACCACTTAATATAAATTCCGGCCCTTGGCTTCATTCCTAGCTCTCCACTTTTGCAACTGCTCATCAGTGGACTGTCCATCTCGAATTCTATTTCTCAAAGTCGACTAGATTGATAATGTGGCAAGATTTGGGGCCTCGCCCCTAGCATACACTGTAAGCTCAAACCGCTGTATCTCGGACTGCAACGGTTTTTGGAGTGATAATTGAGTGATAACTGCTGCCTTTCTGCTCAACGCGTCTGCCACTACATTAGATTTTCCCGGATGTTAGCTAATGTCACAATCATAGTCCTTCACTAACTCAAGCCATTTGCGCTGTCTCATATTCAACTCCTTTTGGGTGAAGAAGTATTTCAAACTTTTATGATCGGTGAATATCTTGAACTTCTCCCTATAAAGGTAGTGTCTCCAGATTTTTAGTGCAAAGACTACTGCTGCAAGCTCAAGATCATGAGTAGGGTAGTTTTTTTCGTGAATTTTCAGCTGCCTCGACGAATAGGCGATAACTCGGTCATTTTGCATCAGAACTGCGCCCAAACCAAGTTTAAAAGCGTCAGTATAAAGAACATACTCCCCTTGCCCTGATGGCATAGATAACAATGGCGCTGTAATCAAGGCCTGCTTCAGTTTATCAAAATTGTCTTGACACTCGGATCTCCAAATAAACTTTACATTTTTCTTCGTCAAGGATGTCAAAGGCACTGCAATAGATGAGAATCCCTTGATGAATTTGCGATAATAGCCAGCTAGTCGCCTAGTCCCAAGAAACTGCGAATCTCGATAACACTCTTCGGTACTGGCCACTCTTTCACTGCTTCCACTTTACTCGGATCAACTTCCACGCCATCACTAGAAATGATGTGGCCTAAGAATGCCTCTCTATCAAGCCAAAACTCGCACTTACTGAACTTTGCATAAAGCTTTTTGTCTTGCAGTACCTGCATTGTTGTCCTCAATTGGCGACTATGCTCCTCTCTGCTCTTGGAATAAATCAATATGTCATCAATGAAGACAATAATAAACTGATCCAGATATGGCTGAAATACGCGATTCATGAGATCCATGAAGATCGCTGGCGCATTGGTCAACCCGAATGGCATGACCATAAACTCATAGTGCCCATATCTTGTGCGAAATGCTGTCTTATGAACATCTGACTCTTTTACCTTTAACTCATGGTATCCAGATCGCAGATCAATATTAGAAAATATTGATGCTCCTTGCAATTGATCAAACAAATCTTCAATTCTAGGCAGTGGATACTTATTCTTGATGGTGACCCTATTGAGCTCTCGATAATCAATGCAAAGACCCATACTACCATCCTTCTTCTTCACAAATAATACCGGTGCGTCCCATGGAGAATAACTAGGGCGAATAAAACCCTTGTCTAGCAATTCTTCGATTTGATCTTTCAGCTCTTTCATTTCAGCCGGTGCTAGACGATAAGGTGCTTTTGATATAGGAACTGTGCACGACATTAGATCAATAGAGAATTCCACTTCACGATCGGGCGGAATGCCAGAAACGTCTTCGGGAAAGACGCTAGGAAAATCTCTCACAATATCAACATCTTCTAACTTCTAACTGATAGATGCATGTGTGGTGGTGACGCATGCTAGAAAAGCTTGGCATCCCCGCTTAATAAGTTTCCTCGCACAAAGACAAGAGATGATGTGCAGCATTTGCTTGTTCCTTGCCGCCTCGAAGACAAAAGATTTACCACTAGGTGGCCTAATAGATACTGATCGCTGACTGAAAATCAATCGAAGCTCCATTTGCTGATAGCCAATCCATCCCAAGTATAATATCAAATTCGGGCATAGAAAGCACAATAAGGTCTGCCCGAACCACATCTTTGAATAAACGAAGCTCCAGATTTTTGACAATTTTAGACGTGAGCATAAGATCACCGGATGGAATAGAAACTTTGAAACCCAAACCCATATCTTGAGGAGTAATATTCAGTCTTTTGATGAAGGTTTCAGATATAAATGAATGTGTAGCTCCCGAATCTAGCAATGCGTAGGTAGATACACCTAGAATGATGATCCTCCCTGCGGTGAAAGATGTCTATTAAATCTTTTCGTGTTGAAACTTAAGGATTTTACTATAATTAATTCCCAAAGTTATGTTTAGATTGCGTGTCAAACCTAAACATTTCTTGAAAAATTTGCATTTAGCCCTTCAAATTTGGATATTTTCATTAAGGCCCTTATATTTTCGAAATTTTTCCTTTTTAGTCCTTGACGATTTCGGAAATCACAATCATGGTCCTTTAAAAACTCGGTAATTGCATTTTGGTCCCTTAACATTGGAAAATTATCATTTAAATCCCCAAAAATTTCGAAATTCTCCCAAATCCCCTTTAATATGATGTTTTTTAAATTTTGGCCTAAAAATTTTTATTTGGAAATAAACCATCCTTTACATAAAATAAGGCACAAAACTAACATCATTTCATGTGGCTTCTAAAATCATAACTTAAGTTCAACCAAGTAGAACATGCAACCTAATTTCCACTAGGTTAGATCTTGTTCCCAAATCAATTCTAATAACAAATTTAACATTTCATGCAATAATAAGCAATATAAAAATGTTAATGACTAGGTTACCCGTGATGAGTGTAGTGTCCTGCCTCTTCCTCAGCTTCTTCGGCATTCATAATATAAGCTTGTGCCGTAGTAGCTGCTTTCCTCTTTGGGCAATCAATAGCTTTGTGTCCCGCCTCTTTGCAGTAGAAACATTTGAATGATCCCCATTCACATTTTCCCAGATGTAGACGGTTGCACACTTTGCATGGTTGTCTCTCAGCAGGCTTCGGTGCTCCAAGATTTTGTGGCTTTGGTGGCGCTGGCTTCTTGACTGGACCTTGGGGCTTTTGAGGCCCTTGAGGTCTAGGAGGACCCGTATATGGTTTCTTATTCGGCAAATTGTTACTTTGGTGTAGTTGCCTCTTGCGCTGTAGCTCAAAGTCAATGTCTTTCAAGGATTGCTCAGCCTGATATGCATAGGTAACTGCTGTATCATGATCCACAGGACGCATCATCATAACTTTATCTCGTATGGTGGGCCGCAGACCATCCATAAAGTGTCTGAGCTTCTCTTCAGCATCCCTGGCAATAAGGGGTACAAAGTGACAACCCCTATCAAATTTCTTGACAAACTCAGCAACAGTCGAGTCTCCCTGTCGGAGGCTCATAAACTCTCTCTTCAGCCGTCCTTTAACATCAGCAGTAAAATACTTACCATAGAATATTGTTTTGAACTGAGCCTAAGTAAGTGTAGCAAGGTCAACACCCTGCTAAGCTCCTTCCCACCATAGAGAAGCGTCATCCCTCAACAGATAAGTGGTACACCTCACACGGTCCTCATCTCCCATATCTAAATAGTGAAAGTGTACCTCAAGAGAACGAATCCATCCCTCTGCAGCAAAAGGGTCGGTAGTGCCAAAAAATTCCTTCGGCACTAGCCTCCGGAACTGATCATAAATGTCGTGCTGTGGCCTAGGCGCCTGCTGCAACTGCTGTTGTTGCATCTGTTGTAACTGTTGTTGTAGCTGCTGCTGCTGTATCTGCTGCTCGAAGAGACGAGCGATCCCTTCCAAAGCACGAGTAGCAGCATTTGGTGGTGGTGGTGGTGGAGGTCCATTCCCTTGACTATTCCCTTGACGACTAACACTGTTCTCTCCTTGGTTCTCATTTACAGGGGCACGTCTAAGAGGCATTTTATCTGAACGTTTTTCAAATTCTAATGTAACCAACATGCATTTAAATATAAGTTCTCTAATCATGCGACATATCCTATCTCATATAGCAATTTAAGCATGCAAAGCATAATTACTTAAAAAGTTCGTAAAGATAGGATATGTCGCATGATTATCTCATATAGCAATTTAAGCATGCAAAGCATAATTACTTAAAAAGTTCGTAAACATGTACAATAAGCATAATATTCATGAAGTCATGCAGGTAACATCATACTGAATCATATAAAGCATTTAAAAACTTACAACTTTGAGGCTTGACGACTGATCTTTCCGGCTCTGATAGTGGCACAACCCTTTACAGGACCTTTGCTCTGATACCAACTGAAACGTCTGCCATTTTTATTGCTTAAAAAGTACTAGAATGTTTTTTAAAAAACACTCAATTTTCGGCCATATATAAAATATTTTATCCTTTAAAATAAAACATCATCCAACTAGCATTTTAAAAATAAAGTGAAATAGTCATAAAAATGAAATCGTCGCATGTTTTACCAAACCTAAAAAGCAATAAGTTTGAAAAGTATAGCTCATACTAAACCTCTCAAAAATCTCTCAAAAGCATAAATAAATAGTCTTAAAATCTTTAACGTAAATCATGAATCGTAAATCGTAAATGCGGAAGAAGTAGAAGCACTGTTCCTCGGGTTGTGTGCGCCTTCAGTCCACTCAAATCATACGTCAAGCCCTCCCTCAACCTCACCTGCATCCATCACACCTAGTGAGTCTAAAGACTCAACACACCATAATCTGGGTAACAAGTAATACGTAATACAGTCAACATATAACAGTGAAAAATACTTGTACTTAAAATATCGTTTTCATGAAGATGCATAAACTTCAAACATGAATATTTTCGTAAACCTTTTATGATGCATGAACTTTAAATAAAAACATTTTCATAATGATGCATCAACTTTAAATATAAACATTTTCATGACATGCATAACGTAAACCTTAACCTTTTCCTTTTTCCTCAACATGACATAACATAAAACATTTTTCATGATCATAAACAGTTTTCCTTTGTTGAATTCAGATCGTTAATTGTGACTTTCCTCATCATGACATAAACCTCAAAAGTCGATGGATCCATCTACATGTAACCACAGTACTAGGCGGCGGGGACATCAGCGACACTCTCACCCGTCAACTGAGCCTTGGCCTATCCTCTTTCGAATGGAAATACGATCGTCGGGTTCCCTCTGGGGCCTTTTCTCATAAATGTGCTCCCTCTAGAGCCTTTTCCCCTCATGATATTCTCATTCTTACCGTTACCACATAACCGTTACCACATATTCGTAATGATGAAAATACGATCGTCGGGCTCCCACTGGGACCATCACCCTCACGATATCTCCAACATTATTGAATTAGTCACAATTACTTCACTTCCTTCAACGTTTTCCATTTCCATCACTTGTAAAAAAAATCATGCATAACATAACATTTTTGTTTTTGAAACCAAGCACGCAACATGTCTTTTAAATGTATTCCTTAAATCATAAACATCCCATAGACATTTAAAAAAATCATAATTTAATCATGAACATTTCATAAACATTTAAAATGACATTTTAACCTCAAAACATTTACAATAACATTTTGACATATTAAATCATAAACATAAAATTCCCTAAACATTTAAAATATCATTTTAACATAAAAATTCCATAAACATCCATAACTATAGAAAATAATCATATTAGTACATAAAACAGCATTCAGGGCACTGCCATGACGTTTACTAATTTTCTGAGGCAACGACTTTGACTTTTTCTTGAATTCATTGACCCTAACATGTCCCAAATAATTATTTAAGCATACATGAATTTTTCCATAATTTTATTTAGCTTAAATATTAGACTTTTTCATTTATCTTTAAATAATTATTTTGACGGTGTTTTAATCCCGAAAAATCCCAAACTTTAATATAAAATTCCTAAATTCAAAATTTAGTCTTTTTATATTATTTTAGACCTTATGAACCACGAATCGACCCCCCGTGAGCCATTTTTCAATTTTTCGTAATTAAAAACCCTATTTTGACACTAAACTTTGACCCCGAGCCAACTTTCGATTTTCACGAGTTACCCCCGAACCATATTGATCCAAAACCTGACCAACATCTTAAAGTACCCTACTGGACACTTAGACCACTAAGAACCCAACCCAAAAACACAAAACGTGGCCCCTCTAATGACCCCCATGCTGGCCGAGAGTTTGATGAAGTTTGAACTCTAAGTTTGGTGCATTCAGGAACCTAGCCGACGACTCTAGCCACAAACCAGCGTACCTTGCCCTCACCTAAGACCCTTAACCCTCGAACTAGCCCATGCTAAGCCACTTAAACCAACCCCGGACCCCAGGCAAGCTGCTGCACACCTGCGCGCATGGGCGCGATTTCTCGGGTAGGAGTCCTAGTGGGTTAGGACTCCTCCCAGCCCTCTGGACTCGAACCCTTACATGGTTAGGACCATTTGCCGGACTCAACACACCTCTGACCGAGCCCTGGCCCCAAGCCGTGGCTCCCCTGCCCTCACACCAAGGAACCCGATCACCCCAAGCTTTTGACAGCAAAAATCGGCTTCCTTGGTGAGTTGCTTGTCTTGCTTGTTCTTGCTTCGACTTTGGTGATTATGGTGCATACGTTAGGGCCTTAATTCATGTATAGACGCCACTAGTTCCAACCTAAGTTCATGGCAGCCCCCTTTTTCATAAAAACTTTAAGAATTTGCATCAAAATATCATGTTTTCGCAAGTGCATGCAATAATCCGAAATTTCTGAAAAATAAATCATGTTGTTCATGCATACAATAATTAAAACAATAATATGATATGATGGATGAGAAAAGGAGATGTATGGCGTGCCTTTACGTTTTATACGCACAAATTCACGTTGACGATGAAGAACGGATCGAAACCTTGGCTTGTTTCCCTTTGAACCTTCGAAAAAACCTTCTACCTTGTGTTGTGTGTATCGTGTAGGGGTGGGGAGTGTTTTCAGAAAAGTGGGCGAGAGTTGAGTAGGGTTTTGGGTGGAGTTTTGTATATATTATATAGTAAATAAAGTTATTAACTCAAGCTTAGGCCTATTAAGCCAAGTTTAGGCCCAATAGTGCTTGTTTAGGATTTAAATAAAATTTTATCATAGCTTTGTTTAAATAAATTTGTGAATTAAATAGCCGGGTTGCCAAAAAGCTCGCATTTTGTTGAAAAACCAACAACGATAAAATTTACGTCCCGGCGTATAAAATCACCTCTTATTTTCAAAAATATGAAAAACCATCAACCATATTTTAAATAATTAAATATAATTATTTAATTAAAATATTTTACGTTTTCAGTCTTTGGTCTCCGTTCCTCGATCGCAACTTGGATATTCCTTAAAAATACAATTTTATGCATGATGATAATAAAATCATATTTAACATGTAATCATGTATGTCACATAATCAAATAGCAATTAAAATCAGTTAATTACTAATTTTACATTATTTCCTAGATTTGCATGCAGTTGGATTACGTCGTCTTAATTTTGGACCTTACACTATTGTTACCTTAATCTTCATCATACATTGTCAACTTGCACAGCTTCTTTTCAAGACTTATCTTCAAGTTGTTATTGTACACGCAAAAAGCTCTATCGAATCAATTAAGGATCATGTTGTGCACTTTTTTGTTCTCACTTATATCTTATTTACACGAGCTATATTATATTGTGAGAACACTGTAACTATCATAAAATTGTTTATGAACTGATTGAGTTAAGAAAAGAGTGTGCTAAGAGTTCCAATTAGGCAAGAGATAAATTCTAAGTAGGAGTGAGTTTGTACAAAAAGTTATATCGATCAAATCTTCTAGGGAATCATTTTGGAAACATAAGAAGAAGAGACGTAGAAGCTTAGCCTTGGAATTTCCATAAAAAAACCCTTGCATCCTTTATTTACAGTCATTTTATTGTTATCTATCTCATCTGCTATCATTCATGCTTTTAAGCTTCTAACATGAGCTGATATGTTGCATTAACATGTATTATATTCGCTGAGTAATTTGAGTTGTTTCCGCTCATAGCAATTTGTTTTAGTAGCTTAAATTCCTCAGTGTGATTGGAATATTAACTTTTATTAACACATCATAAGTTCCACATGATTTTTCATAATAGCTTAACAGTTAATTCATCTACCTCTAAACTGTTATCTTTTATCCTAACAAGTTGAATCAGAGTGGTTCATTTCAATATCTGAATATATGATATATCTAATGGCCTCTTTTTACAAAATTCTCATGTTTTCAAAAGAAGAAAATGAAGATTGAAAAATTCGAATGCAGGCACATCTATCAGCTCAAGATAATGACATATGGTATGTCATCATAGATGGACCGATGAATATTACGGAAAAAAAACACAAATGTTGACCAATCAGATGATGTTCCTCAAATGGTAAAGAAACCATGATGGAGTGCACTGTCGAAGACAAAAAGAAAGCTAACCTTTTACAAGATATTAGATAAAAGTATGTTTAGTAAAATTAAAACATGTTCAACTCATGAAGAAATAAGGGAAAAACTAACCCAACTTTCTGAAGAATTGATTAGACAAAAGAGAACAAGCTGATGGTGGTCGTTCAGAAGTTCGAAGTTTGGAAAGATTATGAAAGAGTTCGATGAAAGGTTCAACAACATAGTTATCGAGCTGGTGTCCCTTTGGAGGATTACAATAACATGAGAGGCTGCACTTAAAGTGATGAGAGCCTTGCTAAAAGATTGAGACTTCGAAACCATAGCCACGCGAGAGTCCAAATATCTAAATAAGCTCGAAATGCACGATCTGTTTGCCGATTTAAAGGTATACGAGTTTGAAATAGGAACAAGAAATGAAGAAGAGTCATATGCCCCACAAGTTACAAAATCCCTTGTTACAACGGAATAGGCCCTCGTTAATGATTACTATAATTATCGAGCATATTTTTTAATAGAATTATTATTAATAATTATTAAAATAATATGTTATTATCATTTGTTGTAATCATAATTATATTATTACTATAAAAACTAATTATTACTATATTTATTATATTAATATGTAAGTATTATAGTTATAATTTTATTTATAAATTTTAATTATAATTATTATTAGATGTAATAATTACCCCTATTGAAAAAGCAATCAAAGCGTTTTATTTGTGTTGCTTCACAATTTAAAAGATTTTATTTGTACAGTTATCATCAACTATAATTTTTGGTAAAAAATGATTAGTTCCATAATTAATATAAGAGATAATGTTATGTTATTTATTCTCATGGATTGTAAAAATAATTATTGAGATGGTGAATGTTGAAATGCAATAATTATTCATGATGATTGATCAATCGGAGCGTGATGAGTAGGCTGCTCAATTTAAAATATTTAGAATTGCATCGTTATCATCAACTATAACTTTTAATAAAATGACAAGCACTCGATATTGCATGATATATTAATTATATATATAAGGGTAAATTGTGATAAAACTAATGAGGATAATTTTACATTTAAAAATATATAAAGAAGATCTTACAAAAAAAAGTTAGGAAACTCAATTTTTTAAACATTTTATGATAGGACCGGTTAAGGAAGTATAAGTGTTTAGAAAGGGAGAAATGAATAAACACTTAGAATTTTTTAACTCTTTTCTATTGAGTGAATCAGTTCTTTGAGGAACTGATCCTAAATTCTTGTTTGTCAATATAGATCAGTCAACTGTTAAAAGTGCGCAATCAGACTGAAATATAGACTGAATACTTATGGTAAATATAGTGTAAAACTGAAATGATAACTGAACCGAACACACGGATTTTTATGGATATTCAGAGACTTCAAATGCTCTTACGTCACCCCTTCTATCACAAAGATATGATTTTACTAAAAGACTTAGATATATTACAACAGATTATAATACTCCACTTCAGCCAGTCTTACACATTGCCAAACTGAAATTCTTAGATTAACAACTTGTGTACAGTTAGTAACTGAAACGCTCTGAATTGGTAGCCTGAATGCTACTGATAAATACAATAGATGTAGAGCTTAAATGTGTGATCTGTAAACTTGATAATATACTCGTGAAGTGTATCATAAATTATTTGATTGCTCTGTGTGCTTTGCTTGCTTTTCAGTCACCAACCATCTTCAACTCATTCGATCATATATATATATATATAGTATTCGTTCTCAACGGTCATATTGAATTCATTTAATGAACCTTTAATGACAAATATATGTTGAATCGTCGTGTAGTTAATTTATCTTATAATAGTACGAAGTATTCAGACTGTTCTGTTCTGATACTACTATTTTGTTTTGGTACGACATGTCAGTCTGTCTGCTGATTCTTCAACTTATGACATGACCAACCGATTAGAGGTCAACTGATCAGCCAATCAGTTCAAATGAGCATTATCAATTGTAATTGATATCTTATCAGTTAAGAATACTTCAGTTTGATAAGGTTTTCTACCTCAGTTCAACCGAAGTCTTCAATCTGGGCATTATCAATTGTAACTGATGTTTTCTCAGTTAAGAATACTTCAGTTTGACAAGGTTTTTCTAGCTCAGTTCAACCGAAGTCTTCAGTTACGTTTATTTGACTTTTTGATCGGTCATATATTTTCAATTCTTCTTACGGATTAATTTGTCAAACTCTGAAATCTATAATATTGCAACACTTTACTTTGACAATTTACGTGTTCTTCTTTAAAAATTTACAAAAAAATTCGAAAGTTTATAAGCTCTCAAATATATTATAACGAAATAAGTTATAATCAATCAAACAATCTCTTGAGAGAGTTATAGAAGAGGTGACTACTTGTTAAAAATTTGGTATGTTTGATTATGCTAATCATACATTAAATTTGAAACTGAAATTTGTATTATTTTTAAAACTCCCTCCTCAATTTTTTATTCATTTTCTCCTATTATATTATATTTTCTTATCCCAACTCATTCTCACTTACCCCATTTTTTTCCCGTCGACCCGAAGAATCTCTAGGCTTCCACCACCTCCTTCAAGACTACATGCCAAGCAAAACCCATGGATTAGACTGACGAAGATTTCAAATGGGGTTACATAAGGTAGAAAGAAGGTAGAAAACCAAGTGACATCGACAACCGATTTCTTGGAGAATCATGAAAGCAAAGCAAGTGAGTTTCTTCTTCTTCTTCTTTTTTCTCGATTTTCCAGCAATTTGATATGTGTTACCACATTTGTTATTGATTTATGTTACTCTCACGATTTCGACAGTTAATCCCTAGCCACCAAAACCCACCGCCTCGACACCCACGGACGGAGAAGGCATCTGGAAGCAAAAAAAAAAAAATTGGCTCAAAAAGCACACAGATCTTCCCTGTACGCGTGTGACTAAAATAAGAGGGTCGGAACCAGAGGAATTTCGTTTTTCGTAATTTTCAAAAAAAATTGGTCCACTTTTGTTTCAATAAATACCTTATTTATAAAAATACCTTAGTTTTGTGATCTCTTCGATAGATGTTTATATACTAATTTTGGTTGTGCATTTTTTAGCTTTCATAACTTTGCTAGTACTTGTCATTTTTGCTCAAGATATAATCATCAATTGATTGGCATGGTTGTTGTTATGCTCTGTACAGTTGAAATTGTAAGAACTTGGATTTTGACGTGCTTCCCATTTTTCTGTAGTCTTATAACAGTGTTGTTGTGAGAAATGGATTGGAGCAAGATTTAGTATATTCATAGGCATTTTATTTATTTTTTTGGACTATTATGATGAATAGGTTTAAAGGTGAGTCCCCCTATTCAAGGAGGAACAAACTATCATATTTTTTGTTCTATTAACCAATATTATGTAGATGTTGAGATTGCCAATTTTTTTAGAATGAATTAGCTAATTGGAGATAAGCATGGGTGAGAAAGGGAATTATTTTGTTGTTTATGTTGCGGTCGGTTGTGGAATAATGATAGAAGGGTTAGCAAGATGGACCGGACCTATTGGCAAGTTGCATGATAAATTTGTATAATATTTTTATTTGATTATAATTTTTTTTTTGCTTATGTGTTTCGTTTTTTTCGGTCTATTATTAATTTTCTTGCGTATGGTTACAATATATATTACTGTTAGATTTTTTCATGTGGTGTTGGTGCACGAAAAATTGAAAAATTCATTGGAGTTAATCTAGAGTATGAATTTTTCAAGTTCAATTTGTTTTTAAAGTTTAAATTAATTGTAGTTATTTTATGAACTTAATGTTTATGATTAAATGGTAGGTCGTACAATCATCCTTTCGGTCAGTCATGTACAAGCAGTTGTTTGTTTTTTCTTCTCTGTGACAGCAAACAAATGTTTGTCATCAATTTTTAATATTCTTTTCATTGTTTTTGTTTGTCTTTTTTTGTTACTAATTTTGATAGTACCTGTTGTTTGAAATAATTTTAGAAGCTTACGTTGTTTTTAATTTGTTTTATTAATATTTTTTAATTTTTTTTTTGCTTTGTGCAGAAATGGTTAAAAAAAAGTCAATGATAATGAGGCTTATATGCAAAGAGGAAAAGATGCAATGTCACGATGTTCTTCTATTTATTTTAGAAAAGTGATGAACAAGCTTGAACCAAAACTCAATAAGAGGCAAGGAGCAAGGATCATTAGTACTCGTTTTGGTAAAGGGTTGAAGACGCCTAAACTCTCCATCTACAGTACCAGAGTTGATGTGATATTGAAGAGTTTCAACCGTGACTCCCCATCCTTTGTCTTTGGGAAGGGCATTGTCGTCCCTTTTACATCATTCGAGTTTCTATCGTCCTTGGTCTACCTCATGGGGGCCAATCTAGTAAACCAAGATCTCATAACAAAGTCAAATTTTTTATCACGTTATTTTGCAAGGAAGCTTAGCAAAGCAATAAGAAAGATAATTTCTGAAAATCTCTTATTATTAGCTGTATCAAATGATGATCGCAATTGGATGATTTTGTTAGAATTTTTACTTTGTTTGTGTTGAATTGCATAGTATTTCGCTAAGTACCAATTGACACCCTAGTTTGCATTTTTTTAAATTGATGATTTCCGAATTTTTTTGGATATTCATGAAGAGACGCTGCCCATAGATTTCTATGCGATAAGATTTCTGGACATATTGGAAATTCGGAAGGAGCAATAGGAAGGAAATTGTAGTGCCCAAAAACTAGAACACGTAAATCACATGCATGATTGAATTAATTTTTTTATTTAGTTAATAATTTATACAATGGATGTTAGGTGTTAAATTATCTTAAATATATATATATATTATTTCATTAAGTAATTTAAAATGTTTTCATGAATTTTAGTTTTCAGACAATATTCGATGCCGAACCGGGAAAGGAAACCCGATGCGATTAAGATGTTAAAATTTAAGTTAAATTTTTATTTTAAGTCAAGAAAATATTATTTTAAAGGATTTATAAATTTTATCATTTTAGGGCCAAACTAAATTTATCGAGTGAAATAGAAATGTTAAGCATTTTATTTATCAAAATTAGAAAATAAGAGATTTAAATACGTCCACTCGAAATAAAATATTTAATAATTTTTTTTGACATAATTAATTAAAATAGGTATTATTTAATTAAGGGTACAACTAAAAATTTATAGTACTCTTAATTTCAAAATTTGGAAGGCTAAATTATTAATTTAAATTATAAGAGCTTAATTAGTGTTTTAATTAAACTAAAACACCTAATCATTATCCCGTTTAAATACAAGAGTCCTAACATATCCTAGACATAAAATCCACGGCCAAACACAACCCACACATTGAAAACTCGCACACACAAAAACACACTAAGTTGGCCGACAGTTTGTGATGCTAGGGAAGGAGGATTTTTTCTTTCTTCCAACAGCAACTTAGGGGGATCATCACCTACCATACTTGATTTATTTAGCCACTTTTCAAGCCAAAAAATGAAGCAATTCGTCTCAGTTCGGCCTCCGTTTTCCCGCGCATATGTTTGTCTATATTTCAAGCGTTTTAACACAAAAGCATGTCTAAACCTTTCTTTTATGTATCAATCATGATATATACTATATTATTATATAAAATTTGCATGAAAACTCATTGGTTTAATTATCTGTAAACTAGAACTTGATTAAAACTCATTTCGATACATATTACGCTTGAACTTATTCGTTTTATCGAGTTTTTTATCACCATCTTCGCTGGACCGATCCTATTGTTGTCTACTATGTATGGTCACATTATGGGATGCATTTAGGTGTCATTAGGTGATCCGGGAAGGTCCGATAGGCCTTTGGTACAGTAGGAGTCAAAGTCAACTCACTGCGCGCATTATGGGGATAGTCACGGATTTCCTTCAAGCTCGTGGGTTAGGCTGGACTAGGGTGCATGGATAGGGTCTACGTGGAGTCTTAGGATCCCAGGGTAAGCTTGGTATAGGTCGGTTAACTGGCTGGTTGGTTGGAATAGCGGCTGGAGTTGGGAACACACCATGAGTGCATATGGAGAGGCGCGACTAGGGTGCACGGTTTTGGGTTGTTTGAGGGGCTGAAACGGGATGGACCAGAGGCTTAAGATATGTCTAAGGGTCGAGTCTAGAGCTTGGTTTGGGTTTGATTCGAGTTAGAATCTATAGGAAATCGTACGGAACATATAAGTGTAATAGCGCACTCATTGGGCAGCTTGTGTCTAGATTGTTCGTTGTGCATAGTACAAGTTTCAGGCATAGTTCGAGGCTTGTCGAGGGCCTTGGGAAGTAAGTTAGGATGTATTTTACGTATGGGCTGAGTCTCGAGTCGATTGGTACGTCCTAAATGGTTCAATTTAATTTGGGAGTCGTACAAGTTCAAAAGCTCCTCAGGGGATGTTTTGGGTATAACTTTTAATATATTTGGTCAGCAAGTCCAAGGACAATCTAATGAAGTCCACGATGTTCGTAAATATGTATCACATGCAAAATAATTATTTTTGAGCTATGCCATTTGTCTTGTGGTCAAATTATGTTACTGATTTGGAAGCCGGATAACGTGTCCAGGGACATCTCTAACCTCTCCGGAGGATTTTGTTATATTAAGGAGCGGACATCCAGTCCAAGGATTGTGGTGATCCCTGTCAGCCCAGTACTGTTATTTAGTTTGATCAAACGATTTATGTATATGGGCCGCTTGCATTGAAAAAAACTCTACGCAAAAATTATTTACATTTACCGATTATTCATTAAGTATGAAAATATGATTTTTATGAAATCTTTTATGCAGAAAAGTTGCGTTATACATATTTATGCTTATAATATTTTATGTACGAACTAAGTTTAAAATGCATGGATTTTATTATGTATTACTCATTATTGACGGTTTATGCATGTTGAGTCATTAGACTCACTAGACTTAATCGATGCAGATGATGTAGTTGAGGAAAGGAGAGGCGCTGACCAGTGAGGAGGCTCGGACTAGCGGCATTGCAAACCCGAGGAACTTGTAGTTCACTAGTTTTATTAGGCACATTTCTAAAACTATTTACTCTGCTTTTATCACACTGATTTTGGTGACTTGTATGCTGAACTTTTTACGTTATGTTTGACTTTTTCAAAATATGGTGTATGTTTTTAAATTTGGATTTTATGGTTGTGGTATTTAAAATGATGGAGTATTAATATTAATTTTATTTTAGTATGCATGGTGACCGTTATTTATTTTACGAGTTATATTTATGATAAATTATTTAATATGAAAATTTCAAATTTTTTTCGCAAATAATAAAGTAGTAGTATTTTAAGACACAGTTCATCACAGTTGGTATCAGAGCACAAGGTTTCCTGATATATGGTTTTGTCACTGCTGGTTGCGAGAAGCTCAGGAAGTTACGCCTCAAGTCTGTAAGTTTTACGATGTTAAATGTATTAAGTGTTAAGTACGAGTTTCCTTAAATTGCATCTTTAAGTTTTAAAATCGTTTTAGCATGTTATACGAGTAGTTCGGTTATGCATGTTGGTTACGTGTTGGGTTATATTATGGTACAATATACCTCCTAGACGTGTTATTGACCGTGAGGGCAGTGAGGCTCGTGATAAGCTGAGAGCTTCCCCTCCACGTCCAACACTAGACCTTCAGGGTCAGATGCTTGCGGGAATGACTCAGTTCTTTGCACAGTTTGCGAGGAACAATGCTGAGGTGGATAGAAGAACGAGGCCTGAGACAGTGTATGAGCGATTCCAAAATATGGGCCCTAAGGATTTTGGGTATATTAGTAGGCTATTTTCGAAAAGTAGGCTATTTTTGAAATTATTATGAGAACTCTAGGTTAAGGGATTCAGCCTATGCATGATATTAAGTTTAGTATTTTTGAGAATTGTTAAGTTTGAGTGTATGTTAATATTGTCCCATAGAGGATCTATATAGCGGGAGTAGCCACGAATGCTCTATTAGATTCCGGGGCACCTCATTCCTTGAGCTTTGTGAGATATTTTGACGTCAAGCCTACTAAGCTGGATGTGAGTTACTCTGTGACTGTTTCATCTGGGGAGGACTGTCTACTTCTAGTGTGGTCAGAGACTTGAGTCTCGAGTTACAAGGAGCCACAATCTATGCTGACCTTATTTTATTGTCGATGCTCGAGTTTGACATCATTCTAGGAATGGATTGGTGGTCAAAGAATGGATTGACGATCGATTTGCAACAAAATTCAGTGAGGGTCAGACTACTAAGCGAGGAGAAGTTTGTATTCGAGCCAAGTTGGATGCAACAGCATGCCGCGGATGATGTCATGTCTTCAGTGAGGAAGCTTATGCTTAGGGGCTGCCAGGCATTCTTAGCGAGCATTATTTCAGCCCCTGATGCTACCAATCAGACAGTAGCAGATGTCCCAGTTATCAGAGTTTTCCAGACGTCTTTCCTAATGACATTGCGGGTATCCCACCTGAGCGCGAGGTGGAGTTTTCAATTGATATTATGCCGGGTACCATGCCAATCTCGAAGACACCATATCGGTTAGCGTCCGCATAGATGAAAGAGCTCAAACAGCATATACAAGAGCTGGTGGATAAGGGATTCATACGCCCTAGTTGTTCACCTTGGGGCGCACCAGTACTCTTCGTGAAGAAGAAGGATGGAAGTATGAGGCTTTGTATCGACTACCGGGATTTGAATAGAGTTATGGTGAAGAATAAGTACCCATTGCCAAGGATCGATGACTTATTCGATCAATTGCAAGGAGCTTCTCTATTTTCCAAGATAGATCTTTGCTTTGGGTATCACCAATTGAGGGTGAAGGATGCAGATGTTCACAAGACAACTTTCAGACTTCGTTATGGGCATTACGAGTTCCTAGTGATATCGTTTGGATTGACGAATACTCTAGCGATCTTCATGGATCTCATGAATCGCTTATTTCAGCCTTAATTGGATCAGTTTGTCATCGTATTCATAGATGAAATCCTCATTATTCGAAGAACCTGGAGGAGCATGGCCAGCATCTGCATACCGCATTGCAGGATCGTAAGCTGTTTGCAAAACTCAGCATGTGCGAATTTTGGTTAGAGAAAGTGGCATTTTTGGGGTATGTTATTTCTAGTAGTGGCATTGAAGTTGACATGTCCAAGGTAGAAACAGTGAATGAATGGGTTCAACCGAAGAATGCATCAGAGATCCGTAGTTTCTTGGGCTTAACGGGTTAGTATAAAAAATTCATTCAGGGATTTTCTTCTATTGTAGTGCCACTCACCTCATTGACGAAGAAGAATGCCAAGTTTGTATGGAGTGGTGACTGTCAGAATAGCTTTGACACTTTGAAGCAAGCTCTTATAACAGTGCCAGTTTTAGTCATGCAATCAAGGCAAGGAAATTTTGTGTTGTACATCGATGCTTCTAAGGTTGGATTAGGCGTTGTATTGATGCAGCATGGCCGAGTCATTGCATATGCCTACAGACAGTTAAAGGTGCATGAAAAGAATAATCTGACTCTCGATATGGAGTTAGTTGTCGTGGTTTTTGCCTTGAAGATATAGAGACACTACTTGTATGGTAAGAAGTGCCAAATATTTACTGATCATAAGAGTCTCAAATATTTTTTCACTAAGAAGAAATTGAACATGAGATGAAGACGGTGGATAGAGGTGGTGAAAGATTATGACTGCGACATTAGCTATCACCCGGGAAAAGCCAACGTAGTCGCTGATGCCTTGAGTACGAAAGCAGGAGTTTTAGCTCAACTGTCGGTTCAGAGACCTCTTCAGCTAGAGATGCAGAAGTTTGATCTCGAGGTCTATCCTAGGGTCAGAGCTCCTAGATTATCCACCTTGACGGTACAATCCACTTTGATAGACCGTATTCGTAGTGGACAATCATCCAATGGGCAATTGCAGAAATGGCGATCCAAGTATGAGTCTAAGGATCGTAAGTTTTATACAATGAGTGATGGGATTGTAAGATATAGAGAAAGGATTTGGGTGCCTAGAGATGATTTGATTCGAGGAGATATATTGTCAGAAGCGCATACAACGCCATATTCCTTTTGTTCAGGAGGCACTAAGATGAATAAAGATTTTCAAATGCTTTATCGGTGTCCAGGAATGAAACGAGACATTCGACACTTTGTATCTGAATGTCTAACTTGACAGCATGTGAAAGCAGAGCATCAGAGACCAGTAAGGATGCTCAAACCTCTTTCTATCCACGAGTGGAAATGGGAGAACATTAACATGGATTTCGTAGTCGGTTTGCCATTGTCAATTAGAGGATCTAACACCATTTGTGTAATTGTTGATCGTCTTAACAAGTCAGTGCACTTCTTGTCGGTAAAGACGATATTTTCCATGATGCAGTATGCAGAGCTTTATATCTGAGAGTTAGTCAGATTACACGAGATCCCAGTTACCATCGTATCTGACAGTTACATGAGGTTCACGTCGTCCTTTTAGAAGAGTTTGCATTCTGCAATAGGGACGAAGTTGCTATTCAGCACAACATTCAATCCTCAGGCAGATGGTCAGTCCGAGAGGGTGATACAGATTTTACAAGATCTACTGCGAGCATGCGTGATCGATTTCCATGGGAGATGGGAATCGAATTTACCACTAGTGGAATTCACCTATAACAACACTTTTCAATCATCTATAGGTATGGCTCTCTACGTGGCACTATATGGAAGGAAATTCAAATATCCTATTCACTTTGATGAAGTCGGTGAGAGATCAGAGCTTGGTCCAGAGATTGTTCAGTAGACTGTATGAAATGTCCACTACTCGTTTTTCTTAAAAATGTACAAGAATTTTTTTTCCTTTTTTCTCTAAGCTTTCGGTCAAACACATACACATAAATATTTTGCACTATTTAAAAATAAACCAATCACCCTAATATTTGAAAATCCAATAACACAATTCAAAACATGAAATCGTAGACGTCAACCATGAAAGGGGATCGGTTACGGTGACCGGACGCGCAACGGAAGTTTAAAAATCGAATTTTTCAAGAAAATTTTCGGCCACCTCATGATATTGTGTAGCAAATACAATAAAACACCAAAAATCATACATATGGTGTTTTGAGAAAATCGTTACCTATCAACCTCTTGAGGTTGATGATGGCTCCAACTTTGTTGTCAAACAACAAAGCTCTTGAATGGGATGGCAATCTACAAGCTCTCCTTCTTTCCTTCAAGAATTAGGCCCACCACCAACTTTGTAGATCCACCTCACACTTGCACTAGAAAATGTAAGGCTTTTTCAAAGAGAAGTGACTTGTTTCTCCAACTATTGAAGAACACAAGAGGAGAGAAAAATTAAGGAAAAGTTCCTCTATTTTTTCGGCCAACACACATGAATGAGAGGGGGAAGACTTGTCTTGGGTGTGGAAAAAGGTGTTGCAAAAAGTTGCATGCCATACCAATTTTTTAATCAAAAGTATTCCCAAACCTTTCACCTCCCAAGCATGCATATCAAGTGGGCTTGTAACAATTACAAGGCCCATGGACTTTTATTTAAATGTCCCAAACATATTTGAGCACATTTATAGTTTAATTGATTTTACTCAAGCCCACTAGTTAAATAATTATTTTCAATTGGGCTCTACAAGGCCCAATGTTATTTAATTAATTCAACACTTGAATTAATTTAATTATTTGGACTCTACTAGGCCCACTAGTGTTTTATTAATTCAACACTTGAATTAATTTAATTTAGTCCATAACAATGTTTATGAAAATCACAATTTTCAAATACATTATTTACTTGGTCCTATTTTTAATTTAGGAACACATTCATAAATTAAAAAATTACATTTTTCTCATAGAAGTCATACTTCTATTTTTTTCAACGCTTATAAACTCATTTATAAGCCGTTCAACACATTGAACTATTTTTATTTCTCAACTGGATCTAGAAAGCTAGTACTTGTGTGGCCCTCAATGGTTCATTGATACAACTAGCCGTGGGTTCACATCTCCATGTGATTCGGACTAAACATGTCCTTATATGAGCATACCCCAATTGCTCCATTCTTACTTATCAACTCCTTGATAACAAGAACGTCAAAACTCAAGTCTGATATTACCCAACCAATCATGTTAAACGCCTAGCAGCATCGCTTACATGATTCCCTAGGTATCAAATGATAGTGCCTGCAAGAACCATTCAATTATAGTTAGCGTACAGTACGGTCCCTTCAACTCATATATCCCGACCGATTCGACAACCATTGGTTTATCGAGAGTTGTCAATGAATCGATACTATGTGTCATGTCGTAGTTGCATCGATGGTGTAATCTATGAAACCCCTTTCATAATTACCACCATACTCTGATCAGAGATTTCAACCCACATACAAATGATAACACATAGGATATCCATACCCGAAGGTAAGCGGTGAATCCCCGACTACAATGCATCGACTCCTATATGTTTCGACAGAACACCCAACCTTGCCACCTGAAGACCCCATGAGAGTCGGTAAACAAGTCAAAGTGTAAGTCTAGCACATAGAGTCTCAATGTTGTCCCGGGTCATAAGGACTAATGGTGTACAACCATAAACTAGGACTTTTCTACTCGATAAGTGAGAACCACTTGGAAAGTCCTTTTATGGAGGGTTGTTCAGTGCACTCTACAAGGAGCACCTATCTGCATGCTCGGACATCACAATGTCCCCTACCAATGAAACATGGTACTCACATCGCAGATACTAGTCTCGAACTCGAGCGGCCTATATCCTTCTTAGTGGCGGCTGAATCGACTAGGAACTGTTTAGAATATACAGTATTCCAAATATGAGTTTCATGATACTCATCATATGAGCATCTCATATTCTTTCTACTATTTGTATATTCAAGGACTTTATCTATGCAACTAGCATGGGTATACAGATAAAGAAGTGCCAAAATGATAAATTCAAATATTATTAAATAAAGACTGTTCATACATAGAGTTTAATCATGAACCCTCGGCCAACACTTGGCTCGACGGGCACCTACTCTAACAATCTCCCACTTGCACTAGAGCCAACTACCCATATGCTTCAAACCCATCGATTCGCGATGCTTCTCGAATAATGGTCCAGGTAAAGGCTTAGTTAGTGGATCAGCAACATTATCTGCGGAGCCGACTTTGTCAATCGTGACATCTCCTCTCTCCACGATCTCTCTGAGGATGTGGTACTTTCTCAATACGTGTTTGGACTTCTGATGAGACCTCGGCTCCTTTGCTTGAGCAATGGCTCCCGTGTTGTCACAAAACACCGGGACAGGAGCAACTCCATTAGGAATGACACCCAACTCTTGGACGAAATTCCTTATCCAAACTGCCTCCTTTGCTGCAGCTGATGCAGCAATATATTCTGCCTCAGTGGTGGAATCCGCTGTACTGTCTTGCTTGGAACTCTTCCAAGAGACAGCAGCACCATTGAGCATGAATATGAATCCAGAGGTTGACTTCGAGTCATCGATATCGCTTTGGAAGCTAGAGTCGGTGTAGCCTTTCAATTTCAGTTCTCCACCCCCATAGACCAAGAACAATTTATTGGTCCTTCTCAAATACTTGAGGATGTCTTTCACAGCTTTCCAGTGTGGAAGACCAGGGTTGGATTGATATCTACTCACTACACTTAGTGCAAAAGCCACGTCAGGACGTGTAGATATCATCCCATACATGATGCTACCAATCGCAGATGCATAAGGAATGCTGGTCATCGCCGCAATCTCTGCATCAGTCTTGGGAGACAAAGACTTGGATAGGGACACGCCATGACACATTGGTATATGTCCTCTCTTTGACTCATCCATCGAGAACCGCTTCACGATGGTATCAATGTATGTGGACTGGGTGAGACCAAGCAATATTTTTTATCTATTTCTATAGATTTGTATTCCCAATACAAAAGATGCTTCACCCAAGTCCTGCATTGAGAACTTACTCGCTAACCATATCTTCGTTGATTGCAACATTCCTACATCATTCCCAATGAGTAGAATGTCATCAACATACAACACCAGGAATGTCACAGCACTCCCACTGACCTTCTTATACACACAGGGTTCCTCAGGATTCTTAGCAAAACCAAACTCTTTGATTGTACTATCGAATATGAGGTTCCAACTCCTAGATGCCTGCTTTAGACCATAAATAGATCTTTGAAGTTTGCATACCATATGCTCACTTCCGATAGATGTAAACCCTTCGGGTTGAGACATGTAAATCTCTTCCTTAATATCCCCATTAAGAAAGGCTGTCTTCACATCCATCTGCCATATCTCATAGTCATACCATGCAGCTATGGCTAGCAAAATCCTTATGGACTTGAACATTGCAACTGGAGAAAAGGTTTCCTCAAAGTCAACTCCTTGTCTTTGAGTATATCCTTTTGCTACCAATCGCACCTTGAAGGTCAATACCTTCCCATCCTGCCCCAAGTTTCCTCTTGTAAATCCATTTACACCCTATGGGAACAATTCTCTCAGGTGGATCCACGAGATTCCACACTTGGTTCGAATGCATGGAATTCATCTCAGATTCCATCGCTTCAAGCCACTTGGATGAATCGGCATCAGATAATGCTTCCTTGAAGGTCCTTGGATCACATCCATGGTTAGGCTCATCATGGCCCTCTTCAAGAAGCAGACCATACCTCATAGGTGGTCTCGAGACTCTCTCGGATCTTCTAGGAGCTTGTATCTCCTCTCTTGGCTCTTCGGGTGTGGGTTCTACAATTGTGGGTGTCTCTCGAACCTCTTCGAGTTCTATCATCTCGTCCTTTTCTATCTGATAGAAATTCCTTTTCCAAAAAGGTTGCATTCCTAGAAACAAATACCTTTGTTTCTTGGGGATGATAGAAGTAGTATCCAACCGAATTCTTTGGATATCCCACAAAGTAACATAAAATGGATCGACTATCCAATTTATCTCCCACTACCTGCTTCACATAAGCAGGACACCCCCATATTCTAATATAAGAATATTTGGGTGGCTTACCCATCCATATCTCATATGGTGTCTTATCAACTGCCTTTGTATGGACATTGTTCAACAACATTGCCGCTGTCTCAAGCGCATATCCCCAAAAGGATGGCGGCAACTCCGTGAACCCCATCATAGACCAAACCATGTCCATCAAAGTCCGGTTACGACGCTCCGAAATACCATTTAACTGTGGTGTAGCAGGGCGGAGTTCACTGCGAGAGAATCCCATTCTCCCTAAGATACTCTTGGAACTCGGCACTCAAGTACTCACCACCTCGATCCGATCGAAGTGTCTTGATGCTTCGTCCCAATTGCTTCTCTACTTCACTTCTGAATTCTTTGAACCTTTCAAAGGCTTCAGACTTGTATTTCATCAAATACACATACCCGTACCTCGAAAAGTCATCGGTAAAGGTGATGAAGTAGGCATGTCCATGCTTAGTGGTGATGCTAAGCGGACCGCACACATCGGTATGGATCAAATCCAATAACCCTTTGGCTCGCTCCACATGGCCCTTAAAGGGAATCTTGGTCATCTTTCCTTTTAGACAGGATTCACAAGTCGTGAGAGCATTAATATCAGACATATCAAACATGCCTACTCCCACTAACTTGTTCATCCTTCTTAGGGAAATATGTCCTAATCGAGCATGCCATAATTGTGCCGAATTTAGAGTATCTTGTTTGCGCTTTTTTGTTGTTGTTATAGCTTGGACATTGTTAAGTGGAATATCTTTCAATTTTAAGGTGTAGAGATCGTTTTCAAGTTCTCCAGTACCAATTAAACATTCATTCTTGTAAATATTGCAAACACCTTTGCTAAATAAACAAGAAAATCCATCTTTGTCTAACATAGAAATGAAAATAATGTTTTTCACCAAGTCTGGTACAAACAAAACATCTCTTAACAACAACTTAAAATCATTGTTCAAAATTAAAGAAACATCTCCAACAGCTTTGGCAGCAACTCTTGCCCCATTGCCCATCCTCAAGAAGGTCTCACCTTCCCTGAGCCTCCTACTTCTTCCCATCACCTGCAAATCATTACAGAGATGTGAGCCACAGCCGGTATCCAATACCCAAGAAGTAGAGTTAATTGAAATGTTTACTTCGATACAGAACATACTGTTTCCAGAACTCTTCTGGGCAAGATATTCCCTGCAGTTATGCCTCCAATGTCCAGGCTTCTTGCAGTGATGACAGATGTCAACAGTCTTGTCATCCTTCACTGGTGTGGCTGCCACTACGGGACCCGGAGTCTGCCTCTTCAAGGGCACGCTCTTCTTGGGACGTTGGAAAGAACGCTTCTTTCCCTTCCCAGGTGGACCGGTCTTCGTACCAGATGAAGTGCCCACAAAAAGAACCGGCTTCTCTTTCTTGATGGTGGACTCAAAGGTCACAAGCATGTTCACCAACTCCTCAAGGGTCGGCTCCATCTTGTTCATATTGAAGTTCACCACAAAAGGATCAAATGAGCTAGGCAGCGATAAGAGCAACACGTCGGTGGTCAACTCCGAAGGCAAGATCAGATCCATGCCAACGAGCTTGTCCATGAGCCCAATCATCTTCAAGCCATGCTCATGGACCGAGGCCCCATCTCGCATGCGCATAGTGATCAGCTCCTTGACGGTAGCATGCCTAAAAGGCCGAGTCTGCTCATCAAAGAGCTCCTTGAGGTGCATATGAATGTCAACAGCATTCTTTGCATCCTCAAAACGCCTCTGCAGCTCATCATTCATAGAAGCCTGCATATAACACCTAGCCTTCAAGTCATGGTCACACCAATCCTTGTAGGTCTGCAATTCCTCAGGAGTGCAGCTAGTCGGAGCCTCAGCAGGGGGCGACTCAGTCAGTATATATGCAATCTTTTTCGAGTTTAGGACGATTTTCAGATTTCTTAGCCAAGTGAGATAGTTAGGTCCGGTTAACACATGTTTTTCGAGTATGGCAGAAAGCGGATTGCGAATTGAAGACATTGTCAAATTTTTGTACTGAAAAGTAAAACATACTCATTATTTATAACATATCATGCATATATTATAAACAGTAAACAAACAAGGATGATCAATCGCCCCAATACTAATGGCCCGTGTGAGCTAAACACGGGCCTAGGTCCAATCCTAGGGTAATGCAAGAGATGCAAATGCAACAATTACATTAGCTTCCAATATTTACATGTCTTCGATCTTCATAATCATCATGGCCACCATCTTCCAATTTTGATCATCCACTATACTAATATTTACAAATAAATATCCATGGCAAATAGGGATACATCTCATGGGGGGTGGAAACGGGCCATAAACCAAGCTCACTTTATAAATTTATAATTATTACAATCATTCAACACAAAATATCCTAGCATACACCTAGCAAATTGGGCTTAGGCTTTTGATCATCCTTCATGCATAATATCACATATCATACACCATGAATTAATTATCACAATAATTAATTGATCCAATATTATATATCTTGATCCAATCACTAACCGCCACGATTATAAACTAAATTAACAAAGTATACAAACACCTTTGTCTACTTTCAAATTAATTTATTTATAACCGAATTTCTTGTAAATCACCATTTACTATAAATATTTAAAGTCCAACTTAAAATATTTATTTCATGAGAAAATATTTGCAACTTTTGTAATTTTAAACTTAAGGGCCCAAAAACTTATTTTTCACCAAAAACATTTTGGCACATTCAAAATTCACAAATATGTTAGTCATCCAATGGCCCAACAACTCAAGGCCCATGACACTTTGATAATCCCAAACACTTTTGGAAACCCTAGTCGTCATCGCCGTCGCCGGATTCCGGCAACAAATTTTTTTTTTTTTAATTTTTTTAATGGGGCTGTTCGGGCAGCCCCTCGGGCTGCTCGAGCTGCCCGAAGTTCCCCACAATAAGCCTCGGTTTTTGGTTACAAAAATACACTCATGCAGTTAGAAATCGATCTCAACATAATATCTTGTAATTGCTACACAAAATCGTAACCATAGCTCGGATACCACTTGAAAGGGGATCGGTTATGGTGACCGGAAGCGCAACGGAAGTTTAAAAATCGAATTTTTCAAGAAAATTTTCGGCCACCTCATGATATTGTGTAGCAAATACAATAAAACACCAAAAATCATACATATGGTGTTTTGAGAAAATCGTTACCTATCAACCTCTTGAGGTTGATGATGGCTCCAACTTTGTTGTCAAACAACAAAGCTCTTGAATGGGATGACAATCTACAAGCTCTCCTTCTTTACTTCAAGAATTAGGCCCACCACCAACTTTGTAGATCCACCTCACACTTGCACTAGAAAATGTAAGGCTTTTTCAAATAGAAGTGACTTGTTTCTCCAACTATTGAAGAACACAAGAGGAGAGAAAAATTAAGGAAATGTTCCTCTATTTTTTCGGCCAACAAACATGAATGAGAGGTGGAAGACTTGTCTTGGGTGTGGAAAAAGGTGTTGCAAAAAGTTGCATGCCATACCAATTTTTTAATCAAAAGTATTCCCAAACCTTTCACCTCCCAAGCATGCATATCAAGTGGGCTTGTAACAATTACAAGGCCCATGGACTTTTATTTAAATGTCCCAAACATATTTGAGCACATTTATAGTTTATTTGATTTTACTCAAGCCCACTAGTTAAATAATTATTTCAATTGGGCTCTACAAGGCCCAATGTTATTTAATTAATTCAACACTTGAATTAATTTAATTTAGTCCATAACAATGTTTATGAAAATCACAATTTTCAAATACATTATTTACTTGGCCTATTTTTAATTTAGGAACACATTCATAAATTAAAAAATTACATTTCTCTCATAGAAGTCATACTTCTATTTTTCTCAACGCTTATAAACTCATTTATAAGCCGTTCAACACATTGAACTATTTTTATTTCTCAACGGGATCTAGAAAGCTAGTACTTGTGTGGCCCTCAATGATTCATTGATACAACTAGCCGTGGATTCACATCTCCATGTGATTCGGACTAAACATGTCCTTATATGAGCATACCCCATGTGCTCCATTCTTACTTATCAACTCCTTGATAACAAGAATGTCAGAACTCAAGTCTTATAGTACCCAACCAATCATGTTAAACGCCTAGCAGCATCGCTTACATGATTCCCTAGGTATCAAATGATAGTGCCTGCAAGAACCATTCAATTATGGTTAGCGTACAGTATGATCCCTTCAACTCATATATCCCGACTGATTCGACAATCATTGGTTTATCGTGAGTTGTCAATGAATCGATACTATGTGTCATGTCGTAGTTGCATCGATGGTGTAATCTATGAAACCTCTTTCATAATTACCACCATACTCTGATCAGAGATTTCAACCGACATACACATGATAACACATAGGATATCCATACCCGAAGGTAAGCGGTGAATCCCCGACTACAATGCATCGACTCCTATATGTTTCGACAGAACACCCAACCTTGCCACCTGAAGACCTCATGAGAGTCGGTAAACAAGTCAAAGTGTAAGTCTAGCACATAGAGTCTCAATGTTGTCCCGGGTCATAAGGACTAATGGTGTACAACCATAAACTAGGACTTTTCTACTCGATAAGTGAGAACCACTTGGAAAGTCCTTTTATGGAGGGTTGTTCAGTGCACTCTACAAGGAGCACCTATCTGCATGCTCGGACATCACAATGTCCCCTACCAATGAAACATGGTACTCACATCGCAGATACTAGTCTCGAACTCGAGCGGTCTATATCCTTCTTAGTGGCGGCTGAATCGACTAGGAACTGTTTAGAATATACAGTATTCCAAATATGAGTTTCATGATACTCATCATATGAGCATCTCATATTCTTTCTACTATTTGTATATTCAAGGACTTTATCTATGCAACTAGCATGGGTATACAGATAAAGAAGTGCCAAAATGATAAATTCAAATATTATTAAAATAAAGACTGTTCATACATAGAGTTTAATCATGAACCCTCGGCCAACACTTGGCTCGACGGGCACCTACTCTAACAAACCAAACCTAAATTTAGCATTTTTTCCAAAATAAAGTATAAACATTTTAATCTCTCGAAAATCTCTGAAAATAATCAAAAGTCATAAAAATATTTAAAGTAATCTTAATGCGAAAAACTAGCAAAGGTCATCGGGTTATGTCCACCATCAGTCCAGCTAGTTCAACCATCAAGTCTTCAATCATCAACAACATCATGCTCACATGCATCGATCACACCTAGTGAGTCTATTGACTCAGCAAACATTAATCACGATAACAAGTAATACATATATAATCACATGAATCAATAACATACTTTTACTAAAAATAGCTTTTCATGAATATGCATAACTTTAAACCTTTCATCATAAACATTTCCTTTCATCATATACGTATACGTTTACATTTTATTTAAATCAAATCGTTAATTGTGACTTTGTTTCAGCTGTATGTCGATGGATCCATCTACGTATAACCATGGTACCAGGCATTGAGTCTTGGCCTTACATATCATCATATACTTTCGATGGAAATATGGGGTCCCTCAGTGGCCTTCTCCTGTAAACGGGCTCCCTCAGAGGCATTTTTCCTCACGATATTCCCAATCATATCCTTTTATATCACAATCAAGTCACATCTTTCAATCTTTCATTATTTTCATCACTTATAAAAATTAATGCATATATATATGTATATATATATATATCCATATATATATGTATGTGTATATATATATATATATATATATATCATTTTTCTTTTAAATCAAGAATGCAACACGTCTTGTAGCATTAACGTTTCATCATAAAATTTCATAAAAATTTAAAATAAATATTTTAACATTCATTACAGAATTCAGAGTACTGCCAGGGCGTCTAACATTTTTTAGGTGTAAAATGAGCGTTTTGCCCATGAAACCCTAACTTTCTCAATTTATCCTTGGACCTTAAAACGACAATCCAAATCCATCCAAACCTAACATAACACCTTAAAATACACCCATAAATATTTCTTAGATATAAACTTACGCTCCTTGACTAATTTCCCAATTTTTTTTAATAGCTTAATCGTATGTCTTAGTTTTAACCCGAAACGACTCGAAACTTAACCAAACTTTACCAAAATTGAACCATAGATTTTTAACATCTAACCATACCTTATACAACCCAAATCAAGCCAATTAAAACCCTTGAACAATCCCAGACCAGCCGCTAAATTTATGCCCTATCTTATTTGAAACCCTAGCTTGCACCAACCATTAGTTCCTTCGACCCTAGCCCATATCCGCCCTAACCAAACCCTAGCTGCCCCTCCTAGGACCATGACCGAGCCCTTGGGACCTTGCTAGAATGAACTTAACAAGCTATACCCTTGCATCCCTCAAACCGTGACCTAACCTTGCGCTCCTCCCCCATAATCGCGTTTCAGCCCTAGCCTTCGAACCAGCCCTCATGCGATCAGCCTAGGACCTTGACTAGCCTCTCTTAGGGACCCTTGAACAAGTCCCTACAGCAGCTAAGAGCCACACCCTCCTAGGAAGCCAAGTTCAAAACCCTAGTCACATGCAAACTCGATTTTCGTTCATCATGTCACCCCATCTTGTCGAGCCCTTAAACATGCACCTAAGGACCCTTAAACATGTGTAAAAACGTCCCTTCTAGTAACCCTACCATGGCAGCCCCTTTGTGCGTCGTAAGCAAGAGTTTTAAAATATGAAAACTCTAGTTTTGTTCTTGTATAGCCATAAAAACAAAAATATATGAAGTGTAACATGTTTTTCATGCAAATATGCATCAAAACATATAATATGCTATGAACAATGGATGAAAGAAAGATTAAGGCGTGCCTTTGCATATTTTAGGCACGAAAAACTATTTGAGATGCGAATAACGTTGGCGGAGAGACGTGGGATGAAACCTTTTTGAATTTCCTTCAAATTCACATGAGTTTGCTCTCAAAAATCGTGTGTGTGTGGTTGTGTTACTGATGGAGAGTCCTAGGGTTTGTGTGATGTGTGCGTGTGTTTTGTATGTGTATAAGCTTAGGGTTTTAAGGCCTTGTTTTAATTAAATCACTAGGTATAAATTTAGGCCTATTAATCATAATATAATAGGACCATTAGGCCCATTAGATAGTAATTAAAATATTTTGCTTATGATACTTTTCGAAAATATTGATCGAGTTTCCATCTATTTTCGTCGAAAATCAAATACTAATTTAAAATACGACTCTGAACATTTCAAAAAGCATCATTTTGAAAATACCATTTAAATTATACAATATATTAAATATTTAAAAATAATCATTTAATAAAATATTTTTTCCTTCGTGGTCATCGGTCTCCGTTCCTCGATCGTGTCTCGAATGACCTTTAAAACACAGTTTTATGCATTCTAATATAAAACCACATTTTAACCATGTATACATAATGTCTATCACATTCAATAAATGCAATTAAAATAATTTATTTAGATATTTTTCATTTTCCCTAGATTTGCATGCAGTTGGATTACGTTATCGTATTTGGGATCTTACACTATAGACGTAGCAGTCAAAATCTAAGACAGGATGAAAACTGCTCAGAGTCGTCAAAAGATCTATACTAACAAGAGAAGAAGGGACCTCAAATTTGCTGTAGGAGATCACGCCTTCGTAAAGAATTTGTCGTAAGAGATCACATCTTCGTAAAGATAACACCTTGAAGGGTGTTATGAGACTTGGGAAGAAAGGCAAGTTGATTCCGAGATTCATAGGACCATTCGAGACTCTCGAGAAGGTGGGAACACTAGCTTATCGTGTAGCATTGCCGTCGAATCTGACAGGTGTGCACAATGTGTTCCACATTTTGATGCTAAGGAAGTACATGGCTAATCCTTCACATTTACTGAGCTTTGAACCATTACATCATTCACCGAACTTGTCATACGAGGAGAAGCCTATTCATATTTTAGATCGACAGGAGAGAATATTACGGAACAAAGTTACCAAGTTGGTTAAGGTCAAGTGGCTGAACCATTCCGACGAAGAAGCTACTTGGGAGACCGAAGCCGACACGAGGAGTCGTTACCCAAAGCTGTTTGGTAAGTTTTAATTTTGAGGAAAAAATTTATTTAAGAGAAGGAGTAACTGTAGTGCCCAAAACTAGAACATGTAATTCTCATGCATGATTGAATTAATTTATTTATTTAGTTAATAATTTAAGCGTGCGTGTTACGTGTTAAATTATCTTAAAAGTATATATATTTATTTACTAAGCAATTTAAAATGTTTTCATGAGTTTTGGTTTTCAGACGAATATTCGATGCCGAATGAGGAAAGGAGATCGGAGACGATTAATATGTTAAAAATTTAAGTTATATTTGTATTTTAAATGATTTATAAATTTTAGCATTTTAGGGTCAAATAGAAATGTTAAGCATTTTATTTAGCAAAATTATAAAATAAGGGATTTAAATATATCCACTCGAAATAAAATATTTTAATAATTATTTTTATGACTTAATTAATTAAACTATATAGTATTTAGTTAAGGGTAGAATTTAAAATTTGTAATACCCTTAATTTCAAAAGTTGGATGGCTAAATTAGTAATTTAAATGGTAAGAGCTTAATTAGTAAATTTAATTAGTGTTTTAATTAAACTAAAAAACCAAATCATTATCCCATTTAAATACAAGAATCCTACCATATCCTAGACATAAAACCAACGGCCACACACAAGCCACACATTGAACACACGCACAAACGAGAAACACTAAGTTGGCCGAGAGTTTGTGAGGCCAGGGAAGGATAGTTTTTTTCTTTATTCCAACAGCAACTTAAAGGGATCATCACCCTGCTATACTTGATTTATTTATCCACTTTTCAAGCCAAAAAACGCATCAATCTGTCTCCGTTCGGCCTCCGTTTTCCCGCGCATTCGTTTGTCGATATTTGGTTTGTTTTAACGCAAAGGCATGTCTAAACCTTTCTTTTATGCATTGATCATGTTATATATTGTATTTTTATATAAAATATATATGTATGAAAACACATTGGTTTAATTATATGTATACTAGAACTTGATTAAAACTCGTTTAAATACATATTACACTTGAACTTATTCGTTTTATCGATTTTTTAATCGCTATCTTTGCTTGATCAATCCTATGGCTTGCTGCAATGTATTATCACGTTATGGGATACATTTAGGTGTCATTAGGTTGTACGTGAAGGGCCGATAGGCCGCTGGTATAGTAGGAGTCAAAGGAAGCTCACCGCGTGTATTATGGCGATAGCTGCTGGTTCCCTTCGGGATGGTGGTTTAGGCTGGACCAGGGTGCATGGCTAGGGTATAGGTGGAGTCTTAGGGTCCTGGGGCAAGCCTTGTTATGGTTCGGTTAAGGGCTCATTGGTTGGAATAGCGGCTAGAGTTGGGAACGCACCATGCACGCATATGGAGAGGCGCAACTAGGGTGCGCGGTTTTGTGTTGTTTAATGGGCTGTGATGTGTTAGAGGATGAAACAGGCTGGAACAGAGGCTTAAGATATGTCTAAAGGTCGAGTCTAGAGCTTGTTTTGGGTTTGGATCGATTTAGAATCGATAAGAAGTCATACATAAGTGTCATATCATCACTCTTTGGGCACCTTGTGTCTAGATTGTTTGTTGTGCATGGTACGAGGTTTGGTCATCAGTTCGAGGCTGATCTAGGGTCTTGGGCAGTAGGTTAGGATGTATTTTATGTATGGGTCGAGTCACGAGTCAATTGGTACATCCTAAGTGGTTCAATTTAATTCGGGAGTTGTACGTGTCCAAATGCTCTTTAGGGGATGTTTTGGGTATAACTTTTAGTATGTTAGGGCAGCAAGTCCAAGGACGATCTAACAAAGTCCATGATATTCGTAAATATATATCACGTGCAAAATAATTATTTTTGAGCTATGCGATTTGTCTTGTGGTCAAATTATGTTACGGGTTTGGAAGGCGGAGAACGTGTCCAGAAACCTTCCAACCTCTCCGAAGGTTTATGTTATGTTAGGGAGCGGACATCCAGTCCAAGGGCTGTGGTGATCCCTGCCGGCCTAGTATTGTGGTTTAGTTTTATCAAACGATTTATGTGTATGGGCCACTTGCATTGAACAGAACACTACGCAAAAATTATTTACGTTTACATTTATACATGACAAGTATGAAAATATGATTTTATGATTTTTATGAAATTGTTTATGCAGTAAATTCGCGTTATACATATTTATGTTTATAATATTTTATGTACGAACCAAGTTTAAATTGCTTGGATTTTATTACGTTTTACTCGTTACTCACAGTTTATGCATGCTGAGTCATTAGACTCATTAGACTTGATCGATGCAAATGTTATAGTTGAGGAGACAGGAGGCGGTGACCAGTGAGCAGGCTCGGACTAGCGGCAGTGTAACCTCGAGAACCTTGTAGTTCACTAGTTTTATTATGCTCATTTTTAAAACTATTTACTCTACTTTTATTAAACTGACTTTGGTGACTTGTATGCTGAACTTTTTACGTTATGTTTGACTTTTTCAAATTATGGTGGATATTTTTGAATTGAGATTTTATGGTTGTGGTATTAAAATGATGGAATTTAAATATTAATTTTATTTTAGTATGAGTGGTGACCGTTATTTATTTTATGAGTTATATTGATGATAAATTATTTAATAAGAAAATTTCAAATTTTTCCTCGAATATTAAAGTAGTAGTACATTTTAAGACACGGTTCGTCACAAAAACATACTTGGATGGTTGTGTTGTCAGGATGATGGCGAGTTTTATTATTTTTTTCTAACTAATATTATATTATAACATTTGTATCTTTATTTATGTAGGTTTGGTTGTACAAAAAAAATCTTTCCTTAGGAGTAGTATTCGGTTCTCCACGTACATATCCATGTTTGTTTAAGTGGGGTGAAAACAAGATCCTGATAAACTGCTGAAAACGCGAAGACTTTGCTAAAAAAATTTAATCGTACGAAGGTATTTTGTTTTAAGAATATTTTTTAGTATAGCAAATGTGACAATTTTTTTAAAATTTCTAAAAGGTGTTTGAAATCATTTCATTTGGTGAGAAATTGGAGTTATTTGGTGAGAAATAAAGAAATATAAAGATAAACAAATAAATTCACCAAATTTATTTTATGATGTATTGAGAATTGGCGTTGATTTTTTTAGGTGTTAAATTTTCAGGTGTAATCTAAAATGAAGGAGGAGGAAACAACATGTAAAATTAGGAGATTGGAAAAACTTGTGGAAGACCAATTCCATGAGATTCAAATACCTAGACAAATGTGTTGTCAAACTAATGAAAATATGAAAAAGGATGTTGTTGGTGGTCGGGTAGATGGTAAACTTGATGAGGGAAAAAATGACGTCAAGAATGTTTTTTTGAAGATTTTGACACAGATTTAGGTGGTTACAATGACGTCCATGATGTTGATGTTGTGACAGATTCGATTAAATGCGATGATGTTTGTTTCACTAAGTTGGATATGAAATAAAATAACATTCACACCGAGGATTCTTCAAGAGAGGTAATAGATGAAAGAGATGATGCTAATGGTGTCGCTGGTTCGCAAGAGGGGAAAGTCAATAATGTTATATCTTCAATAGAGAATAATGTAATGACAAGAACTAATCGTGTGAAAAAAAGAAAGCCAAATATGTTCGTCACCCCTCCAAGTTCCGCCCAAGACGCAAAACAAAGTCCGTTGTAGAATGCAAAGAATATCGTGTAATTAGTGACGAGGTATCGTGTATTTTAATTGTTTTGGATTTTGTTATTTTTGTATGAAATTTCATTTATTTAATTTTTTGGTAAATTTTTGTTGTTCCATAGGGAGACACTAGCGTAGAAGACGAGAAGAAATATGCTGATAAAGATGAGTCAAAACTTAAAAATTTCAGAAGCAGAGAAGATTTTTATGTTTGCGAAGAAGTTTCGGACAAAGAGAGCAACATCAAAATAAATTATTTACATGGGAAAAATTAAGGTATACCTCTTGCAATTTTTTAAATATATTTCTTGTTTTTATTTTATTGGATTTAACCATATTCTTGTTTTCGTAGTGGTGTTGTGTGGGAAGGAGAAAGATTCAAAATTTGTGGCTTTGAATTCCGTGACTTGTAGTTTGGGGATGCGTTGAAAGACAATATCATCAATTGTTATATGCAATTGTGAGTGGGTATAGTGGAAAAAATGATTTTGAAATATTTTGCATGGATACGACAGTCCAGGTTTGTATTTTTAATTGAATGATTTGTTTGTATATATGAAATATAAATATTATAATATGTTATTTTCCATGCTTAGGATGAGGTGTTGGGTGCATTACTGATGTTGAACAAAAAACGGAAGTTGAAAGATGATGGTTACCATGATTTTTTATCACGTTTGACAAATGATTCAAAGGGAAAATTAGAACAACTAAATAGGAAGTTGATGGATCGTTGTAGATTTTTGTTGTTCCCAATTCATGCCAAATATAATTGGTTCTTGCTTGTTTACAATACTGAAAAAAAAGAGTTTGAATTTAGAAACTCGATATACACAGCTATGTTACTTGGAAAAAAGCTTATGTAAGTTAATATTTGAATGCATATTTAATCACAAGAATGTTGTTCATATTAACTGAGTGTTCTTTGTCATTTTTTAGGTAATTTCTTAGTTGGATATATGAGGATTATGTTCGATTACAAAACGAGGGAGTATGTGAACCAAATTTTCTGCCGACAACAAGGTGTTGCTATGAATTGGGGTGTTTACTTATGTTTGTGGGCGGATTGTTACGCTCGTGATGATGATGAAGCTTGGACCTATTAAAGAGATTGTAAAATGAACACTGTCAAGAGATTGTTATGCTCGTTGATTGTGGCCTTTCTTATGACACCGACCACATTTTAACACTCGAAGAACTACTTGCGATGGTATCCTTTTAGTTCTTCTTCGGACCGGTTGGCTTCGAAGATCCGGGGGGCTGATTACTAATGCATAATTTGCATTGTATTCATGCATCTCAGATGTAGGAATCGGATTTTGGATTCCTTTGTAAGTTTCACAATATAACTCCATTGTAAAGTATTTGTCACAAACATAATATAAAGACACTGATTTTGACTCTATTGCACCACATGCGCGCTTGCATGGAAGTTTGTTAAGCTGTCATGCTCTACATGAACAACTCGTAGAAAACAAATCAACAGCAAATGATTTATCCCCATCCACAACTTCAAAACTCCAACGACATGCCTTACGCACTTGCAAGCTACGAGATTCAGCATATGTTTTTGCAAGAACTTTTTCTTTTGATGGACTCAATCTTTTATCCATCCTCATTGACGATTCACCTTATTTGTGCATCATGTCCATAATTCGAATGTGTATTTGGTCAACCATGCCCACAATAGGAAGAAATCTTGCTGTTTTAACCCAACTATTCAAACACTCAGCTATATTATTTTTATTAAACCCGCCAATTTCCAGGAAACTATGCATTTGCCCAACTTTCCAGAGAGGAACTTACACTATAAAGTCTCTTGCAAGTGTCATTGACGATATTATATTGTTATCTTTGCATGACCTACATTGAAAAAAAGATAAAATATTAAAAAACAGAATACATATAACAATATTTTAAAAAAATGTTTCCCAACAAAAATATACATTTACTTACAAACCTGTTTCACGAAATTATCTACCAAATGACACAGGAAATACGCATGAGGACTGCTTGAAAATATTAACTCAATAGCCTTGATTATTCTGGGATGCCTATCGGAGAAAAAAGTGTACTCATTAAACCCATAGAGTATCAAAGCACCTTTAAGTTGGAAACAAAATCATCCCCAGATATCATCATTTTCAGCATCAACAACTGAATATGCTAATGTAAAAAGATCATCTTTTGCAACAGAAAAAAAAATATTTATCTTGTATTTATTCTTTATATGAGTGTCATCCAAGAAAACAAGAGCCTACATCCACTGACAAAACCAGTCGCACATGCATTGAAACAAATGAATAATCGTTTAAATTTATTACTACAAGGGTCAATTTCACACTCAACAGTACTTCCAGGATTAGTTTCTTTGATGACATTATAATACCATCTTAATCTATCATAATGCCCATCATTTGCACCATGAATGTCATGCATAGACAATTCTTTCCCTTTCCAAACCTTGTGGTAACTGAGCTCGACCCCATAATCTCTTTTATGTCTTCCAACATCATGCATGGTCTATACGACGACTCTCCCTTCAATCTCTCCATCACAACATTGGAAACCCAGGCAGCATCAGCTTTAGAATATCCCCCACTACGTAGATTGTCATATATACATGTATGGATTAGATTACAATTTCTAATGCCGAAAAGATTGTCAGATTTGTGTCTTGAAGCATAAATTCTCCAATAACAGTTTTTTACACTACAGACAAGAGTAATCTTCTCATTATCATTCTTTCTACACGAAAAAGAAGGTCTCGTAGCAATTGCATAATTTTTAGCATAAACTCGAAATTCAGCAGCATCCTTGAATATTTGACCCTTTACACGGATGCACTTACTCCAAACGTCTATGGAAATTTTCAACAAACCAACTTGAAGATGATTGTCATTACTACTCACTGTGTCATCTTTACATTCAACCCTATTTTAAGTAATGTAAAAATTTGTTAACACTTACATTTTGTACCTTATAAGAAATTATTAATATAACACATATTAAATAATACTTATGTTCTAGATAACAATGCAAATGACCAGTTAGTTGAAAAATATAATTGACACATCATCTAGATTCACAAGAAGCACATTCACAACAAATCTCCACGAAAAATACAATAAAAATGTTATCATAAGTAGTTGCACTCTCAAAATGCATTACCTAGAAAAACAAAAAGAAAACATCAACAAAAACCCAATTTATGTGGAAAGTCAAAATTAAGACATGAGTTTTTACCTCCCAATATTATGGCCTTCTAATTGGTATTTTTTTACTGCCCTCGTGTTAATTATTGTCAGTCTCATAGATGTATGAAGATGGGTCATGATACGGACGTCATCATCTTCATTCAACATCACATATATCTTCTGATGGTGGTCTAGATATTGCAAGATAATAGTTTGTGGGAAAATTTCCGTACATTTTCTCCCAAAATTAAGAAACAACTTTGTTTGACAGCAACCATTAAAGATTGAAATCATATAGAGCTCATGATTCGATGAAACCAACATAAATTGAATAAAAATTAGAGACAATTAAAAAAAAAAGCACAAATCGATTACATAAAGTACAACAACACTACAACAACAGAATAATAATCTACACAACAAAAAAGTGACATATTGACAATACATTAAAATAACAAACCACAAACAAAAATATCTCATAAACTTGCACAAACGTACAATAAATAACAACAATTCCAAAAAAAAATTTGAAGTATAACCTATAAAAAACCAAAAACATGGTGATGAATAGAACTAACATAATTTCCAACCTTAAACCAAAAACTAAAGAAATCCAAATTTGTTGACTATCTTATTTCTTGAGTGTCTTCATCATCAAGCTTTCAATCATGTATGTAAAATCCAGGATGTTAGATTTTACCATGATAATATTTTGTACCAAGATTTGCGAGATTTTCGGAATTTGTGATGTAGCATTTTTTTTGGAACTCAAGAATTTAAATAATATCGTGTATATTTTTTCGGAATTTGAGATATGCAGAATTTTACCGGATATAGATCTAAGATTTGATATACCTGGATAAAGATTTAAGCAAGAAGATAACCCAATCTTGGAACTAAAAATCTTGAGGATTTTATCATGGGATTTTCGAAAATAATATTGAAAGAATATTAGGGAATTTTCGAAAATCATAGATAAAAGGAAAAGTCTACACGATAAATGCAGCTTGGAAAGATTTAACTACCAGGATTTTAGGAAAATAATCAAAATCTTATTTGTGGAAAAATACTACTAAATTTCGGGTTTAAGTCAGCAAATTTGTGGGATTTAAGAAATATAATTTTTATTATTTTAGGAAATAAAAAGTCTACCGAATATTGGGAATTAGACACAAAAGTCGAAAATTTGCGGGCTGGGCAAAGCATAAATTTCGAAATTTATCCTTGGGATACATACATGAATTTCGAAATTTAGGTCTAGGATAAAGAATAAAATTTAGATTTGATCACGATTTTAGATGGAGATTTGATTCAAGTTTAAACGCGCGGATGACATCTATCGAGATAGCAGCCAACCCCTATAAATAGGAGGGCCTATAACTCAAAAAATCACTCCATTTCTACTCCAAATTTTCGAGCTCCTCTCCTAGTTTTCTTAGGATTTTCGAGAGCTTGCTCTCTCAGTGTGCGAAGAAGCGAAGCGCTGCTGCAGTCCAACCCCGAAGCTAGGGTTCGAAATTCCAGTGCAGGATTCCCCTCTATTCACGTTTTTCTACGATATCTAAAGTAAGTGGGCTTGTTTTAAATGTGTAATTTTGGTGTATGCATTTTCGTTTTTTTGAAATTTCGGTCGAGTACAATTCTTCTTCTATCCCCCTTCTGGTTATGATTGCTGCATGGGTTTTATGTTGACACTGTGAGGATTCAACTTGATATAGGAGGGAATCCCAACTATGATATGACCCTCATACGGTGGGGATATAACCGATTCGGCCTCGGCCCCTTAGAGGAATAAAAATTAGGGACTGAATTCAGTAAACCATTGAAAGTAGAGGAATCTCAGTGTCAGGTCAATGATACGAATGTGGTATGAGTCAAAATATGCATGGTGTGTGTATGTATTTCGAAATGTTATATGCATGTTGTTGTGTACTCGAACGGCCCCCACTTGCTGAGTATTTCCCAAAATACTCACCCCTTACTCTCCCCTCCCCAGATAAATCAGAAGAACAGGTTGAGGAAGAAGAGTCGGAACAATTCTGGGGATGGTGATTTCGAGATTTAATCTTAGCCATGTTCTCATTATTTTCAAATTTTAGCAGTTTAATTTTCGTGTAAAACGTTTCCGCATTTATTTATTTTCCGTTGTAAAGACAAATGTTCAAATTTTGCGAATTTATGAAATAAACTGGTTTCGATTTATACTGTGCTACGAGGCTGGTTGTTTTTCAATTGTGTGATTGATGAAAAACGCCGGTGTCGACCAACCCCGGTCTCAGGGCGTGACATTTAAGTGGTATCAGAGCCGCCAGGTTCAAAATCCGAGTGGAAGAATCGAGTTTAAAAAAAAATTCGGATTTCGGCCAAACAGCACCTTACGTGCTCCGCCGAGCTTTTCCGCCGATGCCGGCCGCTTCCGGTAATGTGTGTTCGATCAGAGACCAGTTCCGAAATCGTCTCGACGAAACGAACAATAGCCCTCAACCAATTTCAGATTTAGTGTTCGGTGAAGCCGTAATTTCAGATCTAAGAACTAGGGCGTGTAAACCCTAAACGCCGAATTTTGTTTTGTCCAATTACCCTACCAATCCTACTCCGATTTTAAATTAATTTTACGCAAACGATACACAATCCATGGGAAATGTTTCTCAACAATCAATTTTTGGATCGGATCAACCAATCGTAAACGCCCAAATTCGAGATAGTTAGCGAGTTGCGCGAATTTTTCCGGCCAAATTAGGTAACTTCCGACAGATTCTGGCCGTGACATCGTCGGTTCTGAGACCCTGACCTCTTCGACAACGCGCGCCTTTACTCCGACCGTACTCCGGCGAGTCAACTCGGCCGAATCATCGAGTCAACCCGCCAGCTTTAACCTCCTATTTTCGGAAATTTTCGAAAAATACATATAAATTTCGATACCTTGCTCTATTAGTTCTTGATATTTATTTTATCCTATTTTTGATATTCTGAGCGTTTCCTTTCTTTATTGTTTCAGGAAATGGCTCGTTTCCGTGTCACCGCTCGTAAGAAAGTGACCTCGATTACTCTTAGGGAGACGACCCAGCTGGATAATCACCGACCTCGCACGCGCGCTTAGGCTGCTATACATTTAAAGGAATTGGCTATAGGACACCAGGATAGGACTATCAGGAGGCTGAGAGCTAGTAATCTTGAGAGGAGGCAACAAGTGGAAAATCTGACTACCAAACTAAAGGCAGCAGAGAAAAGAATTGACGAGGTCTTCCAAATGTTCGAGCTCGTTAAAGAACATAACTGCGAACTGCGAGAGTCATTACAAATAACGATGAGTCAAGCCAAGCAAGCTAAGGAGAAAGTGGATAGACGCACCATAGAACTGTCTGAAGCCCGTCAAGCCCGGCTGAGGGATAAGAAAGAAATTGAAGAATCCTGGAATGTGATCATGCAATTATCTGAGAATAACCAAAGGCTATCCAAGGAGGTAGACGAGAGGAAAGCAAAGGAGAAGGAGCTCATCCAGAAGAATGAAACAAACTGCGCACACGCAAGAAATGAATTGAATGACGCGATAGGAAAGATTCTGACCCACTGGGAAGAGATTGCTGAGTTGGAATCGGAAAATCAGAGTCTTCAGATGCAGCTTGCATAGTTCTTAGACCCAGAGGTGCCTGAGGATCCCGAGGAGGAAGAAGCCCCACCTGATGTGGCAGTGGGAAATGGCGAGATAACAGATTAGAACGTTTAGTGGACCATTTTTTTTGTAGTATTTCCGTTGTTGCTACGTTTTCTTTTCTTCAGTACATTTATTTATTTAGATTGGTCATGTTCATTTATTTTCCTGTTTGAGAAATCAATAAAATATTTTATTTGTTCCATTGATTTCAATTTACTTCTGCGCAATCTATTGCATGAACCTACTCGTACCAATTTTTAGAACTTGCGAATGTAGGAAATGGCCGGCAGACCCCCAAGGCAAAACCGCAACCCGCGTTACGCTAATGCCGATCGCGAAGAGAGACAGGAGAATCGACAGGAGAATGGACCCAAGCCATGCCCGAAGTGCGGTTTCAGACACCCCGGGGAATGTCGAAGAGCCAGTGGTGCGTGCTTCGGATGTGGGAAAGCAGGGCACAGGATCGCAGATTGTCCTACGGCCGCCAACCAAGCAGCTGGGCCCAACAAGGGAACTGGGCCGAATGTGGGAGCTAACCCCAACAAACCAAAGGAGAATAAGCCTAATGCCAGGGTGTTCGCTATGAACCAAGAAGAGGCGGACGACGCCAATGAAGTCGTATCAGGTACCATCTTACTTCAAAAAGTACTTGCTTATGCATTGTTTGATTGTGGTGCTACACACTCTTTTGTGTCTAAAAGGTTTGCTAAGAAATTAGGACTTAAGACCGAATCTCTAACTGAACCTTTTCGGATAGCCACACCTACGAGTAAGACCATAGAAACTCATGAAATTCACAAGGATTGTAAGATCGGTATCGCTAATCAGACTTTCAGTGCCGACTTGATACAATTGGTTATGGTCAATTTCGACATCATTCTAGGGATGGATTGGTTAGCCAGTAATAATGCCATAGTGGACTGTAAAGGGAAAAGAGTTAAGCTCCGAACCCCAAATCAGGCAGAGATCGTGTATCATGGTAAATCCAAGGAACGAAAATCACTCATTTCCGCTTCCCAGGCAGGGAAGGCCATGAAATCCGGAGAAGACATCTACCTAGCAATGATCAACGAAGTGCAAGGAGAAGTCGAAATGAGGATAGAAGACATCCCAATAGTATGTGAGTTCCCGGATGTTTTCCCAGAAGAACTCCCAGGGACAGTTCCGGACCGCGAAGTTGAGTTCAAAATTAATCTGGTTCCTGGTGCAGCACCAATCTCTAAAGCACCTTACAGGATGGCACCAGCCGAACTCAAGGAATTAAAAGAGCAACTCCAAGAATTGCTGGACAAAAAGCAAATTCGACCTAGTGTGTCCCCATGGGGAGCTCCAGTACTCTTCGTAAAGAAGAAAGACGGTAATATGAGATTGTGCATCGATTACAGAGAATTGAACAAGATCACAATCAAGAACATGTACCCTCTACCTCGGATAGACGATCTGTTTGATCAGCTTAAAGGAGCCGCCATATTTTCTAAATTGGATCTGAGGACTGGATACCACCAACTGAAGGTCAAGGCTGTAGATATCTCCAAAACAGCTTTTCGGACAAGATATGGGCATTATGAGTTCACAGTGATGCCTTTTGGGTTGACCAATGCGCCTGCAGTCTTTATGGACCTAATGAACAGAGTGTTCAAACCATTTCTGGACCGGTTCATAGTGGTATTTATTGATGACATCCTCATTTATTCTCCCAACGAGGAAGAACATGAAGAGCACCTCCGCCTTGCACTACAGACACTGAGGGAGAATGAGCTATATGCTAAGTTTAAGAAATGTGAGTTCTGGCTTAAGAGTGTATCCTTTTTAGGACATGTGATCTCGGAAGCAGGAGTATCAGTGGATCCCAAGAAAGTTGAGGCAATTACAGAGTGGCCAAAACCTAAGAACGCCACAGACATCAGGAGCTTTCTTGGACTGGCAGGTTATTACAGGAAGTTCGTCGAAGGTTTTTCTTCCATAGCTATACCACTGACTAAGCTCAATCAGAAGAATTCCAAGTTCATCTGGGACGAAGGTTGCGAGAAAAGTTTTCAGACATTGAAAGAAAAACTTGCATCCACGCCAGTGCTAATCTTACCTACTGAAGATAAGGAATTCACCATCTACAGTGACGCATCTAAGGAAGGTCTGGGATGCGTACTCATGCAAGAGGGAAGAGTGATCGCCTATGCGTCAAGGCAGTTGAAACCGCACGAAAAGAACTACCCTACGCATGATCTTGAGTTAGCAGCAGTTGTCTTTGCCTTAAAAATTTGGAGGCACTACCTCTATGGCGCCAAGTGTGAAATTTTCACAGATCATCAAAGCCTCAAGTACTTATTCACCCAAAAAGAACTAAACATGAGGCAAAGGCGATGGATCGAACTACTGAAGGATTACGACTTGACTATAAGTTACCATCCAGGTAAAGCGAACAAAGTGGCCAATGCTCTGAGTCGGAAAAATAGAGGCAAGATCACTCTAGCTTCCCTCTCGGCCCAGCCATGTCTGCAGGAGACCGTCAAGTTAAATCAGGATCGAGACCCCGAGCTAAAGAAACTTAAGGAGCAAGTCGAAAGCGGGAAGTCTCAAGATCTACAAATTGATGACAAGGGAGTCCTATGGATGAATGGACGACCGTGCGTACCGAACAACGATAACCTTCGCCAAGAAATACTATCAGAAGCACACAAGTCTAAATTTTCAGTCCATCCAGGGAGTACAAAAATGTACAGGGACCTTAAGGGTAATTTTTGGTGGAATGGAATGAAAAGAGATGTGGCAGAATTTGTCTCAAAATGCCAAGTGTGTCAACAGGTCAATGCAGAGCACCAGCGACCTGGAGGATTATTGCAACCTTTGGAGATACCCGAGTGGAAATGGGAGCACATCTCCATGGACTTTGTTGTAGGATTACCAAAGTCGAGGCAAGGTCAAGACGGAATATGGGTAATTGTAGATAGACTTACAAAATCTGCACACTTCCTACCCGTCCGTATGAACTACAATCTGGAAAACTTAGCTACACTGTACATGAACAATATTGTACGACTGCATGGAGTGCCAGTGAGCATCGTGTCTGACAGAGACCCAAGGTTCGTCTCGCGCTTTTGGAAGAGCTTTCAAGAGGCCATGGGAACGAAAGTAACCCTAAGTACGGCCTATCATCCTCAAACCGATGGACAAACGGAGAGAACCATCCAAACTTTGGAAGATATGCTGCGAGCATGCACTCTTGAATTCAGTAGCAATTGGAGCACTCATCTACCTTTAATTGAGTTTGCTTACAACAACAGCTATCACAGCAGCATCGGAATGGCCCCATACGAAGCTCTTTATGGAAGGAAATGTCGATCACCACTTTATTGGGATGAAGTGGGAGAAAAAACAGTAGTAGGACCCGAGCTCGTACAGATAACAGTAGACAAAGTTACAGTTGTCCGAGAAAAACTCAAGGCAGCTCAAGACCGACAAAAGAGTTGGGCAGATCTGAAAAGAAGGCCAGTGGAATTCAACGTGGGCGATAAGGCCTACGTAAAAGTCTCGCCTATGAAAGGAGTTGTCCGATTCAGCAAAGCTGGGAAGCTGAACCCCCGTTATGTAAGACCCTTCGAAATTTTGGAAAAAGTGGGCACACTGGCATACAGATTGGCGCTGCCGCCAAAAATGTCTAGAATTCATAATGTTTTCCACGTATCCCAGCTACGGAAATACATCTCGGATCCAAGCCACGTGTTGGAAGTAGAATCGCTCATAGTCGAGAGTAACTTGGGAGAAGAGCTGAAGTACGAAGAGGTTCCCATTAGAGTCGTGGACACCAAGAACCAAGTACTAAGACGACGAATCATTCCCTACGTCAAGGTGCAATGGTCTAACCACACTGAAAGAGAAGCCACGTGGAAGTTAGAAGAAAGGATGAGGAACCAATACCCGTATCTCTTCATAGACCAAACCAACCCAAGTTTCGAGGACGAAACTTCCCATAAGGAGGGAGGGATGTAAAATCCAGGATGTTAGATTTTACCATGATAATATTTTGTGCCAAGATTTGCGAGATTTTCGGAATTTGTGATGTAGCATTTTTTTTGGAACTCAAGAATTTAAATAATATCGTGTATATTTTTTCGGAATTTGAGATATGCAGAATTTTACCGGATATAGATCTAAGATTTGATATACCTGGATAAAGATTTAAGCAAGAAGATAACCCAATCTTGGAAGTAAAAATCTTGAGGATTTTATCATGGGATTTTCGAAAATAATATTGAAAGAATATTAGGGAATTTTCGAAAATCATAGATAAAGGGAAAAGTCTACACGATAAATGCAGCTTGGAAAGATTTAACTACCAGGATTTTAGGAAAATAATCAAAATCTTATTTGTGGAAAAATACTACTAAATTTCGGGTTTAAGTCAGCAAATTTGTGGGATTTAAGAAATATAATTTTTATTATTTTAGGAAATAAAAAGTCTACCGAATATTGGGAATTAGACACAAAAGTCGAAAATTTGCGGGCTGGGCAAAGCATAAATTTCGAAATTTATCCTTGGGATACATACATGAATTTCGAAATTTAGGTCTATGATAAATAATAAAATTTAGATTTGATCACGATTTTAGATGGAGATTTGATTCAAGTTTAAACGCGCGGATGACATCTATCGAGATAGCAGCCAACCCCTATAAATAGGAGGGCCTATAACTCAAAAAAATCACACCATTTCTACTCCAAATTTTCGAGCTCCTCTCCTAGTTTTCTTAGGATTTTCGAGAGCTTGCTCTCTCAGTGTGCGAAGAAGCGAAGCGCTGCTGCAGTCCAACCCCGAAGCTAGGGTTCGAATCTAAAGTAAGTGGGCTTGTTTTAAATGTGTAATTTCGGTGTATGCATTTTCGTTTTTTTGAAATTTCGGTCGAGTACAATTCTTCTTCTATCCCCCTTCTGGTTATGATTGCTGCATGGGTTTTATGTTGACACTGTGAGGATTCAACTTGATATGAGAGGGAATCTCAACTATGATATGACCCTCATACGGTGGGGATATAACCGATTCGGTCCTCGCCCCCTTAGAGGAATAAATATTAGGGACTGAATTCAGTAAACCATTGAAAGTAGAGGAATCTCAGTGTCAGGTCAATGATACGAATGTGGTATGAGTCAAAATATGCATGGTGTGTGTAAAGGGCCTAAAACTCCTTTCTTGAAAATTTGCGGAAAATTAAAATATTTTTTTTTTTAGAACTTAAATGGCCTCATTCATAAAATCGACTGATGAATCAAGTTCAATGTTTAAAATAATCGCAGCGGAAGAAAATAAAGTTTTGCCAACAATAACAATTTAAAAATTATCCAACGACTGATAAAAATTGTTTGCGGAATAAAATAACAACTGCTGCACTGAGGTCCTCAGGTGCCACTACTGCCGACCCAAGCTGGCTCACTGGTCCCCGCCCTCGGCCCTGGCCTCATCAGTACCTACAACAATCAAGTCTAGTGAGCCTAAAGACTCAGCATGCATAAATCGCATCTAACGAGTAAAAATCGGAATTAAAATATGCATGAGATAAAATATCATGTCCTGAGGTATGCTGAAAATAATCTGTACTGAGCAATTATAATACGTGCATAACTGAACTGATAATCACAGTAAAAATATTTGCTCCTTGGAGCCTGTACTGAAATAACTGGTAAAATTTTCTGTTGAGATTATGTTTTACGCCTGTGGCCACTGCACTAATCTGAACTGATCGGTAACTGGCTACCGGGGAGGCTGAAACTGAACTGAGCTGGCCGGTCACTGGCGACCGGGTGGTACCATACTGAACTGATCGGTCACTGGCGACCGTATAAAATAACACTCCCACATAGTGAATGAACCACAAGCCATATTGCATAAATCTCAAAAATAATCATTTCTATTTAATGCACGTAAAATAATTAACTGGCGTAATGAAAATTCCTGTAATTTTTACCAACTGGATTGGATTGGATCGTCCCCAGGCTCGCTGCAACTTAACTGTGCCATGAAAAATATGCAATAGCTTAAACTTGACCAACTATGCAATTTACGTTCAAAAGATGCGACTATGACGCCTAATGACTTCGCATTTAATCATGACTACGAGCCAACCTGAACCGACACCGAACTGACGTATAGTCATGATTAAAATACGCTGAAAAATTATAAAATAATGCTCCTAAAATGATAGGGTCGAAATCTAGGTGGAATGGAGGCCAAAACACGAAACGCTCTTTCGAGAGTCAATTTGGCACATTGCACCGTAAATTCTCGTACGACCTCGAAAATGATCCGAATGACGAACGGTCAAAAACATGACCTTCCCAACTCAATGAGGCACTGTCCAGTCCAAGGCCATGGGCTAAAAGCCAACCAAGAACTCAAATGAGCCTTCTAAACGACACAGCAACTTGCTGTAATTTCCAGCAGCTGCGCAACTACAAGACTTGCGTTGCTTTCGAGACTATCGGCCATTAGGGGCGTGAACCACCGACCAGAGACTCTTACCAACATCCCAAGGAATGATTTGAACCATGGCTAAGGGCCCTAGGCCAGCCACAATTCGCAACATTCTAGCAAACATCAGAAAAGTTCACCCGAGAACACCTTGCATGCGTGTGTGGTGTTGTGCTTCGTTTGCTGTCTAGTGTCGTTCCAGTGGCCATTTGATTGACCATGGCACAATCTAGACATCTAGGGGTATGGTATGAACCGTGGCTAAGGGCCATAGGCCAACCAAGATCCACACCATTCCACAATATTCGAACCATACGAGCTGTAAAAAGGAGAAGCCGAAATGGGGAAGGGGCTGTTCTTGTTGATTATTTAAAAACCGATGAGCCATGGACCAAGCCACCAAAAGGACGACTTCGTCACGTCTTAGACTTGCTAGGGAAGTGATCTAACCATGGCTATAGGCCCTTGGGGCAGCCAAGATCAGATCCACAACCCTTGACACAAAACTGAAATTTCGAAACACAAATCTGCGCCTATGGGAACTTGCTGTCATTCTGAATTTCCAGCAAGCATGGGGCTGGTTTGAATGGACCAACATGGTCCTAGTGCATCCTACTACATGTATATAAGCCGCCTTGGGAGCCTGGGGTCGAACCACAACCTGAAACCATCAAAACTAAAAGAAAACGTGAAGCTGCCATGAAGAGCCGAAATTCTGCATGTGTTGTTTCAAAATGTTTGGACATGGATCTCAATTTTTGCTTGAATAAACATGATCATGTACTGAAAAATAAATGATAATATGACTTGATTGAGGTTTAGAAAGAATCTAGACATGCCTGGTTTCGTTTCGAAAGAAAACGAACGAACACGACGACGCGGCACGGAGGAGGTGGAAGCGCTTCTCTTGTTCTTTCTAGTTCTCGATTTTTCTCCCTTTCTCCCTAGCTATTACTCACGTTTTTTTCTACTGAAAAGGGGTCTGATTTCGGTGGGGAGGGAGTGTGATGGAGTGGTTATGAGGGGTGAGGAGGATGGTGCAAGATATAAGGATCATATCAAGACCAAGTCTTCATGCATTTGAATTTTGAATTTTGAATTTCTATCAAATGATCTCTTGGGTGATTCTAGAGTATAGTGGCCGATTTTATCATGCCAAACAAGGGTTAGGATAGTGGTCTAGTATTAATTAATTAAGGTGGAAAAATAGCTAAAAGAATTAGCATGCTAATCAACCAACAATGGGTCAAAGGTGAGTTGGCAAGTCCTAGTTTGTTCTTCTAGGGGTGTGGCCGAAAATGCATGATAAATGGTAGGGGAAAATTGATTATCTAGTAATTTAATAACCCTTAAAAGTCTTACTAATCCTTTAATTAATTTAGTGAGCTAACCCCTTAATTAAGTAACTTAAATGAGCTCATTTCTTAATCACCTCAAATAATTAAATTAAATCCTCAAACCTCCCTTTCTAACTTAAATGAACTTACTTGCTAGCTAAATTAACTTCTGGAAATATTTCTCGAATCTTAAATTCTATCTCAAAACTCCGACTCCGGTCCGGCCTCACTGAAATAACTGAAATGCTAAAAATCAAACTACTGAACTGAAATAATGAATAATTAACTTCAAATAAATGCATTTAAAATAATCATGCAATGAAGTCAATTAAATTTAAAAATCTAGAATTATGCATGGCTTATACGTCTACTGATTTACGGGTTCTACAATCCTTCCCCCATTAAAACAAATTTCGTCCTCGAAATTAGAACTCACCGAATAACTCGGGGTAACGCTCCCTCATCTCTGACTCAGACTCCCACGTAGCTTCCTCCTCAGAATGGTTGAGCCATTTGACTTTGACTCGCTTAACAAGCTTGTTCCGAAGTTTCTTCTCCTGTCTGTCTAGGATCTGCACGGGTCTCTCCTCATAAGATAAGTTCGGAGTAAGCTGCAACGGCTCGAAATTCAGCACATGCGAAGGATTTGCCATATACTTCCTTAGCATGGAGACGTGGAACACATTGTGTACTCCGGCCAGATTCGGCGGAAGAGCCACACGATACGCTAGCGTCCCAACTCTGTCGAGGATCTCAAACGGTCCAATGAATCTCGGACTGAGCTTCCCTTTCTTCCCAAATCTCATGACACCCTTCATAGGTGTCACTTTCACGAAAACATGATCGCCCACTGCAAACTCTAAGTCTCTCCTCCGCTGATCGGCATAACTCTTCTGTCGGCTCTGGACAGTCCTCATCCTATCACGGATCTTGACTACTACATCTGCTGTCTGCTGAACAATCTCTGGACCCAACTCTGCTCTCTCTCCTACTTCATCCCAATGAACAGGAGATCTACACTTGCGGCCATACAGCGCTTCATACGGAGCCATACCTATAGACGACTGGAAACTGTTGTTATAGGTGAACTCTACCAATGGTAAGTTCGACTCCCAACTCCCAGAGAAATCAATGACGCAAGCACGGAGAAGATCCTCTAAGATCTGAATAACTCACTCCGACTGTCCATCTGTCTGCGGATGGAAAGCTGTGCTAAACAGCAACTTCGTACCCATAGTCGAATGCAAACTCTTCCAAAACGAGGAAGTGAATCTGGGATCTCTGTTGGATACGATAGAAACTGGAATACCATGGAGTCGGACTATCTCTCGGATATACAGCTCTGCATACTGAACCATGGTGAAAGTCGTCTTAATAGGCAAGAAGTGCGCTGATTTGGTAAGACGATCTACAATCACCCAGATGGCATTCGATCCTCTGGCTGACCTCGGCAATCCGGTCACAAAGTCCATGGTAACATTCTCCCACTTCCACTCGGGAATAGGAAGAGGCTTGAGCAAACCTGCTGGTCTCTGATGCTCGGCCTTCACTAACTGGCAAGTCAGGCACTCGGATACAAAACGCCTGATGTCCTTCTTCATCCCTGGCCACCAATACAATAGCTGCAGATCTTTGTACATCTTCGTACTCCAAGGGTGAATGGAGTACGGGGGCGTATGGGCCTCTGATAAGATGTCTGCTCGGATAGAATCACTGCTAGGAACCCATATCCTATCTCGGTATCTCCCAATACCATCGCTGACTGTATACAAAACACTGCCATTGGCTTCATCTCTCTTTTTCCACTGTGCCAACTGCTCATCTGCTGCCTGACCGCTGCGAATACGGTCAATAAGAGAGGACTGGATAGTCAAGGTAGATAAACGAGGAACTCTACCTCGCGGATAAGTCTCAAGATCGAACTTCTGCCTCTCAATCTGAAGAGGTTTCTGAATCGTCAAGTGAGCCATCACTGCGACTTTCCTGCTCAAACCATCCGCAATTACATTAGCTTTACCCGGGTGGTAGCTAATGTCACAATCGTAGTCTTTCACAAGCTCCAACCAACGCCTCTGACGCATGTTCAGCTCCTTCTGCGTAAAGAAATACTTGAGGCTCTTGTGGTCGGTAAAGATCTGACACTTCTCTCCATACAGATAGTGCCTCCAAATCTTCAAAGCAAAAACTACGGCCGCTAACTCCAGATCATGGGTAGGGTAATTCTTCTCATAAATTTTCAGCTGTCGAGAAGCATACGCTATCACTCTCCCATGCTGCATCAAAACTGCACCTAAACCAAGATTCGAAGCATCGGTATAAAGGACAAACTCGCCGGATCCTGACGGTACAGCCAAAACGGGTGCTGAGATAAGAGCTTACTTCAAAGTATCGAAGCTCTTCTGACACTCCTCACTCCACACAAACTTCACATTTTTCTTTGTCAGTGCTGTGAGTGGAACGACAATGGATGAGAATCCCTGAATGAACTTCCTGTAATATCCTGCTAGCCCAAGAAAACTGCGGATCTCCGATACATTCTGAGGCACAACCCAATCTCTGACTGCTGCAACTTTCGCCGGGTCTACCTCAATGCCACTGCTAGAAACAATGTGGCCCAAGAACGCCACCTTCTCTAACCAGAATTCGCACTTACTGAACTTTGCGAATAGTTTGTGTTTCTGCAATGTCTGCAACACTGTGGTCAGATGCCTGCTGTGCTCCTCCCGACTCTTGGAGTAGACGAGAATGTCATCTATGAACACTATCACAAACTGGTCGAGGTACGGCTGAAATACGCGATTCATTAGATCCATGAAGATCGCTGGCGCATTCGTCAGACCGAACGGCATCACTAGGAACTCGTAGTGGCCATAACGAGTCCTGAAAGCTGTCTTCGAGACATCAGCATCTCTCACCCTCAACTGGTGATAACCGGAACGCAGATCTATCTTGGAGAAAATCGAAGCTCCCTGCAACTGGTCAAACAGATCCTCAATCCTCGGCAGTGGGTATTTATTCTTCACTGTAACCCTGTTCAACTCCCTGTAGTCAATGCAAAGCCTCATCGAGCCATCCTTCTTTTTCACAAATAAGACCGGCGCGCCCCATGGAGAAAAGCTCGGGCGAATGAACTCCTTGTCGAGAAGTTCCTGAATCTGCTTCTTAAGCTCTGCCATCTCTGTCGGCGCTAGTCGGTATGGCGCTTTGGATATCGGAGCCGTACCTGGCATAAGCTCAATGGAAAACTCCACCTCTCTCTCGGGTGGCATACCAGAGACGTCTTCGGGAAAAACGTCTAAGAAATCTCTGACAATCGGAACATCTGAGGCTGACTGGCTGGGTTCCTCGGGGACAGATAAAAAGGTCGCTAGAAATGCCCGACACCCTCTATGCATGAGTTTCCTAGCCTTAACATAAGGAATAATGCGCGGTAAAGGAAAGTACCTGTCCGGCTCAAATACGAACTGCTCCATTCCATGCGGTCGGACAAGAACGGATCTCCGCTGGAAGTCTATCAACACTCTGTTCCTCAATAGCCAGTCCATCCCTAGGATGATGTCAAATTCCGGCATTGGTAGCACAATCAGATCCGCATAAACAAGATTACCGTGCAGCTCAAGGTCTATATCTCGGATAACATTGGTGGCTGCCATCTCCTCGCCTGACGGCAACACTACTGAAAAGGCAATATCTAGCCCAATGGTCTGGATCTTGAGAAAGTTTGCAAAGACCTCCGAAATAAACGAGTGAGTGGCTCCTGAATCTATCAAGGCCTTGGTAGCGGAACCAGATATAAAAATTCTTCCTGAAAGAGCGGAGCTCTAAGTTGAATCCCACTACAAGATCTAAAATTATAGACATGCAAAGGTCAAGGTTCCTCTGGCTTAATTCCCCCCAAAATAAATCTGAGTAGAGCATGCAATCCTATAATAGTTCTAAGTTCACATCTAAATCCCGATTCCCAAAACACGAAAATTCAAATAATAACTTAAAGTTTAAAGGTACCTGTCAACAACATAGTCTCCGGGTTGGTTTCCGCGGCATGGAGAGCAAAAACTCTGCCTTGGGTAGGCAGATTCCTCTGAGGGCACTGCAGCAACATGTGGTCTGGACTGCCACACTTAAAACACTTTCCTGAGCCAGCCATACATGCTCCAGGATGGCGACGTGAGCACCTGGGACAAACTGGGTGCTCCTGAGTCCTCGGGGCTGGGCGTCCCCGCTGCTGCTGCTGCTGCTGCTGGCCTCGGTTCCTGGGCGGTCCATGAAAAGGCCTCTTATTCTGCTGCTGATGCTGATGAGGAGGAGGGCGGTGCGGTGCCTGGACTGGGCGCTTGCCCTGGCGATCCCTCTCTATATCCCGCAGATCCTGCTCTGCGGCTAAGGCCTTGAAGACGGCAATCTCATAAGTAGCAGGGTCAGATACCCTAACATCCCGGCGCAAGATCGGCCGTAAACCCACCAGGAAGTGCATCAGCTTGGCTCTGGCATCATTCGCGATCAGGGGCACAAAGTGACAGCCCCTCTCAAACTTACGGATAAACTCTGTAACCGTCATATCCCCTTGTCTCAGGCTCATGAACTCGGTGGTCAGCCTGGTGCGAACCTCCTCAGCAAAATACTTGGAGTAGAAAACCTCCATAAAGCGGGTCCAAGAAAGTGTAGCCAAGGTCAGGGCTACCGAAGCTCCTTCCCACCATAAGCGGGCGTCTCCAGTGAACAGGTAGGTGGCACATCGGACTCGGTCTGCGTCCCCCAGCTCCATAAACTCAAAGATGACCTCGAGGGATTTGATCCATCCCTCGGCAACCATGGGGTCAGATGTCCCAGAGAATTCCTTCGGGCGCATCTTCATGAATCGCTCATAAACAGCCTCGGGCCCTGTCGGCCTGGCTGCGGCTGCGGCTACGGCTGCAGCATTGCCCCCCGCAAACTGTGCGAAGAACTGTGCCATCCCAGCTAACATCTGGGCACTCATGTCCGGTGGTGGCGGTGGAGGAGGTGGTAGGTCTCTCTCCGGTCTATGCTCCTCTCTGTCCTCTCGGCGAGGCTCCACCTCTCTGTTGCGCTCTAAAATGCGTCTAGGGGGCATACTGTTCCAACATAACCCATACGTAACTAACATGCATAATTCCATAATTTATTTTAAATGAACCCTGAAATACTGAAAATCTGGAAGCATGCTGACAAACTAATTCATGCTTTAACTAAAATGCTGAACAAAATGCTGAACTGAAAAACTTACAGACCGAAGACGTGGCTTCGTGAGCTTCTCGCGGTCAGTAGTAGTGAAACCATATACAGAACCACCGCTCTGATACCAACTATAAAGGGCCTAAAACTCCTTTCTTGAAAATTTGCGGAAAAATAAAAAAATATTTTTTTTTTAGAACTTAAATGGCCTCATTCATAAAATCGACTGATGAATCAAGTTCAATGTTTAAAATAATCGCAGCGGAAGAAAATAAAGTTTTGCCAACAATAACAATTTAAAAATTATCCAACGACTGATAAAAATTGTTTGCGGAATAAAATAACAACTGCTGCACTGAAGTCCTCGGGTGCCACTACTGCCGACCCAAGCTGGCTCACTGGTCCCCGCCCTCGGCCCTGGCCTCATCAGTACCTACAACAATCAAGTCTAGTGAGCCTAAAGACTCAGCATGCATAAATCGCATCTAACGAGTAAAAATCGGAATTAAAATATGCATGAGATAAAATATCATGTCCTGAGGCATGCTGAAAATAATCTGTACTGAGCAATTTAATACGTGCATAACTGAACTGATAATCACAGTAAAAATGTTTGCTCCTTGGAGCCTGTATTGAAATAACTGGTAAAATTTTCTGTTGAGATTATGTTTTACGCCTGTGGCCACTGCACTAAGCTGAACTGATCGGTAACTGGCTACCAGGGAGGCTGAAACTGAACTGAGCTGGCCGGTCACTGGCGACCGGGTGGTACCATACTGAACTGATCGGTCACTGGCGACCGTATAAAATAACACTCCCACATAGTGAATGAACCACAAGCCATATTGCATAAATCTCAAAAATAATCATTTTCTATTTAATGCACGTAAAATAATTAACTGGCGTAATGAAAATTCCTGTAATTTTTACCAACTGGATTGGATTGGATCGTCCCCAGGCTCGCTGCAACTTAACTGTGCCATGAAAAATATGCAATAGCTTAAACTTGACCAACTATGCAATTTACGTTCAAAAGATGCGACTATGACGCCTAATGACTTCGCATTTAATCATGACTACGAGCCAACCTGAACCGACACCGAACCGACGTATAGTCATGATTAAAATACGCTGAAAAATTATAAAATAATGCTCCTAAAATGATAGGGTCGAAATCTAGGTGGAATGGAGGCCAAAACACGAAACGCTCTTTCGAGAGTCAATTTGGCACATTGCACCGTAAATTCTCGTACGACCTCGAAAATGATCCGAATGACGAACGGTCAAAAACATGACCTTCCCAACTCAATGAGGCACTTTCCAGTCCAAGGTCATGGGCTAAAAGCCAACCAAGAACTCAAACGAGCCTTCTAAACGACACAGCAACTTGCTGTAATTTCCAGCAGCTGCGCAACTACAAGACTTGCGTTGGTTTCGAGACTATCGGCCATTAGGGGCGTGAACCACCGACCAGAGACTCTTACCAACATCCCAAGGAATGATTTGAACCATGGCTAAGGGCCCTAGGCCAGCCACAATTCGCAACATTCCAGCAACCATCAGAAAAGTTCACCCGAGAACACCTTGCATGCGTGTGTGGTGTTGTGCTTCGTTTGCTGTCTAGTGTCATTCCAGTGGCCATTTGATTGACCATGGCACGATCTAGACATCTAGGGGTATGGTATGAACCGTGGCTAAGGGCCATAGGCCAACCAAGATCCACACCATTCCACAATATTCGAACCATACGAGCTGTAAAAAGGAGAAGCCGAAATGGGGAAGGGGCTGTTCTTGTTGATTATTTAAAAACCGATGAGCCATGGACCAAGCCACCAAAAGGGCAACTTCGTCACGTCTTAGACTTGCTAGGGAAGTGATCTAACCATGGCTATAGGCCCTTGGGGCAGCCAAGATCAGATCCACAACCCTTGACACAAAACTGAAATTTCGAAACACAAATCTGCGCCTATGGGAACTTGCTGTCATTCTGAATTTCCAGCAAGCATGAGGCTGGTTTGAATGGACCAACATGGTCCTAGTGCATCCTACTACATGTATATAAGCCGCCTTGGGAGCCTGGGGTCGAACCACAACCTGAAACCATCAAAACTAAAAGAAAACGTGAAGCTGCCATGAAGAGCCGAAATTCTGCATGTGTTGTTTCAAAATGTTTGGACATGGATCTCAATTTTTGCTTGAATAAACATGATCATGTACTGAAAAATAAATGATAATATGACTTGATTGAGGTTTAGAAAGAATCTAGACATGCCTGGTTTCGTTTCGAAAGAAAACGAACGAAACGACGACGACGCGGCACGGAGGAGGTGGAGCGCTTCTCTTGTTCTTTCTAGTTCTCGATTTTTCTCCCTTTCTCCCTAGCTATTACTCACGTTTTTTTCTACTGAAAAGGGGTCTGATTTCGGTGGGGAGGGAGTGTGATGGAGTGGTTATGAGGGGTGAGGAGGATGGTGCAAGATATAAGGATCATATCAAGACCAAGTCTTCATGCATTTGAATTTTGAATTTTGAATTTCTATCAAATGATCTCTTGGGTGATTCTAGAGTATAGTGGCCGATTTTATCATGCCAAACAAGGGTTAGGATAGTGGTCTAGTATTAATTAATTAAGGTGGAAAAATAGCTAAAAGAATTAGCATGCTAATCAACCAACAATGGGTCAAAGGTGAGTTGGCAAGTCCTAGTTTGTTCTTCTAGGGGTGTGGCCGAAAATGCATGATAAATGGTAGGAGAAAATTGATTATCTAGTAATTTAATAACCCTTAAAAGTCTTACTAATCCTTTAATTAATTTAGTGAGCTAACCCCTTAATTAAGTAACTTAAATGAGCTCATTTCTTAATCACCTCAAATAATTAAATTAAATCCTCAAACCTCCCTTTCTAACTTAAATGAACTTACTTGCTAGCTAAATTAACTTCTGGAAATATTTCTCGAATCTTAAATTCTATCTCAAAACTCCGACTCCGATCCGACCTCACTGAAATAACTGAAATGCTAAAAATCAAACTACTGAACTGAAATAATGAATAATTAACTTCAAATAAATGCATTTAAAATAATCATGCAATGAAGTCAATTAAATTTAAAAATCTAGAATTATGCATGGCTTATACGTCTACTGATTTACGGGTTCTACAGTGTGTGTATGTATTTCGAAATGTTATATGCATGTTGTTGTGTACTCGAACGGCCCCCACTTGCTGAGTATTTCCCAAAATACTCACCCCTTACTCTCCCCTCCCCAGATAAATCAGAAGAACAGGTTGAGGAAGAAGAGTCGGAACAATTCTGGGATGGTGATTTCGAGATTTAGTCTTAGCCATGTTCTCATTATTTTCGAATTTTAGCAGTTTAATTTTCGTGTAAAACGTTTCCGCATTTATTTATTTTCCGTTGTAAAGACAAATGTTCAAATTTTGCGAATTTATGAAATAAACTGGTTTCGGTTTATACTGTGCTACGAGGCTGGTTGTTTTTCGATTGTGTGATTGATAAACGACGCCGGTGTCGCCCAACCCCGGTCTCGGGGCGTGGCAATGTATTTAAAGAAAACTAAAAATCTTTTGGGAACCGAAAAAGCTTGTGTGTATGTCATATATATGTAACAAAAATTACATATAGAGTTCGATATTTTAAAAAAAATTAAACAGCTACACGTGAAAATTCAAATAATATTCTTAAAATGCTCTGTTATTCATTTTCCACCAACATAAAGTTTTTTCTCCACAAAAATGGAGAATGTGGTTGACGGTTCAAAATAATCGAATTTATTTTCATTCAGAAAAAGCCCCAAACTAGCACAAACAACATAAAATTTGAATAAGTTGACAAGTAAGCGTTGCAAAATCCCCAAACTAGCACAAACAACATAAAAATCATATCAGAAATCAAAGTAGAAGATTCAAAAATTTACATAAACTCATTGTCCTTTCCCGTTGGTGTCAATATGTTCTTTCGGCCGGTGGGTTTCTCCGATAGGTGACTAAGTCGCCCAATGGCTTCTTGGTGGCGTCGAATTTGTTGGGTAGAGTTTTGGCTGTAAAAGCCGAGATGAGGGAAGCGGGAGGAAGGTGAGAAGATAAAATGAAATGAGTCGTTTATTCAAAACCTATTAGTTAGTAATTAGAACATTAGAATCGGTCATGAGTCGCGTGCCATGAAGGTGTTGGTGTAAGACTAGGGTTTTTTTGAGAGCGACCGGAAAGAAAGGGGAGAAGTGAGAAGCGATCGAGTGGGGGAAAGAGAAATAAAATTGAGAATTGGGAGGAAACTGAATAAAATATTGAAAAGGGAGTTTTTTAAAAAAAATTACTTAAAACAGGTCAAATTTGAATGAATTGGGACTGAACACAAAAAAGATTTTTGGCAGCAGATTTTCCACCAATTTCCCCCTGAGATATTTCAATTTCCACAACTTACATGAAATTACAATTACGTCCTTTAACCCCTTTCTCGATCCTCAGTTCCACTTCGGCTCCTCCTTGATGCTGTAGGTGGAGGGAACTTTCTGACTATTTCTGCTGAAGTACCTTCTTCAACTTCGGTAAATTTATATTTTATTGAATTTTTTACGATACCCATCTGAGAAATAAATTAATTTACTAACCTTTGTGGATTTATTTATCGAGTTTGGATTATTTATTGTGAATTTTTTGCTTGTTGGATGTTAATTATGGCTCATTGGCATATTGGGCTAGTTATATGTGTAATCAGTTGCATTGGTTCTTGTGAATGAGCTTCATGCCATTTACTTTTCCTATTTGACCGATGCCCTTTTGTTTTGATGATATCCTGAAATCAGTTTCTCAGTTGAGAGTTCTTGATTTTGCTCGATATTTGTCTTTCCATCAACCCATTTGATGTGTCTGCGTCCATTTGCTAAGCTTTGTTACTTAGATTTTCTAATGTTTGATGTTTATCAAGTTTCTGTTCCTTTTATTTGTGGACTATCTGTAATAGTATCACATGTTACTATTTTGTAAATAAATGTTGGGCACTCTGTGGTCATGTTTTTTTGATCACTCAATATACGCATCAACGCTGACCAATATTCCTTTTAGTTTTTTTGGTCACAATTTGGGTGGACTAATGAAATCACTTGGTGTTGGTTCGTGAATTAAATTTTGTAATTGCAACTTGTCTCTTATCCTTGTGGTTTACATTGAGAAAATGAAGCTGTTAACCTTTCTGGTTTACTTTTTCCCAGAAGATGATAATTCGGGAGGTTCGGGGCTAAGTACTATCTCCAGAACTGCTAGAAAACAGAGGAGCAATTTGAATCGCCGTCCTGAATCAGAGTCCCGTCAAGAGTGCCATTCTGTTTCTCTTTCATCAACACCATCTGACCAAACCCGGGGCGCCCTGATTGAAGACAATACCAAGGACTTGAATTCAGATCAGCATAATTCTAGATTATCATATGCTAATCTTGCTAATGCTGAAATAGTTTTAAAGAGTGGTGATGAAGATGGAGAAGTTAATGAATCTGGGCAACCAGGATCAGCATATGATGGAATTGGTAATCAGAGAAAATTCAAGGTGGTCAAACTTAAGGTTGGGGGCGTTACGCATACAATTAATGCAAGGGAGAGCTTGGATGGTTCTTCTATATCTGGAACTTCCAATATGAAGTCTTCTCATTCAGAGGCCGTTTATTCTTCTCGTAAGCTTAATCCTGAGGTATTGTTTTCTCTTTCATGGAACTTTGATTTCATTTGCTAATGGCTCCAATTCCTGATTATCTAAAAATAACTGAATGACAACTAGAGTCTGTCAGCTCTGACATAAATTGGTTATTTTGATATAATTTTTAAGGAGTAATTTTGGAGTTTATGAACACTGCTTCGACAATTTTTTCCCATTTGTTGGAATGTAATTTTTTTCCCGCTAGTTTATTTTATAAGGTCTTTTTTTGTATTATCTTACTGAAAGCTGCTTTTCCATCCCCTGAAATTCCGTTTTAATATCATGTGTTTCATGTCCAGAAGTATAGCCTTTGATATAAATTCTTCTTAATTTGCTTGAAGTATTTGACTTTGATTCCATTTAGTTCAATCATTGAATCATTCATAAGCAGGAAAACTCAGATATCTGCTTTATGGGAGAGAAAGTAGGCTTGTGTGGCGTGCGGTGGAAAGATTTTTCCAAAATTGGTTTTAGTTTTGAAAAATGGATTCATCTGGGCTAGACATGACTGGGGAGTCTGTCGAGCAAGGTTCAAAGCATGAACGATCATGTGAAAGGAAATTTATTACTAAGAAATATGTTTCTGATGAATTGTATAATGATGAAGATGATGATGAGATTCGGTACCTTTCAAAGCTCAAAAATTCCAAAATTTCAGTTTGCTCTAATACAGACTACGAAGATAAGACTATAGGCAAGCAAATGCAGAAGATATCTAGAGTAATGGGTATGCATACGTACGGATATGAAACAGTTATCGGACAATACGACTCTTCAAATCTACATAAAGAAAGTATGAATTCCCAACTTCCAAGATCATTTGAAGTGCCTGATTATTTGGAAGATAAGGATTCAGTATTTGACTGTGAGACTGATCTAAAGAACAAGAATCGGAGACAGGAACCAATTGAAGTATCGAAATATTCCGATATGGAAAGCTCAATAACTACACGTAGGAGGGCTATTCTGACTGGTAGAGATGTTTCACCTGGTTTAGGTGCTGGTCCAACTCATTTTCCAACCTTGTCACATGCCACATCAAGAAGTGAGCAAAGCTTGTTGTTGCACTGGATAAATTTGCTCGTTCCATAATTATTTTATGGTAAATGTACTGCTATTATTGTTACTTTTTCGGCAGAGCAAAAAGAGCAACTCTCTGAAGTGGAGCAGCAAATGAAAAGAGCTGAGGCTGCTAAAAGGCGTAGGATGCAAAATGAAAAGGCCGCTCGTGAATCTGAGGTTTGTATTCATATCTTTTGGTACGTATTTCGGTATATTTTGTGTCTTGGATTCCACATTTTCCACATTTAATGTGCTTGAAATGTATAGGCAGAGGCAATTAGGAAAATCTTGTGTCAAGATTCCAACAGGAAAAAACGAGAGGTGAAAATCAAGAAACAACAGGAGAACCGAGCACAGGTAACATGATAGTCATCAACATGATCATTATCTTAGTAAACTTCCCGTTTTCACACCCTTTGCTTGCATCACGGTACAGGAGAGGACCTCGAACTCTGCTAAAATTGCATCCAATGTCATTAGATGGATTATGGGACCTTCAGGGACCATCGTCACTTTCCCTGACGAGCTTGGCTTCCCAAGTATTTTTGAACCTAAGCCTTGCAGGTATCAAATCAGGTTAACCTTTGGCAAAAGATGGTTGTTAATCATATTATTCAGGTTCAAGTTTGTGTCGGATTTGCTTTACGTGATCTGGTTTTTTCTGGTTTTCCTGGAAATTTCAGCTATCCACCACCAAGAGAAAAGTGTGCCGGTCCTTCATGTACAAACGAGTACAAATACAGAGATTCGAAGTCGAATCTCCCTCTTTGCAGCCTTTTGTGTTACAAGGCAATACACTCAAAGGGACGACCTCTCGCGGCTTGTTGACTAGGTCACATCCTTTCATATCTTTTGTTTGAAGGTTTACCATTTTCTCAACTGTTGATGCTGTAGCAATGAGAGTCAAAGGATGAGAACAATCTTTTGAAGATATATACGAGGACGCTAATAAGACTTGGGTGAAAATAACAATCCATATGAAAACGGTGGCTAAGAGCAAGCCATTTTTCAGGAAGTGAAGGCGCGCACGGGTGGCCAAATTTGGTTCCCCACGGGCTCAGTGCACTGTTACATGAACAAATATTAAAGTTTTCAAATTCAAGGTATCACATACAATAAAAAATATGTACAAAAAAGGCTTGCACTAATATATAACTATATAAATTGCTTATTATTATTTTTTTTGTTGTAGATGAATCAAAGCTTCCGGAGGTTCGTTTATCTTTACATACTTATTTTTAGGAGTGACGTTGTTCAATCATTCACATTTTTTCTCGTTATTGTTCCGGATGTTCCCTTGGTTTCGTATTGGTCTTCTTCATCACTTTTTATGATCTTGTGTTCGGGTAAGGGCTTTTGACTAATAATTGATCAAACATTGGGCTTTCAAATTTTCACCCTTAAACTATAACGTCTTTCATCTAATATATTTCTTCTGATACTAAAAGCTTGCTCAAGTGTAACTATTGAAATGGAGCAAGATAAAATTTCTTTTGTAATTATAGATAATATTGGATATACTTGTGTTTTTTTCGACCATCATTGCAATATGGCGAAAATGTCATCATCTCCATCACTAAAATCAAAAGTAATGGTAATATAATTCTCAAATTCCTGACTAGAACTTGAGGATTTTTGTTGGTGTTTTGTCCATTTTCTTAATAAAAGTTATGGTTAGTAAATTTAAAAGTGATATTACTAATAGATTGTGATTCACGTGGAACAATTTATCCACCATATTTGGTAGTATATTAATTAAAAATAACATATAAATGAGTTCTACTATTAAACAAAATCGATGAGGCACATGAAACCGTTTTCGTAGTATGATATAAAGAATCATAATATAATGTTAGCATGTCTTGTAAACTATCGAGTCTAAGTCAATGATCTAAAACAAAAGAACATAAAAATATTTAAGCAATTCTAAAAAATATTTTTCCCAATTTCCTTTAATGATATAAATATATTGGACTAAAATATCATCGTTATATTTAATATATTCACTAAAAATTCATGCAATGTTAAACAATGTATTAAAACTAAACAAGAAATAGGATAATAAACAACGAATAATTGGTCACTAACATCATTAAGCACTTTTAAAATTTCACAAATATTAGTAAATATGTTCCACTGATTTGCAAACAAATAAATATTACGAGTTTGAATATGTTTATGAAAAATAAACATAATAAATCTTCATATTCAAAAGAAGATAAAACAAATTTATATGTTGAATTCCAATATGTTGGAATGTCCCGTGCAAATTGTTTAGACCCCACACTATTGATTTTGCAAAATTTGTCCAATTGTTCGTAATTTGGAGATGTGTCATAGATAATGAGTTGTGATCCTAATTGATTTAATAAGCAATTCTAATTTTTTAAATTCATCTTGAATATAAAAATTTAAAATATAACATGTGCACCTAATATGAAAGAATTTACCCATTTTAGTAGATTCAAATTGTTACCCATTTGAGACGAGAATTCCGACATTTGAGTTTGATAAAGATCAATACAAATTCTCATTGGATGATTTCTCGACGGTTTGAGTTAAAGTTTTATAACCACTTCCTTGTTGAAATTTGTAAGTTTTAGAACAAAATTTGTATTTGGCTTGCAAATTATCGGAAGCGTCGCCTTTTCGAAATGTTTGGTGAAAATATTAGATGTGTGACCAGGCACCACTCGATTTTTAGGCGTCGTCAGATTGCTCATGCTTTTCTTGACTTGGATGATCATGTGTTCGTAGGGCCGACTCTTGTTCTTGTTGCTCCTCATCGAAAAAATCTAGATCATAGTCGTCGACATTGAATGAAAGAAAATCATGACCCGCAAACTAGGGCATGATTCTCTTTCCCTTGCTCTTACTACTACCACTTGGAACGACCATTTGTATAAAAATAAAATTAAAATAATTAAAAAAATAATGAACAATTAATATTTTGATAATAGAGAAATAAAGTTTGAATTTAGAATTGAGAAACAACTGTGTGGAAAGAAATAAAAGGAGCAGGTATTTATCTAGTTGAATTCAGATTTTTTTAAAAAAAATTTAACAGTCCACCCGTCTGTCCTGGTCGGGTCACCAATGATCATAAACTGTCACTTCATCATGGCCATATTTTTTTTAAATTTTTTTTTAAATATTTTCAACCCGTCGAGTTCAATGGGTTTTTGACCCCAAAATTGTAACCGGACAGCCTTTGGTCGGTTACGGTCACGATTCCGGGTCAAGACCGTTGTCTTGGTTAACCACAGGCTAGGTCTGCTCCGGGTTCGGGTCTGTGTCCGTGTCCAACCCGTCCCGTGGCCAGGTCAACATGGGCCTCTCCTAATCTGTCCCACTAAATCTTTTCATTCAGGTCCTTTGCAATACCGTAATCTTGAAAATAAGCCTTGTCCTCAAGGCTAAATCTTGAAACTTGATCTTCTATGAATTCCTCCACCCTCCAGCCAAAATCAAAGATAATGAACTCAAAACTGAGATTGAAGAACTTTGTAGAAAATCTATCCAGAAGCATCTCCAACATGGAATTGATAGTCCTTTATGAGTAGAATTTGTTAGCTGAATTTGTGTAGTCAGTTGTTCTCTGAGCTTGTTTCTCGGATCTTCAGTTCTTGGTTTTGTGTTTGTTCCTTCTTTTGTGTGTTACTCCTGTATATATATAGGTGAATTATCAATAATATGGGTAGAATTTTTTCCTCAAGCATTTCTTCATGGTATCAGAGCAGGGAAATAAAACCCAAACACCATGACCAAAATTGGCCAAGCTCACGCATATACCACCACATCTGATACGCAATCATCTACCATGACCAACTCAAACACAACTGATTCCTTTTCCCAATTTATGACGAATCACAAACTCAATGGCCACAATTACCTTGGGCGGTCTCAATCCGTCTTGATGTTCGTACGCGGCAAAGGCAAAGATGATCACCTCACTGGAACAGCGAAGGCTCCTAAGGAAGACGATCCGAACTACAAAACCTGGAAGACCAACAACAGCATGGTCCAGTCATGGCTCATCAGCTCTATGACAACCGAGATCGGAGAGAACTTCTTACTCTTTGCCACGGCTGCAGACATTTGGGAAGCCGCTAAAATAACCTACTCTAGTACCGAAAATACCTCGGAACTATTTGAGACAGAAAGCATCCTTCATGAGTTACGACAAGGTGAGTCTACAGGTCACCCATTATTTCAGCACTCTGACTCGGTTATGGCAGAAACTCGACCTCTATGACAACCATCAGTGGACATGCCCTGAAGATTCCATACTCTACAACAAGATCGTTGAGACCAAACGAGTATTTAAGCTATTATCCGGCCTCAACAAGGAGCTGGACGAAGTAAGAGGACGAGTCCTTAGTATCAAGCCTCTTCCCTCTCTCCGAGAAGCTTTCTCAGCAGTTCGGCATGAAGAGAGCCGAAGGAAGGTAATGATGGGCGAAGATTCACCAACGCTGTCAATCCCTGCAGAATCATCAGCATTATTATCTGCCGAACACACTCAGCTCCATGCCGTTAAAGTCACCTCTGACAACAGACCTCGGAAGGCTCGACCATACTCCGACCATTGTCGCCGTCCAGGACACAGTCGGGAGACTTGTTGGAAAATCCATGGAAAACCACAAGACTGGAAGCCATCACGCAACTTTGGAGATCAAGAGACTCGTGCAAACACTGCATCTATGCCACCATTCAACGCACATCCACAATCTGCTTCTTCCTCCAGCTCAGGCAATATCGCTCAACGAGGTACCATCTCTCAAGCTCTTCATGCTCAGGCAGATCACTCATCATGGATAGTAGATTCAGGTGCATCCGACCACATGACGGGTAACAAATCAGTGTTCTCTACATACACACCTTGTGATCAAATCATTACTGTCACAATAGCAGATGGATCACAAGCAACTGTGGAGGGAATTGGAATTGTCCAAGTCACTTATAACATGAAACTTGAGAAAGTGTTTTACATTCCACAACTTAATTGCAACTTACTATCAGTTAGTCAACTAAACAAGGACTTGAAATGTTTAACAATATTTGATGATCATTCGTGTATTTTTAAGAATCAGGGATCAAGGATGAAGATTGGGTGTGCTGAACTGTGTGCTGGACTTTACCTTCTCAAAACAACCCTCAACACAAGCCATCATTGCCATCTGCCTTCTTCACTACATGCTTCTAGTACATTTTGTTTTCAGTCAAACAAACACAGTGATATTATGTTGCTTCATTACCAATTAGGTCATCCAAATTTCCTATATCTCAAACGTATGTTTCCCAAATTGTTTATCAATAAAAATGTTCATGATTTTTCATGTGATATATGTCAGTTGTCTAAACATACTCGGAATACATACTCTCCCCGACCCTACACTGCATCCAAACAGTTTTCAATGATACACTGCGATATATGGGGTGCCTCTCGGGTCCCAAACATCAATGGTGCTCGATGGTTTCTATTATTTGTTGATGATCATACTCGTCTAAGTTGGGTATACCTCATGAAAACAAAATCAGAAGCGAGCAAACTGTTTAAACAATTTCATATGATGATTCTAACTCAATTTCAATCACAGATACAAATCTTTCATTCGGACAATGCCGGAGATTTCTTTAACCATGAACTTGAGCACTACTTCACATCATACGGAATCATACACACCAGCTCATGTGTCAAAACTCCTCAGCAAAACGGCATTGCTGAACAGAAAAATAGGCATCTATTAGAAGTTTCTCGCTCTCTCCTATTCACGTCAAATGTTCCTAAATTTTATTGGGGTGAGGCAGTTCTCACTGCGGCATATCTTATCAATCGTATGCCCTCTAGAAGTCTCAAGTTTGCATCTCCTTGCCAATTCTTAAGTCAATCATTCCCCACCACACGACTTATTTCCAACCTCTCTCCCAAGGTCTTTGGCTGTTGTGCGTATGTCCACCTCTACAACCAGGGCAAACTCGATCCTAAATCACTTAAATGTCTATTCATTGGCTATTCTCCAACTCAAAAAGGCTACAAGTGTTATTCCCCGAGTCACCGCAAATACTTCACCACCATGGATGTATCTTTTCAGGAGGCCAGGCCATATTATCCCACGTCTGAGCTTCCAGGGGAGCCATACGATGAATCCCAGACTTGGTTGTCCTGGCTATCATGTGACACTGAAAATAACCACTCTGAACTTGACCCAATTCGGGTACAAAACCAAACCGAGCTATCCCATGATGAATTTCAACCCGACAGCTCACAGATTCACACCCAAGATTCACCAGATCCCGGTCTGCAAGAACACGGTAACATCTTTCCTTTAAACATTTCTACTTCTGAGCAGTCTGAGCAGTCTGACCTTGATCTTCCTATTGCTGTGAGAAAATCCTCTCGATCATGTAAATCTTACCAGATGCAGGATTATGTTTACTACGGCAATCTCTCTGCAAAATATCGGGCCTTTGTATCAACAATAGATCAGATTCAAATACCGAACTCGGTAGAAGAGGCTCTCAAAGTACCCGAGTGGAGGAAAGATACACTTGATGAAATCCGAGCATTGGAGAAGAATGGAACTTGGGACATCTCTGAGTTACCACCAGGGAAAAGAACAATGGGTTGCAAATGGTTGTTCACAATCAAACACAACGCAGATGGATCGGTTGAAAGGCTAAAAGCGAGGCTTGTTGCAAAAGAATACACTCAGGCTTATGGTGTGGATTACAGTGAAACTTTTGCACCAATTGCCAAACTCAACACAATACGTGTATTATTATCTATTGCCGCAAATCTAGACTGGCCATTGTTTCAATTTGACATAAAAAATGCCTTTCTTAATGGCAACCTCGAGGAAGAAGTATATATGAGCATACCTCCAGGATTCAGTAACAGCATAAACGAAAACAAAGTCTGCAAGCTCAAGAAATCTCTATACGGCCTTAAACAATCTCCCCGAGCCTGGTTCGATAAGTTCACTCAAGTGCTCAAGAGACATGAATACAGACAGAGCCATGCCGATCACACATTATTTACAAAACACTCTACCCGAGGGAAATGCACCATCCTAAGTGTTTATGTAGATGACATTGTGATCACAGGTGACGACTCAGACGAAATACAAAAGTTGAAGAAAGTTCTTGCCACAGAATTTGAAGTCAAAGACCTTGGGCAACTGAAGTATTTCCTAGGCATGGAAGTGGCACGATCGAGTAAAGGAATATCAGTTTCTCAGCGGAAGTACACAGTGGATTTTCTCAGAGAAACGGGTATGCTGGATTGCAAACCAGTAGACATTCCCATGGATCCAAACCTCAAGCTTCAAACTAGAACCACTGAGGCTACTGTAAATAAGGGAAGATATCAAAGACTCATCGGCAGATTAATCTATCTGGCTCACACCAGACTCGAACATCTCATTTGCGGTTAGTATGCTGAGTAGATTCATGAGCAACCCTTCCGAGACTCATATGGACGCTGTCAAGAGAATTTTGAGGTATCTTAAAGCATCTCCAGGGACGGGACTACTGTTCAAGAAAACTACGAGCAGAGGGATTGACGTCTTCACTGATGCTGATTGGGCGGGATCTATCACAGATCGAAGGTCTACCTCAGGAATGTGTACTTACGTATGGGGAAACCTAGTCACTTGGAGACGTAAGAAACAAACCGTCGCAGCTCGAAGTAGAGCAGAAGCCGAACTAAGATCCCTTGCTAACGGAGTTTACGAGGGAATATGGCTTCGACGTCTGCTCGAAGATCTCAGAACCACAGTAGATGGTCCCATAAAAATGCTATGTGATAATCAGGCATCTCTCAGTATGTCAAAAGATCCCGTACAGCATGACATAACCAAACATATCGAAATTGATCGTCACTTCATAAACGAGAAGATCAATGCCAAAGTAATCTCCATGAACTATGTTCCTTCTCGACACCAAGTTGCGGACATTCTCACAAAACCCCTCCAACGATCAAGCTTCTTGGACTTATGCAGCAAGCTTGATTTATTGAATATTTACCATCAAGCTTGAGGGAGAGTGTAGAAAATCTATCCAGAAGCTTAATCTATCCAGAAGCATCTCCAACGTGGAATTGATAGTCCTTTATGAGTAGAATTTGTTAGCTGAATTTGTGTAGTCAGTTGTTCTCTGAGCTTGTTTCTCGGATCTTCAGTTCTTGGTTTTGTGTTTGTTCCTTCTTTTGTGTGTTACTCCTGTATATATATAGGTGAATTATCAATAATATGGGTAGAATTTTTTTCTCAAGCATTTCTTCAAACTTGTTATCAAAAAAAAAATCAAATGGATATTCTTCAATGCCCGATTTAGTTACCATAGAGATGTTGACTGCATTGTTAAATTCCTGCAACTTCGAGTAAAAATCAAGAAGCTTATTCTTCCACAAACCTTCTTCTAGGAAAATAAAGATGCTAAAAAAAGCCAACTCCACATTCTTTGTATCTTGCATGGTTACCCATGCCACACCAGCAAAAATTATCTTATTTGCTTCAACCCACAAACCTAGTAGTTTGATTTCATCATTAGTTGCCCCTTTTCCCCTCTGTCATTTCATCAATTTGCACCCTTTGTTTCTTGTTAGCTTCAAGCAAGTCAGGCACAATGATAAAAGAGAACTTATCGAACTTTTCTTGCACTGTAAAATCATCAATACAATATGCATTTTTTCTCGAATAAATTGGAAATGCACCAGTCAAATTATATTATATATATAATACAAATATCGTCCCATATAAACTATATCTCAAAAGTTTTATTTTTAGAAATTAAATAATTAGCTAAATACTTCAGAAATTAAACAATTAGCTAAATACAAACGATAAATTGAGATGAAATTATTTGCTAAAAATTCAAAGAAAATTATATTTCAATGGTAAATATCAAAATCAAATATAAGGAATTTGTTGGAAATTTCATTTCACATATTCATGGTTGATTCAAATAATTAATCTCGGTAGTTGTGTTAGCTTTTGACAAGATTCACTAAATTTTCAATATATTCTCTCAAGTTATGATAAACTAATTCAACACAATGAAACAATTAAATTTCTTCAATTATTTATCAAAGTTGATTTACTGAATGATTTGACTATGTTACTTGTTCCTATTGAAAATCTTCTATCTAATTCAGTCACAATATAAAATCTCATAGAAGTTAGTTACACTTCAATGATTTAAATGCAAACAATAACATAATCAAGCATGAAGCGAGAATTAAATTAATTAAACCAACGTTTTGGGGGTAGGATACTCTAAATCCCAAAAATATGAAATTTATCTACTCAATGTCATCATAGAAATATCAGAACAATGTTTGAACTACGTCTTTAAACTAAAAATACTCAAAGAAATGAAGAAGAGAGAAAATGAGGCGTGAAAATTTCAAGTTCTTTCTTACCTCCTCGACTCCGGACATTTTTCTTACTTGTGGCGGCTGAGAAGTGTGTAATCTCATTATTTTGTGTATTAGGGATACCATGAGTTATAGATGATTTCAAGATTCCTCAAAAGTTGAAACAAATCGAGCAGATTTTTTTTACCTTACGAAGTCGTGTTAGGGCAGTCAGAAAATACCGCCCTAACACGACATTCACTGTCTCCACACTTGAGACTGCATATGGGCATGCTGGAGCATTAATTAATTATTGTCTTATCATCAAGTCCTCTGTTCCCACACTGAAATCTTCATTGTTCTGATTCCTTAATCTTAATGCATTTATTTCGGGGCATTTGAAAAGCACCGCTCTAGCACGACATCTTATGTCCTACTTCATGAATTCTGTCTTTTTCACCTACAATTCAACCAACGCTCGTGAGAAGTTACCCAAGGCATGATTTAACAACAAAATGAAGAAAACATGGACTCAACACATAAACTCATGCAAAAATCAACTAAAATCAACGTAATAAAACTTGAAACTACGACCCCTATCAGCTTCCCCATACTAACATTTTGCTTGCCATCGAGCAAAATAGGCTACAAGACACCAAAAACAGGAGAAACAACTAGTTCAATGGTTATTTCATGACTATCATTTTCATGCCTCGGCGTGTATGTGTTATGTTGTTTGTAGTAGCATACATTTCAAATAGATCCATTCTCCGAAATGGCAAGTAGCTCAATCGACAATTTAGTGTAAGTCTCCCTCTCATACATCTCTTCTCCACTAGTTAGTCACCAGCAAAACATAAATAATTAAGAATTCATAGGTGCAATTTATGATTCACATTAGGCTACCAAAGAAAATAAAGATTTGACAAAAGGGAGTACATAGCTCATTTTCATTTATGAACGATCATATTTTGCATATGCAGTTACTTTACTCCACACAGTCCCATTTTTTAGCCTAGGAATAAGATTTCATTCATTTATTTGACTTCTTATTTTACATCACCTTTTTCAAAAGTTTTTTTCTGCAAGAAACTCTTTCTTTCATAAGTTCAATTTTTCACATGTGTACTTCCCTAGGACATGGATATTTGGCTTTTGGTTTCAAATTTCTCATGACCTAAAGTTTTAGGCTCGATATAAGGATGAATTTCATATGAATTCTTATTTCAAAGTAGGCTAAACTCAATTCAATCATCCAATAAAAATTTCCAAAATCATTTTCATGCGGCTGGTAAGTATTTTGTTTCAAAAGATTTGCATTCAAGTTTAACAAAAATCTCATGCTTATCAAATTTCTCACAAAAATTTTGAATTCTACTATTATTCATACACTTTACTATTCCCAACATACATGCTTAAAATTATTCAACAATCACCAATTAGTTGTCCTATGACTCTAACAAACCAATGCATAACAATTGGACACTAAAAAAAGTACAATAAAAATATTACCCCTCCCCATATTATAGTCGTGCAATATACCCATTGCACAAGATGACAAAAATTCATAACAAAAAGTAAAAGAGACACTAAGAAAAATACGGAAAATACAAACAAAAACCGAAAATAAAAGGGAGAAAGAAGGCTTCTATGATCACTGCACATCCTCGTCCGACGGTGGCCTTAGGATCTTGTGGATGTGGTAACACATATTGGAACTGGAAAGGTGAAGGGTATGCTGGTGGTCGTGGATAGGCAGATAGATCAAGCCCCATCTGTGTTGACATGCCCTGCATCAAGGAATCCATTGATGTCATATAGGCACTGTTTACTGCTTGGTACTTGGAAATCCGCAAAAGCACATAGTTCATCATCCCTTGTCATTTGTGAGACACCGACGGGGTTTTGGTGGTAGTGGTGGTTTGGTGGATCCTTCCTATGTTTCTTCCTCCTTTGGGAAGTCCAAGGCACGTTTCCCTCTCTTCATTTTGTGTCAGGTGTCATCAATTGGTTTTACTGGTTGTATCCATTCCTTGTCATCACATAATTCGGTGATGATCATGGGGAAAAACAAGTCAATATTCGTGCAGTGGATAAACTATTGTATCCGTTAGAAGATTACTTTCCCCAAATTAATTGGAACACATGTCACCAGATCATACTCTACAGTAGCTATTTATTTTTAACATCGCTCGTGTATGAGATAGGCATAAGACGCTTTGACAGAAAATCGTAGCACAAAGTGGGCTCAAACCTTAAGAATTTTTAAAGAAAGGCTATAGGAATTTGGAGTCTTCCAATTAGAAATAGGATAACATAACATTTGGATGATCAAATTATAATCTGGGTTAACCATCAAATCCTCAAACGGTGACTCATCCACCTCAGGTGTTCCCAAGAATTCATTGATTGTTTTGGAGTTGAATGAAATTAACCGACCCCTAACCACTGCCTTACCGTCAATCCTTGTAACGTCCAAAAGTCAACCCACGTAAACTGCATGCATGCAAATGATTTAAATTGTTTAATTGCTTTATTTAATTGATTTTAAATGCTTAATTGATACATAGTATATGATTGAAGGATCTGATTGCATGAGTTCATGAAAATTGAAGATTTTATCCGAATATTCGATAATAGGTTGGGGAAAGGAGATCGGGGACGACCAAGATAAAATATTTTTTTTTAAATATTTTTGAGGTTTAGTAATATGATAAATTTTCTAAAAAATGTTGGAGCCCAAATTATTTTACAAGATGAGCTCGATTTTATACGGGAAGCTGGTTTTGGTTAAATGAATGAACTTTAAAGGAAAAAAATTATTATTTTTGAAAAAAAAATAGGTACTATTAGGCCTAATTTACCTATGATTGAACGGCCCAATTATTCCTAAACTAAAAGTCCAAAAACCCTAACCCATTATACATGTAAATTTCAAAAATATTAATAGGAATCCTATGGTCTTGAGACTCCCATTCAACCTTCCTTTACACACCACACACACACAAAATTTTTCGAGAATTTCAAGAGAAATATCAAGGTCGTTCGTCACATGTTCATCTCCCTTTGCAACCCACGCCAACAGTCGTATATTCGAGCATTATAAACGCAAAGGTACACTCCTAATCTTTATTTATGCACCATTCAAATCATATTATGCATGATTGATGTATTTTAGCATGAAAATTATTTGAGTACAAATCGTTTATCGTTTGGATGATTATTTTCAACGTTTTTGATGATTTTACGTTTGTTTGAAATATGTTATGAATTCTAAGGGACATGCTGTCTATATACGACATTAAAGGGCTAGTAAAAGTGTCGATTAAGGGACAACATGAGGTCTGGACGAGCATGGAAGGGCTGTGCATGGCTAGGAGGGAGAACCTAGGGTTTTCTAGGAGATTACATTGGGTTTAAAGGGAAAGGTGGCACGCTAGAAGGAGACGCACCAGGGCTGGTCCAAGACTCGGTGCGTGGCTAGGAAGAGTCCTAGCATGGCTGGACTCTTGGGAACACAAGGAAACAATAGGCGCTAGGGTTTTAGGCTTGGGGTGAGATGCGCGTGGGTGGCAGCGGGGCTGGAGGACTCGATGCGCGGGCCAGGGTTGGTTCAAGAAGGTTCCAGGAAGGGATAGGTACGATCTGGACTAGGGTGGTTTGGTCGTTGTTCGCGAGTGGGTCACGCGAAGGGTTCTAAGAAATACTAGGGAGTGCACGGCTTGGATTTGGGGCTAGTGGCTGGTGCGCTGGGCTAGGCTATGTTAGGAAGGGTTCAGAAGATACTGGTGAGGGTCTGGTCCTAGGTGGCTCGAGGGTGGCTTGATGTTTGTGAGTCGTGGCTTGATGTAGTGGTTGTGGTTCGAAATTTGCAAGGACTAGAGGAAGTGGCTCGAACCATGGCTCACGGAGTGTGGTTCGTGGCTCACAGGAGTAATTTAGGGATGAAAAGTTTATGTTTATAGTTTTGGAAGAAAATATTAAGTTTTGAATTTATTCGGAATTAAAACGCTTAACGGTTTAGTAATTAAGGAAATAAATCGAAAGGCTCGGGTTTACGTCTAAGAAAAATATAATAAATTTATTTTAAGCTTATATGATGGTTTGGGATAGGCTTGAGTCGATAAAAGTAAGAAAACGTCAGAATCGGGAATTTCAGAGCCCAAGGGAAAAATGATCGTTTTGCGTACCGGGTAGTACGAAAGGTTTGGCAGTGTCCCGAATAATCATAATACATGCTAAATGATATTTTAAAACGTTTATGATGAAATTATGGAATTTTATGATTTGTGCTAAAGCTGTACGATTTTTACTGTTAAAATGATATTTTACGAATTTTGAAAGGACACGATATTTTTGAAAAAAAGGATAGAAATATATTTTGAAGGATGTGAATTGACTGTGACAAATATAATATGATATATGATGATTGGGATTATCGTGAGGGAGAAGGCCCTAGAGGGAGTCCGTTTACTAGAGAAGGCCTCAGAGGGAGCCCAACGATCGTATTTTCATTTTACAGCGGTGCCTAGTGCTCGATTAAGGGACAACATAGCCCGTCTCCATGCGCAATGGTGAGCTAAGACTGATCAGTCGACCACATGATATATCTAATCATTTTCACGGATCAAACTTCACCCAAAATGATATATGTTGATGAAAATCTTTACGATTAAATGATTTATGATTACAAGTTTATTTTAAATAAAAGTATGATTTTAATACATGTGCCTGTATATGTATTATTTGTTATATATGGCTAGAACGTGCTGAGTCGTTATACTCACTAAGTTTGGATGGTTGTAGGTGAGAATTATATTGAGGGAGGCGTCGATGCTTGAGTGGATCGAGTCCGGCAGTACACTCTTGAGGGACATTTATTTTCCGCATTAACTTGATAGTTAAAGTTTTGAAATAAAGATTTGGAGAATGATAATTTAGAGGTTTTTATGTTTTATTTTGAAGTTAGTTTTGATCATGTTAAAGGTTGACGTATGATTCTTGTTAATTGGCGATTTAGGGATTTTTATGCATACTTAGGATTTTAAATTTTAAATTTTAAATTAATTTTTGGATTTTGGAAATGTTGTGTATTTTAAATTGCAAGTTTTGAATTTTACAAAAAAAAAAAAGAGCAGGATTTTAAAGTTAAAAGTAGTGGACGTTTTCAATAATCTATGTTGCATATGCATAAATTGTACCAATGGATTTACAGAAGTCTTAGGTTGAACGCAAAAAAGTTCCGAACCCCTGTCAACAATTCTCTCTTGAATGGCTAATTCCTTAGGCAAAAAATTGAACCCGCTCGGAATAGAACGCATGTTTATTTTAGTATATTCAAACCTCTTTTCAGCATTCTCATACACTAATCTACCCAAGTTATGAGATGAAAAAGAAGGTGCATTTGTTACCTTCGATTTCTTAGGTGTCAATCAACCTCGAAGTGAAATAGGGAAGAAGAACTAGAGTGATGCCTTCAAATCGAGAGAAAGAGGATGTCTGTTGACCTGTGCCTGTAAATTGAGCGTAAGAGAGTGAAAGTTTAGAGGAAGGTCGATGTTTTGGATAGAACAGGATAGGGTTCGCGTGGGTAAGAAAGAGAAGAGGAGAGAAAATTTTATATAACGCACGGCGAGATGGGGTTTCGAAAATGACCACCCTAGTGGGCCTCTTAAAAATTTTGTCTGGGCAACAGTGCGTGGTCGCATTGGGGCGGTCAGTTTTGATAGCACTAGTACAACTTAAAAAAATTTTGGGGACAGTGTATATTGTGCTGGGACGGTAAAAAATGACCGCCCTAGCGCACATCTTAAATTGTTTTTTTTAAATATAAAGAAAACAAAATAACAAACAAAATTAAGAAGAATTAATTAAATTGAAATTGAAATTTCTAATGCAATATGAAAATAAAAGTACAAAAGAATAAATTTAGTTATGAGTTTATAGTCTAGAGCTCGACATGTTGTCCATCTCATCCTGACTGTCTTGGAACCATGTGCTCCATATATGTGGCTCCAGTTTATCTCCCAAATATGGCTTCAATCACTGAGTATTTACTGTGGACATCTCGTCCTTGGCGTTATTAGAGGTACAACACCCTGGCAAGGTATACCTTGGCGATTCTTGAGCTTTCCAGAGAACAAAACCAGTTTGGAATTGTACAAAAGTACCGCATCACATTCTTCAAATTCTACATATTTGATGCACCTGTTGTGGATCTTTTTTGTCCGTTATTTCTATGACAGTGCCAAGTTATAGGCGTGAAAAAACGTGTGTTGGGCACCTTGAGGGTGCTTCAAACACAATAAATCAATGAGCTGCAATAGCTCGTGTTCTAAGAATGTTTATACCGATGAATTAAATCGATTTTGGTTACAAACCAAGCGGAAAACACTCGAGGTAATCATTCATTAAGAAAGACTAATATATTTTATATCCTGTGTAACTTAATAACTGAAAAATAAAGGGAACCAGTTGTGGCATATATCAATTCAGTTATGGTGAAAACTGAACTGACAGATGCTCTAACTAATCAAATCAATTTTAAAACAGATCCACTAGAAGACTTTGATCTATACAATTTATTTGTACAAACCCACCCAACTTAGGACTTACCCAACTGCCTAATTGAACTCCTAGACTAGACTGAAGGACATCACCTTCCAGTCAACACTTGTTTAACATCTGTGTGTCAAAAACGACATACACAAGTTTATTGTCTTTGTGCAAGACTATATTTGAGTGGTGGTGTGTGTGTGTGTGTGTGTGAAAACTGATCTCTGAGTACAATATGAAAGTGTTCTCACACACTGAGGCGGGAAAATGATCGTACAGTGAGACTCAATAATTGTATATGTTGCACCTTGAATGTGTTCCTTGAGATTCGTGTCTCGACTTTCCGACATCTATGCTGGAACATTTTGTCTTTAAGCTTTGCTGCAACATCTATTATTGTACCTTTGATCGTACACTAACTTTTGTACCTTTGTGCATAGCTGGAATCCACTTAGGTAAGCTGGTCTAGATCTGCAACTGATTGAATCCTAACTGATGCACCTAACTGGTCATCTGAACTGATCTTCAGTTGGGCTGGTGAAATCAGTTGACTCGTCAGTTGAACTGATTTCACTCTTTCAGTTGAACTGGTCAGCTGGGCTCTTTATCAGTTGAGCACTTCATCAGCCGGACGGGCTTTTGAAGATCTTCTGCTGAACTACCTATTAGCTGGACAATCAGTTGAATTGTTCATTGATATATCAGTTGATCTGATTGAGTTTGGGCAATCATCTGTCACTTTCAGTTCGCATCTGTTAGATTCAGTTTTGGCTCGTTTAAATGATCAGATCAAAGCCTAATCAGTTCCAGCTTCCTGCGCACTTAGGTAAATCATTAGAAACAAAATAAAAAGTTTTTTTAATCATCAAAATCAAGATTACGAGCATGAAATGTTCCAACAAGGCGTGCTCTTTGAAATCCTCTAATTGGTCTAATTGTAGCAGTCACTTTTCATCCGCAAAAGAAAGTCCAAGTTTAGTGCTTTAGTCGCCCAATATGTTTTATGCTCTAGTTCAACTGGTAAACGACATACTTTACAAAAATGCAACCTATATGGTGTAGTGTCTATATTAGTTTTAAAGGCAGTCTGATATGCTCACAAAGCATCATCCGACCTTATAGATCAATTCTTCCTACTCACACTCACTGTATTTTCCAATATTCTCTGGATTTCACTGTAAGGGCCAAAATGTGAAAATAAAATCCAACTGCATGCAAATCTCGGAAAAAATGAAAAATGCTTAATTAAATTATTTTAATTGCATGAATGGAATGTGGTAGGCATGTTTAAAATATGATTTTCTATTATAACGCATAAAACTGTGTTTTTAAGGGCTGTTCGAGACGCGATCGAAGAATGGAGACCAAAGACTATAAAGGAAAAATATTTTTATTAAATGATTATTTTTAATTATTTTATATATGGTATATCTTATATGTTATTTTTGAAAATGATATCTTTTTAGTTTTGTTTACGTGCCAAGTCTTATTTTAAACCGGTGATCGATTTTGGAAGGAAACAAGGACTTTTTTGAAGCTCGGTTAGTATTTTCGAAAAATTTCCTAAATGAAATAATTTTCCTACACTCTAATGGGCCTAATGAGCCTATTGTACAAAGGTTATTGGGTTTAATTAGCTACCATATTATTTAGTACCAAATATTGAATTTCTAAACCCTAATCTCCCTCAAACTCACGCACACAACCACCTTGAGACCTAGGGTTTTCTCTTCACTACTCACGGCCTCACACACCACACATCTAAGGCAATTCACACCACCTTTGAAGAGGAAAAACGCAGCAAGGTCTACCCCCTCTCTCCGCCAACATTCTACGCGTCTAGAATTATTTTCGTGCGTGAAACATGAAAAGACACGCCTTAATCTTTTTTTACTCATCGTTCATACCATAATATGTATGAATATGCATGTTTGTATGAAGAATATGATGTCCTCTTATTTATTTTCGTTTTTATGGCATATACATGTTAAAACTTGAGTTTTCATGATTTTAAATTCATGTTATTGATGCACAAAGGGACTCTCAGGTTAGGGGTCACATGAGCATTATTTAGGGACTGTTTAGGAGCCCTAGATGGGGCTGTACATGGGCTGGACAACAAGGGAAAAGAAGGAACAAAAACTTGGGTCTTTTGGAAACTAGGGCACGGGTTTTGGGTTCTAGAAGGGCGCGGCTACGTACTGCGTTTGGGTCACTTCTAGGGGTCCTAAGACGGCTGAGTCATGGTCTTAGATGGATGAAGGGGTGGCTGGTGCAAGGACTAGGGCATGAACATGGGGCTTGGGTCGCGCAAGTAGACTAGGGCGCGGGTTTGGGGGGCTGTGCATGCATGGCTCACTAGGCTCGGTCCAGTAGAGTCCTAAGGGTACATTTTAGGTCCTAGGGTGGTTTCATAGGGTCTGGAAACGTTGGTTGAGGGCTAAGATCGAAGGGAGCTCATGATTTGTTAAGCTAGGGTTTTTCGAAATAGTGCAGAAAATTCTGTAGGCTTTCTAGGATTTTAGTCTTAAATGGCTTGAATGGGGTTGGTTAGGTGTTAGTAAGCTATATTTCAAGTTTGGTAAAATTTGGTTAAATTTCGAGTTCGTTCGGGTTAAAATCAGGACTTCGGTTCAAGTTTTAAAACGAGTGCCGAATTTAGTTAAGGAGCTTAAGTTTACGTCTAAGAAATTTTTATGGTTGTAATTTAAGGTGTAAGTTTGGATGAATTTGGGTCGTCGTTTTAAGGTCCAAGGGTAAATTGAGAAAGTTAGGGTTTCAGGAGCAAAATGATCATTTTACACCTGAAAAATGTTAGACGTCCTGACAGTGCCCTGAATGCTGTAATGAATGTTAAAATGTTTATTTCAAAAGGTTATGAGATTTCATGATGAAAAAAGATAAAGTTAAAAGATGTGTTGCATGCTTGGTTTAAAAGAAAAATGATATCTATGCATGAATTTTTATAAGTGATGGATATGATAAAGTATTTGAAGGAGGTGATTTGATTGTGACTAATACGAATACGAAAGGATATGATGACATGTAAGGCCAATGCTCAGTTGACGGGTGAGAGTGTCGTTGATGTTTTCCGTGGTACCATGGTAATATGTAAGATTGATCAATCGACCAACAGCTGATATGAAAGTCACAATTAATGATCCGAATTCAATAAAGAAAAACGTATACGTATATGATAAAATGAAAAAGGTTATGATGAAAGAAATGTTTTAAAAGTATGCATGTTCATGGTAAAATTATTTTATTAAAAGTATTTTCACTGTTGCATATGAATGTATACGTATTACTTGCTATCACGATTAGGGTTTGCTGAGTCATTAGACTCAGTAGGTGTGAATGATGCAGGTGAGGATTTTTATGAGGATATTGGAGGACTTGATAGTTGAACTGGCTGGACTGATGGTGCACATAACCCGATGACTATTGCTAGTTTTTCCGCGCTTATGATTTTACAGTACTTTAAAGATTTTATGACTTTCATGCTTTTGAATGGTTTTTGAGAGGATTTAAGAGTTTATGCTATTTTTGAAAAATGCTAGCTTTAGGTTTTGGTTTGACGATTTTACGTTCTGCACTGCGTTTTGGATCTTGAGTAAAATAGTTGGTTGAGTTATTTTAAAAAGCACAAAAGTACACACACACACACACACATATATTTTAAAGAAAAAACAAGTAGCAGACGTTTCATTCACGGTTCAAAACTTCCACTTGCCCAATTGTTTGTGGATGATATGGACTAGATACTTTATGAGTGATCCCGTATTTGCTTAGAAATTTTTCAAAAAATTATTTTAAAAAATGGATGCCACCATCACTGATGATTGCTCATGGTGACCAAATCGAATTAAAAATATTTTTCTTCAAAAATTTCAACACCACATGAGCATCATTAGATACACAAGCCTCCACATCTACTCATTTAGACACTAATCAACCGCAAACAAAATATATTTTTTCGTAAAAGAAGTGGGAAAGAGTCCCATAAAATCCACACCCATACATTAAATACTTCACACACAATGATATTATTTAATGGCATTGCATTGGCATCTATCACAAACAAGAACATATGTGCGAGCATTCTTAAAAACACTAGGCCAATAAAAGTCACATTCAAATACCTTTGCCAATGTTCTTGTTGGTCCAAAATGATCACCTACCTCACGATCATGGCAGTGACTCATAATTTGTCCTATCTCTTCCTCTGCAACATATATTCTTATCATTGAATCTCCACACATTTTAAACAAAAACGGTTCCTCCTAAAAATAATATTTAATGTCAGAAAAGAATTTCTTTTGTTGGTGAAATGCTAGATTTAGAAGGGGAGTGCACGTGACAAAAAAATTTGAAAAAAAGACAGTTTGTCAGCACAAATACTGTTCATTAGAAAACCAATCATCAATGTCATTATCTCGACAGTCACAACTAATGTGTTCTAGTCTAGATAAGCGATCTGCCACAACATTCTCTACACCTTTTTATATTTAATATTAAGGTCAAAATTTTGCAGCAATAAAATCCACCTAATCAATCTTGGTTTTCCTTCTTTTTTAGCAAGCAAATATTTCAGCACAGAGTGATCGATGTATGCAGTAACTATAGATAGAACGAGGTACAAGTGAAATTTATTAAACAAAAATACTATATCAAGCAAATTTGTTGAGATTTATTCAAAGTTTTACTTGCGTAATATATAATATGAAATACCTTGTCTTTCCTTTGACCGAGGACAACACCCATAATAGTGTCCCTAACATCACAAATTACCTCAAAAGATAGGTCTCGATCTAAAGTTGCCAAGACATGTGTAGTTACCAAACACTCCTTCAATTTCTCAAATGCCTGCAAACAATCATAATTAAAATCAAATGCACATCTTTCATCTATAAAAAAGATAAATGTTTGGAAATTTTGGAAAAACCTTTAATATAGTGTAGGTAAAAACTAGCGTGTCCAAAGAAACTTCTAACTCCCTTTATCGATGATGGAGATGATAAGTTCTTGATAACTTCAACATTGTCCTTATACACCTCAATTGCTTGCTCCAAGATTTTGTGCCCCAACACAATTCTTTCTTGTACTATAAAATGTCATTTATCTCAATTGAACATCAAGTTCGTTTCCTCACATCTCATCAACACCAAATTCATGTTATGCAAACACTCGTCAAATGAAGATCCAAAAACAGAGAAATCATGTATAAAAACTTATGAAAAGTGTTCATTCAAGTCGGGGAAATTTACAGTCACACATATTTGTACTCCATATGTGGACTGAGTCAATCCGTATCACAAAAGACCTATTCTTCAAATAATTACAAGACCTTGTGACTCACGAGAACCCAATTTATATACAATTAGTTAAGATTTTATAAAAATAATTTTTCATTTTTAAATACACAAGTTGCCTTAGTTGGACCTAAAAGCGAAAATTCTATGCTTCTAAATGAACTCCTATACAAGAAAGGCATAATATAAATTCCGTGAAAGAAAAGTATCGAAATCTTAATAAAATAATAAACTAAAAGGGTCCCTTGGATGTATGGTATATAAATATTTATTAAATTACCATTATGCTCACAGCATATTCTTGTAGGGAAGCACTAACTTGGATATTCTGCGATTGATTCGATAGCCAACATGTCGTGGGCAATTTGGACTCGATGACATGTCATCGATGAAAGTTCCAAATCACCCTCAACCCTATTTCATTGCTTCTTCCTATTTTATTTTATTTTATTATTCAGTGCAATCAACCGCTGCAAATTAAGTTCACGGGATCACTTTCATTTTTTGCACGCAACAGTTAACTTGTTGCATAAATATTTTATTTTAGGTTAGGTAAACTAATACAAATATTACCAATTCAATCTACCGTAAACTTACAAAGAAACATATATTTTTAGCATCCATTATTCAAATTTTACATATGAGTAGGTCTCTTGTGAGACGGTCTCACGAATATTTAACTATGAAACAAGTCAATCCTACCGATACTCATAATAAAAAGTAATATTCTTAGCATAAAAATTAATACTTTTTCGTGGACGACCCAATAAGAGATCCGTTTCACAAAATACGTCCCGTAAAACTGTCTCACACAAATTTTTATCTTTTGTTTTTGTACATATGTTTAACTTGTTTAACTGCTTAGTATTTATAAAATATTAATCATAGGTTGTCAAGTTGCAGATTATTTATGAACCAAAATATTTGACATTCAGATGTGACCCTAAAGTTAATCCAACTTGATTAATTTAAATATATATCAATAAAATAATATAAAATTGCAAGTTATTATTATATTTAGGCAAATCAAAATTATAACAGAAGCAAGGGTATATTTGTCATTTGACGACCGTTTGACATACAAAAGCCCCCTCGTCTCCAACTTATAAATATACGCAGCTAAAGGGACTCACCGGACTTTCACCGAACGATACGAAGTACAACCTATCGGTGAGCCATTACGAGTACACGTGTCTCTATTTGATTCGAGTCTCTCAGAAATCCTGGTCATCCGCAGGTTTCCCATTCCCGCACTATATTACGCCTTCGGCTTTTGCTTAACCGCAAAATCGAATCTCTTATTTCTCGATTACGTTAGAATTTGGATCTTTTAGGCAGTTTGGCGCCAATTTTGATTCGGAAGCTGGGTGATTTTCGACGGAAATGTCGTCGGAGAGGCTCATATCCGGCGTTCAGTCGGCGGTTTCCTCGTCGCATTCTCTTCGGCTGGCGGAAGAAGAGACGGTGAAGATTTTCGAGGAGTTGCCTACGGCTACTATCATTTCGGTATCGCGGCCAGATGCGAGTGACATCACGCCGTTGCTTTTGTCATACACTATTGAACTCCGGTACAAACAGGTAAGGTAACAGCTAAATAATAATATTTTAACTCATATTTAGTTTGCACGTGCTTTCGTTTGGGGCGTTGAATTTGTTTTATTTTTTTATTTGTTGCATGTGCGTTACCATGCAGTGTGGACGTGTTTGCATCATACCTCTGCGTCAAAATTACTTCAATGTTAATGTGATTGCATATTTTATTAACATTTGAAAATTATTATGGTTGGTGTAGATCAGGTGTCGTAACTGTGCAACAAAACGACACTGATTTTGAAAGTTGATTTTAGTTTGGTAAAAAACTCACTGCGATAACTTTGAATAATGTAATATTCAACGTTTTATGGATGGGAACTATATAGTTGGCTAACCATTTGTAAGAACTAAAAATAGGATTCGTTTAGAGAAAGATAAGAAACTGTATCCTTGAATACATTATTCTAAGTGTCTGATGAAATTAAGGTCCTATTTCTGAGATGTCAGATCAGACGTTGGGGCAACTATTGGTAACTTAATGCAATTGGTTTTGCAGAAAGCTTTATCGAAATAGGGCAGTTTGCTGTGCTCCCAGGATTTTTTAGATGTAATTGTAGTTTATACATTACCGTTTGTTAGCGTGCCGGTAAGAGAACCTTCTATTATTTGGTTGAATTATTGATTAAGTGAAATTCAATTATAATCGGGTTGCTAATCCTTTAGAAGTGTTTCTCATTTAATTTTTTTATATTTGTTTCTATTCACCAGTAATTGTCCCATTTGTTTTAGATTTCTATTCACATCTTCGAATCTGGAGAGCACAAGAATGCTTTTCATCAGGCACCAGATTTTATTCTTAATGTGTAATTTGAGCTTTATTTTCACAGTTCAAGTGGTATTTATTGAAGAAGGCTTCCCAAGTTATTTATTTGCACCTGGCATTGAAAAAACGTGCAATAATTGAAGAATTTCATGAGAAGCAAGAGCAGGTTCTTTTTCTTATCTGCGCTTCCGTTTTTTATTGCCGAAAATTCCTACCTTTTATTATATCTCTGTTTTTTATTATGTGTCAAAGTGCATATTTAGTTTTGTACACTTGGTCCTTGATGATATATTCATGGTTTATTTTCTTATGTTTTGCAGATGATCTTTGTCTTTTCGTGACAGGTTAGGGAATGGCTTCATAATGTAGGATTAGGTGATCATGCAACCATTGTGGATGATGAGGATGAGCCAGATGATGGAGCACTGCCAATATCCAGTGAAGATAGTGCTAAAAGCAGGTGATGAGAATACATTCCACTTTTTTTTTTTTTCCAAGGAGAGATTATCCAATTATAGGTTCTTACATAACGTTTACTTTTTCAGATATGTTCCCTCAAGGGCTGCTTTGTCCATTATTCGTCCAACAATAGGCAGGCAGCAGACTATATCAGATAAAGCAAAAAATGCTATGCAAGGTTATCTGAATCATTTTCTGGGAAACTTGGATATCATTAACTCACCAGAGGTGCTCAACTGAATTAGTCGCATTTACACTGAATAGTAATTTTCTATTATTTAAATTCCAGGAATATAATCATTACATCGTTGATATGTTCAGTTACTTGCTTTACTGTATGATTTTAAATAGTGCACAACATATTTCAGTTGTCTGATTAGCAGCTAGCTATCAAGTTGTGCCAAAACTTTTTAGTTAGCAATGATTTAAACAAATTGATATTGTTGCTGTAGTTAGGCTCATCTTTCCAGATATGATTTCCATGAATGATTAATTCTTGCCAATTCAATGATTATGCCCTCATCTATTTCATATCTCATCTATTTCATATCCTCTGAGGGAGGGTCTCCTGTTTCTTCATCACCCACCCACACACTCTCTCTCTCTCTCACAATTAATTTGCAAAATGTTCCATTTGGATGGTGGCTGAGCATGCTATTATGCCGGATTTATGATGTCTTTTCCATCAAATTAACTTGTTTAAATTTCTATTTGCATAAAAACAAGAAAAATTGTGGTTTGTCATGTTTAAAATGTTCGTCGTACTTTAACAATTCATAGTGAAATATCTGTGCTTGACGTCTTTAATTCTTTCGTGCGTAACAGTGGTTCGGCTGATTATTGTCCTGACTGGCGACAACAATTCAATAATTAGCATTAAATGTAGATAAAATTTTTCTTTATTTTTGATGGTTTTTCTTCTTTTTTTTATGGTAATGATATCGACAAACATTTTATAGAACAACAAAGTCTACGTTCACTTTTATATTATTTATCCTTGATTGATAATAAACACTGTTAGAATTGAATTTTAGTGTTGTTCATGAATTCTGACCCTTATCTAAGAGTTTTTGCAGAACATAAATAAATATTTTTAGTAAAATAAGCTGAATCATATCAATCTACAGAGTATTATGTCATGATGTAGTTAACAAATGCCCATGGCTGTTCATAAAATAAGCTGAATCATTTCAATGCCCTACAATTGCATTTCTTTCTATTCCATAATTTTTTACTTACATGTGGTTTCAATCGGTCAACATGTGCCCGTAGCTGTTCGTAGACACCTGCGTTCTTGTACTATTGATCTATATAACCCCATTTTCATGTTTCATATTTTCCATATGTCGCATATCCAAACCTTAAGAACCTTAAGATCTTTTCTTCCGTCATTCCAGGTATGCAAGTTCTTGGAGGTATCTAGGTTATCATTTTTACAAGAATACGGCCCAAAACTCAAAGAAGGTTATGTGATGGTAAATCATTTGATAATGCCTTCAGAGGATGTGGCATGTTCAATATGTTGTCTGTGTCATTGCTCGGGTTGTTGTGACAACAATTGGAGAAAAGTAAGTGTTCCCTACTGGAAATGTTTTCCTTGTTCTGCTAATAAGTGGCATATCACTGATCTGTCCTGTCATTAACAGCACATTTGGTAGATTTTGTCTCAAATTTTAATGTTTTCTATGACTAGAAACAAAATGCTAAAGTTTATTTTCTTCTTGTTAAAGAAAACCTACAGTTCCATCACAATATCTTTTGCCGGCTCATATTTTTAAGCAAGTCAGATCAGATTTGTGCAGAGTTGCAGAAACCTTGTAAGAGTTAAATCATGCCAATGCATTGTTTGACTGGAAATAATTGAACTTCTCAGACTTTGCTTCACAGCGTGTACTTTCCATTGCCAATGCTTTTTAGGTGTTCCATTATATGATATAGGAGAGAAAATTGACAGAATGGTTCTAATCCATTCTTATGCACAGATATCTTAGCATATACCAAATTTTGGAATAATACATTACCACACATTCGAGCTCTAGGATTTCAGTTATCAAGACAATTAAGTTATCAAAAACAAAACCATTATACTCTCTATAAGTTACTCTTTTATTAACTTTTCAATGTGAAATTCAGAAACATTAATTTTTCAAGATGCTGTTTGATGAACTTCTACTGATGTTTCCATTAATTACCAGAAACAAGAATCCACTGTGTAAGTTGCTTTCTGATGGACATGAACTGTAACCACAGTATCAAAATGTTAGCGATCCTTCAACAATTGGATGTATGGGAGATGACTGGTTTCGGAATACTAGTGCCATGAAATATCCATTTACAATGGGGGATTATGTTACGAACTAAATTTTCAGTTGATTCAAAACAAAAAGTATTACACTAATATGAGTGAAACACTCAGCCAAAGGATTAAATCCTTTATAAGATACCCTAGGCCCTAGCTCAAGCTACTAAACTCACTAAACTGTAAAACATGAATTAATCCCTTTCAGTGTTCTAAAAAGCGGTAGGCAGTAGGCGGGCGGTTACCTACCGCCTAGCGCCTAGGCGACTAGGCGGTTGCCTAGGCGGTTGTCTATGTGGTTTTTTTTAAAACTTAAATTCATTAAGTGGTTCATGAATATTATGTGTGTATATGAAATATATATTATTATAAATTTAAAATTGTAATAATAAATATATATTAATAAATTTTTATATATGAATCATCCACATTAGTTTACTACTTTACTACAACCGTTGTACAATGAAAATTAAATTTGTTCAACATTTTTTCCAACATAATATATTGATATTAAACCTAAACATATAACTCTTCTAGTTCATCTCCATATTTTTCCAATACTTCTTCTGTATCGGATTCAAACTCAAAATCCATGGCTTCTTCCTCCTCTTCATCCGATACAAATTCTTCTTCGTAAAGTTCCCTTACATCTTCAACGTTTGTCTCAACATCTTCATCTCCACCATCAACAACCCATCCTCGTGCCATAGTTGCTTCTTCATAATTTGTTTTTTTTTTAAGTGTAAACCGCCTAGGCGGATTTTTAATTGTAAAATCGATTAGGCGGCTTTCGCGCCTAGGCGGTCCGACGCCGCCTAGGCGGCCGATTAATATGGTGGCGCCTTGAAGTTTCGACTAGCCTAAAATCGGGACGGTTTTGGACCGCCCAGCGCCTAGGCGCCGCCTAGGCGGTTCTAGGTGGGGATTTTTAGAACATTGATCCCTTTTAAAAAATCTAACGTTACTTATATTCATGTTTCCCCTTCTCCAAGTCACTATTAGGCCCAATTCAATTAAGGCCATTACAAGACCACATTCTAAACTATTAAAGCCCAGTGTATTTAGGTTAACAGGTTGCCATAAGGGAAGAGAAGTATAGTCTTTAATGTATTGCTTTGAGTAGGTTCGATGTACGTATGAAGTTGAATGATCGGATGGACCGTTTTAAGGAAGCCGAAACACCTTTCTAGGCAAATCTCTTTTCTGTACCTAATAGATAATCTAAAGTTATCATCTCATAAATGTTTCCCTCATCTTGAAAACCTCCATTCTTTTCGAAAGTACAGAAGCTAGGAAGTTTGGTTTGTTTCAGGTTGTGACAGAAACTCGAACTAGACGAAGTTCATCGGTTTTACTGGATTACAAACCAAAGCAAACTATTAATAAAACCAAACCAAACCGAACCGAACCAAACAAAACCTAAATATTTGGTTTTGGTTGAATGAGGTTTAGACGTTTAGTTCAGATGATTGATTTTAAATTTTGATTTTTTTTTTCAAGTGGAATTTTGTGATTATTTTTAAATATAATTTAAATTTCTAAATTACTTATTATAAATAAAGTAATATCAATATATACACATTATTAAAGCATTTAACGATGTAATATATGATACTAACATAACAAATTTAGCATAAAAAATTAAAAACCTCAGAATAAATTACTTTAACTCAAAAAAAAACTTCATAATCCTCTGCCATCACTTTCATAAAAAAAGTATATCCTAAAAATTAATTAAAAGAAATAAATAGATTTAAGAAAAGAAATTAAATCAATTACAACAAATTAGTTTTCTGAAGTTGAAAATATTATAGTAAATTAAGCATTTAACAAAATGTATTATACAATTTTAATATTTTGCATCCAAGTTCTTAGCCAAACCAATTTTTTTGGTTTGATTGATTTCAAAACCGATCCAAACCATCACTAACTAAAAATCAATCCTAACCAGTGGTTTGATTTGGTTTTGTGGTTTGGTTTTGGTAGGTTTTTGCTCTCTACTGGCTGTAAGTTTTCATTTGGATCTTAGATTTTAATAAGTTACATACTCATAATATAGTCCAAGGAAAAAACCTTACTTGATGGTTTTCAAGAGTTTGAGTTTGAGTTTGTTATGCAAAGATAGCAACAAATCCAGTTAATCATCTTTGTCCCTTGCATGTTTCATGCATTTATATGGTGTACACCCTTAAAGAATCTGGTTTTCATTGGGTGTGGCAACAAAAGTAACATGTTTTGAGAAACCATTAAAATGTTTAGGAGCGAGAAAAATTGCCATGGACACTTCGAACCATAACCCAACACATGCAAGCCCAGGCCCAAAGGACATGTATACAAGCGTGGCACACACGGGAAGCATCTCACAACACCTTACCAGAAAGTTCTCTCATCCCTGAACAGAAGCTTATCCTTATCTTAAAGTTGTTATTTTTTAATAAGAGGAAAATCTGATCCTCGGTTTAGCATTTTAGGATTTAGAATATTTGGTTTATCTTTCAATTGTTTGAATTATGGTTATCTTGGTTTGGTTGTATATAATGGTTTGGTTGTATATAATTGGTACGATCAGATTGAATAAAGCAATTAAGATTAATTCCAAAAAATATCACGTATTCGTGGAGATCGAGAGGTTCTCTCTAACGAGCCTCTACCCCGTGTTACATCACAAACAAGCAAAGAAAACAAACAAAAATCATAGTTCGTCACGGTAGAAAATCTCACAAAAATCAAAGTGGACAAGGTGGCAGCGGAACAATGACACAACACCTTGGCCGCAAAATTTGAGGAGCTTTCGCAACAGGTAACCAACACAAGGCATGAGTCGATAGGTGACCAGGAAGGGGAGAACAACAGGGAAAAATCATCGGAATCACATCACATGATCAAGGACAACTGATGCAAGGAGGAGAATGGAAAAGGCTTTGTGCCCAAATATTCTAAGCTACATTTTCCAGTTTTTGATGGGGAATTTGATCCGTTGGGATGGCTCAATCGCTGCAAACACTTCTTTTGCCATCAGCACACGCTCGAGAGCGAAAAGCTGGGGCTGGCTTCCTTCCATCTTGAGGGCGAAGGCCAACTGTGGTTCTTGCAACTGGAACGGGATAAACCGGACTTGATTTGGGAAGAATTTAAAGACCAATGCCATTTGAGATTCGAGCCCTCACCCGATAGCATTCTTTAGTTAGTCCCTACCAATTCGTTATGGAAACCTACCTGCTTATGAGAAAGAACTAATCGGTGAAGGGAGTAAGGCACTGGCACGCTTACTTCTGGGGCAACTCATTCGTGGCCCGGACGGACCATTATAACCTCAAATTTTATTTGAACAATGTATCACTAAGTCTCCGCAACAACAATGGATAAGTAAATTCTTGGGTTATGGCATTACGGTGGAATACAAGGCGGGTAAATCCAACATAGATGCCTATGCCCTTTCTCGTCGTGATGAAGATAGATTGCTTTTGGTATCTGCCATATCTATCCCATGGCTTACATGGGAATCCGAAATTAAGGCTGCCATTATCAAGGACACGACACTGCCCCACTATTCAAAAGATCCAAGCAGGCGAAATCCTTGGCCCATGGGACTATGCGGATGATCTCTTGTGGTATAAAAAAAAGCTATTTATCCCTTCAAATTCCAGCCTCGCTTCCACTATAATTGCCTTCTTCCACGACTCGTGCCATGAGGGCTATTAACCCTCCATTGTATTAATCGTAATTTTTATTGGCCTGGTATTTGAGACCAAATTCGTCTTTATGTGACTGCCTGCCCTGTCTGTCAACGCAACAAGATTGATCATTTGAAACCTGCTGGTTTATTGCCGCTTCTACCCGTACCTCGTCATGTGTGGCCGACATATCCATGGACTTTATTGAGGGCCTTCCGTCTTCACAAGGAAAAAATGTTATCGTAATCGTCGTCAATCGCTTCTCTAAATACTCCCACTTCATCGCCCCGCACCCATACACGGCCGTTCAGGTTGCTCGCATCTTTTTTACAATTTAAGTTGCATGGCCTAACAGAGTCCATTGTGAGTGATCGGGATGTTACGTTCACTAGTTTTTTTTGGACAGAAGTCTTGAGGCTAAGTGATACTCGTCTGTGTTTCACGTCTGCTTACCATCCACAATTGGATAGCCAATCCGAAGCAGTGAACTGCATTATTGAAATGTATCTAAGTTGTTTTTCAGGTGACTTCCTGAGCAAATGGGTACTATTGCTCTCTTGAGCAGAGTTTTGTTACAACACGGGCTTTCAATCTTCCCTACTGGCAACACCTTTTAAAGTGGCTTATGGTTGACCTCCACCTCGCCTTCTATCTTACTGTGCAGGGACTACCAAGCTTGATAAAGTCGACCATACACTAATATCCCGAAAACAGTTCTTACTTGAGCTGCGTAAATGCTTGTTGTCCTCCCAATCTCTCATGAAGGCCCAATATGACTCAACCCATCGCGATGTCCAGTTCCAAGTGGGCAAACAGGTCTTTGAGCGCATTCGTCCACACATTTTCACATTTGAAAGATAGCCCAATAATGGACTGGTTTAGATTGATCCTAACAGGATCAAGTCAATGTGCATAGCCGCAGCAACAAGAAGCTTTCACCTCGCTATTATGGCCCTTTTGGCTTTGTGGAACGCATTGGCCAGGTGACCTACAAGATAGACCTACCTGCTTCCGTCAAGATACAACCGGTGTTCCACGTTTAATGCTCGAAGCCCTTCAAGAGCAGTGCAACTTATGAGACAGAACTTCCAGATATATCAAAAACTTGACTCAATGCCTTCATTCGTGCTCGAGGACGATCATGGTTCTCCCGGGGGGAGTTCTTCATGGACACTTCGAACAATGACCAGGGACGGAACCGGAAAATAGAAGTTGGTGGGGCAAATTTTTTTTAAAAAAATTTTCGGGGGGGAAAACAAATATCAAGGAGGAAAGTGAAAAAAATTTAATTATTTTTAGGTCCCTAGTCAATAAAATTATAAAAATTGAGGGGGCGGTCGAACCCACCGGCCCCACATTGGCTTCGTCTCTTACCATGACCCAACACATGCAAGCCCAAGCCCAAGCCCAAAGGACATTGTATACAAGCTTGGCACACACGGGAAGCATCACACAACACCTTAGCAAAAAGTTCTCTCATCTGTGAACAAAAGCTTATCCTTATCTCAAGGTTGTTAGTTTTGAATAAGAGGAAAATCTGATCCTCGGTTCAGCAGTTTAGGATTTAGATATTTTGGTTTATCTTTCAATTGTTTGAATTATGGTTATCTTGGTTTGGTTGTATTTAATTGGCATGATCAGATTGAATAAAGCAATTAAGATTCATTCCAAAAATTATCACGTGCTTTTGGAGATCGAGAGCTTCTCTCTAACGAGCCTCTACTCTGCGTTACATTGCAAACTAGCAAAAGCAATAAACAAAAATCCTAGCTTGACACGTAAAAAATCCAACAAACACAAACACCCTGCACTTGCAGTTTACCCTATAACTTGGCCCGTAACAAGATCCGTATCACGTGCTTGTGACAAAAATCCAAAAAATTACCGAAGTTAGTGACTATGAGCGATATGTGGAAAGAACAAAGGGAAAAAAAACCCATGAAGCTATGTCTCCATTGTGGGAGAATGTAAGATATTGGGCTGCACTTGAAAAAGTAGCTCAAAAAAACTCAATTTAGTTCATTATTAATTGGTTGAAAATCTATATTATCGTAACTCGACTATCTTTTTTGTGTTGAAATTAGATACCTTGATTAGGTCTAACTCTATGTTCAAAAGATTTGTTTGATCCTTCGGTTACATATTTAACATTTCTTACTGATAGATAGCGTAAGTAGTGTTTCAAACAAGACTTTGGACATCTATGCATAGTTGTCTCATCATCTTCGTAGCATGACTCAATTTGAAGATAAGCGATGATCTTTGACTTGCTTCCAGGTTTGGCTTGTTCTTAAGCAGGGATTCTTGGCTTTCCTTGAAAATCATTTTGAAGCTAAACTCCTAGACATAATTATCTTTGATACCCCACCAGCTTCAAATTCTAAAGGCCATGATGAAGTGTACTTGGCTAGAGTGTTAAAACAACGAAACCCTTTGCGTCATGCATTTCAGGTTTGCATTTTCTCTCACATTCCAAGTTCCTCATGGATATAATAGCATGTGAAAGATATAAAGCAATCTGTTTCAAGACTTCAGTAGAAATTTTGAGTTTAACTGCTGTACCATGCTTTTTTTAATCTTATCATTAGCTTCCTAATGTCTAAAATAATTTTGACTTTGGCATTTTAATTTATATAAGTTAATTACACAGTCACTTTTAGGTTCAATAGAATGTGTAGCCAAAAGGAAACTGGAAGCATTTGGTTAAATATATTCTGCTGGAATATTATTTGTCATGGAATGTTATATAATTATAGAGAAAATAAAAATATAGGCAGAACTTTTACTATTGAAAAGTTGAAAACTGTTTTAGGATTTGAGTAAATGAAATAATAAATATAATCCTCACAATATGCGGGGGTTCATTATTCTCTCGATATATTTTGACTTTGAAACTGAAAATATCTAACCTCTTATCCTAGTTTGCCTCGATAAATACAAAATATATCTTAAATTAGAGTGGAGTTGAGAAGATGTCAAATAATTTTACCTCCAACCACTAAATTGCCATCCAACTTCAATGGTGAAAAGGTTTCTGGTGAGAATAGGAACATAAAGTTGAGGACTACAAGTCATGCTAAAGTGCGAGACTGGGTATCTGCCATCAATGAGGTTGGTTCAAAGTGTTCTGAAAGTTGGCGTTCTCTTCATCGTTTCAATTCATTTGCCCCAACTAGAGGATTGGTTGAGGATGGAAGCCAAGCTCAATGGTTTATAGATGGCAAAGCAGCATTTGAAGCAATTGCATCCTCAATAGAGAATGCAAGTTCAGAGGTTAAGTTTTCCAACATACATACGGTGACATTTACTTGCTGAATTTGCCACTTCAATTGCCCACTATAGAGTCTGAAACAGTAAAATTGCTCAAACTACATGCAGATATACATAACTGGGTGGTGGCTTTGCCCCGAATTGTATTTAAGACGTCCATTTCACAACAACAGCTCCTTTCGCCTTGATGTTTTACTAGAGGCTAAAGCTAAGCAAGGGGTTCAGGTGCATTTTTAATCGTATCCATATTAAGGTGTACTTAGGTATTTTTGTGGATTGTGACTCACCTTATCGGTTGTCTGTCTCAACAACTTGTAGAAATTATCAATTATTTCTACTCTCCTTTTGATATAATAGTGTAAGTCATGGTTTTCTTAACATCTGCTATCTGGTTTGAGGTGGACTATTGAAATCTGTGACCTGATTTTTGGGGCTGATTGATTTAGTTTGATTTGTTTCATATGATAAAGGATATGGATATTAAGTTATTGGTTCCTTGTTTAGTATTTTTCTCATTTAGCTCCTCGTTTTCAGGAGAATAATTGAATTTTATTTTCAATTATTTACATTCATCATTGTGAATGTTCAGATAATTTTATTGATATGTTTTCATGTTTTTAATCTTCCAGCCAAAGTTATATACTAAATAGATTCCGACTTTTTCTTATTCTTGCTCATATCTATTAGCATTATTGTGCAGATACATATTCTTCTTTACAAGGAAGTTTCTCTTGCTTTAAAAATCAACAGCTTATACAGCAAGAAAAAGCTTATAAATATTCACGAAAATGTTAAAGTTCTGCGGTATCCTGACCATCTGTCAACTGGCATCTACTTATGGTAAGTTGTTGCTTCAGAAATCTAATAGTGGATATCAATACAAGAATTTTCCATGTTCCATTATTTCATACAATTAATTATTTTATGGGAAAATGCAGGTCTCACCACGAAAAACTTGTAATCGTCGACCAAAAGATAAGCTTCATTGGAGGGTTAGATTTATGCTTTGGCCGTTATGACACAAGTGAACATAAAGTAGGTGATTGCCCTCCCTCTTTATGGCCAGGAAAGGACTACTACAATCCAAGGTAGAACCAAATTCTCTTGATTGATGCCAAAAGATTCTTTGTGATTGTGAACAATTGCATTTGGACTTCTATGTATAAAAAATAATTTTATTACAATTTACAACCATATGTAAGTTCTTGCTTTGAAACTTTACTGTCTACAATAGTAAATTTGTAGAGGCACATCTTCGATTGATAATCATGGCAGCATCTCCTACAAGCACTGGAAAAAAATGGTAAATGACTGAAAATTATGCTGTTAATGTGTATCATCAGATAGCAGCTCAATTAAATTCCGAACAGGTACCATAGGTTTTGCCGATTTGATATATTTCTTTCATTCATGGAATGTACAGAGAATCAGAACCAAATTCTTGGGAGGATGCCATGAAAGATGAAATGGATAGACAAAAATATCCTCGTATGCCATGGCATGATGTTCATTGCGCTCTATGGGGACCCCCTTGCAGGGATATTGCTAGACACTTTGTCCAGCGTTGGAACCATGCAAAGGTGTGTGTTTGGTTTTTCGTTGTAGAATTTTTTTTAAAAAAACTCAGTGTCCCAACATATTTCTACCTTCGATCCAGAGAAGCAAAGCACCGAATGAACATAAAATACCACTGCTTATGCCTCAGCATCACATGGTTTTACCACATTACATGGGAAGAACCAGCAAGGTAGACATTAACAGGAGGACCTCTGAAGTGAATTTTGAGAAACTCAGTGAGAAGGGTTCTTTTTCACCAAAATCACCACCAGAAAATATCCCACTTCTGTTGCCTCATGAAGCAAGTGTGCCAGATGCTTCCATTATAGAAAATGGCTTCAGTTCAAATGGATGTTATCAAACTGAGCCAAATATTCCTTTCAAAGGTAGTTCATCTTTTAAAGAGAATCCAAATGTCCAACTTCTTTCTAAGACATGAGAAATAATTTCTTTGATATTTATGGTAATTCAAATTTTGATAGTGGAAAGTTAACAGAGACAGCCTTAGAATCTTCTTTGCAAGTTAAAGATGATTGGTCAGAGCCAAAAGAGAAAACATTCCAGGTTATATCGGCCAATGAAGTAACACAAGTTGGCCCTCGTAGTTCATGCCGCTGCCAGGTTAGCTAAGTAGAAGTCTTTTAAGAGCGTTTTGAGTTCTCCTTCTCTTGAACTAACGTGGAAAGGTGCTTTTATGATCTCTATGTAGACTCACATTTGTTATCGTTTTTCGCATTTGTTCCTATTTTCTTTGGTTTCCAATATTTTATATAAAGTATAATATATACTAACTTTCCAGTCTAGGTCTAATATTGTTTCTAAAATAAAATTGAAGGTGGTTAAATTTTGATAAGGAGATTGAAGAGAGAAAAAATCACCATACAGAAATTAAGTGATCTGATAATAACCATACATTCACAAATAAAATATGTAAGTGCTAAAATTCTTATTGTATTCTCTTAATTTGGATACAATATCATCTCTTTATATAAAAAAAATAAAATGAATGGAGACATAATTATCGTTTCATAATATGAAGTAGTAAGATACAGTGAAGAGATAAGCAAATAATATACATGGTTAAAGTCGTCCAGCTATTAAGATGTTAGCCCACAGCTTATCGTTTCCTAGTTTAAACGCAATAATCACCCAGTTATATTCCATAAAGAATCCCTTGGAGGTGAATATACTACAAAATATCACTAAAACTAAATCGGAAGGAAATAGCACTAGATATTTATCATGATGATGATAATATCAATTCCAATTCAAACATATGATATCTTTTTCCCAACACGCACCTTAAAGTTGAAGACAAACATTAATTCAAGTGTTCAACTCGGAGAAAATAGGATCTCGAGGAAAACTTTCTATAGAGGTATATCTGAGAACCAATTTGCTATCATGATATGGTACACGATTTCCAGACGAATTAACTTTGACTATGTGCAGAATACATACATACCGTGAGTGGTAGATAAACAATTATTATTTTTTGTTTATAACAAATTATGCATTAGAGGTAATGGAACGTCCCTAACTTATACATTGCTTTTAAATTGTGTTGGAATAAATTTTTTACGTAATGTAATGTTTATTATACACTAACTTATACATTAGAGGTAATGAAACGTCCCTAACTTATACAAAGTCATATGTAATGTTTATTATATTCTTGATTAATATCCGTTACGATTCCAGCACATCTATTTCATATTGCCACCATAATCTAATTAAAGATTTATCTTGATTTATAAAACCTGATTCCAGCATTTCGGATTTGATTTTTAGCTAATACTGTTGTAGTTCATTAGGAACAGGATATTTCAGCCTTTTGGCTTCTGAATCCCTCTTACTCTTTAAAACAGGGTAAATGGCTGAGTTAAAAAAATACCAGTTAGTATAACATAGTGCAAATGATTAGTGTATGCATCGTTGCCATGTCCTACTAAACCCACTATTTAAAAATTAGTTGTCTATGACTTAGCCAATGATCTAGCAGGGGAGTAGCTAATGAGATAATTATAATTTTCGAATATTTACCTGCAAAATTTTATTTTTATTGAGTTCATTTTTGTGCCATATTATTGAATAGGTCGTCAGAAGTGTCAGCCAGTGGTCTGCTGGAACAAGCAAAACTGAAGACAGCATTCATAGAGCTTATTGTGTTCTCATTGAGGAAGCAGAGTGCTTCATTTACATCGAGGTGACATTTATGTACATATAATAAGTTGACCTATGATGCCATTCTTTCATATTAATTCTTGCTGCATTTAACCAATGTGAATTTTTAAAATCATTTAAGCAGAAGACAAACTATCTGATGTTAAATTATTCAGAAACATGAGATCTCAAGGATATACGTGGGTAGGACCTATTGCTTTTTTTTTTTTGATGTCTCAATCTTATGTTTTCTTCACCATTGATCTCCTTTCCAGAATGTGTTTGACTTCTATCTTTATTATATTTGCACATATGCTTGATTTATCTTTCAATTACAACTTGAATATATCTTCATCGTCTCCTCAACAAAGTATGTCCCCATGTTGTGAAAGATATTTTACTTCCTGCCACTTATCAAATTAAACCGTCTTTCATCAGCACTGATGTATGTATAAGGAATTTTTGGACATATTTTTTCTAGGGTTCTTTCTGACTACAAAATCCATATTAATTGAGATATAAGTAATTAAGTACATAATATGTTGATGTGGTCAGCCCTATATCTATCACAATTTGATATGAGCATCTAAATGTTGTAGCTGTTAATTGTTGTTTTCGAACCTATCCGAATTGTTAATTGTCGCTGAGTTCCTACTCAAAAAAACCTCGTGTTTGTCAATCATCTCAATTACTCTGTAAATTTGTGTTAAATGTGCCATCACGGTGGAAAGTTTCGTGGTGGTACAAAGAATAAAAAACATCGTTGACAATATTTAGCATACAAAATCATAGAATATTTTGTTATTAAAACTTGAGAAGGGGTGAGGCTTAGGTAGAGCCTACTTATACATATATTAAAAAATAACAATTATGGAGGCGGAATTCAGTTGTTCTTACAGCGGTATACAGGTTATGATCAAGTAGAAGTATGTTGTCATGCCCACGAGCGAAGGATCTAGTTATGGGACGATTGACAAGAAAATCCCCACTCCCAATGGTGTTATCGTGTTTATTTGATTTTCTTCCAAGGTCTCACTATTTTGATAGTTATTGTAGAGGCTCACTATTTTGATAAACAAACGAGTTGCAAAAATAAAATCTGGAAATCCTATCACCAAAAGGACTAGCTAAGAATATGCAGCTTTAAACTTCCCATGTGTATCTTCGTTTATATCCTCTTCGGTGAGAGAAGAAGCATCCCTCCAAGAAGCTTCCGCTGGCGAGAAACCGGTCCAATTGATTACAAGCTCTCGTCTGCCTAGGTTAACGCGAATCCAAAATATCCAGCAGTTGTGGTGGCGGGGGTCGTCAGGAGAGAACATGGTAAGGTCCAAACTGTGTGGAATAGACCTCTTGAACGGCTTTTAAGGATGAAATGTAAAGACTGGGTGGATCAAAGTGGTGTCTGGGAGTTTAAGCTTATAAGCTACCTAGCCAATAAACACGAGTACCACAAAAAGACCATGATAGAGTGGGGAGAGCTTCTTATTCACGTGGGCATCCGTGATAGACTAATGATATGGTTGCAAGCGTAAACGAACCTTGTATCCCAGAGAAAATTGAAGATCACGATGAGAAGAACCAAATTGTCTCTTCATGAGATTCTGGCATGCAAGAGACATGAACTCATCTCATGACTACAATTCCTTGCCAACAACTTCCACTTTAGCCATGTCGGGACTGAATGATGAGAGATGAGGAGGCGGGCAGCCATAAACCACTTCAAATGGGGAAGTCGCTAAGGAGGAATGTAATTTGGTGTTGTAACAGAATTCTGCCCAAGCGAGCCAGGAGTCCACTTCTGAGGGTATCTCCTGAGAAACATCGGAGATACATCTCCACGATATGGCTAACTGCCTCCGTCTAGCAATCTCAATAAGGATGATAAGCTAAGTAAAAACAATGTATGAATAATCTATATACATGAAAAGAAGGTGATCCTAGGGGCCTCTCGTTTTCTTTAGTTTTTTTTTATATTTTAAAAAAGGACCTAACTACCGATATAAATACATACAATTAAGACGCGACCTAGCTAATTAATCGATGACAAAAATTTGTGTGAGACGGTCTCATGTGTAGTATTTTCTGAGACAGATCTCTTATTTGGGTCATCCATGGAAAATTATTACTTTTTATGCTAAGAATATAACTTTTTATTGCGAATATCGGTAGGGTTGATCCGTCTCACAGATAAAGATTCGTGAGACCATCTCACAAGAGATCTTCACATCAAGTATTTTGTTTTAATCCAATGGTGTTATCGTGTTTATTTGATTTTCTTCCAAGGTCTCACTATTTTGATAGTTATTGTAGAGGCTCACTATTTTGATAAACAAACGAGTTGCAAAAATAAAATCTGGAAATCCTATCACCAAAAGGACTAGCTAAGAATATGCAGCTTTAAACTTCCCATGTGTATCTTCGTTTATATCCTCTTCGGTGAGAGAAGAAGCATCCTTCCAAGAAGCTTCCGCTGGCGAGAAACCGGTCCAATTGATTACAAGCTCTCGTCTGCCTAGGTTAACGCGAATCCAAAATATCCAGCAGTTGTGGTGGCGGGGGTCGTCAGGAGAGAACATGGTAAGGTCCAAACTGTGTGGAATAGACCTCTTGAACGGCTTTTAAGGATGAAATGTAAAGACTGGGTGGATCAAAGTGGTGTCTGGGAGTTTAAGCTTATAAGCTACCTAGCCAATAAACACGAGTACCACAAAAAGACCATGATAGAGTGGGGAGAGCTTCTTATTCACGTGGGCATCCGTGATAGACTAATGATATGGTTGCAAGCGTAAACGAACCTTGTATCCCAGAGAAAATTGAAGATCACGATGAGAAGAACCAAATTGTCTCTTCATGAGATTCTGGCATGCAAGAGACATGAACTCATCTCATGACTACAATTCCTTGCCAACAACTTCCACTTTAGCCATGTCGGGACTGAATGATGAGAGATGCGGAGGCGGGCAGCCATAAACCACTTCAAATGGGGAAGTCGCTAAGGAGGAATGTAATTTGGTGTTGTAACAGAATTCTGCCCAAGCGAGCCAGGAGTCCACTTCTGAGGGTATCTCCTGAGAAACATCGGAGATACATCTCCACGATATGGCTAACTGCCTCCGTCTAGCAATCTCAATAAGGATGATAAGCTAAGTAAAAACAATGTTGAGTGCCACTGAGGCGAAACAACTCCTTTCAAATACTGCCAGTGAATGTGATGTCCCTGTCGCATCATCGACTTGGGAAGCTCCTGAAGCTTGAAAATATTCTCGAAAAAAATCCGAGCAACTTGCACTGCTGTGTAAGGGTGTGAAAGGGCGACAAAGTGCGCATATTTCGAAAATCTGTCAACTATGACCGGGAGAACATTTTTACCTTGCCAAGGAGGAAGTCCTGCAATGAAATCCAAAGAAATATCCATCCACACATGATGGCTTTAAATTTTCAGTCTTAATTGCATTGGCACAACACATGCTGTAACAATTTTCTTCACCTGGGCACTCATTCAAGGCTAATAAAAATCCTGAGTGAACCAAACGCAGAATCCGATAGTAAGAAAATCTTTTGTTTGTACCATAGGAGATCGTCTGAATAATCCCAAGTATCAAGAGCTTCTCCCTTCTTTACTTTCTCGATTAAGGACTGTAATTCCGGCTTGGGGTGATGGTCGGCCCTCACTGCAGCCAACTATTCCAGGTGTGGGACTAAGAATGCATAGAAGGAGACAACTTCGGGTTCATCACGCTCTGAGAGAGAGCATCGACGACCACATTTGGTTTTCTGACTGTATTCGAACCGGAAATCAAACCGTAACAGCTTGCTAATCCAATGTTAGAGTGGAAGTGATACGCTACTCCAACAAAAATTTTAGGCTGTAATGATCCGTGCGCACTAGAAATGAATTATGCCGGAAGTAAGTCTGCCAGTGGCGGATGGCCTTAACCAAGCCAATCAACTCCGTTTCATATGCTGGAAATTTATGGTGTTGCAGCATCAAAGTAAACCATTCTGAAGGAGGACAATACCTAATCCTACTTCCAAGGCATCATATCCCACCACAAAAGGCTGCCAAAATTAGGCAAGGCCAGCACGGGGGTGGATGTCATTGTCTTTTTCAAGGCTTCAAATTATTGTGAAGCATCATCTGACCAAAAAAATGAATTCTTATCAAAGAGATGCGTCAGGGGGTGCGGCTATAGTTTCGTAGTCCTTCACAAACTTGCGGTAATACCCCGCAAGTCCTAGGAACCCAAAGCACGTATAGAAGTCGGTGTAGGACATGTAGAAATTGCTGCAACCTTTTCATCGTCCACTTTAACCTCTGATGGCGTTACCCGATGTTCAAAATATGCATCTGAGCCAGAGAAAACTTGGATCTTTTTAGGAAAAACGGTTGTCTCTATAAAGTGGAGAAAAACCATATGTAGGTGATCCATGTTATCCTTGCAAGATTTGTTGTAAACCAAAATATCGTCAAAGATAGAGTTCATAATGGCCTGGAAGGTAGACAGTGTGTTGGTTAGCCCGAAGGGCATAACCAAGAACTCGAAGTGTTTGTGATGGGTTCTAAATGCTGCCATGTGGATGCAAGCTGGCTCCATCAAAACTTGGTGGTATCTAGTTTAAATTGGTCAAATATTGAGCCCCATTAAGTTACTCCAATAACTCGTCATTCACCGGAATTGAAAATTTATCCTTAATGGTCATTGAATTCAATGCCCGATAGTCCATACAAACTCTAGGAATTATTTGTTTTTCTTACTAACAATACTAGTGAAGAGAAGGAAGAGTTGTTGGTCAGATAATCCTCCTTTTTAACATGCTGGCACACTGTTTCTCAGTCTCGTCTTTCTACCCATGCGGGTAGCAATATGGCCGAATTGCAACGTGATCTGTCCCTTGTGTCGATAAAATCCTGTGCCGATGTGGAGGGAGGCCTCTAGGCTCCAAAAAATTCATCTCAAATTAAGCCAGTAGCTCATGCAGGCCTTGTTGCTTCCTTCCAACCAACTCCGAGTTTGTATATACAAAAGGCCATCGTTCGATCCCAGATCATCTCCCTTAAGGCTGATCACATTTTCCACATATCATAGATGCATCTCCATACTAGTAACATCCCAGTTAATGGTTTCAAGTGTGCACAACCAGTTGAGAGACAACCCCAAATTCATCCGAAGGTATCAGGAAGAGATCAATGGAGAATTTAGCCTCTCCCAGAACAATATGTATATTTCGGCATACTCCTGAACACTGAAGTTGCTCACCACTAGACACAAACACCCTTAGTGCTGATCTATGCTCGACTAGAAGTCGCAGCCCGTTGGTCACGATTGTGGTGATGAAACAATGTGTGCTCCCAAATCAATGAGTACCTTCAAATAGAAGCCGAGAATCTGTCCCAAAATTCGCAATGTTTTTGCGCCTCGGGAGCTCGAATTGCATGGATAGAAACTTCCAAATTGTTCAAATCATCATCAGTTTGCAAATACAGGTAAGGAGTTTGCTCCTCCAACCCTCCAATAGAAATAACTGTTTGCATTGGTGCCGTGACACCTATTTTTCATCACAATTAAAGCAGATCCCTTTTGAGCGTAGCTCTTCCAACTCTGTTCTGCTCAGACATTTAATAAATGGTTGGGAATGAACAAACTCACGGGTTCTCATCAAGCTCTGCTAAAGGCTTTCAAAGGGATTTATCGAGGGACTTCATCTTGGAAACGATGCTACATGGCTATGACAGCTGTTATTTTCATATTTGGAACTGCTATAAATCATTGGCTTTTTGAGAATGAAGAACAAATAGTTGATGATATATGTCAGAAAATACAGATTTTTGTTTATCGTTTTATAAGGTTATGAGTTTATGTGTTTGTTAGATGGAAGGTGGTTAGTTGCTGTCTCAAGGAATCATGGTCCTTGTAGACCTTTTGGGAATGCTCAATGTACTTGTACTCCTGTTTTTTTACCTTAGTGATATGATCGTCTCATGTCAAAAATAAATAAATAAATAAATGGGGTGAGCTACTGCCGGGTGCCCGCGTCTTAGGGGCGCGCCAGTCCTCCTTCTGGCTGTTGGTGCTTGTTTCATATAATCTTGTCAATTTCATTGTAGTGGAGGGAGTAACCGGGTGGTGGCAGTGTTCTAAATAGCGGTCGAGGCGGCCGCCTAGGCGGTAGGCGGCCCTCGACCGCACCGCCTATGCATGAGGCAGGTGTTTTAGGCGGCCCAAGCTATACGGCGTTGGGGAGGCGGGTCGAGGCGACGAGCAGGCGGAGCGAGGCGCAAGCAGGCGGGCTAGGCGGGCGAGGCAGTCAAGATTTTTAAGTTGTAGTCAACAATTTTAAAAACCTAGTCAACAATTTTAAAAACTTAGTCAACAATTTTAAAAATCTAGACAAAGTCAACTAATTTTAAATATCAAAACCTTAACACACCTCACTTTCTTTATTTTATTTTTGGTTTTCACTCTCAACTCTCAACTCTCAACCACCACACATAATCTGCCGCCCGCCGCATTTTATTAATTGCACATTATCTAGATGATATTATATTTTGTGCTTAACATTATTTAATTGCACATTTTGTATAATCAATGATCAATATTTGTGATTATATTACATGATTATCTATAAAAAAAAGAAAAAAATACTTAAAAAAACTCAACCGCCTAGGCACCGCCTAGGCGGCCGAGGCGGTAGGCGGTCACCGACCACCCCGCCACCGCCTCCCGCCATTTACAACCTTGGGTGGTGGACCTTAACTTCTATAACAATGCTCCTATGCAACCCACTAATGAATAATTGGATGATTGGGTGTGCAATTCCTCGAAGCTTTCTTGATAATTGTTGACAGATCTGGTTTGGTGGAGTTTTGCCAAATCACCAAAAACACATGGTCCTACTTTTAGAACCAATGCCTATTTTAACAAATGGAGATAATTTTTGTAAATTATATTTGACCTGGCACATTTGTCGCATTTTCCCCTCAGAATTATGCTCAACATGAGCTACAATCTGATTATTGAAACATACTATGATACTGATGACTATGAAAAATAAAACTTTAGTTGAAACTACCACTAATAATTTAAGTATCTTCCAAACAGATTTTTCTGCAATTGGGTTCTTGTTGGAAAAATTCTTCTTTTGTACTGTAGTTTGTTTATTATTTTGTCTTGCGTGATCGAGTATATGGATATGTTATGAGTATTCAACTTGTGTATTTTAGAAAACTTTGGTCCCTACGTTCGTCGTCATATTTTTTGTCAGAACTGAACTTAAAAAGATAATTTTATCTTACTTCTTATACCAATAAATTCCAGAATCAATTTTTCGTATCGGGCCTGTCAGAAGATGAAGTTATACAAAACCGTGTGCTTGAATCCTTGTATAACCGAATAATGCGGGCACACAAAGAAAAAAAGTGCTTCAGAGTTGTAATTGTCATCCCACTCTTGCCCGGGTTTCAGGTTAGTCTCCTGTCCTAATATGAGTTCCAGTTTGGTCGTTTTCATTTCCATCTTTTATTCATACTTTTCAGTGAACAGGGGGGTGTGGATGACAGTGGTGCGGCTACTGTTAGAGCCATAATGCATTGGCAGTATCGGACTATTTGTAGAGGACATGGTTCAATATTACAAAAACTTTGCTCAAAGTTGGGTGCCATCACTCAAGATTTCATATGTTTCTTTGGCTTAAGAACTCATGGCAAACTTTTTTATGGTGGTCCTGTGGTTACGAGCCAGGTGTAGATTCTGGAACCTTATTTGAAACTTTAATGTATGTCGTATCTTTATTGTCTTAAAATATTTGTGCCTGTTGTGAAATTTCACTAAATCTGCAAGTAATTGTTAACCTATTCCGATGCATTCGACGAGTAACCATTTAAGATGTGAGCCGAGCGTTATGTTATTGTGTTTATTTAATACCTTAGTTTAAAAGAAAATGTTCAGATTATGATTGTTAACCTTATCAAGCTTCTACGCTTTATAATCTCTAAAGTCACAATCTTTTTAAAACTAATGCCCCTGTCATTGGAAGATGCTTCTGAGGAAGAGAATGATTTTGATGGTGGTCACATCTTTTTCTCATCTTTTGTAAAATAAATTACTGATCAGCATATGAACATAGACAACCTTTTCTCATTTCATTGCCTATAATTTTTTAGATGAACAATTTAACAAATTCCTGTCTTTTGGTTTACTTATTCTCAAACTTCGCTATTGTCTCACACAGGTTTATGTTCATAGTAAAGTGATGATAGTTGATGATCGTTGTGCTTTGATTGGATCATCCAACATAAATGATCGGAGCTTGCTGGGGTCACGAGACTCAGAGGTGAAGTAATCTCGTCCCTGTTTTCTTAATAAATAATATTTATGAATCAAGTCACACACTTTATTTCATTTTCCAGGTTTATAAATAATGGACTCTAAATAGTTATTTGAAATACAAATTTAATTAATCTTATTCTTCAAACTTATTGATCCTCCAGAAAGAGCAAGGGTAGATGAAAATGAAATGCTTGTAACTTTATGTAATGAAACAATAGTCGATGTAGATAATTTGACAGCTAACATTTCTGATATATCTATCTGTTTAAGCCTCACAAAATTATTCGTAGTTTCCCCATCTGTTATAATTTTATCTTTCTTCCTCAAGTCACACACTTTATTTCATGTTCCAGGTTTGTTACTAATGCAATCTAAATAGTTATTTGAAATACAAATTTAATTAATCTATTCTTCAAACTTATTTATCCTCTAGAAAGAGTAAGGGTAGATGAAAATGATATGCTAGTAACATTAAGTAATGAAACAATAGTCGATGAAGATAATTTCACAGCTAACATTTCTGATATATCTATCTGTTTAAGCCTCACAAAAGTATTTGTACTTCTCCCATCTGTTATAATTTTATTTTTCCTCCAAAAGTACGGCGCATACGAGTTTTTTCTCTTGAATATTTTTTTCCTTGACGATGTAATATAGAGGAATACCAGCCTGGCGCATCCGACATGTTGATGGTATAACTTGAATTTACTTGTTCTTGTATTTCCAATTGCACTCAAAACGATAAATTTCATTCCATTAAGAACTTGAACCTACTTAAATGGAGATGTGACCACAATATGTGGTTAGATTACTTTTAAGACATTATTATTATAATATAATGCAATCATAAATATACATTAGAATTCAAATTCCTAGCATTATCATATTATAATAGTTTCTGACTTAATTTATTGAGAATAAAAGCATTTTATCTTAGTTTGAGAAACTCGAAAGTCGAATGTAATTAAAATCTAAGTTTAATTAACTCTAAGTTAAACATAATTACTGAATAATATTAAAGTTTGTGTTTAGTATTCATATTAGTTAAGGTGTGAAATGCCACTTGACAATTGAAAGAAACAAGCATTTGAAAGGGAATTGTGTCCTTTCAATTGGAAAACTTTGCACATTGTAACACGCATATATACATAGATTAGATAAAAAATCTTGTTCCTTCTCTTCTGTCTCATCTTGGTTATTTGATTATTAAGTTCTAGTATATTTTGTTTATTTAATCTTTATTTATAAATGAAACAAATAATCTAATATTTGATTTATTTTTATACAGATTTCTGTTGTCATCGAGGATAAAGAGTTTGTTGATTCATCCATGAATGGAAAGCCATGGAAAGCTGGAAAATTAGCTTTTACTCTCAGGCTTTCCTTATGGGCCGAGCACCTGGGTCTGAATATTGAAGAGGTGGGTATAATCATTAATATGAATGATAATGCTGGTGAAACATCTACATATCACCAGTTATCCTAGAGGTGTCAAATTTTAATTTATGAATGACGATTTTAGGCATTGTTTGGGATTTTCTCAACAGTCTCTTTTTTTCTAAGAAATAATTCTCCCATATTTACTAATACTTAATGGTGCCAAATATTTATTTCGTTTTAGGTTGATCAAATAAAGGATCCCATAGCTGACACAACATTCAAGGACCTTTGGCTTGAAATTGCCAAGGCAAGGGTTTGGTTACGTATTAATTTCATGTTTCTTGAGAGTATTTTATTCATATTCTGTACATAGAACTTATCATAATGCTCTCTAAAGTGTGATTTTTCACTTATGTGCACTTTTATATTGTGCATTTGTTTCACATGTTTATACGTGATTTCACAATGATGGTGCATAAGTCTTGTTAGTTTAGTTATATCATCCCACCATCTTACTCAGGATGTACTGGATTTAGAAATTTTTTTGTTACACGATTTTATGGTATGAAATAATTATCATCGCCTATGATATCTTTAACTAGAATATAATACTTGTTTATTGATTATTTGACTTATATAAGAAAGCGAAGACTATATGTGATAACTAAGAAAACTCTGCTTAAGAAAAATTTGCATCCTGAAAATTCTGTTTTAGTTGAACTTTTCGGGATGCAAATTTTTCTGGTTTAGTTGAACTTTTCAAATTTCTGCAAGTACAAGTTCTTTACAATGAGGTCAATTTTTCTAGAATAGGAAAACATGTTTAATATTTTCAGTTCTGTTAAAGAAGTTCTCCCATTCATCCATTTATCTCTTGGATGATGATATATTACTTCCTACTTAGTTCAAATGTTTATATATGCCACAATACTAATTATTTTTTTCAGTTACTCACTTTTCTAGTCCTTTCTTATGGTAACAAGTGCTTTCGAATTACAAAATTAATCAATAGCAAATACTCTTTAAAAAAATATTTTGAGCGTCTTTTCAGAGCAACGTGTAAAAACTTCACTAGAAGATTTGCTTTAAAAGGTTTAGAATTACTTTGAAACTACTCTGAAACCATGTATCTACCCCAAGGTCAAGAATGTGGCCGTACATGGTGAAGATGTATCAGATAATAATGCAACCGGTATACAAGTCGTTTGACTGAGCTCCTTTCAACATGGGATTCTATAGTTCAAGTTTGTCTTCTAGTGATTATGATGCTGACAAGGCCAAGTATATTTGATGTCCTTGATAGATTATATTATGACTGCGCTTGTCTACTCGTGGAACACGGAGCAACTCATTGGCAAATCACACTTCATCACTATGAAAACAATTTAGAATACTCGAGGCATATAGCAATTACACTTGCATGTTGAAAACATGAGAAATGGTGCAAAAACAGATCATGGGCACAAGTTTTTCAGTTGTCAATGCATAATTGCTTGTTTCTCTTTCATTCTACTTTATAATTTTTCCTTTAACGAACAATTTAAATTTCCACTTCCAGTCAAATACGAAGATTTACCAAGATGTCTTCTCTTGCATTCCAAATGATACCATCCACTCCAGGTGATTTACATTTCTTGTGTAGTTACCCACTTTTGTGTCATTCACTGATCATCAAGATTGATTTTCAGATCTGCTCTTAGACAAAGTATGAGTTATTGGAAACAGAAACTTGTGAATACAACCATCGATTTAGGAGTGGCTCCCAAGAAAGTTGAATTGCTTCAGAACGATGAACTCATAACTGCGGACCCAATCACGATGTTGAAATCCATAAAAGGACATCTTGTTTCTTTTCCTTTGGAATTCATGAAACAAGAAGAAGATTTGAGACCGATGTTTATTGAGGGTGAGTTTTATGCATCTCCACAAGTGTTTCACTGAATATAAAAAACGAAGATAGCTTCAATTTATCAATAACAGTATATATTCATTCATCGATAGATGTATGTATAGTAGGAAGTAAGGGTGGGTGGATCCACCAACTTGAACATTCACTCCTGCAGCAAAAGAAAATTTGTATTTTTGTTATGTTCTTTAAAAATATAAATTTTATCATTTTTAAGATTATTTCTACTACATAAATCATCTTATAATATATATTCAGCAGTTACATCATTAACTTTATTTTACGGAGTATGATTTGTTGCATAAATATATTACAATTCTTAATAAAAGATAGAATATACAACTTTAAATTAAGTTTTCACAAATGATATTACATACGGTTGTTTTGATATAAATCAGTATTGCTCATATATAACGTATGTATGTGTGTGTGTGTGTATATGCATATGATAAAATATTTATTTCTTTGTTATACCTGAGGAAAAAATAGATATTTAATTAGCACATAATTTGATCAGAGGATCCCTTGACTTAGGGAGACTGGTTGGAGAAGTCTGTTTAGAAATTAAACCCAAGTAATGTCGATCACGATGATAATATAGTACCGAAAAATTATGGAATAAAATAATCAACAAGAACACAAAGATTTACGTGGTTCACCTAAGATAGGCTACGTCCACGAACACTGCAACTTGTATAACTGGAAGAAATATTACAGCAAGTGTATACACCAATACACTCAATATTTCTCAATCCCAAATCCGAGTATATCGAGAAAATAATTTCTCTAACTCACACACGAGAATTCTCGCACTCAAGAAAAAAATACACTCTTTTTTTCTATGCACTCTTTTTTATCAAAGATGAAAAGCTTTTGATTTTGAGATACAATAACTGAAGGAATTAAGTTCTATTTATAACTAATTCTCTCGTTCAGTTTTGTAAACATTCGATGTGAGATATGTGATTTTTATTATTTTATTTAATGTGGGCCCCACCCATTAAATCTTTCTAACAATTCTCCCACTGGAAGACTTGATTTCAATCATGTCTTCACACCATCAATGCAGCAGCTCATACCTCCTTTGTTAGTCCAGGAGACCAACTGAAGTTAAACACAACTGAAGTTTTTCAATGATAACAAGCTTCGTGAGCATATCAGCTGGATTCTTGCTTTTAGGAATCTTCTCAAGCTTCAAGACTCCATTCACACGATCTCTAAGGATCTCCATTCCAAGGATTTGTTTTGCAGCACCCAAATCCTTCAAAGCAAATTCCTTTTATAACTCTTTCTCGAGTTTATCAATCTCCTCCAGACAAGCTCCTGCTATCAACATATAATCTACATATATCAGTAGTATGATATAATAACCATCAAGCTTCACATAACAACAGTGATCAGCCTGATACCTCAGAAAACCATCATTATTCATTACACCATCAAACTTCTTGTACCATTGTCTTGGAGCTTGTTTGAGACCATACATTTGGGGACCCGGACGCTAATCATATTCTTAATCATCATTAGGACAATTTAATCAATTATAATAAACAGAGTCTAAATTTTTTTTTTAAATTGCGGAACGTAATTGCGGAACGTAATGGAATACATGCAAATATATATCTCAGTATATTAAAAGTACAAGTCTGGTACTATGTATAAAATCATTCAACTAAGGTTTAACAACTAAATGTCAAGTGTCCAAACCCTATCTCAGATCAAAGTCCGTAGTCTCCACTCTAATCACGCTCTATCTTCATCTCCTCGACCCTGAACCTGTCCCACCTGTTGTCATGCACACATACAAACACGACAACAGCCGGATAACTCCGGTGATAAATAAATCCTAGTATAAATCAACGAAACATGCAGTTATATCAACAATGTAAAAACATGTAAAACATGTAACAAATATCAGTAACATGTAACAAAATCAGAAACATAATCAATATAAAATCGCCAATCAGACTCGTGACTCCACGTTTCAGACTAGACTCAATCCTAGTCTAGGGATCCCGGTTTCCAGACGTTGGCATTCCATATCGATCACCAGTAATAGAAGAAACTCCAATTCTATCCACATCGATATAGTATCGATTACCAGTAATAGAAGAAACTCCAATTCTATCCACATCGATATAGTGTCGATCACCAGTAATAGAAGAAACTCCAATTCTATCCACATCGATTGTTGATCGTCCGGTGACCTGTACATGATAGACTTTGGCACTTTCGCCAATTTACTATCTTGTGACATCGTGCAATGTGCCCGTGGCGATCCCACCACTATCAGGCACTTCTGTCACAAGATCACTCGACTAATACCTGCTTTCTATACATTCATAGAACAAGCATATCAAGTCAAATCAATGAACATAGTAATAAGAAGTATGTGATTTAGGGAAACTCAAGTATATCATACTATACTCGAGTCGATCTCCCGGTACCACATTGACTTATAAATTTCGTCTGTAGTCTGAAGCAATATCAGTTCTGAACTCAAGACTGTCTCTGTAAATCTGAAACGACCTATCGAGAATCATAATATCAATATTCCATTCTCGATTCAACACTGAATCTGTTTAATCTGGATTTAAGTCAAATCAACGGCATAATGGCACAATCTCAGTATCCCCGTCAATACCAAATCAATAGACATCGATTACAAATCATAACTCATATCTGATACAATCTGTAATTCATTCATAATCCAAATCTGTCTGATTTCAAATCAATATAATCAGAAAATCATAACAATTCCATATCAGTCTGTTTTTCAATCTGACTTCGATTCTATGATGTCTAACATGTCAAGAACATCATATATGAATCATATAAAATTCCTACAACATCATATTTTCAAAACATATCAAAACGTAAAAAAAACTTACGTCCAGTTGAAGCCTACGTCGATAGGAACACACTACCAGCAGTCGGATTCAAAATCAAACGGTTAGATTTTGCACAATCGCGACCCTATGATCCACGAATAATTTTTGCAAAGTTTCCTTTTCTCCATTTTGTTTATGAAGAAATGGTAATATACGTATATATATATATATATATACATACATCTCGTACATGCAACAAGCCCAGTGGCTCGGTGTGCCTACTGCACGTCTCGCGCATATGCGCGACCTTCATCGGCGCATATGCGCGAGACAATATGTCTCGGCGCGTCCTCTGCACAGCACCTCGCGCATATGCACGCCCTTACTCGGCGCATATGCGCGAGGCCTTTGTTCATTTTATCCAACTCTCGGGTACCCTCGCGCATGTGCGCGGATACAAGAAGGAATGTAATAGAAACGGAATAGAAACTTACATCAGTGAAACAATGCTGGGAATTCCTGTCTCATGTCTGATTCAGTCTCCAAGTAGATTCTTCAATGCCATGATGAGTCCATTGAACTTTTACAAGCGGAATTGTCTTTGTTCTGAGCTGTTTTTCTTTACGATCGAAAATCTGAATCGGTTTCTCGACATAACTCAATGTCTCATCCAGCTCGGTCTCGTCTGGCTGAATATTATGAGAATCATCGGGGAGATACTTCCGCAGCATAGATACATGGAAGACGTTATGTATCCCTGATAATGAAGGCGGTAATGCGAGTCGATAGGCACGATCTCCTATCTTTTCGAGAATTTCATATGGACCAACGTATCGTGGAGACAATTTCCCTTTCTTGCCAAATCTGACCACTCCTCGGAAAGGTGAAATCTTCAAAAATACTCGATCTCCAGTCTCAAATACCAACGGTCGACGTCGAATGTTGGCATATTTGGCTTGTCTGTCCTGTGCTGCCTTCATTCTTTTCTGAATCAGTTTCACTTTTTCAGTCATATCTTTGATCATATCAGGTCCAGTCTCCGGAACTTCAGAGATATCATCTCAATAAAGAGGGGATCTGCATTTCTTTCCGTACAACGCTTCGAAAGGCGCCATCTCAATACTCGTTTGATAGCTGCTGTTGTACGAAAACTCACAGAGAGGCAATGCATCTTGCCAATTAGTGCTAAAGTCAAGCACTACCGCTCTCAGCATATCCTCCAATGTCTGAATCGTCCGCTCTGATTGTCCGTCAGTTTGTGGATGATATGCGGTACTCAGATGTAACTTCGTACCTAGAGCCTGCTGCAAACTCTGCCAGAAGTGCGAAGTAAACCGAGGATCACAGGTCTGAAACAATCGAATTCAGCACTCCGTGCAATCTAACCACTTCTCGGACATAAATATCGGCCATCTGGTCATATCTGTATGTCATTTTGTATGGAATAAAACATGAAGATTTGGTCAATCGATCAATCACGACCCAAATCGCATCACAACCTCTGGAGGAACGTGGTAACTGTGTCACAAAATCCATGGAAATGTGATCCCATTTCCATTCAGGAATGAACAAACTCTGCAACAATCCTCCTGGTTTCTTCCTCTCAGCTTTCACCTGTTGGCAATTCAGACACTTGGCTACAAATTCAATAACATCAATTTCATCTGTTTCCACCAATACTGTGTCTTCAAATCATTATACATTTTCCTGCCACCAGGATGAATGCTAAAACGACTGTTGTGCGCTTCTGTCAGTATTCGTTGTTTCAAATCTGAAACATTTGGCACAACAATACGGTTATTCACATACAAAACACCGTCACGAACCTGATATTCCGATTGATGTCCAGCTCTGACCATAGCAATTGAATTCTGTACGTTCTGATCAACTTTATGTGCCTCTTTTATTCTTACTATCAATTCTGGTTCAGCTCGAATCGTACATAATCTCAGAGGCTGATAATCTGTTTCAAAGGCTAATCCAGACAAACAACAATCTTCTATCAAATTGGAAACACCAATCGTCGACAAGGATAAAGAACATACCTTTCGACTCAGTGCATCTGCTGCTGCATTAGACTTTCCTGGATAATATTTGATTTCACAATCGAAATCCTTCAATAAATCGAGCCATCTTCGTTGCTTCATATTCAGCTCGGACTGTGAAAACAGATACTTTAGGCTCTTGTGATCAGAATAGATCTCAAATTTTTCACCATACAGATAATGTCGCCATATCTTCAAAGCAAAGACAATGGCCGCCAATTCGAGATCATGAATTGGGTAACGAGTCTCATGTGGTTTCAGCTGTCTCGAGGCATAGGCAATGACATGCTCTCGCTGCATCAATACACAACCTAATCCTCGATGAGATGCATCACAATAAACCACAAAATCACCAGTACCTGAGGGAATAGTCAATATCGGTGCACTGGTCAGTCTTTTCTTTAATTCAAGAAAACTGGTCTCACATTCCTCAGACCAAACAAATGGAGCATTCTTCTGAGTCAACTGTGTAATCGGTTTGGCAATACTAGAAAAATCTTTGATGAATCGACGATAATATCCTGTCAAACCCATAAAACTGCGAATCTCGGGCACTGATGTCGGTCTCGGCCAAGAAATCACTGCCTCAACCTTACTGAGATCAACAGCTATACAGTCTCCGGATATAATATGTCCCAGAAATACTACCTGTCTCAACCAAAACTCACATTTCGACAATTTAGCATACAATTTCTCAGCCCTCAAAATTTTCAACACAGTTCTCAGATGATTAGCATGCTCAATCATATTCTTTGAATAAATCAAGATATCATCAATGAATATGATAACAAAATCATCCAGATATATCTGAAATATGAGGTTCATCAACCCCATAAATACCGCCGGTGCATTCGTCAAACCAAATGGCATGACAATAAATTCATAGTGTCCATACCTGGTTCTAAATACGGTTTTCGGGATATCAGAATCCCTGAATCTCAGTTGATGGTATCCAGATCTCAGATCGATCTTGAAATATACGGATGAACCCTGCAACTGATCAAACAAATCATCAATGCGAGGCAAGGGATATTTATTCTTTACCGTTGCTTTGTTCAGTTGCCGGTAATCGATACAGAGTCTCATTGAACCGTCTTTCTTTCGAACAAACAGTACTGGAGCACCCCAAGGAGACACACTCGATCTGATATATCCCTTGGCCAGTAAATCCTCCAACTGTTATTTCAATTCTTTCAACTCAATCGGTGCCATTCTGTACGGAGCCCTCGAAATCGGAACTGTACCTGGCATCAACTCAATGCTGAAGTCTATTTCTCAAATCGGAGGCAAACCAGGAATCTCATCTGGAAAGACATCAGCAAACTCACACACCACTGGCAAATCCGCCAATGATGGACTCGATTTCAGTAAATCAACTGAATAGACAAGGAATCCTTCCGCTCCTTTCTGTAACAATCGATTCATAGACAATACGGATATCAAAGGAATTCTAGATCGAGAACCCTTACCATAGAATTTTCACTCATCAGCCATCTCAGGTCTGAATCTCACAATCTTGTGGAAACAATCGACAGTAGCTCTGTACTTGGTCAACATATCGATACCGATAATACAGTCAAAATCAGACAACCCAAGCACAATACAGTCTAACTCCATTTCATGCCCATCATACTGCAGTATACAATGTTTAACAGATTTCACTGATATCAAACCTGTCTCCAACGGAGAAGAGACAGACACTACAGCAGACAATGACTCAATAGGCAAAGAATGCATCAAAGAAAATCGCTCAGATATAAATGTATGTGATGCACCAGTATCTATCAATACATATGCAGGATAATCAGAAATAAAACAGTTACCTGCAACAACATGTCAGGTGCCTCCTGTGCCTGCTCCTCAGTCAAAGTGAACACTCTGGCCTGCTGTCTCGGAGGCTGGCTCACTGTCTGGCTTCCTCCTGGCCTCTGCTGTGACTGAGTAGACGGTGCTGACTGGAAAGAATGAACAGCGGCTGATCATCGGTCAGTCTGTGCCGCTGATCCAGATGATTCGGCACCCTGTGTTCTCTGAGAGTCTCTCTGTGGACACACTCTGGCAAAATGTCCCCGTTGCCTACAAATACGGCAACTGCCGAACACTCCTCGGCACTGCTCAGTGGAATGCTTCCCTCCACAGGTGCTGCAATAGGGTCCTGTATAACTCTGGCTCTGTCGAGGACTCCCAGAGCTAGAAGAACTACTTCCTGACTTCTTGAATTGCTTCCCTCTAGCTTTCAAGAAATCCTTCTTTCCGCCACTATTGCTGCCACTTTCAAACCGAGGGGGTGGTTGCTGTGGTCTCGGTGCTTGTAGCACAAACGAAGCTCCTCTCTGTCTTATCAGACCGGCTTCGGCTCCCTTGGCTCGGTTCAGGGCATCAGTAAAATTATTCGGTTGCCCTGTGTTCACCAATGTAAAGATCTCGGGATTCAAACCATTGATAAATTGATCCGCAATAGCTTCTTCATTCTCGGCCACATGTGGAGGAAATCGCAACAGAGTAGAAAATTTAGTCACATATTCCTCAATGTTTAGCTGGCCCTGTCTCAAGTTTGCAAACTCCGCTCCCTTATCCTTCCTGTACGACACTGGAAAGAATCTCTGATAGAATTCAGTTCTAAAGACATTCCAGGTGATAGTCATACCTCGATGTTCCAAGGCCCGCTTTGTAGTAATCCACCAGTTCTTTGCCACATCATGCAACTGGTGCCTTATCAGTTTCACTCTCCTTTCATCAGTATAGTCCAAGGACTCAAACAGCATCTCTATGTCATCTAGCCAACTCTCGCAATTCACTGAATTCTCAGTACCCTTCAGAGTTGGTGGATGGAACGACTAAAACCTTTTCAATAATGTCTCCATAGGAGTGGCTGTAACGTCCATTGGAGGATTCGAAGTACTACCCTGTTCTGGTATTCTTCTCGGAGGCATATCTGATAATCAAAAGGGTTAGCAACCAAATACACAAATATGTTTCAGTCCTCCTCCGATCATCTTACTGCTGATCCAGAATCGGTGCTGATTCATTCTCAATAACACATGTTTTCAAATCAAGTCAGATAAACAGATAAACATGCATTATAAAGCAGTGAATCATGCTAGCAATCAAAAGCAGGAAAGAACACACCTTCTACCCCGCTCCCTAGTTCCTATCTCAATCTAAAGGATCTATCGCTCTGATACCACCTGTTGTGGGGACCCGGACGCTAATCATATTCTTAATCATCATTAGGACAATTTAATCAATTATAATAAACAGGGTCTAATTTTTTTTTTAAATTGCGGAACGTAATGGAATACATGCAAATATACATCTCAGTATATTAAAAGTACAAGTCTGGTACTATGTATAAAATCATTCAACTAAGGTTTAACAACTAAATGTTAAGTGTCCAAACCCTATCTCAGATCAAAGTCCGTAGTCTCCACTCTAATCACGCTCTATCTTCATCTCCTCGACCCTGAACCTGTCCCACCTGTTGTCATGCACACATACAAACACGACAACAGCCGGATAACTCCGGTGATAAATAAATCCCAGTATAAATCAACGAAACATGCAGTTATATCAACCATTTAAAAGCATGTAAAACATGTAACAAATATCAGTAAAATGTAACAAAATCATAAACATAATCAATATAAAATCGCCAATCAGACTCGTGACTCCACGTTTCAGACTAGACTCAATCCTAGTCTAGGGATCCCGGTTTCTAGACGTTGGCATTCCATATCGATCACTAGTAATAGAAGAAACTCCAATTCTATCCACATCGATATGGTATCGATCACCAGTAATAGAAGAAACTTCAATTCTATCCACATCGATTGCCGATCGTCCGGTGACCTGTACATGATAGACTTTGGCACTTTCGCCAATTTACTATCTTGTGACATCGTGCAATGTGCCCGTGGCGATCCCACCACTATCAGGCACTTCTTTCACAAGATCACTCGACTAATACCTGCTTTCTATACATTCATAGAACAAGCATATCAAGTCAAATCAATGAACATAGTAATAAGAAGTATGTGATTTAGGGAAACTCAAGTATATCATACTATACTCGAGTCGATCTCCCGGTACCGCATTGACTTATAACTTTCGTCTGTAGTCTGAAGCAATATCAGTTCTGAACTCAAGACTGTCTCTGTAAATCTAAAACGACCTATCGAGAATCATTATATCAATATTCCATTCTCGATTCAACACTGAATCTGTTTAATCTGGATTTAAGTCAAATCAACGGCATAATGGCACAATCTCAGTATCCCCGTCAATACCAAATCAACAGACATCGATTACAAATCATAACTCATATCTGATACAATCTGTAATTCATTCATAATCCAAATCTGTCCGATTTCAAATCAATATAAACAGAAAATCATAACAATTCCATAATCAGTCTGTTTTTCAATCTGACTTCGATTCTATGATGTCTAACATGTCAAGAACATCATATATGAATCATATCAAATTCCTACAACATCATATTTTCAAAACATATCAAAACGTAACAAAACTTACGTCCAGTTGAAGCCTACGTCGATAGGAACACACTACCGCAGTCGGATTCAAAATCAAACGATTAGATTTTGCACAATCGCGAGCCTATGATCCACGAATAATTTTTGCAAAGTTTCCTTCGATTTCTCCTTTTTGTTTATGAAAAAATGGTAATATACGTATATATATATATATATAATATATATATGTACATACATCTCGTACATGCAACAAGCCAAGTGGCTCGGTGTGCCTACTGCACGTCTCGCGCATATGCGCGACCTACATCGGCGCATATGCACGAGACAATATGTCTCGGCGCGTCCTCTGCACAGCACCTCGCGCATATGCGCGAGGCCTTTGTTCATTTTATCCAACTCTCGGGTACCCTCGCGCATGTGCGCGGATACACGTCGCGCATATGCGCGAGGTTCTCTAGAGTCCCATCTTACAGCTCGCGCATATGCGTGCCTTAACTTCGCGCATATGCGCGAGGTCTTCTGCCCGTTCTGCGCATGTGCGCGCATCACGTCGCGCATGTGCGCGAAAGGCACTGTTCTCGCACATACATCTTTTCATGCTGAATCAAATCGTGTCCCGATTAATCCTCTCATAATCATATCAAATTATAAATCAATAATTACAGATTACTAGGATTAAATTCTCGGGCATTACAATACAAGTTCTTCTGAAGTTTGCACACCATATTCTCTTTCTCTCGTACTTTAAATCCCTGTGTCTGATTCATTTTTTCATCTAGCTTACCATGAAGAAACGTCGTTTTTACATCTAACTGTTCCAGATGTAAATCTTCTTTTTCCATCAATCCAAGTACAGTCCTGATAGTAGTTAACTTTACCACTAGAGAGAAAATATCAGTGTAACCAATGACTTCATTTTCACCTTTTACAACAAGTATTTCTTTGTACCGCTTGCTATCGTCATGTTCTAACCGGTACTCCTACTTGCTATGTAAAACTTTTTACCTTCAAGAAGTTCTGACAACTCCCACATGTGATTGGATGACAGTGAATCTATCACATCTTCCATGGCTAACTCCCACTGTTTAAAGGTTTCATAAACATCCGATTTATTTTTCACAAAATAAACCCAAAATTTCCTGCTCGAATCGTCAACAGTAGTGGCATAATATCTTGAGTGATCTCCAAGGGTTGTCACATCAGATGATCCACATACATCAGTATGTACCAGCTCCAAATCCGCCGATTTTGGTTCTCTAACCTCTTTGAAAAGCTCACATTTTTCTGCTTTCCAAAAAATACAGCTTCACACAGCTTGTGTTCAACGATCTTTAATTCCGGTAGCTTTCCTTTTGAAACAAGCATTTTCATTCCCTTCTCACTCGTATCCCCAAGCCTACTATGCCATAGACTTGAATTAGCTCCAGCATCCACATCCGCTAATTTATTTCTCAAACTGGAAGTCATATAAAGTGTTCCAGTTTTCTTTCCTCGAGCAACAATCATGG